>NW_027211604.1:29657400-30966380 GCF_022749685.1 Semicossyphus pulcher | reverse complement strand
ATAATCTTATCAAGAATGGCCTTATTATTTAAAATTTGCTGCAAGGATTTCAACAGTGGAACATACTGAAAGGTGTGTTTCTTTTTATGATCAAGTATGTAAGTAACTGGTTCCACAACACAGAATTCTTCCTTATAAAATTGTTTACGTTGATATGAAGTACTAAGAGGGCTGCCTTTTTCAATTGCTTTTGGAACAGGGTTAGATGAGCATACTGCTGTGGTGATTTCTGTAACTACAGAGTCATCAACTTGTAGGTTGTGATGCTTAAGGATATCAGTCACAACACCTCTAGATAGCGTGACTGATGCTGTGTTTATCAAGTAGTAAAGTTCTTGTAAAAAATCATCAATTGCTGTACCTGGCACGTGGACTAAATATTCCAACTTTAGTAAGGCTGCTGCAAGCTGCTGCTCAATTGCACTTGGAGGTGCATTGTGTTGATCTTGTGAAGAATCAGAAACTTCCTCTAACACACACTCCTCGTCCTGGCTATCAGCAAACAAATCATCTAAAGGTGGAGATGCTATTGTAGTTGTTTTTACAATACCTGGTAAGAAATCAGCTAATGTGTGAGGTGTGTGTCGGCGACTCTTATGAGACTTAAAGGTTCCATAAATACTGGTTTGAAAACTACAGCCAACAAACACGCAACAGACATTTTCATTTCTCTTCAGATGTGTGTTGATATGAACAAAAAACTCCCTTTCATTGGCTAAATTTTTGCATGCACATAAGTGACAGCTGAAAATAGACAACTCTTGGAGTGTCTGATTATCTTGTGTGGAATGCACTCTACTTAGATGTATGATTAAAGCATTCCATGTCTTAAATGTACAGGGACATTTAGAATACGTACATGGATAACTTATGGTGCGTCCAAAATGTGGGTGTTTGAGTTTATAATGGTGAAGTAATTCAGACCTACTTTGCACAGCGACTGAACACCCTTTACACTGCCACATTCACTAGAGAAAGAGAGACAAACAAATGGAAGTGTCACAGTTCATCTCTGCCTCACCACTCTGCAACTGCCTGCTTCAATCTGCCAATCAGACACACCCCTCTCATCAAGCCAACTCCACTCACCTGTGCTCTCTGCTCTGCTCTGGCTGCATTTAAGCCCCAGCTCCACTCTCACTCATTGCCAGATTGTTCTCGATGCTTGCACCAGACTCTCCAGCGTTTCTCTGCCTGATCTCCCGGTTTTGACCCTGCTTGCCTCCGACCATCCTGCCTGACCGATCTCCTGGTAATCACCTCAGCCTTCCGTCCCCGACCACGATCCTCGCCTGTCCCTTTCTGGCCTGTCTGCTCCCTTGGCTATCCGGTGATTACCTGATTCAGCTCTACATAGTGAGTGTCACTCTCGTCTCCTCTGTGGCATCCTGCAGTTCTGTGACTCTGATTATCCCTTCACTGAGTGAGTACAAGACTGAGTTTCGCGGACGTTACTCACCAGTATCCTGGTTTGGTTCGGCTGAACCTAATCTACAATCCCCACCAGAGTCTGTTAAAGGCCAGCGGCCAGAAGACAGACTGTTTTGCCTACTGCCATTGATTCCTGCTCTTGTGTCAATAAAGTTTGTTACCAACAATACCTGCCTGTCTTTGTGCTGCTATTGGGTCCAAACCAAACCCTTTACAGTACAATCTGGCCAAAAGAATGGACCCAGCGCACAGCCCCGATCCACTGGCTCGCCTAGACCGGGTGGAGACCCAGCTCCAGCATCAAGAAGCGATGTTAGCCTCCACCACGGCTAACATTCAGTTAGCGGCAGCTAACCAAGCGCAAGCGCTAGCGATGCTATCCGCCCAGGTTCAACAAGTCACCGCGACCCTCGCCCAGTCCATCCTCCTCCACCAGCTCCGGCATATCCTGGTCCGGCCTTAGAGGCTCGAGTGGGAGTCCCGGAACGCTACGCCGGGGACCCAGAGGGTTGCAATCCATTCATCACAAACTGTTCGATCCTCTTTGCTCTGCAACCCCACACCTTCGCCTCCGAGGCAGCTAAGGTGGCATTCACGATCAATAGCCTGACAGGTCGCGCTCGGCTGTGGGGAACAGCCGAGTGGGAACGCCACACGCCCGCTTGCTCCTCCTTCAACGCCTTCACCACCGAACTCCGCAAGGTGTTCAACCTCTCTTCCCCCGCATAGACCCTACGACTGCGCCATCGACCTCCAGCCCGGTTCTGCTCCCCCCAGAGGCCGCCTGTACTCCATTTCCGCCTCTGAGAGAGGGGCCATGGACACCTACATTAATGACTCTTTGGCCGCAGGCATCATCCGACCCTCGTCATCTCCGGCAGGGGCGGGCTTCTTCTTTGTGGCAAAAAAGGACAAGACGCTCCGCCCCTGTATCGACTATCGAGGACTGGATGACATTACGGTGAAAAAACGTTATCCCCTGCCCCTCATCGCCTCAGCATTCGAGCTCCTGGAGGGAGCTACAGTCTTCACCAAACTCGATCTACGTAACGCCTACCACCTGGTCCGGATCTGAGAGGGAGACGAATGGAAGACGCCGTTCAACACCCCCACCGGCCACTATGAGTACCTGGTGATGCCTTTTGGTCTCACTAATGCTCCTGCCGTCTTCCAGGCCCTTGTTAACGACGTACTCAGAGACATGCTTAACAAGTTTGTTTTCGTCTACCTCGATGACATCCTGATCTTCTCCCGATCCAAGGACGAACACATTCACCATGTCCAGAGGGTTCTCCAACGTCTCCTGGAGAATTCACTCTTCGTCAAGGCTGAGAAGTGTGAATTCCATGTTCCATCCATCTCCTTCCTGGGGTACGTCATAGGGAGGGGGACCGTCCAGATGGACTCTGCCAAGGTCTCCGCTGTCACCTCCTGGCCCACTCCGGACTCCCGTAAGCAGCTTCAGCGTTTTCTGGGCTTCGCCAAGTTTTACCGGAGGTTCATCAGAGGGTACAGCACGGTGGCAGCCCCCCTCACGGCCCTCACTTCCTCCAAGGTGCCCTTCCGGTGGTCTTCGGCTGCCAATGAGGCTTTCCGGTCCCTGAAGACACGTTTTACGACGGCCCCCATCCTCATAATGCCTGACACCGAACGACAATTCGTGGTCGAAGTGGACACCTCCGACGTGGGAGTTGGGGCTGTTCTGTCTCAGAGGGCCGCCATCGACCAGAAGCTACACCCCTGCGCCGAGGGAAACTATGATATTGGTAACAGAGAGTTACTAGCAGTGAAATTGGCTCTGGAGGAGTGGCGACACTGGTTAGAGGGGACCAAACTGCCGTTCCTGGTGTGGACAAATCACAAGAACCTTGAGTACATCCAGTCAACCAAGAGACTGAACTCCCGCCAGGCCCGGTGGTCACTCTTCCTGACCAGATTCAACATCTCTCTCTCATATCGGCCGGGGTCCCGCAACGTCAAGCCTGATGCCTTGTCTCGGCAGTTCCAGGAGGAGGAGAGGGAGGCTGGTGAACCCAATACCATTCTTCCAGCCTCGCGTCTCATCGCCACACTTACCTGGGAGGTGGAGGAAAGGGTCAGAGCTGCCATCCAGGACCAGCCCGGACCCAGTTCCTGTCCACCAGAACGCCTGTATGTTCCACCTGACCTCCGGTCCGAGGTCCTCCAGTGGGCTCACAGCTCCAAACTCACCTGCCACCATGGGATCCAGTGGACTAAGGAGGTCGTACAGCGTCGCTTCTGGTGGTCCACTCTGGCGGAGGATACTCGGAGCTTCGTCAACGCCTGCCCCACCTGCAACCAACACAAACCTACGCTCCAAGCTCCTGCTGGTCTTCTGCACCCACTACCAGTACCTCATCGTCCTTGGTCACACATCTCCGTGGACTTCGTCACCGGTCTACCACCATCCAGCGGCAACACCACCATCCTGACGGTTGTGGACCGGTTTAGCAAGATGGCCCACTTCGTGCCCCTGCCCAAGCTCCCTTCAGCCAAGGGGACTGCTAAATTGTTGCTGAGACATGTGGTCCGTCTCCATGGCATCCCAGTGGATGTGGTTTCTGATCGGGGCCCCCAGTTCGCCTCTGTTTTCTGGAGAGAATTCTGCTCGCTCCTGGGGGCCACCGTCAGTCTCTCATCAGGATACCATCCCCAGTCTAACGGCCAGACGGAGCGCAAGAATCAGGAGATGGAGACGGCACTCCGCTGCATGACATCACAATCCCCATCGTCTTGGTCCGAACAGCTCCTGTGGGTGGAATACTCCCACAACACCCTGACCAGTTCTGCCACTGGTCTCTCTCCCTTCCAGTGCGTATACGGCTACCAGCCACCTCTGTTCCCAACCCTAGAGAGAGAGACTTCCTGTCCATCCGTCCAGGCCTTCATCCGCCGCTGCCGTAGGACCTGGATCCGAGCTCGAGCTGCCCTCCTCAAAGCCGCTGGTCGCTATGCCTCTGCCTCCAACCGCCACCGCTCCCAGGCTCCAGAATATCAGCTAGGTCAAAAGGTTTGGCTCTCCACCCGTGACCTTCCCCTGAGGGTGGAGTCAAAGAAGCTGGCCCCCCGCTTCATTGGTCCTTTCGAGGTGGTCAAGATCATCAACCCGGCAGCGGTGAGACTCAAACTCCCCAGATCTATGCGCGTCCATCCCACATTCCACGTCTCCAGGATCAAGCCGGTCCGAGAGAGTGCCCTGGTCCCCGCCGTCCCACCTCCTCCACCTCCTCGTTTCATCGACGGAGGCCTCACCTACACGGTCCGCCATCTCCTGCAGTCCCGCCGACGTGGGAGGGGCCTCCAATACCTGGTGGACTGGGAGGGATACGGCCCCGAGGAGAGATCCTGGGTCCCTGCCAGACACATATTGGATCACCACCTCATCAGGGACTTTCATCAGCGTCACCCCGATCAACCCACCAGAACCAGTTATATCCCCAGACCACGGACTCCTCCCCCCCGGCCATCCCATCGCTCAGAACCATCGGATGATGAGTCCAACGCTGATGATGGGTGCAACAATAACCCCCTCTCTGACGCGGACGACGCATTCCCTACAGTCGGGGATGAGGGGATGGAGGTGGACGTCTCGGACGAATATTACGAATATTTACTGTGAGACTATTTATTAGAAAAACCTCTCCAAAATAGTTTCAACAAAAAATGAACATTAGAACCTTAAAGACAGTAGGATTTGCAGCAATTGTCTTTACTCACAATATTTTTGATAATAATATCATCTTCATCATCATCATGCTGAGAAATCCATTCATTATTGTTTAAACACATCCAGTAAACCAACAAAAGCAATTGAATAGTAATACTCACCACTACTACAGAGCCTTTGACACAGCACCCAGAGACGCCTTGGCTGGAGGATATCCACACAGTAAAAATAAATAAATGTTAAAAAAAAGTCAAGTAGGATCTCTGTGGGTGTGTAGACTACATCAACTCAAGGCAGGACATAACAATTGTAAAAGAGCTATAGTTGATAATAAACTAAAGCCTAGCAACATGGACAGCTGAGAATATTGTCAGGTATTGGTATTGCCCTCCTTATAAAAAAAAAATCACAGGACATGTCTGCTCTGATGATACAAGTCAGCGGTCCTGAAATGTGTGTTTCTCATCTACAATACACAGCTCTACAGCTCGGAGGCAACGTCTTCCCAAATACGACTGAGAGTAGCATGTTGCTGCGGGAGAAGCAGGTCCATGGAGCTGTGCGCAGTGGACGTGCACGAAAGAACAAGCGTGCCGTACCGAAAGCTCTGAATTTCTGGTGCACATAGATGTTAACATTACTTTTCCCCCCCAAAAGGGTTCATTTGAACAGACCATAGTCACCTCCATAGTGGGAGCAGCTGAACATGATGACACCGCTGGAGCTCAGCACGGCAGAATTAATATTAAGATACCTACTTTAATATCGCCTAGTCGGTTTTCCTCCATTTTGTTGCCGCAGCCACGTTTCGCCAAAGCCAATGTCAGTTACCAATCCCCCACACTCGTTAACTTGTTAAATACCTCCGAGTGCCAATTTGAAAAGAGAATAGACCTATGCTAGATGAATTTCCCCATACAAACTAGTTGCCGTGCACACATTACGTTACCAGACATAAACTAATGCAAAGATATTTAAGGACGGCACCCATTACCGCTACCATTAGCATAACCAGTGAATGACCGAAAACGTTAACATAAAGACTGACTCGGTTTTACTTGACATTATCGGCAAATAAAAAGCTAAACCTTTTAAAACTTTGATTATAAACACTCAACTTCTATCTCTGGCTCATATTTGATACGTTTTTTATTACCTGTTTTGTGTCCAGAGCAGCCCAAATCCACAGAAAATATCACAGCGAGGGAGAAAATGGCAGAGCCTACAGGTCTTCAGCAACCGTTTTCTGTCCTGGAGCCCGCCCCCCGCCTCTGGGAGACTTTTCAACTTTTCAACTTCCGGCTGATAAAACATAACATTTTTCTTTCTTCAGGCATGAAATATACATGACTGCTTCATCAGGGTCTTATGGTGCTCTGATGTGATCCGTTTGCTGATAGCAGTAACAGAAACAGCAGTTTGATACCTTGGTGGGACAGTTGATTTCATTGGGATTTCAGGTGAAAACAGCATCTCAAGCTTCTGTACATAACTGCTAATTCACCATCACCACGGCAACATGTAAGTTCAATTGGAGGTCAGTTGACAAACGAACACACACACAGGCGGGGTCGGACTGGGAACAAATTTCGGCCCTGGCAATTTTCATCTGAACTGGCCCCATTTTTATTGGGGGTCAAAGATGATCCAGAGTGTGATCTACAAGCAGTTTGGCAGAATTTACAACAATGTGATCCAGCAGTGAGCATAGAGTTTATAATCATGCAGCGCAGTCAGAACACCGATCTATGTGTGTTCCCCAGGCTCTGCCCCTGACCCAATAAGGTTGCAATCGCTGGCGTATTTCCGTGAACAACCTTCAGAAAGAATAAAATATGTCTCCACAAGCTGTGAATGAGAGGAGCGGGAGGTGATCCATGCCTAGTTCATCAGAGTTATCATGAGCGTGGGGAGGAGACATGTGTGTGTTTTGATGCTCTGTACCTGAATCAATAACGTCGCGATCTGTCCGTATTTCCGTGCACAGTTACAGTTTAAACATCGTCTCCACAGACTGTCATATGTCCATATGCTGTGTAGTTCATATATTTCACTGATAAACACAGAGCTGTAGAGGGGCCTCATGATCAAACAAAGTTTCATATCATGTCATGTGAAACGAAGCAAGGCTTGCCAGGTCTGCGATATTCTAGCAGAATTGTGCGACTTTTGAAGAGACCGGAGAGCAGACCGTTCCTGTTTCACCGTTCCAATTAGCACTCTGGTGTGATCATATCCCTTTCAGGAGCTCTGTAATCCAGCCTGAACTGCGGTGTCTTTTTGGAGTAGTGGGCCACTGACAGCAAGTCGATTTTTTTCTCCCACAGTCCCCCCCATACAGCATTTCTTCAGAAATTGCATCGTCTAGTTTTATTTGTTGATCTCTTGCTTCAGGGTGAACTAAACTCAAGGTCTCCTGGATGATAGTTCTGTATTGTTTGACCCATCCATCACCCCGACAACCACCCCAAGCAGATTTTATCAGTGTTTCTACGTCATCGGACTTCCAACTTCTAGGTTACTTTGAGTGTAGTATATTGCCACAAATGGGTTTATATTGGAGTTAGTTGACAGTGTAGTGTAACTTGTACTTCTGGGAGGGACAAAGTGTTGGTATTTTATGACTTAGGGATAAGAAACAGGCTAGAATCCCATGTGAATAAAAGATGTTTAAAAACATAACGATTTTTATTTTTTTCATGTCTTTCACCTTCAGTCTGATGCTGCTGTGAAATCTGCTCATTAGAACCTCTTGGATCGGTCTGATCACTGTAAGATGTATATGTAACAAATATACTATCAATAATCTGGAGGTGATAGAAAACACCTTCCCTTCTCTTACATGGAGGTCAGGTCTCTGTATGGGTGATTCTTAAATGATCAGCAGCATTAGTAAATAGAAGAAATATGTTTTACCTGTGGTCCTATACTTTAACGAGTCTTGACACAGGTTAGGTTGAGGAGCTCACAGATCTTAAATTTAACCGACACAGAGGTGATGAAAAGTTCCTGCAGCAGTAAATGTCGTAAACTAATCCTGGGCTGGTTTTGAGACTTGAACTGTGACTGTGTGAGGAGAAAACAAACTGCTCCTGTGTCACTGTGTGTTAATATGACCTCTCAGTTCTCATAGACATCTTGTTGTGGAGGAAAGATGAATTGTTTTTATCTCTGCTGTCATGTTCAGCTAGAATTTATTTATGATAAATTATTCTCTGTGTGGGTGTGTTCAATGTTTTTTTACACCTCTTTGTCAGTGTCAGTGAGATTGAACATTATAAATATGAGATGATGGAATATTAGTCAGATCTGTGATATTTAATGACAGAACTTCTTCTGTATTTGTCTTCATGTCTTCATGTCGACAGCTCGTTCAAACCTTTGTCTTGTTGCTCATAAACATTCAGCACAGAGGCTCCATGCAGAGCATCAGGTCAGCAGCATTGTGTCGTATTACAGACATTCATCTCACAGAAGATGATGTATTGATCTCTGGTGCTCATAGGTGGATCATGAAATGACCTGTAATGTCTCATTTAGCAGATTTATCCAGATAGAATGAAAGTGAAGACTTGACAGGAGACTCATTGTTCAGAACTAAACCTCAACACATGAGACTGACTGTCACTCACAGACACATTTAGCCTGTGTGTTGGCAATTTCTGATGACGAGACCAATACATTTCTTATGGAAACAAAGTTGTCTTTTGATGTCATTTAATTGAAGAATATCAAAAGACGAGTAAAAGCAATTAACAACTCGCGCTGGGTCAGACCAGTACTACACAGAACGCAGCTGTCTGACTGACTGACACAGAATCAAGGATCACAGTGTATGTTATACATCACAGAAAGAACTCCCTCTCACAGAGACAAAGTAAGGTGTTATTGTTATGACTTTAGCTGAGACGCCTGACTAACTAGAGTTTACCCCTTGTCCTGGAGCTCTCAGCCCAGACAAGGCCACCAACTATCTCTCTAAGACAGAAGGAGCAACAGTAAATCATGCACAAGACCCTGGAGAGGAGTAGACAATACATATCCTTAAAATTAACCTTAGCTGATTATACCACAATTATTAACTCCATAATATTAAAGAAATTTAAACACATGATCAAACAGGTTAACATGAAAATTTCCTTCACAACTCCCCACTTTTTATCATTAACTGATAATTAAATTTGAGTATGTGAGTATATTAGCCTTCAGCAACATAAGAATGTAAACCCTGTTTTACAGTTTAATTACACTCGTCACACAGAAGGGGCGTTAAAGAATCATGGTAAAAATCATTGTGATATCTTCTGTCCTGTGAGAATTGTCAATACTTACCCATGTGTGATATCATGTCTGTGTCATAGTCGGGGAAAGGGAAAAGGTCAGGTGAGTGGGGGTCAATAAGGAGGTCACAGTCAGTTTGGATCAGTGCTTTGAATGTCAGCTGTTTAGTCAAATCCATGCGTTAGTCTGGTTAGTTTTATTGGTCAGGTCATGTGTGTGCAACACACTAGTAGTCAGGTTATCAACTCTGATTGTCTGCTGTTGCATTTCGAACCATAACAAAGGAAAATGACGAGCAATGTTACTAAAGTTAAACAACGTATACAGGCTGCCGCAATGGTCACCACGGTCGTTGACGATCCATTCTGGAGCAGCACCAAAGGCCACTGATGACATGGAGTTTGGCACGCTGCTGTTGGAGGAGGGCGCTTATTTCACCCCTGCCTCTTACTGTTGGTTCCAACGCAGCTGTAGGGTAGGGTGGCGCTTGGCTCACTTCCCAGTTGTCTTCCTCAGCGTCTCAAATTTTGGCTTTTCAGCCTTTTTATTTCTTTCAGGTTCTCCCCAAAGGGAGAAAGAGGCAATGATATTTCCAAAGGTTCCCCCCGATGGGAGAACAAAACTTGTATATTCCAAAGGTTGTAAATCATTTCCTCAGAGGTTCCCTGTTGGAGAAGGAGCCAGTTTGCAGTGGCTGGTGTGGACCCAAGTGGCCCTCCCTTGGACTTTGAGAGGGTTGTGTGGTGTTAGGAGGACCTGGAAAGGGCCAGTGAAACGCCTTTGCTTCCATTGCTTCCTCCTGAAATCCTTGAGCACCCAGTCACCAGGCTGGGTGTTGTGTTGAGGACCAGTGGCCTGTTTAGGCATTGCAGCCTTCACTTGGAGGTGAAGGGCTGAAAGGGAAGTTGTTAAGTGTACCCAGTAATATCTGAAAAGGGCTCAGCCCGCGCTTATCTCACATGCGCGTCCGCATGTGAACAGCACGAGCAGATACATCTTTACCCATATAAGTCCAGCATCCTTAGCTTTAGCATTTAGCTTTAGCTTTAAAGGAACCATTTTCACACTCTACTGCACCTGCACTCTGTGGCTGATAGGAGCACTGGTGTTTTAAATCAAAACCCCCAAAACTTCAGACATTTCTTTGATGTTAGTTAGTTGGTTAGTAAATTAGTTAGTTAGATACTTTATTAATCCTTTACAGGAAATGTCACTGCTACAGCAGCTTCAATCACCGTCAAGACACCACATGTAACACTACAACACAATCAGGCACATAAAAATACCAAAATCAGTTTCTAAACAAAACTAAAAATCACAACTGACACATTAAAAGATATTTAATAAATGTAATAAAAATACACATTGTGGATGGAGATGGACGCAGATGGCTTGATGAATGACAGCTAGACCATTACCACAGCTTATCTTACCAGGGATCCCCCACTGGGGAATCACTTCCATGAGCAGTGCTTTGGCCACTGCTGTTGAACCCTGTTTGCTGGAGGGGAAAACTTCAACCCATTTACTGAACATGTCTACCATGACCAAACAGCACTTTTTACCTTCACAGCCTGAGAGTTCAGTGAAATCCATCATCCAATGTTGTCCTGGGCCTGTAGGGGCGGGTGACTGTGCTGTGGCACTTTTGGAGCGCCCACTGCATTGTGAGCTGCACAGATAACAGTTTTTGCAGAAATGTTTAGCAACAACAGAAAAACCTTGTGTATACCAGCATGAATTAATGGCAGCAAACGTCCCCCCCTTTACCCACGTGATCTTTTCCGTGAGCCAGGCGCGCATATAAAGTGAAAAGAGCACGTGGTAAACAGGGTTTGTCATCAGGACCAATCCAAATGTCATTTGTGAATTTAGCACCAGATTTTGAGCAAAGTGTTTTTTCAGATTGTGCAGCCATGTGAGTGAAGGCTGTTAGATCAGGTGGAGTGTCAGACAAATGTGAGGATGAGAACATGTTAAATACATCACCAGAGTGGGCTGCTGCCTTTGCAGCTGCGTCCGCTGACGCATTTCCACGAGAAGCAGCATCATCACGTCGTGTGTGTGCTTCACACTTAATTACAGAAACTGCTGAGGGGAGCAAAACAGCACCAAGGAGTGATGAGACCAATAAATGGTTAGAAACAGGTTTACCTGAGGATTTTCAAATCCTCCGTGTCTCCAGATGGCACCAAAGTCATGCACTATTCCAAATGTGTATGGAGAGTCAGTGTAGATGTTAACAGATTTACCAGCAGCTTGTTTACAGGCTTCTGTGAGGGCGACAAGTTCAGCTGCTTGTGCAGAATAGTGTGAGGGTAATTTACCTGATATCACAACTTCACGTTGTGTAACTACCGAAAACCCTGTTTGATTCTTCCCTTTTTCATCACGTGAGGCAGAGCCATCAACGAAAAACTCGAGGTCAGCATTTGGAATGGGTACATCTTTCAGATCCACTCTGGGAGAGCAAACTTCCTGTAAAACTTGAACACAATCATGTGAGTCATCAGCCTCTCCATCCTCCTCAGTGGGCAGGAGGGAGGCGGGGTTAAGAACAGAACATTTTTTACAGTGATGTTCGGCATGTCCAATAAGGTAGTGGGATACTTAAACCAGCGCTGCGCAGAAAGTTGTGATGTTTTCTGAGTGTGCAGAATGTGTGTGACAGCATGTGGAACCATAAGAGTCAAATCAGAGTACTCTACTGAGTATCCAGTGGCTAGTGCAGCTTTCCTGCAGCTGCTGCAGCTCTGACACAGAGAGAGATCCAGCTTTATTATTATTATTATTATTATTTTTAAAGGCAACAGGACGTAATCTAACACAGTGTTCTTTTTGGCACAGCACTGTTGAATAGCATGCTTTGTTATCTACAAACTGTACAAAAGGTTTATCAGGGTCAGGTAAACCTAGAGTTGGAACACTTGTAAGTGTAGATTTTAAGTCAGTGAAAACCTGTTGGGCTTCAGGTGTCCATGTGATCTTATCATGATGGGCAGAGAGTTGTTGTCATGAATCAAAGGTGAGAGAGGAGCTTGTTGTTCAGAGTAGTTAGGGATCCATTGTCGGGAATATGATGTCATGCAAAGGAAACTCATCATTTGTTTGTTTGTTACCGGTTTGGGAGCTCCGATACAGCCTGAACACGTTTGGGAGAGAGGGATTTGCCCTCTGCTGTGATCACGTGTCCCAGATAGGTTTATTTAGTTTGCGCAAACTGCAGTTTTGTGAGACTTGCTTTGTGGCCATTTTCTGCTAGAAACTTCAGCAGTGTGTCTTCTCGACAGGCTTCAGCTGAAGGGCTACACACCTTTAGATCGAATGCACTGAATGAGGGTGGAGCCTGATGGAAAACTCGAAGTTTAGCAAATTTTGAGTCAGCCGTTGATGGAAGTGCGCGGGAGACTCAGAATAAGCTTGGACGCAACGTGACCATGTATAAGTTTTAACTTTAAATGAGAACGCAAACCAGTACTGGCTATCGGGGTGTACTGGGACCGAAACAACAACGCATTAGTGAGGTCGACAACAGAAAAATGAGTAGTGGTGGTACTTGCAGCAAGATTGTGTGTGGATTCGGTACCTCGGGAACTCTTAGGTGAACTGCAGCATTTACTGCTTGCAGATCTTGTACATCTCCATTCTGTGGGTGCACCCTGGTTTCTAACTTTCTTTACAGGAGAGATAAGAGTCCTGACTGGAGATGTTTCACAAAGTATAATGATCCCTCTTTAAAAGGGACTCAAAAAGTGGCATAATGCCGTCAACTGCTTCTTTATTTTACTTCTTTATTTATTTATTTGAGAGCATATTGTTTTGAACAGGCCTGTAGTCTGATTTTGGATGAATGATTAAAGGTTCTGAATTCTTCATGAGACCTACATCATATTTATGTTTGGCCCAGAGACACTCTGGGACTGTCGACAGATAAGGTGGAATTTCAGGTGAAGCCATGGTTACATAGGCATCAGTAAGTAAACCACGTGGTGTG
Source organism: Semicossyphus pulcher (assembly GCF_022749685.1). Classification (NCBI taxonomy): domain Eukaryota; kingdom Metazoa; phylum Chordata; class Actinopteri; order Labriformes; family Labridae; genus Semicossyphus; species Semicossyphus pulcher. The sequence continues at coordinate 30,952,986 of NW_027211604.1, read as the reverse complement.
TCCTCAACTAATTGGACAGTTCTGTGCACATGTACAGATGTTGTCAGTCTCGTACGATATACATCACCTTGCGCACTGTATTCTCTTAGGATCCTCAGCGGCGAACGAAGTCATGACAAGCAGCTTTCTGACGAACCCAGTGTCCCAGATCTTGCCACTCCCAGTCTCGTGGTTTAGCCAGAAATACATGCATTATATTTCTCTGAAAAACACACTTTTGGAGAGAGGACAGGGAAACAGCAACAGTAACTTTTCCAGTATACGTGAGTTAAACGTATTCTCTCTGGTTCAGCAATTTGCCTAAACCATCTGTCCTCATACTCCTTATCTGGACCTTCATGAATGTGTGAGGTGCAGTGTAAATCAGTTTTAGGCATGTAGTCATCTGCAGGTGGTGTGTGTGCGTGTGCAAATGCAATCAGTTCCTCTGAACATCTGGTGAGTGTGTTCGGAATGAGTTGCCACACATAGGCATACAGCAGTGAGTGTGGGCTGTACTGCACCATGCATGGGGTGGGGTACGACGGGTGAGATCTTGTCAGTACTTTAACTCCTTTTGGTGTGGAAATCAGTACAATGCCGAGGAGACACATAAGATCTCTTCCTAACACATTTATTGGGTATTGAGATGAGCAGACAAAAGAATGTTTCAAATTGCTGTCTTCTAGGGAGCATGCTACAGGGACGGTAAATTTCTCCTGTACTGGGGTACCACTGGCTCCTACTGTCAAACAAGAACTACCGCTGTACTTGGGGGGGGGTTGAAAGTGCGTCTGCCATGATGACAGATGTCGTGGCGCCTGAGTCCACTAAGAAGGGGATTGACTGGCCTGCTATCTGTAGTGTAAGTGTGGGAAGTTTTCTGCATGCTTCAGATGTTTGATACAAAGCAAAATTGTACACATCATGCACTGGCAATGACTTTGGATTTCTTTTAGCAGGTTTTGGGGAGTCATTTTGTGGTGTCTGTGTGTGTGTGTTACTTACTTACTGTCAGGGCTCGTGTGAGGTTGGACTTCACTCTCCGGGGTCTGCCCACCACCCGGCAGTCAATCTGAAGAAGGCGCCCTCGATGTGTTTGTCCCCTTTTTTCCGTCCCTCTGTTTCGGGCATTCCGAAACCCAATGTCCATGTTCTCCACAGTGAAAACACACATCTGAATCATATTCCTGTCCTCGATGCTTAAAGCCGTGTCGTCGTCCACGTCCTCTGCCTTGACCCTGACCGCCTCGTTCTTGGCTGCGGCCTGTGGCAAACTGGACCATTGTCAAATTCGCTTGAGCTTTTATGTCCTTTCTTTTCTTTTCTTCTGTTCCTTTCTGGTTTCTGTCCAGGTCCTCTGCATGTTCTGCATGCTGCAGGATGCTCGATAGAGGAGCTGTTTTCCATGTGATGCAGGAACGTCTGATGGCTTCAGACAGATGCGGGTGCATCTTTTCCAAGAACCTGCTCTTTAGGTTTGATTCATAAGAGCTTTGTGGACTTCCGCCCAGTCCTCCTTCTGGTTTATGTATTGTCTTTACTGCAGTCATGCTCGATATGTGAGGGAATTTCTCCGCCATCAATCTTACGAGACCTGTGATGGCGTCTCTGTAGGGAGCATTGTCCACATGTTCCCAGTCTACTTGTTTTAGATGGAGGGCCGATAGAGCGGGAGTAAAATAGTCCCGAATGATATGATACTTTCCACCCATTTTTATTTGCACGAGGCGTTGAAGCTCGTGCACTGTTGGTCTAAAATCTTTACAAAAATTCCGTATTTCCAGTCCTCACTGGGTAGAGCGAGTCACAGGGTCTGAGAGGTCCCCCATGGCTTCTTTGAGATCTTTTTCATTCCAATGTCTGTACACAAGGGTGGGACCATCATGTCCTGCTACTTCTAGCATCGGAAACTGTCCTTTTTCTTTGGGAGGATAATTTTTCCTCACTCTCGTGGACCTTTTGTTGGCCTGCCATCTTTAGAATACCTCTTCTTCTTCCTCCTCTGAAGTTCCAGGAGGTATATCAAAGCGGGGCAGGGAGTTTGAGTGAGGAGGTCCAGCCCCTCCAGTAGTGGTTGATGAGCTGGCGGTCTTTTGGTGGCTTGATGTCGATGGTTGCGCAGGGTCGGGTTGGGGTAGCCCTGATGAAGGGCTCTGGCTTGGTGGAGGTTGAGGGTGCGCAGATGGAGGGTGTGCAGGCGCCGCCGCTGCTGGGTTGTAGGGTGGTGGTGGAGCGGAGTCCAGGTCGTGATCCATTTCTCTCCCAGAGGGCCCATGTAACACAGGGTATAACGATTGGGTTAGAGTGTGTTCTTTTGAATCGTCTTGTTTTTTCTTTTCAACCTTATTTACATTCTTTGCTTCATTCCTCAGTCTCACTTCCTCCCTTCTACATGCTTCTGTTCTCCAATCATCAACTGCCTTCCAGTTAGCCTGAAATGGCACAAATTTCTTTTTTTTTAATTTAGACATTTTTTCAGCTTTCTTTCTGTCCTCCTGTTCTTTATATTCTAATATTTCACGTAACTGGTGAAGTTGGCGGATAATTGATCACATATTCCCGGGTGCTTTGACTCCATCACTTTAATCATGTCTGATTGGAATTTAGGTTTCGGACCTGGGTCCGGTTCGCGACACTGCTTGCTCTGAGCCCTTCCCATCCATCCCTAGCCTTAACTTACCTCCTCTTTGTATAAACAACCTTGGTCGCTGAGCACACTAAACAGGTTACACACGTATATTATATACATCAGCTAAACTATGGAAAGCCAGGGGGGCATATATTAAAAGTGTTTGAAAGTGTTTTATTGGCGACATACAGAGAGACAGTAACACGCTCTTATTGCATGGCAGAGCACAGTTTGTGAGGGATTGCGCAATCCAAGGTGAGGCTCAGCTTGCTGCTGCCTCACTGTGCGTCTCTTCCCCGTATTTGAACGGAAATGTGAAAATTCAGCGATTTTTAATAAAAAACGATCGAAATTGTTTAAGTTAAATGGAAAATCAGTTTATAGTTCAAACCATTTGATAAATATAACCATTTAATTTATCTGTTTATTATATATTTTATTTATGATGACAGGTGAGGCTCTGCCTCCCCTGCGTCTCCTGACCGCACGTCACTGGTATGAAATCACTGTGAAGGATCTTTGATGATGTGAGAGTTTCACAAACGAGGATCCTGAAACTTTTTTCCCTCCAAAGTGTCCATCGGTTCTCTTTCAGCAGAGCTTCAGTGAACACAGAGGACTATAATGGTCTTCCTTGGTGGGATGCTGCAGAGAAGGGCATTGGACTTTAAAATGTGTCTGAGGATTAGAGTGGGATTAACACGAGTACGGCAGATCAAAAGGAGCAGTGTGTGAGCTGAGATGTAAATCACAGATTCATGGATCTGAAAATCTCTGTGTCTCCTGTGAACAGATTTAGAGCCCAACGTTTTATTAATATGCACATTAAAAACATGTTGCTGTGATGATTATGGACTTAAGAGGAGCTCTGTGGTGCAGCTCTGTGGCAGCTTAGTTCCTGTTTGTCTCCATTATTTGTTGCTAAAGTTGTTTCAGCATCTTTCTGTATAAATGATTGTACTTCAGGCGTGTCAGTCGGTTTTCACCACCTTGAAAAGCAGTTATGTCTAATGCGAGCTTTGATACACATTACACTCCTTCTCTGCACATTAGCAAATGATTTCAAGGTCTAACTGAGTCATTTTTTATTGTATTATAGGAAGTAAATCAGGGACCATTAGCCTGAAAATAATTATCTGTAAAGCCGTTCTCCTCCCAGGTCAGGAGGACGAGCTGTGTCAGGTAACTCTGCTCTCGTCCACCTTCCCTGCATATCAAACGCCACCTTCAGGCCCTTTCTCCATTATGGAGAGAGTGTAACAGTCCTCAGTGTGGCAGGCAGCACACTCCAGCTACATTAAAATCAGCGCTCCAGGCTGGCTGATGCTCTGCAGTGTTGTCAGTGTAATATTTTTCATTGTCCCTGTGAAGTGTGATGTTTGAAGTGTGTGTGTCGGGCTGTGAGAGCAGCAGTCAGAGGCCCTGCATGTCTGCTCGTTCTGGCAGCTTCAATCTGATTGTTTCTGACATTTAAGGGCCACATGGTTGTTTGGAGGCAGCTGCTTTAAACTCTGCAAACTTTACTCTTTATTTCCTCTATTTATTTTGTTATTGGAAAATAGCATTACATTTGAGCTGGCATTTATGTATTATATAAAATATGTGTCCTTGTAGGTTTGATGCAATCTCTCCTGCGTTTGGGAATAACATGCTGCTGCTGCTGTGAGAGATTACACTTCAAACGTTTCCAGCTTTAATATTTGCTGAGAGTTTATTGAAATAGGATATTGAAAGCCTGAGAATCATCTTGAAACTTGATTAAAATCTGAATAAAAATCTGCTCTGAGCTCACAGAAAGAATCATGAAGTGTTAATAAGATATTTGTCAGGCTGAGAACAAAGGCGGCACAGGATGAGGACAGAGATCGTGTAGAGGGGACCACCACTAAACTGTGATCTGGATTAGAAACATATTCCCACAGCACAGATGGTTATCATCACATTATTAACTGACTAATGACTTTTTGTCTCTCTGGCTGTTTGCTTCCTGCAGCTCTGTTTCAGGCTGACACTTCACTGAGCACATACACGTAACTGCATGTCTTCTGCTCTATCCATCGGGCTTTGGCTCAGGAGATGATCTGAGCAGATTGAATTCATAGATCATCGTTGCTGCTGGTGCTTCAGAGTGTCGTTAATATTCTGATTGTGGAGATCTGTGAACGACTTCTCTGTTATTACAGCAGAGTTCACAGGCTGAAAAGTGTCTCTGCTTTTAAATCACTTTGTTGGGCTGACTTTGAAATACGACACAGATAGAAACAGAAAATGTTTCATTCTAAATGAAATACAGTCTTTAGTTTCCTGCTGTATAATCAGTGCATTGATCAGGGCTGTTTAGTGGTCTTGATGCAGAAAGTCAGGTGGACTCAGCAGTAAAGATCGACTTCAGCAGCTTTGAAAGTGAGCTTTGTCAGATCCATGCAGAAAGGATTTACTGCTGTGCTTTACTGGGGATTTGAATCCATTAACAGTTCCAGGTTTCACACTTTGACTGTCAACTGTTTTCGTGAAGTGAATATTTTTCTCTCCTGTGAAAGGCAAAGTGTGTTTTTAGTTTTAGAGTTCAGAGGTGTGGTTGTTCAGTTTTAAGTCTATTCAAATGTTCTGCCGATGTGAGAGAGTAAGCTAACGGCTAACACATCTGGCAAAGAGTAGCCCTTAAGCTAACAGTCGGCTCTTTGATGACACGATGTCTCGCCTGCTGTGAATTTGCATTGACTTCATAAAGTGATGATGGGATGCTCTGAACACACCTTCACACTTCATCCTCAGTAAAGAGGACTTCAGGAGTTCTATAAGATCTGAAGGGAGGCGAGATGAAAGGGTTTTGGTCCTGATCACACTGGGAATCAAACCATCCTGTCAAAGAGAAATGAGACAGAAATGAGTGAAAAGAAAGTATTGTGAGAAACGTTCCTTTTAAACTGAATGTAGCTGGGATGAAAGAGGAACATGAGCGTGTGTGAAATTAAAAATTAACTTTGGTTTTTCTTTGTTGAGCTTTTGTCTTGCTTCATAACACGAGTCTCAAACTGTTATGAAGAGGTCAGAGGTCAGACCCAGAATCACTCTGTGAGCTGGTACCTGCAGGGCTGACATGAAACTTAACTAACATCCTGTCTCTACAGAGTCGTGCACTGACCTTTACAAACGACAGCAAAGTTTTGTTTGTCTTATAAGTGAGCTGTTGTAACTCTTTGGTATGTTACATGTTAATGAGAAGGGATGGATCCCTATATGAGACGCGATCGGGCCAGCCTAGAGTCATTATAAAACATGAATCTTTATGTGTCACTCTTTAGCAATGAAACATATAAATATATTTGATCAGCCTCAAAGTGCTCTGGCCCACAGTGAAAAGCTCGATCTGCCAGATGACACAAAAAGTGCTGAGAGCCTGAACGTGACATGACAGGTGTTGATCCAACTGAAATGTTTTCATCCATAAAAAACATCTTCACTGTTCTGCTGAAGATCACGTCTCACTTTGATTCAGTCCATGTCAGAGATGGTTCCTCCTTCTCTTACTCTTCAGATGCTCCATGACACTTCTGATTCACTCTGAAAAGCCTTTAAGATGGATGTGAGCTGTGAATGCTGAGGCTCTTACATTTGGGGAAGGGAGGGGTGGAGCTGAGCAGGACTGGTGGTGGGATTCACTTTCACTTTCATCACACTTTCCTGCTTTGCTTCTTTTCCATTCATCTGTCAAAGGGAGAGAAAAAGACGTTTGTACGAGCAGCAAGCTTCCATCTTTCAGTACGCCCATGATGACTCCCTGTACTCATCACCTGTGCTGTTTTGTTGGAGACGTTGGATTCAGTCAAGTGGCAGCTTACATGGACACTGCTTTGTGCTGCTACTGTACTGATGCTCTTTGACAGAGTCCTCTTCTCTCAGCAGATTAATAATTGAATGTCTCCTTAGCTATCGGCGCATTTTCAATATGCTTATGTGCTAGCTCAGACTGCACCAGTTTAGGGCTGATTTGTACCTGATTCACCCTTTGTGACGATTGGAGCAGGAATCTGGGCCCTTGTCAGTACAGATGTTTGCCCCAAATTATTCAGTAATGTGAGGGTTAAACATATCCAAACTAAACCTACAGAATGGCTTGCTTCTTGACTCATTCGAGCCTTCCCGATAATAGGGATTTTAGATTCACATTTTCTGTATGCTGTGTGGACTTTGAGAAGGCTTATGGCAGTTACCTGTGGAGAAACTTGTGGGGCTGCTGCAGGAGAATTGAATTCTCGGGCTGATGCTTCAAGACATCTGGTCCACCGGATTTACAGCTGTTTCATTGTTATCTGCTAAAAGCCTTAACACATTTCCAGGTGTTGGACTGCCATGGTTTCCCTTGTCTTATATTCTGTTCATGATTTTCATGGTCAGGATCTGAATCCTCAGCCTTGGAGAAGAAGGCGTTCAGCTTGGGGATCTCAGATTTGCCTCACTCCTCTTTGCAGATGATTAGATTCTGTTTACTTCATCAGACTTTGACCTAGAGCTTGCTCTTCTGGAAAGTGGTTCATTAATCTACCCAATATCTCAGGGTCTTGTTCACAAATGAGGGTCAATTAAAAAATAAGTTTACTCCTTTGGGTGGCTAGTAACTGCAGGATCACAACCCAGCACTACACGGCCAACACATTAACTGAGTGATATAACGTTACGTATTACAGTGAAACATTGGGTTGGTAGGGAATTAATTATAAACGTGTCACTTACAATCAATGGCGTAGCGGTGAAAGTTGGGCTTTCAGTGCAACGTAACCAAACAGCAGTAAAGCGGCATGTAGTCTATAGAGGAGAACTTTTTGTTTATCTTTATTACATTGTTCCGGCTCCTCCTCTCTCTTCCTGGCTGCCATTTGTAAAACTGTGATGTAAAATATTTTCCTGTATATAAAAACTCCTGAACCTCTCGGTACCTCTTGAGCCTAATTAGGAGCCAAAAATAGAGGAGGGTAAAACGCAGCACAAAGAAAAAGAGATGAGAAGCTGAATTCAAAGAGTGATTCACTTCTATAGCTGCAGGCTTTTCTGCATTTGAGGGAACAGCAGGGTTCATTTGCAACAGCCGAGGGGTCTCTCAGTGGATCGCAGAGTCTCAGGAGGAGAGACGGGGGGCTCTTAGGAGGACGGGGGAGCGTGAGTGGCAGTTCTGTAGCTTTGCTCTCAAAAACTAACGATTAGAGGAAACTGTAGATACAAATATTGTGCTTCAGTCCCGCCACAAGGGCTCAGAGACTCAGTGTCAGTTAGTAGAGATCAATGCTCTGCAGAAAATAGAGCTTTGGTGTGATGGTGAGAGCATTATTTCTGCAATGACTGCATCTTCTGTCACAGAGACACACAAACACTTTACAGTGTTATCAGGTGCACAACAGCAGCACTCATTAGATTAGACTGCAGTAATAATCAATGCTCTCTGTCAATAACATTATTTATTCTACTTTTTCACACCAGATACACTGACCTATGGAATTCACAAAATGAGAGGACCTATAACAGCTGCTGTAATAATTAATCTGCCAGCAATTATCATTTTTTCAATCATCTTTTTAGGCGGACGTGGAGGCAAATTAAAAAGTGTTGAAAATCTGGAAATATTGAATCAATTTAAAGATAAGTGATTTTGTCAGAAGCAGGCGTTTGTTGAATTGAATAAAGAAAGAAATCTCTGGTGTGTGCTCCTGCCTTCTCTGCCTCTCAGCTCTCTGAATCTTCTTGTTAAATCTCATGACCCTTTACCCCACCTCACCTCCACTTCAGCACTCTCACCTGCAGCTCTGCAGAGGAGCTGAGTCAGACCGACAGGGAGCAGAGATGGTTGTGGCTCGACAGGAGTCAGGAGGTTTGACGAGATGGGCCAGTTTAGCTCAGTGGTTGAATAGTGCCCCATGTATAGAAGCTCAGTCCATGATGCAGCGGTCCATGGTTTGACTCCTGCCCTTGGCCCTTTGGTGCATACAGATACATTCACTTAGAAACTCCACCCGACTTTTAAAATATTTCCAAAGCTTTCCTAAGGTCAGCTGAGACACATGTACAAACAAACACACACACAGGACAGACATTTTCACAGTTTTCAAGCCTGGTCTAACATTGTCAACTCCACCATCATGGATCTGTCTTCACACTTCATGACTTCACCAGATGAAGACTTTCAGGATGTTAAGATGAGACGCATCAAACCTCCAACCAACATTTGGTTCCTTTTTAAATCAGCTGCCTTTAAACATCTGTTTTCTCACATTGGTGTTCAGAAGCATCTTTACACATAGAAGTTCCTGTGAAAAGTCATTACTGCTCACAATGAACTCAAAACATGAACACTGAGTCTCTGCTTTTACTTTCACAGGCTCATTTTATTTTGAAAGTTATTTTGAGTTTGTGTGTGAATATGTTTTTAATCACACGTCTGAGAAGGACAGGATCGTCTTTGTTCAGTTACCAGGTTTTAATTAAATCAGTCACTGAATTATAGGCTTCTTATTCTGCTTCTTTTGTGCTTTCTCTTCGACATTTGATGGTAAGATTTTGTCCAAATATGTTGTTGTACCTTCAGTTTGAACAAACAGCCTGTTAGAGGAACACAGTCAAAGAGGACGCAGTTGTTTCCTCCTCTGACATTTACAGAACCTCCTACATGAAGTCACACTTTGTGCTCTGGATTCATGCTGACAATACATCAAAGTTTTGATTGGTTGTCATGACGACCTCTGTTGATAGGGCATTCAGTCTACTTTAATACTAAAACAAGAACTTTGTTTCTATCCTAATGGCCCTGCATGAGCATAACTGATGCGAGAGAGGTACCTACAGTGTATTTGATGAGATGTGAGTGAGAACGTGTTGTTTATGCAGAAAAAGTTTATATCAAGTAAAAACATGGCAGAAACAAACTGTGCCCTTGACACAGGTTGATCTCTGCTCTCTTCTGAACTGTCAGGAGTTCTAGTGACGACTCGTTCACCACTTTCTTCCCTGCAGGCTTGTTCTCCTCCCCTCCCTCAGCTTTGTGCTGTGGCATTGATTCAAATCTTCCCAAACTCATAACAGAGTTAAATACATGCGTCTGAGCTGAGATTATGAGCATTAAATGAGAGGCAGAGACTGAGGCAGCAGCTGCTCACAGAGTGTGAAATGCTGTGTTTCTTCAGAGCAGCTGGATTTCTTCTCCAGGGTTTGTTGAGGTGAAGTTTCCTCTGCCTGAGAACCTCTCTGTGCTTTTTACACTCTGTGTCTGCACGAGTGGCTTTGCCTCAGAGGCTGCTGTTCCCTGTACAAACTACTGCTACTACTAAGTAAAGTCAAAGTGAAGCTGTTCAAATATATTGTACAAGTTATTTGTTGTTCCAGTTTTAAGAGAACAATAAAAACTAACCATGAAACTTTAATGATCACATGAGGAAGCTGGATGAGCGTTACAGAGGATGTTTCCATCCATCGACCTGAGGGTTATGGGACCAGCATGCACCTCTGCTCCATCGCACAGCAACATTATTCTTTATTGTATTTTTCTTTTCATAATATTGAAAATAATATATTTAATATATTATATTTCTGTGTGTATATATATTTAAACATTTCCTGCTCACAGTAACCAATGATGCAGCTGAAAATACTCCAATAAATGACTTTAAAACGAGGCCACACCTGAGAGAGAGTCTTCATCACAAACACTTTGCAGATGTTAAAATGGTTCTTCAGCAGTAGCACACGTTTCAGTTCTCATTAAAGGGTGAATGTTGTAGCCCGACTTTGCCAGGTTATCTCCGGTCTGCCTCTTCTGCCTCTGCAGTCATTTCACACTAATGTCTCCTACCTGTGCCTCAGAGGATTCACTGGCAGGCCCCCCACCCTCCACTGTAAAACAAGCAGCACTCATAACGGGGCCTTTGCATCAAATCACTACAGCGTCCTGACACCTACGATCTGGGGAAATCTCTGCAGAACACGGCTGCTAATGATGAATTTAAATGCAAATGGCAACTTGAACGAGGAAACAAATTACAGCATCACTTTGCTAAATTGCTCCAAAGTGAAGACGAGTCCCCAAACCTGAGCACATTGCACCAGAGCTTTATGAAAACAGAGAATATGGAAGACGAGGTCATTACTAATTGACCTCCTCCAGTTCCCACGGCCTGGGGAAATCAAAGAAAGACTCTGATTGTGATGTGCAGATGTTTGAAATGTTTCTCTGCTTGTTGTAACATGAGAAGCAGAAAGTCTGTTTCCTGTTTGTCAGATCAGGGGATCCTACATTTGTGGTGCTCTTTGTCTGAGTGGATAACAACAGGAAATGCATTTACAGGCTCTCGTCAGCACTGTTTCTCCTGTTAAACATGGCGGCCTCTCAAAGTGCCTCAGCAGAGTGATGTGGACTCATGCTTCATGTTTATAGTCACCTTCCTTCTCTCTGTATGAATCCAGCAGCTGTTGTAATGTGGGACTGAACGAGTGTGTTGGCTTTGCCTGACAGGTCGACTGTGTGACATGTTCACCTTTCTTCATCCCATTCAGCTGCACACATTTATTTCCTGTGAACCTCCAACACGACTTAATGTGCGCTTCATTGAGAAGAGCTAACATGGGAGGGAATATTAGCACAGAGGATAAAGAACCCTCTCCTTCTCCTCCTCCCCCCTTCCTCCCCCTCTCACTGCGTGTTCTCCTCAGAGCGGGGAATGCAGGGAGACTTTGAGCTCAGCGGAGGAGTCGGGAGCAGAATACAGATCAGCAGCAGGAGAACTGATGCTCACACTGTTTAGCTTCGCTAATTGACCTCTAGCTCAAAACCCCTGTGCTGTTACTAACCCCGCCCCCTGCCCCCCGTCACCCCTGACCCCCATGTGCCATGATATTATTCTGTGCCTCAGTGCTTACAGCCGTGTTCAGTGATGAGTGAGTTCATCACGGTTCAACCATCAGTATGTTTGTCTGCTGCTTTGCTGCTCAATGAAACCTGTGAGAGTCTCTGGTGTGTTTGTTCTCTCCCCTCCCTCCCCTCACACCTCCTGCTGTCAAAGAGTGAAAATAATAAAGTTCAGAGACTTGAGAGGCAGAAACTTAGTTCACTTTAAATGTTTCAAAGCTGCACTTTGTCTAAACTGATCCACAGTAAGAACTAAATCACACCGAGCAGCAGAGTATCAGCTGTTATTAATCCTTTCAAAGCACAAGCTGCTTCTCTGTGTTCATGTTTCAGCCTGTATCACATTTAAAGTCAAACTCTACAGTGAGAGGAGTTAGTTTGATACTTCATGAGGAGATTAAAGACTGAGCAGTGTTTCAACAGAGTTATCAGCGTCAGTCTCAAACAGTCCCGACAGCGCAGTGGGATATCCCAGGAGGCCTCTAAAAATATGCAGTAATTAAGTGCTCACCTTGTTCTAACGGGATTATCACCATAAAACATCCTCACACGTCTTTTTTAGAAGGAGAGAAGCTGCACCAGATTTTTCACTAAAGAGGACACACACACATGTTTCCACCAGTGCTGAATGTCGTGTTTTATAATGATATGATGAGGTGAAATACAGCCACAGCACAGGAGGAGTCTGAGCCTCTGACAGAAGGACAACATCAGCCTCAGTGATGTTAGTGTGATGGGATTACTGGTGTCGGGGAACTGGAGCTGCATGCCGTCACAATGAGCAGAAATATCAGTGTTTGCACTGGTAAACCAAATCTACTGCAGTGATCTAATGATTCACTTCTATTAAATAAACCACTTCATCTTTTACATGATGCTCAGAGATGAATGAAACATCTATCCAGCTGCATATATATACATATATATAATATACAAACATATGGAGCTGGAAAGTGTTTTTCCATGTTGGTGAAAACTTCTCGTCTCTGTAGATCTCAAACTCAAACACTGTCTGTGATGTGTTGTTCTGTGGTCTGGTGTCTCAAACACTGAGACACACAAAGTGTCAGAAACAGGAATGTTTACAGATGTTTCCCCGACACGATGAGAGGATCATAAATCAGAGCAGAGAATAGAGACACACCCAGAAAACATGAGCAGCTCTCCCTTTATCACGAGTAAAGCTCCAAGAAGAGGAGGACAGTCGATGCACAGCAGCTCGCTCCAGACACAGTTTGGTTTCTACGTCTGTAACAGATTCTGTATCACCATGACACAGTGTCAAAAAGATGATGTAGCACACACACACACACACACGCACACACACACACACACACACACACACTTTGGCTGCAGTCAGCGTGCAGATCAGTCAGCTGCAGGTCAGGTGTTGAGGAGTAGAGCAGGGATGATAAGTGGTGAAGGCTGGCAGTGTGTCTGGTGATTAGCCTGGCATGGTTAGCACCGCGCCGTCACAGGCTTTTCTCCCATGTCAAAGCGAGCATCACACACATGATGAGCGAGCGAGGGGAGCTGGAGACAGCAGCGACTGGGAGATGAGACTCTGCAGAGAGACACAGACACAACAGCAACACAGACAGAGGCCAGGAGGCCACCTGTCAATCAAAGCTGAGTCATGAACGGGACAGGCTGAAGTGTCACACAGCTGAATATGAACTCACAGCTGTGTGTGTGTTTAATATGTGTGTGTGTTTCTGCAAAGCTGCACGCTGCCTGTCGCTGTTGAGATTGATTACATCATAATCGACATGTGAGAGATGAAAAATGACCTAATGTGATACAAGTGATTAGTGCTGCCAGCGTCAAGGCGTCATCGACCCGACTCTCTCCTCGTCACTACCTGCTGCTCACCTTCATTCAGCTCCAGTGAGGTGTGTGAATAAAACAGCTTGTGATACTTATCAGACGTCCCTCTGACCTTATCAATGAGTCAGATCCTTTCTGAGAACACGTCTGTAACAAGGTGTTCAATCAGTCTTTAAGATCTTAATGAGGCCAACACCTGGTCACATTCAGGATCACCTCCACCCTGTAGAGAGTTTCACACGTCTCCACTTTAAGTGATCCGCCTCTGAAGATGTGTCAACCAGCACAGTGATGATGTACGGCAGCCAGCACAGGGGCGGCTGTGGCTTAGTGGCGGCTGTGGCTTAGTGGAAGAGTCGGTCGTCTTTCAATCGGAAGGTCGGAGGTTCGATCCCCAGCTCCCTCAGGCTACATGTCGAAGTGTCCTTGGGCAAGACACTGAACCCCAAATTGCTCCCGGTGGCATAGCCAACGGGTATGAATGTGATATCTGATTGACAGTTGGGCACTTTACGTAGCAGCCTCTGCCATCAGTGTGTGAATGGGTGAATGTGATATGTAGTGTAAAAGCAGCTTTGAGTGGTCGCAAAGACTAGAAAAGCGCTATATAAGTACAGTCCATTTACCATTTACCATTTAGCATAGGACAAATGCTGACACCACTGCCAGGATGACGCGCATGGCCTCATGCTTCTGTTGATTTGCTGCATGATACAGTGTCACATAGTCCAGCCGTAGCAGAAGGCCATCACCATCAGTAGCAGGAAAGAGCCCACTGCATGGCGCAGAACACGGATGCTAACAGGCCAGTTGTCGCTGCTTTCACCAGTTAGGTTTTCATAGCAAATGTTATGGCCCAGCTCTTCAGCATGCAAGCTCTCCCTCTGAATAACGACAGGTAAGGACAGCAATCCAGCCACCAGCCACACCGCACAGCAAACCACTTTCACAAGTCAGAGTGAAGAGAAGGTCTGCGGTCGCTAGGTGCATCAGGCAGATATCTGTGCTTGCTCTACTTTTCTTCATACGGCAAACAACATAGAAAACTACACTGTTGCCCAACAAACTGCAGACAGGATGAAGCAGGAGATGGTAATGCCCACGCTGCAAAATCTGGGCACAGTCACGCTGCAGGGAGTTGATGTTTCATCCTCATACACAGGAAAGGTACAACTGAGAAGAGTGAAGTAACTCTCATTGAAGACGAATCCCTCCACCGAGACAAAAACAGAATCATTACAGTTTTTAAAAGTTGTAATTTAGTGGCAGAATAGCTTTCAGTGAAATTAGACAAATACTGTTAAAGCTGCACGAGGCACGGTGTAGTGAATTTTATAACCTTAATCACAGAGATGAACTTAATATCAGTCTTTGTCCTGTACAGGAGACTGTCCCTGGACCTCATGAAGAGCTCTGCACCCTCCACCCACCTGCTGTTCATGAGCCCACCATGTTCCCTTCAGCTCCATTCAGCTGCAGTTTGTCCTTGATGACGACATTCAGAGAACTAATAATGGTGATAATTCACTGCTGAGTGATAAGAATGAAATGGTGTTTCATGTGAACATTGGACCAAAGCATGCCAGGCTGTATGAAATGATTCAGAGCGACATTAATCATGATTAATAACTACATCTGTCAGAGTGTTTGAGCTGTTTCTCTGCTTTGTTTGAGAATCACAGCAAATGAATTCAGCCTGAGCAAAAAGAAAATGTGAAACTGGTAAATGACACTGAGTCATGTGATCACACAGAGACGCTGAAACGGCCTCCATGTGGAGCCAATAACAGCCCAGGTGATGTGTCATTATGAGGAGCAGCCCTCCAGGTATCTGCAGCATTTATTGGAGTAGAGGAAGCAGGAGGAGAAACACTTACCTTCTCCAGCCGACACCATCAGTCTTCTTTAACACAGTTTATTACACAGACTGAACCATCCATCATCACATCCCTACGCTGTCCTCATAAACTCAATGAATATGAGCCTTTTTATTCTAAAGGGGAGTTTTTTTATCTCCACATCTCTTCCACAGTTCTTGTTGGATCTGCTCTGGTACCATGTTGTATCTGTCTTTGTGTTTCACATGTTCCTGTTGTTCACAGTAGAGAGGTGTGATGGATCATATGGATCAGTGTTTATCTGTGGGTCAGTCAGTCGGGTTATTTTTAAAGTATTGAATAAGCTCAGACAAAACCTGGATAAATGAGAGGTTCTTTTTAAATAACATGATGAACATCAGTGATATAACTTATTTACTAACTGAACCCAAACTCTGATCTTTTGTCTGAACTGAACCGAGTCGATTTGGTTCCTAAACAAACCAAACTGTGACAGGTGTTAATTATTGTTGCAGATCAAAACTCATAAAATGTGAAATGTTTCTAAGCCAGCTTTATTTTGAAAGTCTAACCAGACGTTGCTTCTTTATTAGAGCTAACTCATCAGCTGAGCCCTGCACTTGTAAAACTGATGCAAGAGGCACATAGTTCATCATATCTGAAGCGTAGAGCCTCTGACCGAGCTGCTGTATCTGATGAGTTGGCTGTGAGAACATGTTGCAGTGATGTTCAGTGACGACAGAGGAGGCCCATCATCCTGATCTGACCTTAGACAGGAGGGGAGAGGACGTCCTGCATGTGTCCCTACTGCTCTACTGTTTTCATAAAGGACCAGACGGACAGAAGTGCAGCCCGAACTATGTTTCAAATATTTCACTTCATTGAAGAGAAGTTTAAATATATTCAGCAGGTCCAAACACTTCAGATTTCAACAAACACACAATGGGCCCTCTTTAGACGACGGAAGGCGCACGGTCGAAAGTGCATGGCGCTGAGTGATTTGGGGCGTTTCTGACGCACTTTTGCTCGTTACACGGCGCACAATCTGGACACAAACCGAGGTGCAAGGTGCAAAGAAGTTGGATTAAGTCCCTGGATTTTTCAAAGGTGGGTTTTCGACATGACATGAATCAAGCCAATCAGAGTGACAGCTGTCATTCCCTTTAAGAGCTGGCGGATTTCTGTCTTTCTTCTTACAAATACCGGACCCTGACCGCATATTCAACTTATTTCTTATTACTGTGTCCTCGAACAAGCAGAAAAAAAAAGAGGCATGCTGTGAACATTTATGCACGAGGCACAGCATTAATGATTTAAATCTCCAGACAGACAGGATCTTATGTTTATTAAAGTTCTGTGTGCTGACCATCAAAGAAAGGTAGGCTTTAAATGTTTATTTACTTATTGTTGCTGCTGGATCACATGGCTGTGTTTTAATATCTGTGGGCAGGATTGTCGGTGCCACAGGTAGTTATGTTTGAGTACGGTAATTAATTTACCTCTTAGTTGCATGTGTGTCTGTTTCTGGGTGTGTTAGAGAGAGCATGCGTCTGAATGAGTGCAGGTGAGTGTGGAGGCAGCGGTGACCTTGTCCACGTCTTCCTGCACTTCTCAGCCGATTGGTAACAAACCGAAAGCAGTATCATGATGAAAGGAGACGGGGGAAACAAAAACTTGCAGTCTGTCCCTTAAACAACGTTTTTTCACTGTATCTGCAAACACACTGCTTTTTCCTTATGAGTCAAAGCGCTGCTGTGCGTCCCTGCGTGAGTGACATGCAAAAACTCATGTTGTAAACTCTCCGATGTATGTCCATAATGCGCCCTCTAAATAGCAGAGACAGACTGCTTTGTGTTTGTCTACAGCGCAGTTGCTTTCTGCGTCCTCAAGATAGCATCACGCCCCGCGTTTGCCTGACCACACCTCATTTCAAAACCAACTCGCCCATGGGCATTAATGGTGGCCCAAGATCACTTGCTATTTACACAACGTGGGCGCTGGGCGTGAAAATGATGACTGCGCCAGGTGGAAGATAGCATTGACAGTTGTGCTGGGCGCTTTGGTGCTTTGTGCCGGGTGGACGATAGGGCCCTCTGTCTTTGATTTGCATTCTGACATTTACATCACGCTTGCTTCTGCAGAACAGAGTTCATAAGAAAACAGAGGCTGTAGATCCTCTCACCTGTCAGCTCAGCGCTCAGTGATCACCTGACCTGAAATCCACTTTACAAATCTATGTTTGTAGATCTCTGATTGTGCGTAACAAGTTTTAGAGTTCCTGAAACATTTCACTCATTTCCTGTACAGACTGTGACAGCTGTGTTTACATGGAGCCCACTTTTCCTTTTCTCATCAAAAGTCCTGTTATACAACGTCCATGAGGAGCTCTGAGTTTTTCATTGACTGGATTTGGAGGACTTTCTTTTGTTTTTGTTTTCTGGTTTTGTGTTTCTGACTTTGCATTGTCTGTGTGTTTGCAGCCTGTCTAATGGTGATGTATTTGTGTTGGTTCCTGCAGCACTTTTTTAAAGCAGCGTCTTCTCATTGTTGTTTGTTTTTATCTGAATAGTATCGTTTCTGAATCTGCAGCCTGTTTGACTTTCAGCCACCGTACAATCAGAATACATAAGCTCCGCTAATTTATTTATTTATTTACTTTGCTAATCTTCACACTAGTCTACCACTATTATTGGCATTGTAACCATAAGTATGTGTCTGTTGTTGTTCATGTAACAAGGGCATATGTTGTTGTGGTAACAAGGACATATGTTGTTGTTGCTCTCTTTGCCTGTCTATATCCTGCATCTCCTTCTATCCCATTTTCGGCCCATCCAGTCGAGGCAGATGGCTGTTCAACATGAGTCTGGTTCTGCTCGAGGTTTCTGCCTGTTAAAAGGAAGTTTTTCTGCCAATGTGCCGAATTGCTAAGTGCTACTCATGGTGGATTCATGTTGGGCCTCTCTTTAAATAACTTAACAAAGAGTCGGTCTAGACCTGCTCTTTCTGTAAAGTGTCTCGAGATAACCCTGGTTATGATTTGGCGCTATACAAATAAAATTTGATTGATTGATATAAACACTCATCAGAATAAACAGGAACACACAGATTGAACATTTCATCAGTTAAGGAGCAACAACTGAAACCTTTTCATACACTGATCAAAAGAATCATGTAAATAACTAACCTGATCTCTTCCTGTCTGTTCTTTCTCCACATGCTCTCCGTCTGATGGAAACGTGTAGGTAAGTCATCTGTTCTTCTTCTTCTTTGAGTTTTTAATGGCTGTTTGCAAACCTGTTTATAGATGCATTACTGCCACCTGCTGGACTGGAGACACATGTTGTTGAAGATGTGTTGTTGTCAGCTGTTGGTGTAGAGCACCACAATGACAGCGCTGAACTGATGATAGATATTCATCTTCAGGGAGCTGATCAAACACGAGCCAAAGACATGTTGCTGAATGAGTCGGTGCTGAAAGGTGGAAGGAGGAAGAAACATGAATGATGTGTTCAACACATGTGCTCATGTCTCACAGCTGTTACAGAATGAATGCACTGAGGCCTGGAAACAACAGACAGTGTTAGATCACATCTCATGTAAACAGACAGTGTTAGATCACATCTCATGTAAACAGACAGTGTTAGATCACATCTCATGTAAACAGCTGATCAGAAATTTTCACTCAGAGTTGTTAAATTGATCTTTGCTCATGTTGATATTTTATTGATTTTCTGTGGTCGGTGTTCACTGATCATCAGGACCTGATGCCGGCACATTTAATGCTTGTAGAGCTGCAACACTCTCAGAGACATGACAAACCATCCATGCTCACATCCAGTGTTAGAGAAACACAGCAGATGTTTTTTCATTGATTCCGTCCTCTGTGGAGCTACATCGGCCTGTCTGTTAGAGCAGCTCCTGGATGTATCACTCCCCCTCCTCCACTTTCCTTCCATCTACATGCACTTGTTCTGGAACAGACTGACTCCCTCCCTCCCCAGGATTGTCACCTGCCATGAGAGAGTAAAGGCCTTAAAACACCTTCATATGCTCAGCAAAACACGTACCCTGTGTGTGTGTGTGTGTGTGTGTGTGTGTGTGTGTGTTTCCCCTCCCATCGGGCTGCAATGTTCCCAGGAGTCTGCCGCTGCATCAACATTAAGTATTAAGAGGCCTGCTGGGTCAAATAACAGCAGAGGTGGAAGGGCTGCAGGGGGCTGCAGGAGGGGAGGGTGGGAGAGAGGCAGCAGCGGGCTGTGGCCTTCCTTCTCTTGCTCTCCCCTTGAGGTGTGTTCAGGGACTGAAATCAGCGCTCTCCAAATGTTGACAAAAAGCGTCGTTGGCAGATAAATCAATAACGTCAGCGACACACGAGCTGATAACTTTTTACACTTAACTTTTTATTTCATTTGAATGCCTCAGTGATTCAGAGTTTTTGGCCTCAGGGCTCCTGCTCCCAAACTTTTCTCCCTTCTAAACACGTCGACATCCTCTGATTGTGAGCCAATCAGAGCAAAGCAAAACTCTGGCTCTGCATCAAGAAGGCTTTTGATTGGCTGCCTGTTCTGCTGGCTGCCAATGAGATGATATTGTCTTCTGTTCCTGCAGCGCCTGGAGACTTAACTGGCCTGATAATAGTTCATAATGTGTGTGTGTGTGTGTTTATAATCAATAAGTAGATCAATCACAGAGATGATCGATTGTCTTTATTAAATATTTCTGCCTTCAGTGTAAAAATGATTTCAGGTTATTTTTGGAGGATGACACAAAAACTGTCTGCCCACCAACATCAGTGACTTTAGTCTTTGATCTCTTCTTCATGTTGAGGCCGACCAACACGACTCGTGTTCATATGAAAAGCTGTTGTTGAGCAGCAGAAGTGTGTGTTGTCATGAAGCTGCCTCACCTTGCTGAGAGTTGTGCTGCAGTGCTGAAGAAGTACAAATGTGTGTCTCAGGCTGCTCCCTGAAGGCATCACATCAATGTCAACACACCCACTGGGGGGTTTCAGCCCCACTGACGACTCGTTTAACACAACACACTGTTATTTGTCCAGCTGGGACTCTCTCACACACACTTTATATGTCCCTGCTGCGTTTCACACACACTGCTGCCCTGCTCTCAGAGACACGGTGCGCTTATTTCCCTTCTCAGGACACAATGGAGGATCATTGCATTTTCCCAGCATGCCATGGGAGGACCTTGTTTGACAGCTGAAATGTTAGACATACCTCTCCTGAGGTCCTGGTGATGTTGCTCTTCTCTTAGCAACACTGCTGTGTCACACACGCTGACAAATAAGGAGTGAATTTGACTTCAAGTTCTCAGCATGTGGAGGCTTTAACACAGTTATCAATACAATGTAAAGGATGAAGAGAAAAGTGTCGCTGCGTTCACAAGTCTCATGATCAATAATTCATGCAGCATGTTTTCATGTAGCTTCGTGTTCTCACGATGCAAACATGTAAATATTTGATCCACATGCAAACTGCTCAGTGATGGATTGAGGTGAGCAGAGAGAAGAAGGCGTCTCTACACGTGGAGAAAAGACAGCTTGTTGTGGCAGCTGTTATATAAAGCCTGAACTCATCCACACTCATCACAGGCAGAGAACAGGAGAGAAGAATGGGGACATGTTTAACATGATGGTTGCATACATACAGTAGTGTTACAGGCGAGGTAGCTCACCTGACTGGGAGCATTTTCAAAGTTTAAACCCTCAGAAACAGAAAGAACAGCGGCTTCTCTACGACTGACACTTCTGCAGGATTGTCATCAGAGAATTTCATCATCCTGTGAAACTGTGAGAAATTTCCTCCTGAAAGGAGCCAGACTCCAAATGTCAACATCTACAGATCATGAAATACACCAAAACAATGTGACCAGATGGATTTCTATTGTTTCTCTGCACTTACAGTGATGACAAAGATTTTATATTTCAGACTATTTAAAAAATAAATCCACTGTAAGGACCTGAGAGTTTCCTGTTACCACACACTCAAACAGGATTCATTTTAACAGTACAAACACAAAGTGTTGGCTGGTTGGTTGAACTCTGGTTAGAATTGACTTAAAAACAACTTTATGAGTACATAGCCATAACTCATGTTTCCATTAGAGTATAATGTGTTGTACTTACTTCAACTACTTTTTGTTTGTGAAATCACACATCTCTCATTTTTTCAATGTGCAGCTCCACAACATGAAAGGTAAAGAGATAAAAGTGTGTCAGCAGTTTACAACAATGAGCCTTTGAAGATACACACGCACGCACACACACACACACACACGCACACACACACACACACACACGCTCACGCACGCACACACACACACACACACACACACACAAAATTACTTCACAACACTAATCTCCATGAAGCTCTGTGTCTTCTATGACCCGTCTCTTTCCTCCTTTGCCGTCGTACATCTGTGAAGTATGGAGTCGAGACAGCGGCTTCAGCAAAGATTACCCAGCAGCCTCCAGGAGTGAATGTGAATTATTAACACACAAACACATTAATGGAGGATTATTAGACGTTCATTGTGCTGTTTTAATATCAGCCGGGCTGCCATGTGGTGACGTTCAGATGTGCTTTGTTTGCTTTCTTCTTTGTTTATGATTGTCTGAATATTAATTCCACTTTCAGTTTCTGTAATCTGTCTGTGTGAGCAGAGAGAATCTGACCATGTTCACTCTCATGTAGATTCTATGTGTTTATTGCTGCTCTTATTTGAGCTCTATCTCTCATGACGATGCTCACTCTCTCTCTGATTGTTAGATAACTCTGCTTTATTGCTACTATAGCCACATGCTTTGTATTATCTGTGGGCAGCGGGGCACACAGGCCTGCCAGCAGTCTCCTCTGTGTGATGCAGTTTCTACACAAGTGTTCTCTCATCTCATACAGCCCTCCAGTTATACCAGCTCTGCTCCTGCAGCAGTCACATAAATACACCAGATCTCATGCAGTGTGATACCAGTGTCATCCTGGGTCATATCTATCTAAAGGTGCACGTATCTACTGTGTCTCTACTCTACAAATATCACTCGAAGGTTGATAGAATCTCAGCACCTGTCCAAAACAAAATCCTCTACAAGTGTTGAGAAGCAGACGATCAGATACAGTCTGCCTGTGTGTCGAGCACCGAGCTGAAACCTCCTGTGCTGAAACATGAAGCCAATGAGGAAGTGGGAAAAACTGCAGTTCTTTGAATGACCACATGAGGCGGCCTCCCAAAGTGAGTCAGTCCACATTAGGCCCTATGTTAAACTCTGAGTGACAGGTTGATATCCCTGTCTGTCTGCTGGACGTTCAGCTGTAGTGATGAGAGGACCAGTAACTTTAGGTTACCCTGTTTGTGTTGTTTACCTGCCGCTCCCTCTCTCACCGGAGATGTGGGCGAGTGAGCAGCAGGTCTGCTAAGTTATACAAGCTCTCTCAGCTTCTTTATCAGTCTCAACAGCTCCGCTCAGCTACCACCATCAATAGTATCAGACCTCGGGTATAACTTTGTGTTATAAAAAAAAAATGTGTTCAGAGATGGATCTGACGAGGGAGGGGGCTGTGGGGGGGCTGACGGGGTGGAGGGTGAAGAGAGGGGCAGGTTGCTGAAGGCTCTGCTCTGTGGCTGGCCTTGTCAAATTGATTGATGAGAGAGGTGAGCTTGTGTTGTTGGCAGGCTGAGGTTCGTCCTCCTGGCTGTGCTGATACACTTATCTAAGTTTAAAGTGTCGGCCGCGGCGGGAGGGGCTGCATCTCACTGCGAGGGCGTTAAGAATGAGATCAGGCTGCTGCACATCATGCCCAATGAGATCGAGCACCTGCTGATGCACATGATGTCATGTGATCACTCTCCCTGTTCTCTTGAAAACACACCCAATGAAACGTCCTGGCTGAGTGATGAGAGCCTGAAGGACAGAGGAGGAAGCTCATGTTGAAGTCCATGTTTTCTGTCTCTCTGACAGCAGAGTCTGAAAGGAACACGGCATCACAGGCTAAATGGTAGGAAACATAAATGAGGGAGAAACAAACGGGACAGAAAGGCTCTTGTTGTGACCAATGATGTTCCACCTCAGAGGCTTCATAGAGCTCCAGGTCCCCTTCAGGTTCATGTCTCTGCTCCATTCTGCAGAATGAGCTGGAGTTCTCTCAGTATCAAAGCCTGAGTCACTAAACAGTGGAAACCTTTCTCTCCTGTCTGTGCTGTTGACTCATGCAGCATGAGATCTGTGGGACACATCAGAAACTCAATGCAGTGAATTTATGGAATCACTCTGTGCTGAGAATAAACCGAGCTTATTCAAAGTACCTGAAGCCGAACCTCTCGATGTGAAGAGCACAGAGAGACAACAACATGTCACTCTGTAGATACAGACATCCTTTATTATATGGACATGAGATTTCTCTTTGTGTCTGCTTGTTTTCATGGTTTCTCATGGAGTCTCTGCTGCTCCCTCATTTCTCTGTTCCACAGTGGCTGCCCTTAAAAACACAACCAGCTCGTATCACACTGAGAAGGCTTTGATATCCTGCCTGCAAACAGAGGACATGTACTAGATATGATCAATATGTCTTTATCGACTGCTGTGTACCCCAGTCTTTTAAACTAGCTGTAATTAAGCCACTTCTTAAAAAGCCTACCCTAGATTCAGGCACCTTAGCTAACTATAGACCTATATCTAACCTTGCTTTTATCTCAAAGATCCTTGAGAAAGCAGTCGCTAATCAATTATGTGACTTTCTTCATAACAACAGTTTATTTGAGGACTTTCAGTCAGGATTTAGAGTCCACCATAGCACTGAGACAGCCCTTGTGCGAGTTTCAAATGATCTACTTACTGCTTCAGACAGAGGACTTCTCTCTGTACTCGTCCTGTTAGAGCTTAGTGCCGCTTTCGACACGATAGACCATCACATCCTGTTACAGAGACTAGAACATTTAATTGGCATTACAGGATCTGCATTAAGTTGGTTTAAATCTTATCTATCAGATCGATCTCAGTTTGTTAATGTTCATGATGTGTCCTCTATGCAAACCAAAGTTAGTCATGGAGTTCCACAAGGTTCTGTGCTCGGACCGATTCTTTTTACCTTATATATGCTTCCTCTGGGTGATATCATGAGGAAACACTCCATTAATTTTCATTGTTATGCAGATGATACTCAATTATACTTATCTATGAAGCCAGACGAAACCAATCAGCTATCTAAACTAGAAGCATGCCTTAAGGACATAAAAATCTGGATGACTAGAAACTTTCTGCTACTTAATTCAGACAAAACTGAAGTTATTGTGCTCGGCCCAAAACACCTTAGAGACTCTTTCTCTAATGATATAGCTGCCCTAGATGGCATCAGCCTGGCATCCAGCACTACTGTTAGGAATCTGGGAGTTCTATTTGATCAGGATATGTCCTTCATCTCCCACATAAAACAAATATCAAGGACAGCCTTCTTTCATCTCCGCAACATAGCAAAAATCAGACACATCTTGTCTCAAAACGATGCAGAAAAACTGGTCCATGCATTCGTTACTTCCAGGTTGGATTATTGTAACTCGTTACTATCAGGCTGCCCTAATAAGTCACTAAAAACTCTGCAGCTGGTACAAAATGCTGCAGCACGTGTGCTGACAAGAACTAGGAAGAGAGATCACATCTCTCCTGTATTAGCCTCTCTGCACTGGCTTCCTGTAAAATCTAGAATAGAATTTAAAATCCTCCTTCTTACTTACAAAGCTCTTAATGGTCAGGCACCATCATATCTTAAAGAGCTCATAGTGCCATATTACCCCTCTAGAACATTGCGCTCCCAGGATGCAGGCCTGCTTGTGGTACCTAAAGTCTCTAGGAGTAGTGTTGGAGGTAGAGCCTTCAATTACCAGGCCCCCCTCCTCTGGAACAATCTACCAGTCAAGGTCCGGGAGGCAGACACCCTCTCTTCTTTTAAGAGTAGACTTAAAACTTTCCTCTTTGATAAAGCTTATAGTTAGGGCTGGCTCAGGCTTGGACTAGCCCATAGTTATGCTGCTATAGGTTTAGACTGCCGGGGGGATCTGACACACCAAGCTTCTCTCTCTCTCTCTCTCTGACTCTCTCTCTCTCTCTCTCCTCCTCTCTCTCTGACTCTCTCTCTCTCTCTGTCATTAATGCAGCTCATTAACTCTGTATCTTCTGGTCCCATTAACATTACTAACCATATATCTTCCCGGGAGTTCTTGTGCTCCCTTGTCTTGAAGGTTCCTGAGGATCGTTGCTGCAGACCACCTGCTGCTGTGGACCTGCTTGACTGCAACAACTACTAACATCAGCCTTCCCCATAGTATCATTATTGTTGCTGCTAATGCTAATAGTAGACCTGTTGACTTCAACTGTTACAATTACGATTACCTCAGCCTTTATCATTACTCTGCTTCTCTCGCTAATTTATTTATTTATTTATTTATTTATTTATTTATTTAGCCAATCTTCACCCTAGTCTACCACTATTATTGGCATTGTAACCATAAGTATGTGTCTGTTGTTGTTCATGTAACAAGGGCATATGTTGTTGTGGTAACAAGAACATATGTTGTTGTCGCTCTCTTTGCCTGTCTCTATCCTGCATCTCCTTCTATCCCATCTGAGGTTTAACGTGTCAAACAATAAGCTCGAGGACAGTGTCATATTATAAAGCATTGGGCCAATACGCCTTAAATATGATTTTAACTCATCATCCAATTATTTATTAATAATCATTGCTGTCTATCTGAACCTAATCGTCTGTATATTTGATTGGAGCAATAGTGGATCCAAAGGTTAGACTGCCTGAAATGTTTCCTCCAGCACTCTGATGTTGATGTTTCTTGTAACATCTCTTTACTGTGAACAAGTGAGAGGAACATCCTCTCTACAGCTGCTGTAATCAGTTATTAGTGGCTGGATCGCCCTGTACTAACCTCATCATGTCTCACTTCTCTTTTATCTTTTAGCTTCTCTCTTACCAGATTTGCTTCAGTAAAACAGCAAATCTGGCTGTGGGCCATGTATTTATTCAGTTTAACATAAACACACTCGCTTTTAACTTCAGGCACATTTTCTGAACATTATCAAACCAAATGTGATGCAAATCCAAAGAGGAGAGTCCACAGTAAAGATTTGGTTTGAGCTGTTTGACTCATAAGTGAAACATCAGTTGGCAGAGCCTCAGAAACACACAATAACTTGCTGAACAGATGATAGACATCCATCTTCAGGGAGCTGATCAAACGTGTGACAAAGACATGTTGCTAAATGAGTCGGTGCTGACAGGCGGTCCCTGAGAAAGACGTCTGTTTGATATGTTCACACAGCTGTTCATTTAAATGCATCAGCTCCTGTAGACACCATCAGAGTGAGATCACATCCATTAAACAGCTGACCAGAAATCTTCAATCCACACTAACCAAAAATAGTGTGCATGTAAACACAACCATGAGATGGGCTCAGTGTTAGTGTCCTTAAATGATGATGTCATCATCAGACTCAGCAATCGTAGATACAGGTGACAGGTGACATCCTGTGTTATGCTCTATGGAAGCCACTGCCATCATGTAGCAGCAGTATCATCACTGTCTCTCTCCTGATGGTCGTGTTACAGTCACAGTTACAGACGGATCAATGAAGCCCTGATGATGCAGTCCGACGTGTGGCTCATGTAGTGACTCAGCAGCTCTGCACACACGTCTTTGGGTTTCCTTGCTTCTTCTGTTCGGTGCATCTGGTTCTTCATGTGTGTGTCAGTGACACATGACTATGTCAGTGGGTAGTTATGAACCATGTGCCACTGTGTGTACAAATAGGTAACAAGCAGTAAGAACCAATGTGTGACCTTGAACTGAGACTGTATTCTGAGTGTTTCATCTCTGGACATCAGACAGAACATTTGAATTTCATCTCCTTCTTCTGCTGATGTTGTAAAAAAGCAAACGTCACAGGACATCGACTCTTCTGCTTTTTATTTATAATCTGAGTGAAGAAGAAACTGTTTTTCATGCTTGGGTAGATCTTTAATCTTTCTTGTTGAAGGGGCCAATGAAAATCACATTAACATAATAATTCATTAATATGCAAATGAGTCCAGATGTTCAATAAGCAACAGATGTGCAGCTCTTGTACACAACAGCTCGAAGTGAGAAAGTGCACAGGGACGACGACACAGAATAGAAACAGCAGCATGGATCATTTATCACAATACATTTAATCTGCACTTATTATTTATTCACAGGAGCTTTAATGTTGGAGATCCAGACTGAACACAATTCTCTCTCAGCACCAGCTTTAACACATGTTAGGAACAACTTAGGATCAGAGATCTCTGTAATGACCCTGACTAAGGTTTGGTCTGATCCGCCCAGCAGTTCATGACGAGCTGTTGAAAAAAGGATTTTGAGAATATTGAGGAACAATTCACAAAATGTAACATTTTTGGAGCAGAAGACACAGAAGACTTTAGAGACTAAAGTAATGAAAGGTTTCGACTCCTGGCCAAACTGTGTTTGAGGGAATTGTGAGAAAATGAACGTTATTATTAAAGTGTCACCTTGAGTCAAATGAGCATCATTATATGTGCCTGAGTAATGGGTGTAATTTACACCCCCTCCAGTTGTGGTGTTTCTAGGTCTCAGTTTTTACAGCACAAAACACTTTTTGCAGAGAAAACAAGAAAGAAGAAGAATGAGAACAACAACAGTGAGTGTCAGTGTTTGAACCTCTTATAAAACAATGTTGGCCCAAACATCAGCTGGTTCTCGTTCAGCAGGACAGAGGCACAGACAGAGCAGCTCACAGCATCTGTTCACAGCCGGGCTGAGCCTCCGACACATGAAGCACTCCTCCTGTTTCCTCCTCTTTCTCTGTCAAAGTGAAGTTCATATGCATTGTGTGGGGCTGCTGGGGTGTTGCAGGTCATAACAAACACTGTGACTTCCCCTCATCTGCACAGAATAGAACTCACTGTAACACCACTGTTCCTGTTACACTCACTCTCTGTCTCCTCTCCCTCCCCTCTTCAGCTCAAGCACCACCAATTATCTGAGTGGCGTCGAGCAAACTGCTCTGTGAGCCTCCTGCTCGTTATTCATTGCTACCCCGAGCATCCCGAGAGTGCCTGCTCCCCATGAAGACTTTCCAAGACCTCAGTCTCACTCACTGAGCTTTAGTGGTGAGAGGATGCATCAAAAACAACAGAGCTCACTTATTTCACAAGTAAACAGAGCCTGCATGAAAGGATCCCCGCTGCCTGAATCATTTGCATGAGATAAGAAAACAGACAAAGTAGAAATCTCAGTTGAAACTCAGTCTGACATGTGAGGATTTTCTACAGCTGAAAAATATTTAGCTGATATCTGAACGACAGGAGACAAAGCACTTTTTAAAAGAACTCTCTCAGCCTCACACATTTGCATTAGAGAGTGAGAGCTGGATTATTAGTCTTAATCCACATGGTAGATATCGCTCCCTGCATGTGTTCATGTGCTCACATACTGACAGAGGTGATTCCTGTGGTGTGTGATCACACCTCTTAATGGATGTCAGGTGGGCTCTGAGTCTCTAAGTGGATTAAACTCTCACTGCCTTTATATATCAGCTAAAAATGAATGTCGTCTACAGTCATCTATTCCGGCAAATGATGTGACACATAAATCAATATGAGGAGAAATATTGGCCAATCTTTATCTCATCTCAATCTATACGTAGTTGCCAAGTCACTGTGTAGCCAAAATAAACTCCTGTGGAATGATAGAGGACCAGAAGTTAGCATCTTTCTCATGCACAGTCTGTTTATTGTCTGAACACAACAATTTACAACATCCCAGCATTTCAGAAATAAATATACACCACAATCAAATAGACAATACATAATATAAAACATGACTTAAAAATTATAGAATATGACATATAAACAAAAATCAACTTAATAAACAAAAGTTAATTGGCTTAAATTATTTTTACTCAACTCAAGATACAAATATGTAACAAAATGATTTAACACCAGACACATTTAAATCACTTTCACTTCTCTTCCATTGTCACAGTTACCTAAACACTACACATACAGTTCAGCTTACACTAAATCAGCTACAGATAAATCACAATGAACAACATGGCGCGGCCACGAGATGACACAGGTAACCATGAATGTGAACCCAGCTGGCTTGTTATCATTCATTCATCACCATTCACTCGCAGCTTACTTGCTAATACTTTAAACAATATTTAGGACAAACGTCCTTATTTCACAGAGCGTTTACCATAGCTCTTTAAACGGACCAAACTACTATTCTCACTGAAGCTCATGACACAGGGTTAGCATAACGATGACGACACGTGTCATGACAAAACGCGACAAAATGAAGCTTAAAACACTTAAAACATGACATGTTAACCGTCTCAAACATTACGATAGATTTTAGCTGCATGTCCTTATATCTTGAACTGGTTTACAGTTAATTTAGGAAAGTTTTACAGTAGCTTACCTGTGGAATGATAGAGGACCAGAAGTTAGCATCTTTCTCATGCACAGTCTGTTTATTGTCTGAACTGCGTATGAGCTGAGCCTGTAGCTACGCACTCTCTAAATGATCCACAGTGGCGTCCGAGCGCCCTCTACTGGCTTTAAAGCATATTGCCTTGTGAAGACTGTCTAAATGAAGTTAGAGTTGTTCATACATTATTTTAAAAAATAAGGGGGTGTCATGTAGCCTTTTCAACCTACTACGTAAACAAGTTAAATGTTTTTTACGTTTTAATATTACAATTGACATGAACACATCTTACAGCACTGCTGGCCTGTCTTGTAGCACTCAGGGTGCTTTGGCAGCTACAGACTGAAATTACCCAACATTATTTAATATGTTAAATTGACCTTCACCAGCTACAGCAATAAAATGGTGCTTATATATTGAAACATCAGTAAACCTTACATGGCTCTATATTTAGTTTGAATGACTCACATGCTCATTAGGTTTAGAAAAAGCACCTGCTGAGACTGCAGAGCTAAAACGTCACAGCTTCGACTCGATCAGAGAAGTCCAGACAGCAGATTTAGGTTTTTCTAAACAGAGATGAAGGATCATCCAGGTTTCTGATACCAAGACACCAAGTTAATTATATAACTAGAAAATGCAACTTCTGAAGAGATTGCGGTATGAATGCTGTATGCTGAAAGGTTACTTCCAATGCTGTGCTTGAAAGTGAAATGAATATAAATGATGACTGAAAGATGTTGAATATCTTGAGGATTGTTGAACAGCTGAGGCTAAACTGAATTGACATGTTTGACGTGTGAAGAAGCAGCTGAAGGATGAAATGATGATGTTGGAGGAGTTGACCATCTTAGGGCCGGTTTCACACAGATGTTGTAGTCTGGTCTATAGTGTTAGGCCAGCCTTAATTTTGCTCATAGATTAGTCTAATGCAAGTTAGACCGTTTCACAAGAACAAAGACTGACTAATTTTATGCCAAAAATAATTAGACACATCACCCCCAGCCTAACTCAGCTCTAAGACCCATGTTACCATGGTAACAATCAGTGACACCTGCTGACGGGTAGCACCAAATTATGAACATCGTTGATGGTTCTTTCAACGGTCGGATAACACTGTTAACTGCTGCTGCAATTTTTATTTCCATATCAGGTTGTCTTTTGTTTGTTGTTACACTCTTGGCTGAATTTTCCAAGTAAAATGCCCTTAAAACTGTTGAATTCCTCCAATAGGCAAACATGTTCTGCTGGGCTAAACAGACTTGAGAGTTAAGATGCGGTTACTCGATCAGCCATTTCTTTTGTTTTGATAAAAAGTCTTAATTTACCCAGAATTCAATGCACCAGTCCTGCTTGAGATAGTCAAGAACTAAACTGCTTTGTAACGGGTGAATTTAGGCGTCTATCTGAAGTCTGACTGTTTGTTCTATCTAAGCCATAGTCAGTCTTCTTTGTGAAACCAGCCCTTAGACATGACATGCAAGACCTGACAGATGCTTGAGAAAGTGTGAATATGTCTGTCCTGTGTGTGTTTGTGTATGTGTGTGTGTGTTTGTATTTATATATATACTGTATATATATTATATTATATATCATATTATATGTTTGTCAACAGCTGTTTGACTCCTTGGTGGGACAGTTGATTTCATTGAGATTTCAGGTGAAAGCAGCATCTCAAACTTCTGTCAGTAAGTCAAGCTCGTAACTGCTATGGCAAAAGTGTCCATTCTTTTGCTTGGATAACCCATCTAACACAAGCAGCACAAGAATACCTACGATTTGATGCCTTAATTATGTATGTGGAGTGAAATTTTGGCTCAGTCACAATTTTTAAAGAAGGTGTCCAAGATATTTTCAACAGCCTCTCCACTCTGACGATGACATCACTCAGTCTGAGTCTGAACATTTCAAGCAAACCTCATGAACTTTGAAAGGTCACTGTGAAATAAGTATAAAAGTAAAACGTTGAATTAACCTGAAAAAGCCAAAAGAGTTGTGTATATTTTAAAAGTTGAATGGAGTGTCTAAGTGAATGTATGAATGAGTTGTGAAGTCTTGAAAAAAGTGTGAAACGTGGTCATTTTGAACATTTCGCTCGTTCATTTAGATGGATTTCTTTCCCTTTGAAAACCTGGAATATCTTGGAAAGAGATTCTGCAACAGAGCTCTTTTGTTCTTACTCTCTAATACGACCCACAGCAGTGTTTCCTTAACACATGTCTGTACTGGACAAAAATGTGGACAACTTTGTGTAATGGACGCTCTGGTTTGGTTCTGACATTGAGACTACCAAAGTTCTGTGCGTGGGTCATACTGCACTAATTAACTAATTTCAGCTGTGTTTTTCCCAACTGCAATTAAAGGTTGCTATGGTGACGGTAATGTGATGCAAGTGACATTATGCACGTCACTTAAAAGCAGTTCACTCTGAAATGTGCTTTCACATGGAAGTTGATGGAAGTTTTGTGTTGTTTTCCATAGCCCCCCGACCCACACTGACTTTATTGTTCTTTATGCTAAATCACTTTTTCTGCTGTTTCAATATATAAACATAAATATAGGTTGTGATAAACTATTGATCAGATGAAACATACTGTGTCATTTTTGGTGCAGACTGTTTTTTTCATTGTGGTCATTGTGGCATTGTGCTCTTGTTTAAGTAAAGGACAAAATGTTTCTTCCACCACCAGTCTTTAGGTTTCAGTGAACTCACTTACACAGTAGCATTGGGCGTCTATAGTATGAAAGAAGTGTTGATTTCAGAGTGTCAATGAGCCCGTTGAACTCATTGTGTGAAACATATTAAGACTGTGTGTTTGTGTCTGTGAGGCAGCTCTGAAAGGAAAAGACAGAAAGCATGCTGACCAAGAATGAGAATCACATCGCTCTCATTTTCTCTTGTGTGTAGCTGTGGAGGAAGGCAGAGGAAGAGGAAGGACTGAAGCGTGACCAGCAGTGGATCTATCAGGACACTGTTTGTAAAATTAGCTTGACCTTTTCACATGTGAGGACGATGCTGGTGTTCATGCAGGCGAGCACACACCAGGGCTGCCAAGTTTCAGAAAATCACAAGAGTGAGACTATAGTGCTATGATGTGTTTGGCCTGTTTTAACGTCGATTTATACCTTAAGACTGATGTCCTCACCTCCATGCCAGCTGCTCTCCCTGCACTGTGGCCTCCTAATGCTAGTCTTAATTAACCAGAAATTAGAAATGAAAATTGTAACAAGAATTTTGACAAAATACATTTATTTGCAATATTTCATTTCAACCAACTGTCCATCATTTAGCTGGGGACATGTCGCATGTTGTAGGCGTTTGTGGCAGATTTTGATGCCTTGATGACAGAGGCAGGGGGCTCCAACTTGAAACACTGTGGCTCAAGGCTCGCCATCTTCACAGTCATGATGGACGATAGAGTTCCCTCAAGAGCCAAACTGTTTCGGGTTTTGGTTTTGTTTGAGTAGGGGGGTGATTTCGGACACAGCCAAAGTGGATTCCAGGGACTCTGTGGGTTCCTTTAGGGGGGTCTAATAATAATACAGATAAAAACTAAGAGCAACATTTGTCCTACGTCGACATCAAACTAGTAAAAATATTTAAAAAGTGAACCCATTTTCAATAATTTTGTGTGATCAAAATTGGGTAGTTACCTACCGTCCGTCTTCTAGCAAGCAGGAGAACGTCGAGTGGGTTTTAAATGTCGGCGCTGTTGTGTGTGAAAGATCGTTAGAGACGCCAAGACCCGCCTTACGTTGCTTCTGATTGGTTTATATTGCTAGTGCCTTCTGTGGTTGGTTAGATTTAGGCACAAAGGACTGGTGGATTGGTCTGGGATTGGTTATCTCGGTCAGTCAATCAGAGTTACTCGAACTACGGCATGCCGCGAGGACCAAAGTTTATTATCATGAAAAAAATAAATATAGAGTATTGAATGGGGAAATATAAGCGTGAGAAATGTCAAGTGTGGCGTGTGGTGTGAGAATGGGTCAAATTGCGTGACTGTCACACTCAAAGCGTGACGCTTGGCAGCTCTGACACACAACACAAAAAGCTTCCTGACAAGCAGCCATTGTGAACAGCAGGAGGAGACTCACTTCCACGTCTTTGCCTCGCAGTGTGTGGAGGGCAGACATCTTTATTGTTTCATTATCATCTCGTACACGTCGAGTCAGGCTGGCCTCATTTCTCAATAAGGTTTCTCTGCATCATTAAAGCTTCTTTAGACCTTCACTTGGAACATATTGTAGCAGATAGATCCCTCTCTGTCTCTGTCTTCATGATTGAATTGCCATTAGTGTTGTGCAGATGACTTTGCCTTTCCATCTTAATGATCTAACTGAGAATTGAGCTGCTGGAATGAATTAGGGGAGCACAGCAATGAACTACAGTAACACCACAGCAAACTGTTTCAATGCTGCTTTCAGCTCCTGATGAAGATGCAACAAACCTGAAGAGCCTCTTTAATGAGACTTTATACCTGATGCAAACAGTGTGTGACGTCCTTTATAGTCAGGATTATACAAGGAACAAGTGTGAACAGACATTTAGACAGAGAAGAAGAAAGCAAAGTAGACATGAAAATCTCCACCACAGTAAAAAGTATTACTCTTCCAGGTCTCTCTAACACAGCACATCACATATTGTGCCTGTTAGGTTATCAGGATGAGCAGGTCACTTGGGTAATGCCACAGATGATCATGTTTAATAAATCCTTCCTGTGTTTGAAATTCACACTGGAGAGATTTGAAGCTTAGTGAGCCGAACATCAGCAGACTGCTCCGTCTGTAACCGGCTGATCATAAGAAGATGAATATATTTCAAGGGTCTTAGCTAAAGTTTTTGCTCTTTGAAACTTTTTCCAGGTAAAATACAATTATAAGCTAATCGTTACTCATTTACCAGCTGATAGCAGGGACCTGATTCCCTTTGTCAATGAGCCTCAGGCCTTATTATTATGCTGCACATGTTACATTCCCTGTTTGATGTGGAGCGGCTGTTTGCCGTCCTGAGGACTCTCCAAGTAAATGAGGTCAGCGCTCGGTCCTCACCTGGAAATGGATTAAACTGCAGCTATATATTACAAGTGACTTGCTGGCTGTCTTGTAGCGTCTGACCCTGTGAGACACAGCTCCGCTCCCTGGTCAATAACACCTGAAGAAGCTCGAGGATTGTTGTCACCTGCTGAAATGTAGAGGTTAGCTCCCAGAATAACAGAGAAAAGCACTGACAGTGTTGATCAGATCACAGCATCTCAGCTATGAAGCTGTGGTGAGGTGCAGCGTGGAGCTCTGTTGTATCAGTTTGTCAGTGCAGTAGATGTTCTTTAATGGCAGGTGTGACCCTGAGGTGAGCTCTGGAGAACATTTGATTGAGTTTCACTCACTTTAGAAGCCTGTACCGCATTTAGACGAGCTTTGTTGATGCTTAATAGGAAGGATGTCCCTGACAGAAGAAACTTTACTTTCTCACTCCCAACTTGAAGAACACAGCAGTTTAGTTAGCGGCCTTAAGCCTCAAAACATGCAGGGCTCCATGGTCATATAAGCTATGATAAATGAGTTGACAATGGGACGGGCTGAAGATAAACATTGAATCCTGGAACCCATCGGCTGTTGTCTGACAACGATAGCCTCTGGGAGCTAAAGACATTTTCGGGGGCTAACTGTTTAGCCAGCTGTTCTTCAAATAAATGACATCCAGTCCAAAACTTCTTTTTCTGTCCGTGTTTGCTGTTTACAGTCTGACTTGTAACTAAAGATGTGAGAATGAAGTTGAAGTGGAGATATGACATCTAAGACTGGATTGTGATCTGCTCTGATATGCAGGTTTCTGTTTAGAAAGATAATTAAAGTTAAATTGTCATCAGACTAAGCTGATGGGTGTCTGCATTGTATTACAGCTGAAGTGTTGCACCAGTTTTGCTCCTCGACTGTTTTCCTGCTAACAGCCAAAGCTCTCTTTTTTACTATTATAAACTATGTAAAGAGATGGAATTGGCGAGAGCACGCTCATGTGGAGTTATTTGTATTTATTTACTTTGTTCTTATGCAGCTGAGACAAACACAACTGTCTTTGCTTGTTGTGACATGTTTCCCATCTGAGCACATTTTAATAAACAAGCTGTCCAGATCACTACAAAGCCTGAACAGCAAACATGGTGACCAGATACAACTGCTGCTAACCAGGCTGACAAACACATGCACACAGAACAAGATGTCACATTTCCAACTGTTGAGAAGAAAAACACATTGAAATAATTTCAGAAAACACACAGAGAGCACTACGGTAGCTTTCCGTCCTCAGGAGAAGCACTAACACCAGGTACGACGAGCCTCTCCAGTAACACAGGATCCTAAATAAAACCTGCAGAAAGACAAAAGCTGCTGTGCCAGCAAACAGGGAGCATTCAGTTTGTCAAACATTTCCACAGCAGTTTGGACTGAACACAAATGTGAAATGTAAAACTCAGTCTTCCAGTGGGATGGCTCTGATAGCTGCTGCAGGAGCACTAACTTATGGACCATCAGCTGGAATATAAAGGTGACACCACAGAGGCTCACACACCTCAGCTCACACATGATGGTTCATGCTGTCACTAAATGATACCACTGTCATGTTCATGATTTATCAGCTGAGGATGGAGAAACATCCAACAGTTACTTTTCACCTGCAGGACACAACGTTAATATTGTTGTGAGGACAGGGAGTTATTTGGGTTTATAAAAAAAGGAACCCCCCTCTTCTACATATCGTTATTTCTGTTGTTTCATTTTCATATACTGTGTTCTTGAATACATTTGCACTGTTAAAGTCAAGTATGTGTAATTACCCTCTTTCACCACAAGATGGGTCCTTCTGCCGGACGTAAACAGTATTGCAACATTGTAGCTCATTGCCGTCATATGAAGCCGTGCAGAAGCGGTTCTCAGCAATGTGCTGTTCTGTTTGTGTATATTTTGCAGGAAAGCAGACATAAACTACTTCAGTGGTAGTAGAGGCAGTTGGTCACGGGTAGAGTGGGAAAGTTGGCCGTATATTTCCACGAGGCATGTTATAACAGAAGTTGAGACGTTATTAGCTATGCTAACTTTAATTTAAGCTAACTTCTGTCTGTGATATTGAGATCCAGTGACTGTATATGTAAGGGGTTTGTGTCTGAAATATTTGCTGAATTACTGAAAATGTGCAGTTTTGTAAACAGGAGTCACAATAATATTTTTGTATGATTTAAACCAGATTTATGTTATAATTTCTCTTGTTCTGTTTCTGTATATTTTGAAGTTTTGAATCCTGCATTAAACTTATATAAGACACACTGAGAGTCCTTCTTCAAGTGTGCAACATTGTCGTCAGATGACGTATCACACACACAAACACACACACACACACACACACACACACACACACACACACACACACTCACAAGCCCCGAGCTTCTACACGAGCTGTTCAAGGCTGAAATGTGGCAACGTTACCCCCCCCCTCTGCTCTGCAATGGAAGTTTAACTCAGCAGCTCGTCTGTGTGAATGAGGGAGGCAGAAGGAGGGAACAGGGGTGTGATGAGGTTGTGTTATGTGTGTAACCAACCAGCAGGTAGCAACTAACTTATAGACAAAGAAGAGGAAGATACCTGCTAACAAAGAATAACTGAGCGTGTCCCTTAATTAGGGTACAACGAGGCCAGGATGCTCCTCACCCTCTTTAAAAATCTCCAAACTAATGGAGCTTGTGTTTGACAACAACTCCCCCTGTGTTCTGTGAGGTTAAATTACTGTTTTTGTTAATGAAGTCTGGTGGCTTTGAAGAGAGCGATGTAACGGCTGTTTCTGGTTTCTAAAAGCTTCTTACTCTGTAACAAAAAGTCTTTCTCTGTCGGGATCCTTTCTGTGATCATTTCAGACACTTAAAAAATACCAACCAGAGCCTTTTCAGGCAAAAGCTATTTTAGTGGATGTCATTTGATCTGGTGCATTTGCCCCAAGGATTACATTGCAGCCATTACTGTGAAACAACATGAACATCTGAGCAACACTCACCTCAGAAAACAACATGTTGTCAAATGATATAAAAATGTTGTTACAATGAAACGGTCTTCACCTGGTCTCTCTGTGGAAATAACATATAATTGGTTTGACGGCACGTCAACAAAGATGTAATAAAGCTTTATAGTCCTGCTGTGACAATAATACATGTAGATTATTACCCATATGGCAAATAAAAACACACTGTGCAGCCTGTGACTGTTTATTTGTTCAATTTACAATCCAATTATTTCTCTGACTTTCAAACTAAACCAGTTTGGAGTCTTGGCTCCACAAAAACCTGTTTCCTACATGACAGTAAACACAGCAGCTTCTCTCACACTGACAGTGTGATGCTGTGCTGATCCAACATGTTAGAGGAGACGATACAGTGTCTCATTATGGGACTGAGTCGCCTCCAACATGTCTGGAATCAGTTTTTAATTCTTTTAAATGAACTCATCTCTGTCTCAGGAGTCTCAGGTTCACATGTATTTGTAGTCTGAGATTGTCAGAGGAAATCTCCCAACACTCAGCTGTCACAGTTTTCCCAATGACTGATGAACTCATGTGAACCACAGCGAGCTCACAGGCCTCATGTGCTCCGTCATCAAGTTTCATTTGAGGTTTTGGCAGAATTTCATGAGCAGACATGTCTGATGTTTCCTTTTTTATTGTCTTCTGCTTTGTGTCTGTTCTGCTGGGAGCCTGAAATGGTCACATGATGATCACAGAGTCCTGACTGACTGACAGGTGAGAACAGGGAGTGTACATCCTCAGAGTCTCTGGAAAAGATCTTTTCTCAGGCTTTAAAATGCAACACGTAGAGCTGTGTGTGAAGGAGAAGATCTGCTGTGATTTCCATCCTGTATTTTCTGTCAGTCCTCTCTAAGTTTTCTTACACTGAGGTGAATCTGGGCTGATTTGGAAGGTTTCAGTGAGATTTCACAGCTTTACATTTTGCTCAGAGGATAAAACCCTCTCTCTACATCGCTTCGTCTGGATTCTTCACACTGCTGAAGACTATTTATGTGTGACTCTGTCTCTAACTGCCCTGTGCAGCTGCTGAGTCCTCTTTACTTCCTGTCTGTCCCTCGTCTCCTCCGGTCTTGATCGTATTTAGCCTCACTTTGCACTTTGCCGCGTGAGTTTCCAGATGTACAGCTCCAAACTCCTTCATTTCCCAGCAGCCATGATTCTGCTCACACTGAAGTCAGAGCAGTCTGGGTTGGTTACAGGTGAAGCACCTGAGAGTTTGCCTTCCTCACCTCGAGGCTTTTCATGCTCTGCTTTTTAAAGATTCCACACGTGTGAATCAGCTTTTTAGTGAGCAAAGAGCATAAACATGATTTAAGTCAGCAGTTATTTTCTCTTTTTCCTCCCTGCTTATCTTTCAGCCTGTTCACAGTTCAAGTCTCTCTTCACCTTGTTTCTGCTCTTTCACTGTTTTCTGTGTGACAGCTCGAGTTGATTATGTCACAGTTTCTCTGTTAACCAGATCATCTGTGCTCTTCATGTGCTGGTGTTTTTAATGGAAAACCTTTTGATTAAATTATTATTTTTCATGTCTTAAACTGAACATTTGTCTTATTTTAACATTACCACTGATGCAGGGGATGAAGATTGAACAAACTGATGGCCCCTCAAGATGGGAAATCTATCATGGATCATTACTCCTTGTTGTTCTGACACCAAAACACATTTCAAACAGTGTCACAGACAATTTTTCCGTCTTGGAATGAAATCATGATTTTTTTTTTCTGGAGTTGTGTTGTGATTACAGGCATCTCGATCATTTGGTGAAAGATGATCATAGAGCTCAGTCTGAGCTGTCTTAATTCAGTTGACGTATTAATAAAATTAAACATATTTATTATAGAGTTGTCAATTAAATTAAATTAACTACACAAAGGAAAAAAAGAAATACAAAAGAAAATGCCATGTGAAAGCTGTATGCTGAAAAAGCTAGCACTACTGCTCATGCTGCGCTTGAATGAATACAAATAATGTATGAAAGATGTGGAATATCTTAAAGTTTGGTGAAAGATGGTGACACTGTTGAATTGCTGTGTTCAATGACAGATGTTGAATATTTCAATAGGCTATATGCTCAACAGCTGAGGCTAAACTGAATTGACATGTATAACGTATGAAGAAGCAGTTGAAGGATTGGTGGGACACTTTTGTTGAGATTTCAGGTAAAAACTGCATCTAAGACTTCTGTCAGTATGCCAAGCCCGTAACTGCTATCAGCAAACGTATCACATCAGAGCACCATAAGACTCTGATGAAGCAGTCATGTAAATTTCCTGTCTGTACTGCCAGAAAAGTGGCCAGGGCAGCGAAATACAAAAGTACTCACATTTGGTGTCCTCCAGAAATTTCTGCCAACATTTACCACTGAAGTAGATGGGGCAGTTGGTCAAGTTTCTATTTCATTTAGGCATTTACTGGCAGAAGTGTACATTATTTTGCTTTGATAACCCATCTAACACAAGCATCACACGAATACCTACGATTTGATGCCTTAATTATGTATGTGGAGTGAAAATTGTGGGCTCAGTAGCAATTTTTGTAGTTAGTGGTCCAAGATATTTTCACCATTCTAACTGGACCTCTTTCAAAATTGAGTACCCCTGGCTTATATGAACTAATTTTCCCTGATTTCAGATGAGGATTAAAAGGAAAATTCCTTTTATCAGACACTCATTTCACTTCAGAGTGATAGCACAACACCCCAGCGAGTCACTCAAAAAATATCAGAATATCACTCATAGAAAATCCCTTCACTCCATTATCGGTGAACCAGGGCCTAAAGTATTCCGGCACCGTGCCGGATTTCCAGCGTGCGGCGTTTTGCTGCGGCAAAAAAAAATTGTCCTATATTTGAAGAAAAAAATCTTGATATCACTTTTGAGTTGAGTGAGAGAGGAACACAACTCTCTCCTCTCTCAAACTAACATTATTAGCCAATCAGAAGTAGAATGGGGCGGGTCTTGGAAAAATGTGCTTCAACTGAGTCCAATGCTGCATAGATGCTTGAGCTGAGACGTCACGTAGGAGAGTAGAATGGAGAGTAAATTAATGAAGCCTGGGGAAGATGCCCTCCTAATTTATAAAGGATTAAAAAATAAATGGCGCTGGGCGTGGATAGAAGAAATAAGGAAAGACGGTAAGCCTTTTGGTAGCTGGTGCAAGAAGTTAAGAGAAGCAGGTGCTTGCTTCTGCACTCTGTGCTCAAGAAAGCTAATATATAACGGTAAAAAAAGTGCAACCATGTCACGAATCCGACCCCGCTCATAAAGCAGCTGTTCGCGCTCTCCAACACACAACACGATTACCGGGAGCAACAACCACAGCTGACGTACCGGCATCAATGACTGACCGTGTGTGTGACTTGAAAATACGTGTGTGCACGTTCGCAGAACACAACTTGTCTTTCAAGCTCTCCCAACCCCTGGTAAATTCATGCAAAAAAACAGCTGAAGACAAAATTGCTCTGACAAAATTGTCTATATCTAATTAGCATGCCAGCTATTTGAACACACACGGGATAACACCAGAGGTTAAGAGACGTATTTCGGAAAGCTCAAAAACGGCATGTTTTCATTAAATATCGATGAAGCCACTAACCAGAACATGGACAAAGTCCTCAATGTCCTTGTTCGTTTTTTTGTTGAAGATGAGAATGAAGTAAAAACTCAACACCTGGCAAGCAGGAAAATGAATATAGCCAATGCCTCAGCACTTAATAGCGTTCCCCCACTTAAATAATCCCCACTACACCACTGATTGTCACCTTGTGATTGTAGGTCATCTTGTAACCTGTCAAGGACAAAGCTTAGCAGCAAAACTTGATATCAAAAGTATCCTAAATGCTACATGTGTTACTACTATATTGTAATGAGGTGGAGTACTATTGCCACCTACTGACCTTTCTTGTTATTACAGTTTCAAAAGCCCCCGTCCCCACACACACACATAAAAGTTCAGGCTCAGGATTTTTTTTTGCTTTAACCCCTGGTGATATGATACATATTTGTGACCTGTCGTATGCATGTCACATATGTTTCAATAGCTTGCTCATTAATGAATACACTACCAGTCAAAAGTTTGGACACACTTTACCATTCACTTGTATGAGAAAATGTGTCCAAACTTTTGACTGGTAGTGTATATTGACTCAAAACTGCTTGTATTGTGTCAGTGGTATCCTCTCACAACATTCGCAGTCATACATTTCTGGTAAAATCCCATAGAAAATCCCTTCACTCCATTATTAGTGACTTGTTGTATTAAATATGCATATTTCCATGATTTCAATAGCTTGCTCATTGATGAATATATTGACTCCAAACTGCTTGTATTTTGTCTTTAACATCCTCTCATAACTTTCATAACTTTCAGTTTTTTCGGAAAAACCCTACAAAAAAACTTCAACTGCAGGCTGGCAGGCAAAAACACTAGGGCAAAATGAGACAAAGTATTAGACTTTAAAGAAACTCTCAAAAACAGAACAAGCAAAAACTTGAATTCACAATCGAAGCGGCCAACACTAACTACCACTGTTGGTGAGCAAAGGATCTGGCAAAGAGTGGAAGAAAGGCCAGAGTTTTGAAACACGCTTGATTGTGCATGGGAAGCAGGTGTGCAGCAAGGAGGAGGAGGTGGAGAGGCTTGACCAGGTAACAAGGAGGCACGACTGGAGTGATGAGCCATGCCTGCCACACAGACAAACACAGACAGACAGGGAGGAACAGACAGACACAACGGGGATGGTGAAACACAGGGAAAGCTGAGGTTGCGAACAAGGCCATAACTACACAATGCATATTCAAATGCTGTTGTATAATAAAAAAAAATATAAATATAATAGCTTGCATATTTATTATTAATATATTGGCCCTATACCTGTCGCAAAGGCGGGGCTTGTTTTGGGGCGTTGCTTGTGCCTGTGACTGGAGTGTGGCCTATGCCTGTGGTATGGGCGGGGCTTGTTTTCGGAGCACCTGTAACGGGGGGTGTGGCCTTTATGCACCACATGGGCGGGGCTTGTTCTGGGGGCGGGGCATATGCCTGTGACGGGGGCGGGCCTTACACCTGTGACGGGGCAGAGCTTGGCTCTGGATTAATTAATATTCTTCCACACTACAATTTAACTTAAATGTCCATATTCATCATTTATTCATTTACAGAAGGGATGTCCACATCAGGGATTGAACTCCGCTCTGCCAGCTCCTAGGCCAGACATGGGCAAAATATGGCCCCCGGGCCAGTACCGGCCCGTGGGACATCTCGATCCGGCCCGCAACGTCCTCAGAGAAATAGGAAAAGAAAACAATAATTAATAAGTCTAAACGAATCCCTTGATGAAGAACTACAATAAGCCTGTACTACTATCTCGATTCCACAAGAGGGCGCTGTCTACATTTAGATTGGACTAAGACCCCCAAATGACAGTGTCAAAGGTTAGTAATGTTTACGTTAGCCGCGGATGAATAGGCTACAGAGCACTACGACTACTTTATGATGATGCATTCATCAAAAAAGAGGAAACTGAATGTCGCATTTTTAATCAAGAGTGGACATATAAATACTTCGTCACAAGTGTCGGTTCAAAGGCAGTATGTTTGATATGCCAAGAGAGTATCGCAGTGTTCAAGGAATACAACATTAAGAGACACTTTTCAACTAAGCATGGTAACTATGCTACAAACTTGTCATTGTGGGAGAGAGAAGAAAAAGCTGCGAAATTATCTTCCAATTTAATTGCCAGGCAGAATATTTTTACAAAGCAGACAACCATCCAAGAATCGGCAACGAAAGTAAGCTACATGCTGTCGCACAAGCTTGGGAAACAGAGCAAGCCTTTCTCTGACGGTGAATTTTTGAAAGACTGTATGGTAGAGGCGGCTAGCATACTGTGCCCTGACAACAAAGCTCAGTTTGAAAACGTCAGTCTGTCTCGTCGCACAGTCACCAGGCATGTTGAAGTAATTGATGAATAGTTGTCTGGTGAATTGTCAAAAAAGGCAGAGGACTTAACATATTTTTCCATCACGCTGGACGAGAGCACGGATATCAAAGATACCGCCCAGCTACTTAATTTCATTCGAGGGATAAATAACGGATTT
Source organism: Semicossyphus pulcher (assembly GCF_022749685.1). Lineage (NCBI taxonomy): Eukaryota > Metazoa > Chordata > Actinopteri > Labriformes > Labridae > Semicossyphus > Semicossyphus pulcher. Next base: position 30,909,152 of record NW_027211604.1, on the reverse strand, counting down.
GAAATAGTGGAGGACCTTCTTGCAATGGAGTCGATGAGGGGGACAAAAAGGGGATCGGACCTATACGACAAGGTGTCAGGATTTTTGGAGAGACTGAACCTGCCATGGACCAAACTGCTGAATGTGACCACTGATGGATCCCTGAACCTCACCGGGAAGAACGTCGGCCTCCTGCGGAGGATACAGGACCGGGTAAGAGAGGACAGCCCAAACTCGGCTTTGATCTTCCTACACTGCATTATTCACCAGGAAGCCCTGTGTAAATCTGTGTTACAACTTGATCATGTTGCGAAAACAGTGCTGAAACTTGTGAACTTTATCTGGGCTGGAGGGCTTAACCACCGCCAGTTTATCCAGCTAGTGAGACAGAACACACAGACGTGCTGTACCACTCAAATGTTCGCTGGCTGAACCTGGGCAAGGTGTTTCACCGTGTGTGGGATTTGAGAGGCGAGAAATGGACGTTTCTGGAGACTGTTGGTAAAGCCGACGAGTTTGCAGATTTGCAAGACACTGATTGGTTGTGTGACTTTGCATTCGGAGTGGATGTAATGGGCCATCTGAACAACCTCAATCTGAAGTTGCAGGAGAAGAATATGTTTGTGCATGAGCTGTATTAATTCGTGCGAGCGTTCAAAGCCAAGCTGACCCTGTTTTCCCGACGAATGACCAACAAGTGCTTCACACATTTCCCAACACTGGCTACCATGGATGTGCCACTCTGCCACTCCAATAGTTACAGCACTACTCTCACAGATCTCCATATCGAGTTCAACCGGCGTTTTTCCGACTTCGCTAAGATTGAACAAGAACTGGACCTGGTGTCCTCTCCCTTTTCATTCGACAGGGAGAAAGCGCTCGCGGATGTGCAACTAGAACTGATTGACATTCAGTGCGACACTGCTCTCAAAGAAAAGTTCACTACATCCACACTGGACCACTTCTACGGCTCACTGAAGGAAACTCAGTTCCTGAACATGCGCAGGCACGCACAGAGGATGCTTGTTTTCTTTGGCTCCACTTATGTGTGCGAACAAACTTTTTCTGTGATGAACTACAACAAATCACGTTACAGATCACGGCTGACGTAGCTTGCCAAAGGGCCAAGTCAACGGGCGGGGGTTCACAAGAGCCACTGGGGCCAAACACCATCACTTCTGTTTTTCCTTGTTCAAATTTATTACATTTTAACCACTCTAGAGCAGTACCACGAATACCCACTAGGTGGTGTAACCGAGCCACTTAGGTGTTGTGGTCCACAGTGTCAAAAGCTGCAGTTAGGTCCAACAGAACAAGGATTACGCGGTCACCAGAGTCATTAGCCTGAAGGATGTCATTAAAAACTCTTAATAGAGCTGACTCAGTGCTATGCAGAGTTTTAAAGCCAGATTGAAAGACCTCCAGGACATCATGCTCATCTAGAAACGATTTTAACTGAGCATGAACAACCTTCTCCAAATTTTTTTAGATAAACGGCAGCTTGGAGATGGGTCTAAAATTGGCCAGCAGGCTGTGATCAAGGCCAGGTTTCTTAAGTAGTGGCTGCACCACTGCATGTTTAAAACTTAAGGGGACAAAACCAGAAGACAGACTGCTGTTAATGATACCTAGGACTGACTGCCCTATACTAGGAAAAACCTCTTTAAGGAGACGAGGAGAGACAGCGTCACAGGGGGAACCTGAAGGCTTTATATGGTCAACCAGATCTTTTAAGAACGACAGGGACACGGGCTCAAACTTTTCAAGAGCTACAGAGCAAGGAACAGAGTCCGAAGGGTCCAATGCAGGAGCTGAGATGAGAGCCCTAGCAGTAGCAACCTTATCAATAAAGAAGTGGAGGAAGCTATTGCACATTTCAATAGATGCCTCCACACTGACAGGCTGTGGGGCATTAAGAACAGAGTCAATGGTCTTGAATAACACTTGCGGGTTGTTTCGATTGGACTCAACAATATTTGTCAGGTATTGTCTTTTGGTCTCCTTAACGGTGTTCTGGTAGCAGTGCCAGCAGTCTTTTAGGATTTGGAAGGAAACCTGCAGCCTGTCCTTCTTCCACCTTCGCTCAGCCTTGCGGCACTCCCTCCTAGCCGCACAAGTTTCCTCATTAAACCAGGGCTCAGGTTTAGCTTTGGGCTGCACAGTTTTTATTGGAGCCACAGAGTTCAGTATGGTTCGGCAGGAGGAATTGAACCAGGAGCTGAGCTCCTCTGTGTTCACAGTAGTGCAGCGGATAACTGTAAAAATCGTTCACATGGTGATGCAAGCATGAAATTAGTGGAGCAGTTAATTGATGTTTAGTGAGTGATACAAGCACAAAAATTGGCATTAGCATTCTCCATGGGTCGCTTGACAACAAACTGTACATAGCCAATTCAAATTTCAAGATGGCGGCCATTTTTCAAGATGGCCGCCATCTTACTAGAGCAGTTAAGTGATGTAATCATTCATTTGGTGATACACACATGAAAATTGGCATGAGCAGTGAACATGTGTCACTTGACCAGAAAATTCACACAGCCACTTGAAATTTCAAGATGACAAACATTCTTTCAATAATAATAAATCTTTAAATAATATCTTTATAATATATTTTACCATGTTAGTTTGAGTTCCTAAAAAAGGGTGTTTTTTGACTGTGTTCTGTCTAACTCCTTGCCCTTGACCTGTCCAATTTGGTAAAACCTGCCAGGAGTTGCCTCCTAATGGCAGTGAAGTATACAAGCTCCCTTACCACGACAAGGTAACAGTCACAAGGGAGTTTTTTTTTTTTTTTTTTTTATATATATATATATATACGTATATATACAAACAGACAGTAACTTTAAATACAGGGGAACGGGAAACAAAAAGAAAGATTAGTAAAGTAGCACAGCTGTGGTGCTGAATGGACAGCGCTCCAAAAAATAATTTATCAATTAGAACTGAATGGCAACATAGCCAGATCCAGAGGCAACAGCAGCTCTGACTGACAGCCGTGGAACAAGCAAAAAATAACTCTGACAAATTAACTACACAGACATCCCCAGAGATCCCCGGTTGAGTCATACCCAAGGTTGTTAAAAATGTTACCCAGTGCCTGCCTTCTTGGGACATCAAGGGTTGTATTGGGGGCGTCATGTCCAGGAAGTTGTACTTGTACATCAAGCTAGCTCACGGTACAGAATCAGGAGATTCATGGACCGCAAGGTTCTCAAAGGCTACTTGCCCTCTTTTCTATTCACATTTGCAACTGCACAGTGCTGTGCAGGTGAAACCCAATCTGAAGTATTTGCACCTTCCACAGCACTCTGATTTGCAGCCACACTTGACCAGTTGTTGACAACTTTTTGCACCTACACCTAGCCCGATCATTCATCCAGTGCCATTTAAGTCCCGTGTGATCTGTACACCTTCCGGGTAAGTATACATGAACAAGTCATGTATTGCCCCGCTTACCCTTGGCTCGGCTCTCCCGCGCTGGCACAACCTGTCAATTCAGGTGCGGCTATCTAATTACATCTAACTGTTATTACTAGCTAATTGATGAGGGGCTGTTAGACAGCATTTGGGACACTAAACTAAGTTATACTACATTATTAGTAAAACTAGATTAGCTGACACTGAACCCCATGCTGAGTTCCACAGCAGCGATTTCACCATCGTGCCCTGGTTGTGTAGTGACAATCACTCTATTAAACAAATCTTAAACCCACTAAATTGTGCTCCGATAACAAACCAATAGGTTTATTGGAATTTACAAACCCCCAAAACCTAGGTAAGTGTAGACCAAAAAATGTGTTTCCGCATTTTATACATACATATGGATCATTTAACAGAAATGGCGTCCATCTTGGAAAATGGTCAGCATCTTTAATTTTTCAGAGGCCATTGCCTTTTTCCAGAAGAGTGGCCCCTGAATGGCATGTTCACTGCTCATGCCAATTTTCATGTGTGTATCACCAAATGAATGATTACATCACTGAACTGCTCTGGTAAGGTGGCGGCCATCTTGAAAAATGGCCGCCATCTTGAAATTTAAATTGGCTATGTACAGTTTGTTGTCAAGTGACCCATGGAGAATGCTAATGCCAATTTTTGTGCTTGTATCACTCACTAAACATCAATTAACTGCTCCACTAAGATGGCGGCCATCTTGAAAAATGGCCGCCATCTTGAAATTTGAATTGGCTATGTACAGTTTGTTGTCAAGTGACCCATGGAGAATGCTAATGCCAATTTTTGTGCTTGTATCACTCACTAAACATCAATTAACTGCTCCACCAAGGTGGCGGCCATCTTGAAAAATGGCCGCCATCTTGAAATTTCCTGTGGCTGGGAACATTTTCTTGTTAAGTGACTCATGGAGATTGCTTACGCCAATTTTCATGCCTATATCACCAACTAAAGAATTACATCACTTAATTGTTCGAACAAGGTGGCAGCCATCTTGAAAAATGGCCGCCATCTTGAATTTTTGCGTGGCACGGACTGTTTTTCAAAAGAGTGGCCCTTAGAGAGTATCTGTGCCAAATTTCATGCTTGCATCACCATTTGAACGATTCTCTTGAAATTTGCAATTATCTGCTGCACTACAGAGGCAGGGCGGGCACAGAGCTGATCAAAAGCCACAGAGAACTGACCAGCAGTGCCAGAGTTAAGAACCCGACGTTTCTGATCAGGGGCGCCAGATTTAACCTCAGCACAGGGAAAAACGCAACTTCAAACAATACAGGCATATGATCAGAAATCACATTGTAACAGATCTCCAAATTACACACAGATATACCATGAGAGAGGACGAGGTCTAATGTGTGTCCTTGTTCATATGTGGGACCAGACACACACTGCACCAAGGGGTGGACTTATGGAGTGCGCCCTGGAGTGCAGCATCCATCAAGGAGTATCACTGCCAGATGGCAGCAGTCACCCCACCCACCTCCACCCCTTACCCTGTCAGAGCATCCGTAAGCGCCTATAAAAATAATATTGTTGAATAAGGTGAAATGTATTGTTGCACATACACATACAAGTTTCTTGTAATAGGTGTGAATGTATGTGTAAACATCAGTCCATGTGTAGGTACTCTACAACAGTAGTTTCAAAATTCAATAATTAAGGAAGCAGAAAAAGTGATGTTAAAAATATTGTGAAACAGCAGAGTTTGTTTGCAGCTTTGTAGTTTAGTTTTAGCCCACTTAATGTTTGATCAATTTTGTTGTTGCCCATTGCACCTGTGTAATTAAGCTGTCAGATACATTCATATTAACTTATACAACCTGACTTTGCTGAGATTCAGTCACAGTGGTGGGTTACCTTGTATTTCTCCTTCAGGTTGTTTCATGTTTTCATGGATTGTCTGGCAGTGACAGACAGTCCTGATTTGTTGACAAAGATCATAGACTGTATAAAAAGATGGACGACATGACAGCTCCCTAAAACTGGCTGCAGTATAGGTCATAAAGCCCGCCTCCTACATGTTAACAGGTGGGACATGGGTCAAACTATAAAATCATAGTACACGCCCGATACATTTTTCTCAAACATGGTTTCTGTCATTATAGCTAGTTATTATCATGCTGATTTACGTCCAACTGTTCATTTTTCTGACAAGTTTATTTTTAATTAGTTATTTGATGCTGTCAAAATGATGATTGACAGCTCTATTGACAAATTAGGCTCCTGCAGCCAATCAGTTCCGGGTGAGCAGAGCGGAGGACGATCCGCGAGTAGAAACGTAACTAAAACAATCACTACAGTCATTGAAGTTTCCATACCTGTGAACGTTAACCTCAGACCAACACAGAGAAGCTATTCTGCTGTTAAACACGCCGGCGTGCGGGATCCTTGCTGTTTTTTCGGTAAGTTAAGTGTGTGTTTGGGTTAGCGATCTCTACTGCGCAGACTCTGGCTCCATATGACGTCACCATCGCAAGATGGCAGCACCTATCGCAGTGGCTATTTTGGCATCAATTATGTACAATGGGAGCAGATGGAGACGTGTTGCCTATCTATATATACAGTCATTGACAAAGACAAATAGAAAAGCAAAAATATAAATGAAAAATATAAAACAGAATAATAATAATAATTAGCATAATAATAATGCACCTTGGGAACTATACAAATACAAACTGACTAGACATACTAATCTTCATACGATGAACAGCATAACTGTCACCTTTTCTATATATTCAGCCTGTCACTAGTACTTTGCAATGCTTAAAACTATGCTATGTATGTATACATCATGGATGTATATGTCATGTCTATTCAGCATTCACCACAGCACAGCTTTACAATAGCTACTTGCCTTCATTTTGACTTAACCAAAACCCAGCAAATGTCCAATAACAGCATACAAACACAGAAACACTACTCCCGTTTTTGGAGGAATCCCTCTTTGTGAACAGGTGCTCGTTAGCAGCACGCCATTCTATGAGCGCCCTGGTTTCATCAGATGACCATTTATTTCAGTAAAAATGTTCAAACAGCCCAGAATGTAATTACAGAGTAACAGCGGTATGCAAAATATAAATATCTCCCAGTTGTGGGCCTGGCTTTCTTCTGCCAGTATGCTGGATACAGCGGTAGTTTGTGTTACTGTGGGGGCGAGAGGAGACATAAATGACCGGCCTGCTAGCTAGTTGGCCCCGCTGGACCTTGTGGAGCTTCTTAACTCCGCAACCACCGGAGCTACTTTTCCATTTGTCGTTGATTTTTTTTAAAACCCTCAATGTTCATACTCTCCATCGTTCATTTCTCGCCTCAAAAACTCTCAGAAGCAGATGAAGATTAAATACTATATGAAAATCATGAAAAATGTACAGTTGTCTGCTTTGTCCTGTGGCTTTTCCAGTCCTTGACCTGGATGCTGAAATGTCTGCTGGGATATTTGTGCTGACAAGTTAAAGCAAGTAACCAACCGATGCCTCCTCTGTAAAACGGGCGTGTCAAGAACCCTTCTGGGAATATTTACTGTTCTTGACAAAATTCTTCTTGTATTGGGATAGAACTTGGGCCGCATAGGAGGACGTTTCACGGGGACACAAGAACACATATTGAGAAAGTCCCATGACTTTAGAAGGTCCTGCCCCATGACAAACCGTTTGTACCTTATGATTGCAAATTTGTACTCAGAAAACGATGAGAAACTGTTGAAAAAATTACATTCTGAACTAACCCTTAAAATATACTTTATATTTATACTGAATTTCATATTAATTTAACAGTTTTTTAGAAGATAATTAATCTTAGTGCAAAACCACACAATCCACTGAACAATATGTCTTAAAAATGTCCATATCTTGAGCACGACTCCCTAAGCAGTGGCAATAAATCACACATATGATGGTATATAAAAGCATCATCATTTTCTTAAAAACATGACAAAACAAAAAAAGTAGGTCATTTCAAATTTCCTATTGGACAGCCTTATGTTATTTTTTTCTCTACATTTAAGACTGAAATTACAGATTTTCTTTAAAATGATGCCCGAGGTTGTTGATCATTGCCCGTGTTATCTCTGTTGTTTAGATCAGTGTCATTGCTGTTGCTCTCAGCACATGTTCCTCATGCTTTAGATACACAGATGCCTGAAGGAATAATGTAAAAGATGACTTAGTCATTTATTCCGCAAGTGATATTAAAGTTGGCTTGGTGTGCATGTATAAGGCCAACATGTTGAATCAATTCCATGAAGGTGAAAGTGGTTCTTCTACACTTTGGACATCTTCTCTATCAGAAGGCTGCAATTACCTGGGCTGACCTTTTACATTATACAAGTCCTTCAGGCGTGTTTCGTAAGCATGGGGAGCATGCGTTACCTAAAAGCAATGGCAATGACAAGGGATGAGTACTGAAACCCAGTATTAAACGGGCCCTGGGCTGAATTATAAAATACCGCAACTTCCAATGTTGTCAGTTCTGCTTTTGGTACTGGAGAAATAGAGAAAATAAATGTCCTGTTTATTATTACTACAAAAATGTTATCTTGCACATTTAATGACAGCAACCGTTTCTAGTTTGCAATGAGATTAAGAAATTCGTCTGTGATGCCTATACCCAATCCAGAAGACAGATATCTCTCATGGAGCCTGTGTGCGAGGGGCGGAAGAAACTCTCTCTCACACACGCTACAGCGCGCACGCACATGTGGGCACACACAAGAGATCCTGCATGGGACGATGGCGGGGGGAACTAAACGTTCAAAAGTGTAGTTAAACTTCACCAGATTCAGTGCCGACAATGCTCGTTGCCACAAGCAGTGTTGCCAGCCCAATTACAACTTAAAACCAGCCAAAATCGTAACCTTAAAAACCAGTGTAAACCGTAAAACCATTACATACGCAATAGAAAACAGATCAGAAACATGCAAAACGTCATACCTGCATCAAATAACCAAAGATAAAATTATAAATATGCTATCGCAACTTCAAAAGAGTGCACTTAGACAACCAAATACACAAACTGGAGTCATGGCGAAACCATAACAAAGTGATAGAATACTGCCATGAAATGTCACACCAAAACAAAACAATCCAACCTATTTAAAAACTACATGATTACAGAGGAATGAAACTGCTAAGAATCAAACAAAAATAAAAAAAATATATTAATAAATAAATATGCCATTACATGCACCAAAAATATTTAAAATATGGCATTATTTAGGCATTGGTTAATTGATGAAATGTGACAAATTCATATTTGTGATTTAAGAAATTGTCAATGATAATGCCGTCAAAGTAAATATGGTAGGTCCTCCTTTATTCACAGGACTGAATACAACTCATGTTAATTAAATGGGTAAACAATGAGTGAGTGGAAACGACAAAATCTTCGTTATTGACCGTAAAATGACAGCTTGTTTGGTGTTCAAAATCCCGCCAAATGTTGACAGATGCAGCCCAACATTCATCTCCTTGCCCAACATTATTTACCCCAGCCCAAGGTAATCAAAAGAAGCCCAAACTCCTGAGAAAACTCCATCTTCAGATTTGTGTGCCAAGTGGTAACAGTCGGGAGAAGTAGAATATGCATCAAGAAAAGGAACAAAGTAAGTACCATATGGATCACCTTGGTATCTTTGAGTACATCACCAGCAGTTGTACCTTACAGAACATAAATGTACCTCAGCCGTACCCCTTTTTTCTGCCAGTGTACTGTACGCATGTTGCTCTACCTTCATCTTGCACTTTCCTGCACTAGCTGTACAGCTCTCCCATTAAGCTTATTGTACGTCATTTATACATTTTAATATTTACATTATTTATTTTGTTTGACATTAGGATTACTGCTGTTTCCTTGATTTTCATATCTCATTCTTTTCCTATGTTCATTATTTTGCACCAAAACAACAAATTCCTTGTATGTTTAAAATTACTTGGAAATAAACCTGATTCTGATTCTCAATATAATGATTGTAGTTTAAAGTTTGTTTTACAAGTCAAAATGCTTTGCTGGAAATAACTTGCCTTCTGCTGTACCTCTCTACCTCCTCCTTTTATGGTCTTTAGTAAAACCTCCCCATGAAATAATAAACAATAAAGGATCAACTGGAATTTATTGAATTTAAACTATAAACAAGAACTTTGATAGAACGTAACAAAAATAAAAAATAATTGAACAGAATTTTCTGGGAAAAAAGAACATTCACAAAGAATTCATGAAGAAAATACGTTGGGTTTTTTTTCCATTTATTGCACATCTACCACTTCTGCCTCCTGAACCCCCCTGCTTCTGAGGAAGAAATTAACATTAGTGGAAAATTGTCTTTTTAGAGACACTGATTTATGCAATAACCGAATCATCTGGCAAACAGCAGGGCAGCCGCAAGGTATGCCTTATTCCGACCCATACAGCCCAACCACACTTTATTTAAATATCATTATTCAAAAATTAAAAAAAGATAAAGTCATAAGAATGTTTATTCTTTTCTTCGCTGCTTAGTTAAAAAATACAAATCCACACGAATGATTAGGTACAAGTTTCAATAAAATCATTTATATTCCTGAGTATGATATTTTTTTGTATAAATATTTTCAGAGGAACCACCTTACCACAAAGGGTGAATATTTTTGCACTTCTTGTTGAGTTATTAAAATTCAAACTAAAAGCTGTGGCTCGTTGTCGCCCTACCTAAAATAACCTACCTCAAGTCCAGTATATTGTGTTGATTGTAAACTGAAGCCATGAGGGGAATCAGAGCCCTTCAGGTGGGACAGTTGATGCTCACTGCCAACTTCCATGTCCAAAAGGGCAGCCTCCCACCAAAGGCTCACAGAAATCCTGGTCCACTCCATAAAATAATGAGTACATTTTTATTATTTTAAGATTAATATTAGTTTGAATTAAATTGTATGACATGGGCTTTGATCCGGTATCCATTCTCAGAAACAGTGTTGTGGATCTCAATCATTCCACCACAGTATGATACTTACATAAAACGTTCATACTGTACGATCATTTCAGTGTCTATCCAAGTGGTGAAATCTACTGAGTATCTGTCCTGAGCATTCTCATACCATTGTCATGGTATTTCTAATAGACGCACCAGGCACTCTTTTGTGTCAAGGGGTTCACGTACCACACTTCTGGTTTAAACCATCAGTGAACCCTGACCAACATTTTTCATTAGATATGTATGTTCATGCAGGGCTCGACATAAGCACTGGCCCGGTGGCCCGATGGTATGTTTGTAACCCCCCGGGCCAGTAGATTAACTATTTAACTGGCCCGGTGTGCCAGTAGGATCCAAAAGCCCACAATGTAAACAATGGTAGCCTAGAGATTCACAGTTCTGATGAACGGGACAAATTACTTACTTAGAATTCCGCAGTTATTTCCGTCCGATGTCAGCATCACTGCAGGCACTTTGACTACTGCTGTCAACAACACATTACACGCTACTCGGTGCACTTGCGACAGGTCAGCTGTCATTTTAGAACACCCTAATTGACGTTAGCAAGCTACCCTTGCTAGTATAAACACCTAAACAACTAAATACCCATCACAGTGTTTCCCACACATAGAAAAACAGGAAAGGTCCGTCTGATATCACATAGTGCAGCTTTTAATGAGAGCACAGAGTAAACTGACCTCTGTGCATGCACAGTCTGTGTGTCAGTCACCTGCCTGTAAACTGGAAACATGCACGCGACGCTCCGGCCATCACAGATGTGCCTGCGGGATGATCGAGGCAGACGGGCAGTTACGTGAGGTGGCAATAAGTGTGTGTATTCCCGTTATCAGCAGCACCTCGTCCCAGTGCATGTTAGCGCTGTGGCTACATAAACAGACTGTCACAAAGCGGACATGCCGCGGACTGTTTACCTTTAACGGCTACAGGAAGTAGGAGACGGTAAGATTTTGTTTCAAAAAGTTACTCTCACGGGCTGATCACGCTAATTAAACATACATTTGAACAGCGTCAGTAATGGTAGGTAACATACTCAATCAATCTATTACTACTTAGTCATGCAGGTGTCAGAGTTTAAGAACTTAATTCTTATCATTATGAAGTAGACCTTACCTCCTCTATCACTACTGTTCTCAACGGCACTGGCCCCCTCCCCACCTCCATTCTTTTTATGGCCGACAGCTGAATGAGAAGCAATGCATTAGTGGTATTATACATTTCCTACTCGCAGCCTGAGTATGAACAATATGTTATATTGACGTACTGACCTCGACCACCTGTCCTTTCACTGACACAAGCCCCTGTGCTGTCTCCAGCATAGCTTTTGGGGTAAGGCTACTTGGTGGGGAGAGACCAGCATCTTGAAACTGCTTCCCTATGACACAGAGGAAATTGCATGGTGTGAAAAGCTCCCATGCATAGAATGATGTTGTTGAAATCATTTTTATGTTTCCATGCAATTTCTTTTGGAAAGAGGGCGTGGTCCATCAACACCACAAGGGTTTGTAATTGTAGCTGTTTACCTAAGAGCTCAGAGTGAATGAGCTGTGTCACAGGAGCATTTATTCTGGGAGAAAAGATAACCAATGGTGTCCTCTGTAACTGCTGTGTCCCTGGTGCAATTGTTGAAACCAGTCCAACTTGGAAAGCTGTGTTTGTTATCTGCAGCTCTCCTGCTTTGTCTCCTGCTTATGCCACTTGTCAGAGGTTCTGGTCCAACCCTTTCACCAGATATGTACAATGACAACTCTTCAAAATGACGAGAGATAGATCTCTGCTCAGTTCAGAGACAGCAGGAAGTTCAGGTTTTGGAAGATGTGTTTCATAGACCTTTGCTTGCAATGTAATACCATCCACTCTGTGAGATGTACCTTTACCAGTCAGGGTCTCAGAGTTGTGAAGATGTGTGGTTGTATTCATGCTGGAAGGATTGTTTGCTGATTCTGACCTGCTGCTTACTTCTGGAGACACAGGGCAGTGTCATTTTCCTCCAGCTGAGTGAATGAGACTCCGTGTCCCAATCTGTTGAGTGTTTGAATCAATTCTACATTCCCTGTCAGTGTCTTCACAGCATAAGGTAAAAGACAGTGCTTTGGAGGCTTTTGCTGGCCACATGTCACAGCATAGGTAATATCTTGACTAAAAGACTGTATGAGCACATTGACTTGTTGGGAGAGACATTTATTCTCAGAAACACCCGTTAATAACACAATGAAAAGCCTTTCAAGATTGTCTCAGTCCAGTCCAGTTCAATCATTATTTATATAGCATTGCTATGGGAGACATGTGTTAATGTTTTGTATCACCTGTTATGTTGAAGTATGTTCAGTGGTAAAGTGTTTCCGGTATTTATTATTACTGGAAACACTTTGTTATGTGCTCTGGCTGTAGGTATTTAAACCTATATCATTGCAGACTCTGGCTACACTTGTGTTACACGATTCAAGTTAATATCACCAAGCTTCCTTCCCCTCAATTTTTTCTCCCGTCTGATTGACACTGACAACAAATATCATTACAATTATGAAATTGACCGAAATCCATCGCAGCGACGGATAACTTTAATCCCTGCGAGGCTGCAGAAAAACAAATTTTAAATCTGCTTCAACTCAGTGAACTTCTCAGGGCTGTAATTTCAGCATAGTTTCACCTACAGACTTCATTTAAGGTTTGAGATATTCTCAATACTTGAAACTTTTTTTTCTCGTACTACATTATTTTCATGTCTAAGGTTTATGATCTTTGTAGTCCTTTTCAGATTTTATAATGAGTGTATATGGGACGCCTGCCAACGGAGCCTACCAACTGAGCTAAACCAGCGCCCCCTCAAAAATGTTTTTAACATATGTCTCCCAAGCCCACAATTTTCACTCCTCAAACATAAATTTACCCTCAAAATGTAGGTAATCTTGTGTTCTGCCCCTGATAAACTTTTAAAGTCAAACAGATTAACAGTTTTGGAAGAGCTTCAAAGCAACAGGAGCGCTCCATCTACCGCAGGGGTCTCCAACCCTGCTCCTGGAGAGCTACCTTCCTGCATGTTTTAGGTTTCTCTGTATTCTAACACGCCTTATTTAAATGATTGGCTCGTTATCAACCAACTGAAGTGTCTCGGGGGATTGATAATGATCCTGATCTACTGTAATGTTAAATTTTACCTGAACTGTATTGATCAAAGTACTTGGGAGGACTTTTGTATTTCGCTGTGGAGCTCACATTTCTAACATCACAGACATGAAAAAACACATCTGTGTGTTCAGCAGACTCACAAACTGTGAAGGAAAAAAATCCTAAACTTTTGTGACTCTTTGAAGCTCTGCGTTATTAATCAGAACAACCCTCAAACTAATCATGGATCAACAAAGTATCACCTGAAGTCAGTAAATATGAGGCTGTGATCGTTGTCTTCTGCACATTAATAAGCTCAACACGACATGAAGTAATGCTCAACTTTTGATGCATAATTATAGAAAGAAAGCACAGAGTTTATAATGTCTCAGACATGAAGGTGTTTCTTACAGTCCGTCGCATCGGGGAGATACAATTTGTCTCGAAACAGATTTTATTATTTCTTATCTTTAAAGTATTTAACTTTTCTTTTAGACGCCCCTCCAAATACAAATACAAGTGAAGAGCAGGTTTTGTTGAGTTTCTGCCAAGCTTGATATCAGACAGTTGTCATGGTGTGTCATGATTACAGTCTTGTGTCTGAAGGATGAACAGAATATCTATCAATCATGTGTGCTGTGTCTCAGCATGTGTTGGTACAATGTGTCACAGAGATGAAAGTCGAAACTCAACCTGTGTGTTCAGGGTCAGTGAGACACGTTCAGAGATCAACGCCAGTCTCAGTTTAGCTGAGGTTTACTGATGCTGCCAAGAGGCTTTACTGTCCAAACAAAATCTGTCTCATTATTCCACCGTCAGATCCCAAAGCTGAAGGGCAGAGGGTTTTTTCTCTGTGACTCTGTGGATCATTTTCATGTTTTAATAACACATATTCTGCTTTTATTCAGAGGAAATGATATTAAACTGATGATTTTTGACACTTTAAATTCTTTTAAATGTGTGATTTAATCGTCCCTCAGGCATCAACAATCTACATGGAACATTTATTCATCTCATCTTCTGCCAGTCTTCTGTGTGAGCGTTCAAAGAGGCCCTTTTTACAGGCTTTAGTCACAAGTGTCTCAGTACTCACAGTTACATAAACTCATTCAGGTGTTCTGGACAACAGCTGAAGTCCAAGTGGGCCAAAGTTCCCTGCAGAGTGCACGAGTCGTATCGTGCTACAGCAGCGTCAGCTCCACATATAGAGCTGACAGCACATTGAAAAGCTCTCTGTGAGGAACAATGCATCTGTCTCATCATTTCCTCTGGGCTACACCGGCCTCCACATTCAGGCAGAAGCAGCTCTTAAAGGGATCTCTCTCAAAGGGTTCAGTGTCTGCAGGCTGCTTTTCAAATGTAACCGACTGTGCTCGCCCGAGTGTTTATGATGGGAACTACATTTAAGGACCAACTCATGGAGACAGAGCTCATGCTGTGAAGGCTGAACTGGGTCAGGGGAAACGTACAATCCCATGGCTTCTATTAAAGGGAGAATTATTACAGGGGACTGATGGGATGAGAAGAACATCTTTTCATTTCAGTTGTAGAAAAAAAGGATGCTGATTGGATGTTCCTGTCCACGTCTCTGTGACACCACAGACCAGACCAGACTGGCTTCACTCTACAAGATGAACTGATGCACACGTTCCCCTCGAAGCTCACATTAATATTAAACACATGAACAAAGACGAGCAGCACAGAGCTCCAAAGTGTGAGACACTCTCGGGGATCTCTTACCTTCTCTGTGTTGTTCTTTCCTTTGTAAATCTTTGGTTTGAAGGCCACCGTGGGCTCCTCTGTGCGGCTGAATAAAGGGGAATCACTTGTCCTGTCATCTGGATTCACCTTGCAGCCCGGCAGCAGGGAATAAAGCCACAGTGTGTGTGTGTGTGTGTGTGTGTGTGTGTGTGTGTGTGTGTTTATCTTCTACTGCATGGCCACAAGCCGGAGAGAAATCCAGTCATTAAAGCTCCGACACTTAAATAGTGAAAGAGGAGAGCCACATGTTGTGACCTCTTCAGACAGAGAGTCTGCAGCTTGTAGTTTCTGTTCATTCATTCTGGGCCTGGGCGTGAACATTATCTCAAAGGTGATTGTGATAGTATTTATGTCAATAGAAATGATCAAGTGTGCTCGTTATTACTGGAAATAGATTGATCTAACAGGCGATCACACACAAAGTAGGCCGAGCATCTTCCTGCAGCTCTCCATGCAGCTGTGAAAGAGAAGACAACAGGAAGAGAGACTGTCAAAATAAGAGTCTTTCTGCCACTGTGACTTAACTTTGTTGCAGTAACATAGTAAATGTCATTCGGGTATCTAGCTCAGGTAAACACATCAATAATAATGAAGCTTTTATGGACGACGTGTTGGGGTGTGTAACAAGGAACAACAGGGAGAAGGAGTGAAGGAGGGATGAGTAGGAGAGGTCAGATGGAGCAGGGATGGAGGTCAGATGGAGTCCTGTGCAGTCAGAGCAGATGGGAGGATGAGAGGCCTCATAAAACCATATTAGCACCAGTGTTACCATTGTCATGATCACAGGAAGCAGAGCAGCATGGAGCTCATTATGTCACATGTTAGACTGACTGACTGATGGTGGAGAGGTCAGGAGGGACAGAGAGGAGCAGACTGAGAGGACTGACTTGTTGGATCTAGTTGATGGGGAGTATTGTAACAAGGTTCTCCTCAGTGTGTGATCAGCGGCTCGGGCAAAGTGAGGCTGCTTATAAACTCTGTCCGAGCAGCATGATGGAAAACTGTGAAGAACGAGCGTCTTATAGATCAAACAGGAGACTCATATATGCTGATACAGCAGTTTGATGGTGCTGAAACAAACAGCCCCAGACTGTGCATCCCTAGTTTCTGGTTTCTATCACACTCTCAGTTTGACACAGGCTGTCACAGCTTCATACATCTTTATAGAACACGTGTGTGTCATACATACATAACATTTAGGTATTCATATGATGATGTGTGAGTGTCAGAGGGAGTGCATGTGCACATGTGAGCGTGCAGTCTCAGCTCTGACAGGTACATGTGCAGACATGAGTCATGTGACTGCATTGGGGCTGTTCAGCAGTGTTAGAGTGAGGATGTGAAATCTTTGGATGAATCAAACAATAAGTTGATAAAAGGGGCTTCAATAAGATCAGCTAGCGAGCACTAACAGCAGAAAGAGGAAAAGGATCTGATGGAGAAAATGTTCAAGAGCAAAGTGTGATGAAGATTTGAAGAGGTGTTTGAAACATTCAGCATCATCTCACCGGCTGGAAGGTCTCATCCCTGTCGCCATGTTTGACGCTTCAGACAGGAAGTTGAGTCATCATTCATTGCTTTGCTTACTAATATCTGCAGTCATTGCTGATCAGACAATACCTCGGCCTGTACTGAAGGAGGACCAGAGCTCAGTGACCTTCAACAACACAGAGAGCTCTGTGTTCATCTGACCTTTACTGGAAACGTTCAGCCTCATGACCTTTGCAGACACAGACTCTGTTTAACAGCATACAACAGGAACAAATGTAACAGAAGTGTATTTCCAATTTTTCCAGAATATAATACTTTAAGATATTTTGTATGGACCCTCAATGTATAAGTGATAATTAGACTGCAGCTTGTCATGGGCTAAAGGGAGAATCCAGATGTTATAATGTCTGGTTTCACTAAGCCCCTTGGTTACTGTTGCTACGCCTGTCAAGCTTTCACACCGGCATGTAAATATTATGACGTTTTCAACTATAACAGTGAGAGATGTTTCGAGGGAAATAATAGCAAATCTCTCGAAAAATAGTTCCCAAATATCAAAGAGAAGTCGACAGAAAGGACAACATGCATTTGAAAGCTACATCAATGATATAATCTGTCGTTGTTGAGAATGAAGAGGACATAAAAATCGAGGAAGACGCTCAGTGGTCCCAAAGCAAGCGTCAGACACCCCACGACAATTCATGTGAAGGACGAGCATATAAAGAACAACAATGTTCTTGCACAGAAGGGTGAGTCAACATATCGTTTTATTTTAATATTTATGTTATGTTATGACTCCCTATAACTTTCATTATCTAACCTGTTTTAGCCCATTGCTAGCAAAACTAAATGATCCCACTTTTTTATTTTGTTTAAAGCAGTCAGGATATATCGCTCGCATATCGTGGGCTTGATCCAAACACTGGATGTCCTAAAGGCACAACAGGAAAGCCCAACAAAATCCTCTACAAGTTTGCCACATCAATGGCACAAACCATGGGGTGGTCAAATAAAGGCTGTGCCGATATCATCGGTGGTGGGAGCGAAGGCCAGACAGGATCGAAAGCAGAGATCAGTTGACTGTCTTCCACAATTTTTAATCGATGTCCAGCATCTCTCCTCTCGAGGTTTTGACTTAAAAAATAATATGAACCCCCGTCTAAACTTTGAGTATATCTGCTGTCGGACTCAGATTCAATAGGCACACCGTTTCAGCATTTCTCCTTGTTCTGAAAGCTTGACAGGCCTCCCGCGCCTAGTTACGGTTGCTAACGTAGGATTGAACAGTGGCTGTTCAAGGGAGGGGCTTAGTGAAGGGTCAATTCAGAGAAGGGTTGCTTCCAAATAGTCGATCAAACATTTCTTCATGACAAGAGTCTTTACTGACCAACTTTAAATTGGTCAGTTAATTTAACGCAGCCCAGGAGCTGCAACTTGTCTGTTGTTTGTGCTTCTGTTGGCTCTATCTCTTGTTACCTGCTGACACATACCCTTTAAAGGGATAATTTGTTTTTTTTGAAGTGGAGTTGTATGAGGTACTTATCAATAGTAAGAGTAGATAGCAGTCAAATGGCCCCTGTGAGAGAAGCCGGCCTGAGTTCCTACACAGAAGCTAAGCTAAGCACCGCTGCAGACGGGGTCAGGAGTACCACATACTTTAGCCACCTCAAAGAGTCCCACATATAAACAAACATTTCAGTCAAGTGTACACTGTATTTGTTTTTTGGTCACAACTTACATCAACATCACCACCACTTCTTATGACCTCACTTGTAAGTTAGTTAGATACTTATGCTAGCTAGCTACCATGCTATCAAGGCACAATCTGTCTAAGGAAACTTCTGGTCTGGTACCTGTAGGAGGACCGAGCAGATGAGGGACAAAGTTATACCTTGTTGAAATAAATATTAAAAAATGTTATTTTCCAACACATTCATAATCCTCACTCTTCTGCCGCAAGCATTGTAATTAAAAGGTGGATCAGTTTGTGTGTTCTCGTTAAATTTATAGTTTAGAGACTCATTTTTATGGGTCTGTGTTTCACTGTCCTGTCACCCTGGAATTCAAAACGTTTTCTGAAGCTCCTTATTCTATTAAGATAATTAAATTAATGTCATAAATGTATCACAACTAGTCGACTAATGGCTTGACCGAAGGACTAATTGAGTAAAAAAATCACTGTAGCACGTCTCACGCCACCGTGAGTTCCCCCAGCGCGCACACAAACACAGCAGGCAGATCATTTGCAGTTTGTACTTCTTTTATCAACTTCTGGCTCCACACATGATAAATAGTGTCAATAATAAATAACCACCTCCACAATCACACACTGGGATAAAGTCTCTCAATCAGGGATTTTAAAACGATGTGATAAATGTAAAATCTGTTCTCAGCTGCTCGTTAAGCCTGTTGAATTATGAATTCATGCTTTTCATCATTTCAGCACCAATCTCCAGTCTGGCAAATATCTCACAAGACAATTACCAGGTTTGGAACATGATCAATAAAATCCAATCAGTGAGGGATTTTAGATCAGTTTAATTATTGATCTCTCTCTTCAGAGTCGGGATTTAGAGCCACACATTACAAAGAGAGTTTAGTTCTCCAAACATCGTCACACAGAGCTCAGGTTCTTCACACATCATTTGATGTGGTCGTGCTCATGCTCCTCTCTGAGCCTCTGTTTAATTGAACCATCAGTGTTATATTCAGCCGGCCTTCAGACCAGGTGTGCTGTTAAAATCAGTGAAGTTAGAATAAGGAGGCTGTCTGCAGGAGACGAGCACGGGTCAAAGCTGCAATCATCATGAAGGAGAAGAGAAGCGGCTCACGCTCTGATGTGTAGAGGCTTTTCATCCTGCTGCTGCTTTTACATTTGTTCTAGAAGAAGAGGTGTGATATTTTACAGGCAGGGACGCAGGGGATGGAAAACAACTTCAAACTGTCATTTATATATAGTTTCTTTTATCATGGCAGCACAGAGCCTGAGGAGTGAGGATTAATCGCACTCCCTCTCTGTGCATTATTTCTTTAAAGCCTGCTGCAGACTGTGGAGCTTTTTAAAGGCCTCTCTTGCTCCACTAACTCTGATTGCTTTCTTTGGCCGGCTGTTATGGTCACTCTGTATCAGTTTTAATGATGAGGAGACAAAGCTGGGACATGAATGGAGTTTGACCTCACTGCAGAGTCAGTCGACCCAAAACTAGAACACTATTAAAGACTGAATTTAATACCAAGAGATGTTTTCAAAGCCTTCAGCCCACAGCACCGATCCTCAGCCTGCACACAAGTGATCCATTTCTGTGTCGTGTCCAGCTCGGCCTCTTATGGGAACAATCTGGTCCAAAACATAAACAGAGTTCTTTAAAAGCACAAGAATCCCGTCAGAGTCATCTGAACAACAATCCAAGAGAAGGTATACTGGATCACTGCTCAGTACAGTCAGTAGGTTTGTCAGTGTTATGACACAAACAGGACAAATTTAGAGGTCATTTATCTGTTGAGCAAACGGCTGAATACTAATGAAACAGAGCCGAGTACTCAGCTCATTCACACACATACATGTCAAGTAGTTTTAACATGCTGACTAATAACAGATCGACCTCCCCACCGCCTGCTGATGCTCACTTATATTTTATAAGTCACTTTACAAACAGCAAACAAAGCTAAATGCTCGCAGGGCTCAGAAAGTGTTGAGTTGTGACATGTTACATGTTAACTGAAGAGGAAGCTCATTCAGTCTCTGTCATTGATCTGTCAGTGATATCAGTCCTCTCAGTGTGTGGAGACAGAGGAGCAGCAGCTCTCTGCTCCCTGGGGTTTGGATTCACGATGCTGAAGACAGATTACTACAGCAGCGTCTGAAAAAGAGCCGTCATTTTGTTTGCCTGGGTCGATGTCACCTTTCTGTTTGCTGTTAGCCTGCGGTGGCTGAACAGCAAGTCTTATTTAGTGTGAGGCAGGAGGTGAGGATCCTCTGGGGTTTGTAGTTAAGGTGCTCTGAATGAATGCAGCCACCCAGGAGCCAGCTGGGCTACAACTGCTGTCAGGCATTAGAGCAGAAGCATTTCATCTTTTTGTTTTCAGCCCAGCAACCAGAAAGCTCTAATTTAGCTCCACCCTGGGATCCAGGCTCATTAAGACCAGCAGATACTTTTGATTCTGCGTGGGTGAACAGTGAGCAGGTCACAGGCTCTGTTTTCAGACCTAAAGATGAAGAGATGCAGACCATGAAGACTTGTTTAAAGTACAGACACAGCTCTATCATGTGGGCTACAAAGGATGGAAACAGAAACCCTGTAAATAATTCTTCCTTTGAGCCAAACTCAGTGTTACATGTTGTTGTGACTGTGTAAGAAAGGTGCTGATTGTGCTCGTTGTTAAGCTCTGCTGTGAATCACAACAAGCTGTAACTGAAGAAACACCAATGTTTGAGAGCGTTTATTTGACCGCTGCTTTCCTGCTGTTTGTCTGTGTTGACTTGGGAAACAGTTTGGAGTTTTGTTGTGGAGCTGAGGGAAAACAAACTGTGTCCATTTGAGCTGTGCTTTTCTGAAGAGCTCAACATCTTTGCTCATAAAACCAAACTCTGTTGTGTCGGCCAATATTCATTGAACAGCAGCGTGGGGCTCTTTCTGGTTAACATTGATCTTAACATTAATGTTAATGTTCTTTCTGTGATGTTGGCAGACACTTTTGATAACAATCTCAGCTGTCAGTGGCTGAAACGAGCTCTGTTAGTGGATGCACTTTGATTGGCACATTTACTCTCATCATGATGCAGCCACTGAAGCCTGTTTGCAGCAGAAGCTATCTACAGCACACAGGAGAGGTTTACCGCTGCCTCCACCTGTTAGTGTGTTTAGTAACTTAGGTGTTCGTGTTTAACACAACAATAAGACCTAACCAGTCCTGTCCTGTAACGTTCACCATGTTTGTGTCTGTCCTGTAGTTAGAGCAAAGACTGCACCTTTAATTTAATGACGTGGTTTTGTCTCGGATGCTTTTTGTTCAAACATCTTCTAAGTGTTTTAACGTCATCAGCCTGATCACCTCTTTTCAGTTAGTGTAACTTGTTCTGCACTCAGGGGACATGTAAAACAGTGAGCTCATTATCACAGCATGAAGACAATAAAAACATGTTTGTGTGCAGCTTCATCCAGTCTGTGAGTCGCAGCAGAAACAGGACAGTGAAGTGAGGAAGCTCCTCAGCTCTGTTTACTGGCCTTCAGATGAAAGTCAGCAGGGAGACATTTGGGCTCAAAGTGACTGAAATGCAGACAGAATGAAACATGCTGCATGCAGCTGGGTGACATGAACAAACCTGCTGCAGTGATGAGCTGCAGAGAGCAGCTGTCAGAGGCACACAGTTTACTGACACACAGTTTATCATACAGCTGCTGTGAGTGACAGCAGATCAGGAGACAGTCCAAGCAGTCAGAGAGCAGGGAGGTTACTTTACTGTCTCTACTGACTTATTGAAGCAGGTCAGTGAAAATGAGCTTTTTATCTTCATTATAATGTTGGGTAAAAGAAAGGTGATGATAGGGTGCTGTTATTACAGGGCAGGCAGCTTCTATATTTACTTGTGTCAGCTGGTTTGTCAAAATGTTCTGAAGAAGGAAAATGTGGCTTAAATGCAGGAAAACATGTGGAGTTGTTTTGTAGTCTTGTTGTTGTGTGAATAAATGTGTTCATCAGATAATATGAGACTCATTAGAGCAGAATTCACTTTGGAATGAAAACATAAATATTCATGTTTTGTAAGATAATTATTTAAAAGCTCAAATGTGGGACAAATAACATGTAATGAGCCTGATTTTACACAAGCTGCTACTTTAATTCTCTTTCATTGCTCAACATAAATGTGCAATGCTCAGGTGAGTCTCTAATGATAAAGTGTTAGAAGAAAAACGTGTTCACTCAGACTGTATACTGATCAATAACAGCAGCACACACAGTAACCTGACAGTGTGAAGCTCTGACAGAAGATAAACTTGCTCCAGAAAAGAGGAAGAAGACAAATCCATCCTGCTCACCTTTGCTCTACCTGTGTTACACACTTCTATTAGACTGAGCTCACTTCCACAGCCACTCCTGCTCTTCATGCCCTTTATGTTATATTTTTATTTCACTTTATTTATGTTTACAATGACTGTAAGTTGTTTGTGTACATGAGCTCTGACAACATCGTATCGTATACAGTCATTCCAATAAAGCTCCTTTAATTGAAATCTGCTCTTAATTGTTCTTTAACAGACTCTGTCACACGAGTCCTGCTGGATTCCCTCTCTGGGAATCAGGATGAATAGTTGATATTAAACCGTGAGCTGCTGGTGGAGTCGTTCATTCACAGATAAACAGAGATCTCACTGAGCTCTGTGACCTCGTTGTAAAGGTTCAGTCCAAAGATGGATTCAGCTGCTGGGCTCTGACTCTGTCATGGTGAAACACGGAGCACTTAGAGCTCTTCATGCACTGAGCCACAGACTGCAGGCATGTTGCTCTGTGTCAAACTGACTGTAATTCATAATGAATGTTGCACATTAAAGCACTAACAGCCTCTAATGGAGGTCAGTGTTGTTCCCCTCAGGACATGATGTTAAACAGCTTCACATGTTGGTGAACAGGATTGAAAGGACGATATCAAAGATTCTTTAAAGTCAGAATTGTTTCACATAATCTGAGGTTGAGATGCTTCTGACGCAAAGGATTATGGGTAACTGTGACTTCACTTTGAGAGCCCACAGAGGACAGCTGAAGACGATTCACTGCAGGATCTGAGAGGCTGTGTGAGGTCACATTCAGACTGCTAGCATGTAGGCTAACTGAATGCACTGAAGTAACAAGAGTAGTTTAATGACTGAATTAAAGTTCAGTCGATCCAGCATGAATAAAATATAAGCAGAGGGAAATGCATCTGAGTTAAAGGAAGATGATCTTCAGCAGTCTGTGCAGAGTCTCATTCAGTCTGTAGATCTCAGTAAACACAGACGAGGCCGTTACATCCAAACTGTTCAGGCATCATTTTGTCGTTTCTCACTGTTTGTGTTTTTCTCTCAAATATGACGACAGGCTCATTCAATATTAACAAGGTCGGTTTGATGCTTCACAATTTATTGTCAAAATCACCTCATGAGCTTCTGAAGGGAAAATGTATCAAACCAAAGATGAGTCGACATTTAAGTTGAGGAAGAAGAAACAACAGGGTCGCTGGTTGAGGTTTGTGCTGCAGAGATTCTTACTATAAAGTATGAATGACATTAGTTATTGGTTACTCATACAGGTTCCTCAACCTGCACAACAAACTATCAAATACCTTTGTGCTCCATGAAAACACATCACTTCCTCACACATAACACAGGAAATAAAGAAGTTTCCTCCCATGAGTCTTTGTGGCTCAGCAGCACGGGGCTCATGCAGCACTCATTAATATGTAGCATTAGCTGAATGGACTCATCCTTCATGTTAAAGCTTCATATTATTTCTTGACGGGCTAATAAGTTAGCTTGACATTTATTCCAGGCATTAATCATCTGCAGAGGCAGTTCATTCAGTGTGACCTTGTGAGCAGAGCAGAGGAAACTCTTGTGTGTAGTTCACTTGTGTCCAAACAGGTGATGTAAAAAAGCCACAAACATAAAATCATGTTCATGTTCTTCCTGGTGAGACGGAGCGAGATGAAGTGTTTCTGATGTCGATGATATCAGCCAAAGGTGCATTCAGGAGCCAACGTCTAACTAAATCAGGCATGAACTTAATTTGCAGACTGTTTCAGCAGGAGCCCGTGTGATAAAGCTGATACCCATTGTAGTCCTGATCTGTCATCTGCAGCGGGGATCTGTCTCTGGATTTGTCTTTCACAATCAGCAGGTGTTGTTGTTCATCTTCATCACAGAGCTGCTGCTTCTGATGCACACGTGTCATTGTAATAATGAGGTAGACTCCCTCTTTCTGCTGTGTGTGTGAGTTGTGCCACATGTCGGCTGGATTGTAACAGAGCTTTGGATCAGCATCTATATTCTCCTTCAGGCCGAAGAGCAGCCTGTAAGCAACCAGGCTGAGCTAAAGGCCGGAGGTTAGTAGGCTGAGAGGCAGGATGAAGGCTAGCAGGCTGCTAATAAAGTAACCTGTGGACCCAGGTCTTTAACCAAGGCACTGAAGCCTCTTTAAGTTCAAGCCATTTAGTTGACTAGCCGTCACACCTGAAGATAATATTATATAAAATTTTCTATATATAAATTTTTTGTCGCATCAGGTTTGAGTTTCAGGGTTGGGAAAGAACGTAAATGTTACACTGTGCTGCATTACAGAAAAACTGTTCCTCTGACCTTTTAGAGTAAACATTTTACGAGTGTAGCATGAATTGGGCCTCCTGTTAGCTCCAATGCTAACTGCAAAAGTGCCAATGATTAAGTATGACATTGTTCCATGGCTAGCACCAAAGATTATGTTGCAACTTCCACCAATACTTAGCCGACTATTAGCTTCCAGCTTCAGTCCTCCTAACATAGTTGGTAGGCCTCAGGTTTCTTTATGATGATTCAATTGCCTCTAGCTTAGCTTGTAGCTGCTAACTAGCTAGCATGCTAACTGCTCAGGAGACATTGTTGTAACGTTGCATTAAACAGGTGTTGCTGTCACTCAGGATATTGAATGTAGAACTGCTGTTCTTGAATCAAAGCTTATCTGGACACTTTTGCATACATTACCCACAAGACCCCCTTCCTTAAATGAGAAGTCTTGACTGGTAACATTACAGATAGGCCTAAAGACAACACTAACAACAGGTGGCTGCTCCCTAATGAAACTTACAAACAACCTGTTTCTCCTCATTGAATAAGGCAAGGCAAGTTCATTTATATAGCACATTTTCAGCAACAAGACAATTCAAAGTGCTTTACACAGAACAACAAAAGCAAAGAAACACATCATAAAACAGGACATGAAGATAAACTAAAAACAGCAAAAACAGAAGCCAAAATATAAAAAGATAAGAGTTAAAGCTACAGTGCATTAAAATAAATGTATTAAAATAGTTTAATAAAAACAGCCCTGAACAGGTGAGTCTTCAGGCTTGATTTAAAAGAAGTGAGTGTTTCAGCAGAGCTGCATGTCTCTGGGAGTTTGTTCCAGATATACGGAGCATAAAAACTGAATGCCCCTTCTCCATGTTTGGTTCTGACTCTGGGGACAGAAAGCAGACCTGTCCCTGACGACTTGAGGGGTCTGGATGGTTCGTACTGTGTCAGTAGATCACAAATGTATTTTGGCCCTTGACCATTCAGCGCTTTGTAAACCAGCAGTAGTATTTTGAAGTCTATTCTCTGACAGACAGGGAGCCAGTGTAAAGACCTCAGAGTGATGTGATCTACTTTCTTGGTCTTAGTGAGGACTCGAGCAGCAGCGTTCTGAATCAGCTGCAGTCGTCTGATTGATTTTTTAGGGAGACCTGTAAAGACACTGTTACAGTAATCAAGTCGACGTGAAGATAAATGCAGTGAACCAGTTTTTCTAGATCCTGCTTAGACATAAGTTCTTTAATCCTGGATATATTCTTGAGGTGGTAGTAGGCCGACTTTGTGATTGTTTTAATGTGGCTTTGAAAATTCAGGTCTGCGTCCATGACTACACCCAGATTTCTGGCTTGGTCAGTGTTGTTCAACACTAATGACTGAAGCTGTGCGCTGACTTTTAATCGTTCCTCCTTAGCTCCAAAAACAACTACCTCAGTTTGTCTTTGTTCAACTGAAGAAAATGATGGCACAGCCACTCATTGATTTGTTCAATGCATTTAACTAGGGCTTGTATGGGGCAATGGTCCCCTGGTGACATTGTGATGTAGATCTGTGTGTCGTCTGCATAGTTATGGTAACTAATCTTGTTGTTTTCCATAATCTGAGCCAGTGGAAGCATGTAGATGTTAAACAGAAGAGGCCCAAGAATGGAGCCTTGGGGAACTCCACATGTAATCTTTCTCTGCTCAGATGTTAAGTTACCTATTGACACAAAGTAGTCCCTGTCCTTTAAATAAGAACCAAACCAGTTTAGTACTGTGCCAGAAAGTCCAACCCAGTTTTCTAGACGGTAGAGTAATATCTTATGGTCAACTGTGTCGAATGCAACACTAAGATCGAGCAGTACTAAGACTGAAACTCTGCCACTGTCTGTGTTTAAGCGGATGTCATTAATCACCTTGACGAGAGCCGTCACAGTGCTGTGGTGTGGTCGAAAGCCTGACTGGAAGACATCAAAGCAGTTGCTCACTGTCAAAAAGTGGTTCAACTGTTGAAAGACAGCCTTTTCGATTATCTTACTTAAAAATGGTAGATTGGATATAGGCCTATAGTTCTTCATCAAGGCCTATAGTTATTCATCATAACTGTCTGGTCAATTATTTCAGAGCAGCTCAGGTGTTTTCTTCAAGCATAGCTCCTCCTACTGTTTGCTCTGCACCTGCTCTCTCACCATCTACCTGTACACACTCTGCCTTCAGCAGGACTGTCTCAGTTATGACCTCACATCTTTATCTGAGTGCTGCTGAACATAAGGTGTAATGCAGCTACAGAATGCTGTAATCTGTACTCATTGTTTTTTAATCCTTTTTTACATGTGTCACCGACTTAAAGCATTAAGGAGGAGATCTATAGTCTGTAGACTTCTACACAGTTACTCACAGCCTGCTGTCTTTATAGAGACATGTGGTCTGAATGAACTCAGCATGAAACATATTGAAGTGACTTAAACAAAGAGCAGATGGAGAAATGTAAAATGCTGCTTTAATGCACATGATATAACATCCTCTCATGTGTCACCATGTGTGTGTGGACATGTCTCATCATCAGCTGCTGTTGTCATCATCTCATGTGCATAGTTACAGAACACAACATGCGTTTAATTGAGCACAAAGGGTTTTGTCTCCTCTCTGCAGACTGAGTCACATTTATAACTATAACACATTCAGACAGTTTAATCATTGTTATGGAATCATTCATTCTGACCTCAACAATATGTGGGGCTGAAAATGAGCTGGAAGCCTGTTGGGAACAACACAATCAGCCATGTTTAAATGGATTACACCTGATTCCTGTCTGATCACACTGTCATTTAGAAAAGAGCTGCAGCTGTTCACACTTTGTGCATAATAATGTTTTTACCTTCAGCTCATCACAGCCCACTCCCCACTGACGATGTGAAGCAGCAGAAGGTGGAGGAGGATTTTATTTTCACTCGTTTGACAAAACTGTCGAGTATTCAAAAAGTGCTTCTGTAATCTGACGATCTTCAAGGACCCAGCCGCTGCTGACTTTCACTTTTTAGTCCTTATTTCTGACTGATGTTTAATTTGCATCAGTGCCAACAACGCAGGTCGACCTGGAGAGTTTGATTTAACCTCACAGAGAGAAAACAATCCACAGGCTGAAAATAAGCCCACAGATCAGTTTCTCTTCTTCAGCTCCGTCACAAGCACATCACTGCATCAATGATGGACTATGGACACAATGTCAAGTACTCAATCCAAAACACTGACTCATTATCCTTCAGTACACAGACAGAGACGTGTTTTATTTATGAGGAATGATGAATGTTCTTATACAGCCAGTCAAACAACCTGCCCTTTACATCCTTCACTCTGAGCGGGGAAAAGAACAAAGATAAAGTTAGTGCACAATGTGTGTTGTGATGTCAGTGTGTTGTCGGGCCTCCAGCAGTGTGGCCAAAGGCTTTTCTACACACAGACTGAACAAGTCAAAGTGTTTTAAAGCAGTGTTGGTTAAATCAGCCGCCTGTGCAGTACGAGCATGAAAACCTGCTGACTGCAGCGAACTGAAGCAGCTCCACTGTCAATGTTAAAAACAGCAGATACACAGAACACTACAGAGCTGCAGGGTTCCCTCCAGACTGACCCCATGATGGAGTGTGTGACCCTTCATGTTTGAGGGAGTGTGTGTGTTAGTGTGTTTGTAACCACAGACAATAAAAGACACACAGGTTTGTAAAGGTGTTTCTCAGGCAGGAGCTCTAATATCTTTTCCATCCTCTGTATAAAACACTGTGTGGGCCTGGAGAAGCTAACGTGAGCCTTCCTGTGAGTTTGCTCTCTCAGAACAAAACTTAGCTCAGCCCGACACCTTTTGTTGATCCTGTTGTTTCCTGTCACGCTGATTATCATCCTGTCCAGAAAGTGGCTCTGCTCAGAGAGAACTCTTCAGCTTTGTTGTAAACGTGTGTCTCCACTGTGCAGTGAATCAAACTCACCTGAAGCAGACACAGAAGTGGACCTGAGAGAAATGTTTCCTCCACACTGTGAATGATGTGAGGATACTTACAGTGTTCAGTGAACAACACGTGAGCTGTCAGTGTCTGCTGTACAAGAGAAGTTGTTGAGGTCTGAGACCTGTTAGAATGTTTCAGTGACAGGAGATCATGTTGTAACTCAACATGAGTTGCAGTTCAGTTGTTGATTGAAGCTTTGATATCATCACCAATAAATGAGTGTGTGAGCTCGACTGAAGTGTTGGAGGACACGAGTTGTTGCAGTCCTCTGCTGGCTGCGTTACATTTTAAATAACTGCTTTATCAAACTCAGTCCATCAGTTTATCCAGGCTCAAATATCTGTGTGTCACATACGATCACTTCCTGTTTGATTCTTCAGTTTAATCCTTTTGTCCAGTCAGTGATGAAGCAGTTCACAGTGAGTGAATGAATGAATCCACTCCTCCTGCTAACGCAGCGTTCACTCTGAATGAATAATCTAATGGTTTGTTTCCTCTCTTCTCTCCCTCTCTCTCTAGGTAAGTGAAACAAACTGCTCAGTCTGATTGAAAGTGGACTGCCTCGAGGCATCACATTCACCAGCACACCCAGCTCTGGTACAGTAGCAGCCTTCACACTGCAGAGCCTTTGCTTCTCTCTGTTAACACACTGACTGAAGATCACATGATGATTGTTGCGCTCTCATCTTGCTAACAACAGTTTGGTGCTTTGGAAGAACTCCAGTGGTTTGAAGGAGTTGTTGATGGAGGATTGAAGTGCATTGATGTTGTCCTGTGTGAGTAATGAGACTCAAGCTGTTTGCTAAAGACGACAAACCACATCTGCAGTTATGTTGTGATTCTGTGCAGTGCTGGAATCTGAACAAAGCAGGTGTCAGGTGCCATGGTTTAACTACAATCACACTGATATTGAACTTTCTCTAAACACACAAAACATTTCTCCGTTCCTCTGTGCTTTGCTTTATTTGACAACAGCTCGTGTAGTGTGTCTTCACTGCATCAACACAATCATCTGTCAGTGGACGTAGCAGTCACTGGCTCTGAGGTGAAGTCTGCGTTTCTCTTTGACTCCTTCTCTCTGTGTGTCATGCAGCCTCATTGAGTTCAAATTGAATATGAGCTTCTAATCAGTGTCATTAATGGAGGATTGGATTGTGTCTTGTGAGGGCACGAGGTAGAATAATCTCTCCAGTCCTCAGACATTATTACCTGAGCACCAATATACACACAGTGACTCTCCTCTGATTGGTCAGGATCACGGCTGACCGAGGATTCGCTCGCTGTAGGTCTCCTCGTTATCTTCCACCAGATTGATTTCAGTCAATGTGCCTCCTGTTGTTTCATTTATTTATTGAGCAAACTGAGATTTTATAAGAGGTCATGAGAAGTAGATATTGCATTACAAAATGTTTTATATAACTAGATGTGCAGATAACAGGAAGCAGATGATTTTAAGGGGGAGTTCTGGTAAACATGGGCTCTATTTCTACGTGTTGCTGTGAGGGCTTTGATGGTATCAGTGAAATCGTTCCTCATCAAAGTACTTCCACTGAGAGTGCTGATTTGTTTCCACTGACAGTCTCTGACTGTTATTAAAACTGTGTGACATCAATACAGCAATGATCCCTACAGAGAGACATTTGTATCGAGGTAAGATCCTTTTATTAACCAGAAGCAGCTGTTGGATCCATCGCTCTTTTCAAAGCCACCAAACTTATTGACAAAAACATTTGACCCTGCAGAAAGCTGGAGCTGCTGCCTGACTTCACTTGTTTGTATAATGTTGTTCTTGTCGATGTCATGTAAAGGCTGTGTCTGGTTCAATATAATCATCTTACCTATAAAAAGGTTCCCTTTAGAGATCAAACAAACACAATTGAAATAATAAGAGTTCTGCAGGCTTGAAACGACTGTTTTGGCTGCTGGCTGCAGAATTTGGCAGCGACACTGTCGATCAGAGATTTCTTCATTTGAGCCTGTTTCTGAAACGCTTTGAACTCAAGCAAGGTCATTGATATTAGCTTTTATTGTGTTTTTATTGATTATAACTCATATTGGTGTCACTAATACAAAATGCTCAGAGTGAGGAGAATTTAGAAAACTGGTTAAAACATCAGGAGAAGATATTTTAATTCTTTTCAGGCTCAGGCTGTTCAAGTCACTGTGGATTTTGCCCTACTATTTTTTTTCATTGGTACCATTATACTAAATTGCATAGGTTTATGATGAAGTGTTGATGAAGACTTAGGTGATAAAATTGGTCTTTTCACGATGATAAACTAATCAAACACTTCAGCTTCATTATCACATCTTATGAGACAAACTGGCAGTGAGTCAACCTCAGACACTGCTCAGTTTTACCACTGCTTTGTACAAGCTGATTGTAACTAGAACATCTACAGCAGTGTTGTCAGGTGGAAAATCTTAAAATATCTACAACAAAACATAAAACAGCTGAACAATAAAAACACAGCTAGCTCAGAGTACGTCTGCATGTCCGTCTTTCTCTCAGCTCCTTCCTGTTTATTGCTCCTCTGTTTTTTCTCTCAGGCTTTATGACCTCCTCCGTCTAAGAGGCTGCTATAACTCGGCTTCTGGCCGTATAATAAAGCCTCTTTGTTTTTCTTTATAGCAGCATCAGAATCTGACTGAGCCGTGAGTCAGACGCCTCTGCTGCCCAGCACACAGGAAGCTTTGTAACCCTCGCTCTGTTGTTCTTAGCAGAGCGCTAAATATTGTGTCTGGAGGTCTCAGGCTGAAATACTTACATGCTGATTCAATGTGGATTCAAATGAGAAGAGATGATGAGAAACAACACTGCAGACAAGAAGAGGCAGGTATCTGAGTACACAGAGAGCTTCTATTATAACACTGTACGCTCCATTGGTGATGCTATTATGCTAATGTGCCAGGAGATGCTGTTGAGATGATTCGTTAGCATAATTGTAAAAAGCTAATTGAGTGCATTCTTGCTAAGCGTTGTTAATCATCAACCATCAGCCTGAGTCAGACGTGAACACACACATGCAGGTACAAATGTTGTCACAAAAACACATCCTGCACAAACACAACAAAGGTGTCTGCAAGAAGGGCGACTGCTCTTCAGCCATGACAGGACTCCATTTAGAGGCGGTGTGCTGCACAGGTGCTCACTGCTCTGAGACAGACGAGACCTGAGAGCTGAACTGACTTCAACATGACAAACAGAGAGCGACATGAATACTGAGCAGCTCTCT
This sequence comes from Semicossyphus pulcher, assembly GCF_022749685.1. NCBI lineage: Eukaryota > Metazoa > Chordata > Actinopteri > Labriformes > Labridae > Semicossyphus > Semicossyphus pulcher. Next base: position 30,876,884 of record NW_027211604.1, on the reverse strand, counting down.
CAGCAGCAACAGTCACATCCTGGTGTCAGCCGAGTCACTCACACAGAAAGCAGCAGATCCTTCATGAAAACTATCCGAGCTGATGGTGTTTATGAAGACGGTAGACGAGAGACGATTCAGATGTTTGTTGCTTTAAGAACGTTCGTGCAGCGCGTCGAGCAGACGCCTCAGACTTTACCAAAATAACTGGCTCATGTACACAAGAGGCTTTGAGTCTTGTTGATTAATCAGTGACAGTTTAGTGTGTGTGTGTGTGTGTGTGTGTGTGTGTGTGTGTGCGCGCGCAGAGAGAGAGTACACCCTGGATAATGTCACATTAGCATACTTCCATCCCCGCGCTGTCTCTCAGTGTAAAACAGAAGACATACCTGTAGAGTCAGCCGTATACTGGCTCCACGAATATGTCTCTGATGTTCTCAGGAGTCAGCCGTGTGTTTCACCGCAGCAGCTCACATAACAGCCTCGTGTAACTCACCAGGGGAATGGATGCATCAGCTCTAATGGAACACAATATGTATGTTTCAGACAGGTGAAACACAAAGAGGTGAAAGTTCACATGTTCTGCTGACTTCAGACTAAATGTTGTGAATGAAAAGTGTGAATGCAGTGATATCAAAGTGTGACAGCTGGAGGACTGCTGCTGTAACCAAACAAACAAGTGAAAGCTGCTCTGAAATGTTTCAGTCAGTCACACAGCAGCCAGACTCCACACTGAAGGACTGGAGTGCTGAGACAGCGCTCGTGTAGCCGCCCCTGACACAAGACACACAAAGTGGACTGACAGTGTGAAACAACAATGTGTGCATTACAAGTGTAAAGGTACAATTAGAGTGACAGCGTGTGCTGTTATTCAGGGAGTCCATGTTAAAGCTTGAAATGACTCACATTAGTGAGACACACCTGGCCTGTTATTGAGCACATTCACCTGTTTGCTGCAGGAAAGCTTTCTAATGACGAGGACGGCACTTGATTGTGTCAAACACTAATTGAGGGATTAAATGGTTCCGGCTGACTAAAGGATGTCGAGACATTTTCTCCAGATACCCTGTTAACCAGCACTGAGTGAGAGAGCCCAGCAGCCTGACAGGAGCAGCAGAGGATCAGCACAGGCTGCTTATTCTGTGACAGCAGAGCTGAGCGCTTTCATCTGTGAGGACTCCAGTGTTAAATCATCTTTTCATCCGTCTCTATTCAAACATGTATTTCAGTGATCAGCTGAGAGGGCAGAGGTCATAGAACATCTGATTAGAAAGAGGGGAAAGAAAAGATCCTCTTGAGACGTGTGTTTACCTGAGAATAAAGAAAACCACCAGTCACCAGAGCTGCTAATCGACCCTCATCATTGTTAGGGTTTATGTTTTATCGATCTGCCGGGGCAAGTTCAAACTTTGTGTACCTGTAAGTTACCAACTATGTCCCTACATGAGCCCATATTTAAAGTGAGGCCTGGTAGAATGACGTTATGAGGCAGTTGTTTTGGCTGAACCTGTAATTTTAAGTGAATTCATCACTCAGCTACCTGCTGACCTGTGTGTCAGGCTGCTGTTTACTGTTCAAGATATTTACAAATGTCTCAAAGGTTGTATCACTTTAAATCAGAGCAACAACTTTTACATCGCTCTAAACACAGACATTATTTTATTAAGACAGTGAAATCATCCTCATGCACATCTTTAAGAGCACACTAACTACTGTAATAGTCCTTGTGTTCCTTCCCAGAATGCATTTGGGTGATGTTGATGTGCAGCAGGAGGCAGAAAGTTCAACCTGAACAAATGCTTCTCTGTGATTTTAGTAACTTTTAGTAAATCATTATTTTCACAGCTTTTCTCTCTTCAAACTCTTGATGGACTCATGACATGATCACATGATCAGTTCATCTCTCAGCACCATGCAGCTGCATCTGTGCTGTAATGAAAGCTGTCACAATCCACAGCTATTATCAAAGGCAGCACAGAATCAGGTTCATATTGTGTCTGTGTGTAAATGTGTCTTTATTCTGCAGGATCAGATGTGGGCAGAGACACTTCATCTCAGAGTCTGTTGTAGTTTGATCATAAATTCATCTTCAGAGTTTGTAGATATTTTTAATACACTTCACTTCACACGTCACCGACTTTTTCACTGATCTTCTCTGTTTCTATAACTTATTATTCCACGCCTTTATCACACCACACTGTTGTCATGGTGAGGGAGTTATCAAGCTTTAACTGAAAGATGTGGCCTTCATCTTCTGCAGTTAAGTGGCCCTGTCGACTCTTCCTCACTGATGTGTTGTTCTGGATATTTGGCTAATATCCTGCATCGCCACATTAAAGTGTTCTGTAGCTCACAGGAACAGATTCAAGGTAATGTGCCTTCAGTTCTGAGCGGATACACTCGACAGGATTTGTTGCAGTTTGAACGTTTCTATGTGAGAGAAAACACAAGATGTCAGAGTGAGTGAGCGTGCTCCTCAGAGTGTGGACTGATGCTGCTTTCTTTGCTTCTTCCACTGCTTGAAACAGTGACTGCTGCAGACCAGAGACATGAACGAGTGCACTCTCCCAACAATCGCTTTCACTAATGGATCCATTTAGCTCCGAAGTGAAAAGCAAACCACAGCTGATACAGGTTTACTGCAGAAGTGCTGACCATCTCTGAGGTGATCGCAGGACCACAAGAATAAACTTCTGTGGAGAAGCACAGAGGGGAGTCTCCACTGAGGCAGAGATCAGCACAAACAGGAGTTAAGCTCTGTCTGAGCTGCAGGACCTCCTGTCATTTGGGATTTTATTCCCATAACAACTAATCAGAGGATTAATGAAGTGTGTTTTTCACTCAGAGATATCACATGTGTGAGTTGGAGGCAGATCTGCGGCTCAGCGGTTTTAACTGTCACCTCCTGCAGGTCTTTACTGTGAGGAGTTTGTATGTTCTCTCTGTGTCTCAGTGAGTTGTGTCAATAAAGTTGTAAAATGTCTGTTTTACAAATAGACTGAGGGCGGAATCCATAAATTGCGCATCATTTGCCCCTGCTATCTGCCCCGTCTGATTCACAAAGCAAATTGCACTGATGATATCGAAGCACACCTCCACTCTCTGCTGCGCAGTGCTGTGCTCTCAGGCATCAGTTGATCTCCACAATGACAGACCTGAACTCCATGAGCAGGGAGAGGTGGGGGCAGCTCTTTCACAGTTTATCGTGAAGTCCAGACTTGACAGGTGTTTACTCGTTTCACTGTCTTTAACGCAGCTTCATTTTTTTAAATGAGCATGCAGCAGCAGCTCCATGGCTCCAGACGTCTCCACACGTCTCCACACATGTGGACAAAGTGTGCCCGTGTGCCGGGGTTGAGCCTCGCACAGCCCCGGAGTGATTGGTCTCCAGATTATAATAATAATGACAATATATCATTGACACATTATATTCACAGACGAATACATTTTTTGACCACACCACCACCGCAAAAGCTGCACAATCCTTTAGTGAATTCCTCCCTCAGTGTTAATAACAGAGTGTCAGCTTGTTCTCCAGTCCGCCATCATGTCAAACACTCAGTGATCACATTGTCTGTGCAAAGCTCATGAACATCATCTACATGCATGTTTGTGTTAGTGCATCCATAGTTTGGTGGAAGTGATGCTGCTCAGTAACAAGCTGTGTGTGTGTTTGCCTCTGGCCCATGTGAGGCTCTGAATCAGCCCTTTGAGCTCCAACAACAGAGCTCACTGTACCGGAGGAATGCTGCTGATGTCTGTAACAATGTCAAGTCACACAAAGGTCCACATACAGGACTGCACATGTTGGTTTGTGCATCCACGAGAAACTCTAAACTGTGTGTGGATCGATCTGCACGGGAAACTAAAATATTTTTTAAATACATTTAAAATAATGAAAAAAAATAAAAGAAAATGAAATTTAAAAAAATAAATTAAAAAGCCAAAAGCCGACAGGCTCCATTTCTATTGTCTGAAGATAATGCAGGATTATTATTGATTTGAATGTAATTACATTGTTTGATGAAAACGTTGAACCTCCATCGTCTGCTCTTTGCAGAGTGACTGAGTGAGCACAGGTGGGACACACCTGACAGACTTCAGGAGGAAGCTCCACAGGCCTGAGATATCGAGTCAAAACTTTAAATGTCAAATCAAATTAGTTTAATATTGTCACATATTATGATTAAATATAGCATATTTTGTACCAAAGTTAATGTTTTATAGTAATCTATATTTATAATGTGATTGTGCCGTGCATTCAGCAGCTCAGCTGAATTATCTTCTTTAGTGAGTCATGACCATCTCTCTGTGAAACTGATACTTCTGCATCACCCTCAGCCGAGCTTCAGCTGTGGGTCAGTTTGAAACCATCACACACAGTAGTGATTAAAAACCACTCCACTCAAAATATGATTTGGTTATTTGTGCTCTTTTTCCCTCATTAGAGTTCCCAATCCCTTCATTAATACAGTGTTTGACATTGACATTAAACAGAATCTCTACGGTGTTGAAATGTAACACATCACGTATTCTGTGTATTTATTCTGAAGGTTACAGAAACCTGATGAAAACGCTTCAATAGAGGACAAATAATCAGTGTGAAGGAGAAGAGGAGGAAGAGAAACATTGGACATTTAGAGTCAGCACACTCTAACACTGCTAATAGATCATTTTCCTCTAAATTGTTCATTTCCTGTTTATCACACGATTACATGTAAATTCAGATCACTCTTCAGTTTCTATTGGAAATGTGTGCAGTGGAAGGCATTGATGAATCCTGAGCCATCCATTAACTTCATGTTAACAAGACATCCAATCAGCAGGTCATGAGGGCACCTGCGTGCAGGCCGGCTGTTGCTAATGAAACTCATTGGTGGTGTTTTCATCGGTCCAGCCTGAGCCTGCTGGAAAACAAACTAATGTTTATACTGACATCCTGCTGGAGGACAGAACGGCTCTGAAATGAAAGATTCATTCGAGGTGTGAATCTTTGCAGCAGCGATCAGTCAGAGTGGAAACATGGTGAAACTACAAGAGGAGAAAGGTACATAAACCGCACCAAGTCAACACCAATCAATGACAGCTCATTAAACGGGGAGACGGGGTAAACAGCATATGGACACACCTTTAATGTCAGCACACACACACGTTAGCGTCCTGGCTGCTGGTTGTAAATAAAGACTCACAGACACTTCAGCAAAGCTTCACCTCCAAACAACGTCAGGAGACTGAGCTTATTGTTGACCTGATTATAATTCTTATCTTGAGTCTGAGAAAAGAAGAAAATAAAGTCAGTATGTTTTTAAACTGAACTGAATTGTGAGTTTGCTCAGCATGAAGGGTAAACTCTGCTTTCAGCAGCTCATCTATACGGTCTGATGGCACTGCAGTCTGTTTGAAAGGAAGAGCATCCGGGCTGATGTTGGGCTCCATGAGAACATTTTCTAACACCTTATAGTCTCCTGAATGTTACAGCACTAACTCTCTACATAGAAGACAATCATCCCAACAGGAACACATGTATGCTAATGGGTCCCTGAATGCAGCACAATGATCTGAGTGTGATGATAATAGCAGCTAATTAGCAGGAAACAGTTTCACAGATAGCATCTCCCCTCCTGTCAATAGCTTGTTAGCATTTCACACATTAATGAACGTGTTCACCTGAACAAACACAGGTGATGTCACTCATTATGTGGGTTAAAGCTTCATTAAACATCATCTCCTGTGTTTCTACTTTAAGTTGAACTTTATATTGTAATTTTTTATTGTCTTCATTTGACTTTAAACGTGTTTGGAGGCTTCACTCTGCAGCTGCTCTCCTCCACAGCAGCTCTAAAGCACAGTTTCCTAATGACTGCATTCAGGATGAGTCTTCCTCTTATCAGAGTGCAGCTCAGAGTTTTCCTCGTGTGCTGGAGTGAAACTGTGGAGAAGATAACTCACCGGGTTGATGACACAATGACAGCGAGTCCCTCAGGAAGCTGCTCTGATGAAGCATCAACATCACTTGGTTTGGACTCACTGCTGCAGAGTGTAATGAAGTCTGGGAATACACAACCAGCAAATGACATGTGATGATGTGATATCGACGTTTTAGTTCATCAGCTGAAGCTTCATTCATTTTTCATCATGCTTTTATTTTGGCGATCATACGGGGGAAATGAAAGACAACAGCAGCAGTTCTTTTATGAAGTTTGCTATAAGCTCTGACAAAAGTGAATTGTTAAGAGGAAAGAGTGAAAGAAACTCTGATATTGAAACATTTACTCTCTCTGAGGATCATCTGAGGGCTGAGCATCGAGTCATGTCACACATCAATAATACACTTTGCTTGTTCCCCCTCAGGTTCATAAATTGGCTCTTTTGGAGTCTCATTATTGAGAACAAGCTGCAACATGTGATTAATTACCGTCTTCTAATTAGACCTGCAGTGTTGGAAGCTTCACATGATTTCATCTGCAGGAACATTTATCACATTTACACACTGAGATCATTCTGTCTCCACATCTGCTGCGTGCAGGAAAACACACGATTATTATGCATGAATTCATTTTACAATATTAATAAAATCATATGAACATTTATTATTATTATTATTATTATTAATATTAATAATAATAATAATAAATGAATTGCAATGTATTAAATCCCATAGTATAGGCTAGATATAGGCTGGTACTGGAAGCTCCTGAAGTTAGTGATGATGTCATGTTAGTGTTTCACACCAACTGTCTTGAATAAGTCTCTGGTCCTTCTTGGTGAACCTGAAATGCCCCCACACGGCCGACTGAACTCGTTTTTTCTGTGGATGCAAAGCTTCGCTGCTCCGTCTCTCTGCCATAGTAAAGCTAATGTAGCGTAGCCTCTTTCTTGATTAGCATGTCATATTAAGCTTGTGCGCCACAGGTGTCACTTGTTCTCGTTCCGTGCAGGTTGCGCCAAAAACAATGTACCCTTTATTTAAGAGTCAGAGTGGGAAAACTGGTGTAGCAGAGCCTTCACGATTAAATTAGCGTGACGCTTATATATAGTGAAACAGGTTAATCATCCCTAACACACACACACACAAACACACACAAAGAGGCAGATCCTACTGTCATGAAGTGGGTTCATACGTCTGCGATGAGTCAGTAACCTCACCAAAGCTGTGAAGGGGCTGAAGGTCATAAATGTTCACAAATAAATGTTCCATAAAAATGAGGTGAGCCCCTTTAGGCTCCTACATGTGCCACTTTGAAGTGAACACATGGAGCAGGAGGCGTTGCATCCTCAGCAGGTGTGTCCTTCACTGAGCTCTGTGTCGACCTTGCTGCTTTATTGGAGGAGATGGAGTGATTGTCGAGTGGAGCACGCTGCCAGTTTATGATCTCACTCCAGCAAACATTATTTCCATTCCAGTCTTGTGATCTGATTTGGTCTGTGAGCGAAGCCTCCACTACTGTGAGGACTTCTGCATCCATTTGTGAACACATTTCATCTGCTTGTAATAATATTACAAATACTTTTACAGCGCTCAGATCAGCAGAGATATCACAGCTTCCCTTCTCAAAGCTCACAGCTTTAGGGGATGTTTTTGTTACAGTGCAGAAATGTGTTTGATTTTCAGCTTGTATCAGATCATGAGGAGAGGAAGACGTGACGTTCATGGTGTCAGACTTTAGCACAGTATGCTACATGTTAGCATCCAGAGCTGAAGCTAGAGGGGAACCTACAATGTTGGGCAGCTCAACAACCTGCCATATTTGAAGAGCTGTGAGTGAGAACGGGCTGAATGTGCAGATGAGATGTGAGAGACAGTGTGTTAACAGCACATCAATACTCACACACAAACCTGCCTCACGTGACCACTGTGAGTGTTTGTACTCTGTGACCTCCTAATGCATCTCCTTCTCTCATGTTCACTCTGTACAATGACAGTAAATGGTGTGTGCACAGACAGCTGCTAATTAAAGGTGCTGCAGTTTGTTGTGACTCTAAATTCAGTGGATACATGCGAGCTATAGTTTGTCTCTGAGTGATTGGCTCTCAGCTGTAATGCTGGGATGTTGCAGGGTTATGTGCAGCAGGTATGAGGAAGTCTTTGTGAAGTGCCAGACTTTTTAATTTTTTAGTAAATGGTAAATGAGATGCCAGACAAATGAATTTCCCTTTAGGGATCAATAAAGTTATTGTTATTGTTATTATTCGGTAGTGGGCACGAGGATGCAGTCCTAGTGTCACAGGTAATCAAAGCCGTTACAGCTGTGATGGTATTTAGCACAACATCGCTCCCTCTTAATTACACACTAAACAATTTTAAAATGTTTTTACCATGGCGACAAAGCTCTTGTTACATTACACTTGACCAGAGCATTTATTGGTTCAACAGCCGAAGCAGGAGAATCGTCCTCATGAGACTGAAGAGACGTGGATGTGGGGGCTTGGACTCAGGCTGGGACACCTTTACTGGATTAATTATAGTTTAAGGACGCTGTATCATGTTGATATTATTTATCATTACATTATGACATCACACACATGGTCTATCATGCACATGATTTACTGATATATTTTTATACTTTACTTGTTGTACTTTATAGACTATATGACTGATCCGTTGTGTGATCACACCTTCAGGATACAGATTGGGCACATTGCTCTGCTGTGTTATGTTTCTATAACCTGCTAAAAAGTTCTGTCTTATTTGTGGAAACACATCCGTTAACACAACTCAAGACCTGTTTGGACCCCTGAAGAATGTAAATGTGAGCAGTGTTGGTTATAAAGAGCAAATATAAAGCTTCCACAGCACTTTACCTTCCTTTAATGGCTTCATTTATCATTCTCATGCACCAAGAACAGAGATATTTAACAGATTTCAGTTAGAGCATTTTAAACTGAAATACAAGATATTCCCACACAGTGCACTTTCATAGCGAGTGCTGTTCAGTCAGCAAACTCCTGCTGGAGAATGTCTCATCAAGTGTTTGTGCTTCAGCAGAAATCAGATGGAAACAGGAAACACTTTGCTGTTTCTGTGAACTTCTCAAACACTCCAACAAGTGTGCTGAGCAGAAACAGACTCTGAGGCTGAGAGCCAGTGAGCCCGGGATGCATCTGTGAGCGTGTTCAGGATGATGAGATGCAGAACATCCACTGACTCTGCCAAGGTCAGAGCTGAAGAGGAAGAGAGGGGGCGTCTCTCATGCAGAGAGGACGACAAGCTTCCACTGGGAGAGATCAGAAGCACAAGAGCTGGAGTGTGTGTGTGTAGGTGTGTGCATGTGTGCCTGTGCGTGTGTGCGTGTGCGTGTGCGTGTTTGTGCATGCGTGTGTGTTTGCGTGCGTGTGTGTGTGTGTGTGTGTGTGAGAGTGTGTGATTTAATTTCCCCCATAAGAGCTGAGACAAAGATGAAGAGAGCCCCTCCCATGATGCACCAGGAGTACCTGCCTCTGTTGTTATCAGTGATTGGAAAGGAGGCTCACACAGCGTTAGACGATAGATTGCTCTGATAGAGTCGTGGTGGCAGCCGTGCCGGTTGTTTAAAGGGCCATTCGGATGCAATCTGAGAGATTTCAGCCTGGATTTATGCCTCCCTTATTGCCGGGGCTCCTCACTCCTCAGCTACTGTAAACCAGGATGAATTATTGTGTGGGTAAGCAGACTTCCCCCTCTCCCTCCCAGCAGACAGGACCCTGAGCTGAGCAGGCTGGCTGTGCTGTGTGTTTCATGAACACTCTGCAGCTTCACCTGCGTGTGTGAAGCACATGAACAGAGTCATTAGAGAGCAGGGTTCAGCTCATCCTGAGGCCAGAGGTGATCCCCTCAGTGAGAGACAGAAACTAAGCAGCATTTATTCAGTATCCATGTTGACAATGATTCAATCTTTGTGTATTTTTAAGTCCTTTGATTCAAGTAACGACAATATTTGATAATAATTGTATGTGATGGTCACAGGTAATAAAGGCTCTGCTCGTCTTCTGCTGTGTTTGAAAGCTGATAAGAATTATAAATCAAGGTCAACAGTGATGGAATGAAATTCTTTACTTCGACTGAAACATAAGAAACACACAAAATCATCTGTAGGACACACAAACACGTTAAACACACACGAACAGATGAAAGGAAACGTGAGCACACACAGTGCACATGATGCATTTAGAGCAAATGGAGCTCATGAATGTAGCCATGAGAGGAAAGCAGCCATGTCTCCATCTGCCTTCTTATACCTGAACGGCTGTGTGCCCACTGCAGCTGTGTGCTTCATGTCACACTATACCTGACTGCCATGTGGCGCAGACTCCGCCCCCCACCACAGAGAACATTTAATAGGAATAAATTGGACTCATTTGTCTGTCCAGTTGGCGCGGACAGAAAACAGAATCTACATTCTTTAGCAGAAAATTAACTCCGGGGAAACTTTGAGCTCATTTTTCCTCCTCAGTGATGAATCTTTGCTGCTGCTGATGGATGAGGCTCCACCCTCTCTAATGAGCTTTAGACCTCGCCTCGTCCTCTTGGGTTGCTTTGGTTTGTAAAGATTGATAATAACTGAGAAGTAAGAAGTTTGCTATAGTTCTGATTTGGAGCTTTGAAGTGTATAAAGTTTATAAGGATTACTGTCAGCCTCAGTTGAGCCCTTGACAGGCCGAAGACGTGGGGAGCTTTTAAAACGTATTTTAATTGTGATTTTTAAACTTCAGTTTAGCGGCTGGGTTGGAAATGTCGACATGTTGGTTGGAAGGTTTAATGTAGGAAAACAGCAGGTCTGAGATCAGTGTGTGCCTCACTGACTTTCTACCATAGACTGTATATAAGAAGTGAATGCAGCCTCTTGGGTTCAAAAGTGAAGCTGATGTTAAAGTACCTTCAACCTGCATTATTTCTGATGGCGAACAGGTGGCGACCCCTTTGGTTGCAAAAACTGGTTAAGCCTCAGGGCATGGCTACCTCTGATTGACAAGTTGCTGCCACGGCAACCTATCAACCAGCACAGAGCCGTAGCGATGTGTATCCACCCTCTCTTCAGAATATGGTCGCCTATGGCCCCAAAAAAACAAGATAGTGACGACCAACAAGCCAAACTTTAGTCTTCAAACACTCGTCCACAAACCAGTCAGTGATGTGACCGTGGCTACGTCCACTTCTTGAACACAGTCTATAAATCCAACACCTGACCCGTCTGCCCAGTAATCATTCGGATGGACAGGCTCATGGTATCCCATGATTCCATACAGAACGGACCAAATACAGCTTTTTATCTCTGAAGTTCAAAGCACTAACTCTAAAGTGATCAGTATCATGTCTGAAACATGATAACAGCAACATGTGCTCTCAGCTGGGCTCTCTGCTCTGTCACCTTCTTTATCATTGGCTGGAGAAAGATATTTAACAATGACACACGTACATGAGGAAAGTCCTGCTGAGTCCTTTGTCACACTCCTTCTTCTGTCTGATGGCTGCAGGATGCTGTTGTAGTCTTTAGTGGGAGATTAGATTCTGTTAGTCTTTATGTTTTATCTAGATGAGCTCAGCATGCATCAACCAGCTTGATATGTGTCCACCTGAATAAAGCACAAACAGCCAACATTACAGAAAACCTCCTTTACTAATGTTTCTTTTAATGCCTTGTTTTAATGATCAGGCCGAAGTGTTATACTGAATATATGTGTGCTGATGATGTGGGGGCGTGCATGAGATCATGTCTTCTCACTGTCTCTTACCTTGGGTGGATTCTTCGATAGCTTTCATTAGAGAAAATAATATTTCTCTACTGATGCTCCAATTTGATCTGCCAACAAGGACATATTGATCTGTGTTTGCTTCTCAGTCCAAGCAGCACAAGACAGGTGTTCTCTATCGTTTCGAGACTATCTCTCCACTCCATTACATATTTCATATGTACGGGGAATGATCCCCCTGCTTGTCAGGGTCCGTGGATATAACTTTAAGACACCCAGGCTTGCCCAGTCACGCCCCACGGCTTGCCTATAAAGCACCTGTGTGCCCTGTCAGGGGCTTGACAAAATACATCCGCCGCACTCAGGCCATTAGGAGAACTGACCAGCTTTTCATCAGGACTCAGCTTGGAATATGTAATGGAGTGGAGAGATGGTCTCGAAACGATAGAGAACACCTGTCTTGTGCTGCTTGGACTGAGAAGCAAACACAGATCAATATGTCCTTGTTGGCAGATCAATTTGGAGCATCAGTAGAGAAATATTATAGAACGTTGGGTTACATTGTAACCTTGGTTCTCTGAGTGAAGAGTGAAAAGTGGAGACGTGTCGATCAAACTATCAGTGATTTCACGCCGACACGGGTGCTTTATAGGCAAGCCGTGGGGCGTGACCGGGCAAGCTGGTGTGTCTTAAAGTTATATCCACAGACCTTGACAAGCAGGGGGATCATTCCCCATACATATGGAATATGTAACGGAGTGGAGAGATAGTCTCTTCACTTAGAGAACCAAGGTTACAATGTAACTGAACTTAACAGGTGAATATATTCAGCTGCCACGTAACAGCACAGTGTGCCCAGTAGGCAGCTGTTAAAGCAGAGTCGTCATTTTGTGAGAAACTGCTGGAAATGTTTCAGACAGAAGAAGAAACTGTCTCTCTTCATCACTTTGACATTTTAATGTGGCAGAAACTGAAATCAAATAAAGAAGAAACCTGACAAAAAGGTGATTTGAAAATGTCTCCCCATTTCCTTCTGCTGCTCAGACTGCCCCTCTGTTACCTGAGGGTGCTAGTTAAAGCTCTGCTCATGACAGGTTGTGGATAAAGTGGCTCTGTGGGCCTTTTACTGCACTGTAAACCCAAACGTTCAAATTAATTAAATACATTAAAGTGTAAACTTAATTATTGGAAAAAGTTCTACTAACTTAAATATTTTCAGTTCCTGTGACTTTTTCTTCCTTTTTGAGTTAGCTAAACTCATCATTTTTGATATACTTGAACTATCTAGCGGATTAATTAAGCACGACTCTAAAAGTATAATTTCACTGTACTTATTTCTATTGTTGCAATTTAAATGCGTGCGTCTGACGTCATCAACGTCAGTAACGGTAGGCTGTGGGAACGCGGGGCTCGGAAGTCAAGAAAGCTCCACAAATGCCTGCAGTAAGGTGGAACTACGCTCTTATCTTTGGCAGTAATCAGCATTTGTCTCACCGTAAGTGTTAAATATTTATATGTCTTTATATTTTAAAGCATTTGTTGATATTTTGGGATCGATAATGTTGAGCTAGTGTTGATAATTGCTAGCTAACATTAGCCAGCAGTTGAGTCAGGAGTTTCACATTAATGCTTGAATTATTTGCACAAAGGTACTGTAGAATGTAAACTTGTAATATACGTCCAAATGTTCGTTTGAGAGTAATGAAACATTAGAGGAAGGAATTATGACTGCGTGCAGAAGATCGTTTAAAGTAGCATTGTATTCCTAACTTCAGGGAAACCGGGGCCACAGTTGGTGATGCTTTGAAACCAGACAGTAATGAACCTGTCCAGTGCGCATTTTTCCGTTCAAGACTTTCAAAACTGGTTGAAAAGTGTACGTTTTTCATCGACTATTTGAAGATAATTAAACGTCTATTTTTAGACATATTTTCAACGGAAAAATGCGCACTGGGTAACGTCAGCGAGAGAGAGACAGTGCGGGTGACGTTAAGTATAAAGTTAGCAGTAACGTTAGCTGTAAACATAGCGGTGCAGTGTCAGTGTGTGTACAGTCTAGGCTATTTGTCGGTGAATAAATGCTATAACTCCGTTTAAAGTGAAGGGGGTTAGCTCCGAAGATAGCGACAACTTCAGGCCAGTCTCACTTAAGGTGGACTGACCTTTAAGGTGGAACAGCTATTCTCATTTTAATGACAGCAGCAGCTCAGCCTTTTGTTATTGTGGTTGTTGTTGTTGTTTTTACACAAATCCCGTCATGTACCATATACTACGGTGACATGCAAAAAAAAAAGAAGATACTACCCAGGCAGAGTTGTAAGTATCACTTGTTCTTATCAGTGATGCAGAGCATGGTCAGCCCTGTCATTTATATGCCCTTTAAATGCACATTTCAGCAACATTTTTCTGAATCTGTTCTCTTCTGTCATTTCAGAAAGCATTTTAAAAAATCATTGCAGAGCTCATGGACCTCTTGGCTGCTCTCAAAATGGAGTCTGAGGTTATACGGATTAGCTCTTTTACCTGTTTTTCTTTGTTGATAACATGTAACATTCTGTGGAGGTTAAAGTGATAGTTGTGGTTCTTACTCACTTAGTGGCTAGTTACTACTTTATAGGAGTGTGATAGATCCTCCATGTTTGACTCCACCACAAGTTTGAGCTGAAAAATGTTTTTGAGGATACACAATAATACACATTTGTCTGGGATTCATTATCAATGCTCTTTTCCAGCCCTCTTGCTTTCAAAGTGGTGGAACCGCTTTGTCTCTGAATCACTAAGAAGCGCTGCATGTTAGTTTGACAGTACAGGTGATGCTCTCGTTCTCGCCACAGGGAAAGAGTTGACAGGTCAAACTTGGAGTATTTATTACACTTGTATGGAGGAACAAGTACCACTGTTTGGGGAAGAACCACAACTATCACATTAACCTAGTTATATTACTCTTGAACTGACTTATTGATATTGCTGTATTGTCCTTCCGCTCTGTTTTTAAATTTAGGTGAATGCAGAATTTAAACATCACAAGCCAGAGCCTGCCCAGCACATTCTACTCTGAGCTTGACCCCCATCTTCCCCGACTGATAAATATGTGAGTAGGTTTTTAGTGTATATATATTCTGATTGGACTGTTTAAAATGAGTTTTATTCAGTAAACTTCACTTCTATTCTATTCTCCCTATTGTTTTAGGGACATCATGACATCCACACATCCTTCTCCATGCCCTGCCTCTGTATCTGTGTGAGGAAGTCTTTCAGAACCTGCACAGTGAGTCTCCTTGAATGATTACATATACCACTCTATATTAAGTGAACAGTTCATCAAAATGCACATTTTCTCACTTACCCTTGTTCAGTCTGTCTGTCCATATATTTGGTCTTCCCATTACTAATGAATGAGATCAGTGTTGTTTTGTTCACAGCAATACGGAGGTCTGGTAGAACATTTCCAAATATATGCTGAGCTTAGCATCGGTCCATCTCACAACACAACTCTCAAAAACATTTTTAACTAAAATATAACTTACAAACATAACTCCAAAAGTTGGAGTCAAAAAATATAGCAACATAGGAAGATCTTGTTGGGTAGAGCTTTGTTTTTGCTTAGCAAACATTTTTGACTGAACATTTTTGATTTTTTTTCTACACTACGACCCACCTTAAGGAATCAAGTGGCTTCAATGGACACCTCCTTTTTAACAACTTAATGAGTCTCAAATAAGGAAACTGTGGTCTACTTTTTTTTGGACACTGACTGATGAATTTTTAGAATCTAACTGTCTGAATGTGAAAGTAAATCTGTTGATGTGAAACACCCCAAAAGTACTGCGTAGTAAAGTGTGCATATTTTGTTTTTTTCTTTTTAAACTACCTTCATACTAGCTGGACTAGTTTGTAATTAGTATCTCTCTTTCCTTCATTCAGGACGAGTCTGATGAGCCAGAGCTTGGAGATGTTTCTGTGGCCATCCATACCGTCATCAGTGATAATGAAACAAGTCCAGTTCACTGCTAAGTGGTGAAAATCTCTACCGTCATCTGTGTCGTCACAAAGAGACATTGTGGTCAGCCTCACCAGACTTGCTCCTGGTAATGTTTGGACTAATTTGTGCACTATACCGCACCTATCCAAGATCAAGGACCAGATCTACTCTAAAATGTACTCACATTTTCTACTAAAATGTCTTTCTGTATCTTATCCCTATTAACTGTGGCGTAACAGTGTGTAAAATGGGAGTGGGCAAGAAAATACTGTTCAATAGAAGACATTTACTCAAACTGTTAAAGTTGGTTTTACTCGATGTAATTGAGGCAATCACTTGCCACAAAGTTTTTAAGTTTTGAGTCACATGGTTTTAAGTTTCACAACCAATGTGTTTGTGTTGAGATTAATTAAGAATAATGACAAAAGAGACTAATAAATATTGAGTTTTGTTAACAAAAAAGAGTTTGTTTGTGTACTCATTTTGTTTAAGTTCTGTTAACTTAATCCCTTGGGATATGTGAATAAAAACTTTAATTCACATGAACTAAAAATATTTGAGTTGGCTTAATAAGCACTTTAATTTAACTGTAATCAAAAGGTATGTGTAGCATGTAATCCAAATATTTAAGCTCTGAAAACACTTGACTTTTAAATTGATAAACTTAAAAAAATTAAGGCAATTGATTGCCTTACATTTTTTGAGTTCTGCTTACTTATTCGGGTTTACAGTGTGCTGTGCACCCTGTTTGTGTGTTATTTAACAGAAGCTCTCCGGTCAGCCCTCTTCAAAGAGTCTCCTTCTGTCTCCATCATGCACTCTGTTATCAAGAAGAATGTGTAGAAGGCTTTTACTTCTTTACTAAAGCATCTATATTACCAACAACACCTGAATATCACACTTTACCCTCAGTAACATAACCCAGAATGGCCCCTGGCACGTCGACGTCACCTCCATGTAACTTACCACACCACACAGCTGCAGCAGTGTGTGTTCATGTTAGTCCACAATCACATCACACAGCCTTTGACTCAATGTCTTTGTTACACTTGTCAAGATGATAGAGATAGTATAACTGAGAGGAGAGTTTAATGTGATTTGAATCGTGCACAAAAAGAAGCTGTTCCTCACAGTGAAATGTTCTTTACTTATCAAAGGAGTTCATTTTACTGATCCGTTCTCCTCACTAAGCATTTCTAGCTTCCTGTACTTAAAGACTTCCTCAGAAGTGAAAAATTAAACATTCCCCTGAAATGTTCGCTGACTAACTTCCTCGCCTGCAGACTATCAGGATGGAAAAGAGTAAAAAAGGAGGAGAAAACCTTAAATCATTCATGTTTAACACACCTCGCTGATGTCTGTGGTTTAGATGGTAGCAGCATCACTGGGGACGTCCTGCTCGCTGCAGACAGGTGTGACCACATCAGCAGCTCTGTTGGAGGTGACTCCGTTCATCACAAGAGGAACAACACAGACTCATAGATGTCCCCTCTCGCTCTCACGCCGGGTTCCCAGAGCTCGCTCGGCCGGAGCCGAGGTGTTCCCTGTCATGCTCTGACAGATTTCCACAGCTGACATCACCAATCTGTCTCCCCCTGATCTGGACTGATGGAATTCCCTCTCAGCTTCCTTACAGGAGGAGGATGCAGCTCTGAGTTAGATCATTTGCTGTGTAATGAGTGGGTGGGAAACAACTCTTATCTTTCCTCCACGACAACACATACTGTTGTAGAGGAGTCTGGATAATTTCCCACATGTTTATTTCACTGGCAGCTCCTCGACGGATTGATGAAGAGGTCTCGACCTCTCTGCAGCGTTTCATTCAGACCTACACTTTAACATCAGCATTTTCTTCCTTCCTTTGTTTCTTGATATAAAGTTTAATATCTATCGACATCCAGTCCCTTCAGAAGAGCCAAATGTTTGTCCTCCTGCTCTCAGGGCCTCACTTCTCTCACAGAGCTGGAATCAGTTCAAATCTGCATTTCAGTTTATCACTGAGAAGAAGTCAGAGTCGTGTCTGTTGTGTGACACATCTGGAGTGCTCTTCTATAAAATGTGTTTCTGTTAAACTGATGGAGGGAAGTTTATTTACATCTCTTCCTGGAAGCTGGAGCTGTTAGACAGCTGCTGTATAAATGCAGTCCATGTGTCGTTACATTGTGGTATAAAGTGGGGCTCACCATGGTTAGACTTGTATTCTGTGATCACTAATATGTGTTGAGATCAATGAGCTCCATTGACTCTCTGTGATTCAAACTAAACGTTCAGATGAGAAATAACTTCCATCTCAGTGAGTCGATGTTTGCAGCTCGACCTCAGGATGACGTGTTTCGCTCTGCAGCCTCCGCTCACTTCCTGTACTTGAAATCCAACAAGTGTTTACAGCCGACACTGCGCTACAGCTGCACAGAGCTTAGCATAAGAGGCTAATAATAAGAGCTTCACTCATGATGAAACATTTTAAATGAAGCACAATCAAATATACTGCAGTCAATCTTCTTTATAGACTCTCATTATATTTATAACTTGCTGGTTGCTGACATAAACTGTGATCACTTCAGCTCCATTATATTAATCAGGCTGCAGTACACAGGGTCTGTGTTAGAGAGCTGCATTTCTGATACACACAACAGCCTCAGTGGGATTCATCTGTCACACAGACATTTACACAGAAAACATTGTGCATGTGCTCAATCAGACATGTTTCAACAGTAATCTATCTACATGTTGACTGAATACATGTTTGGTAATGACACCGTGTCCTGACCTGCTTTGACTGATGATTCATTGTCTTTATATTCAAGGACAGGTTTTAAAGTAGCACTGATGTTTTGTCATGAGAAACTATATCTGATGAAACTCTGGACACACAATTCCTCTGTGTTAATGATGGAAACTGTTTTATTGTCAGACTCTCTTTGAGACTTTGATCAGTCTGTCGTCGTCTCTTCAGGTTGCTTTGCAGTGTAAACAGTTGTCGATGCTGGAAGAGCAACTTTTTCTGCAGGATTTTCCTCCACTGAATCAGTCTTTCACTTTCACAATCTGACGCGACATGCAGCTGCATCAGCATCTCCTGTCACAGGTTAGATGTTCTAAAGCCTGAAATCAGAGCCAAGAAGAGGCACAGAAGTCGAGTCTGATGATGGAGCCAGAATAAAGTGCAGCCCAGCTTTAAGTCAGATTTCTTACTTTATATATAAAGAGAGTGTTTGTGAGACAACACTGCAGCTCTGCTGCTGCAGAAGTCTCTTTGATTTAGTGGATCTCACATTGAGCAACACGAGCCTCTAAATGATCACTTTGTATGACAGGAGACACATGTAGGCTGACATGCTGCTTTCAGTGTGTCTTTAGTCGTGTTACTGATGAGACTCATTAAAGACACTTCACTGGAGGAGTGTGACGTGGTTAACCTCTCCATTACATCACTCATCAAATGAATTCATAAGCTACAGTTTAATGGATAGAGTCCAGGTGACAGGGCGGCATCACACTATACTTTCAAACTCATATAACAAAAACAAGATGAAGCAAATTAAGTTTTATCCAAGAAAATGATGAACAATTAGATGAATCAGTCTCACACAGAAGTAGTGAAGTTGTCAGTCAGTGACCTCTGTCTGCTGCTTTAAAGAACACACAGAAAACTTGCTGATAACTGAAGACACATATTTATACCTAAATACCTAAACTGACTGATTATAGAGTAAATGAGGATTAATAAGGATTATATATGATGAAGAGAGGGCCTCACAGCAGGAAGCTTTTTGATCATCCAGCTGCTGTTCCTGTGTGGACTTCATGTTCTCTCTGTCTCTACTCCGGCTTCCTCTCACAAAAAAACATGCAGGTTAGGTTCACTGGAGACTCTAAATTCCCTGTAGGTGTGAATGTGAGTCGAACGGTTGTCTGTCTCTATGTGTCAGCCCTGTGATTGACTGGTGACCAAACAGGATGTACTCAGCCTCTCACCTGATGTCAGCTGGGACCAGCTGCAGCCCCCTGCCTCCTCTTAGGATGAGCGCTGTAGATAATGGATGGATGTTTGGATGATGAAGCAAAATAACTAAATGAAGGAGAAAAACTATCAAAGACATTTTATAAAGAAAACGTCTGAAGCTGTTACTCAGTCATGTATCTAGTGATGTAAACATACTTTTAAGATGACAGTGCAGGTTAGCGTCAGCCTGCAGCTGCACTTCAGGAGACACCACGGTCACTGCTGGAAACAACAGAAACAAGTTCAACAGAAAATCCTGCTTCTCTGAGGTCAGCGGTTTGTCAGCATTTTACCTTCCCTGTGAACTATGCATGAAACAAATACCCGATTAAGTGTTGCAGTTTGTTGGCTAAGCTACATGCAGTACTAACGAATAACCATCAGTGCTGAAAAGATATGTTTAAATTGAGTTCATCTGTGACCTGAATATAAAAATCCAATCCAATCATGGATTGAGAAAGTGAAGACGACTCTAATGAGCTGAACTCAGAGAGGAAACCTGCAGGCCTGATGTATGTGAGGAGAGCAAAGGGACGATGCTGCAGGTCAGCTGTCTGAGGATTTATAGAAATGTGGATATTAGATGTGGAGGGACTGAAAGAGCTGAAAGGTGTCTGATTCTCCTTCTGGCTACGTCCAGCAGAAATGAAGCCCTGCTTATGTCATCTGCTCCTCTGCTTCTGGGGAATATCCAAAGTGAAGCTGCAGCGTCTCTTCCATCGAGCCCTCTTTCAGATGCTTCAATTCAGCTGTTCCACCTTCACTGTGAAAGTCTGTGTGCCTTCAGCTGAGGACACCACACGAGCCCTCAGGGGAGGACACTGATCCTCCTGCTTGTAGCGTCTTCTTGTCTTTCTCTGCTGGAACTGAACACAAAGGCTTCTTATGAGCTCTTTGAGCTTTCTCATTTTCTTGTGCTGAGAAAGAATCAAAGTGACTGACAGACGTCTTGTTTCCCTGTAGTCACCTTTCTGCGGCTCGCTGTTGGACGATCTTGACCGAGCTCACTGCAGCGACCACACGACCACACACTTTAGATTGATGTGCTCCATTCATCTGTATGTGAGCGAGTCTGTATGTTCAGGCTTTGTCACATTAATAGTGGAGTTAATGCTCTGTTTGCTGTCAGTGCTGTGACCTCTGGCCCATTTAAACACATAAAGAACTGATTTAATTCATATAATTCACTTATTCTGACCGTGAGATTCACAAAGACACAGAAATTACTAAACATATTAGATCAGTTTATCCAGGCTCAAATATCTGTGTGTCACATACGATCACTTCCTGTTTGATTCTTCAGTTTAATCCTTTTGTCCAGTCAGTGATGAAGCAGTTCACAGTGAGTGAATGAATGAATCCACTCCTCCTGCTAACGCAGCGTTCACTCTGAATGAATAATCTAATGGATTGTTTCCTCTCTTCTCTCCCTCTCTCTCTAGGTAAGTGAAACAAACTGCTCAGTCTGATTGAAAGTGGACTGCCTCGAGGCATCACATTCACCAGCACACCCAGCTCTGGTACAGTAGCAGCCTTCACACTGCAGAGCCTTTGCTTCTCTCTGTTAACACACTGACTGAAGATCACATGATGATTGTTGCACACACTCTTTTGTGTCCCTCATGTTGACAACAACAGTTTGGTGTCTGTGGAAGAACTCTAGAAGTTTGAAGGAGTTTTCTGATGGTGGTTGAAGTGCATTAATGTCGTCCTCAGAAGTACTGAGGCTCAAAGTGTTTGCAGTAGATGACGAACCTCATCTGCAGTGATGTTGTGATTCTGTGAAGAGCTGGAGCTGAAAGAAGAGAGGTGCAATTATTGTGAAGCAGCAGCTTCAGGGCGTCTTGTGCTTGTAGCATGGTATCACTGCTTTATCCACTTGTGTATTAACATAAATGAATTCATGAGGAGAATATAACAATCCAGGTCATGAGCACATGTTAGATTGTCCGGTAACAGCTGTTTGATAGATGGAGAGAAGGAGCTGAGAGATGTGATGTTCTTAGTTCTGTGGGTTTAGTGCTGCAGGTTTGAGCTGCTTGATAAAAGAAGGCTGACTGCACAAAGGTTCTTCTGTATCATAAGTTACAATCCTCTCTGCTAGTAGCTCTGTAGATGACTTTGCCCCTGTATAGCCCTGTGTCAACATGTGTGTAGCTGCCATGTATGCTGTCATCATGACTTTAACATGCAGGACTGTGGCTCTGTTTTTATAAAGGAACTTTAGCTGCTGCTAACTTTAGCTCACTAGCTTAATAAATCCTTCATTTGCTAAATAATATAGTTAAAATCGACTTGTAATTTGTGACTTGAAACAATAAGAAAGTTGTTGGCTGGAACAGTTTTAATGTCCGACCAACAGCTGGTGCTTCATGAAACATCTGTTAAAGTTTGATCTTCCAGGTAAAACCTGAGACTCGTGCAGGCTGATGAAGTTGGGTGTGTAAGTCGAGGCAGCTGAAACAAAGAGTTCCTCCTGCTTCTCTGCAGCTGGTCAGACTGTGAACATGCAGGAATGTTTCCTGACACCAGGAAGGGTCCGAACCCCAACAGTTGATCATCCTCCATGAGAACTAGAAGAACAGACTCCAACATGTGAAGAGCAGGTGGGACACAGTCACACGCTGACATCAGTGGGTGTTCATATAAAACTCATCCCTGTATCAAAGTGCCCTGAAAGAAGAAGCACATGTTTTCTTCCTCACAGAGAAGAGAGCAGCGTTTTGGAGTATTAATCCAGCTTAAGACAAACACGGGTAATGAGGCAGCCTCATTGTCTAAGCGGGCTGCCTCCCTCCCTCTCTCTCTGTATGTGGCTGGGAGAACACAGTGCATGCTGTGTTGCCAGGATGCAACACTAACTCTTGTGGTTTTGTTGGACCGGACCCTTGCAGGCCTGTGTATTGTGCCCTTGTCCTTCCTCCATCAGCCCGTGTCAGCCAAAGACGAGAATTATAGGCGGTTAGATGGAAATGTGGAGCAGCAGCTGTTATTGGATCAGCAGCTAGGAGAGCGGAGATGGATAGGGCTGGTGGTGGAGGAGCCGTGGTGTGCTGGTTGTATGCAGCCTTTTGTTAAAGACATTGAGATCACTGTTGATGTGTAGAGTGTGTTCTCTTCTTATCGTAGAGCTGCAGAAACTCAGGAGGGATCTCAAGGAAAAAGAGGCAGAGCTGTGGCTGTAAAAAATGTCTTTGTCCGTCTCCCGCTGAGCAGAAAGCCTGGGAGCAGAATGTAGCATTCTGCATAGACTGTACAAATAATGGACGTAGTCTCAGTGACGTCACCCATTGGTTTCTGAAGAAGCGTTTTGAAGCCCGAATTGTGCCGGCGCTGGGGGTCGCCATATTGGAAATACCAGAGCCGGCTAATCCGGAGACGGGCAAAGAGGCGGAGTGTGAACGAGCTGAAGTTTATGGCTGAGCTCTATGGGCAGGCTGACGATGAAATAAATGTTTGATAACCGCTGAACAGGCTAACAAGTAGCTATAGCTACTGAAAATATTTTAATAAAATAACACTAGCATTTAACTCACTGAAAAGCTGGAGCTCAGACTTCTTGCACGGCCAGAAAGTTCCATTAATCCCACAGAGAGATTATTTGTCCAAACTTTGAATGAAAAAATCCCTAAAAGTCTCCAACAACACAAACAGGTGAAGTTCAGCTCAGTGTCTGTGTGTCTGTGTTGACGTCTAGCAGACAGCCAGCAGGATCCACCTGTCAATCAAGTGATCCGGCCCCTATGATTTAAGGCTTAATATAATTAAACCGGGTGTGTTATAAAAAATGTCCCCCCTTTACAGTTATCTTGAACAATAAAATTAGCTATTTATAACAAAACGTTTTTTGTACCAGGCTGTAAACATGTTTATTTCTGCTGTAAAAATGGGCATTTTCCCACCTGCTGTAATGTTATTTCTTGTTTTCTGGAGCCTCAAGTGGCCACTCGAGGAACTGCAGTTTTTTGCACTTCCGCAGTGGATTCATTTTTCAACACCGGAGGTTGCCACTTGGAACGGAGTCGGATCGATCTGATGCATTCGAGGAAGTCGGGAAATCATGTCACAGCATCAACGGAATTCATCTCAAGTTAAACTTTAGATCTAGAGCAGATTTTTAGCTGTTAGCATGCAGATGTCTATTTATAGAGATTAATAAGAAGCTAAATCATCGTCAGATGACGCTGATGGGAGCCGGGATGTCATTATGGTGGATTACGTCCCGTCTGCTTTTCCTCTCCTCACAGAGGAGCCGCAGCCTGCTGATACGTGATCGGTCAATGTTACTTGGACTACAAGCGTAGTTCAAATAGAACACTTACCTTCCCAGAAATCCTCGTCCCTGCCTACAGATTCTACATTTCTATGTAGAATTAGTAAATAGAGATTAGACTCTCAGTGACGCCTGTATGAGCTGATGATGCTTTGTCGCTGAATGGACGACACTTATATCGAGCTTTGATCGTCTTTGACTTAAAGCGCTTCACACCACGTGTCAGTGTTCACCCTTTCACACACTGATGCCTTCAGGAGCAAGTTGGGGTTCAGTGTCTCATCTTGACATGTTGATTGCAGGGGCCGGGGATCAAACCATCAGTCCTCTGATCCACAGCTGCCCGCTGTCGATGGTTGTTCATATTGATAGTTAGAAAATAGTGTTGAGGCCACAGTGAGGCCAGAGTGACAGAGCACTTAACCAGAGCGTCCCACAGCAGCAGGAGGTCGAGCCTGTTGCTTCTATACTGAGTGTTTCCATGAAATAAGAAAAACAAAGAGCGATCACATGGAGCCACAAATGAGAGATCGATCACCAAGAGCTGTCTTTATGTTTGAAACTGTTTTCTTCCTGTTGTTCAGTTTTTATCAGGTGGATACAAACCTTTTCTTTCATTAAACTTTACAACATAATATGAAGCACATGAGACTCACTGAGACGGTTAGTGTCTATAAATCATCTTTGTTGCTCCACAGATGTGAAATTGTCTCTTTGCCTGTTTCAGGGAAACAACAAGAGCTCCTGTTTGTTTGTGAAAAGGCAGAAAACTGGAAGTGATTGTTGTCCAGTTGGAAGCCGATTGATTTCCTCACATTTAGTTTGTGTCCACATCAATTCTCACAAGTGTAATTTCCCTGAAGCCGTTCAGCTCTGAAGCTGTGTCGTGTGTGATGTTGACAATTCAGCAGACAAAGAAGGAAAACAACAAATCGATCGATATGATCAGTAAAAACATATTTCTGAAATATAATTACATTCTTGTCATTTTCTCTTCCTGTCGTTCCTCATGTGTCCTAAAACGGTGGGACACTCACTCGACCCACAGCATGATTTTAGAGGAGAACAATTCATCTGTTCCACGTGAAGGCTGAGCTCTCTGAGGAGGTTTTCCTCTCACACACAGTTTGCCAAGTCCCAGTGAACCCAGTGAAGTGGTCATGTGACTTGGGGGCCAGAAGGGACGTTGCCAGGGAGGGCTGATTAGTAATCGACAGGGAGAGTGACTTCAGACTGCGTTCATTCAGCAGGTGGTCTTGTGTGAGGAACGCTGCCTCCCTGAGAAACTCACATCTCCACTCTGCTGTTTGTTTGTGTGGGAGCGAGCAGCTTTATAGAAACACTGCTGGATGGATAAACTACATGTGTCCTTTGGGCTGAGGGAAACCAGAGAGTCACATGAAGCACTCAGAGATCAAACTGTTTGTGACTCTTGACACAAAGGAACAAAATGTCAGGAGAGTTTAGATGAGCTGCAGTAAAAGAGGAAATCACTGAGAGGCAAAGATTCAGAGTTTTCAGGCGTTTCACAAGTTATTCTTGTTTGTTAGGAGCTTTATTTATGAGGCAGTTACAACAGCATGCAGCCGCAGGTTATGGCTCATATTGCTGCAACTTTCTGCATCTTATTTACATCATCTAACATAACATCTGTTACTGTAAATAATTCTTTTGGTGAAGTTAAAATGAGATGAAAATGTTTCACACTGACAAAGTAACAGGTCGTTTAAAGGAGAAGAAAACTTTTATTGTGACGTCTAAAAGTATTTAAATAAAGTGAATTATTCTCATCTTTAAACATCTGAAGAATCTTCAAAAGGAGATTTATTTTATTTAAGTTGAGCTTCATGCGTTAACTCAAGTACAGTTTTATACGTGTTGTTGCCCACTTATTTTGTAGACGGGTTCATGAAACAGTTTGACCTCAGATACTTTTATTTTATTCTGCTGTCATGACGACCCTACTGACTGTGATGTGAACCATCATGTGTATAATAATCAGCTTCCCTGTAGTTCTCGTGTGTTGAGTGTAAAAAGCTTGCTCTTCTTGTTGCAGCAGATCTCCCTCTCCTGTCTGTCTGCAGCTACAATCAGCCTGTTTGTGCTTCTCTTCTTTCCCCTCCTGATGGTGGAGACTTCTCAGCCTTCTTTCAGGAGCATTTACAGCCTCAGATACTTTACTAAACCTTTACTTTCTACTTGATCTCTTTTTACATCTCAAACAGGGAAACAGTCATTTATCTGGGCAGGCAGTAGATAACCTCCATCAGTCTCACACCATCATCTGCCCAGATCCTCCACATGGACTCTGATAAGGACGCCTCTGGAGACTCGCCCCCCCCCATGCATTAGCAACGGGGGAGGTGTCTCACAGTCGGGGAGTTGCTGTGTACAGCTCACTAATGCAGCGCTTTGGTTGTAGTTTTGGAGCAGATGGCAGAGTTAGTGGTTAGAAAGGACATGATGTGTGGAATAAACTGTGTGTGATTATTGGGGGCTTGCCTGGACATGTGTGTGAAGCACAGAGATAATATTTCTGTTAGAGCTTCACTGATGGTGCTGGAAGCCGCTCGGCAAAGGCCTTTGTGATGGAGTCTGACGGAGTTCATAGAAACAGTTGAGCCTCCTGAGAGCACGAGTCTTCATTCAACATGGAGTTGTTTTTTTTCTCCTCTTTAAAAACCTCACAGTTAAAGTCCCGCTGCAGCCACTGTTGGTTTCTGTCCTTTTTCAAACATGGTTACCATGGCGACCAGAATGCTGCTTTACGACACAGTCATTTAATATCACAGGAGAGGGAGTGATGTTGTTCTGAATATCAGCACTCATGTGATTCGGTCGTAGGCTTGAGGCTGCAGGTGATAACAAGGTAATCACTCCCTCTCATGTCACATTGATTTTATACAACAGTTACACAAGCAGAGAATAGTAGGAAACATTAATCATCAACAACACATTATTTTTTGCTCCAACAACTCAACTAGTTCACAACTTAACTGAAACTGGACTTTTGTTGCCGAGCAACACAAACATCCTCCTGCTCTCTGTGTCTCCAGGTTACCACAGATCAGCTGTTTTTAACATGTACATTTATCTGTTTGTTTTAATTGATCATCAGCCAGTGAAATAAGAGTCTTCTGTGTGATTCAGAGGTACCAGCTTGATCAATGTAGACATACACGCTCTGCTGTGATGTTCATTCACAGTATTCACAACACCTGGCTGAGGCGGAGTGATACACAGAGTGAAAAGTCCCAGTGATTTTGTTCTCTATATCAGCTCTCATAGAGTGCCTCTTGTCCAATCAGATCACTTGGTCTGAAACAAACTGTTTAATCAAATGTAAAAGTTCAGGGGTCGATTCTTTGCTGTGTTTGGCTCCTGGCAGCCCGGGGTTCACCTGCAGTCTTCATCCTCCTCTTGTATCAGAGTCCAGGTCAGAGCAGCTGTAAATCACATCTGTAATTTACTCCCTGTTCTTAAACTGGGGTCTGTCAGTCGCAGGCAGCCTTGAGGCTGCTGGGTTCACTTTCCTGTCTCGCCTGCTCTGGTTCTGGTGCTCAATCTGTGGCCGCTCTGGTCAGCATTCCTTGCTGGGTCCTCCACTGCCCCGGGCCTGAAACCTTCTCCTCCTGCTGTCCAAAGCTCCTTAGCTAGCCGTGTAAACTCTCTGTTGGTGGTCTTGGCTCCAGTCCAGTCACTAACTGAGCTAACGGCTACAAGTAATCAATCTGTCTAACAGGAAACTCTGTAAATCACTGAGAGTTCAGGCAGAGCAGCCGGAGGACATAATAGGGAACACCACAAAGTAATGTATCCATCAAATATGATCCAGTTTTCATCACAATCAGTGAATACGGATATGAAGATGTTTTTGTACAGTAATCAAGGCTTGACCCCCAGATGAACTCTGATGAAGTTCATGAACATTGACCTTGACCCAACTGCGAATAAGGCCATGACAAGTTTGAAGGATGAAGTTTGACTTGCAGCTTCTTCCAAAGTCAAACATCATAATTCTGCTTTAGCAGCAGCTTCAATTTGTGACAATAAGCACATATAAGAACATATATTTACCCTGGAGTGGGGCTTTAAGCAGGGACGTTTCTTTACCATCTCCAAACCTCTGAGCAGCTCATCCTTCCTTTATCTCACTGTAGTTTCTGTGTGAGCTGAGATGAAACCACCTGCAAACAAAGGTGACTCAGTCTGTCCAACAGGAGGAGGATGCATCAGGACACTGAGGTCTTAATTCCAGATGTCCCGCTGGGGGACGACAGAGCGGCCGATGTTATCTGAATCACTCTCCTCACCTTGTGATTGATGAATACTAAGTGAACAGATCAATACAGCTGATACAAGGTAAAGCAGCCCTGAAGGAGCTGCAGGCTTTCACAGTGTCACAGAGAGCTGATAAGAAAGGCAGCAGAGACGAGTTATGAGCCTGAAGAAGCTTTTTCTTTCTCTTTGTTCTTCAAGTGCATCAATCTGCAGCTCCACGTTCACCGTGTGTGAACTCATGAAGATTTAACCAGGATTTGTACTTGGATTTACACATCATGAATGTTATGGATGACATGTTTTCCACTGACTCAGACGAGCCAAACTGTGTTCATGAATATTGATGAAATATCGGTGAGCCGAGGAGACTTGCTGTTTTATTGTGTCGACAGAGAGACTGGACAAGCTTAAATCCCCACTCGTATCTGCTTCTTGGCATCTGGGCTGCTGTGTTGTGACATGAATCTGTGCTAAAGTAGCTTTTTAATCACAATCACATGAGCAGCAGCTGTGTGAGCTGAACCCTGATGCTGTTTAACAGGTGGATCAGAGCGGATGCACGGAGCTCAGTCAATGTGCCGCTTCAGTCTCTTTGTGCTTCCTGCTGTTAGAGCATCACTGATGACCAGCAGCAGCTTTAATGGACCTGACTGTGCTGCACACGCTCTCATTCAACTGTCCTCACCACTTTAGTCTCATGGACACAGGATCAGTGTGACCTGGAGACATGGTGTGATTTAGAATCAGCTGTCTGTGTTTGTGCACAACTTCATTTACAACCTAACTCTCTCAAAGCTCTCTGTGTTACTTCAGACTTTACAATGCTCATTAAATCTCATGGAGCTTATGTAGGCCTCCTTATAATTAATGCTCAACGCTTGAGTGGCAATCTTAATAGTCTTTGAAATGGTCAATACAAAAATGAATGTTTCTCATTAATCAGAATCCCATTCCTGCTGAGCCTTTTTCTGAGCCTGGCTACAACATTCTGCTCATTCAGGACAAAAAGACGTCGTCACAGACTGAACACTTCCTTTGTTTACCTTCTAATAATGTGGAAACTTTTAGGGTTTATCAATAAATATGTTATAATGATGTCCTGGAAGCTGTATACATGTGAACAAGCTTTAATGATCCAGCCCTGCTTTGAAAGAATCCTGCTCAGTTTCCAAATCTGCAGGAATCCTGTGATATTAGTCACAACATCAGTGACTCCTTTGTGATTCTGCCATGATCCAAAGCAAACACTCTCTATATATTGTGTTGTTCTGATCAATTTTCTCTGTGATTGGGGTTTATTTAAAACTCTGCGTCTCACAGGTAAAACATGAGACTCATTCATCAGACTTTCTAATGTTAGACGCTGCTGGAGCGGAGCGTCTCTGTTGGTCATGTACTACTGACAACTTCAAAACATGAGCAAAGAATTCACAACTTTTGTTTAGACACGGCTCCTGATCAACTGATAGCTTTGCTAAAGTAACCGCTGCTAATTGTAGCTTCCGTTAGCCGTGCAGCTAGCGGTTCTTTATGATTACTCTGTCCGATTACTCTGCTCTCTCACTGTTTCATGTTGAGACTTTAAATACAGAAACCAACCTGACGAAGGCGACATACTGGAGAGGAGACTGTGCAGCCAGTTTAGCACAAACATCTCAGACACTGTTGGAGCTTTTGTTCCTCAGTGTTCGTCAGCGTGTGTCAGCACTTGAGAAAAGCAGCGATTTCATCACATCAGCTCCATCAGGAGGCCGACTGAGAGCGTCTTTGTTTACAGAGTTGTTACATTCATCACAGTTTCATCACATTTAAAACTGTGTGTTTGATTTGATTTGATTCGTTTGAATACTGGAGGACTAAAGAAGAAACAGCGACAAAGCAGAATTATGATGTCGCTGTTTTTCAGTGAATGACTGCTCTCATTATTGTTCTTCACATTGAATCATTAGCAGAAGAAAAAGTGGAGCACTTTTGTACCTGAGGGAAGTCTTAATAAACAGCTGTTGACCCATGACCTGTTATTGTTGCTCACATATTGTGCTGTGTGCATTCAGCTGAATCAGCAGCTTTCAAGTGTGTTGTTCAAAGAAACACATGAAACATGCGTCCAGTTTGTGAGAGTCAGAGAGCTCTGCAGTGAAGAAGAATAAGAGCAAAGGCAGACTCGCATCAGTCGGCTTTTTGTGAGCAGCCAACCAGCACGGCTTCACCATGAACTCTTTTTACCTCTTCAGTCTGTTTGTTTCGCCGTCAGATCACAGCATGCGGCCAATAATTCAAACCTTATTCTGTGATTGACACACAAATGAAAAACTGTTTACTGGCTTTGAAGGATTTCTTTGCCTATTGTAAAACAAAACTCATCATAACTGACTCCTCTCAGAGACTCATGAAGGACGTTCCTCCCTCAAACTGAGAGCCTCCTCCACACGCAGCTGTTTGCAGTCTGTATGCTAAGCTAAGCTAGCAGCCTCCTGGCTGTTGCTTCATATTAACCTGTCAACATTGAATGGTGATGTTGTTATCAGCATCAACGCGACACAGTCCTCTTTCTTTTGTGTTCATCAGCATAACAAAGTGATGAGCTGAGATGCTACGTCTGGTTAGCATCTCTCTGCTGTCTGACCTCTTTGTTCCTGATTGGTTCTCATCAATCACTTAATCAGTGTTGCATTCATGGACACACTGTTGAAACTGTTCCTCACTGGTTTTGTTAACGGTGCATAACAAATATCATGTTCATAGCTGCTTAACGCTGTAACAGGCTGATTGTTGACTGTAGTTAGTGAAGGTTAATGTAGCTTTACAAATGAAGCTTCATAGTGAGAGCTGCACATTGTTTACAGAGCCAGCTCCCTCTGAAGAGAGAGAGAGAGAGAGAGAGAGAGAGATAGAGGTAAGGAGAGAGAGAGGAAGAGAGGAGCAGCTAAAGGACGTCTGCTTTCAAAGTCTCAGCTGAACAGTATTTGTTGAGTATTTTTGTATCTTGTTAAAGTTGTCGGTACAAAAGTTATAATGGAGGTCAAATGAAAATGTTTCCGTTCGTCTGATCGACATTTAGCTTGTAAATTAGACACAATAATATGTTAATGTTGGAGGCAAAGAACACTTTATCTTTGTGTGTTGCATGCTTCTATTCCTCGCAGGTAAAGGACGAGTGTGTGTGTGTGTGTGTGTGTGTGTGTGTGTGCACTTGTACAGACTGTTCTCTGTAATGTAATGAACCACAGTCAGAGTCAGTTGTGGGGAACAGTTCAGTGGAGACGAGGCCTTTCTTCATTGATCCTCTGCCTCGTACATTTTATGATCATCAAAAACACAGAATAAAACAGTTTGAAGTTTCTGTCCAACATCAGGACGTCACAAGACCAGCTGATGCTAACGTTAGCTTAGCTTCAATGAGTCCTTCAGTGTTCTGAGTCAGACAGTCCAACAATGATAGCAGTCATCAGGTCCATGCAGGGTTAGAAGTATATCTGCATTTTATTATCATTATTTTAAACACTCTGGGACTGGAGATGTACTCTGTATCGACCAACACTCAACTTTATGGTTCAGAATCGTTATCAGGAAGGAAAAAACTGCTATCAGAGAAAACTCCTCTGAGTTACCAACCGACAGCAGCCTGTGTGTGCTGCATCCTAACACCACACCATGTAGTTGTTATCATTGTAGGTGGATCATGTAATCTCCTCTCCGTCTCCCCTCTCTGCTGCAGCTGCTGCTTTCTTTCTGTGTTGTAGTCAACTTTAAATAGTTTGAGGGACGTTTAGTCATTAACCCCAGTGTGAGTGCTGGTTGACTGCAGGAGAGTCTCTTTCCTCATCATCCGTCTGCGCTCTGACTGGATTGTTTCAGCAGAGAAACATCTGAGCAGAGTTTCAGACCAACAGCACGGAGCAATTTTACACTTCTACTGACAAATACAAACATCTCAAAATACTAGAAAATCACTTTCAGAGCCTGAGCATTCAGAAGCTAATCACATGATTGATTCACAAGAACATTTAAACTAACTCACAGAGATGTCTGATGCAGTGAACGATGCGAAGTGTCTCAGATTGGGACGGTCGTGTCCTCCAGGCTGCCTGCAGCTATTCAGCAGGCCACGCGTTGCTAATGTCCTCTGGGAAGGTGGACACCAGCTTTCTGCTGCGTGTCCCAGACAGCTCTCGCCTTCTGTGTTCATCTGACTCAATGTTGGAGCCTGACTGAGGCCTTGTTGCTCTCATGGTCATAGTTGTTGCTGTATTAAGGCTGATTGTCTGAAGGTTTCAGCGTGTCTGATTTCCTCCCACAACATGTTGCACTCCTGTCAGCTGAAACCCGTTCAGAGAGGCTCATGGTCTTATCATAAGTGCTGTAATGCATCCTCATGGTGCATGCTGTTTGTGCTGTCTCTGTACACTCTCCCACACACAGCAGATACATTGGACAGGTCCATTGGTGTGTACACAGAGCTCTAAAATAAGGCGAGCCCACACTGGGATCATCTACAGGCTGACAGCAGGTTGTGCTGGTGGAGCAGAGAGGTTCAAATGAATCTAAATCAGGAGAATTCTGGGAAGTGTGAGACTGAAATCAATCACTCCTGTCTCACAGCATTTTCTGCTGCACCTCTTTGAAAGTCCTGACACGCTGTATCTCTCCTGCCAGATGGTGGGCCTCTCACAGGTTGTTTTCACAGCGGCTCTTTTTGCTCTACAACCAGGAACCACGAGCAGCAGGAAATAATATCTCCATCAGTATGCAAAAGGATGCTAAGGCTTCTTTTCTCATAAACCTCGGGCTCGTTGGCTCTGCCTCATTGTCAGATTTCTGCATGAACAAAGTGAGTGATTCAAAAGACGCCTTCCTACGGGGCAAAAGATGCAATATTAAAATCAATACTGTATAATATCTGGAGTCATTGTGGCCCCAGTGTTTGTGCTGTTCCTGTCAGCAGGAGGATTATACGTTCAGAGTGAAACATGCAGAACATGACGGTGTGATCAATAACAGATACTGGAATTATCAGTTTTGATTACATCGTGTGAGGAAATGTATTTATCCTACAGAAAGAGTTTTTCTGAGTAAGAAAAAAAAACCTCTTTTTAACCTTATTTTTTGTAATAACACGCCTCACTGTCAGAATACATGGTTACACAAGAAGAGAGAAGGAAGCAGACAAAAGCAAAGCTGAATTATAACAAGCAAACCAACATCATGGTGAACAAACATGAAGCCATTATGTGGAGGTCTGTCATGATGATATTGTCATGGTTGAGGTCGTCTCTGCCCCTCAGAGGAAAGACAACAACAAATGTTAGACAGCTTTTATGAGTGAACGCCTTCATCTTAAAGTGACACATTTATTTTCCAGCTTGCTGCTGTACAGGGAAAATAGTTGAAGCACACAGTGTAACCACAGTGTCCCTGGTCCGACTGTCTTCCCCCGTGTTTCCCGTCACAGTCGGCTGTCAGATATCAAATAAAGACTAAATCACCATAAAAATGTTCAAATGCGTCACAGGCCGTCATGTTAGTGTTTGTGTGACAGGGACGAGCAGGAAGTGACAGAACAAAGAGACGCTGCAGGACTCCTTGACAAGTGACGACAGAGAACAAAGTGACTTTTTCAGCTGTTTCATCAAACTCCCACATCTCAGCACGCACTCTATGTATACTGAACATTATTGTGCTGCTCATAAACACCCCAACACTTCCTGGACAACAGTGCAGTGTGTTTAGAGATCAGATCAATGAGTACCTGCAGGTGTGAATATAACTACAGTTTGTTTAGCTGCACCTGCTGTGATCAAATCTTCCCTTCAGCCTTTAACCCTCTGAACTCTGTGATAGAAATTGTCCTCTGGTGCCTAAAATGGTGTTATTGCTCATGTTGATGTCATTTCTTGGAGGATATCCGACTAAATAGTTAGAACTAATCGTCGTCAGCGCCCTCGGTCAGAGGAGACAGGAGCAGAGCTGGAGGATCCTCAGACAGGCTTATTATCAGGCCCACACTCAGACATGTTTGACCTTTTATATCCTCCAACCTGAACAAAGAGAGGACGTCATTAAGAGCTCAAGGTCAGAGCAGAAAGACTGCAATCAGGTAATGATAGGGAGGCCTCCACGCTCGTCTTCTGAAGAGTTGTTCTTGAAAAGTGTGTGATGGTGTTCTGTTTATTGAGAAGACTTTTCCCTGTGCTGCTGCTTCAGTGTTCACACAGCTGCTGTTATACTACAGCCCTTAATGTTTGCTCTGTTCAGTAGAAGTGAGTTCTGCTGCTGCTGTCGACTGCACTTGTCCTTTGTAACGGCTTCATACAACCAGCGACAGTTAATAAGCACTCCTGGCTGCTCTCTGTGTCACATGTTCTGTTGTCATTGTCAACATTGACGGGGCACCTCTGGACATTATGAACTGTGATACTTTGGTTTTGTGGTGTTTTTATGTGGGCTACTAACAGGTTTTGTGTGTTAGCATGTGCTAAGCTAAGCTAACGAGTTACTTGTAAAGTTAATGAGCAGTAACTCCTGAGTGGTTGTGATTTTAAATCCCCCACAAACCCCCCGCAGGCCGGAGGGGAGGCTTGTGATCAGGATTTCTCTTCAGTGTCTCTCCCGCCTTCGTGCTCACATGAATCACTGCATCATTTTGGCTTCGCATCAGATCGTACACAGACTAAACTGTGCTGGGCTAATCTGCATGACTAAAAATCACATCTGAAGCTGTGGAAAGTCACATCCTGCTCCTGTGATGATGATATCCTCCAGCACAGCCAGTGCTCGCATGTTTGTGGTGATGCTGGAGCCTTTCACAGTGAATATGTAACATCAGGTCAAAGGCTTCCATCAGGAGGAGAAAGTAGAAGTGGCTTTCGTGTCGTGCTCAGCAATCACTCCTCTTGTCTGTTTCCTGACTCGAGTCAGAGGTGGAGGCTCGGCCATCAATATTCTCTCTCTCCCTCTGTGCCTCTCTCTCTTTCAGTCTCGTCCCAGACAGACACTTTCTTTATTAGATCAGGAGCAGCAGAGCAGCAGATCTAATGCTGCTCCTTGTTCAGAGAGGGAAATCACATGTTCCCACACAGCAAAAATCCCAGTGTATATTGTACTCTATAAGTGTACATTTAACTCCGGTTTCAGTGTATATATAGGTCCAAGAGTTCGGTGTTCACTGAACACCATCAAAAGTGTAAAACATATACTCCAAATAAAGAGTTACATTTGAACCCTCTGAGAGTGCAATTTTACTCTGTCACTGGTACTTGTAGACACTACTTCAGTGCTTTTTGACACTTGCAGTGTAAACCTAGAACTCCCAGACAGTAAAATATATACTCTAAGTAAGTAATTTGTAGCACTTTGCAGAGCTGATTATTTAACACTGAGAGTGAGAATGTACTCTATGACTGGTGTACACCCAACACTTTTGAGGTGAATTGTTAACACTTCAGGAATTTATAGTCCACACAAGAGTTTCTTGAACATATAACATCTTTATTCTTATAATAATAATTATTACAATATATTCCAACAAGTATCTTGTCTTGTTATGGAAGTGAACAGTCAACTGTTGTTACAAAGACGTAAAACATCTCTTAAGTTATGGAGCCGTGGTGCAAAAAAACCCCCCAAAAAAACAATTTTTGCAAATATAATTGCCAAGATGAAAAACAAAAAGCGTGCAACCACTTTACACATTTCTTATACAAAAACATGCACAGGCACCACATACTGATCATCTCTGTCAAAACCATACGTTGTCTGCAGATCAAATGGCTTAAACAGGAGCAACTCGTCAACTTTCAGCATGGAAACATTTTCAGAATTTCCCTGTCTGACATGAAAAGAATGAAAAAGGCCACAGTTTACTGGCCATGGTTGTCCTTTACTGATAATCTCATTTGATTACAATCACTTTTTTATGAACAACATGTCTGCAATCAAATACTATGAATATGCTCTTGACTGCATCGTGTACCAGGAGTATTTGACTTACCCATACTTTTCCAACATATCAGCGACAACAATGTTGACAAGTTCACGGCGTGTTCGATCCTTCATCTCACCTTTAGTTGCATATTCTTTAAGTATTTTCTCCCCTCCAGGCTTTTGTTCCAGAACTCTCTTGACAAGCTTGAAAACAAGAAAAAATAAGACAAACCAAAAAATGTATGTCAAAAACACATTTAGAAGTTAGCAAAAGAATGTACAAAAAAACGTACCTCTTTGGCCTGTGAAGAACTGTCATCATCAATGTGCTGTCTTTTTGGAGACATCAGAAAGGTGTCATCAATGTGCTGTCTTTTTGGAGACATCAGAAAAGCATCCCTCTCTGGTGAGCGTGATGATAGTGACAAGGTGTCCATGTATGAAGATGCAGGAGAGTCTGAAAAGAGGGAGCACATCATTTTCAAAAACATTTGTTAGTAGTGATTTCATTAATTGACTGACAGTTTCAACTGAAAGAAGGTGACACTGGTACCCTTTCAAAAAGGCACCCTCTTAGGCCCTTGGGGACATACATGTCCTCTATAAACAACTGCTCTAAAAGTATATCAGATACATTTTTTTCAGATTTTTTTCCACAGATATTTCAGTCAACCTTAGTTCTTTTCAAAAATACTAAATTTTGTATTTTTTCTTTGATTTTTAATACCTTTATTGGCAATTTAATGAAGCGTGTGCCGGATTTTTGAAAAAAAATGACCGAAAATGGCTGATTTTCAATATTAAAAAAATGATCAGAGGCGGGAGATTTTTTACGTGGCATCAGACCCTTGGATGTGTCAAAGATTAGGAACAAAACTGATTTTGATGCATTATTAGTTGTTTTGTAGTTTCAGTTTTTCAATTTTACACCCTCTTAGGCCTTGAGCGGACATTTTTGTCCCATAGACTCCCATTAAAACCACATTTTTTGATTGCAGAGCTATAACAGATATATATATCTATATCTATATAGATATAGATAGATATATAGATAGATATAGATATATATATATGCTATAAATGACCACTTACCAGTGACTGAAAATGTGTCGACAATCGTCCACAGGATGTCTGTTTTTTCCTCCAGAGACCTCTTCATCGACCTCTGTTCCAGTGTCATCCAGCACATATATGTCTTTTTCAGTGGGTATACTGAACTTCATTTTAGCTTTGAATACAGAGAAAAAAATTTAATGAAGTTTGGGGTGCATTATTGTTCATCTTACTACCACCACAGACACGAGACAAAGTGGGAAAACGTCCATTGCCTAAGGACACAATATACCTATCGTTTAGGCTACAAGAAGCAGACACATTAACTTACCCTCCTTGAGAAATTCCGAGTGTGAGGCTCCATTTAGTTTGACGTACTTCTTCTTTCCTTTGTACTGTACTTTGAACAGCATTGCTGAACAGCTTTAGACCTTCCACAACTACATACAACACAAACATACAATTAGTGCACAGTGAGCCACTAGCAACGTAACTTCGGCGGGAGTCGGAAGCTTTGAAGTAGCTTCGGTAAAGCTAGCCACCGGGAGAGATTAGCTTATTTTAAGATAGCTAACAAATGAATTTTGTGTTTTTCTTTGTCAAATAACCTGCTTAACCGTGGCTAACATTACAAACGCAATATCAATTCTGATAAATTAAACATTTGCAGTGACTTTACAACTGATATAGCAAGTTAGCTAAACTACATTGAAACCGTGTTTGCCTCCTTAATGTATTACCGTTAAGGTTTTTAGTTATTTACGTTTTGAATTTTCAATTTACGATTGAAACGAGAAAAAAATATTCCATGCATTATTTATTCACTTTAGTTTCTTAACCTACCTGCAGTCCCGCGGGGCTGTTGAGGCAGATGTCGTCTGTTAGTGTCGTGGCTGCACTCCGGCAAGATGAGGGCTCAGAACATGTGACTGGATTCAACCAATGAGAGGGCGAGGAGCGCTGATGACGAAATCGAAACCTAACTCTTGGTGCGGCCGGGAAAGACTCAATCAAGAAATAGACTCTCAGGGAGTCTATCATTGTAAAATAAACACTACAATAACTCTACACTAACACTATACATAGAAGAACACCAGAGAGAGATTATGGTGCAACCTGAAAAGTGTACTTTGGCCCATTTGACTCCAAAGTGTAACATCTTCTA
The DNA here is from genome assembly GCF_022749685.1 of Semicossyphus pulcher. NCBI lineage: Eukaryota > Metazoa > Chordata > Actinopteri > Labriformes > Labridae > Semicossyphus > Semicossyphus pulcher. The sequence continues at coordinate 30,838,555 of NW_027211604.1, read as the reverse complement.
CTCTCGTCATCAAAACTCTGGGATTTTAACACTCTGGCATTTGCTGTGCACCTCTACAGTTTCAGGTCATCAAGCTGCAGAAACCTGTGAAAAACCAGGTTTCTTCTGACCAAACCAAACATGTAACAGCATGTGGCAACATGAGCTTGTTATATGTAGAGTTAGTCCAGCAGAGCAGAGTGGACCACATGCAGCAGAGACATCCAGATCTCCAAAGCAAACAGAGCCTGTAAAGAAAAGTCAAAACACTGAATGAAGCAGTTTCATGTTCAAAATAAGTTTCTCTTCAACGCCTGTGAGCAGGATTCTTTGAGCTGCTGCTAACTTTAGCTCAGCTTGTTCATCAGATAACTTCAGATTCAGATGTCTGCTGTCTAAAATCCCTCCTCCCCTCTGTGTTTGTTGAGCAGAAGGCTTAAAATATGGGTTTATAATAGGATGGAGTATCTGCAGTGAAAGAAGCTGGTCAGTGAGACATGACCACATGGGGAATTAAAAACTGGGCAGGCAGTCAGACATGTTGCACAGAGGAAGGAGTTTTTCCTGCTCTTGATGCTAATCCAGTGTTTCCACTTTGAACAACACAAAGCAGCTTCACAAAGTGTGCAGCACTCTGAGGATGAAGGAGCAGACTGTCAGACGTGCAGATTGGTGAACACAGTCCTCATCAGGCTGGATGCTGAAGGTTGGTACTCTTTAGCTGCAGAAGGTACCAGATCGATATCAGCAATTATCAGAACATGTTGAGGTGAACGGCTCCGACAACATTCCCCAGTTTCTCCATTTCAGCAGCAGCTCAGAGCGACTCAGTGAGCACTCGTTCTTCAGGAGAGGTTTTCTGTCATTAAGCCGAGGTGTCGACTCCAGACTGCCCCATCTGTTCTCTCTCACAGTGCTGCCTCTTTGTGAAGGTGCTGTTCAAATAAGGACTTTCTTTCATTCTCTCCTGAAGTCACCTGTGATTACCTGGAATTACTTTGCTAACACCTTAAAAGAGAGAACAAATGAGACATTTAAAATGACTACAACTTGTCCTGACATGCAGACAAGACGCAGACAATAGCTCTGCTGAATTCTGAATGTTAACTCAAAAATCTGCTCATGGGAGTTGTTTTAATGACCATATAGTTTATATCAATTTAGGCCAATAGTAAATATTTTCATTCATAAACAGTTTGTCCAGCAGAGGGCACTCTTACTTTATAGTATACAATCCTCTCAGCACTGTCTGCAGCACGTTTAGCAGAGTCACAGCTGAGCAGATGGTGGTCTGCACGAGAAGGTGTCAATAATGGAACATGTTTTTTTAATAATGTGACTTATTCAAGAAATCTTCCTTTAGCACAGACATTGTACCGTCATGTTGGTGTGAACAAGTTCACAATCCACATAAAGGGTCTTTTCATTCTCGTGTCTTTATCTTGGAAAGCTCTTAGAATACAGTTGTTGCTCTGAAGGTTGGCGAGCGGCTCGCTGCATAGTGGAATAAAGCAGGATCAGCTGGACTCATTGAAAATGGGGTTGTGTGATTTCATCCCTGAAAGACAGAGAGGAGACAGGAATATAGAAGAAGAAGATCATCAGGATGTCTTCTTATAAGAATGATCTTTTACTTCCCCTGTTGCTGTTGTTGTTGTTGTTGTTGTTGTTGTTGTTGTTGTTGTTGTTGTCTTTGCAGCTGCATAAAAACATGTTGTTTGGAGCCTAATGAACACAGTGTTTGTGGTTTCCCTCTCAGGCTTAAGGAACTGGATTACTGGCGTCAGACTGAGGTCATCTGTATGCAACAAGCAGACACAGAGCACACAGCAACAGAAGCTCTACCAGCGAGTCCTTAAATTATCCCTGCTGACGCACACACACAAACCCACAAACAAACACATATCCACCGAGTTCATCAGGGGTCCGTTTCAGAAAGCGGGTTTAGTGAAAACCCTGAGTTTGTTAACCCTGAAATGAGGGAAACCTCGGGTTTGCCGTTTCAGAAAGACAGGTAACTTTAACTCTGAGTTGGTTACTATGGTAACTGTGTCTGTGAACCTAACCTGGTCGCGAGCAGGTTTTCTTCAGGAAACTCAGAGTTTCGCTCTGTCTCCTCCCTCTACAATATAAACCCTCATTACTTCCTTATTCATTCAGCCAGTCTCACGCGTGTTTGAGCGGTTACAAATTTTTAAAAAAATGTTGCGTCTCTGTGCTGCTCTGACCCCTTTGCAAAAGTCTTTTATAATTATGATAAAAAAAATCAAAAGACAAATCTGTGTCAAAGTCATCATTTTTAGATGTTCCACCACCAAAACAGCCACTGAATGATATTTCATTAGTTTAATATTTAAAATATGACTGAAGTGAGGTTCAGCCATGAGCCTTTTCTGCCTGAGCCGTACCTTTGAATGATAGACTTAGACTTAGACTCAACTTTATTGATCCCTTTGGGATGACTCCCTCTGGGAAATTCAGTCTCCAGCAGCTTATACAGTACAATACAGATGTTCTGGTGTTTTATTTTTAACTGCTCCCATGTACGTTTTTCTCCCGCTGGATTGCTCCTAAATTAATATAAATTTTAGCTTCCGGTCGTGATTAAGTATTAAATAAATAGACCAGTTCAAACGTACGCATTTACTGAAGCAGCAGTTTCTTCCCACGCCGCTTCTCTCTCTTTTGCAGCTGCAGCCGTGTTACTTTATTTTTCTAAAAACATGCTCGTATTCGCGTGAGGGTTTCGAGCTCCACTGGTGTGACGTAGGAGGACCTCTTTTTGTGTACCGTTGCCATGGTGAATCGTGGTGTCGGGGCTCCATTAATGCTGGCTTTTTACAGTCAGCGTGCACACACTTAACTCCGGCTGAACCTACTCAGAGTTGATTGAACTAACTCTGATCAGCTGTTCTGGAACCAAAAACTTTAAAGTTTCCTATCTCAGAGTAGATCAACTCAGAGTTCAGGGTTAGACTCAGAGTTTGTTGAACCTGCTTTGTGAAACGGACCCCAGGAGAGTTCAGGTCATGGATCTGTGTGTGCTCTCCTGGTGCCTGTCAGAGTAAAGAAACATTAAAGCTGTTCAATGAAAGCTGCAGAGAGGAGTTTACTGCATCATGCTGATAACGTCCTCTCACACAGAGCTACCTGCTCCCTCCCAACGTTCCTGTTTGACACTTTTAGGATGATACTTGTTGGCTTGGAGGGCGACACGTCAGCGACACGGGTTCTGTCTCCTGTTTACATGTTTATACATGCTGATATTATGTGTCAGATTGTCTTAGGCCTTGTTATGATTCATACTTTCTTTTGAACAATGTTTTTATTTTATTTTGCATTATTCTTTACAGTACAGGTAAAGTACAAATGCAAGTAGTTGTCCAATGAATGACACTGTAATATTACATACATACCCATTCTACATACCCCCAACACATACTCTCTCGTTCTCTCTCTTGTATTTATAGCTTATAATTTATCAAAAATTATATTACAATGTTGATACATAATACAAATCGATGGTACCTTAGCAACAATTAAAGAAAATAAAATAAAAATAGAAAGATAAAATCAAGAATAAGTACAGATGGTAACAAAATTAACCCTGAATTCTCCAACTGTAGAAGCTCTGCTATATCTTCCTTTTTTATAAAGTCGCTGAATGGTTTACAAATTCCTTCATACACACCCAATTTATTTTTTGAGATATATGTTATTCTTTCCATTGACATACACTGTGCCATACATTTGATCCACGCTCCTATTGTAGGCACCACAGTTTTTTTCCAATTCAGAGCTATCAGACGCTTTGCCTGTAGTACAGCAAAATTAATAAATGTATATTCTCTAGCTCTCAGATTGAGGTCTGGTGGATACAAATGTAACAAGGTCATAATGGGATCAAGTGAAATATTTACCGACAGAATAGCCATAATTTTATCCATCACCTCCCTCCAGAATTTCTTAATCTTGTCACATTCCCAGATAAATGTTCCTTTAACTTCATTGCATTTGAAACATGTATCAGGTATATCATTGTTGTATCTATGAAGCTTGATAGGGGTTATGTAGGTCCGCATTAACCAATTGTATTGGAGTAATTTTAAATTAGTGTTGGCTGTTTGTGATTGTGCCTCCTTACAGGCAGTGGTCCAATCATTGCTTGAAATGTCCACTTTCAATTCTGCCCTCCATGTATCAAGTTTGGGTGCTGATGATTCATTAGAACCAGCTGTCAGCCAGTTGTATATTAGTGAAATCCAACCTCTGTTAATACATTTGTTAGTAATAATTTGCTCTAAAGGTGTAAATGTAGGAATTGCTAATGACTTATTTTGCATAGCAGAAATAAAGCTCCGCAATTGCAAATATTTGAAGAAGTGTTTTTTTGGGATATTATATATATGAGAAATTTCCTCAAAAGACAATAAAACATCTTCCTTATACAGGTCAGATATTTTACTTAGGCCTTTCTTTGCCCACAATTTAAACCCAGCATCCAGCTTGCCTGGTTTAAATGAGACATTATACCAAATTGGGCTAAATTGTGACAGGGAATTTAATATATTCATGTGTTTCTTTACCTCGCACCATACATTAATCATATTCAATATTATAGGGTGAGCTGTATTCTCTCTTAGGTATTTTAATTCAACTGAGTACAAATATAAATGAAGTGGTATCTGAGCATATTGTGCTTCCATGTCCATCCATGGAGTCATGTTGACATCAGAAAAGTAGAATCTCAAAGTGGTCAGCCAAAGGGATATTTTGGAATAAGTATAAGAATTTTGGTAATATGTTCATCTTTAAAATATTGATTCTGCCTATCAGAGAGAGGCAATTACATCCATCTTTCTAAAGATTTATATACTAAGTTTAATACAGGTTCATAATTTATTGGTGCTATATTCTGTAGCTGAGGTACTCATTTAATGCCCAAATAGGCAAAACCATTTGAAAGCTTAAAAGAAGAATTATGTTGATCAGGATTTTGTCCTTCATTTTCATTAAGCAACATAATTGGAGATTTTGAAGTGTTCAGTTTATATCCAGATATATCACCGAACAGGCCTAGTAGATCTAACAGTGCAGGTATGGAGGTTTCTAATTGTTTTAAAAATAAAATAACGTCATCCGCGAACAGTGCTATTTTGTGATCTTTGTTACCAATTGTAATTCCTTGTATTTGCCTTTCAGTTCTAATTGCTATTGCTAATGGTTCTATAGCTAATATGAATAAAAGTGGGGAAAGAGGCGAGCCCTGTGGACAACCTCTTGTGATATTGAAAGGTTTGGATGTCACATCGTTTGTTAGTACCTCAGCTACAGGGTTAAGATGTAATAGTTTAATCCAACTACAGAATGAGTCTCCAAATCCAAATCGGTTGATGACATCGAAGAGATAACGCCATTCAACTCTATCAAAGGCTTTTTCAGCATCAAGTGATAGAAGAGCCGTATCCCTTTCTCCCTTCTGGTTGTAGAGGATGTTAAGAACACGCCTTACATTGTGAAACCCTTGTCTTCCCTTTATAAAACCATTTTGATCGTCTCCCACAATGCTTGAAAGTACTCCCTCCAACTTCTTTACCAAAATTTTGCTGAGGATTTTTGTGTCTGTGTTTATTAAACTTATAGGACGCATATTCTCACATTTAGTATTAGTTTTCCCTGGTTTTGGAAGCAGGATAATCAAAGCCTCTCTCATAGAGTCAGGCAAGTAGCCATTACAGTAGGATTCTAAATACATTTCATATAAGGGGATTATCAATTTCTCTTTGAAATGTTTATATAAGTCAATTGGAAGGCCGTCCGGTCATGCTGTTTTTCCTGCCTTCAATGCACCTATAGCTTCAGAAATTTCAGCTGTACTTAATTGTTTGTCTAACATATTCTTACTTTCCTTAGAAATCTTTGGAATATTAAGTTGGTCTAAGAATTTGGTCTGGGTATCTATATTGATATTGTACTCTGATTTATAGAGATTTTCGTAGAAGTTTCTAAATGCTGTGTTAATTTCCAATGGTTCGATAGTGATGTTCCCATTCGCGTCCTCTATCCTTGTAATTGTCCTCTCTGTTTGTTGTTATTTAATACGCCATGCAAGCAGCCTACCAGGCTTTTCCCCTTGATCGTAATAATTCTGTCAAAGTCTCATTAAATTTGCAGCAGCCTTATTAGATGTTATCTCATTATATTGAGTCCTTAGTAGTAATAACTGCTTGTGAACATCGTTGTCACTCTGCCCCTCCTGAAAACTCCTGTTCTCAAGAATTTTAATTTGGAGTTCCAACTCCCTACATTTTGCCTGTATTTCTCTTGATCGTCTGCTTGTATAACTTATAATCTGACCCCTAATAAATGATTTAAAGGCTTCCCACCTAATTGTAGCAGAAGTTTGGGATGTATTAATCTCAAAATAAATGTCAATTTGTTCACCTAAATATTGCAAGACCTTTGAATCCTGCAACCACTTTGTCTGAAATCTCCACTTAGGGGGTTGCCGAACCAGATTTGGCTCCGCATAGGCCATAGAGACGACTGCATGGTCTGAGATGATTATGCTATTGTAGTGACATCCTCTAACATTGGAAGAAGTTCTGCTGACACCAGAAAGTAATCTATTCTAGAGTAACATTTATACGTACTAGAGTAACAGGAGAACTCTTTTGCTGTTGGGTTCAAATGCCTCCATATATCCACTAAGTTAAGTTCTTTTATAAAATGATGTAATGTTTTTCTGGATTTCGTATGAGTGTTGTCCACTCCAGCTGATCTATCTTTGCTTGGATCCAGGACACAGTTGAAATCCCCAGCAATGTTTTTACCAGACAGTGTTGATATTCTCAGGAATAGGTTATTATAAAAGTTAACATTATCAGTATTTGGTCCATATACATTAATTATATTAATCTGTGTTGACAGGAGACAACCTTGTATTATTAAAAATCTACCGTTAGGATCTTTGGTTACTCTTTCAATTTGTATTGGAATAGATTTATGTATTAATGTCATTACACCCCTGGCGTTAGAAGAATATGAGGATGCTATAACATGCCCTGGCCACCTATGTTTTACCTTAGATGTCTCATTAGCCAACAGATGTGTTTCCTGCAGGAATACTATCTTGGCTCTTAGCTGTTTGATCCTGTTCATAACCTGTTTCACTTTGATAAGTTTGTTTAGGCCTCTACAGTTCCAAGAAATACATTCAATTAAGGTGTCTGTCATTAATTTTCCATATATTTAAGAAAACATGATGAAAAGACATTGAGTCTAATAACTAAAATTGGAACCATGCTGCACATGAAGAGAGAGAGAGATTTCCCATCCCAAAAACCCCAAACACACACAAGCCCAACTGGAACGCATGGGCAACCCTTAACCCTTCTTAAACGTCTTCCTTCTAGTACTCTAAATAGATCCACATCACGATGAGGAGCCATTCTTCTGTTTACTTAAAATCTCCTGCTGTTGTTGCCTGTTATTTTAAGATTAATTCCTATCTTTACTTTTATTTGTATGAACTCATGAATATATTATTATGTCTATTAGGTTTTTAAACTGTGACTTAGTTTTAAGTCGAAATTAAACATAATTTTATACGTGCGCCTGCACATGTGCACATACATCAAAGTAGAAAGTAATTTAACTCGAGCATTAAAGAGACAAAAAATAAATAAATTAAAATAAATACATTTTAAAAAAACCTAGAGTGAGGCATATTTGAGCCCGTTTATGCTTTAAATCCGTGAAGTCTGGCGTAAGACATGAGTTCAGTTCAAGATCCTTAGACATATTGTAGATAGCACAAGTCTACCATGCCTTGGCTACAGTGGTGGACTGGTAGTCTCTTAGTTAGTCTCCTGGGGTCCGTTTCACAAAGCAGGTTCAACAAACTCTGAGTCTAACCCTGAACTCTGAGTTGATCTACTCTGAGATAGGAAACTCTAAGTTTTCGGTTCCAGAACAGCTGATCAGAGTTAGTTCAATCAACTCTGAGTAGGTTCAGCCAGAGGTAGGTGCGTGCATGCTGACTATAAAAAGCCAGCCTTAATGGAGCCCCGATACCACGATTCACCATGGCAACGGTACACAAAAAGAGGTCCTCCTACGTCACACCAGTGGAGCTCGAAATCCTCACGCGGACATTCAGCGAATACGAGCATGTTTTTAGAAAAATAAAGTAACACGGCTGCAGCTGCAAAAGAGAGAGAAGCGGCGTGGGAACAAACTGCTGCTCGAGTTAATGTGCAAGTTTGAACTGGTCTGTTTATTTTATACTTAATCACGACTGGAAGCTAAAATTTATATTAATTTAGGAGCAATGCAGCGGGAGAAAAAAACGTACATGGAAGCAGTTAAAAATAAAACACCAGAACATAATTCAAAGGTACGGCTCAGGCAGAACAGGCTCATGGCTGAACCTCACTTCAATCATATTTTAAATATTAAACAGATGAAATATCATTCAGTGGCTGTTTTAATGTGCATTAGCTTTATCCCTAACATGATGCTGACTTCATATACTTTATAATTTATGTTGATTAAACTGAATTGTGTTAGTTTAAATTAAAAAAATCCAATAACTTACAGCGTCTTATCTGAGTGCTCTCGGCAGTGGTGGTGGAAAATCTAAAAATGATGACTTTGACACAGATTTGTCTTTTGATTTTTTTTATCATAATTATAAAAGACTTTTGCAAAGGGGTCAGAGCAGCACAGAGACGCAACATTTCTTTTTTTAATTCGGTAACCGCTTAAACACACGCGTGAGACTGGCTGAATGAATGAGGAAGTCGAATGAGGGTTTTATATTCTAGAGGGAGGAGATGGAGCGAAACTTTGAGTTTCCTGAAGAAAATCTGCTCGCGACCAGGTGAGGTTCACAGACTCAGTTACCAGAGTAACCAACTCAGAGTTAAAGTTACCTCTCTTTCTGAAACTGCAAACCCGAGGTTTCCCTCATTTCAGAGTTAACAAACTCGGGGTTTTCACTAAACCCGCTTTGTGAAACGGACCCCTGGTGTCAATTCTCCCAGCTCCCTGATGTATTTGTCCACGTCCGCTGGCCTGTCAAAGACGGTTGTGCACTCTGTGTGGGTCAGCAGCAGTCTGGCGGGGAAGATGATGCGGTGTTTGAGAATCCCTCTGTCCCGCAGCCTTTTCCTCACTTTGTCGTATTGTCGCTGTTGTTTGTAGACTGCTGCAGACAGGTCCGGGAGAAATCTTATTTTGTTATTTTTGTATATCACCTCTTTCTTCACCCTCGCAGCTCTAAAGATTCCCTCTCTGTCCTTGTAGTTCAAGCATTTCACAATGACTGCTCTTGGCGCAGAGCCAGGATTCTGGCCCGTTGTGCGGTGGGCTCTCTCCAGAACTGGGGGTGTTATATCCAAATTGTCCGCAAACCATTTCTCCATGTACGAGCAAGGGTCGGGTCCTTCTTCTTTTTCAGGTATTCCCAGTACATTATTACGTCGACTTCTGCACTCCAGGTCATCCACTTTGTTAGCTAAAAGTTTAGCTTTCTTCTCTAGTTTGTCCACTACAGACTCCAGCCTGTTGATCGTGTCCTCGGCTGTAGAGATGCGCTGTTCTGCCTCGGATATACGGCTGCTGCATTCTTTAATATCAGATTGAACGGTCTTGATTTCTGCCAACATCCCGTCCATTTCTGTGTGAAAGTCTTGTTTGAATGACAATATAGCCTTCATGATGTCAGAAGTGGAGGGGATTTCCATGTTTTCAGTAGTGTCGATATTACCTGTCCGGGCCGGTGCTGCGGTGCCGTCTATTTCAGGGTTAGCTTCGGACACGTTTTCGTCGTTAACGAGCCCTCCGGCTGTCTTTGGGTTGTCTTTGTTCTTTCTTCTTGACATGTCACGTTTAGTGTGCCTTTACTCTCAAGTTGTTTTACTTTTAGAAGTGGTTAGGAATGTTTAAGTTTGTAATTTGCAGGATTAGCAACAGTGCAGAGAAAACAGCACCTGCTTAGCGTGCCGCCATTACTGGAAGTCTCTTATGATTCATACTTACATACATACATAAGTTTAAACATTCTAAGTTGCTAGGCAACGGCATGCATTAGAGTGTGTGATGTGAAAGCTCACAGTGTGTAAGAGACCAGAGAATAATACTAATGGGAACCACCATCTGCTCAGCTGTGATGCTCTGCTACATGTGCTGCAGACAGTGTTGAGAGGATTGTAAACTGTGGAGTACAAAGGAGTTTCAAATGAACGCTTCAAACATTGGTAACAATATATCCATGATATATATAGATCGATATAGCCTTCAGGTTCTGGTTTATAGCATCTGTTGTCCTCTGTTTGACAGCAAGTTGCTTTTTATCATGACAAACAGCTTCTTTCTGCCCTCACTCCTCTTGTACTCACCTCATCACATATGATCACCAATATCCAATCAGCAGCAGCAGTATAGCTTTGATTACAGACAGATAGCAGCACACTGTGTCACAGAGGCTCCACACTCATGTATTAGTGCTGTGATATAACTCACAGGACATAAAATACAGAACGCTAATGAGTCAAGGTCAGAGGCAGAAGTCCTGCTGGAGGTGCTGTTTGTATCTTAATACCAGAGAAACTCCAACGTGATTGATCTCCCACACCGCATGACTTTGAAAAGTAATTATAGGTTATATATGATGAGATTTCACCCCCAGGGGACGACTTTATTACTACAATATAACATCCCCCCTCCACCTTTAGAGAAACACAAGGTAGTCAATACAGCATGCAGGCTGTTTGCATAGAGAGAGGATGGACAATATCAATGACACGACCAATTTATTGTTCACAGCTCCAGAAGAAAGACACTGAAGGTAAAAAGGGAGTGTTGTTTTTACATTACAAGTGTTATTTTGGATCATTCAGGGCCCATCTGTGTTTCCTGCTGATTTGTTTGTGTCTCAACCTGTTTATTCCTGACAAATATAAAACTACTTCTTTTTTATGGCTGCTTTGAGAGGGAAGATGAAAAGAGCAGCTTGCTAGCTGCTTCAGGACGACTAGAGGGAGGCTGATGAGAGTCAAAGGCAAAACAGAAGAAAAGGAGCGAAAGGACGAGATGGAGGAGGGAAAGGATGTGTGAGAGGAGGAGAAAGGAGAAATAAGTGAGGGAGCCCTGAGAGAATGAAAAGGTAAAATGAGATGCAGTAAGGTAGGAGAGAGCAGAGAGGTATGATTACTATGCTCCATGCTGCTTCTCATGGCTCCTCTTCCCAACAGCCTGAAGCGAGCAGAGCTCAGATTTGGACGTCCAACCAAAAGGTGGATATCAGCTTCCTGTGAGCCTCCTGCCTCCTCCCCTCTAACCAGACTTCACACACGCTGCTTCTATCTACTCAGTCTGTGTGTGCTGCTCTTTGAAGTGTGCGCTGTGTGACTCTGTCATACAGTTTAGATGACCTTCTGTGGGTTATAACAGAGGTATTATTGCCAGCTAGTACAAGGTGCTGCAAAGACACTTGAGCACATGTGGCTTCACAGTCATTGCCTTGAGTCGGGCATGCTCAGTATGAAAACTGAATATAAAAGTTTAATGACATTTAATTATCTCCCAAAGGCATTCTGATTTACAGCACTGAACAGGAAGTGGCAAAGTTTATTCATGTAAACTTTTGTGGTTAAACTTTAAAAATAAGTGTGGTAATCATTCATTGACTGTTATTCTGATAGATTTTAGTTTTCTACTTCAGTTTAGTTGTGTATCCCTGCAGTTAACTTCCTTGTGAGGAATTACCCATATTCACCATCCACACACACAGTTTGTATAAACAGTCATGTTGAGCTGTGTGTCGTTCTGCCTCATAAAACCTCAGCACTGCTTTGCTTTCCTACACACTGCTCTCTCTGTGCTCACATTATGGACTCACATCTCCAGAGAATTCCAATTTAACTATGAAAAACTTTGTTCTTCACCGTTAATTACAGCGGGCCAATGTTTCCTCTCACCCTATAATTACAATTCAGAAAACAATTACATATCATTCAGGCAGCATGATCACCTCCTGTCACTCCAGCCTTTTGTGGCACCATTTAATATTTAGCTCAATGATCCCTCAGAGAATTCATAAAGGCAAAAGAGGCTCCACTTACAGTTCGTCTCCTCGTCATCAGCCTCTCTGCGTGTTCGTCTGATAAATGCTGGAACAGGGAGGCGCTCTGCTTTGATATTGAGACGATCTGATCTGTTTACTCTGTATTGCAGTGAAGACATCAGTGGAATAAGTGCTGACACAAACAGAGCAAGGTTCCTCACAGCGTGTCACACCTGGGTCTGCAGAGGTTAATATCATGCATAGTGCAGGTGCAAATTTACATTTCATACACAGAATAGCTTCTATTGTGAGAAGTCAGGGAACAAGGTTTAACATGCTGTGACATTTATGGTTTCTACCTCCATCATTTTTCTATGTTGGCAGCACCTTGACGCTGCTGTCAGGATGTTGGTGGATGCAGCGTGTGTTGAATGTCATGTCACGCAGAAAACTGGATTACATTTGTGCAGCAGGAGCAGGTTACATATTAAAGTTCCACTGCTCAAAAGGAGAAAACCCTATATGATAAACAAGACCTCTGTTGTTCTGCAGCAGTGTTTTATCAGAGCTCTGTGGATGTTCGGTTCTGTGACCTGAGGTTTATCAAGCGTCCTTTTTCACACTCACAACCTTTAATGTGGAAAACAAACTGAAAGTTTTTATGAGCAAAGAAACAAAACTTGTTTTCAATGTTGAGTAAAAAATATGGAAACAAGAGCTGAACTTTAGAGCAACAATATTTCTGTTGTAAATAAGTTGTACTTGTATTTCCTTTAGTAAATGTGAACTATATGATTCTGCATTCATGTGCAGATATCTGTTTGTAGAGATTATGTTGGAGCCTGCCGTATATTTCAATCAGACATGGTGTGTAAAGCTTTTAACTTGTCACGGTACACATTTCACAGTTTGCTCTAAAAAGTGGTGAAAAAATGTCCCTCTCTGTGCAGCAGCCAGACTCTGTCGGCTTTTCCCGCCAGAAAGACATCAAGCCACTACTCAGATCAGTGAGACTGAATACATCACAGAGACAGCTATTTCAACCACTCTAAATGTGTCAATGTGTGTGTCGTAACGTCTCACACTCAATCGTGAAGAGGACACACGATGAAATTACAATCTGCTACAATCAGCCTCAGGTGTCGGCTCTAACCAAACCTCCAAAGTGTTTCAGTGAATGTGATCCATTCAGAGCTGCAGAACCTCCATTCTTACTCCACTGTCTGTCCCATCTCATGTTCTAGTGCTCCTCACTCACCTCGAACTATAATGTCTGTGTTCACTGTTGCTGGGCTTTGGGGGACAGAGCAAGAAGAAGCTCATTTTCATGTTGGCCAAAGCTCTTTGCTGTGCACCGTTTGGAGGAGCCTCCAGATCGGGCAGTGTGAGCTCTGACTGAAAGCCTGGTATTAATGAAAGGTCAAAGCAGGGTGGGTGGTTAGATAGAGAGGAGATACTGTCACCTCTCTGCCTTTGCTGTGTGAGGCCGAGCGACTGAGAGAATAAAGGAGCACGCTCATAGATGTATTATAGCAGAGTTTATTCTTCGCTGTGTGTGATGTTGCACATCATTGTGCTTCAAGGACTCTGAGTTTACAGACATGCTGCTTTGTCTAAACACTCTTCAGCTGCCAATCATTGTGATGGACGTCCTTCATCAGTCCTGTTAGTTGATAGTGTCCATGTGATGAATGCTTCTCATTTTCTTCAACAACAAAGACATTTGTTGTTTTTAAGAGTCTCTCAGATGTTGTTCATCAACATTCAGCTGCCTCTGAAGCTCATAATCACTTCCTGTGTTTCAATATAAGAATGTTCTCACTAATAATCTGCTTGTGGACCCTTTAACAAGCTCATTATTATCTCCAATAATCAGAGTACAGATTGAAGTCAGCATGCTTGGTCTGTGACCCGACCCTTCAAATATGACAATCCATGAACCCGTCTATCGTCAGTGTTGCACCTGCAGGGCTCCGCATGAAGTGAGCAAACTGAATATACAACGTTCAGATGGACTGTTCAAATAAAGAGCTCGAGTTGGCAATAATATAAATGCAATGTCAGCTATAACCTTCAAAATAAAGCAGGGAGATAAATAATAAGCAGCATCCTTTTTGACTTTCAAATTAAAAGCTTCTGAGGAACATTTTCAGAGTTTGTTGCAGCAACAATAATGAAACATGTGGTTAGCAGCCTGTAAAGATTAGAAACCATGAGTGTGATGATTTCTGTGTCGTTCATTAGTTTGACTCAAACTCAAGGAGGAACTCGAATGATTCACTGATTGTTTCACCAAGAAGTCACGTTGATATTCACAGGAAATGAGAGCACGAGATGATGGTTGTTTTGGGAAACACTGTTGCCATGGAAACCAGGATTTACAACTGCACTAAACACTTTTCTTTTTTTTTAAACTCTTTATTTATAGATCATTTTCATCTTTTAGTACAGGAAGGTAAAACAAAAGACAAATACAAAACATTGAACAATTACCCATATTCAAGGTCCGGGGGTGATCAGTAAATACAAAAGACAAAGTATCAAACCCAGTACGTGCATACAGTCTCACTCATTGGCCAAATAGGCTTGTCATTTCTGCCATCGTTTTACTAAACACTTTTCTGAATGTCGTCTAAACTTCCTGAATCTTTCTCTTCCCTCTGTAAACATCCAGCTGCCTGCACACATTGATCTTTGTTTGTGGAGCATCTTTCCTCACTGCCCCGCTCCTTTCACACATTTCAGGGATCCTCCTCATTTTATTTTCCTCCATCTATTTTAACTGTCTTGACAAGGTTAATGGTCTCATAAATGTGTGTGTGTGTGTGTGTGTGTGTGTGTGTGTGTGTGTGTGTGTGTGTGTGTGTGTGCGTGTGTGTGTGTGTGTGTGTGTGTGGGTGTGAGAAACCCCGTGGGTTATATTTCCTCACTGGAGGAGTTTTCAGCTTAGTTTGGCTCTGACTGCTGCACGAGGGTCTCCTGCTTTGATCTCAGTGCTTCAGTTAACTGGATGCTGAAGGCCTGACACAGGGGATGGCAGCACTCTGCTCCAGTCAGTCAGTGCTGTTAGTGTCAAGGTGTTTGAGTCACAGTGCATCATGGGAACACTTGCTGTCCCCTCTCAGTTGACGTGAACATCGTCTGGATTGAGCAGCAGCTTCAGGAACGCTGTCTTTGACAGAAATCTATTGAGCAGGTGGATCTGCATGAAGTGCATGAAGGATGAAGTGTTCTGTCAGTATGTTTGTGCTTTTCACCCTCTGAGCTCTGGGGAAGAAGTGGATGATACAAACAGGACGCACTGCAGTAAATCTCTCTGTCATTGTTTCTGTCATTGAACAATCAATACATGGATATGAACAGGTTCACACTGTGTTGGTGCATTAATCGTGTTAGAGATGCAGATTACATCTTTGTGTATTTGTTTCAATTATTCATGACTTTTTAATGCACGCTGCATATTTCAAATAAAACCGTGGTACTGAAACATAAAGTTATGAGGACACAAAGGTTTTCATAAAGAGGAAAATAAATGTGTGAATATATGGAACGTCTTTCTGTATTAACCTGTAAGAAACAGCACACTGCTGTAACCCTGCACCTTCAGGTGCTGCAGAGTTCTGGTTTGGTGACGATGATAAGGAACGCCCTGCAGCTTTCACATGTTTCCTTTCATCAGGAGTTCCAGTAAAGAAAGTGTCGTCTCCGTCACTAAACTGCTCTCTTTTGTGCGTGCAGTGTTTTGTTGTATTTGTTCTGTCATGGAGGAAATTACTTTAAAGAGTAAAATATCTGTTGTCTCTGTTTGCAGCCAGTAGTGATGAATCTTTGATATTTCAAGAATAGCACAAGAATAAATCTTGATATGTTAATTCGCTCTGAACCAGGAAGAAGGATGAAAAGTGAAAAACATGTAGCAGTTACATTTAAAAACCTATCTGGGGTCGAGGTTCAGGTTCTGTCTGTGAACCTTAGGCCAGGGGCCTCAAACTCAGAGAGGGGGCCGAAGTTAAAAACTGGGTCTGAGACGAGGGCCGAACGGGGTCAACATTTTCAGAACAGACTTAAATAAACCTCGTTTTTATCAACAGTATTATAACAAATTAGTCATACAGAAATATGAACTTTACTGCTCTAAAGACGTCTTATAGAATTCAGAAAAAACAAGGGTATAGGAAATGTGATCAATCATTTCAAATGTCTGGTGAAATCTGGTGAAAATCTGCAAGTATTTCATCCATGAGCAGTCTACCTGTGATTACAGGGAAAAGTGCTCAAAGTAAACATATATTTAAGTGCACTCTGCTCTTATGCCCGTTTGCCTGAGCCAGATGCTTGGCATCTTTTCTGGGCTGCAGGTTCATTCATGTTTGGGGTCTGGTTCTGAGCTGTGGACACTCTCAGGAAGGAGTGAAGGTGTGCATCAGTTGCTTACAGAGGTATGTGCTTCCAAACATGCAGAGCATTCGAGCAGCTTGTAGGCGGAGCTTGGGGCATCGATTCAGAGTTCTATCAGCTCTATTTGGATGTTTACAGGTGCTCTTTCCACGTCAACTACAAACGAACTACTACGAACTCTGCCAAGTCCGCTGAGTTTATCAGCAAAACGTGCAGTTGGGAACACAGCGGTGAAGACCTGGTTTGTCTGGCAACATGAAAAGTGACCCAAGTTCCCTCGCTGCATCTGAGTCTCCCACAGGGAGGTCCGTCCCTGAAGCTCGGGGTTTAGCGGAGTGTAAAGCTTCGTTACGTCGCACAGAAATGCCAACTCACACAGCCGGTGCTCACAGGTCCGCTGGCTGTTGCAGTGCATTCTGGGATTTGTAGCATCAGCAGTGTGCGTGCTGTATACCCGCGGGCCAGTTATGATAGACATGATATTATTATACACCGGATATAATTGTGGCCTTGAGTTTGAGACCCCCTGCCTTAGGCAGATCTGGAGTGTCAGTCAGTTATAACAACCAGCGGCTGTGAATTAAGTTGATTAATAAAGAGACAAACAACCCTTGAGTAGTGTTGGAGGTAGAGCCTTCAATTACCAGGCCCCCCTCCTCTGGAACAATCTACCAGACAAGGTCCGGGAGGCAGACACCCTCTCTTCTTTTAAGAGTAGACTTAAAACTTTCCTCTTAGACAAAGCTTATAGTTAGGGCTGGCTCAGGCTTGGACTAGCCCATAGTTATGCTGCTATAGGTTTAGACTGCCGGGGGGATCTGACACACCAAGCTTCTCTCTCTCTCTCTCTCTGACTCTCTGACTCTCTCTCTCTCTCTCTCTCTCTGACTCTCTGACTCTCTCTCTCTCTCTCTCTGTCATATTAATGCAGCTCATTAACTCTGTATCTTCTGGTCCCATTAACATTACTAACCACATATCTTCCCGGGAGTTCTTGTGCTCCCTTGTCTTGTAGGTTCCTGAGGATCGTTGCTGCAGACCACCTGCTGCTGTGGACCTGCTCGACTGCAACAACTACTAACATCAGCCTTCCCCATAGTATCATTATTGTTGCTGCTAATGCTAATAGTAGACCTGTTGACTTCAACTGTTACAATTACGATTACCTCAGCCTTTATCATTACTCTGCTTCTCTCGCTAATTTATTTATTTATTTATTTATTTAGCCAATCTTCACCCTAGTCTACCACTATTATTGGCATTGTAACCATAAGTATGTGTTTGTTGTTGTTCATGTAACAAGGACATATGTTGTTGTGGTAACAAGAACATATGTTGTTGTTGCTCTCTTTGCCTGTCTCTATCCTGCATCTCCTTCTATCCCATTTTCGGCCCATCCAGTCGAGGCAGATGGCTGTTCAACATGAGTCTGGTTCTGCTCGAGGTTTCTGCCTGTTAAAAGGAAGTTTTTCTGCCAATGTGCCGAATTGCTAAGTGCTACTCATGGTGGATTCATGTTGGGCCTCTCTTTAAATAACTTAACAAAGAGTCGGTCTAGACCTGCTCTTTCTGTAAAGTGTCTCGAGATAACCCTGGCTATGATTTGGCGCTATACAAATAAAATTTGATTGATTGATTGATTGATTGATGTTGTGTGTGTGTGCACATGAGCATTGATCTCCACTTTAATGAGAGTGTGACTCCTGCGACTGAGGCCAGGATGTTGTTGATAGGATGAGCTTGAAATGAAGTGACAAAAACAAAGGACACAATAAGAGTTATAAACCTTTAAAGACGAGTTAAATAAACACAATTACAGCAGACAGATCCCATTCAGAGACTCAGCACATGAACTGATTATTTGACTCCACAGGTAGCACTCTGGATGTTGTGTGAGAGCTTTAAAGTCGAGGTGCATCTATTTGACACTATAGGCCAAAAAAATACAGAAAATCCATTTCTTCGTATTCTTATATCATAATCCGATAATTTTTTCTTCCGGTAAAACTAAATTTCATCAGCGCTTACGTAAGTTAGCACCAAAGAATTTCAACCAATCACTCTGCAACATTTAGCCGCAGAGCACCAAAAACACTTGGTCAGTTAGCTAGCTACTGCGCTGTGGAGAACATCTGTCTACGCCCACTCCTCAACGATCAAATCAAACCCCTCTAATGATATGTCCCGCCTGCACGTCCTGTTTCACTCGGAAATACATCACGATACGGAAGCTAGATACTCTCGAAATCCCATTTCAGCTCGACTTTAAACCCTTTGGAAAAGAATATGTTAAAAAGAATAAATCTCTACTGAAGCAAACCGTAATTCAACTCTGGATGCTTGTTCGGGTTTAAATGTAAAGTGTTTGAGAACAGGCCGCAGGAAATGATGCACCCCTTCTGGATTCTCAGCCGTACATTGTAATAACAGAGGACAACTTCAGACAGATAGATTTGACCTTTAAAAAGTGAGAAAACATTTAATGTGGAGGATCACAACTTTAGCCAACAAGGATATCTCTCATTAGATGGGACATAAAGCACTTTATGACTCATGATATCTGAGGTAGATAATCTCTGGGAGGCAGCTGAGTGACAGAGATATCTCACAGCTCTCACACTAACAGGCTGTGTCGACCTTTCAGCAATGGTTGCTGCACACTCAGCACAAAACAGACGGCCTTCAGGAGGTGAGGGAGGCTCCTGGTTTACCTGCAGTGTCCTGGCCTGCAGTGATGCAGCACTAACTTAGAGAACACAACACAGTGTTTGTATGTGATGTGCTGACGCTCTCCCTCTGCAGCGTCTCTGAGCTGATACAAACTGATCCTCACAACTTTCCATTATCTACAGAGCAGAGAGGAGGAAATACTGGATATTAAATCTGTGCTCAGATAAAGTCAGACTGTTTGTATAACCATCTCCTCAGCTGTTAATCACTGTCTGTTCTGCTAGTGTGTGTCTCATGATTTTACACACATTCATGATAGTATTGATACGATTTTAGGGCTGTCAGCCTTCAGAGATGTTTTTAGTACCAGTTATATATTAATAAGAAACAGAAATTAAACATAATTCTGCATTTTTCTTCTTCCACATTGTAATTACATGATTGAGAAATCAGTGATTTAGCTCTGTTCTTCACTCACAAAGAACATTTTGTCATTGTTTGCGTTGTGCGCTTGTAGCCAGATTATACTGACAACCATTAAGGTATATTATAACCTTTTTCTCAGCAAGTGCCATTAATTCCATGTAGTGCGACTATTCCTTTGTGTATAACCTATTTTTTATAGGTTTAAAATGTATGTAAAACTTACAAACTAAATAGTGCATTTAAAGAAATCTGTCACCTGTTAGATACTGTGAAAGAAAAAAAAACAGCTATATAATGTATTGTTAAAGTCAGTTAACTGTAAAATACTGTGAAAGTGTTCAAGAAACTGGTTCATACTGTATTTTTCTTTAACAGTACAAAACTGTACATTTTACAGTAACATAATGGCAACCATGCTGCCAGCTGTTTGCTGTTTCTTTACAGGAAAACTTTTAACAGAGAAACCCAAACCATGATCTTTGTCATCAACATAACGAAGTCTTTGTGACGCTTACAGAGAAACAAACTGCCACTTTGTTACAACATGAAGCACATGTCAGTTATTGTTACTGAAACTGGGAAATGTTTTTAACAAGGTTTATTTTGAAAGTCTGACCACATGTTGTTTATTTGTTGCTGACATGACTGATTCACTAAGAACCAGCTGTGGCTGATTTATTACTGCAGGTTTGATTGAGGAGCCAAAAGTGATGCTTGCTTGGTCTCTACATGATCATATAAACTGAGCAAACTGCTGTTTGTGACGAGTTGGGAGTGAGAACGTGTTGCTTCAGCTGTTATACAGCGATCCACCAGAAAGGTGGGAAATAAATGGTAGTCATACTTTTCTTCTGTCAGCCCAAATGACAGGCTGGTGAGTGAATGTGAAAGCATGATTCATGTGATCATGGCTGCTCAGAGCTGACACTCAGTGAAGAGAGTGTGATGTTCTGACAGCTGTACCAGACAGGACATATCAGGGAGTGAAACACTGAATATCTAAGGGAGTCATTTACACTAAATCACCATCTTTAAAAGAAACCTGTCAACATCAGCTTGTTATGGAACAAATGGAGGCCGAGCACAATCAAAGGAGGGCTCGACCCCCCCTGAGGGTTCAGCTCCATGTCAGTCAGGGTCAATCTGCTATAAAGGAAGTGTCAGGGTTTGGCATGAAGACAGGCAGGTCCACGCTGCTCCAGATTCTTACCAACGCTGAGAGTCAGCCCATCCAATCCACAATGAGATCCCTCTGGAGTCTGAACTCTGCAGTTCTCCTCAGCTGAGCCTGTAATTGACTTTAGTCAGAGGAAGAGGGTGGTCCATGTCAGCTCCAAAGCTGCTGGGAGATGGAGGAAGGCAGAAGGGCAGCTTGAAGCCTGAGACAGTGGAGGAAAACGCCTGTGAGGCATCACAGGATGAGCTGTTGATAGTTGTAGCTCTCTGTTTCATCACTCGTGTTTTTATTCTGCTGTTTCACACTTTGTGATCAACACTCTGTAAAGCTAGAAGGTTGTGAAACATAAGTAGTTCTTATATGAACTGTACAAATAAGAATAATAGAAACAGCAGTAGCATTTATAGTGGTGTTAAAGTGGTCTAATAAGTAAGTACTTAATTATTAATATTGAAGCATTTCAGCACATGAACACACTGACAGCACCGAAGCTTCAGTATCTGAACAAAGACACAAAATTCTGCTCTTTGTCATGACATGTAAAGTGTCTTTTTAGGTAGTTTGAACAAACAACCAAAGCTTTCATTGTCTGATAACGAGGACAGTTTGCAGAGCTTGTAGTTCATTACAGCTACAGGCCTGGTAACAGCATCATGTGAGAGAGAAGCTGCAGCAGATAGAAAAGCTGTGTTCTCCTCCTCGCTGTTAACAGTCACTGCGGTTTTCAATCGTCTCTACATCCAACTGTTCCATCACAGGCCTGCTTCAAACACTACACTCTCCAGAGGTCACATCTCGTCCCTTTGCCTCCTCCTGTCGTTCTCTATTGAACACTCAGTGATGGACACACTGGTGACTGACAGGCCAGTGGGAAAATGTCTTTGAGAAGACGGCCGGCTGAATGTGGAGCACTCGTTCTGCGTTTTGCTCCGTGTTGCTCGTCCCGGTTATTTCTTTAACTGTTGACCTTGTGAAAATTGCTGGCTGCTCCCCGGGGCCTCGGTGCTCCGGGTCACAGCAGACTGCATGTCATCCTCTGAAAGCTGATTCTCAATGGATGCTACATTAAGTGCTGCTGGTACTCTGCAGAGTGCTCACTACAGGGACCTGAGATCAGTGAGTGCTTCATCGGGCTGTGCTTATACGCATCAGACGAGGAAATGAGGCAGTTTGGATCGAGTGAGCCACAGAGGTTTCTGTTCTGACACTGAGAGACAGAAAACACTTTCACAGAGCAGCTCAGGATCTTCATCACACTTTGCTGTAGAGATGCTGTCAGAATGATGCTTCATATTCTGTCAGCTTTTACATCCACTTAAGCTTTTGTTCCAGTTTGATAAAGTAGCATCTAAAGTGACTTTTAAACTTTTATTTTTCACCACGTCTCATCTCCAGAACCCTGCACCGCTTGTTTCTGCCCGTAACCCCCAGAGGAAGGTTTACAGGCAGAGATGAGTTGATGTCATAACGGAGGAGGAAACTATCTAAAACAGAGAGATTGTGATCGGCTGGATTATAAATAAGCCCGTCTGTGAGGGAGCCTCCAAGATGGTGGAGGAAAAGCGATCTGCAGAGAAATACACTTATGTCAGCGGCTTGTTGTTGTCCCTGTCATAATGAGAGCAGAGCAGATAGCATCAGAGAAAGGTTGGTGCAGAAAGAGGCTCATCTCTCTATTTTCTCTCATCCTTTATTACTAATGGCTGCCTTTGATACACAATGAAACAAATTACTCACTACTTGAAAACCATTCTGAATAATTCAGTGATATATTCATCCTACAAGGATCACTGGTACTTTCAGTAATTTCAGTGTTCAGTCTCAGAGGGAACATGAATGAGCCACAGATATTTGGAGTTAACCCTTTAAACTCTGCAACAGAAACGGTCTGCTAATACAGATACTGATATTTTTGCTCGTTGTGGTGTCATTTCTTTGAGTATTTTCAAATGATTCGTATCTCTAATCTCTGTGCAATCTAAAGGCTTTGTTAGTTTGTGTGAATGCTGTAAGCTTTCTCAGCCCTTCAGGGCATTTTACATTAGTGTGTATTGCGTGGAATGTTCAGACTCAGACTGAGTGATGTCATCGTCAGAGTGGAGAGGCTGTTGAAAATATCTTGGACACCTTCTTGAAAAATTGCTTCTGAGCCACAATTTTCACTCCACATACATAATTAAGGCATCAAATTGTAGGTATTCTTGTGCTGCTTGTGTTAGATGGGTTTATCAAAGCAAAAGAATGTAGATGCCTAACTGAAACAGAAACTTGACCAACTGCTCCATCTACTCCAATGTTAAATGTTGGCAGAAATTTCTGGAGGACACCAAATGTGAGCACTTTTGTATTTCGCTGTACAGACATGACATTTACATCACTGCTTCATCAGAGACTTATGGTGCTCTGATGTGATCCGTTTACTGATAGCAGTTATCCCATGTGAATAAAATATGTTTTTACAAGTATCACTTTTAGAATACTTTCTCTTTTTTTCATGTGTTTTTCATCTTTAGTCTGATTACATGTGTCTTACATGGAGGTCAGGTCTCTGTCCAGGTGATTCTTAAATGATTAGCAGCATTTGTAAATAGAAGCAGTGTCTCTTACCTGTGGTCCTATACTCTAACGAATTTTGTCACAGGTTAGGTTGAGGAGCTCACAAATCTTAAATTTAACCCACACTGAGGTGATGAAAAGTTCCTGCAGTAAAGCAGTAACTGTCTTAATCTAATCTGGCTGGTTTTGAGACTCGAGCTGTGACTGACTCAGTGGCGTTTTTATATGTAAAAAATTGGTGGGGCACCAGCTACTTCAGTAGAAAGGCTATAGGCCTACCCTACACCAGGAAAACTACGGTACTCATGCTACTGATGTGTGTTTTTAAACCCGTCAACAAACAGCACTGCCCATTGTTCTGAAACAACAGCAAAGCGCAGGGCTGCCTACTCTCACTCATTAACCATGAGACTCACACAATTGACACTTTTCACATGCTCTCACGCGACAAGTCAATTTCTCACGCAGTAAAACACAAATTCATAACTGATAATGTGGTGGAGGGAGCAGAGATGGTTGTGGCTCGACAGGAGTCAGGAGGTTTGATGAGATGGGCCAGTTTAGCTCAGTGGTTGAATAGTGCCCCATGTATAGAAGCTCAGTCCATGATGCAGCGGTCCATGGTTTGACTCCTGCCCTTGGCCCTTTGGTGCATACAGATACATTCACTTAGAAACTCCACCCGACTTTTAAAATATTTCCAAAGCTTTCCTAAGGTCAGCTGAGACACATGTACAAACAAACACACACACAGGACAGACATTTTCACAGTTTTCAAGCCTGGTCTAACATTGTCAACTCCACCATCATGGATCTGTCTTCACACTTCATGACTTCACCAGATGAAGACTTTCAGGATGTTAAGATGAGACGCATCAAACCTCCAACCAACATTTGGTTCCTTTTTAAATCAGCTGCCTTTAAAACATCTGTTTTCTCACATTGGTGTTCAGAAGCATCTTTACACATAGAAGTTCCTGTGAAAAGTCATTACTGCTCACAATGAACTCAAAACATGAACACTGAGTCTCTGCTTTTACTTTCACAGGCTCATTTTATTTTGAAAGTTATTTTGAGTTTGTGTGTGAATATGTTTTTAATCACACGTCTGAGAAGGACAGGATCGTCTTTGTTCAGTTACCAGGTTTTAATTAAATCAGTCACTGAATTATAGGCTTCTTATTCTGCTTCTTTTGTGCTTTCTCTTCGACATTTGATGGTAAGATTTTGTCCAAATATGTTGTTGTACCTTCAGTTTGAACAAACAGCCTGTTAGAGGAACACAGTCAAAGAGGACGCAGTTGTTTCCTCCTCTGACATTTACAGAACCTCCTACATGAAGTCACACTTTGTGCTCTGGATTCATGCTGACAATACATCAAAGTTTTGATTGGTTGTCATGACGACCTCTGTTGATAGGGCATTCAGTCTACTTTAATACTAAAACAAGAACTTTTGTTTCTATCCTAATGGCCCTGCATGAGCATAACTGATGCGAGAGAGGTACCTACAGTGTATTTGATGAGATGTGAGTGAGAACGTGTTGTTTATGCAGAAAAAGTTTATATCAAGTAAAAACATGGCAGAAACAAACTGTGCCCTTGACACAGGTTGATCTCTGCTCTCTTCTGAACTGTCAGGAGTTCTAGTGACGACTCGTTCACCACTTTCTTCCCTGCAGGCTTGTTCTCCTCCCCTCCCTCAGCTTTGTGCTGTGGCATTGATTCAAATCTTCCCAAACTCATAACAGAGTTAAATACATGCGTCTGAGCTGAGATTATGAGCATTAAATGAGAGGCAGAGACTGAGGCAGCAGCTGCTCACAGAGTGTGAAATGCTGTGTTTCTTCAGAGCAGCTGGATTTCTTCTCCAGGGTTTGTTGAGGTGAAGTTTCCTCTGCCTGAGAACCTCTCTGTGCTTTTTACACTCTGTGTCTGCACGAGTGGCTTTGCCTCAGAGGCTGCTGTTCCCTGTACAAACTACTGCTACTACTAAGTAAAGTCAAAGTGAAGCTGTTCAAATATATTGTACAAGTTATTTGTTGTTCCAGTTTTAAGAGAACAATAAAAACTAACCATGAAACTTTAATGATCACATGAGGAAGCTGGATGAGCGTTACAGAGGATGTTTCCATCCATCGACCTGAGGGTTATGGGACCAGCATGCACCTCTGCTCCATCGCACAGCAACATTATTCTTTATTGTATTTTTCTTTTCACAATATTGAAAATAATATATTTAATATATTATATTTCTGTGTGTATATATATTTAAACATTTCCTGCTCACAGTAACCAATGATGCAGCTGAAAATACTCCAATAAATGACTTTAAAACGAGGCCACACCTGAGAGAGAGTCTTCATCACAAACACTTTGCAGATGTTAAAATGGTTCTTCAGCAGTAGCACACGTTTCAGTTCTCATTAAAGGGTGAATGTTGTAGCCCGACTTTGCCAGGTTATCTCCGGTCTGCCTCTTCTGCCTCTGCAGTCATTTCACACTAATGTCTCCTACCTGTGCCTCAGAGGATTCACTGGCAGGCCCCCCACCCTCCACTGTAAAACAAGCAGCACTCATAACGGGGCCTTTGCATCAAATCACTACAGCGTCCTGACACCTACGATCTGGGGAAATCTCTGCAGAACACGGCTGCTAGATGAATTTAAATGCAAATGGCAACTTGAGCGAGGAAACAAATTACAGCATCACTTTGCTAAATTGCTCCAAAGTGAAGACGAGTCCCCAAACCTGAGCACATTGCACCAGAGCTTTATGAAAACAGAGAATATGGAAGACGAGGTCATTACTAATTGACCTCCTCCAGTTCCCACAGCCTGGGGAAATCAAAGAAAGACTCTGATTGTGATGTGCAGATGTTTGAAATGTTTCTCTGCTTGTTGTAACATGAGAAGCAGAAAGTCTGTTTCCTGTTTGTCAGATCAGGGGATCCTACATTTGTGGTGCTCTTTGTCTGAGTGGATAACAACAGGAAATGCATTTACAGGCTCTCGTCAGCACTGTTTCTCCTGTTAAACATGGCGGCCTCTCAAAGTGCCTCAGCAGAGTGATGTGGACTCATGCTTCATGTTTATAGTCACCTTCCTTCTCTCTGTATGAATCCAGCAGCTGTTGTAATGTGGGACTGAACGAGTGTGTTGGCTTTGCCTGACAGATCGACTGTGTGACATGTTCACCTTTCTTCATCCCATTCAGCTGCACACATTTATTTCCTGTGAACCTCCAACACGACTTAATGTGCGCTTCATTGAGAAGAGCTAACATGGGAGGGAATATTAGCACAGAGGATAAAGACTCCTCCTCCTCCTCCTCCTCCCCCCTTCCTCCCCCTCTCACTGCGTGTTCTCCTCAGAGCGGGGAATGCAGGGAGACTTTGAGCTCAGCGGAGGAGTCGGGAGCAGAATACAGATCAGCAGCAGGAGAACTGATGCTCACACTGTTTAGCTTCGCTAATTGACCTCTAGCTCAAAACCCCTGTGCTGTTACTAACCCCGCCCCCTGCCCCCCGTCACCCCCAACCCCCATCTGCCATGATATTATTCTGTGCCTCAGTGCTTACAGCCGTGTTCAGTGATGAGTGAGTTCATCACAGTTCAACCATCAGTATGTTTGTCTGCTGCTTTGCTGCTCAATGAAACCTGTGAGAGTCTCTGGTGTGTTTGTTCTCTCCCCTCCCTCCCCTCACACCTCCTGCTGTCAAAGAGTGAAAATAATAAAGTTCAGAGACTTGAGAGGCAGAAACTTAGTTCACTTTAAATGTTTCAAAGCTGCACTTTGTCTAAACTGATCCACAGTAAGAACTAAATCACACCGAGCAGCAGAGTATCAGCTGTTATTAATCCTTTCAAAGCACAAGCTGCTTGTCTGTGTTCATGTTTCAGCCTGTATCACATTTAAAGTCAAACTCTACAGTGAGAGGAGTTAGTTTGATACTTCATGAGGAGATTAAAGACTGAGCAGTGTTTCAACAGAGTTATCAGCGTCAGTCTCAAACAGTCCCGACAGCGCAGTGGGATATCCCAGGAGGCCTCTAAAAATATGCAGTAATTAAGTGCTCACCTCGTTCTAACGGGATTATCACCATAAAACATCCTCACACGTCTTTTTTAGAAGGAGAGAAGCTGCACCAGATTTTTCACTAAAGAGGACACACACACATGTTTCCACCAGTGCTGAATGTCGTGTTTCATAATGATATGATGAGGTGAAATACAGCCACAGCACAGGAGGAGTCTGAGCCTCTGACAGAAGGACAACATCAGGCCTCAGTGATGTTAGTGTGATGGGATTACTGGTGTCGGGGAACTGGAGCTGCATGCCGTCACAATGAGCAGAAATATCAGTGTTTGCACTGGTAAACCAAATCTACTGCAGTGATCTAATGATTCACTTCTATTAAATAAACCACTTCATCTTTTACATGATGCTCAGAGATGAATGAAACATCTATCCAGCTGCATATATATACATATATATAATATACAAACATATGGAGCTGGAAAGTGTTTTTCCATGTTGGTGAAAACTTCTCGTCTCTGTAGATCTCAAACTCAAACACTGTCTGTGATGTGTTGTTCTGTGGTCTGGTGTCTCAAACACTGAGACACACAAAGTGTCAGAAACAGGAATGTTTACAGATGTTTCCCCGACACGATGAGAGGATCATAAATCAGAGCAGAGAATAGAGACACACCCAGAAAACATGAGCAGCTCTCCCTTTATCACGAGTAAAGCTCCAAGAAGAGGAGGACAGTCGATGCACAGCAGCTCGCTCCAGACACAGTTTGGTTTCTACGTCTGTAACAGATTCTGTATCACCATGACACAGTGTCAAAAAGATGATGTAGCACACACACACACACACACACACACACACACACACACACACACACACACACACACACACACTTTGGCTGCAGTCAGCGTGCAGATCAGTCAGCTGCAGGTCAGGTGTTGAGGAGTAGAGCAGGGATGATAAGTGGTGAAGGCTGGCAGTGTGTCTGGTGATTAGCCTGGCATGGTTAGCACCGCACCGTCACAGGCTTTTCTCCCATGCCAAAGCGAGCATCACACACATGATGAGCGAGCGAGGGGAGCTGGAGACAGCAGCGACTGGGAGATGAGACTCTGCAGAGAGACACAGACACAACAGCAACACAGACAGAGGCCAGGAGGCCACCTGTCAATCAAAGCTGAGTCATGAACGGGACAGGCTGAAGTGTCACACAGCTGAATATGAACTCACAGCTGTGTGTGTGTTTAATATGTGTGTGTGTTTCTGCAAAGCTGCACGCTGCCTGTCGCTGTTGAGATTGATTACATCATAATCGACATGTGAGAGATGAAAAATGACCTCATGTGATACAAGTGATGAGTGCTGCCAGCGTCAAGGCGTCATCGACCCGACTCTCTCCTCGTCACTACCTGCTGCTCACCTTCATTCAGCTCCAGTGAGGTGTGTGAATAAAACAGCTTGTGATACTTATCAGACGTCCCTCTGACCTTATCAATGAGTCAGATCCTTTCTGAGAACACGTCTGTAACAAGGTGTTCAATCAGTCTTTAAGATCTTAATGAGGCCAACACCTGGTCACATTCAGGATCACCTCCACCCTGTAGAGAGTTTCACACGTCTCCACTTTAAGTGATCCGCCTCTGAAGATGTGTCAACCAGCACAGTGATGATGTACGGCAGCCAGCACAGGACAAATGCTGACACCACTGCCAGGATGACGCGCATGGCCTCATGCTTCTGTTGATTTGGTGCATGATACAGTGTCACATAGTCCAGCCGTAGCAGAAGGCCATCACCATCAGTAGCAGGAAAGAGCCCACTGCATGGCGCAGAACACGGAAGCTAACACGCCAGTTGTCGCTGCTTTCACCAGTTAGGTTTTCATAGCAAATGTTATGGCCCAGCTCTTCAGCATGCAAGCTCTCCCTCTGAATAACGACAGGTAAGGACAGCAATCCAGCCACCAGCCACACCGCACAGCAAACCACTTTCACAAGTCAGAGTGAAGAGAAGGTCTGCGGTCGCTAGGTGCATCAGGCAGATATCTGGGCTTGCTCTACTTTTCTTCATACGGCAAACAACATAGAAAACTACACTGTTGCCCAACAAACTGCAGACAGGATGAAGCAGGAGATGGTAATGCCCACGCTGTAAAATCTGGGCACAGTCACGCTGCAGGGAGTTGATGTTTCATCCTCATACACAGGAAAGGTACAACTGAGAAGAGAAGTGAAGTAACTCTCATTGAAGACGAATCCCTCCACCGAGACAAAAACAGAATCATTACAGTTTTTAAAAGTTGTAATTTAGTGGCAGAATAGCTTTCAGTGAAATAAACAAATACTGTTAAAGCTGCACAAGGCACGGTGTAGTGAATTTTATAACCTTAATCACAGAGATGAACTTAATATCAGTCTTTGTCCTGTACAGGAGACTGTCCCTGGACCTCATGAAGAGCTCTGCACCCTCCACCCACCTGCTGTTCATGAGCCCACCATGTTCCCTTCAGCTCCATTCAGCTGCAGTTTGTCCTTGATGACGACATTCAGAGAACTAATAATGGTGATAATTCACTGCTGAGTGATAAGAATGAAATAGTGTTTCATGTGAACATTGGACCAAAGCATGCCAGGCTGTATGAAATGATTCAGAGCGACATTAATCATGATTAATAACTACATCTGTCAGAGTGTTTGAGCTGTTTCTCTGCTTTGTTTGAGAATCACAGCAAATGAATTCAGCCTGAGCAAAAAGAAAATGTGAAACTGGTAAATGACACTGAGTCATGTGATCACACAGAGACGCTGAAACGGCCTCCATGTGGAGCCAATAACAGCCCAGGTGATGTGTCATTATGAGGAGCAGCCCTCCAGGTATCTGCAGCATTTATTGGAGTAGAGGAAGCAGGAGGAGAAACACTTACCTTCTCCAGCCGACACCATCAGTCTTCTTTAACACAGTTTATTACACAGACTGAACCATCCATCATCACATCCCTACGCTGTCCTCATAAACTCAATGAATATGAGCCTTTTTATTCTAAAGGGGAGTTTTTTTATCTCCACATCTCTTCCACAGTTCTTGTTGGATCTGCTCTGGTACCATGTTGTATCTGTCTTTGTGTTTCACATGTTCCTGTTGTTCACAGTAGAGAGGTGTGATGGATCATATGGATCAGTGTAGCGAGGACAGAGGTGGACCTCACTAGTGTGGCAAAACTGATAACCATTTATCGGTGAGTGTTAACTCTAAATGCATTCCTTTCCAACTAATGGACCTTTGGATTAACACCGGGGAGGATGTTTACCAGACATCCTGGAACCTTCTCAGTGGTTTTACACTCAAAGTCATAAAGGTGACAAAAGTAACATTTCCCAGTGGACTATCAAGCCCTTGGACACTTCAAGAAACCACCCTATAGGAGATAAAGGGGTGAATCAACAATGACCCTCAGACCTCTTTGGTCGAGCCTGGGTAGAATTGTCTTTGTTCACAATCAAAGGAATTAACACGTAAACATTCTAATGAGAAGACTGTACCCTCTGACAAGAGCAAAAGGCGAATCAACAAGAATTGGTTGATAAGGACTCTGAATAACAATGGTTGCCTTTCCTATGTCTTATCTGTCTCTCCTCTCTCTCTCATCTCAACATAAACACACCCAACACCTCCTCCTCTCTCCTACTCTCACTGTGAAAACAGACGCCAGTCATAAATTTATTTAAAGTACTTTTTGATCAGTTCTGAATGAAGGTAAACTTGTGGTCCAATCATTCAGGAAACAAGTTCATGTTACTCAATTTGTTTCCCTGCAAAATGGTTCAATTCCCGCTTCTGTACGTTATATTTTTACTGAGATAGGAAACTACAATTATACGGTAACTTCTACCGTGTGTTCATACTGCCATCCAGTGGACATGTTGAAATACGTCTGTGAATTATTGATAATCCGGCGATCTTTATTAAAATGAGTCATTTAACCCCTATGTCTTTTAATGTAGTAACGCTAAAGTTAGATCTGGCAACCAATTGATTAGGAATTGCATGCGCCGTTTAATAATCTATAATGCTTATGAAGTTTGTTTGCCGTAGTTATCTTGTGTTCATGATTATGTTCCTATTTTCATTTAATGTGTGTTTTAAAAACAACTGCTTAACATCTGTTGACAAGTGATAAAGAATATGTTACTTTGTGCGAAAATTAAGTAAACGAATAACCACGTGATTATATAGGAAATTTCCTTTATTTTAAACGAAGAAAGTTTGCGGTGGTAAGATGAGAGCTCGAGACCGCCCACAAAGTGACGAGTCACAACATTGATAAAACCACAAACTTTCTTTTGTCCGCGCTTCTTTTTTCTTTTTCCCTTTGGGATTCACGGTCCACCAAAGAGCCATATATACTCCTCTTAACCTTAATTATTTTCTCCGGACCTTCTTTTGTTTCGTACTTTCCTTAACTTCTTGACCGTCAAAGTAACGCGTATTGTATCCAGCTCAGCAAGCTTGATTTTCTTTCTTTTTCTACATCAGTAAAGCCCGCTTTTATAGTTTGAAGGTATTATCGTCCGGCCGGCGAGATTACTTTTAAGTTATTTAAACGAGTTAATTAAGAAGTTTTGTCCGCCTTCGGCTTTTGACTACCAGCACTGAACGCGGGACCAGCGTGTTTTGCCCAGGCAGTTAACCAGAGACTTCTACCGATCCACCGTGGTGGATGCTCGGGCCAGCTAAAGTAACCTCGATCCTTGCATTCGTCGACCGGCAGTGACGGCCTTTCACCGGGTGGAGACCCGTTGCGGAGCCCTTGACGCCGCCGACTGGAGCGAACTACAGCTGGACCCCACCGGAGAAGCCCTCTGACAACGCTGCAACAAGTAGGCATAAAACACCCGACACTGCTGTGATCAAAAGTTGATGTAGCGTATAATATTTTGAAATTTCACCATTCCAAATTCAGAGATCTAAGTGATATCCGACCCGTCCGTTTATCCGCCATAAACTAAATCAAATCATATTCTTTATCACTATCGCCAAGTTAGTACTTTAGTTCATAACCAGGTAAGAATTTTCTTTAAGTGTCTTATATTCATTGTATGCTCACTAATTCACTTATTAATCATCATTTTATTATAAATAAAAGGTCTTCATTTATTGATCAAAGTCGTTGTCTGTCTATATTTGTCATTACAGAACTATGGTCAATGTGTTCAGATCTTACTAAAAAGATAACAAGACTGATACATTTTCCTGTAATGCTATCTGTTTATTTTCCTCCTAATCGGAGGTGGTGCCCCTTTCAACGAGAGGAAATTTCTAATCCAAAAAGGTAGTTACCGCTACATCAGTGTTTATCTGTGGGTCAGTCAGTCGGGTTATTTTTAAAGGATTGAATAAGCTCAGACAAAACCTGGATAAATGAGAGGTTCTTTTTAAATAACATGATGAACATCAGTGATATAACTTATTTACTAACTGAACCCAAACTCTGATCTTTTGTCTGAACTGAACCGAGTCGATTTGGTTCCTAAACAAACCAAACTGTGACAGGTGTTAATTATTGTTGCAGATCAAAACTCAAAAAATGTGAAATGTTTCTAAGCCAGCTTTATTTTGAAAGTCTAACCAGACGTTGCTTCTTTATTAGAGCTAACTCATCAGCTGAGCCCTGCACTTGTAAAACTGATGCTAGAGGCACATAGATCATCATATCTGAAGCGTAGAGCCTCTGACTGAGCTGCTGTATCTGATGAGTTGGCTGTGAGAACATGTTGCAGTGATGTTCAGTGACGACAGAGGAGGCCCATCATCCTGATCTGACCTTAGACAGGAGGGGAGAGGACGTCCTGCATGTGTCCCTACTGCTCTACTGTTTTCATAAAGGACCAGAGGGACAGAAGTGCAGCCCAAACTATGTTTCAAATATTTCACTTCATTGAAGAGAAGTTTAAATATATTCAGCAGGTCAGACGGCGGAAGGTGCACAGTCTAAAGCGCATGGCGCTAAGGGATATAGCTTTTGCTCGTTACACAGGGCACAATCTGGGCACAAACCGAGGTGCAAGGCACAAAGAGGTTAGATTATATCCCTGGATTATTCAATGGTGGGTTTTCGGCATACCATGAATCAAACCAATCAGAGTGACAGCTGTCATTCCCTTTAAGAGCTGGCGGATTTCAGTCTTTCTTCTTACGGCATATTCAACTTATGTCTTTTCACTGTGTCCTCTAACACGCAGGAAAAAAACACAGGTTACTGTACGATACATGTGGAAGCACTGATTGATGTCAAAGCCACTGAAGCGATCCCACTGCCAAACAGAAACGAACATGAAAGAGGCATGCTGTGAACATTTATGCACGAGGCACAGCATTAATGACTTAAATCTCCAGACGGACAGGATCTTATGTTTATTAAAGTTCTGTGTGCTGACCATCAAAGAAAGTTAAATGTTTATTTGCTTATTGTTGCTGCTGGATCACATGGCTGTGTTGTCTCCTGCATGCGTAATGGAGACTGGACTGTGTTTTAATATCTGTGGGCACGATTGTCCTGGCCACAGGGAGTTATGTTTGAGTACGGTAATTAATTTACCGCTTAGTTGCGTGTGTGTGTGTGTGTCTGTTTCTGGGTGTGTTAGAGAGAGAGTGCGTCTGAATGAGCGCGCAGTATGGAGAGCTTTGTGTCTGTAGTTTTTGGCCCGTGCGTGGCTCGAGCAGGAATCTCCCTGAGGTGAAGCAGGTGTGTTTGGAGGCAGTGGTGAGCTTGTCCACATCTTCCTGCACTTCTCAGCAGATCGGTAACAAACCGAAAGCAGTATCATGATTTAAGGAGACGAGGGAAACAAAAGCTTGCAGTCTGTCCCTTAAACAACGTTTTTCACTGTGTCTGCAAACACACTGCTTTTTCCTTACGAGTCAAAGCGCTGCTGTGCGTCCTCGTATGAGTGACTGGAAGATAGCAATGGTACTTGTGCTGCGTGCTTTGGTGCTTTGTGCCGGGTGGACAGATTTTATGTGTTTTTATCTGAATAGTATCGTTTCTGAATCTGCAGCCTGTTTGACTTTCAGCCACCGTACAATCAGAATACATAAGCTCCATATAAACACTCATCAGAATAAACAGGAACACACAGATTGAACATTTCATCAGTTAAGGAGCAACAACTGAAACCTTTTCATACACTGATCAAAAGAATCATGTAAATAACTAACCTGATCTCTTCCTGTCTGTTCTTTCTCCACATGCTCTCCGTCTGATGGAAACGTGTAGGTAAGTCATCTGTTCTTCTTCTTCTTTGAGTTTTTAATGGCTGTTTGCAAACCTGTTTATAGATGCATTACTGCCACCTGCTGGACTGGAGACACATGTTGTTGAAGATGTGTTGTTGTCAGCTGTTGGTGTAGAGCACCACAATGACAGTAACTACAGCGCTGAACTGATGATAGATGTTCATCTTCAGGGAGCTGATCAAACACGAGCCAAAGACATGTTGCTGAATGAGTCGGTGCTGAAAGGTGGAAGGAGGAAGAAACATGAATGATGTGTTCAACTCGTGTGCTCATGTCTCACAGCTGTTACAGAATGAATGCACTGAGGCCTGGAAACAACAGACAGTGTTAGATCACATCTCATGTAAACAGACAGTGTTAGATCACATCTCATGTAAACAGCTGATCAGAAATTTTCACTCAGAGTTGTTAAATTGATCTTTGCTCATGTTGATATTTTATTGATTTTCTGTGGTCGGTGTTCACTGATCATCAGGACCTGATGCCGGCACATTTAATGCTTGTAGAGCTGCAACACACTCAGAGACATGACAAACAATCCATGCTCACATCCAGTGTTAGAGAAACACTATGTTTCTTGGTTAGTGTTAGTCAGCTCATAAACACAGCAGATGTTTTTTCATTAATAAAATGAAAACAAACATCAGTGTGAAATGACGGGACTTTGACAGCGATGCTGCTCGTGTGTTTTTCTCTCCTGCACTCAAACTTTGACAACATGTGGCAGAGACCTGCTGAATATGATGATCAGGTTTGGAGCTAAATCTCAGCAGGACGACTTCAGGCGAGCAGACAGTAAATAAATGAATAATATGAAGACAATAGACAATGTTGCTGTTTATTCTTTACTTGATATGCTTCTCTTATTCTGTATATCCTTGTGGACATTTAACTCAGAGAGTCTTATTGTGAAAGGGCCTTGTCTCTGCTTGTTCATTCTGTGTTCATGGAAGGAAAGTTTTATACAGCCAGATGAAAATATGATCTGAGTCAGTGTGAGGGGGTCAGCTCTGAGGGGGGAGAACTCAGGTGTTTGGGTGGGCTGGTTGGTCTCTGCAGGGGGTCTCCAGATCAAAGCAAACAGTCTGACTGGCTGAATGAGCAGAAGGAAGAGACAAATACAAGAACCATACTAGAATCCTGAAGCAGGTATTACTGTGTCTCCTGTTGCTGGGCTGCAGGGTGGTCAGAGCTGAGGGTGGTCTCTCTCTCTCTCTGCTCATACTGTGTTACATGTGTCCCACACACACAAAGCACACAGTCTATAGGGCACATCTGTACAGAGGCAGCTGTGGCCTCTTCAGACCTGCTGGCTACAGAAGCTGAAAGTTGTCCATCAGAGCAGCTCTACAATAATCTAAAGATCACTGAGACACTCTGAGGACGTCTACGTTTCATCTGCTGCTCTGATTACATTAAAGATTACAATGCAAACCTGGTGCACGTCCCCGCCCACGTCAGGCCGTCCTCTGTGGAGCTACATCAGCCTGTCTGTTAGAGCAGCTCCTGGATGTATCACTCCCCCTCTGCCACTCCGCCTCCTCCACTTTCCTTCCATCTACATGCACTTGTTCTGGAACAGACTGACTCCCTCCCTCCCCAGGATTATGTCACCTGCCATGAGAGAGTAAAGGCCTTAAAACACCTTCATATGCTCAGCAAAACACGTACCCTGTGTGTGTGTGTATGTGTGTGTGTGTGTGTGTGTGTGTGTGTGTGTTTCCCCTCCCATCGGGCTGCAATGTTCCCAGGAGTCTGCCGCTGCATCAACATTAAGTATTAAGAGGCCTGCTGGGTCAAATAACAGCAGAGGTGGAAGGGCTGCAGGGGGCTGCAGGAGGGGAGGGTGGGAGAGAGGCAGCAGCGGGCTGTGGCCTTCCTTCTCTTGCTCTCCCCTTGAGGTGTGTTCAGGGACTGAAATCAGCGCTGTGTGTGTGTGTGTGTGCGTGTGTGTGTGTGTGTATGTTTGTGTGTGTGTGTGTGTAGGTGTGTGTGTGTGTGTGTGTGTGTGTGTGTGTGTGTATTTGTGTGTGTGCGTGTGTGTGTGTGTGTGTGTGTGTGTTTATAATCAATAAGTAGATCAATCACAGAGATGATCGATTGTCTTTATTAAATATTTCTGCCTTCAGTGTAAAAATGATTTCAGGTTATTTTTGGAGGATGACACAAAAACTGTCTGCCCACCAACATCAGTGACTTTAGTCTTTGATCTCTTCTTCATGTTGAGGCCGACCAACACGACTCGTGTTCATATGAAAAGCTGTTGTTGAGCAGCAGAAGTGTGTGTTGTCATGAAGCTGCCTCACCTTGCTGAGAGTTGTGCTGCAGTGCTGAAGAAGTACAAATGTGTGTCTCAGGCTGCTCCCTGAAGGCATCACATCAATGTCAACACACCCACTGGGGGGTTTCAGCCCCACTGACGACTCGTTTAACACAACACACTGTTATTTGTCCAGCTGGGACTCTCTCACACACACTTTATATGTCCCTGCTGCGTTTCACACACACTGCTGCCCTGCTCTCAGAGACACGGTGCGCTTATTTCCCTTCTCAGGACACAATGGAGGATCATTGCATTTTCCCAGCATGCCATGGGAGGACCTTGTTTGACAGCTGAAATGTTAGACATACCTCTCCTGAGGTCCTGGTGATGTTGCTCTTCTCTTAGCAACACTGCTGTGTCACACACGCTGACAAATAAGGAGTGAATTTGACTTCAAGTTCTCAGCATGTGGAGGCTTTAACACAGTTATCAATACAATGTAAAGGATGAAGAGAAAAGTGTCGCTGCGTTCACAAGTCTCATGATCAATAATTCATGCAGCATGTTTTCATGTAGCTTCGTGTTCTCACGATGCAAACATGTAAATATTTGATCCACATGCAAACTGCTAAGTGATGGATTGAGGTGAGCAGAGAGAAGAAGGCGTCTCTACACGTGGAGAAAAGACAGCTTGTTGTGGCAGCTGTTATATAAAGCCTGAACTCATCCACACTCATCACAGGCAGAGAACAGGAGAGAAGAATGGGGACATGTTTAACATGATGGTTGCATACATACAGTAGTGTTACAGGCGAGGTAGCTCACCTGACTGGGAGCATTTTCAAAGTTTAAACCCTCAGAAACAGAAAGAACAGCGGCTTCTCTACGACTGACACTTCTGCAGGATTGTCATCAGAGAATTTCATCATCCTGTGAAACTGTGAGAAATTTCCTCCTGAAAGGAGCCAGACTCCAAATGTCAACATCTACAGATCATGAAATACACCAAAACAATGTGACCAGATGGATTTCTATCGTTTCTCTGCACTAACAGTGATGACAAAGATTTTATATCAGTGCTTTCATCATGGCAGCTGCTACATTAGCTTTAGCTTGGTTTACTTGTTGTACTGGTGCTGGGACAGCAGCATTGTTAGTATCATGATGTGCAAACATGAGCATGACGACTATATATGGGGTTTCTTACCATTGCTATGCTGATGATACACAGCTCTACCTAAGGACAACCCCCACTTCTCCTTCTCCCCTGTCAACATCCACACTCACCACCTGCCTGGAGGAGATAGAGGCGTGGATGAAGCTCAACTTTCTTCAGCTGAACAGGTCCAAAACAGAAGCCGTCCCACTTGGCACACCACATCAGCTCCACTCTTCCACCATCACCAGTATCACCTTCTCCGGCCAAAGCATCCCCCTTTCCACATCTGTCACCAACCTGGGTGTTAAAATGGACCCCCAACTCACTTTTGACATCCACATCAAACACCTCTGTAAAACATCATTCTACCACCTCAGGAACATCGGCAAACTCCGTCCAATACTCACCCTGGCAGATGCAGAGAAGCTCGTTCACGCCTTTGTCTCCTCCAGGCTTGACTACTGTAATGCACTTCTCACTGGCATCTCTGGAAAGAGCATCCAGAGGCTCCAATACATACAGAACAGCGCTGCAAGGATCCTGTTAAAGGTCCGCAAATATGACCACATCACCCCCTTTCTAAAATCCCTTCACTGGCTCCCTGTCCCACTCAGAATTGAGTACAAGGTCTCCCTCCTCACTCATCAGTGCATTCACGGACATGCCCCCCAATACCTGAAGGAACTCCTCACACTCCAGACCTCCTCATGCACCCACCGTTCTGCAACCAGGAACACCCGCCAAGTCCCCAGAACCAAGCTCCGCACTATGGGTGATCGGGCCTTTTCCTCTGCAGCTCCGATGCTGTGGAACACCCTCCACCTGAGGGCCCCACAGACTGCAGATGTTTTTAAACGGGACCTAAAAACTTATCTTTTTAAGAAAGCTTTTTGCTAGGTGCCTTTTATAGGCTCTCATTTTAACACATTAAAATTGTCTTGTTTTATTTTTCTTCCCTGTAGCACTTTGAGATTGCTCAAATATAAAGTGCAATACAAATAAAATGTATTATTATTATTATTATTATATATACATCACAACACTAATCTCCATGAAGCTCTGTGTCTTCTATGACCCGTCTCTTTCCTCCTTTGCCGTCGTGCATCTGTGAAGTATGGAGTCGAGACAGTGGCTTCAGCAAAGATTACCCAGCAGCCTCCAGGAGTGAATGTGAATTATTAACACACAAACACATTAATGGAGGATTATTAGACGTTCATTGTGCTGTTTTAATATCAGCCGGGCTGCCATGTGGTGACGTTCAGATGTGCTTTGTTTGCTTTCTTCTTTGTTTATGATTGTCTGAATATTAATTCCACTTTCAGTTTCTGTAATCTGTCTGTGTGAGCAGAGAGAATCTGACCATGTTCACTCTCATGTAGATTCTATGTGTTTATTGCTGCTCTTATTTGAGCTCTATCTCTCATGACGATGCTCACTCTCTCTCTGATTGTTAGATAACTCTGCTTTATTGCTACTATAGCCACATGCTTTGTATTATCTGTGGGCAGCGGGGCACACAGGCCTGCCAGCAGTCTCCTCTGTGTGATGCAGTTTCTACACAAGTGTTCTCTCATCTCATACAGCCCTCCAGTTATACCAGCTCTGCTCCTGCAGCAGTCACATAAATACACCAGATCTCATGCAGTGTGATACCAGTGTCATCCTGGGTCATATCTATCTAAAGGTGCACGTATCTATTGTGTCTCTACTCTACAAATATCACTCGATGGTTGATAGAATCTCAGCACCTGTCCAAAACAAAATCCTCTACAAGTGTTGAGAAGCAGACGATCAGATACAGTCTGCCTGTGTGTCGAGCACCGAGCTGAAACCTCCTGTGCTGAAACATGAAGCCAATGAGGAAGTGGGAAAAACTGCAGTTCTTTGAATGACCACATGAGGCGGCCTCCCAAAGTGAGTCAGTCCACATTAGGTATCAGACCTCGGGTATAACTTTGATAACATGCTGTTTGCTAACCCTTCGCTCCACACCAGCCTCACCCTCTTGTTGAAATAAAGGCTCTTCTAGCTCTAAATTAAGCCACATGTCTTTTGACAAAATGCTGAACTTGATGATTCAAAGAGGAAGTCGACCAGCCGATGGCTGAGGTCACGGTGGCAACATCCATTGTTCATACAGTCTATGGTCACCACATACAGGAAACAGCATCCTGCAGCAGAGTCACACTCAGCACTCCTTTGTTCCCAGCATGCAACAGTGTCAGCATGCTCACGGGCTGTTTCGTCATGCCTTCTCTTCTCTTCCTGCGAGGTCGCTGACATCCACTTCATGAAACTGTCACTGATGAATCTTGCGCATCTTTTCCATCTGCCCTTCATGTTTCCTTCTCCTTCACCGTGTTTGTTCTTCTACAGCACGTTCATGTGTTCAGAGATGGATCTGACGAGGGAGGGGGCTGTGGGGGGGCTGATGGGGTGGAGGGTGAAGAGAGGGGCAGGTTGCTGTAGGCTCTGCTCTGTGGCTGGCCTTGTCAAATTGATTGATGAGAGAGGTGAGCTTGTGTTGTTGGCAGGCTGAGGTTCGTCCTCCTGGCTGTGCTGATACACTTATCTAAGTTTAAAGTGTCGGCGGCGGCGGGAGGGGCTGCATCTCACTGCGAGGGCGTTAAGAATGAGATCAGGCTGCTGCACATCATGCCCAATGAGATCGAGCACCTGCTGATGCACATGATGTCATGTGATCACTCTCCCTGTTCTCTTGAAAACACACCCAATGAAATGTCCTGGCTGAGTGATGAGAGCCTGAAGGACAGAGGAGGAAGCTCATGTTGAAGTCCATGTTTTCTGTCTCTCTGACAGCAGAGTCTGAAAGGAACACGGCATCACAGGCTAAATGGTAGGAAACATAAATGAGGGAGAAACAAACGGGACAGAAAGGCTCTTGTTGTGACCAATGATGTTCCACCTCAGAGGCTTCATAGAGCTCCAGGTCCCCTTCAGGTTCATGTCTCTGCTCCATTCTGCAGAATGAGCTGGAGTTCTCTCAGTATCAAAGCCTGAGTCACTAAACAGTGGAAACCTTTCTCTCCTGTCTGTGCTGTTGACTCATGCAGCATGAGATCTGTGGGACACATCAGAAACTCAATGCAGTGAATTTATGGAATCACTCTGTGCTGAGAATAAACCGAGCTTATTCAAAGTACCTGAAGCCGAACCTCTCGATGTGAAGAGCACAGAGAGACAACAACATGTCACTCTGTAGATACAGACATCCTTTATTATATGGACATGAGATTTCTCTTCTTGTCTGCTTGTTTTCATGGTTTCTCATGGAGTCTCTGCTGCTCCCTCATTTCTCTGTTCCACAGTGGCTGCCCTTAAAAACACAACCAGCTCGTATCACACTGAGAAGGCTTTGATATCCTGCCTGCAAACAGAGGACATGTGGAAGTCCTGAGTATACATGATCACAGAGAGTCTGCTTAATGAGACTAACACACAAACATGTATCCGTGTTCAGGTCATGAATCATGAGGGTTATGTTGAAATAACATCCTTCTTCATTCAATGTGAGATGATATAAACAGTCATATTCTGGAGGCAGAGAGCAGTAAATATCAGGAGAAGCTTCTTGTGTTCTTTAAAAAGTCCATTTTGTAAATGAAGACATCGACTTTCATCTGTGCATGGACAGCTGCTCCCTCACCAGAACAGCACTGGAGGGAGGAGAAAATGTTCTTTGGATTCTTCCACCATGAAACAAAGTCCAAACTGCATTGATACGCTGCAGCACTGCTGGAAGGGATTTGTCTTATAGATGTGACGTTATCTTAATCCTCTGTCCAGATCCACAGAGCAGGAAAACATGCTGCTTATATTTTCATTCTGCCCATATTCTTATATTCTTCCACAACATGCAGAGCTCTAAAAGGACTGTCTGAGAGGGTTTGAGGAGCAGCGGCTGCAGAGTGAGCTGCATCATGCTGAACAAACAGGCCCTCACTACCTGAAACACAACTTCTCTGTGCAGACAGTCTTTCTGCTGCTAGAGATGCTGATGCAGCTGCTTTGAACATTCATACTAAATAAATAATTTCAGCTTTACCTGAAGATGTAACTTTTGCCCTGTGCAACAGTCAGGAAAATGTAGGTGGTAAAAATGAGTCAGTAAGTGCCTTCAAGCATTTAACCCTCAAATCCTCTGATGGAGCTGAGCGGAGGATAAAATATCTGCACAGTATCCGCTGGTGGAGCTGCAGTATTGATGTCCCACCCCTTCCTCCACCCAAAACACACCTTTACCTTGTTAAAAGTAATGAACACTTGAACACAAATCAGCATGATAAGAACTACCTATAATGACAGAAACCATGTTTGAGAAAAATGTGTTTGACGTGTATTTTGATTTTATAGTTTGACTCATGTCCCATCTGTTAACATGGAGGAGGTGGGCTTTATGACTATGCTGCAGCCGGTCAGCAGGGGGCGGTAGAGAGGGTTTGGCTTCACTTTAGGGAGCTGTCATGTCGTCCATCTTTTTATACAGTCTATGATGTGCACATGCACGTAGGCGTTACTAAGAGGCCTGTACAATCATTTCTCATCAGCTGGCTGTACAGCTCTGAGTGTGAAAATCAGCATGAAAGTGTACGAGAAGTTATTCAGGTACAGTGATGGAACATACTGTAACTATACTCTATACTTTGAAGGTTGTACTGAGGTTTATCGTGTCAAACAATAAGCTCGAGGACAGTGTCATATTATAAAGCATTGGGCCAATACGCCTTAAATATGATTTTACTTCATTATCCAATTATTTATTAATAATCATTGCTGTCTATCTGATCGTCTGTATATTTGATTGGAGCAATAGTGGATCCAAAGGTTAGACTGCCTGAAATGTTTCCTCCAGCACTCTGATGTTGATGTTTCTTGTAACATCTCTTTACTGTGAACAAGTGAGAGGAACATCCTCTCTACAGCTGCTGTAATCAGTTATTAGTGGCTGGATCGCCCTGTACTAACCTCATCATGTCTCACTTCTCTTTTATCTTTTAGCTTCTCTCTTACCAGATTTGCTTCAGTAAAACAGCAAATCTGGCTGTGGGCCATGTATTTATTCAGTTTAACATAAACACACTCGCTTTTAACTTCAGGCACATTTTCTGAACATTATCAAACCAAATGTGATGCAAATCCAAAGAGGAGAGTCCACAGTAAAGATTTGGTTTGAGCTGTTTGACTCATAAGTGAAACATCAGTTGGCAGAGCCTCAGAAACACACAATAACTTGCTGAACAGATGATAGACATCCATCTTCAGGGAGCTGATCAAACGTGTGACAAAGACATGTTGCTAAATGAGTCAGTGCTGACAGGCGGTCCCTGAGAAAGACGTCTGTTTGATATGTTCACACAGCTGTTCATTTAAATGCATCAGCTCCTGTAGACACCATCAGAGTGAGATCACATCCATTAAACAGCTGACCAGAAATCTTCAATCCACACTAACCAAAAATAGTGTGCATGTAAACACAACCATGAGATGGGCTCAGTGTTAGTGTCCTTAAATGATGATGTCATCATCAGACTCAGCAATCGTAGATACAGGTGACAGGTGACATCCTGTGTTATGCTCTATGGAAGCCACTGCCATCATGTGTAGCAGCAGTATCATCACTGTCTCTCTCCTGATGGTCGTGTTACAGTCACAGTTACAAACGGATCAATGAAGCCCTGATGATGCAGTCCGACGTGTGGCTCATGTAGTGACTCAGCAGCTCTGCACACACGTCTTTGGGTTTCCTTGCTTCTTCTGTTCGGTGCATCTGGTTCTTCATGTGTGTGTCAGTGACACATGACTATGTCAGTGGGTAGTTATGAACCATGTGCCACTGTGTGTACAAATAGGTAACAAGCAGTAAGAACCAATGTGTGACCTTGAACTGAGACTGTATTCTGAGTGTTTCATCTCTGGACATCAGACAGAACATTTGAATTTCATCTCCTTCTTCTGCTGATGTTGTAAAAAAGCAAACGTCACAGGACATCGACTCTTCTGCTTTTTATTTATAATCTGAGTGAAGAAAAAAACTGTTTTTCATGCTTGGGTAGATCTTTAATCTTTCTTGTTGAAGGGGCCAATGAAAATCACATTAACATAATAATTCATTAATATGCAAATGAGTCCAGATGTTCAATAAGCAACAGATGTGCAGCTCTTGTACACAACAGCTCGAAGTGAGAAAGTGCACAGGGACGACGACACAGAATAGAAACAGCAGCATGGATCATTTATCACAATACATTTAATCTGCACTTATTATTTATTCACAGGAGCTTTAATGTTGGAGATCCAGACTGAACACAATTCTCTCTCAGCACCAGCTTTAACACATGTTAGGAACAACTTAGGATCAGAGATCTCTGTAATGACCCTGACTAAGGTTTGGTCTGATCCGCCCAGCAGTTCATGACGAGCTGTTGAAAAAAGGATTTTGAGAATATTGAGGAACAATTCACAAAATGTAACATTTTTGGAGCAGAAGACACAGAAGACTTTAGAGACTAAAGTAATGAAAGGTTTCGACTCCTGGCCAAACTGTGTTTGAGGGAATTGTGAGAAAATGAACGTTATTATTAAAGTGTCACCTTGAGTCAAATGAGCATCATTATATGTGCCTGAGTAATGGGTGTAATTTACACCCCCTCCAGTTGTGGTGTTTCTAGGTCTCAGTTTTTACAGCACAAAACACTTTTTGCAGAGAAAACAAGAAAGAAGAAGAATGAGAACAACAACAGTGAGTGTCAGTGTTTGAACCTCTTATAAAACAATGTTGGCCCAAACATCAGCTGGTTCTCGTTCAGCAGGACAGAGGCACAGACAGAGCAGCTCACAGCATCTGTTCACAGCCGGGCTGA
This sequence comes from Semicossyphus pulcher, assembly GCF_022749685.1. Classification (NCBI taxonomy): domain Eukaryota; kingdom Metazoa; phylum Chordata; class Actinopteri; order Labriformes; family Labridae; genus Semicossyphus; species Semicossyphus pulcher. The sequence goes on along the minus strand of NW_027211604.1, from coordinate 30,793,645 downwards.
GCCTCCAACACATGAAGCACTCCTCCTGTTTCCTCCTCTTTCTCTGTCAAAGTGAAGTTCATATGCATTGTGTGGGGCTGCTGGGGTGTTGCAGGTCATAACAAACACTGTGACTTCCCCTCATCTGCACAGAATAGAACTCACTCTAACACCACTGTTCCTGTTACACTCACTCTCTGTCTCCTCTCCCTCCCCTCTTCAGCTCAAGCACCACCAATTATCTGAGTGGCGTCGAGCAAACTGCTCTGTGAGCCTCCTGCTCGTTATTCATTGCTACCCCGAGCATCCCGAGAGTGCCTGCTCCCCATGAAGACTTTCCAAGACCTCAGTCTCACTCACTGAGCTTTAGTGGTGAGAGGATGCATCAAAAACAACAGAGCTCACTTATTTCACAAGTAAACAGAGCCTGCATGAAAGGATCCCCGCTGCCTGAATCATTTGCATGAGATAAGAAAACAGACAAAGTAGAAATCTCAGTTGAAACTCAGTCTGACATGTGAGGATTTTCTACAGCTGAAAAATATTTAGCTGATATCTGAACGACAGGAGACAAAGCACTTTTTAAAAGAACTCTCTCAGCCTCACACATTTGCATTAGAGAGTGAGAGCTGGATTATTAGTCTTAATCCACATGGTAGATATCGCTCCCTGCATGTGTTCATGTGCTCACATACTGACAGAGGTGATTCCTGTGGTGTGTGATCACACCTCTTAATGGATGTCAGGTGGGCTCTGAGTCTCTAAGTGGATTAAACTCTCACTGCCTTTATATATCAGCTAAAAATGAATGTCGTCTACAGTCATCTATTCCGGCAAATGATGTGACACATAAATCAATATGAGGAGAAATATTGGCCAATCTTTATCTCATCATTATGACTTTTTCATCTCATTTAAAGAAAGTCTCATAAAAAGGAAAATCTATACGTAGTTGCATTTCTTTTTACGTTAACAAATTAAATGTTTTTTACATTTTAATATTACAATTGCCATGAACACATCTTACAGCACTGCTGGCCTGTCTTGTAGCACTCAGGGTGCTTTGGCAGCTACAGACTGAAATTACCCAACATTATTTAATATGTTAAATTGACCTTCACCAGCTACAGCAATAAAATGGTGCTTATATATTGAAACATCAGTAAACCTTACATGGCTCTATATTTAGTTTGAATGACTCACATGCTCATTAGGTTTAGAAAAAGCACCTGCTGAGACTGCAGAGCTGAAACGTCACAGCTTCGACTCGATCAGAGAAGTCCAGACAGCAGATTTAGGTTTTTCTAAACAGAGATGAAGGATCATCCAGGTTTCTGATACCAAGACACCAAGTTAATTATATAACTAGAAAATGCAACTTCTGAAGAGATTGCGGTATGAATGCTGTATGCTGAAAGGTTACTTCCAATGCTGTGCTTGAAAGTGAAATGAATATAAATGATGACTGAAAGATGTTGAATATCTTGAGGATTGTTGAACAGCTGAGGCTAAACTGAATTGACATGTTTGATGTGTGAAGAAGCAGCTGAAGGATGAAATGATGATGTTGGAGGAGTTGACCATCTTAGGGCCGGTTTCACACAGATGTTGTAGTCTGGTCTATAGTGTTAGGCCAGCCTTAATTTTGCTCATAGATTAGTCTAATGCAAGTTAGACCGTTTCACAAGAACAAAGGCTGACTAATTTTATGCCAAAAATAATTAGACACATCACCCCCAGCCTAACTCAGCTCTAAGACCCATGTTACCATGGTAACAATCAGTGACACCTGCTGACGGGTAGCACCAAATTCATTGATGGTTCTTTCAACGGTCGGATAACACTGTTAACTGCTGCTGCAATTTTTATTTCCATATCAGGTTGTCTTTTGTTTGTTGTTACACTCTTGGCTGAATTTTCCAAGTAAAATGCCCTTAAAACTGTTGAATTCCTCCAATAGGCAAACATGTTCTGCTGGGCTAAACAGACTTGAGAGTTAAGATGCGGTTACTCGATCAGCCATTTCTTTTGTTTTGATAAAAAGTCTTAATTTACCCAGAATTCAAAGCACCAGTCCTGCTTGAGATAGTCAAGAACTAAACTGCTTTGTAACGGGTGAATTTAGGCGTCTATCTGAAGTCTGACTGTTTGTTCTATCTAAGCCATAGTCAGTCTTCTTTGTGAAACCAGCCCTTAGACATGACATGCAAGACCTGACAGATGCTTGAGAAAGTGTGAATATGTCTGTCCTGTGTGTGTTTGTGTATGTGTGTGTGTGTGTTTGTATTTATATATATATATATTATATTATATATCATATTATATGTTTGTCAACAGCTGTTTGACTCCTTGGTGGGACAGCTGATTTCATTGAGATTTCAGGTGAAAGCAGCATCTCAAACTTCTGTCAGTAAGTCAAGCTCGTAACTGCTATGGCAAAAGTGTCCATTCTTTTGCTTGGATAACCCATCTAACACAAGCAGCACAAGAATACCTACGATTCGATGCCTTAATTATGTATGTGGAGTGAAATTTTGGCTCAGTCACAATTTTTCAAGAAGGTGTCCAAGATATTTTCAACAGCCTCTCCACTCTGACGATGACATCACTCAGTCTGAGTCTGAACATTTCAAGCAAACCTCTTGAACTTTGAAAGGTCACTGTGAAATAAGTATAAAAGTAAAACGTTGAATTAACCTGAAAAAGCCAAAAGAGTTGTGTATATTTTAAAAGTTGAATGGAGTGTCTAAGTGAATGTATGAATGAGTTGTGAAGTCTTGAAAAAAGTGTGAAACGTGGTCATTTTGAACATTTCGCCCGTTCATTTAGATGGATTTCTTTCCCTTTGAAAACCTGGAATATCTTGGAAAGAGATTCTGCAACAGAGCTCTTTTGTTCTTACTCTCTAATACGACCCACAGCAGTGTTTCCTTAACACATGTCTGTACTGGACAAAAATGTGGACAACTTTGTGTAATGGACGCTCTGGTTTGGTTCTGACATTGAGACTACCAAAGTTCTGTGCGTGGGTCATACTGCACTAATTAACTAATTTCAGCTGTGTTTTTCCCAACTGCAATTAAAGGTTGCTATGGTGACGGTAATGTGATGCAAGTGACATAATGCACGTCACTTAAAAGCAGTTCACTCTGAAATGTGCTTTCACATGGAAGTTGATGGAGGTTTTGTGTTGTTTTCCATAGCCCCCCGACCCACACTGACTTTATTGTTCTTTATGCTAAATCACTTTTTCTGCTGTTTCAATATATAAACATAAATATAGGTTGTGATAAACTATTGATCAGATGAAACATACTGTGTCATTTTTGGTGCAGACTGTTTTTTTCATTGTGGTCATTGTGGCATTGTGCTCTTGTTTAAGTAAAGGACAAAATGTTTCTTCCACCACCGGTCTTTAGGTTTCAGTGAACTCACTTACACAGTAGCATTGGGCGTCTATAGTATGAAAGAAGTGTTGATTTCAGAGTGTCAATGAGCCCGTTGAACTCATTGTGTGAAACATATTAAGACTGTGTGTTTGTGTCTGTGAGGCAGCTCTGAAAGGAAAAGACAGAAAGCACGCTGACCAAGAATGAGAATCACATCGCTCTCATTTTCTCTTGTGTGTAGCTGTGGAGGAAGGCAGAGGAAGAGGAAGGACTGAAGCGTGACCAGCAGTGGATCTATCAGGACACTGTTTGTAAAATTAGCTTGACCTTTTCACATGTGAGGACGATGCTGGTGTTCATGCAGGCGAGCACACACCAGGGCTGCCAAGTTTCAGAAAATCACAAGAGTGAGACTATAGTGCTATGATGTGTTTGGCCTGTTTTAACGTCGATTTATACCTTAAGACTGATGTCCTCACCTCCATGCCAGCTGCTCTCCCTGCACTGTGGCCTCCTAATGCTAGTCTTAATTAACCAGAAATTAGAAATGAAAATTGTAACAAGAATTTTGACAAAATACATTTATTTGCAATATTTCATTTCAACCAACTGTCCATCATTTAGCTGGGGACATGTCGCATGTTGTAGGCGTTTGTGGCAGATTTTGATGCCTTGATGACAGAGGCAGGGGGCTCCAACTTGAAACACTGTGGCTCAAGGCTCGCCATCTTCACAGTCATGATGGACGATAGAGTTCCCTCAAGAGCCAAACTGTTTCGGGTTTTGGTTTTGTTTGAGTAGGGGGTGATTTCGGACACAGCCAAAGTGGATTCCAGGGACTCTGTGGGTTCCTTTAGGGGGGTCTAATAATAATACAGATAAAAACTAAGAGCAACATTTGTCCTACGTCGACATCAAACTAGTAAAAATATTTAAAAAGTGAACCCATTTTCAATAATTTTGTGTGATCAAAATTGGGTAGTTACCTACCGTCCGTCTTCTAGCAAGCAGGAGAACGTCGAGTGGGTTTTAAATGTCGGCGCTGTTGTGTGTGAAAGATCGTTAGAGACGCCAAGACTATAAACGTTGCTTCTGATTGGTTTATATTGCTAGTGCCTTCCGTGGTTGGTTAGATTTAGGCACAAAGGACTGGTGGATTGGTCTGGGATTGGTTATCTCGGTCAGTAAATCAGAGTTACTCGAACTACGGCATGCCGCGAGGACCAAAGTTTATTATCATGAAAAAAATAAATATAGAGTATTGAATGGGGAAATATAAGCGTGAGAAATGTCAAGTGTGGCGTGTGGTGTGAGAATGGGTCAAATTGCGTGACTGTCACACTCAAAGCGTGACGCTTGGCAGCTCTGACACACAACACAAAAAGCTTCCTGACAAGCAGCCATTGTGAACAGCAGGAGGAGACTCACTGCCACGTATCTGCCTCGCAGTGTGTGGAGGGCAGACATCTTTATTGTTTCATTATCATCTCGTACACGTCGAGTCAGGCTGGCCTCATTTCTCAATAAGGTTTCTCTGCATCATTAAAGTTTCTTTAGACCTTCACTTGGAACATATTGTAGCAGATAGATCCCTCTCTGTCTCTGTCTTCATGATTGAATTGCCATTAGTGTTGTGCAGATGACTTTGCCTTTCCATCTTAATGATCTAACTGAGAATTGAGCTGCTGGAATGAATTAGGGGAGCACAGCAATGAACTACAGTAACACCACAGCAAACTGTTTCAATGCTGCTTTCAGCTCCTGATGAAGATGCAACAAACCTGAAGAGCCTCTTTAATGAGACTTTATACCTGATGCAAACAGTGTGTGACGTCCTTTATAGTCAGGATTATACAGGAACAAGTGTGAACAGACATTTAGACAGAGAAGAAGAAAGCAAAGTAGACATGAAAATCTCCACCACAGTAAAAAGTATTACTCTTCCAGGTCTCTCTAACACGGCACATCACATATTGTGCTTGTTAGGTTATCAGGATGAGCAGGTCACTTGGGTAATGCCACAGATGATCATGTTTAATAAATCCTTCCTGTGTTTGAAATTCACACTGGAGAGATTTGAAGCTTAGTGAGCCGAACATCAGCAGACTGCTCCGTCTGTAACCGGCTGATCATAAGAAGATGAATATATTTCAAGGGTCTTAGCTAAAGTTTTTGCTCTTTGAAACTTTTTCCAGGTAAAATACAATTATAAGCTAATCGTTACTCATTTACCAGCTGATAGCAGGGACCTGATTCCCTTTGTCAATGAGCCTCAGGCCTTATTATTATGCTGCACATGTTACATTCCCTGTTTGATGTGGAGCGGCTGTTTGCCGTCCTGAGGACTCTCCAAGTAAATGAGGTCAGCGCTCGGTCCTCACCTGGAAATGGATTAAACTGCAGCTATATATTACAAGTGACTTGCTGGCTGTCTTGTAGCGTCTGACCCTGTGAGACACAGCTCTGCTCCCTGGTCAATAACACCTGAAGAAGCTCGAGGATTGTTGTCACCTGCTGAAATGTAGAGGTTAGCTCCCAGAATAACAGAGAAAAGCACTGACAGTGTTGATCAGATCACAGCATCTCAGCTATGAAGCTGTGGTGAGGTGCAGCGTGGAGCTCTGTTGTATCAGTTTGTCAGTGCAGTAGATGTTCTTTAATGGCAGGTGTGACCCTGAGGTGAGCTCTGGAGAACATTTGATTGAGTTTCACTCACTTTAGAAGCCTGTACTGCATTTAGACGAGCTTTGTTGATGCTTAATAGGAAGGATGTCCCTGACAGAAGAAACTTTACTTTCTCACTCCCAACTTGAAGAACACAGCAGTTTAGTTAGCGGCCTTAAGCCTCAAAACATGCAGGGCTCCATGGTCATATAAGCTATGATAAATGAGTTGACAATGGGACGGGCTGAAGATAAACATTGAATCCTGGAACCCATCGGCTGTTGTCTGACAACGATAGCCTCTGGGAGCTAAAGACATTTTCGGGGGCTAACTGTTTAGCCAGCTGTTCTTCAAATAAATGACATCCAGTCCAAAACTTCTTTTTCTGTCCGTGTTTGCTGTTTACAGTCTGACTTGTAACTAAAGATGTGAGAATGAAGTTGAAGTGGAGATATGACATCTAAGACTGGATTGTGATCTGCTCTGATATGCAGGTTTCTGTTTAGAAAGATAATTAGAGTTAAATTGTCATCAGACTAAGCTGATGGGTGTCTGCATTGTATTACAGCTGAAGTGTTGCACCAGTTTTGCTCCTCGACTGTTTTCCTGCTAACAGCCAAAGCTCTCTTTTTTACTATTATAAACTATGTAAAGAGATGGAATTGGCGAGAGCACGCTCATGTGGAGTTATTTGTATTTATTTACTTTGTTCTTATGCAGCTGAGACAAACACAACTGTCTTTGCTTGTTGTGACATGTTTCCCATCTGAGCACATTTTAATAAACAAGCTGTCCAGATCACTACAAAGCCTGAACAGCAAACATGGTGACCAGATACAACTGCTGCTAACCAGGCTGACAAACACATGCACACAGAACAAGATGTCACATTTCCAACTGTTGAGAAGAAAAACACATTGAAATAATTTCAGAAAACACACAGAGAGCACTACGGTAGCTTTCCGTCCTCAGGAGAAGCACTAACACCAGGTACGACGAGCCTCTCCAGTAACACAGGATCCTAAATAAAACCTGCAGAAAGACAAAAGCTGCTGTGCCAGCAAACAGGGAGCATTCAGTTTGTCAAACATTTCCACAGCAGTTTGGACTGAACATAAATGTGAAATGTAAAACTCAGTCTTACAGTGGGATGGCTCTGATAGCTGCTGCAGGAGCACTAACTTATGGACCATCAGCTGGAATATAAAGGTGACACCACAGAGGCTCACACACCTCAGCTCACACATGATGGTTCATGCTGTCACTAAATGATACCACTGTCATGTTCATGATTTATCAGCTGAGGATGGAGAAACATCCAACAGTTACTTTTCACCTGCAGGACACAACGTTAATATTGTTGTGAGGACAGGGAGTTATTTGGGTTTATAAAAAAAGGAACCCCCCTCTTCTACATATCGTTATTTCTGTTGTTTCATTTTCATATACTGTGTTCTTGAATACATTTGCACTGTTAAAGTCAAGTATGTGTAATTACCCTCTTTCACCACAAGATGGGTCCTTCTGCCGGACGTAAACAGTATTGCAACATTGTAGCTCATTGCCGTCATATGAAGCCTTGCAGAAGCGGTTCTCAGCAATGTGCTGTTCTGTTTGTGTATATTTTGCAGGTAAGCAGACATAAACTACTTCAGTGGTAGTAGAGGCAGTTGGTCACGGGTAGAGTGGGAAAGTTGGCCGTATATTTCCACGAGGCATGTTATAACAGAAGTTGAGACGTTATTAGCTATGCTAACTTTTATTTAAGCTAACTTCTGTCTGTGATATTGAGATCCAGTGACTGTATATGTAAGGGGTTTGTGTCTGAAATATTTGCTGAATTACTGAAAATGTGCAGTTTTGTAAACAGGAGTCACAATAATATTTTTGTATGATTTAAACCAGATTTATGTTATAATTTCTCTTGTTCTGTTTCTGTATATTTTGAAGTGTTAAATCCTGCATTAAACTTACATAAGACACACTGAGAGTCCTTCTTCAAGTGTGTCAGGCCTGGACTAAAATGAGGACTCAGAGGATGCAGAGGATATCACGTACAAGCACACTTTATTGATTTCAGATCCTCTTTGAAGAGTGACAAACAATTGGGCTATGAAAAACTCACTTAATAACTAAGTCCTGGCAAGATAACTAGTGGAAGATAAACTTCCTAATAAGGAAAATCTCCAATAAAAGGAGAGACAAAAAACACACTAGAAACAGGGAAGATCCTAAAACATAAATCGCTCCCGAAGGAGGAAAACAAAAGCTAGACTAAAAATCAAAACGCTCCCGAAGGAGGAAAACCAAAACTACTGATCAACGGGACAAAAGAAAAGGCTCACCTAAACAGGAGGCTCTACAACTATCTAATACTTATTAAACACAAAATCGCTCCAAAAGGGAGGAAAGAAAACAGTTTACAAAATAACACAAAATCGACGCTAAACTAGAAAACTTTAACAAACGAAAAATCACTCTCAAAGGAGGAAACAGAAAACAACTTACGTGGCGTAGCAAAAAACTCTTGGCAAAATCGACAATGACTGTGGATAAGGGCTTGGGTGCACGGACAAGGACGAAACACTTTGGCAAAAGACAAAGGGGAGACGCAGACTATAAGCACATGAGGGTAATGGGGAACAGGTGGAAACAATCAGGGATCAGGGGAGACAATCAGACCGGTGACACATGAGGAAGGGCAAGTGACCTGAAACGAGAGGAGAGTTAGGTTTCAAAATAAAACAGGAAGTTACGAGACAAAAATCCAAGACAAGACAAACCTCACCGCGGTGTGACAAAGTGTGCAACATTGTCGTCAGATGACGTATCACACACACACACACACACACACACACACACACACACACACACACACACACACACACACCTACACACACACACACACACACTCACAAGCCCCTTTTACATGAGCTGTTCAAGGCTGAAATGTGGCAACGTTACCCCCCCCTCTCTGCTCTGCATGGAAGTTTAACTCAGCAGCTCGTCTGTGTGAATGAGGGAGGCAGAAGGAGGGAACAGGGGTGTGATGAGGTTGTGTTATGTGTGTAACCAACCAGCAGGTAGCAACTAACTTATAGACAAAGAAGAGGAAGATACCTGCTAACAAAGAATAACTGAGCGTGTCCCTTAAATAGGGTACAACGAGGCCAGGATGCTCCTCACCCTCTTTAAAAATCTCCAAACTAATGGAGCTTGTGTTTGACAACAACTCCCCCTGTGTTCTGTGAGGTTAAATTACTGTTTTTGTTAATGAAGTCTGGTGGCTTTGTAGAGAGTGATGTAACGGCTGTTTCTGGTTTCTAAAAGCTTCTTACTCTGTAACAAAAAGTCTTTCTCTGTCGGGATCCTTTCTGTGATCATTTCAGACACTTAAAAAATACCAACCAGAGCCTTTTCAGGCAAAAGCTATTTTAGTGGATGTCATTTGATCTGGTGCATTTGCCCCAAGGATTACATTGCAGCCATTACTGTGAAACAACATGAACATCTGAGCAACACTCACCTGAGAAAACAACATGTTGTCAAATGATATAAAAATGTTGTTACAATGAAACGGCCTTCACCTGGTCTCTCTGTGGAAATAACATATAATTGGTTTGGTCACATGATGATCACAGAGTCCTGACTGACTGACAGGTGAGAACAGGGAGTGTACATCCTCAGAGTCTCTGGAAAAGATCTTTTCTCAGGCTTTAAAATGCAACACGTAGAGCTGTGTGTGAAGGAGAAGATCTGCTGTGATTTCCATCCTGTATTTTCTGTCAGTCCTCTCTAAGTTTTCTTACACTGAGGTGAATCTGGGCTGATTTGGAAGGTTTCAGTGAGATTTCACAGCTTTACATTTTGCTCAGAGGATAAAACCCTCTCTCTACATCGCTTCGTCTGGATTCTTCACACTGCTGAAGACTATTTATGTGTGACAGCAGTTATTTTCTCTTTTTCCTCCCTGCTTATCTTTCAGCCTGTTCACAGTTCAAGTCTCTCTTCACCTTGTTTCTGCTCTTTCACTGTTTTCTGTGTGACAGCTCGAGTTCAAAGCGTGCCTCTCACTGTATCATCAAACATCAGCTCCAACATGTCACACAGTTTCTCTGTTAACCAGATAATCATTCATTATGTATGTGGAGTCAAAATTGTGGCTCAGTAACAATTTTTCTAGTTAGTAGTCCAAGATATTTTCAGCAGCCTCTCCACTCTGTCGATGACATCACTCACTCTGAGTCTGAACATTTTATGCAAACTTTATGAACTTTGAAAGGACACTTTAAAAAAAAGTCTGAATGATCTGAAAAGCTTAATTTGCCTTCAGCATTCACAGCAACTATAGAGAAGTAACGTGTCACAAACTGTGTGTAAAGCTCACCCATCTCAGGTCACAGCCTCTTTCAGTGCAGATTATACAAACTACTGCAGACACAAGAGCAGCTGTGTTCAAAAACTCTTTCTTGTTTTTGCTCCTGTCTTATTTTCATTTACACCAGGAGCAGGATGGAAAGAGTCTCTAAAGGAAGGTGTAAATAATGACCCTGTAAGATACACAGTCTCTGCAGAATCTTGCAGTCTGTGACTGAAATGTCTTTAGATGTGAGGTTTTCAGACTCTCTGTAGTGTGTGGTCGACTAAGGAGAAGAGACTGGAGCCTTGGAAACTGTGAACTTCCATGTAGCAGTTTAAATGGTCATGCTTTAATCATGACGTCTGAAGGTCAGGACAAAGCATTTTAATCTGTCCTTACCTTCCCTCTCATGTTCCTGTTTCCATTTTTACATCATAACATTCACAACTAGATCACATCTCTTCTTTGTGCTGTCCGTCCTCCATTCGATTATTTTTTTATTTGTTGCATTTGTCAGACTATAAAACACATCTCAGCCTGACAACAACAATCTGTGCTCATAGATGAGTTGAGTATTTTATTGTATTCAGAGTCCTTGTCTTTGTCAGTAGTTACAGAATGCAGGTTTATATTTGTGTTATTTTCTAATCGCCTCAGTGAAACACACGACAGCTCTGGGCGAGACTTTCTTGTTCTCTGATTTCTATGAGAGTGTGGTACCTGCAGGTTCAAAGCCTTTACACTTCACACATCCTGCTGTGTCCATCGTTTCTCTGTGCTGCATCTTTTTCTTTTACTCCTTAAAGCTGTGTAATTATTTATTTATGTGTTTATTTATTGCATCTCAGACAGTCACGACAAATTACATCATCTGCACTGGGATTGATCCCTGCACCCACACACATACACACACACGTGCACACACACACACACACACTGTCAATAACTACTAGTATCTGTTTGTATGTACCATCCTGATTGTGATGAAACTACTTGAACTTGACTTTAAAAAAACGTCATTATTATTTAAACATAAACACGTCATGGACGAACAAAGTGTCATCAAGAGGGGAAAACATCTCTCAGTGAATATCAAGCTGTGATCCTTGTGTTATTCACATTAACAGACTCAACGTATCCTCATTGTATCTAACAATAAGTTATGAACATCTTTTGGTGCGTTATCAATCAAAGACTGTAACTTCTTAATGACCACCTGTGGCGTCTTTTCTGTTCAGCTTGTTTCAAGATTTTTTTCTTTTGTGGTTCGTTCTGTTTTTTTAAGGTTCTCTTCAGACGCCTTGTTCTGTTTCCTTTCTTACACAAGGTTCAAGTGAAATGATCTGAAAAGTTCAGGGACAAAAACTTCACCTCTCTGAACTCTCCTCCTGTGGGGGAGGTTTGGTGTTAGTTTAAGCCTGAGTCACTTTCTGTTCATGTCTTGTTCTGTATTTAATGATGCTGCTGTAAAGTCTGTACTCTATTCTGTACTAAAGCTTCATCGGGCGGTGAAAGTTTAGATGTTTTGATCAGACAAACAGTGTCTGTCGTGTAACATGTAGAGTAAAACCTTCAGCCAGTCAGCTGGAGAGCATCACCTCTCTGTGTCTCCAAAGAAAACTGACCGTTAAAGAAACACCATGTAGAGTTTACACAGAGTGAGAGTTCCTGCAGAGCTGGATATCAGACAGCCATCATGAGGTGTCATGATTACAGTCAGTTCAGAAGAGACGGCAAAGGAATTCAACAAAGTGTGTGTTTCAATCTGTTTGATGGATAACTGAACATGTGGTCATGTGTGCTGCGTCTCAGCATGTGTTGGTACAATGTGTCACAGAGATGAAAGTCCAAACTCTCCTTGTGTGTTCAGGGTCAGTGAGACACGTTCTAAGATCAACGCCAGTCTCAGTTTAGCCGAGGTTTATCGACGCTGCCAAGAGGCTTCACTGTTCAAACCCCCTCTGAGAGATGCTTTAAGTGACGACCAGGAGGAGGAAGACTCTCTCACAGAAAAGGCTGAAAAGATGGAATCAAAAAAGCTCTGCAGACCTCCAGAAACAGGCTCCTTCACCTCCTCCTCCTCCTCCTCCTTCAGTCTTGGCAGTGTAGTTGGCTTTATTATGACATTCAAGGAAAATCACTAAATCATTGTTAACAAAAATGTCTTGACCTCTTTGAGCAAAAGTTGTAATAAAACACAGCAAAGTGTTCCTCTGAAGATGAACATTAAATATTCACTCTCTTTAAAATACTACACATGCAGCTCAGTCAGCGAGTCTTCATGGTTTGAGTAGTTGTGATCATCATTCTCATATAGTTCAGGCCTGTTGCAGAATTTATTTGACCTGATGTGTTAAACGGTCAGAAATCTTTGATGTTCACTAACAATCAGCACGAGGTACAAAATCCGTCTCATTATTCCACCGTCAGATCCCAAAGCTGAAGGGCAGAAGGTTGTTTTCTCTGTGACTCTGTGGATCATTTTCATGTTTTAATAACACATATTCTGCTTTTATTCAGAGGAAATGATGTTAAACTGATGATTTTTGACACTTTAAATTCTTTTAAATGTGTGATTTAATCGTCCCTCAGGCATCAACAATCTACATGGAACATTTATTCATCTCATCTTCTGCCAGTCTTCTGTGTGAGCGTTCAAAGAGGCCCTTTTTACAGGCTTTAGTCACAAGTGTCTCAGTACTCACAGTTACATAAACTCATTCAGGTGTTCTGGACAACAGCTGAAGTCCAAGTGGGCCAAAGTTCCCTGCAGAGTGCACGAGTCGTATCGTGCTACAGCAGCGTCAGCTCCACATATAGAGCTGACAGCACATTGAAAAGCTCTCTGTGAGGAACAATGCATCTGTCTCATCATTTCCTCTGGGCTACACCGGCCTCCACATTCAGGCAGAAGCAGCTCTTAAAGGGATCTCTCTCAAAGGGTTCAGTGTCTGCAGGCTGCTTTTCAAATGTAACCGACTGTGCTCGCCCGAGTGTTTATGATGGGAACTACATTTAAGGACCAACTCATGGAGACAGAGCTCATGCTGTGAAGGCTGAACTGGGTCAGGGGAAACGTACAATCCCATGGCTTCTATTAAAGGGAGAATTATTACAGAGGACTGATGGGATGAGAAGAACATCTTTTCATTTCAGTTGTAGAAAAAAAGGATGCTGATTGGATGTTCCTGTCCACGTCTCTGTGACACCACAGACCAGACCAGACTGGCTTCACTCTACAAGATGAACTGATGCACACATTCCCCTCAAAGCTCACATTAATATTAAACACATGAACAAAGACGAGCAGCACAGCAGCAGGGAATAAAGCCACAGTGTGTGTGTGTGTGTGTGTGTGTGTGTGCTGTGTGTGTGTGTTTATCTTCCACTGCATCGCCACAAGCCGGAGAGAAGTCCAGTCATTAAAGCTCCGACACTTAAATAGTGAAAGAGGAGAGCCACATGTTGTGACCTCTTCAGACAGAGAGTCTGCAGCTTGTAGTTTCTGTTCATTCATTCTGGGCCTGGGCGTGAACATTATCTCAAAGGTGATTGTGATAGTATTTATGTCAATAGAAATGATCAAGTGTGCTCGTTATTACTGGAAATAGATTGATCTAACAGGCGATCACACACAAAGTAGGCCGAGCATCTTCCTGCAGCTCTCCATGCAGCTGTGAAAGAGAAGACAACAGGAAGAGAGACTGTCAAAATAAGAGTCTTTCTGCCACTGTGACTTAACTTTGTTGCAGTAACATAGTAAATGTCATTCAGGTATCTAGCTCAGGTAAACACATGTCAATAATAATGAAGCTTTTATGGACGACGTGTTGGGGTGTGTAACAAGGAACAACAGGGAGAAGGAGTGAAGGAGGGATGAGTAGGAGAGGTCAGATGGAGCAGGGATGGAGGTCAGATGGAGTCCTGTGCAGTCAGAGCAGATGGGAGGATGAGAGGCCTCATAAAACCATATTAGCACCAGTGTTACCATTGTCATGATCACAGGAAGCAGAGCAGCATGGAGCTCATTATGTCACATGTTAGACTGACTGACTGATGGTGGAGAGGTCAGGAGGGACAGAGAGGAGCAGACTGAGAGGACTGACTTGTTGGATCTAGTTGATGGGGAGTATTGTAACAAGGTGCTCCTCAGTGTGTGATCAGCGGCTCGGGCAAAGTGAGGCTGCTTATAAACTCTGTCCGAGCAGCATGATGGAAAACTGTGAAGAACGAGCGTCTTATAGATCAAACAGGAGACTCATATATGCTGATACAGCAGTTTGATGGTGCTGAAACAAACAGCCCCAGACTGTTTGATGTTTTCTCACCACAATAAAAGTAAAGAGTAACATATCAGAATCAGAAATACTTTTTAATCCCAGCGGGGGCGTTACAGTTGCTCTGACACAGAGAAAGCAAAGAGAAATATATGGCACAAGATAGAAGTAACATAGGCCTAAATATCAAACATGTGCATTCTTTATACAATATTAACATTAAGATTAAATGCTGAGAAGTGGATCCAAGGTGATTTAAGTATAAATACCAGAATTACATACAATTGCCAGAAACATGTTACTGCTGTTTGCTGTGCTAGCATAGTGCAATGCTCAAACACCCGAGCAATGGCAGCTTAGCATCAAATAAAGTGACAGCTTCAAAGAAATGAGTGTTTACTCATCTGTGATGTTTTCTATCTGCTACAGAACAACAACACATTTCTCAGAGCTCATAATCCTGAAGTGAAAAGAGGCTTTGAAGAGGTGGAGACTGACTGATGTGACTGTGTGACAGTGAAGCACTCGTGTGTTCAGGACAGAAAAGATGTGTGTACGTGTGTTTCTATCACACTCTCTGTTTGACACAGGCTGTCACAGCTTCATACATCTTTATAGAACACGTGTGTGTCATACATACATAATATTTAGGTATTCATATGATGATGTGTGAGTGTCAGAGAGAGTGCATGTGCACATGTGAGCGTGCAGTCTCAGCTCTGACAGGTACATGTGCAGACATTAGTCATGTGACTGCATTGGGGCTGTTCAGCAGTGTTAGAGTGAGGATGTGAAATCTTTGGATGAATCAAACAATAAGTTGATAAAAGGGGCTTCAATGAGATCAGCTAGCGAGCACTAACAGCAGAAAGAGGAAAAGGATCTGATGGAGAAAATGTTCAAGAGCAAAGTGTGATGAAGATTTGAAGAGGTGTTTGAAACATTCAGCATCATCTCACCGGCTGGAAGGTCTCATCCCTGTCGCCATGTTTGACGCTTCAGACAGGAAGTTGAGTCATCATTCATTGCTTTGCTTACTAATATCTGCAGTCATTGCTGATCAGACAATACCTCGGCCTGTACTGAAGGAGGACCAGAGCTCAGTGACCTTCAACAACACAGAGAGCTCTGTGTTCATCTGACCTTTACTGGAAACGTTCAGCCTCATGACCTTTGCAGACACAGACTCTGTTTAACAGCATACAACAGGAACAAATGTAACAGAAGTGTATTTCCAATTTTTCCAGAATATAATACTTTAAGATATTTTGTATGGACCCTCAATGTATAAGTGATAATTAGACTGCAGCTTGTCATGGGCTAAAGGGAGAATCCAGATGTTATAATGTCTGGTTTCACTAAGCCCCTTGGTTACTGTTGCTACGCCTGTCAAGCTTTCACACCGGCATGTAAATATAATGACGTTTTCAACTATAACAGTGAGAGATGTTTCGAGGGAAATAATAGCAAATCTCCCGAAAAATAGTTTCCAAATATCAAAGAGAAGTCGACAGAAAGGACAACATGCATTTGAAAGCTACATCATTGATATAATCTGTCAGAGTGTTGAGAATGAAGAGGACATAAAAATCGAGGCAGAAGCTCAGTGGTCCCAAAGCAAGCGTCAGACACCCCACGACAATTCATGTGAAGGACGAGCATATAAAGAACAACAATGTTCTTGCACAGAAGGGTGAGTCAACATATTGTTTTATTTTAATATTTATGTTATGTTATGACTCCCTATAACTTTCATTATCTAACCTGTTTTAGCCCATTGCTAGCAAAACTAAATGATCCCACTTTTTTATTTTGTGTCAGTAAACAGGTTACAAGGAAAAAATATCCAGGCAGGCAAACCAAGTTAGAGGGATCAGGCTGAGGCAGAGTCGGGAAATAGGCAGGGTCGATATCAGGATCAAAAACAGATAAGGCAGGATACAAAAAACGCTGGAAGGTATAGGTACGAGACACTATGACAATCTGGCAGAGGGTGAGTGGGGAAGCACATGTTAAATAGTGTGGGGAGTGATAAGGGAATGAGGAGCAGGTGAGGTGAGACTACAGGTGCAGGGACTTGTCTAGATGAGGTAGGAGTGGTTAGGAGGTGGAACTGGAGAGGAGACGGGGTGAGTGAACTATGGGTGAGGGGAGCTGAGAGATGAGGGTGACCGGGTCTGAAATGACAGGAGAATTAGTAAACAGAATATTGCAGACAAACAGGATGAGTATTGCAGGTGTATAACTAAAACCATGACAGAACCCCCCCCTCAAGGAACGGCCCCTGACGTTCCACCAGGCTGGTCAGGATGTGAGGGATGGAACTCTGAGATGAGCTCCGGATCCAGGATGCTGCGGGCAGGGACCCAGGAGCGCTCCTCAGGACCGTAGCCCTCCCAATCCACCAGATACTGGTGTCCCCTCCCTCTGCGTCTCGACTTGAGTAAACATTTGACAGTATAAGCCGGTTCCCCATCAATGAGCCGGGGGGCAGGTGGGGGTCTAGAGGCGGGTTGCAGAGGGCTTTCTTTGACAGGTTTGATGCGAGAGACGTGGAAGGTGGGATGTATTCTAAGGGGGCGCAGGCGCACAGCTGCAGGGTTAATGATCTTGGAGACAGGGAATGGGCCGATGAATCTGGGAGCCATCTTCCGGGACTCCACCCTTAACGGAATGTCCCGGGTGGAGAGCCAAACTCGCTGACCCGGAGTGTATTCAGGTGCTGTGGAGCGCCTCCAGTTAGCCGCTCTCTGATACCTCTCAGAGGTCCGAAGAAGAGTAGAGCGGGCCCTAAACAAGGTGCGACGGCAGCGTCTGATGAACGCCTGGACAGAGGGAACACTGGCCTCTTTTTCCTGTTCTGGAAAGAGGGGAGGCTGATAACCTTGGGAGCACTGGAAGGGGGATAGACCAGTGGCGGAGGTGGGGAGAGTATTGTGGGCATACTCGACCCACAACAGCTGCTTAGACCAGGAAGAGGGAGCATGAGAGGCAACGCACCGCAGGGCCGTCTCCATTTCTTGGTTTTTCCGTTCCGTCTGGCCGTTGGACTGTGGGTGAAACCCTGAAGACAGACTGGTAGAGGCTCCCAACAATCTGCAAAATTCCTTCCAAAAACTAGAGGTAAATTGGGGCCCCCGGTCAGAAACAATGTCTCTGGGGAGGCTGTGCAGGCGAAGAGGGATAAAGTGTGCAGTTTTAGAAAAGCGGTCAACAACCGACAGAATGACCGTGTTACCTTCAGAGGAGGGCAGACCAGTAACAAAGTCCAGGGATATGTGGGACCAGGGACGATGAGGTATAGGCAGAGGTCGGAGGAGACCCGCAGGGCTAAGGTGGGAAGACTTGTGTTGCGAGCATATGGGGCAGGCAGCCACAAACTCACGTGAATCCTCTTCCATGGAGGACCACCAGAACCGCTGTCGGATGAGGGCCAGGGTGCGCTGCACCCCAGGGTGACATGCCAGACTAGAGGAGTGCCCCCACTGCAGGACCTGGGAGCGGAGATGATCTGGGACAAATAGGCGGCCATCTGGACAGTTACTAGGTGCAGGAAAGTCAGAATTGGAATCTTTGACCTTACCCTCTATGTCCCAGATCAGAGCTCCGACCACGCAGGAAGGGGGTAGGATTTTTTCTGTTTCCACAGGGTTCTCCTCCTTTTGGAATTGTAGAGAAAGAGCGTCAGGTTTGGTGTTCTTGGAACCTGGGCGATAGGAGAGAGAGAACTGAAAACGGTTAAAGAACAGAGCCCACCGGGCCTGGCGGGAATTCAACCTTTTAGCAGAGCGTATATATTCTAAATTTTTATGATCTGTCCAAACCATAAAAGGGAGCTCTGCCCCCTCAAGCCAGTGTCTCCACTCCTCCAATGCCAACTTAACAGCTAACAGTTCCCGGTTGCCTATCTCGTAATTCTTCTCGGCGGCCGACAGTTTCCGGGAGAAGAAAGCACAAGGTGCACTTTCTGATCTTTAGCTGACCGTTGAGAGAGGACAGCCCCCACACCAGTGTCCGAGGCATCCACGTTCACCACAAACTGCCTGGAGGGGTCAGGGAGAGTGAGAATAGGAGCAGAGGTGAAGCGTCGCTTTAGCTCCTGAAACGCTGCTTCAGCAGGGGGAGTCCATTAGAAAGAGCTCTTGCAGGAGGTAAGGGCTGTGAGAGGGGCCGCCACCGAGCTGTAGTTCCGTATGAAACGTCTGTAGAAGTTGGCGAACCCGAGGAATCGCTGTAGTTGTTTGCGAGAGGTGGGTTGAGGCCATTCTGTGACCGCTTGGACCTTAGCCGGGTCCATCTCGATGCTCTCTCCTTTGAGTATAAATCCCAAAAAAGAAACCTCTGGAACATGGAACTCACATTTTTCGGCCTTTACGAAGAGGTGGTTCTCCAATAGTCTTTGCAGCACTTTCCTCCCATGACTCTCATGTTCCTGAAGGGATCTGGAAAACACTAGAATATCGTCCAGGTACACAAAGACAAATTTGTTAAGCATGTCCCTAAGTACATCGTTCACCAGGGCTTGAAAGACAGCAGGTGCGTTAGTCAGGCCGAAGGGCATGACTAGATATTCATAATGTCCACTGGGGGTGTTGAATGCTGTCTTCCATTCATCCCCCTCCCTAATGCGGACCAAGTGATAAGCATTTCTGAGGTCTTATTTGGTGAAGACAGTGGCACCTTGGAGCAGTTCAAATGCAGAGGAGATGAGTGGGAGGGGGTACTTGTTTTTCACTGTGATGTCATTCAACCCTCGATAGTCAATGCAGGGACGCAGAGTCTTGTCCTTTTTGTCCACAAAGAAGAATCCTGCTCCTGCAGGGGATGAAGAGGGTCGAATAAGACCAGCTGCCAGAGACTCACTGATGTATTTCTCCATGGACTGTGTCTCCGGAGCAGACAGGGAAAACAAACGACCTCTGGGGGGAGAGGTGCCAGGGAGAAGGTCAATAGCAGAGTCATGAGGTCGGTGGGGAGGCAGAGAAGTGGCACGGGATCGGTTAAAGACTTCCTTTAAATCCAGATATTCAGGCGGCACCTTAGACAGATCAGAAGACACAGGAGGAGAGGGAGAGCCATGGACAGGAGACAAGGCATTTCTGAGGCAGATAGCGTGACACTTTTCACTCCAGCCAGAAATCACTCCAGTAGACCAGTCAATGTTAAGATTATGTTTACATAACCAGGGGTAACCAAGAATAACAGGAAGTTGAGGGGCATGAATTAAATGAAAAGACAGGGTCTCATGGTGGTTACCTGACATGCTGAGGTGCACTGGAGCAGAGTGGTGGGTGACAGAGGCAAGAAGGTGACCATCGAGAGCGCTGGCCTGAATGGGGACCTCCAGGAGGTTCTGTGGGATGTTAAACTGTCGTGCCATCTGATAGTCCAGCTAATTGGCGTCTGCTCCAGAGTCAATGAAAACTGACACTGTGTGAGTGTGTCCATCCAGCAGGAACTGAGCATGGATTAATGGTCGAGAGGGCATTTCAGGAAGTCGAGCCCGGCCCACCAGCGCCCTCCGGATTACTGGTGAGCCTTCTCTTTTACAGTGCAGTTGGCGACAAAGTGTCCCAGTTGTCCACAGTACATACGTCGTTTCTCCAGGTGTCGCTGACATGTCTATTAAAGACTGAATTTAATGCCAAGAGATGTTTTCAAAGCCTTCAGCCCACAGCACCGATCCTCAGCCTGCACACAAGTGATCCATTTCTGTGTCGTGTCCAGCTCGGCCTCTTATGGGAACAATCTGGTCCAAAACATAAACAGAGTTCTTTAAAAGCACAAGAATCCCGTCAGAGTCAAGTAGTTTTAACATGCTGACTAATAACAGATCGACCTCCCCACCGCCTGCTGATTCTCACTTATATTTTATAAGTCACTTTACAAACAGCAAACAAAGCTAAATGCTCGCAGGGCTCAGAAAGTGTTGAGTTGTGACATGTTACATGTTAACTGAAGAGGAAGCTCATTCAGTCTCTGTCATTGATCTGTCAGTGATATCAGTCCTCTCAGTGTGTGGAGACAGAGGAGCAGCAGCTCTCTGCTCCCTGGGGTTTGGATTCACGATGCTGAAGACAGATTACTACAGCAGCGTCTGAAAAAGAGCCGTCAGTGTTTCTGCCTGGGTCGATGTCACCTTTCTGTTTGCTGTTAGCCTGCGGTGGCTGAACAGCAAGTCTTATTTAGTGTAAGGCAGGAGGTGAGGATCCTCTGGGGTTTGTAGTTAAGGTGCTCTGAATGAATGCAGCCACCCAGGAGCCAGCTGGGCTACAACTGCTGTCAGGCATTAGAGCAGAAGCATTTCATCTTTTTGTTTTCAGCCCAGCAACCAGAAAGCTCTAATTTAGCTCCACCCTGGGATCCAGGCTCATTAAGACCAGCAGATACTTTTGATTCTGCGTGGGTGAACAGTGAGCAGGTCACAGGCTCTGTTTTCAGACCTAAAGATGAAGAGATGCAGACCATGAAGACTTGTTTAAAGTACAGACACAGCTCTATCATGTGGGCTACAAAGGATGGAAACAGAAACCCTGTAAATAATTCTTCCTTTGAGCCAAACTCAGTGTTACATGTTGTTGTGACTGTGTAAGAAAGGTGCTGATTGTGCTCGTTGTTAAGCTCTGCTGTGAATCACAACAAGCTGTAACTGAAGAAACACCAATGTTTGAGAGCGTTTATTTGACCGCTGCTTTCCTGCTGTTTGTCTGTGTTGACTTGGGAAACAGTTTGGAGTTTTGTTGTGGAGCTGAGGGAAAACAAACTGTGTCCATTTGAGCTGTGCTTTTCTGAAGAGCTCAACATCTTTGCTCATAAAACCAAACTCTGTTGTGTCGGCCAATATTCATTGAACAGCAGCGTGGGGCTCTTTCTGGTTAACATTGATCTTAACATTAATGTTAATGTTCTTTCTGTGATGTTGTCAGACACTTTTGATAACAATCTCAGCTGTCAGTGGCTGAAACGAGCTCTGTTAGTGGATGCACTTTGATTGGCACATTTACTCTCATCATGATGCAGCCACTGAAGCCTGTTTGCAGCAGAAGCTATCTACAGCACACAGGAGAGGTTTACCGCTGCCTCCACCTGTTAGTGTGTTTAGTAACTTAGGTGTTCGTGTTTAACACAACAATAAGACCTAACCAGTCCTGTCCTGTAACGTTCACCATGTTTGTGTCTGTCCTGTAGTTAGAGCAAAGACTGCACCTTTAATTTAATGACGTGGTTTTGTCTCGGATGCTTTTTGTTCAAACATCTTCTAAGTGTTTTAACGTCATCAGCCTGATCACCTCTTTTCAGTTAGTGTAACTTGTTCTGCACTCAGGGGACATGTAAAACAGTGAGCTCATTATCACAGCATGAAGACAATAAAAACATGTTTGTGTGCAGCTTCATCCAGTCTGTGAGTCGCAGCAGAAACAGGACAGTGAAGTGAGGAAGCTCCTCAGCTCTGTTTACTGGCCTTCAGATGAAAGTCAGCAGGGAGACATTTGGGCTCAAAGTGACTGAAATGCAGACAGAATGAAACATGCTGCATGCAGCTGGGTGACATGAACAAACCTGCTGCAGTGATGAGCTGCAGAGAGCAGCTGTCAGAGGCACACAGTTTACTGACACACAGTTTATCATACAGCTGCTGTGAGTGACAGCAGATCAGGAGACAGTCCAAGCAGTCAGAGAGCAGGGAGGTTACTTTACTGTCTCTACTGACTTATTGAAGCAGGTCAGTGAAAATGAGCTTTTTATCTTCATTATAATGTTGGGTAAAAGAAAGGTGATGATAGGGTGCTGTTATTACAGGGCAGGCAGCTTCTATATTTACTTGTGTCAGCTGGTTTGTCAAAATGTTCTGAAGAAGGAAAATGTGGCTTAAATGCAGGAAAACATGTGGAGTTGTTTTGTAGTCTTGTTGTTGTGTGAATAAATGTGTTCATCAGATAATATGAGACTCATTAGAGCAGAATTCACTTTGGAATGAAAACATAAATATTCATGTTTTGTAAGATAATTATTTAAAAGCTCAAATGTGGGACAAATAACATGTAATGAGCCTGATTTTACACAAGCTGCTACTTTAATTCTCTTTCATTGCTCAACATAAATGTGCAATGCTCAGGTGAGTCTCTAATGATAAAGTGTTAGAAGAAAAACGTGTTCACTCAGACTGTATACTGATCAATAACAGCAGCACACACAGTAACCTGACAGTGTGAAGCTCTGACAGAAGATAAACTTGCTCCAGAAAAGAGGAAGAAGACAAATCCATCCTGCTCACCTTTGCTCTACCTGTGTTACACACTTCTATTAGACTGAGCTCACTTCCACAGCCACTCCTGCTCTTCATGCCCTTTATGTTATATTTTTATTTCACTTTATTTATGTTTACAATGACTGTAAGTTGTTTGTGTACATGAGCTCTGACAACATCGTATCGTATACAGTCATTCCAATAAAGCTCCTTTAATTGAAATCTGCTCTTAATTGTTCTTTAACAGACTCTGTCACACGAGTCCTGCTGGATTCCCTCTCTGGGAATCAGGATGAATAGTTGATATTAAACCGTGAGCTGCTGGTGGAGTCGTTCATTCACAGATAAACAGAGATCTCACTGAGCTCTGTGACCTCGTTGTAAAGGTTCAGTCCAAAGATGGATTCAGCTGCTGGGCTCTGACTCTGTCATGGTGAAACACGGAGCACTTAGAGCTCTTCATGCACTGAGCCACAGACTGCAGGCATGTTGCTCTGTGTCAAACTGACTGTAATTCATAATGAATGTTGCACATTAAAGCACTAACAGCCTCTAATGGAGGTCAGTGTTGTTCCCCTCAGGACATGATGTTAAACAGCTTCACATGTTGGTGAACAGGATTGAAAGGACGATATCAAAGATTCTTTAAAGTCAGAATTGTTTCACATAATCTGAGGTTGAGATGCTTCTGACGCAAAGGATTATGGGTAACTGTGACTTCACTTTGAGAGCCCACAGAGGACAGCTGAAGACGATTCACTGCAGGATCTGAGAGGCTGTGTGAGGTCACATTCAGACTGCTAGCATGTAGGCTAACTGAATGCACTGAAGTAACAAGAGTAGTTTAATGACTGAATTAAAGTTCAGTCGATCCAGCATGAATAAAATATAAGCAGAGGGAAATGCATCTGAGTTAAAGGAAGATGATCTTCAGCAGTCTGTGCAGAGTCTCATTCAGTCTGTAGATCTCAGTAAACACAGACGAGGCCGTTACATCCAAACTGTTCAGGCATCATTTTGTCGTTTCTCACTGTTTGTGTTTTTCTCTCAAATATGACGACAGGCTCATTCAATATTAACAAGGTCGGTTTGATGCTTCACAATTTATTGTCAAAATCACCTCATGAGCTTCTGAAGGGAAAATGTATCAAACCAAAGATGAGTCGACATTTAAGTTGAGGAAGAAGAAACAACAGGGTCGCTGGTTGAGGTTTGTGCTGCAGAGATTCTTACTATAAAGTATGAATGACATTAGTTATTGGTTACTCATACAGGTTCCTCAACCTGCACAACAAACTATCAAATACCTTTGTGCTCCATGAAAACACATCACTTCCTCACACATAACACAGGAAATAAAGAAGTTTCCTCCCATGAGTCTTTGTGGCTCAGCAGCACGGGGCTCATGCAGCACTCATTAATATGTAGCATTAGCTGAAT
Organism: Semicossyphus pulcher; assembly: GCF_022749685.1. NCBI lineage: Eukaryota > Metazoa > Chordata > Actinopteri > Labriformes > Labridae > Semicossyphus > Semicossyphus pulcher. The sequence continues at coordinate 30,769,288 of NW_027211604.1, read as the reverse complement.
GGACTCATCCTTCATGTTAAAGCTTCATATTATTTCTTGACGGGCTAATAAGTTAGCTTGACATTTATTCCAGGCATTAATCATCTGCAGAGGCTGTTCATTCAGTGTGACCTTGTGAGCAGAGCAGAGGAAACTCTTGTGTGTAGTTCACTTGTGTCCAAACAGGTGATGTAAAAAAGCCACAAACATAAAATCATGTTCATGTTCTTCCTGGTGAGACGGAGCGAGATGAAGTGTTTCTGATGTCGATGATATCAGCCAAAGGTGCATTCAGGAGCCAACGTCTAACTAAATCAGGCATGAACTTAATTTGCAGACTGTTTCAGCAGGAGCCCGTGTGATAAAGCTGATACCCATTGTAGTCCTGATCTGTCATCTGCAGCGGGGATCTGTCTCTGGATTTGTCTTTCACAATCAGCAGGTGTTGTTGTTCATCTTCATCACAGAGCTGCTGCTTCTGATGCACACGTGTCATTGTAATAATGAGGTAGACTCCCTCTTTCTGCTGTGTGTGTGAGTTGTGCCACATGTCGGCTGGATTGTAACAGAGCTTTGGATCAGCATCTATATTCTCCTTCAGGCCGAAGAGCAGCCTGTAAGCAACCAGGCTGAGCTAAAGGCCGGAGGTTAGTAGGCTGAGAGGCAGGATGAAGGCTAGCAGGCTGCTAATAAAGTAACCTGTGGACCCAGGTCTTTAACCAAGGCACTGAAGCCTCTTTAAGTTCAAGCCATTTAGTTGACTAGCCGTCACACCTGAAGATAATATTATATAAAATTTTCTATATATAAATTTTTTGTCGCATCAGGTTTGAGTTTCAGGGTTGGGAAAGAACGTAAATGTTACACTGTGCTGCATTACAGAAAAACTGTTCCTCTGACCTTTTAGAGTAAACATTTTACGAGTGTAGCATGAATTGGGCCTCCTGTTAGCTCCAATGCTAACTGCAAAAGTGCCAATGATTAAGTATGACATTGTTCCATGGCTAGCACCAAAGATTATGTTGCAACTTCCACCAATACTTAGCCGACTATTAGCTTCCAGCTTCAGTCCTCCTAACATAGTTGGTAGGCCTCAGGTTTCTTTATGATGATTCAATTGCCTCTAGCTTAGCTTGTAGCTGCTAACTAGCTAGCATGCTAACTGCTCAGGAGACATTGTTGTAACGTTGCATTAAACAGGTGTTGCTGTCACTCAGGATATTGAATGTAGAACTGCTGTTCTTGAATCAAAGCTTATCTGGACACTTTTGCATACATTACCCACAAGACCCCCTTCCTTAAATGAGAAGTCTTGACTGGTAACATTACAGATAGGCCTAAAGACAACACTAACAACAGGTGGCTGCTCCCTAATGAAACTTACAAACAACCTGTTTCTCCTCATTGAATAAGGCAAGGCAAGTTCATTTATATAGCACATTTTCAGCAACAAGACAATTCAAAGTGCTTTACACAGAACAACAAAAGCAAAGAAACACATCATAAAACAGGACATGAAGATAAACTAAAAACAGCAAAAACAGAAGCCAAAATATAAAAAGATAAGAGTTAAAGCTACAGTGCATTAAAATAAATGTATTAAAATAGTTTAATAAAAACAGCCCTGAACAGGTGAGTCTTCAGGCTTGATTTAAAAGAAGTGAGTGTTTCAGCAGAGCTGCATGTCTCTGGGAGTTTGTTCCAGATATACGGAGCATAAAAACTGAATGCCCCTTCTCCATGTTTGGTTCTGACTCTGGGGACAGAAAGCAGACCTGTCCCTGACGACTTGAGGGGTCTGGATGGTTCGTACTGTGTCAGTAGATCACAAATGTATTTTGGCCCTTGACCATTCAGCGCTTTGTAAACCAGCAGTAGTATTTTGAAGTCTATTCTCTGACAGACAGGGAGCCAGTGTAAAGACCTCAGAGTGATGTGATCTACTTTCTTGGTCTTAGTGAGGACTCGAGCAGCAGCGTTCTGAATCAGCTGCAGTCGTCTGATTGATTTTTTAGGGAGACCTGTAAAGACACTGTTACAGTAATCAAGTCGACGTGAAGATAAATGCAGTGAACCAGTTTTTCTAGATCCTGCTTAGACATAAGTTCTTTAATCCTGGATATATTCTTGAGGTGGTAGTAGGCCGACTTTGTGATTGTTTTAATGTGGCTTTGAAAATTCAGGTCTGCGTCCATGACTACACCCAGATTTCTGGCTTGGTCAGTGTTGTTCAACACTAATGACTGAAGCTGTGCGCTGACTTTTAATCGTTCCTCCTTAGCTCCAAAAACAACTACCTCAGTTTGTCTTTGTTCAACTGAAGAAAATGATGGCACAGCCACTCATTGATTTGTTCAATGCATTTAACTAGGGCTTGTATGGGGCAATGGTCCCCTGGTGACATTGTGATGTAGATCTGTGTGTCGTCTGCATAGTTATGGTAACTAATCTTGTTGTTTTCCATAATCTGAGCCAGTGGAAGCATGTAGATGTTAAACAGAAGAGGCCCAAGAATGGAGCCTTGGGGAACTCCACATGTAATCTTTCTCTGCTCAGATGTTAAGTTACCTATTGACACAAAGTAGTCCCTGTCCTTTAAATAAGAACCAAACCAGTTTAGTACTGTGCCAGAAAGTCCAACCCAGTTTTCTAGACGGTAGAGTAATATCTTATGGTCAACTGTGTCGAATGCAACACTAAGATCGAGCAGTACTAAGACTGAAACTCTGCCACTGTCTGTGTTTAAGCGGATGTCATTAATCACCTTGACGAGAGCCGTCACAGTGCTGTGGTGTGGTCGAAAGCCTGACTGGAAGACATCAAAGCAGTTGCTCACTGTCAAAAAGTGGTTCAACTGTTGAAAGACAGCCTTTTCGATTATCTTACTTAAAAATGGTAGATTGGATATAGGCCTATAGTTCTTCATCAAGGCCTATAGTTATTCATCATAACTGTCTGGTCAATTATTTCAGAGCAGCTCAGGTGTTTTCTTCAAGCATAGCTCCTCCTACTGTTTGCTCTGCACCTGCTCTCTCACCATCTACCTGTACACACTCTGCCTTCAGCAGGACTGTCTCAGTTATGACCTCACATCTTTATCTGAGTGCTGCTGAACATAAGGTGTAATGCAGCTACAGAATGCTGTAATCTGTACTCATTGTTTTTTAATCCTTTTTTACATGTGTCACCGACTTAAAGCATTAAGGAGGAGATCTATAGTCTGTAGACTTCTACACAGTTACTCACAGCCTGCTGTCTTTATAGAGACATGTGGTCTGAATGAACTCAGCATGAAACATATTGAATTGACTTAAACAAAGAGCAGATGGAGAAATGTAAAATGCTGCTTTAATGCACATGATATAACATCCTCTCATGTGTCACCATGTGTGTGTGGACATGTCTCATCATCAGCTGCTGTTGTCATCATCTCATGTGCATAGTTACAGAACACAACATGCGTTTAATTGAGCACAAAGGGTTTTGTCTCCTCTCTGCAGACTGAGTCACATTTATAACTATAACACATTCAGACAGTTTAATCATTGTTATGGAATCATTCATTCTGACCTCAACAATATGTGGGGCTGAAAATGAGCTGGAAGCCTGTTGGGAACAACACAATCAGCCATGTTTAAATGGATTACACCTGATTCCTGTCTGATCACACTGTCATTTAGAAAAGAGCTGCAGCTGTTCACACTTTGTGCATAATAATGTTTTTACCTTCAGCTCATCACAGCCCACTCCCCACTGACGATGTGAAGCAGCAGAAGGTGGAGGAGGATTTTATTTTCACTCGTTTGACAAAACTGTCGAGTATTCAAAAAGTGCTTCTGTAATCTGACGATCTTCAAGGACCCAGCCGCTGCTGACTTTCACTTTTTAGTCCTTATTTCTGACTGATGTTTAATTTGCATCAGTGCCAACAACGCAGGTCGACCTGGAGAGTTTGATTTAACCTCACAGAGAGAAAACAATCCACAGGCTGAAAATAAGCCCACAGATCAGTTTCTCTTCTTCAGCTCCGTCACAAGCACATCACTGCATCAATGATGGACTATGGACACAATGTCAAGTACTCAATCCAAAACACTGACTCATTATCCTTCAGTACACAGACAGAGACGTGTTTTATTTATGAGGAATGATGAATGTTCTTATACAGCCAGTCAAACAACCTGCCCTTTACATCCTTCACTCTGAGCGGGGAAAAGAACAAAGATAAAGTTAGTGCACAATGTGTGTTGTGATGTCAGTGTGTTGTCGGGCCTCCAGCAGTGTGGCCAAAGGCTTTTCTACACACAGACTGAACAAGTCAAAGTGTTTTAAAGCAGTGTTGGTTAAATCAGCCGCCTGTGCAGTACGAGCATGAAAACCTGCTGACTGCAGCGAACTGAAGCAGCTCCACTGTCAATGTTAAAAACAGCAGATACACAGAACACTACAGAGCTGCAGGGTTCCCTCCAGACTGACCCCATGATGGAGTGTGTGACCCTTCATGTTTGAGGGAGTGTGTGTGTTAGTGTGTTTGTAACCACAGACAATAAAAGACACACAGGTTTGTAAAGGTGTTTCTCAGGCAGGAGCTCTAATATCTTTTCCATCCTCTGTATAAAACACTGTGTGGGCCTGGAGAAGCTAACGTGAGCCTTCCTGTGAGTTTGCTCTCTCAGAACAAAACTTAGCTCAGCCCGACACCTTTTGTTGATCCTGTTGTTTCCTGTCACGCTGATTATCATCCTGTCCAGAAAGTGGCTCTGCTCAGAGAGAACTCTTCAGCTTTGTTGTAAACGTGTGTCTCCACTGTGCAGTGAATCAAACTCACCTGAAGCAGACACAGAAGTGGACCTGAGAGAAATGTTTCCTCCACACTGTGAATGATGTGAGGATACTTACAGTGTTCAGTGAACAACACGTGAGCTGTCAGTGTCTGCTGTACAAGAGAAGTTGTTGAGGTCTGAGACCTGTTAGAATGTTTCAGTGACAGGAGATCATGTTGTAAGTCATTAATGCATTCTTGCTCAGCGTTGTTAATCATCAACCATCAGCCTGAGTCAGACGTGAACACACATGCAGGTACAAATGTTGTCACAAAAACACATCCTGCACAAACACAACTAAGGTGTCTACAAGAAGGGCGACTGCTCTTCAGCCATGACAGGACTCCATTTAGAGGCGGTGTGCTGCACAGGTGCTCACTGCTCTAAGACAGACGAGACCTGAGAGCTGAACTGACTTCAACATGACAAACAGAGAGCGACATGAATACTGAGCAGCTCTCTCAGCAGCAACAGTCACATCCTGGTGTCAGCCGAGTCACTCACACAGAAAGCAGCAGATCCTTCATGAAAACTATCCGAGCTGATGGTGTTTATGAAGACGGTAGACGAGAGACGATTCAGATGTTTGTTGCTTTAAGAACGTTCGTGCAGCGCGTCGAGCAGACGCCTCAGACTTTACCAAAATAACTGGCTCATGTACACAAGAGGCTTTGAGTCTTGTTGATTAATCAGTGACAGTTTAGTGTGTGTGTGTGTGTGTGTGTGTGTGTGTGTGCGCGCACAGAGAGAGAGTACACCCTGGATAATGTCACATTAGCATACTTCCATCCCCGCGCTGTCTCTCAGTGTAAAACAGAAGACATACCTGTAGAGTCAGCCGTATACTGGCTCCACTAATATGTCTCTGATGTTCTCAGGAGTCAGCCGTGTGTTTCACCGCAGCAGCTCACATAACAGCATCGTGTGACTCACCAGGGGAATGGATGCATCACATTATTGCTCTTGCTGGATTAAACCAACAACCTGTAGCCACTCTGGTCCGTTTGTTAACATAATCCACTCCTGATGTGGGCTGAAAGTTTCTATATGGATTTTTATTGCTGTGAGCCCACTATTTCGTGTTTCGGTTGCCAACCATTTGTATGCTTTGAAGCTAAGGTTAGCTAATGGTAGCATCCACCGGTAAAAGCCAAACATAGTTTCCTGTAATAATTAATCTGAGAACTGAGACATGCACATGGCGATCAATAAATAGACAACTGAGGGTGATTTTTAGACTCAGAATAGTTAAAACGGAGGAAAACAGCACTGCGGCATGTTGTAAATAGCAGAAGTGGGAGCAGCTTAGACCTGGAAACAGTGATGCAACAATGTCCAATCTCACAAGAGGAGGACTGTATCCCTGTAGCCAATTATATTCAGGTGTATATACTGTGACTATACCCGCCCACTCAAAACGAAAAACTACTTGTGAGCGAGCAGGTGAAAGTTTCGCGAGCGAGAGAGCTGTGACCACAGTTGCGCGCTCAGAGATAACAGTCACACATGCAAAGCATGGTTTTGTGCTTGCAGGCTACAGATCTGCTCGCGCGAGCAGAGATAATCTGCGTGCAAGTGTCCTAAAAGCTCACAAAACTCAAATGTGTGTTCAGCGCTTTCATCTGTGAGGACTCCAGTGTTAAATCATCTTTTCATCCGTCTCTATTCAAACATGTATTTCAGTGATCAGCTGAGAGGGCAGAGGTCACAGAACATCTGATTAGAAAGAGAGGAAAGAAAAGATCCTCTTGAGACGTGTGTTTACCTGAGAATAAAGAAAACCACCAGTCACCAGAGCTGCTAATCGACCCTCATCAGGGGATTTTAGACCCATCAGGCTGCCAGCATGCTCTGAATATTAAAGAGTATTTTCTTAACCTGGGCCCTATGTGAGACCAACATAACTGATGGGTACAAACAGTTTTGGAATAGCTTCAGCTGGCAGTCAGGAGACAGGCTGTAATACCCGTAACATAATCTGTAAGAGCTAAAACGTCTGATCAAAGTTTGTCCACTAAAAGTTCTTGTTTTTGTCACTGACAGGTTCAGATTGATGTTTGAAGTCTCTGAACAAGTTCAGTTCCGGTGGTCTCGGGCTGCTTCGTTATGTTGCTTTGTTAGTGTTTATGTTTTATCGATCTGCCGGGGCAAGTTCAAACTTTGTGTACCTGGAATTTGTTTCCAGTACAGCTTGGTACAGGTTCCAACATTAAACATTAAACATATAACAAAGATATACATACAGACAAACACATTTCATGCATAAGGGCCATGCTTAATCCTCAGCGTTCAGAGTTTAGAATGTTTATTGCAATGGGAATGAAACTGTTTTTGAAGCGGGTTGTTTTGGAGGCAATTGTCCTGTAGCGCCTCCCAGAGGGCAATAGCTGGAAGACATAGTGTGCAGGGTGAGTGGGATCAGAGATGATTTTGCGGGCTCTGCACAGTGTCCGTTTGCGGTGGAGTGTTTCAAAGGATGGCAGGGGTATTTAAAGTGAGGCCTGGTAGAATGACGTTATGAGGCAGTTGTTTTGGCTGAACCTGTAATTTTAAGTGAATTCATCACACAGCTACCTGCTGACATGTGTGTCAGGCTGCTGTTTACTATTCAAGATATTTAAATAGATTCACACTCTCTCCGTACCTTCCAAAAGATCAAATTCTGCTGAGTCTGTTCTGAAGGCGAGCTGCCGCTCTGCAAACAGCATCTGTGTGTTCTTTAGGAGTCATTGTTTCAGGATTTACAATCACTTTTCTGTTCCTGAGAAATATGTTCACAGTGTTTACATCATTGAATGTGTTGCACAGAAGCTGCTGTAACTGTGATCCATCACATGGCACAATACATTATCTTCTCATCATCTGGGCATAAACCTGCAGTATCATGTTACTGTGAAAGTAAATGAAGACAAGCGAGCATCTTCATTCTTGTTATATACTTCAGTGTCATGAAGTAAATCAGACAAAACACGCAACATAACCTGCAATCAGTGTCACCTGCACACCTCAGCTCTCGACTGACCCCTCAAATCTTTAGACTTTGTCTGACAAACTTGAATATTTGAAATTTCACAATAATTTTATTTCCAAACATTTTAATGAGAAACAGGAGCTTTAAAAACATGTTGAATTAATCTATTAGACTAGTTTTATTCTGAACACAGGTCTCTGAGGGATAAAGTTTTGACATTTTGACAATCTGTTGATTAAATGTGTTCATGAGAGCAAACAAGGCTCCTAACACACATGTATCAAAGGTTGTATCACTTTAAATCAGAGCAACAACTTTTACATCGCTCTAAACACAGACATTATTTTATGAAGACAGTGAAATCATCCTCATCCACATCTTTAAGAGCACACTAACTACTGTAATAGTCCTTGTGTTCCTTCCCAGAATGCATTTGGGTGATGTTGATGTGCAGCAGGAGGCAGAAAGTTCAACCTGAACAAATGCTTCTCCGTGATTTTAGTAACTTTTAGTAAATCATTATTTTCACAGCTTTTCTCTCTTCAAACTCTTGATGGACTCATGACATGATCACATGATCAGTTCATCTCTCAGCACCATGCAGCTGCATCTGTGCTGTAATGAAAGCTGTCACAATCCACAGCTATTATCAAAGGCAGCACAGAATCAGGTTCATATTGTGTCTGTGTGTAAATGTGTCTTTATTCTGCAGGATCAGATGTGGGCAGAGACACTTCATCTCAGAGTCTGTTGTAGTTTGATCATAAATTAATCTTCAGAGTTTGTAGATATTTTTAATACACTTCACTTCACACGTCACCGACTTTTTCACTGATCTTCTCTGTTTCTATAACTTATTATTCCACGCCTTTATCACACCACACTGTTGTCATGGTGAGGGAGTTATCAAGCTTTAACTGAAAAATGTGGCCTTCATCTTCTGCAGTTAAGTGGCCCTGTCGACTCTTCCTCACTGATGTGTTGTTCTGGATATTTGGCTAATATCCTGCATCGCCACATTAAAGTGTTCTGTAGCTCACAGGAACAGATTCAAGGTAATGTGCCTTCAGTTCTGAGCGGATACACTCGACAGGATTTGTTGCAGTTTGAACGTTTCTATGTGAGAGAAAACACAAGATGTCAGAGTGAGTGAGCGTGCTCCTCAGAGTGTGGACTGATGCTGCTTTCTTTGCTTCTTCCACTGCTTGAAACAGTGACTGCTGCAGACCAGAGACATGAACGAGTGCACTCTCCCAACAATCACTTTCACTAATGGATCCATTTAGCTCCGAAGTGAAAAGCAAACCACAGCTGATACAGGTTTACTGCAGAAGTGCTGACCATCTCTGAGGTGATCGCAGGACCACAAGAATAAACTTCTGTGGAGAAGCACAGAGGGGAGTCTCCACTGAGGCAGAGATCAGCACAAACAAGAGTTAAGCTCTGTCTGAGCTGCAGGACCTCCTGTCCTTTGGGATTTTATTCCCATAACATCTAGTCAGAGGATTAATGAAGTGTGTTTTTCACTCAGAGATATCACGTGTGAGTTGGACGCAGATCTGCGGCTCAGTGGTTTTAACTTTTACTTCCTGTAACTGTGTCTGTAGTTCCCTCTGTGTCTCAGTGAGTTGTGTCAATAAAGTTGTCTTCTGTTTTACAAATAGACTGAGGGCGGGATCCATAAATTGCGCATCATTTGCCCCTGCTATCTGCCCCGTCTCAGGGTCCGATTCACAAAGCAAATTGCACTGATGATATTGAAGCCCAAACACGGCCATAAAGTTTCACAGATCCGTGCAGTTGGCTCTTGTTTTGTGTCTGATTGTTAAGAGAAGCTGTCTGCACCTCCACTCTGTGCTGCGCGGTGCTGCGCTCTCAGGCATCAGTTGAGCTCCACACTGACTGCTCATTTACATAGAAAGAGGCCAAATTTGCCCTGAATGTCTGCATAATGACTCATTTAAATACACACAAACAGCACCAGAGCATAGAGACGCTGTTTGCTCTGCAGCGCACTTTGAGGTGCATTCAACCCTCTGCGTGTGCTTGGAGAATGAGGCGGAGTCTTTTTGTGTCATTTGCAGGTTTAGAGGCGCAAAAGCTGCACAATCCTTTAGTGAAATCCTCCCTCAGTGTTAATAACAGAGTGTCAGCTTGTTCTCCAGCCCGCCATCATGTCAAACACTCAGTGATCACATTGTCTGTGCAAAGCTCATGAACATCATCTACATGCATGTTTGTGTTAGTGCATCCATAGTTTGGTGGGAGTGATGCTGCTCAGTAACAAGCTGTGTGTGTGTTTGCCTCTGGCCCATGTGAGGCTCTGAATCAGCCCTTTGAGCTCCAACAACAGAGCTCACTGTACCGGAGGAATGCTGCTGATGTCTGTAAAAAATGTATCTTAGATTCTTATATATTCTATTATGATTAAATATAACATATTTTGTGTCTACGTTTATAATGTGTTGTAGTAATCTATATTTATAATGTAATTGTGCCGTGCATTCAGCAGCTCAGCTGAATTATCTTCTTTAGTGAGTCATGAAACTGATACTTCTGCATCACCCTCAGCCGAGCTTCAGCTGTGGGTCAGTTTGAAACCATCACACACAGTAGTGATTAAAAACCACTCCGCTCAAAATATGATTTGGTTATTTTTGCTCTTGTTTCCCTCATTGGAGTTCCCAATCATCAATGGTTTATAAGGGGATTTTAGGGGGTGGCATGGGGTGGCCACCCCAGATCTGATAGATAGTTGGTCAAGTTAATCAACATAATAAGGCAGGACAAATGCTGATGTATCAGTGATGACAGCTCAGCTGATCCGATGATTCAGGCCCAGTTTGCAATGAGTTAAGGTAGGACTGAGGCCGTGAGAGCTGATCTCTCGTCAACGGACCCGAAATCCCGAAATCGAAAGTGCTGTTGAGCAACTGCCACGGCACCGGCTGCATACAGCTGCATCCACTGAGAGCACATTTGGCAGAGAGCAGACTTCACTGTTTGCCAGTATATGCCTCATGCTTTTACAGCGGGAAATGCTGCAGTGATCACATTTGTCTGGGTCAAAATCACAAGGGGATGATTATTATTACCGAATTGTTTTCCTCTTCTTTATTTCTCTTGCAGCATACCATATCATTTGTAGCATAGCCATATATGAAGTAATGAAACATACAGCATCGCTGGTTATTAGATTTGAACTTCAATTGCACCGTGGTGGTCCTCTCCTCATCCAAGCCACTGGGCAGAGACAAAGCATCACACTCGCGGGTCCACGGGAGTGGGGATGGTAAATACGCTCCGAAAAGTCCCAAAACGCGAGCAGAGCTGGAATACGAGGACATTTAATTCACTGAGTCACAGCAACGTGAGTACAGGAACACTTCACATGGCCCGCAGGTGCTCACAAACGTGTACAGTGAACTTATATTGGGAGAGAAGGCAGGGACGGTTGTTACAGTGACATCTCAAAAACCTCTTATTAATAAGTAAGAAGAGAGTCTGAGCATATGACAGCTTGTAGTAACAGGACACAACAGTTATTCGTTTTTATATGTTGTCATTTCTTAAAAGATCCAAACATGAACACTGTAAGCAGGCTGTTGATCATTTTAAGTTAATTAATTAAACAGAATTTGTAGAGGAATGATTTTGTACCAAAAACAGCTGTTTACAGACTGGGTGCTAAAACACACAAGAGACCTAATTCTCCTTTGAAATAATTCCCTTACTCTTTAGAAATGGGTTATATCAGTGTATATGATAGAAGAGTGCCATTAAAATGAGCAGAAGCCAGCAAATTTGGGCTTTTACGGCCACATTTTTTCTCTGGGGGGCATGCCCCCAGACCCCAGTCTACTTTTCCCCACTTGCTGAATACTCCATATGTTTGTGGAAATCCCTGAATAATCTCAACAATATTGGACAAATGTTATGTACTATTCATTCAAATCATAACTTTTCTTATGCTCCTCATTATAGTTTGTGTGTGTTTGTGAAGAAATGTATAGCGAGCTGTGGTGAGATGGTGTTTTTTTCAACATGTGTATATAACTTTGTTTTGGTGTGACACCCCAATATTTTCTGTGGCCATCTTCGGCCATCCCTATGAAAAAATCCTGGGGTCGCCACTGCCAATCCCTTCATTAATACAGTGTTTGACATTGACATTAAACAGAATCTCTACGGTGTTGAAATGTAACACATCACGTATTCTGTGTATTTATTCTGAAGGTTACAGAAACCTGATGAAAACGCTTCAATAGAGGACAAATAATCAGTGTGAAGGAGAAGAGGAGGAAGAGAAACATTGGACATTTAGAGTCAGCACACTCTAACACTGCTAATAGATCATTTTCCTCTAAATTGTTCATTTCCTGTTTATCACACGATTACATGTAAATTCAGATCACTCTTCAGTTTCTATTGGAAATGTGTGCAGTGGAAGGCATTGATGAATCCTGGGCCATCCATTAACTTCATGTTAATAAGACATCCAATCAGCAGGTCATGAGGGCACCTGCGTGCAGGCCGGCTGTTGCTAATGAAACTCATTGGTGGTGTTTTCATCGGTCCAGCCTGAGCCTGCTGGAAAACAAGCTAATGTTTACACTGACATCCTGCTGGAGGACAGAACGGCTCTGAAATGAAAGATTCATTCGAGGTGTGAATCTTTGCAGCAGCGATCAGTCAGAGTGGAAACATGGTGAAACTACAAGAGGAGAAAGGTACATAAACCGCACCAAGTCAACACCAATCAATGACAGCTCATTAAACGGGGAGACGGGGTAAACAGCATATGGACACACCTTTAATGTCAGCACACACACGTTAGCGTCCTGGCTGCTGGTTGTAAATAAAGACTCACAGACACTTCAGCAAAGCTTCACTTCCAAACAACGTCAGGAGACTGAGCTTATTGTTGACCTGATTATAATTCTTATCTTGAGTCTGAGAAAAGAAGAAAATAAAGTCAGTATGTTTTTAAACTGAACTGAATTGTGAGTTTGCGCAGCATGAAGGGTAAACTCTGCTTTCAGCAGCTCATCTATACGGTCTGATGGCACTGCAGTCTGTTTGAAAGGAAGAGCATCCGGGCTGATGTTGGGCTCCATGAGAACATTTTCTAACACCTTATAGTCTCCTGAATGTTACAGCACTAACTCTCTACATAGAAGACAATCATCCCAACAGGAACACATGTATGCTAATGGGTCCCTGAATGCAGCACAATGATCTGAGTGTGATGATAATAGCAGCTAATTAGCAGGAAACAGTTTCACAGATAGCATCTCACCTCCTGTCAACAGCTTGTTAGCATTTCACACATTAATGAACGTGTTCACCTGAACAAACACAGGTGATGTCACTCATTATGTGGGTTAAAGCTTCATTAAACATCATCTCCTGTGTTTCTACTTTAAGTTGAACTTTATATTGTAATATTTTATTGTCTTCATTTGACTTTAAACGTGTTTGGAGGCTTCACTCTGCAGCTGCTCTCCTCCACAGCAGCTCTAAAGCACAGTTTCCTAATGACTGCGTTCAGGATGAGTCTTCCTCTTATCAGAGTGCAGCTCAGAGTTTTCCTCGTGTGCTGGAGTGAAACTGTGGAGAAGATAACTCACCGGGTTGATGACACAATGACAGCGAGTCCCTCAGGAAGCTGCTCTGATGAAGCATCAACATCACTTGGTTTGGACTCACTGCTGCAGAGTGTGATGAAGTCTGGGAATACACAACCAGCAAATGACATGTGATGATGTGATATCGACGTTTTAGTTCATCAGCTGAAGCTTCATTCATTTTTCATCATGCTTTTATTTTGGCGATCATACGGGGGAAATGAAAGACAACAGCAGCAGTTCTTTTATGAAGTTTGCTATAAGCTCTGACAAAAGTGAATTGTTAAGAGGAAAGAGTGAAAGAAACTCTGATATTGAAACATTTACTCTCTCTGAGGATCATCTGAGGGCTGAGCATCGAGTCATGTCACACATCAATAATACACTTTGCTTGTTCCCCCTCAGGTTCATAAATTGGCTCTTTTGGAGTCTCATTATTGAGAACAAGCAGCAACATGTGATTAATTACCGTCTTCTAATTAGACCTGCAGTGTTGGAAGCTTCACATGATTTCATCTGCAGGAACATTTATCACATTTACACACTGAGATCATTCTGTCTCCACATCTGCTGCGTGCAGGAAAACACACACACACACACACACACACACACACACACACACACACATGCAAACACACACACACACACACACTAGGGATGCAATAATTAGACTTTGATGGTACGATTATAGTCTGGGAAATAATCATGGTTTCACGATTATCATAATTATTATGCATTAATTCATTTTACATTATTAATAAAATCACATGAACATGAACATTTGTTATTATTATTATTATTATTAATAATAATACTCATTATAATAATAATAAATGAATTTCAATGTACTAAATCCCATAGTATAGGCTAGGTATAGGCTGGTGCTGGAAGCTCCTGATGTCATGTTAGTGTTTCACACCAACCGTCTTGAATAAGTCTCTGGTCCTTCTTGGTGAACCCGAAATGCCCCCACACGGCCGACTGAACTTGTGGATTTTTTTTTTTCGGTGGATGCAAAGCTTCACTGCTCTGTCCCTCTGCCATAGTAAAGCTAATGTAGCGTAGCCTCTTTCTAATTAGCATGTCACATTAGTGTCACAGGTGTCACTTGTTCTCGTTCCGTGCAGGTTGCGCCAAAAACAAGCAGCAGGAAAACTGGTGTAGCAGAGCCTTCCAGATTAAATTAGCGTGACGCTTATATATAGTGAAACAGGTTAATCATCCCTAACACACACACACACACACACACAGAGGCATATCCTTCTGTCATGAAGTGGGTTCATGACTGTCTGCAGAGAGACATCAGAGTTTATACGTCTGCGATGAGTCAGTAACCTCACCAAAGCTGTGAAGGGGCTGAAGGTCATAAATGTTCACAAATAAATGTTCCATAAAAATAAGGTGAGCCCCTTTAGGCTCCTACATGTGCCACTTTGAAGTGAACACATGGAGCAGGAGGCGTTGCATCCTCAGCAGGTGTGTCCTTCACTGAGCTCTGTGTCGACCTTGCTGCTTTATTGGAGGAGATGGAGTGATTGTCGAGTGGAACACGCTGCCAGTTTATGATCTCACTCCAGCAAACATTATTTCCATTCCAGTCTTGTGATCTGATTTGGTCTGTGAGCGAAGCCTCCACTACTGTGAGGACTTCTGCATCCATTTGTGAACACATTTCAGCTGCTTGTAATAATATTACAAATACTTTTACAGCGCTCAGATCAGCAGAGATATCACAGCTTCCTGTCTCAAAGCTCACAGCTTTAGGGGATGTTTTTGTTACAGTGCAGAAATGTGTTTGATTTTCAGCTTGTATCAGATCATGAGGAGAGGAAGACGTGACGTTCATGGTGTCAGACTTTAGCACAGTATGCTACATGTTAGCATCCAGAGCTGAAGCTAGAGGGGAACCTACAATGTTGGACAGCTCAACAACCTGCCATATTTGAAGAGCTGTGAGTGAGAACGGGCTGAATGTGCAGATGAGATGTGAGAGACAGTGTGTTAACAGCACATCAACACTCACACACAAACCTGCCTCACGTGACCACTGTGAGTGTTTGTACTCTGTGACCTCCTAATGCATCTCCTTCTCTCATGTTCACTCTGTACAATGACAGTAAATGGTGTGTGCACAGACAGCTGCTAATTAAAGGTGCTGCAGTTTGTTGTGACTCTAAATTCAGTGGATACATGCGAGCTATAGTTTGTCTCTGAGTGATTGGCTCTCAGCTGTAATGCTGGGATGTTGCAGGGTTATGTGCAGCAGGTATGACAGGAAGTCTTTGTGAAGTGACACAAACCAGCCTCATTGTAAATGTGCTGTGTAGCTGATAAGGGATTAAAGGGTGTGAAAAGTAGCACAGAGCAGCAGGAGGACGAAACAACAGAGCTGAGAGCGAGAGACAAAAGGTTTACGTTTGTTTTCTGTCAGTCACCAAAGAGACAAACATCCTCAGTGATCCCTCAGAGCTCACGTTTCATGTCATCATCCTCTACATCATGTGTTCATAACTCAAATATATTAATTGTACTATAGTGAGATTTATAGAGTTCTTTCTGCAGTGAGCCCTGCAGGAGAGCTGACTCACATGATAGGGCCTGACATTAAAGGACCTGTGTTTGACTGTAACCCAGGCTGCTGAGATAAGGACTCTGCTCTGATTGGTGCTCTCTCTACCTGGTGAGCTACAGAGAGCACTGCACTGAGTTCAGTGACATCACATTCATTGTGTGACATCACTTCCTTCTTTATAGTTTCCTTAAATAAAAACACTTTTCTTAAACGTAACCAGTTTTTTAATTTGTCCCTGTTTGTGCGTCTGTCTGCAACTTAGTGTTTTTTGCTGCTGTCTTGGCCAGGTCTCCCTTGAAAAGGAGATTCTTAATCTCAATGGGACTACCTGGTTAAATAAAGGTAAAAAAAAAAAACGTAACCAGTTTTAACAAATTAAATCAAACCAGTCAGTTTTAAAAAATAAATCAAACAACAACAATTTCAAAACATTAACAACGTGTTTATTATTGTCACCATGATGGCAAAACTCCACTCCATTCCAATTGTCGCTGCAGGTAGATAGATGACTAGTTAGTTAGTTCAGACCAAGTACTCTGATTGGACAAGAGGCACGCCATTAGAGCTGATATAGAGAACAACATCACTGGGACTTTTCACTCTGTGTATCACTCCGCCTCAGCCAGGTGTTCTGAACTCTGTGAATGAACATCACAGCAGAGCATGTATGTCTACATTGATCAAGCTGGTACCTCTGAATCACACAGAAGACTCTTATTTAACTGGCTGATGATCAATTAAAACAAACAAATAATAGCACATGATAAAAACAGCTGATTTGTGGTAACCTGGAGACACAGAGAGCAGGAGGATGTTTGTGCTGCTCGGCAACAAAAGTCAAGTTTCAGTTAAGTTTTGAACTAGTTGAGTTGATGGAGCAAAAAATAATGTGTTGTTCATTTTTACTTTTTACAAATATTTGCTGCTTGTTTAACTGTTGTATCAAAGTAATATCACACTCCAGGTTGTGACGTTGTTCTGAATATCATCTCGGCTGTAATTCTGTAGTGGGCACAAGGATGCAGTCCAAGTGTCGCAGGTAATCACAGCCGTTACAGCTGTGATGATATTCAGTCCATCGCTCTCTCTTAATTACACACTAAACATGCTCATCTGCTCACACGTGCTAAAGGGCCTGTGTTTAACTGTAACCCAGGCTGCTGAGAGAAGGACTCTGCTCTGATTGGTGCTCTCTCTACCTGTTGAGCTACAGAGACCACTGCACTGAGTTCAGTGACGTCACATTCATTATGTGACATCACTTCCTTCTTTATAGTTTTCTTAAAGGTACAATTTAAATCAAAACACTCTTTTTTTGTTAAACTTAAACAGGTAGTTTTCAACATACATGAAACAGGAACAATTTTAAAACGTTACCATGGCGACAAAGCTCTTGTTACATTACACTTGACCAGAGCATTTATTGGTTCAACAGCCGAAGCAGGAGAATCGTCCTCATGAGACTGAAGAGACGTGGATGTGGGGGCTTGGACTCAGGCTGGGACACCTTTACTGGATTAATTATAGTTTAAGGACGCTGTATCATGTTGATATTATTTATCATTACATTATGACATCACACACATGGTCTATCATGCACATGATTTACTGATATATTTTTATACTTTACTTGTTGTACTTTATAGACTATATGACTGATCCGTTGTGTGATCACACCTTCAGGATACAGATTGGGCACATTGCTCTGCTGTGTTATGTTTCTATAACCTGCTAAAAAGTTCTGTCTTATTTGTGGAAACACATCCGTTAACACAACTCAAGACCTGTTTGGACCCCTGAAGAATGTAAATGTGAGCAGTGTTGGTTATAAAGAGCAAATATAAAGCTTCCACAGCACTTTACCTTCCTTTAATGGCTTCATTTATCATTCTCATGCACCAAGAACAGAGATATTTAACAGATTTCAGTTAGAGCATTTTAAACTGAAATACAAGATATTCCCACACAGTGCACTTTCATAGCGAGTGCTGTTCAGTCAGCAAACTCCTGCTGGAGAATGTCTCATCAAGTGTTTGTGCTTCAGCAGAAATCAGATGGAAACAGGAAACACTTTGCTGTTTCTGTGAACTTCTCAAACACTCCAACAAGTGTGCTGAGCAGAAACAGACTCTGAGGCTGAGAGCCAGTGAGCCCGGGATGCATCTGTGAGCGTGTTCAGGATGATGAGATGCAGAACATCCACTGACTCTGCCAAGGTCAGAGCTGAAGAGGAAGAGAGGGGGCGTCTCTCATGCAGAGAGGACGACAAGCTTCCACTGGGAGAGATCAGAAGCACAAGAGCTGGAGTGTGTGTGTAGGTGTGTGTTTGTGTGTGTGTGTGTGTGTGTGTGTGCGTGTGTGTGTGTGTGTTTGCGTGTGTGTGTGTGTGTGTGTGTGCGTGTGTGCGTGTGTGCCTGTGTGTGTGTGTGTGTGTGTGCGCGTGTGTGTGTGTGTGCGTGTTTGTGCATGCGTGTGTGTGTCTGTGTGTGTGTATGTGTGTGTGTGTGTGTGTGTGTGTGTGAGTGTGTGATTTAATTTCCCCCATAAGAGCTGAGACAAAGATGAAGAGAGCCCCTCCCATGATGCACCAGGAGTACCTGCCTCTGTTGTTATCAGTGATTGGAAAGGAGGCTCACACGGCGCCTGTTAGACGATAGATTGCTCTGATAGAGTCGTGGTGGCAGCCGTGCCGGTTGTTTAAAGGGCCATTCGGATGCAATCTGAGAGATTTCAGCCTGGATTTATGCCTCCCTTATTGCCGGGGCTCCTCACTCCTCAGCTACTGTAAACCAGGATGAATTATTGTGTGGGTAAGCAGACTTCCCCCTCTCCCTCCCAGCAGACAGGACCCTGAGCTGAGCAGGCTGGTTGTGCTGTGTGTTTCATGAACACTCTGCAGCTTCACCTGCGTGTGTGAAGCACATGAACAGAGTCATTAGAGAGCAGGGTTCAGCTCATCCTGAGGCCAGAGGTGATCCCCTCAGTGAGAGACAGAAACTAAGCAGCATTTATTCAGTATCCATGTTGACAATGATACAACCTTTGTGTGATTCATGTCACACTATACCTGACTGCCATGTGGCACAGACTCCGCCCCCCACCACAGAGAACATTTAATAAGAATAAATTGGACTCATTTGTCTGTCCAGTTGGCGCGGACAGAAAACAGAATCTACATTCTTTAGCAGAAAATTAACTCCGGGGAAACTTTGAGCTCATTTTTCCTCCTCAGTGATGAATCTTTGCTGCTGCTGATGGATGAGGCTCCACCCTCTCTAATGAGCTTTAGACCTCGCCTCGTCCTCTTGGGTTGCTTTGGTTTGTAAAGATTGATAATAACTGAGAAGTAAGAAGTTTGCTATAGTTCTGATTTGGAGCTTTGAAGTGTATAAAGTTTATAAGGATTACTGTCAGCCTCAGTTGAGCCCTTGACAGGCCGAAGACGTGGGGAGCTTTTAAAACGTATTTTAATTGTGATTTTTAAACTTCAGTTTAGCGGCTGGGTTGGAAATGTCGACATGTTGGTTGGAAGGTTTAATGTAGGAAGACAGCAGGTCTGAGATCAGTGTTTGCCTCACTGACTTTCTACCATAGACTGTATATAAGAAGTGAATGCAGCCTCTTGGGTTCAAAAGTGAAGCTGATGTTAAAGTACCTTCAACCTGCATTATTTCTGATGGCGAACAGGTGGCGACCCCTTTGGTTGCAAAAACAAGTCTGGTTGAGTTTTAGGGCGTGGCTACCTGTGATTGACAAGTTGCTACCATGGCAACCAGCACAGAGCCGTAGCGATGTGTATCCACCCTCTCTTCAGAATATGGTCGCCTATGGCCCCAAAAAAACAAGATAGTGACGACCAACAAGCCAAACTTTAGTCTTCAAACACTCGTCCACAAACCAGTGAGTGATGTGACCGTGGCTACGTCCACTTCTTGAACACAGTCTATAAATCCAACACTTGACCCGTCTGCCCAGTAATCATTCGGATGGACAGGCTCATGGTATCCCATGATTCCACACAGCACGGACCAAATACAGCTTTTTATCTCTGAAGTTCAAAGCACTAACTCTAAAGTGATCAGTATCATGTCTGAAACATGATAACAGCAACATGTGCTCTCAGCTGGGCTCTCTGCTCTGTCACCTTCTTTATCATTGGCTGGAGAAAGATATTTAACAATGACACACGTACATGAGGAAAGTCCTGCTGAGTCCTTTGTCACACTCCTTCTTCTGTCTGATGGCTGCAGGATGCTGTTGTAGTCTTTAGTGGGAGATTAGATTCTGTTAGTCTTTATGTTTTATCTAGATGAGCTCAGCATGCATCAACCAGCTTGATATGTGTCCACCTGAATAAAGCACAAACAGCCAACATTACAGAAAACCTCCTTTACTAATGTTTCTTTTAATGCCCTGTTTTAATGATCAGGCCGAAGTGTTATACTGAATATATGTGTGCTGATGATGTGGGGGCGTGCATGAGATCATGTCTTCTCACTGTCTCTTACCTTGGGTGGATTCTTCGATAGCTTTCATTAGAGAAAATAATATTTCTCTACTGATGCTCCAATTTGATCTGCCAACAAGGACATATTGATCTGTGTTTGCTTCTCAGTCCAAGCAGCACAACAAAGGTGTTACAGGTGAACATATTCAGCTGCCACGTAAAAGCACAGTGTGCCCAGTAGGCAGCTGTTAAAGCAGAGTCGTCATTTTGTGAGAAACTGCTGGAAATGTTTCAGACAGAAGAAGAAACTGTCTCTCTTCATCACTTTGACATTTTAATGTGGCAGAAACTGAAATCAAATAAAGAAGAAACCTGACAAAAAGGTGATTTGAAAATGTCTCCCCATTTCCTTCTGCTGCTCAGACTGCCCCTCTGTTACCTGAGGGTGCTAGTTAAAGCTCTGCTCATGACAGGTTGTGGATAAAGTGGCTCTGTGGGCCTTTTACTGCTGTGCACCCTGTTTGTGTGTTATTTAACAGAAGCTCTCCGGTCAGCCAGAGTCTCCTTCTGTCTCCATCGGGTTCAACAGAGTCATCAGCTGTACTCTGCTCATCGCCTCCCAAGGAGAGGAGCGGAGCATATTTGTTGGCCATGTAACACTGACTGCTGTGCAAATGTGTGAGGACAAACCTGTTTCAGGCATTTACAAATATGCTGGGTGGCTCAGTCGGTCGTCTTTAAATCGGAAGGTTGGTGGTTCGATTCCCAGCTCCCAGTCTACATGTCGGAGTTTACTTGGGTAAGACGCTGAACCCAAATTGCTCCCAGTGGCACAGCCATCAGTGTGTGATAACTGATTGACAGTTGGGCACTTTACGTAGCAGCCTCTGCCATCAGTGTGTGAATGTGTGTGTGACATGGTGAATGTGACATGTAGTGTAAAAGCAGCTTTGAGTGGTCGCAAGACTAGAAAAGTGCTTTATAAGTAGAGTCCATTTACCATTTACACATTTAGATACCTGCATGCTCATTTTTTTCACATGCACACAAAACCAAACCTTTTTGACCTTTATTTGACTCCATAGCTTTGCCTCCTGGGGCCTTGAATCCTGCACATAAAGAAGCTGTTCCTCACAGTGAAATGTTCTTTACTTATCAAAGGAGTTCATTTCACTGATCTGTTCTCCTCACTAAGCATTTCTAGCTTCCTGTACTTAAAGACTTCCTCAGAAGTGAAAAATTAAACATTCCCCTGAAATGTTCGCTGACTAACTTCCTCGCCTGCAGACTATCAGGATGGAAAAGAGTAAAAAAGGAGGAGAAAACCTTAAATCATTCATGTTTAACACACCTCGCTGATGTCTGTGGTTTAGATGGTAGCAGCATCACTGGGGACGTCCTGCTCGCTGCAGACAGGTGTGACCACATCAGCAGCTCTGTTGGAGCACATACTGTTGCAGAGGAGTCTGGATAATTTCCCACGTTTATTTCACTGGCAACTCCTCGACGGATTGATGAAGAGGTCTCGACCTCTCTGCAGCGTTTCATTCAGACGTACACTTTAACATCAGCATTTTCTTCCTTCCTTTGTTTCTTGATATAAAGTTTAATATCTATCGACATCCAGTCCCTTCAGAAGAGCCAAATGTTTGTCCTCCTGCTCTCAGGGCCTCACTTCTCTCACAGAGCTGGAATCAGTTCAAATCTGCATTTCAGTTTATCACTGAGAAGAAGTCAGAGTCGTGTCTGTTGTGTGACACATCTGGAGTGCTCTTCTATAAAATGTGTTTCTGTTAAACTGATGGAGGGAAGTTTATTTACATCTCTTCCTGGAAGCTGGAGCTGTTAGACAGCTGCTGAGTCACTTTGGATGTGTGTTAAATAAAGACACAAATGAATGCAGGAGATATTTAATGAGATGTAAAAAGAGTAAACTTTATGTGACAGAGTAATCTCAGAGTCTACCAGTGCTGCCATGATGACAGCCTGACTCTGAGATATAAATATACACTGTATTAATGGCTGACTTTGTCCTCTGATGATCTGACTCTCTCAGTGTGAACAAGAGAGCAGATATCTTCAGTCACTCAGGATGATGATT
Source organism: Semicossyphus pulcher (assembly GCF_022749685.1). NCBI lineage: Eukaryota > Metazoa > Chordata > Actinopteri > Labriformes > Labridae > Semicossyphus > Semicossyphus pulcher. The sequence continues at coordinate 30,746,768 of NW_027211604.1, read as the reverse complement.
GTTCTGCTGCCTGTGCACATCACTGTCACGTCTTTCAGCTGCACATACAGCTGCTGCACACACTGTCTTTATCTGTCACGTGACCATCGCTGCACTGTGGCTGTAGTGATCCTTAGATGTCAGTGTGTGTTTGTGTCCATCAATGTGCTGTAACCAGTGATGGTGCAGTAAAGACACTTTTAGACTCCAGCTCTTCTTTTAAGCAGCTTTCTTAGTTTTTACTGATAATAAGAGGCTATTATTTCCACTTCTAGCATACAGGCCGACTGTGGTTCAGGAGGCTCAGTGTGTGAATGGGTGAATGTTGGCATGTGTTGTGACGAGCTTTGAGTGGTTGGGTGCTGTATAAATGCAGTCCATGTGTCGTTACATTGTGGTATAAAGTGGGGCTCACCATGGTTAGACTTGTATTCTGTGATCACTAATATGTGTTGAGATCAATGAGCTCCATTGACTCTCTGTGATTCAAACTAAACGTTCAGATGAGAAATAACTTCCATCTCAGTGAGTCGATGTTTGCAGCTCGACCTCAGGATGACGTGTTTCGCTCTGCAGCCTCCGCTCACTTCCTGTACTTGAAATCCAACAAGTGTTTACAGCCGACACTGCGCTTCAGCTGCACAGAGCTTAGCATAAGAGGCTAATAATAAGAGCTTCACTCATGATGAAACATTTTAAATGAAGCACAATCAAATATACTGCAGTCAATCTTCTTTATAGACTCTCATTATATTTATAACTTGCTGGTTGCTGACATAAACTGTGATCACTTCAGCTCCATTATATTAATCAGGCTGCAGTACACAGGGTCTGTGTTAGAGAGCTGCATTTCTGATACACACAACAGCCTCAGTGGGATTCATCTGTCACACAGACATTTACACAGAAAACATTGTGCATGTGCTCAATCAGACATGTTTCAACAGTAATCTATCTACATGTTGACTGAATACATGTTTGGTAATGACACCGTGTCCTGACCTGCTTTGACTGATGATTCATTGTCTTTATATTCAAGGACAGGTTTTAAAGTAGCACTGATGTTTTGTCATGAGAAACTATATCTACGATACGAGAAGATATGATATACCTCATTGAGGAAATCTGTCTTAGACTCCACTGCTGTGCACACCTCGCTCCCATTACAGTAGGTAATAAATTAGAAACAATAGAAACCAACACAATACACATGTAAACAAGAATACATGCCCGTGAAAAGAACACAAACATGTAGTGCATGTAATCCAAATTGCACAGATTCACATAAAAGAAAGTCCAAAATAAGAGAAAAAGAGAAAAATATAAGAATATAGGAATACAAATCTAAAGACATAGGAACACCTCGATGCTGTTGCACACTCCACAATCCATATAACCTCAGGAAGCATTTAGACTTTTGATCGACGTGGGCACAAACACATTTTTAAACTTTTGCATTTGGGAACTCTGTATAGTCTGCCGGATGGTAAAAGTTCACATACAGAGTGGAGGATGTGAGACGGGTCAGACAGAACTCTCTGGGCCTGCCTGAGAACAGACTGTTCTCAGGCAGGCCTTCCAGGATTTTTAAGATCATGCTTCAATCACAGATGTCTTGTTCTTCAGGTCAGAAATGCCATAATCAAAACTTGTGATTGGGAAGTTGAGTTTTTCAAGAGTCAGGTGTTTGGCCTCAACAAGTGAAATGAGTATCTTCTTTCATTCATATAGTCCTACCCCTTCAAACAAGTCATGCATGCTGTCTGTAACTTGTGAAATGTGACAGGAGAGGAACATCATCTGCATGGTTTGTTTCTCATCAAAGAATGATCTTCTTTTGTTTGGGTCCTTGTAGTGGTCTTGTGTGCTTTCCAAGAATCCAAGAATGGCGTTTAAGCCAAGATTGTCCCCACAAAATTGGGCATCTGAAAACCGCATTTCACCCTTGAAGTGAGGTGTGTTGAGGAAGATACCACTGACCTCAAGGTCCTTAAGTTCCTCCATGACTGGGTGCAGAACACTATCAAGTCCATATGTTTTGGCATCGTCCGATTTGTAAACTTCAACCAGAAAAAACGAGGAGAGCTTTGAAAGAAACTCTGGAGGCAGACTCTTGATTGTGAAGTAAAGGAACCCCAACTTGTGCACCCCAACCTTTGAACCGAGTGGGTTCACTGTTTCACAGTCATCGTTGTATAACAGAATTTGAACAGACACTTTGCTGGCGAAGAGAGAATGCTGTTTGCAATACTCGCCATCGTAGAAGTCTAAAAGGACTCCATTTTCTCTTTGCTGCCAGGTAAAGATGGCATCCAAAATGGCGGGGATCTCAATCAGTTTAGTCAAGAGAGGTTTCAGTGGGACACGATAAAACACATCATGAAATGCAACCTGTCGAACTGTCTTCTGTCTAAACACTAACAAACTGACGGTATTAGCTATAAACACAACATATCAACTTGTCAGAGGTTTATTTTAAAATTGTCTGCTGCAGAAAAAAAAGAATACTGATACACAAAACATTGCTGGTCTGTCTAAGTGTCTCTCCTCCTTGCCTTGTTTTGGATTGGATTGGATTATATTGGATTGAATCAGCAGGTGAAATCATGATTTTAACTCTTTAACTTTATCTGAGCTGTTTTTTTCAGGGCAAATTACTTCGTGTCAAGTTCCCACAGTTGAAAGCATTGAATGATGAAGCTGGATAAATAGCACATTTTACTTTCTGTCTCTTACTGGTAACATCACAATATTATGTCTCAGAAAGCGTGAATTTACCTTTGAAGACGTCAATAAGTCAATCCAACTGCCACTCGGCCAGTATGTTGGAAACAAAGCTGTCCATCACAAACCTGGAATGAAATCCCCCCCCCCCCCCCCCCAAAAAGCATATTTCTAACTGAACACTTATCCCTCTGGAAAAATTAAGCTTGCCATTTTTGACAATCTTATCATAATTTCAGCAATATCAATGTCTATTAATAATATCAATCAAATCAAAGCTCACACTGATAGAGATTCAGATTGGGTTGACATGACAGAGACTTAAAAATATCAATGTATGATCAGCGCCTCGTTTGTATCGTCCAGCACAGAAAATCTCTTTTGATCATGTTAAGCAGCTGGCCTTGTTTCTGAAACATTAAGCTGGCTTCGGTTGCCATAAGACGTCTAAATGGCCAGCTCACCACCCAACTGCGTTGAGACCATGTAAAAGTTGTACTGAAAGTAAAAAAAAAAGAAAAATGAACTTAAGGACAGAATCAGCACTGGTAACGAAATGAAAACCGACAGCTTACCCACTTTGCGTCAGTTTGTAAAGCAGAACACACATTATTAAACTCCAAATTACAGCTAGGAGGTTACGCTTAGCATACTGTTATCTAGCAAAAAGTTAGTTAACTTAAAAAACCTCATTGTACAAAATGCTGTTACAGTTAGTGAACTCTCCCAAGCCACAATATTTACTATGTTATTTCCGTGGTGGGCATAGCTTTTCAAAGGTTTTCAATTCTAGTAAAGCTCACATCATTGGATGGTTCAGTAAGCTAAGTAAACCTCCCACACATAAGAAACTTTATCAATAACTACGCGATCTTCAGCCTCAACTTTACAGTTTAACTCCAGCCATAAATGCTCGGTATCAGACCATGGAACGTTTACTGCATAACCTTGACATAAATAGATGGAGAAAGTTAACGTTTGAGGGTAAAGTAGGTTTACTCATTGGACATTCAGTAAAAGCCCCCCTACATCTTACCTTTACGACATTACACATGGATCAGTCTTTCACTTTCACCATCTGAAGCGACATGCACCTGCATCAGCATCTCCTGTCACAGGTTAGATGTTCTAAAGCCTGAAATCAGAGCCAAGAAGAGGCACAGAAGTCGAGTCTGATGATGGAGCCAGAATAAAGTGCAGCCCAGCTTTAAGTCAGATTTCTTACTTTATATATAAAGAGAGTGTTTGTGAGACAACACTGCAGCTCTGCTGCTGCAGAAGTCTCTTTGATTTAGTGGATCTCACATTGAGCAACACGAGCCTCTAAATGATCACTTTGTATGACAGGAGACACATGTAGGCTGACATGCTGCTTTCAGTGTGTCTTTAGTCGTGTTACTGATGAGACTCATTAAAGACACTTCACTGGAGGAGTGTGACGTGGTTAACCTCTCCATTACATCACTCATCAAATGAATTCATAAGCTACAGTTTAATGGATAGAGTCCAGGTGACAGGGCGGCATCACACTATACTTTCAAACTCATATAACAAAAACAAGACGAAGCAAATTAAGTTTTATCCAAGAAAATGATGAACAATTAGATGAATCAGTCTCACACAGAAGTAGTGAAGTTGTCAGTCAGTGACCTCTGTCTGCTGCTTTAAAGAACACACAGAAAACTTGCTGATAACTGAAGACACATATTTATACCTAAATACCTAAACTGACTGATTATAGAGTAAATGAGGATTAATAAGGATTATATATGATGAAGAGAGGGCCTCACAGCAGGAAGCTTTTTGATCATCCAGCTGCTGTTCCTGTGTGGACTTCATGTTCTCTCTGTCTCTACTCCGGCTTCCTCTCACAAAAAAACATGCAGGTTAGGTTCACTGGAGACTCTAAATTCCCTGTAGGTGTGAATGTGAGTCGAACGGTTGTCTGTCTCTATGTGTCAGCCCTGTGATTGACTGGTGACCAAACAGGATGTACTCAGCCTCTCACCTGATGTCAGCTGGGACCAGCTGCAGCCCCCTGCCTCCTCTTAGGATGAGCGCTGTAGATAAATAAAGGATAGAAGAAGAATAAAGGAGAAGAAAAAATATCAAAAAAAAAATCAATAAATAAAACATCTGAAGATAACGGTTTACTCAGTCAGCATAGTGATGTCAACACAAAGACTACAGCGTAGCTTAGCGTCAGCCTGCAGCTGCAGTTTAGGAGACACCAGCATCACTGGTCAGGGTCAACACTTAAGTGTTGCAGTTTGTTGGCTAAGCTACATGCAGTACTAACGAATAACCATCAGTGCTGAAAAGATATGTTTAAATTGAGTTCATCTGTGACCTGAATATAAAAATCCAATCCAATCATGGATTGAGAAAGTGAAGACGACTCTAATGAGCTGAACTCAGAGAGGAAACCTGCAGGCCTGATGTATGTGAGTAGAGCAAAGGGACGATGCTGCAGGTCAGCTGTCTGAGGATTATAGAAATGTGGATATTAGATGTGGAGGGACTGAAAGAGCTGAAAGGTGTCTGATTCTCCTTCTGGCTACGTCCAGCAGAAATGAAGCCCTGCTTATGTCATCTGCTCCTCTGCTTCTGGGGAATATCCAAAGTGAAGCTGCAGCGTCTCTTCCATCGAGCCCTCTTTCAGATGCTTCAATTCAGGTGTTCCACCTTCACTGTGACAGTCTGTGTGCCTTCAGCTGAGGACACCACACGAGCCCTCAGGGGAGGACACTGATCCTCCTGCTTGTAGCGTCTTCTTGTCTTTCTCTGCTGGAACTGAACACAAAGGCTTCTTATGAGCTCTTTGAGCTTTCTCATTTTCTTGTGCTGAGAAAGAATCAAAGTGACTGGCAGACGTCTTGTTTCCCTGTAGTCACCTTTCTGCGGCTCGCTGTTGGACGATCTTGACCGAGCTCACTGCAGCGACCACACGACCACACACTTTAGATTGATGTGCTCCATTCATCTGTATGTGAGCGAGTCTGTATGTTCAGGCTTTGTCACATTAATAGTGGAGTTAATGCTCTGTTTGCTGTCAGTGCTGTGACCTCTGGCCTATTTAAACACATAAAGAACTGATTTAATTCATATAATTCACTTATTCTGACCGTGAGATTCACAAAGACACAGAAATTACTAAACATATTAGATCAGTTTATCCAGGCTCAAATATCTGTGTGTCACATACGATCACTTCCTGTTTGATTCTTCAGTTTAATCCTTTTGTCCAGTCAGTGATGAAGCAGTTCACAGTGAGTGAATGAATGAATCCACTCCTCTTGCTAACGCAGCGTTCACTCTGAATGAATAATCTAATGGATTGTTTCCTCTCTTCTCTCCCTCTCTCTCTAGGTAAGTGAAACAAACTGCTCAGTCTGATTGAAAGTGGACTGCCTCGAGGCATCACATTCACCAGCAGACCCAGCTCTGGTACAGTAGCAGCCTTCACACTGCAGAGCCTTTGCTTCTCTCTGTTAACACACTGACTGAAGATCACATGATGATTGTTGCACACACTCTTTTGTGTCCCTCATGTTGACAACAACAGTTTGGTGTCTGTGGAAGAACTCTAGAAGTTTGAAGGAGTTTTCTGATGGTGGTTGAAGTGCATTAATGTCGTCCTCAGAAGTACTGAGGCTCAAAGTGTTTGCAGTAGATGACGAACCTCATCTGCAGTGATGTTGTGATTCTGTGAAGAGCTGGAGCTGAAAGAAGAGAGGTGCAATTATTGTGAAGCAGCAGCTTCAGGGCGTCTTGTGCTTGTAGCATGGTATCACTGCTTTATCAACTTGTGTATTAACATAAATGAATTCATGAGGAGAATATAACAATCCAGGTCATGAGCACATGTTAGATTGTCCGGTAACAGCTGTTTGATAGATGGAGAGAAGGAGCTGAGAGATGTGATGTTCTTAGTTCTGTGGGTTTAGTGCTGCAGGTTTGAGCTGCTTGATAAAAGAAGGCTGACTGCACAAAGGTTCTTCTGTATCATAAGTTACAATCCTCTCTGCTAGTAGCTCTGTAGATGACTTTGCCCCTGTATAGCCCTGTGTCAACATGTGTGTAGCTGCCATGTATGCTGTCATCATGACTTTAACATGCAGGACTGTGGCTCTGTTTTTATAAAGGAAGTAGCTGTTACAGAAGCTCCTCTCGTGCTCAGATGTGATTATAATCACTAGTGGAAGCAGCTTGTGCACATCGTCCGTGTTCATGACAGGAAGAATACTTTGGCTGGTTTACAGATGTGTACATAAATATGCAGAGGAGCCTGCAGGTCAGAAGCTCTGCCAGTCAGCTGGCTGAGGCTGCAGCCGCTGTGGCAGGAAGCGCTGTGCATCTGGATGGCAGTCGACACCAATAAGTGCTTGAAGCGCTTCTCTGAGCACCTCGAGGGGACCAGCCGCAGGCTGAAATTGCTGTAGGGCTGAATCAGCTCGATGGAGAGAGAGAGGGAGGCTTCATCCAAAATAAACACCAGTTGTTTCCTGTCAGTTATGTGCTTTGTGGAATACTTTATTTCTGCAATATGAAAAATATTCCAGGACACAATCAACATCATGTAAGGTACATTATAGAGTCACACTTTGCTTTCTCCTGTCAAATGGAAAATTATGTCTGAATATGTCGAGGTCATCTTCACAGTGAACCTCATGTCAAACGCTCTCTTGTAGAGGCTGACCGTAAAATAAACTCTTAATCAGCTTGTATTTTGTCAGCTGAGTCTATGTGCTTTTGTTTTTAGCTGCATCATTGTACAAAGAGAAATGCAGGACAAACAGCAAGACAGGCTGTGAACATTACAAAAGGAGTCTCAAGATGACCTAAACCTGAAGCTGAATTATCCTCAGAGGTCTCCTGCACCCCGAAACAAACCCAGAGATTTAAACCAATTTACTGAATAAGCAGTTCCACCTTCTAACCTGACGTCTCTCCGACTCTCTTAGGCAGAGTTTTAGGGGCAGAGAGACGAGCTGCTGCTAACTTTAGCTCACTAGCTTAATAAATCCTTCATTTGCTAAATAATATAGTTAAAATCGACTTGTAATTTGTGACTTGAAACAATAAGAAAGTTGTTGGCTGGAACAGTTTTAATGTCCGACCAACAGCTGGTGCTTCATGAAACATCTGTTAAAGTTTGATCTTCCAGGTAAAACCTGAGACTCGTGCAGGCTGATGAAGTTGGGTGTGTAAGTCGAGGCAGCTGAAACAAAGAGTTCCTCCTGCTTCTCTGCAGCTGGTCAGACTGTGAACATGCAGGAATGTTTCCTGACACCAGGAAGGGTCCGAACCCCAACAGTTGATCATCCTCCATGAGAACTAGAAGAACAGACTCCAACATGTGAAGAGCAGGTGGGACACAGTCACACGCTGACATCAGTGGGTGTTCATATAAAACTCATCCCTGTATCAAAGTGCCCTGAAAGAAGAAGCACATGTTTTCTTCCTCACAGAGAAGAGAGCAGCGTTTTGGAGTATTAATCCAGCTTAAGACAAACACGGGTAATGAGGCAGCCTCATTGTCTAAGCGGGCTGCCTCCCTCCCTCTCTCTCTGTATGTGGCTGGGAGAACACAGTGCATGCTGTGTTGCCAGGATGCAACACTAACTCTTGTGGTTTTGTTGGACCGGACCCTTGCAGGCCTGTGTATTGTGCCCTTGTCCTTCCTCCATCAGCCCGTGTCAGCCAAAGACGAGAATTATAGGCGGTTAGATGGAAATGTGGAGCAGCAGCTGTTATTGGATCAGCAGCTAGGAGAGCGGAGATGGATAGGGCTGGTGGTGGAGGAGCCGTGGTGTGCTGGTTGTATGCAGCCTTTTGTTAAAGACATTGAGATCACTGTTGATGTGTAGAGTGTGTTCTCTTCTTATCGTAGAGCTGCAGAAACTCAGGAGGGATCTCAAGGAAAAAGAGGCAGAGCTGTGGCTGTAAAAAATGTCTTTGTCCGTCTCCCGCTGAGCAGAAAGCCTGGGAGCAGAATGTACGAGCAGAGCAGGCAGATGGCCCACAATGGCAGGTAGATGTTTCCACCTGTGTACAGTGGCCTGATATCAGAACCTGATCAATGAATGTGATGTAAACTGGCTCAGAGGTGCTATAAAAGCCAGCCAGCTTCACTGTTAGAAAGCTGAGTTCCCTTCAGACTTTCAGCAATCTTGGATACCATCGTCTATAGTCTGAGACGATATAGCCTCTGGGGACACCGGTGAACGTGCCGGGTGGTAAGTGAGAATCGACTTCCCGTCAAGACTTCCTTTTCCGCATGCTGCATTGTAACATCAAGAGAAATCGTTTTCTTGTGATTTACTTGTTATAACGGGCAGATTTATAAAAAGTAAAACTTCAAGATATATTGGAATATTGGATATTTCCATATTGGAAATGCAAGAGCCGGCTAATCCAGAGGCGGGCAAAGAGGCAGAGCGTGACCAAGCTGACGCCTATGGCTGAAGAATATGGGCAGGCCGCATGCATCAGCCAGCTACGGCTATGAAGCTAGGCTATATGCATGTAGCTAGCAGTTATTGGCCATAGACTGTAGAAATAATGAAAGAGCTAGTTTGACTTTGCCAGGAGGAGATTCTGTTTGTGACGGTGACTGTTTGCAGGTGTTTAGTTATCATAGTAAAGAAGCAGCGGACTCGCTGCTTGCTCGCTCGGAAAATCCAACAAGCTAACAAGTAGCTAAAGTGAGCACAGTATACCTGCTACTTAGTGCTAAAAATATTTCAGTCGAATAACACTAGCATTTAACTCACTGAAAAGCTGGAGCTCAGACTTCTTGCACGGCCAGAAAGTTCCATTATCCCCAAATCCCCAAAAGTCTCCAACAACACAAACAGGTGAAGCTAAGTTCAGTGTCTGTGTGTCTGTGTTGACGTCTAGCAGACAGCCAGCAGGATCCACCTGTCAATCAAGTGATCCGGCCCCTATGATTTAAGGCTTAATATAATTAAAACGGGTGTGTTATGAAGTAATTCACCCCCGTACAGTTATCTTGAACAATAAAATTAGCTATTTATAACAAAACGTTTTTTGTACCAGGCTGTAAACATGTTTATTTCTGCTGTAAAAATGGGCATTTTCCCACCTGCAGTAATGTTATTTCTTGTTTTCTGGAGCCTCAAGTGGCCACTTGAGGAACTGTAATTTTTTTCACTTCCGCAGTGGCTTCACTTTTCAACATTGGAGGTTGCCGCTTGGAGCGGAAGTTGGATCGATCTGATGCATTCAAGGAAGTCGCTGAACGGCTTTCATGCCACAGAATTCATCAAGTTAATTTTTATATCTAGAACAGATTGTTAGCAGTACTTGCTGCAGATGTCTGTTTGAGATTAACAAGAAGCTAAATCCTCGTCAGATCACGCTGATGAGAGCTGGGATGTCATCACGGCGGAACACGTTTTTCACTGACTGTTTTTCCTGCATACGCCACCGCCTGCTGATACAGATTGGTCAATGTTACTTGGACTACAAGCAGAACACATGCCTTCCCAGAAATCCTCGTCCCTGCCTACAGATTCTACATTTCTATGTAGAATTAGTAAATAGAGATTAGACTCTCAGTGACGCCTGTATGAGCTGATGATGCTTTGTCGCTGAATGGACGACACTTATATCGAGCTTTGATCGTCTTTGACTTAAAGCGCTTCACACCACGTGTCAGTGTTCACCCTTTCACACACTGATGCCTTCAGGAGCAAGTTGGGGTTCAGTGTCTCATCTTGACATGTTGATTGCAGGGGCCGGGGATCAAACCATCAGTCCTCTGATCCACAGCTGCCCGCTGTCGATGGTTGTTTATATTGATAGTTAGAAAATAATGTTGAGGCCACAGTGAGGCCAGAGTGACAGAGCACTTAACCAGAGCGTCCCACAGCAGCAGGAGGTCGAGCCTGTTGCTTCTATACTGAATGTTTCCATGAAATAAGAAAAACAAAGAGCGATCACATGGAGCCACAAATGAGAGATCGATCACCAAGAGCTGTCTTTATGTTTGAAACTGTTTTCTTCCTGTTGTTCAGTTTTTATCAGGTGGATACAAACCTTTTCTTTCATTAAACTTTACAACATAATATGAAGCACATGAGACTCACTGAGACGGTTAGTGTCTATAAATCATCTTTGTTGCTCCACAGATGTGAAATTGTCTCTTTGCCTGTTTCAGGGAAACAACAAGAGCTCCTGTTTGTTTGTGAAAAGGCAGAAAACTGGAAGTGATTGTTGTCCAGTTGGAAGCCGACTGATTTCCTCACATTTAGTTTGTGTCCACATCAATTCTCACAAGTGTAATTTCCCTGAAGCCGTTCAGCTCTGAAGCTGTGTCGTGTGTGATGTTGACAATTCAGCAGACAAAGAAGGAAAACAACAAATCGATCGATATGATCAGTAAAAACATATTTCTGAAATATAATTACATTCTTGTCATTTTCTCTTCCTGTCGTTCCTCATGTGTCCTAAAACGGTGGGACACTCACTCGACCCACAGCATGATTTTAGAGGAGAACAATTCATCTGTTCCACGTGAAGGCTGAGCTCTCTGAGGAGGTTTTCCTCTCACACACAGTTTGCCAAGTCCCAGTGAACCCAGTGAAGTGGTCATGTGACTTGGGGGCCAGAAGGGACGTTGCCAGGGAGGGCTGATTAGTAATGAACAGGGAGAGTGACTTCAGACTGCGTTCATTCAGCAGGTGGTCTTGTGTGAGGAACGCTGCCTCCCTGAGAAACTCACATCTCCACTCTGCTGTTTGTTTGTGTGGGAGCGAGCAGCTTTATAGAAACACTGCTGGATGGATAAACTACATGTGTCCTTTGGGCTGAGGGAAACCAGAGAGTCACATGAAGCACTCAGAGATCAAACTGTTTGTGACTCTTGACACAAAGGAACAAAATGTCAGGAGAGTTTAGATGAGCTGCAGTAAAAGAGGAAATCACTGAGAGGCAAAGATTCAGAGTTTTCAGGCGTTTCACAAGTTATTCTTGTTTGTTAGGAGCTTTATTTATGAGGCAGTTACAACAGCATGCAGCCGCAGGTTATGGCTTTTATTGCTGCAACTTTCTGCATCTTATTTACATCATCTAACATAACATCTGTTACTGTAAATAATTCTTTTGGTGAAGTTAAAATGAGATGAAAATGTTTCACACTGACAAAGTAACAGGTCGTTTAAAGGAGAAGAAAACTTTTATTGTGACGTCTAAAAGTATTTAAATAAAGTGAATTATTCTCATCTTTAAACATCTGAAGAATCTTCAAAAGGAGATTTATTTTATTTAAGTTGAGCTTCATGCGTTAACTCAAGTACAGTTTTATACGTGTTGTTGCCCACTTATTTTGTAGACGGGTTCATGAAACAGTTTGACCTCAGATACTTTTATTTTATTCTGCTGTCATGACGACCCTACTGACTGTGATGTGAACCATCATGTGTATAATAATCAGCTTCCCTGTAGTTCTCGTGTGTTGAGTGTAAAAAGCTTGCTCTTCTTGTTGCAGCAGATCTCCCTCTCCTGTCTGTCTGCAGCTACAATCAGCCTGTTTGTGCTTCTCTTCTTTCCCCTCCTGATGGTGGAGACTTCTCAGCCTTCTTTCAGGAGCATTTACAGCCTCAGATACTTTACTAAACCTTTACTTTCTACTTGATCTCTTTTTACATCTCAAACAGGGAAACAGTCATTTATCTGGGCAGGCAGTAGATAACCTCCATCAGTCTCACACCATCATCTGCCCAGATCCTCCACATGGACTCTGATAAGGAGGCCTCTGGAGACTCGCCCCCCCCCCATGCATTAGCAACGGGGGAGGTGTCTCACAGTCGGGGAGTTGCTGTGTACAGCTCACTAATGCAGCGCTTTGGTTGTAGTTTTGGAGCAGATGGCAGAGTTAGTGGTTAGAAAGGACATGATGTGTGGAATAAACTGTGTGTGATTATTGGGGGCTTGCCTGGACATGTGTGTGAAGCACAGAGATAATATTTCTGTTAGAGCTTCACTGATGGTGCTGGAAGCCGCTCGGCAAAGGCCTTTGTGATGGAGTCTGACGGAGTTCATAGAAACAGTTGAGCCTCCTGAGAGCACGAGTCTTCATTCAACATGGAGTTGTTTTTTTTCTCCTCTTTAAAAACCTCACAGTTAAAGTCCCGCTGCAGCCACTGTTGGTTTCTGTCCTTTTTCAAACATGGTTACCATGGCGACCAGAATGCTGCTTTACGACACAGTCATTTAATATCACAGGAGAGGGAGTGATGTTGTTCTGAATATCAGCACTCATGTGATTCGGTCGTAGGCTTGAGGCTGCAGGTGATAACAAGGTAATCACTCCCTCTCATGTCACATTGATTTTATACAACAGTTACACAAGCAGAGAATAGTAGGAAACATTAATCATCAACAACACATTATTTTTTGCTCCAACAACTCAACTAGTTCACAACTTAACTGAAACTGGACTTTTGTTGCCGAGCAACACAAACATCCTCCTGCTCTCTGTGTCTCCAGGTTACCACAGATCAGCTGTTTTTAACATGTACATTTATCTGTTTGTTTTAATTGATCATCAGCCAGTGAAATAAGAGTCTTCTGTGTGATTCAGAGGTACCAGCTTGATCAATGTAGACATACACGCTCTGCTGTGATGTTCATTCACAGTATTCACAACACCTGGCTGAGGCGGAGTGATACACAGAGTGAAAAGTCCCAGTGATTTTGTTCTCTATATCAGCTCTCATAGAGTGCCTCTTGTCCAATCAGATCACTTGGTCTGAAACAAACTGTTTAATCAAATGTAAAAGTTCAGGGGTCGATTCTTTGCTGTGTTTGGCTCCTGGCAGCCCGGGGTTCACCTGCAGTCTTCATCCTCCTCTTGTATCAGAGTCCAGGTCAGAGCAGCTGTAAATCACATCTGTAATTTACTCCCTGTTCTTAAACTGGGGTCTGTCAGTCGCAGGCAGCCTTGAGGCTGCTGGGTTCACTTTCCTGTCTCGCCTGCTCTGGTTCTGGTGCTCAATCTGTGGCCGCTCTGGTCAGCATTCCTTGCTGGGTCCTCCACTGCCCCGGGCCTGAAACCTTCTCCTCCTGCTGTCCAAAGCTCCTTAGCTAGCCGTGTAAACTCTCTGTTGGTGGTCTTGGCTCCAGTCCAGTCACTAACTGAGCTAACGGCTACAAGTAATCAATCTGTCTAACAGGAAACTCTGTAAATCACTGAGAGTTCAGGCAGAGCAGCCGGAGGACATAATAGGGAACACCACAAAGTAATGTATCCATCAAATATGATCCAGTTTTCATCACAATCAGTGAATACGGATATGAAGATGTTTTTGTACAGTAATCAAGGCTTGACCCCCAGATGAACTCTGATGAAGTTCATGAACATTGACCTTGACCCAACTGCGAATAAGGCCATGACAAGTTTGAAGGATGAAGTTTGACTTGCAGCTTCTTCCAAAGTCAAACATCATAATTCTGCTTTAGCAGCAGCTTCAATTTGTGACAATAAGCACATATAAGAACATATATTTACCCTGGAGTGGGGCTTTAAGCAGGGACGTTTCTTTACCATCTCCAAACCTCTGAGCAGCTCATCCTTCCTTTATCTCACTGTAGTTTCTGTGTGAGCTGAGATGAAACCACCTGCAAACAAAGGTGACTCAGTCTGTCCAACAGGAGGAGGATGCATCAGGACACTGAGGTCTTAATTCCAGATGTCCCGCTGGGGGACGACAGAGCGGCCGATGTTATCTGAATCACTCTCCTCACCTTGTGATTGATGAATACTAAGTGAACAGATCAATACAGCTGATACAAGGTAAAGCAGCCCTGAAGGAGCTGCAGGCTTTCACAGTGTCACAGAGAACTGATAAGAAAGGCAGCAGAGACGAGTTATGAGCCTGAAGAAGCTTTTTCTTTCTCTTTGTTCTTCAAGTGCATCAATCTGCAGCTCCACGTTCACCGTGTGTGAACTCATGAAGATTTAACCAGGATTTGTACTTGGATTTACACATCATGAATGTTATGGCCGACATGTTTTAGTCTCCACTGACTCAGACGAGCCAAACTGTGTTCATGAATATTGATGAAATATCGGTGAGCCGAGGAGACTTGCTGTTTTATTGTGTCGACAGAGAGACTGGACAAGCTTAAATCCCCACTCGTATCTGCTTCTTGGCATCTGGGCTGCTGTGTTGTGACATGAATCTGTGCTAAAGTAGCTTTTTAATCACAATCACATGAGCAGCAGCTGTGTGAGCTGAACCCTGATGCTGTTTAACAGGTGGATCAGAGCGGATGCACGGAGCTCAGTCAATGTGCCGCTTCAGTCTCTTTGTGCTTCCTGCTGTTAGAGCATCACTGATGACCAGCAGCAGCTTTAATGGACCTGACTGTGCTGCACATGCTCTCATTCAACTGTCCTCACCACTTTAGTCTCATGGACACAGGATCAGTGTGACCTGGAGACGTGGTGTGATTTAGAATCAGCTGTCTGTGTTTGTGCACGACTTCATTTACAACCTAACTCTCTCAAAGCTCTCTGTGTTACTTCAGACTTTACAATGCTCATTAAATCTCATGGAGCTTATGTAGGCCTCCTTATAATTAATGCTCAACGCTTGAGTGGCAATCTTAATAGTCTTTGAAATGGTCAATACAAAAATGAATGTTTCTCATTAATCAGAATCCCATTCCTGCTGAGCCTTTTTCTGAGCCTGGCTACAACATTCTGCTCATTCAGGACAAAAAGACGTCGTCACAGACTGAACACTTCCTTTGTTTACCTTCTAATAATGTGGAAACTTTTAGGGTTTATCAATAAATATGTTATAATGATGTCCTGGAAGCTGTATACATGTGAACAAGCTTTAATGATCCAGCCCTGCTTTGAAAGAATCCTGCTCAGTTTCCAAATCTGCAGGAATCCTGTGATATTAGTCACAACATCAGTGACTCCTTTGTGATTCTGCCATGATCCAAAGCAAACACTCTCTATATATTGTGTTGTTCTGATCAATTTTCTCTGTGATTGGGGTTTATTTAAAACTCTGCGTCTCACAGGTAAAACATGAGACTCATTCATCAGACTTTCTAATGTTAGACGCTGCTGGAGCGGAGCGTCTCTGTTGGTCATGTACTACTGACAACTTCAAAACATGAGCAAAGAATTCACAACTTTTGTTTAGACACGGCTCCTGATCAACTGATAGCTTTGCTAAAGTAACCGCTGCTAATTGTAGCTTCCGTTAGCCGTGCAGCTAGCGGTTCTTTATGATTACTCTGTCCGATTACTCTGCTCTCTCACTGTTTCATGTTGAGACTTTAAATACAGAAACCAACCTGACGAAGGCGACATACTGGAGAGGAGACTGTGCAGCCAGTTTAGCACAAACATCTCAGACACTGTTGGAGCTTTTGTTCCTCAGTGTTCGTCAGCGTGTGTCAGCACTTGAGAAAAGCAGTGATTTCATCACATCAGCTCCATCAGGAGGCCGACTGAGAGCGTCTTTGTTTACAGAGTTGTTACATTCATCACAGTTTCATCACATTTAAAACTGTGTGTTTGATTTGATTTGATTCGTTTGAATACTGGAGGACTAAAGAAGAAACAGCGACAAAGCAGAATTATGATGTCGCTGTTTTTCAGTGAATGACTGCTCTCATTATTGTTCTTCACATTGAATCATTAGCAGAAGAAAAAGTGGAGCACTTTTGTACCTGAGGGAAGTCTTAATAAACAGCTGTTGACCCATGACCTGTTATTGTTGCTCACATATTGTGCTGTGTGCATTCAGCTGAATCAGCAGCTTTCAAGTGTGTTGTTCAAAGAAACACATGAAACATGCGTCCAGTTTGTGAGAGTCAGAGAGCTCTGCAGTGAAGAAGAATAAGAGCAAAGGCAGACTCGCATCAGTCGGCTTTTTGTGAGCAGCCAACCAGCACGGCTTCACCATGAACTCTTTTTACCTCTTCAGTCTGTTTGTTTCGCCGTCAGATCACAGCATGCGGCCAATAATTCAAACCTTATTCTGTGATTGACACACAAATGAAAAACTGT
Source organism: Semicossyphus pulcher (assembly GCF_022749685.1). Classification (NCBI taxonomy): domain Eukaryota; kingdom Metazoa; phylum Chordata; class Actinopteri; order Labriformes; family Labridae; genus Semicossyphus; species Semicossyphus pulcher. Next base: position 30,730,003 of record NW_027211604.1, on the reverse strand, counting down.
TTACTGGCTTTGAAGGATTTCTTTGCCTATTGTAAAACAAAACTCATCATAACTGACTCCTCTCAGAGACTCATGAAGGACGTTCCTCCCTCAAACTGAGAGCCTCCTCCACACGCAGCTGTTTGCAGTCTGTATGCTAAGCTAAGCTAGCAGCCTCCTGGCTGTTGCTTCATATTAACCTGTCAACATTGAATGGTGATGTTGTTATCAGCATCAACGCGACACAGTCCTCTTTCTTTTGTGTTCATCAGCATAACAAAGTGATGAGCTGAGATGCTACGTCTGGTTAGCATCTCTCTGCTGTCTGACCTCTTTGTTCCTGATTGGTTCTCATCAATCACTTAATCAGTGTTGCATTCATGGACACACTGTTGAAACTGTTCCTCACTGGTTTTGTTAACGGTGCATAACAAATATCATGTTCATAGCTGCTTAACGCTGTAACAGGCTGATTGTTGACTGTAGTTAGTGAAGGTTAATGTAGCTTTACAAATGAAGCTTCATAGTGAGAGCTGCACATTGTTTACAGAGCCAGCTCCCTCTGAAGAGAGAGAGAGAGAGAGAGAGAGAGAGATAGAGGTAAGGAGAGAGAGAGGAAGAGAGGAGCAGCTAAAGGACGTCTGCTTTCAAAGTCTCAGCTGAACAGTATTTGTTGAGTATTTTTGTATCTTGTTAAAGTTGTCGGTACAAAAGTTATAATGGAGGTCAAATGAAAATGTTTCCGTTCGTCTGATCGACATTTAGCTTGTAAATTAGACACAATAATATGTTAATGTTGGAGGCAAAGAACACTTTATCTTTGTGTGTTGCATGCTTCTATTCCTCGCAGGTAAAGGACGAGTGTGTGTGTGTGTGTGTGTGTGTGTGTGTGTGCACTTGTACAGACTGTTCTCTGTAATGTAATGAACCACAGTCAGAGTCAGTTGTGGGGAACAGTTCAGTGGAGACGAGGCCTTTCTTCATTGATCCTCTGCCTCGTACATTTTATGATCATCAAAAACACAGAATAAAACAGTTTGAAGTTTCTGTCCAACATCAGGACGTCACAAGACCAGCTGATGCTAACGTTAGCTTAGCTTCAATGAGTCCTTCAGTGTTCTGAGTCAGACAGTCCAACAATGATAGCAGTCATCAGGTCCATGCAGGGTTAGAAGTATATCTGCATTTTATTATCATTATTTTAAACACTCTGGGACTGGAGATGTACTCTGTATCGACCAACACTCAACTTTATGGTTCAGAATCGTTATCAGGAAGGAAAAAACTGCTATCAGAGAAAACTCCTCTGAGTTACCAACCGACAGCAGCCTGTGTGTGCTGCATCCTAACACCACACCATGTAGTTGTTATCATTGTAGGTGGATCATGTAATCTCCTCTCCGTCTCCCCTCTCTGCTGCAGCTGCTGCTTTCTTTCTGTGTTGTAGTCAACTTTAAATAGTTTGAGGGACGTTTAGTCATTAACCCCAGTGTGAGTGCTGGTTGACTGCAGGAGAGTCTCTTTCCTCATCATCCGTCTGCGCTCTGACTGGATTGTTTCAGCAGAGAAACATCTGAGCAGAGTTTCAGACCAACAGCACGGAGCAATTTTACACTTCTACTGACAAATACAAACATCTCAAAATACTAGAAAATCACTTTCAGAGCCTGAGCATTCAGAAGCTAATCACATGATTGATTCACAAGAACATTTAAACTAACTCACAGAGATGTCTGATGCAGTGAACGATGCGAAGTGTCTCAGATTGGGACGGTCGTGTCCTCCAGGCTGCCTGCAGCTATTCAGCAGGCCACGCATTGCTAATGTCCTCTGGGAAGGTGGACACCAGCTTTCTGCTGCGTGTCCCAGACAGCTCTCGCCTTCTGTGTTCATCTGACTCAATGTTGGAGCCTGACTGAGGCCTTGTTGCTCTCATGGTCATAGTTGTTGCTGTATTAAGGCTGATTGTCTGAAGGTTTCAGCGTGTCTGATTTCCTCCCACAACATGTTGCACTCCTGTCAGCTGAAACCCGTTCAGAGAGGCTCATGGTCTTATCATAAGTGCTGTAATGCATCCTCATGGTGCATGCTGTTTGTGCTGTCTCTGTACACTCTCCCACACACAGCAGATACATTGGACAGGTCCATTGGTGTGTACACAGAGCTCTAAAATAAGGCGAGCCCACACTGGGATCATCTACAGGCTGACAGCAGGTTGTGCTGGTGGAGCAGAGAGGTTCAAATGAATCTAAATCAGGAGAATTCTGGGAAGTGTGAGACTGAAATCAATCACTCCTGTCTCACAGCATTTTCTGCTGCACCTCTTTGAAAGTCCTGACACGCTGTATCTCTCCTGCCAGATGGTGGGCCTCTCACAGGTTGTTTTCACAGCAGCTCTTTTTGCTCTACAACCAGGAACCACGAGCAGCAGGAAATAATATCTCCATCAGTATGCAAAAGGATGCTAAGGCTTCTTTTCTCATAAACCTCGGGCTCGTTGGCTCTGACTCATTGTCAGATTTCTGCATGAACAAAGTGAGTGATTCAAAAGACGCCTTCCTACGGGGCAAAAGATGCAATATTAAAATCAATACTGTATAATATCTGGAGTCATTGTGGCCCCAGTGTTTGTGCTGTTCCTGTCAGCAGGAGGATTATACATTCAGAGTGAAACATGCAGAACATGACGGTGTGATCAATAACAGATACTGGAATTATCAGTTTTGATTACATCGTGTGAGGAAATGTATTTATCCTACAGAAAGAGTTTTTCTGAGTAAGAAAAAAAAAACCTCTTTTTAACCTTATTTTTTGTAATAACACGCCTCACTGTCAGAATACATGGTTACACAAGAAGAGAGGAGGATGGAGACGAAAGCAAAGCCGGATTATAACAAGCAAACCAACATCATGGTGAACAAACATGAAGCCATTATGTGGAGGTCTGTCATGATGATATTGTCATGGTTGAGGTCGTCTCTGCCCCTCAGAGGAAAGACAACAACAAATGTTAGACAGCTTTTATGAGTGAACGCCTTCATCTTAAAGTGACACATTTATTTTCCAGCTTGCTGCTGTACAGGGAAAATAGTTGAAGCACACAGTGTAACCACAGTGTCCCTGGTCCGACTGTCTTCCCCCGTGTTTCCCGTCACAGTCGGCTGTCAGATATCAAATAAAGACTAAATCACCATAAAAATGTTCAAATGCGTCACAGGCCGTCATGTTAGTGTTTGTGTGACAGGGACGAGCAGGAAGTGACAGAACAAAGAGACGCTGCAGGACTCCTTGACAAGTGACGACAGAGAACAAAGTGACTTTTTCAGCTGTTTCATCAAACTCCCACATCTCAGCACGCACTCTATGTATACTGAACATTATTGTGCTGCTCATAAACACCCCAACACTTCCTGGACAACAGTGCAGTGTGTTTAGAGATCAGATCAATGAGTACCTGCAGGTGTGAATATAACTACAGTTTGTTTAGCTGCACCTGCTGTGATCAAATCTTCCCTTCAGCCTTTAACCCTCTGAACTCTGTGATAGAAATTGTCCTCTGGTGCCTAAAATGGTGTTATTGCTCATGTTGATGTCATTTCTTGGAGGATATCCGACTAAATAGTTAGAACTAATCGTCGTCAGCGCCCTCGGTCAGAGGAGACAGGAGCAGAGCTGGAGGATCCTCAGACAGGCTTATTATCAGGCCCACACTCAGACATGTTTGACCTTTTATATCCTCCAACCTGAACAAAGAGAGGACGTCATTAAGAGCTCAAGGTCAGAGCAGAAAGACTGCAATCAGGTAATGATAGGGAGGCCTCCACGCTCGTCTTCTGAAGAGTTGTTCTTGAAAAGTGTGTGATGGTGTTCTGTTTATTGAGAAGACTTTTCCCTGTGCTGCTGCTTCAGTGTTCACACAGCTGCTGTTATACTACAGCCCTTAATGTTTGCTCTGTTCAGTAGAAGTGAGTTCTGCTGCTGCTGTCGACTGCACTTGTCCTTTGTAACGGCTTCATACAACCAGCGACAGTTAATAAGCACTCCTGGCTGCTCTCTGTGTCACATGTTCTGTTGTCATTGTCAACATTGACGGGGCACCTCTGGACATTATGAACTGTGATACTTTGGTTTTGTGGTGTTTTTATGTGGGCTACTAGCAGGTTTTGTGTGTTAGCATGTGCTAAGCTAAGCTAACTAGTTACTTGTAAAGTTAATGAGCAGTAACTCCTGAGTGGTTGTGATTTTAAATCCCCCACAAACCCCCCGCAGGCCGGAGGGGAGGCTTGTGATCAGGATTTCTCTTCAGTGTCTCTCCCGCCTTCGTGCTCACATGAATCACTGCATCATTTTGGCTTCGCATCAGATCGTACACAGACTAAACTGTGCTGGGCTAATCTGCATGACTAAAAATCACATCTGAAGCTGTGGAAAGTCACATCCTGCTCCTGTGATGATGATATCCTCCAGCACAGCCAGTGCTCGCATGTTTGTGGTGATGCTGGAGCCTTTCACAGTGAATATGTAACATCAGGTCAAAGGCTTCCATCAGGAGGAGAAAGTAGAAGTGGCTTTAGTGTCGTGCTCAGCAATCACTCCTCTTGTCTGTTTCCTGACTCGAGTCAGAGGTGGAGGCTCGGCCATCAATATTCTCTCTCTCCCTCTGTGCCTCTCTCTCTTTCAGTCTCGTCCCAGACAGACACTTTCTTTATTAGATCAGGAGCAGCAGAGCAGCAGATCTAATGCTGCTCCTTGTTCAGAGAGCGAAATCACATGTTCCCACCTCTACAGTTTCAGGTCATCAAGCTGCAGAAACCTGTGAAAAACCAGGTTTCTTCTGACCAAACCAAACATGTAACAGCATGTGGCAACATGAGCTTGTTATATGTAGAGTTAGTCCAGCAGAGCAGAGTGGACCACATGCAGCAGAGACATCCAGATCTCCAAAGCAAACAGAGCCTGTAAAGAAAAGTCAAAACACTGAATGAAGCAGTTTCATGTTCAAAATAAGTTTCTCTTCAACGCCTGTGAGCAGGATTCTTTGAGCTGCTGCTAACTTTAGCTCAGCTTGTTCATCAGATAACTTCAGATTCAGATGTCTGCTGTCTAAAATCCCTCCTCCCCTCTGTGTTTGTTGAGCAGAAGGCTTAAAATATGGGTTTATAATAGGATGGAGTATCTGCAGTGAAAGAAGCTGGTCAGTGAGACATGACCACATGGGGAATTAAAAACTGGGCAGGCAGTCAGACATGTTGCACAGAGGAAGGAGTTTTTCCTGCTCTTGATGCTAATCCAGTGTTTCCACTTTGAACAACACAAAGCAGCTTCACAAAGTGTGCAGCACTCTGAGGATGAAGGAGCAGACTGTCAGACGTGCAGATTGGTGAACACAGTCCTCATCAGGCTGGATGCTGAAGGTTGGTACTCTTTAGCTGCAGAAGGTACCAGATCGATATCAGCAATTATCAGAACATGTTGAGGTGAACGGCTCCGACAACATTCCCCAGTTTCTCCATTTCAGCAGCAGCTCAGAGCGACTCAGTGAGCACTCGTTCTTCAGGAGAGGTTTTCTGTCATTAAGCCGAGGTGTCGACTCCAGACTGCCCCATCTGTTCTCTCTCACAGTGCTGCCTCTTTGTGAAGGTGCTGTTCAAATAAGGACTTTCTTTCATTCTCCCCTGAAGTCACCTGTGATTACCTGGAATTACTTTGCTAACACCTTAAAAGAGAGAACAAATGAGACATTTAAAATGACCACAACTTGTCCTGACATGCAGACAAGACGCAGACAATAGCTCTGCTGAATTCTGAATGTTAACTCAAAAATCTGCTCATGGGAGTTGTTTTAATGACCATATAGTTTATATCAATTTAGGCCAATAGTAAATATTTTCATTCATAAACAGTTTGTCCAGCAGAGGGCACTCTTACTTTATAGTATACAATCCTCTCAGCACTGTCTGCAGCACGTTTAGCAGAGTCACAGCTGAGCAGATGGTGGTCTGCACGAGAAGGTGTCAATAATGGAACATGTTTTTTTAATAATGTGACTTATTCAAGAAATCTTCCTTTAGCACAGACATTGTACCGTCATGTTGGTGTGAACAAGTTCACAATCCACATAAAGGGTCTTTTCATTCTCGTGTCTTTATCTTGGAAAGCTCTTAGAATACAGTTGTTGCTCTGAAGGTTGGCGAGCGGCTCGCTGCACAGTGGAATAAAGCAGGATCAGCTGGACTCATTGAAAATGGGGTTGTGTGATTTCATCCCTGAAAGACAGAGAGGAGACAGGAATATAGAAGAAGAAGATCATCAGGATGTCTTCTTATAAGAATGATCTTTTACTTCCCCTGTTCTTGTTGTTGTTGTTGTTGTTGTTGTTGTTGTTGTCTTTGCAGCTGCATAAAAACATGTTGTTTGGAGCCTAATGAACACAGTGTTTGTGGTTTCCCTCTCAGGCTTAAGGAACTGGATTACTGGCGTCAGACTGAGGTCATCTGTATGCAACAAGCAGACACAGAGCACACAGCAACAGAAGCTCTACCAGCGAGTCCTTAAATTATCCCTGCTGACGCACCCACACAAACACACAAACAAACACATATCCACCGAGTTCATCAGGAGAGTTCAGGTCATGGATCTGTGTGTGCTCTCCTGGTGCCTGTCAGAGTAAAGAAACATTAAAGCTGTTCAATGAAAGCTGCAGAGAGGAGTTTACTGCATCATGCTGATAACGTCCTCTCACACAGAGCTACCTGCTCCCTCCCAACGCTCCTGTTTGACACTTTTAGGATGATACTTGTTGGCTTGGAGGGCGACACGTCAGCGACACGGGTTCTGTCTCCTGTTTACATGTTTATACATGCTGATATTATGTGTCAGATTGTATTAGGCCTTGTTATGATTCATACTTACATACATATATAAGTTTAAACATTCTAAGTTGCTAGGCAACGGCATGCATTAGAGTGTGTGATGTGAAAGCTCACAGTGTGTAAGAGACCAGAGAATAATACTAATGGGAACCACCATCTGCTCAGCTGTGATGCTCTGCTACATGTGCTGCAGACAGTGTTGAGAGGATTGTAAACTGTGGAGTACAAAGGAGTTTCAAATGAACGCTTCAAACATTGGTAACAATATATCCATGATATATATAGATCGATATAGCCTTCAGGTTCTGGTTTATAGCATCTGTTGTCCTCTGTTTGACAGCAAGTTGCTTTTTATCATGACAAACAGCTTCTTTCTGCCCTCACTCCTCTTGTACTCACCTCATCACATATGATCACCAATATCCAATCAGCAGCAGCAGTATAGCTTTGATTACAGACAGATAGCAGCACACTGTGTCACAGAGGCTCCACACTCATGTATTAGTGCTGTGATATAACTCACAGGACATAAAATACAGAACGCTAATGAGTCAAGGTCAGAGGCAGAAGTCCTGCTGGAGGTGCTGTTTGTATCTTAATACCAGAGAAACTCCAACGTGATTGATCTCCCACACCGCATGACTTTGAAAAGTAATTATAGGTTATATATGATGAGATTTCACCCCCAGGGGACGACTTTATTACTACAATATAACATCCCCCCTCCACCTTTAGAGAAACACAAGGTAGTCAATACAGCATGCAGGCTGTTTGCATAGAGAGAGGATGGACAGTATCAATGACACGACCAATTTATTGTTCACAGCTCCAGAAGAAAGACACTGAAGGTAAAAAGGGAGTGTTGTTTTTACATTACAAGTGTTATTTTGGATCATTCAGGGCCCATCTGTGTTTCCTGCTGATTTGTTTGTGTCTCAACCTGTTTATTCCTGACAAATATAAAACTACTTCTTTTTTATGGCTGCTTTGAGAGGGAAGATGAAAAGAGCAGCTTGCTAGCTGCTTCAGGACGACTAGAGGGAGGCTGATGAGAGTCAAAGGCAAAACAGAAGAAAAGGAGCGAAAGGACGAGATGGAGGAGGGAAAGGATGTGTGAGAGGAGGAGAAAGGAGAAATAAGTGAGGGAGCCCTGAGAGAATGAAAAGGTTAAATGAGATGCAGTAAGGTAGGAGAGAGCAGAGAGGTATGATTACTATGCTCCATGCTGCTTCTCATGGCTCCTCTTCCCAACAGCCTGACGCGAGCAGAGTTCAGATTTGGACGTCCAACCAAAAGGTGGATATCAGCTTCCTGTGAGCCTCCTGCCTCCTCCCCTCTAACCAGACTTCACACACGCTGCTTCTATCTACTCAGTCTGTGTGTGCTGCTCTTTGAAGTGTGCGCTGTGTGACTCTGTCATACAGTTTAGATGACCTTCTGTGGGTTATAACAGAGGTATTATTGCCAGCTAGTACAAGGTGCTGCAAAGACACTTGAGCACATGTGGCTTCACAGTCATTGCCTTGAGTCGGGCATGCTCAGTATGAAAACTGAATATAAAAGTTTAATGACATTTAATTATCTCCCAAAGGCATTCTGATTTACAGCACTGAACAGGAAGTGGCAAAGTTTATTCATGTAAACTTTTGTGGTTAAACTTTAAAAATAAGTGTGGTAATCATTCATTGACTGTTATTCTGATAGATTTTAGTTTTCTTCTTACAGATCTTCACACATTTCAAGCATCTTTAAAGGCTGGTCTAACATTGTTATCTTCAGTACCTCCACCAACATCTTCACAACCTTCCTCAACTTCTTCATCATTTCATCCTTCAACTGCTTCTACACACACTAAACGTATAAATGTAGTTTACCCTCAGCAGTTCAACATGCATTGAAATATTCAACATATTTCTATATTACTTTTTAGACGCAGCTTTAGCAGCAAAGCACCATCTTTTTCCACATGCAGCTTTTACTCCACATTTTCTTCAGAAATTGCATTTTCCAGTTCATTGACATTGTTTTATTATTAGGCATTGGTGCTTTAATTATCCAAAACTGTACTCATGAACAGACAGCTCGTCAGATCAGAAAAAAAACGAACAATTTCCCTCCTTCAAGAAAGTCAGCTGAGGTGTTTCAATGAAGGCAGGAAGCAGTTTAAATGTCAGGGATGTTGTTGGCTTGAGGAAATTCAGTTTAGTTGTGTATCCCTGCAGTTAACTTCCTTGTGAGGAATTACCCACATTCACCATCCACACACACAGTTTGTATAAACAGTCATGTTGAGCTGTGTGTCGTTCTGCCTCATAAAACCTCAGCACTGCTTTGCTTTCCTACACACTGCTCTCTCTGTGCTCACATTATGGACTCACATCTCCAGAGAATTCCAATTTAACTATGAAAAACTTTGTTCTTCACCGTTAATTACAGCGGGCCAATGTTTCCTCTCACCCTATAATTACAATTCAGAAAACAATTACATATCATTCAGGCAGCATGATCACCTCCTGTCACTCCAGCCTTCTGTGGCACCATTTAATATTTAGCTCAATGATCCCTCAGAGAATTCATAAAGGCAGAAGAGGCTCCACTTACAGTTCGTCTCCTCGTCATCAGCCTCTCTGCGTGTTCGTCTGATAAATGCTGGAACAGGGAGGCGCTCTGCTTTGATATTGAGACGATCTGATCTGTTTACTCTGTATTGCAGTGAAGACATCAGTGGAATAAGTGCTGACACAAACAGAGCAAGGTTCCTCACAGCGTGTCACACCTGGGTCTGCAGAGGTTAATATCATGCATAGTGCAGGTGCAAATTTACATTTCATACACAGAATAGCTTCTATTGTGAGAAGTCAGGGAACAAGGTTTAACATGCTGTGACATTTATGGTTTCTACCTCCATCATTTTTCTATGTTGGCAGCACCTTGACGCTGCTGTCAGGATGTTGGTGGATGCAGCGTGTGTTGAATGTCATGTCACGCAGAAAACTGGATTACATTTGTGCAGCAGGAGCAGGTTACATATTAAAGTTCCATTGCTCAAAAGGAGAAAACCCTATATGATAAACAAGACCTCTGTTGTTCTGCAGCAGTGTTTTATCAGAGCTCTGTGGATGTTCGGTTCTGTGACCTGAGGTTTATCAAGCGTCCTTTTTCACATTCACAACCTTTAATGTGGAAAACAAACTGAAAGTTTTTATGAGCAAAGAAACAAAACTTGTTTTCAATGTTGAGTAAAAAATATGGAAACAAGAGCTGAACTTTAGAGCAACATTATTTCTGTTGTAAATAAGTTGTACTTGTATTTCCTTTAGTAAATGTGAACTATATGATTCTGCATTCATGTGCAGATATCTGTTTGTAGAGATTATGTTGGAGCCTGCCGTATATTTCAATCAGACATGGTGTGTAAAGCTTTTAACTTGTCACGGTACACATTTCACAGTTTGCTCTAAAAAGTGGTGAAAAAATGTCCCTCTCTGTGCAGCAGCCAGACTCTGTCGGCTTTTCCAGCCAGAAAGACATCAAGCCACTACTCAGATCAGTGAGACTGAATACATCACAGAGACAGCTATTTCAACCACTCTAAATGTGTCAATGTGTGTGTCGTAACGTCTCACACTCAATCGTGCAGAGGACACACGATGAAATTACAATCTGCTACAATCAGCCTCAGGTGTCGGCTCTAACCAAACCTCCAAAGTGTTTCAGTGAATGTGATCCATTCAGAGCTGCAGAACCTCCATTCTTACTCCACTGTCTGTCCCATCTCATGTTCTAGTGCTCCTCACTCACCTCGAACTATAATGTCTGTGTTCACTGTTGCTGGGCTTTGGGGGACAGAGCAAGAAGAAGCTCATTTTCATGTTGGCCAAAGCTCTTTGCTGTGCACCGTTTGGAGGAGCCTCCAGATCGGGCAGTGTGAGCTCTGACTGAAAGCCTGGTATTAATGAAAGGTCAAAGCAGGGTGGGTGGTTAGATAGAGAGGAGATACTGTCACCTCTCTGCCTTTGCTGTGTGAGGCCGAGCGACTGAGAGAATAAAGGAGCACGCTCATAGATGTATTATAGCAGAGTTTATTCTTCGCTGTGTGTGATGTTGCACATCATTGTGCTTCAAGGACTCTGAGTTTACAGACATGCTGCTTTGTCTAAACACTCTTCAGCTGCCAATCATTGTGATGGACGTCCTTCATCAGTCCTGTTAGTTGATAGTGTCCATGTGATGAATGCTTCTCATTTTCTTCAACAACAAAGACATTTGTTGTTTTTAAGAGTCTCTCAGATGTTGTTCATCAACATTCAGCTGCCTCTGAAGCTCATAATCACTTCCTGTGTTTCAATATAAGAATGTTCTCACTAATAATCTGCTTGTGGACCCTTTACCAAGCTCATTATTATCTCCAATAATCAGAGTACAGATTGAAGTCAGCATGCTTGGTCTGTGACCCGACCCTTCAAATATGACAATCCATGAACCCGTCTATCGTCAGTGTTGCACCTGCAGGGCTCCACATGAAGTGAGCAAACTGAATATACAACGTTCAGATGGACTGTTCAAATAAAGAGCTCGAGTTGGCAATAATATAAATGCAATGTCAGCTATAACCTTCAAAATAAAGCAGGGAGATAAATAATAAGCAGCATCCTTTTTGACTTTCAAATTAAAAGCTTCTGAGGAACATTTTCAGAGTTTGTTGCAGCAACAATAATGAAACATGTGGTTAGCAGCCTGTAAAGATTAGAAACCATGAGTGTGATGATTTCTGTGTCGTTCATTAGTTTGACTCAAACTCAAGGAGGAACTCGAATGATTCACTGATTGTTTCACCAAGAAGTCACGTTGACATTCACAGGAAATGAGAGCACGAGATGATGGTTGTTTTGGGAAACACTGTTGCCATGGAAACCAGGAACTATAACTGCACTAAACAATAAGCTGTCTCATATGAACCAGTGGATATTATTGCATGTGTACTTTTAACAGGCTGAGGAACAGTGTCAGTCGTCTCTCATCATCACTGGATGTGACCTGAACACTTTTCTGAATGTCGTCTAAACTTCCTGAATCTTTCTCTTCCCTCTGTAAACATCCAGCTGCCTGCACACATTGATCTTTGTTTGTGGAGCATCTTTCCTCACTGCCCCGCTCCTTTCACACATTTCAGGGATCCTCCTCATTTTATGTTCCTTTTATGTTTCCTGTTCCTATTCTATTTTAACTGTCTTGACAAGGTTAATGGTCTCATAAATGTGTGTGTGTGTGTGTGTGTGTGTGTGTGTGTGTGGGTGTGAGAAACCCCGTGGGTTAGATTTCCTCACTGGAGGAGTTTTCAGCTTAGTTTGGCTCTGACTGCTGCACGAGGGTCTCCTGCTTTGATCTCAGTGCTTCAGTTAACTGGATGCTGAAGGCCTGACACAGGGGATGGCAGCACTCTGCTCCAGTCAGTCAGTGCTGTTAGTGTCAAGGTGTTTGAGTCACAGTGCATCATGGGAACACTTGCTGTCCCCTCTCAGTTGACGTGAACATCGTCTGGATTGAGCAGCAGCTTCAGGAACGCTGTCTTTGACAGAAATCTATTGAGCAGGTGGATCTGCATGAAGTGCATGAAGGATGAAGTGTTCTGTCAGTATGTTTGTGCTTTTCACCCTCTGAGCTCTGGGGAAGAAGTGGATGATACAAACAGGACGCACTGCAGTAAATCTCTCTGTCATTGTTTCTGTCATTGAACAATCAATACATGGATATGAACAGGTTCACACTGTGTTGGTGCATTAATCGTGTTAGAGATGCAGATTACATCTTTGTGTATTTGTTTCAATTATTCATGACTTTTTAATGCACGCTGCATATTTCAAATAAAACCATGGTACTGAAACATAAAGTTATGAGGACACAAAGGTTTTCATAAAGAGGAAAATAAATGTGTGAATATATGGAACGTCTTTCTGTATTAACCTGTAAGAAACAGCACACCGCTGTAACCCTGCACCTTCAGGTGCTGCAGAGTTCTGGTTTGGTGACGATGATAAAGAACGCCCTGCAGCTTTCACATGTTTCCTTTCATCAGGAGTTCCAGTAAAGAAAGTGTCGTGTGCCTGTTCAGAAAGTTCCTCTTCTGTTATATATATATATATATATATATTAAAATGTGTCTTGAGGCAGGCCATCGCTGGGCAGATAAGGACAGTCAGGATGCTGGTGATGTTTGTTTCTGGCACACTGAGCTTCCAGACTCCCTCCGGCACTCTCACTCCGTGAATTGTTTCACCTTCGAGCCGCTTTGAGGGAGAATGACCAGAGTACAGGGAACACAGATGCAGCTCTTCATGAAGGATCACCTTGGATTCAACCTTGTAGCTGCTGTTGGATAAATGTATTATCAGGCGACAAAATAGGAAAAAGTTTTTGGGGAATAATCGTAGGCTGTCTTTGAAAGGAAGGATCCAGATCATGTGACCTTCTTGTAAAGATTGATGAGAAAATACAGCTGACCTTAAAGACAAAAGCACTTCATGTTCCCGGTGAGATATTAAACTCAACAAAACAAAAGTGTTCTGAAAAACCTAAAATGAACCCCTGTCTCTTGTCATTTATTTATTTCACTGACTTAACATGACTTGAGATTTTAGACGCAACACAAACCAAACCTCCGTCACTCAACTGCTCTCTTTTGTGCGTGCAGTGTTTTGTTGTATTTGTTCTGTCATGGAGGAAATTACTTTAAAGAGTAAAATATCTGTTGTCTCTGTTTGCAGCCAGTAGTGATGAATCTTTGATATTTCAACAATAGCACAAGAATAAATCTTAATATGTTCATTCGCTCCGAACCAGGAAGAAGGATGAAAAGTGAAAAACATGTAGCAGTTACATTTAAAAACCTATCTGGGGTCGAGGTTCAGGTTCTGTCTGTGAACCTTAGGCCAGGGGCCTCAAACTCAGAGAGGGGGCCGAAATTAAAAACTGGGTCTGAGACAAGGGCCGAACGGGGTCAACATTTTCAGAACAGACTTAAATAAACCTCGTTTTTATCAGAGGTATTATAACAAATTAGTCATACAGAAATATGAACTTTACTGCTCCAAAGACGTCTTATAGAATTCAGAAAAAACAAGGGTATAGGAAATATGATCAATCATTTTAAATGTCTGGTGAAATCTGGTGAAAATCTGCAAGTATTTCATCCATGAGCAGTCTACCTGTGATTACAGGGAAAAGTGCTCAAAGTAAACATATATTTAAGTGCACTCTGCTCTTATGCCCGTTTGCCTGAGCCAGATGCTTGGCATCTTTTCTGGGCTGCAGGTTCATTCATGTTTGGGGTCTGGTTCTGAGCTGTGGACACTCTCAGGAAGGAGTGAAGGTGTGCATCAGTTGCTTACAGAGGTATGTGCTTCCAAACATGCAGAGCATTCGAGCAGCTTGTAGGCGGAGCTTGGGGCATCGATTCAGAGTTCTATCAGCTCTATCCACGTCAACTACAAACGAACTACTACGAACTCTGCCAAGTCCGCTCAGTTTATCAGCAAAACGTGCAGTTGGGAATACAGCGGTGAAGACCTGGTTTGTCTGGCAACATGAAAAGTGACCCAAGTTCCCTCGCTGCATCTGAGTCTCCCACAGGGAGATCCGTCCCTGAAGCTCGGGGTTTAGCGGAGTGTAAAGCTTCGTTACGTCGCACAGAAATGCCAACTCACACAGCCGGTGCTCACAGGTCTGCAGGCTGTTGCAGTGCATTCTGGGATTTGTAGCATCAGCAGTGTGCGTGCTGTATACCTGCGGGCCAGTTATGATAGACATGATATTATTATACACCGGATATAATTGTGGCCTTGAGTCTGAGACCCCCTGCCTTAGGCAGATCTGGAGTGTCAGTCAGTTATAACAACCAGCGGCTGTGAATTAAGTTGATTAATAAAGAGACAAACAACCCTTGTGTGTATGTTGTGTGTGTGTGCACATGAGCATTGATCTCCACTTTAATGAGAGTGTGACTCCTGCGACTGAGGCCAGGATGTTGTTGATAGGATGAGCTTGAAATGAAGTGACAAAAACAAAGGACACAATAAGAGTTATAAACCTTTAAAGACGAGTTAAATAAACACAATTACAGCAGACAGATCCCATTCAGAGACTCAGCACATGAACTGATTATTTGACTCCACAGGTAGCACTCTGGATGTTGTGTGAGAGCTTTAAACCGTTTGGAAAAGAATATGTTAAAAAGAGCAAACCGTGATTCAACTCTGGATGGTTGTTCAGGTTTCAATCACATTTTATTTGTATAGCGCCAAATCATAACCAAAGTTATCTCAAGACACTTTACAGAAAGAGCAGGTCTAGACCGTACTCTTTGTTATATTATTTAAAGCATTAGCAGCAACAATAATGATACTATGGGGAAGGCTGATGTTAGTAGTTGTTGCAGTCGAGCAGGTCCACAGCAGCAGGTGGTCTGCAGCAACGATCCTCAGGAACCTTCAAGACAAGGGAGCACAAGAACTCCCGGGAAGATATGTGGTTAGTAATGTTAATGGGACCAGAAGATACAGAGTTAATGAGCTGCATTAATATGACAGAGAGAGAGAGAGAGAGAGAGAGAGAGTGAGAGACAGACAGAGAGAGAGGGGGGGGGAGACAGACAGACAGAGAGACAGTGAGAGACAGACAGACAGAGAGAGAGAGAGAGAGAGAGAGAGAGAGAGAGGAGCTTGGTGTGTCAGATCCCCCCGGCAGTCTAAACCTATAGCAGCATAACTATGGGCTAGTCCAGGCCTGAGCCAGCCCTAACTATAAGCTTTGTCAGAGAGGAAAGTTTTAAGTCTACTCTTAAAAGAAGAGAGGGTGTCTGCCTCCCGGACGTTGCCTGGTAGATTGTTCCAGAGGAGGGGGGCCTGGTAATTGAAGGCTCTACCTCCCACACTACTCTTAGAGACTTTAGGTACCACAAGCAGGCCTGCATCCTGGGAGCGCAATGTTCTAGAGGGGTAATATGGCACTATGAGCTCTTTAAGATATGATGGTGCCTGACCATTAAGAGCTTTGTAAGTAAGAAGAAGGATTTTAAATTCTATTTAAAGATCTATTTATAGATTTTACAGGAAGCCAGTGCAGAGAGGCTAATACAGGAGAGATGTGATCTCTCTTCCTAGTTCTTGTCAGCACACGTGCTGCAGCATTTTGTACCAGCTGCAGAGTTTTTAGTGACTTATTAGGGCAGCCTGATAGTAACGAGTTACAATAATCCAACCTGGAAGTAACGAATGCATGGACTAGTTTTTCTGCACAATAACTTCAGTTTTGTCTGAATTAAGTAGCAGAAAGTTTCTAGTCATCCAGATCTTTATGTCCTTAAGGCATGCTTCTAGTTTAGATAGCTGATTGGTTTCGTCTGGCTTCATAGATAAGTATAATTGAGTATCATCTGCATAACAATGAAAATGAATGGAGTGTTTCCTCATGATATTACCAAGAGGAAGCATATATAAGGTAAAAAGAATCGGTCCGAGCACAGAACCTTGTGGAACTCCATGACTAACTTTGGTTTGCATAGAGGACACATCATGAACATTAACAAACTGAGATCGATCTGATAGATAAGATTTAAACCAACTTAATGCAGATCCTGTAATGCCAATTAAATGTTCTAATCTCTGTAACAGGATGTGATGGTCTATCGTGTCGAAAGCGGCACTAAGATCTAACAGGACGAGTACAGAGAGAAGTCCTCTGTCTGAAGCAGTAAGTAGATCATTTGAAACGCGCACAAGGGCTGTCTCAGTGCTGTGGTGGACTCTAAATCCTGACTGAAAGTCCTCAAATAAACTATGAAGAAATGAAGAAAGTCACATAATTGATTAGCGACTGCTTTCTCAAGGATCTTTGAGATAAAAGGAAGGTTAGATATAGGTCTATAGTTAGCAAAGGTGCCTGAATCTAGGGTAGGCTTTTTAAGAAGTGACTTAATTACAGCTAGTTTAAAAGACTGGGGTACATAGCCAGTCGATAAAGACATATTGATCATATCTAGTAAAGAAGTGCTAATTGAGGGAAAGACTTCCTTAAGCAGCTTGGTTGGAATCGGGTCTAAAAGACAGGTTGATGGTTTAGACGAGGATATCAGAGAATTTAGCTCAGGAAGGTCAATTGGAGAAAAACAGTGAAGGTGAACATCAGCTTTTTGAGCAGTTTCCAAGCAAGATACATGTGCATCTATAGGAATACTTGGCTGAATGGAGCTGTGACTCTCTGTCAGCTTGGCTACAGTGCTGAAAAGATACCTGGGATTGTTTTTATTTTGGTTGCTGCACACTCAGCACAAAACAGACGGCCTTCAGGAGGTGAGGGAGGCTCCTGGTTTACCTGCAGTGTCCTGGCCTGCAGTGATGCAGCACTAACTTAGAGAACACAACACAGTGTTTGTATGTGATGTGCTGACGCTCTCCCTCTGCAGCGTCTCTGAGCTGATACAAACTGATCCTCACAACTTTCCATTATCTACAGAGCTGAGAGGAGAGAGGAGGAAATACTGGATATTAAATCTGTGCTCAGATAAAGTCAGACTGTTTGTATAACCATCTCCTCAGCTGTTAATCACTGTCTGTTCTGCTAGTGTGTGTCTCATGATTTTACACACATTCATGATAGTATTGATACGATTTTAGGGCCGTCAGCCTTCAGAGGTGTTTTTAGTACCAGTTATATATTAATAAGAAACAGATAGATAATTCTGCATGAATGAACCTTTTCAGGTTTGACTGTTTGAAGACTGACTTGTGCGCTCAGCGTGTCTTTTCATCACTCTGACTGTAACAGACGCTCTCTGTGTGACTCCTGTGTTACACAAGCCTCTTTATTATAACATCCTGAACAATGAAAGTGACTTATAATTTTAAATGACATAATAATTTGTGGGTATGAAGCTGTTAAAGTGTCACAGAAAGTGGTTTTAAATGTAGCCTGAGGACACATTGTGAGTCACACTTTGATGTAATCTGACTGAGGGGGAAATACTAAACTGTTCATGAACAATCTCACTCCCAACCCGACAAATACAGCAGCTTGGTCAGAGGCCCAGCGTACGTTATAACTAATGTATATATACATAAATGATACTTATGTAGCTGCTTACATATGTTAGAGCTTATTTAAACCCAAACCATGATCTTTGTCATCAACATAACGAAGTCTTTGTGACGCTTACAGAGAAACAAACTGCCACTTTGTTACAACATGAAGCACATGTCAGTTATTGTTACTGAAACTGGGAAATGTTTTTAACAAGGTTTATTTTGAAAGTCTGACCACATGTTGTTTATTTGTTGCTGACATGACTGATTCACTAAGAACCAGCTGTTGCTGATTTATTACTGCAGGTTTGATTGAGGAGCCAAAAGTGATGCTTGCTTGGTCTCTACATGATCATATAAACTGAGCAAACTGCTGTTTGTGACGAGTTGGGAGTGAGAACGTGTTGCTTCAGCTGTTATACAGCGATCCACCAGAAAGGTGGGAAATAAATGGTAGTCATACTTTTCTTCTGTCAGCCCAAATGACAGGCTGGTGAGTGAATGTGAAAGCATGATTCATGTGATCATGGCTGCTCAGAGCTGACACTCAGTGAAGAGAGTGTGATGTTCTGACAGCTGTACCAGACAGGACATATCAGGGAGTGAAACACTGAATATCTAAGGGAGTCATTTACACTAAATCACCATCTTTAAAAGAAACCTGTCAACATCAGCTTGTTATGGAACAAATGGAGGCCGAGCACAATCAAAGGAGGGCTCGACCCCCCCTGAGGGTTCAGCTCCATGTCAGTCAGGGTCAATCTGCTATAAAGGAAGTGTCAGGGTTTGGCATGAAGACAGGCAGGTCCATGCTGCTCCAGATTCTTACCAACGCTGAGAGTCAGCCCATCCAATCCACAATGAGATCCCTCTGGAGTCTGAACTCTGCAGTTCTTCTCAGCTGAGCCTGTAATTGACTTTAGTCAGAGGAAGAGGGTGGTCCATGTCAGCTCCAAAGCTGCTGGGAGATGGAGGAAGGCAGAAGGGCAGCTTGAAGCCTGAGACAGTGGAGGAAAACGCCTGTGAGGCATCACAGGATGAGCTGTTGATAGTTGTAGCTCTCTGTTTCATCACTCGTGTTTTTATTCTGCTGTTTCACACTTTGTGATCAACACTCTGTAAAGCTAGAAGGTTGTGAAACATAAGTAGTTCTTATATGAACTGTACAAATAAGAATAATAGAAACAGCAGTAGCATTTATAGTGGTGTTAAAGTGGTCTAATAAGTAAGTACTTAATTATTAATATTGAAGCATTTCAGCACATGAACACACTGACAGCACCGAAGCTTCAGTATCTGAACAAAGACACAAAATTCTGCTCTTTGTCATGACATGTAAAGTGTCTTTTTAGGTAGTTTGAACAAACAACCAAAGCTTTCATTGTCTGATAACGAGGACAGTTTGCAGAGCTTGTAGTTCATTACAGCTACAGGCCTGGTAACAGCATCATGTGAGAGAGAAGCTGCAGCAGATAGAAAAGCTGTGTTCTCCTCCTCGCTGTTAACAGTCACTGCGGTTTTCAATCGTCTCTACATCCAACTGTTCCATCACAGGCCTGCTTCAAACACTACACTCTCCAGAGGTCACATCTCGTCCCTTTGCCTCCTCCTGTCGTTCTCTATTGAACACTCAGTGATGGACACACTGGTGACTGACAGGCCAGTGGGAAAATGTCTTTGAGAAGACGGCCGGCTGAATGTGGAGCACTCGTTCTGCGTTTTGCTCCGTGTTGCTCGTCCCGGTTATTTCTTTAACTGTTGACCTTGTGAAAATTGCTGGCTGCTCCCCGGGGCCTCGGTGCTCCGGGTCACAGCAGACTGCATGTCATCCTCTGAAAGCTGATTCTCAATGGATGCTACATTAAGTGCTGCTGGTACTCTGCAGAGTGCTCACTACAGGGACCTGAGATCAGTGAGTGCTTCATCGGGCTGTGCTTATACGCATCAGACGAGGAAATGAGGCAGTTTGGCTCGAGTGAGCCACAGAGGTTTCTGTTCTGACACTGAGAGACAGAAAACACTTTCACAGAGCAGCTCAGGATCTTCATCACACTTTGCTGTAGAGATGCTGTCAGAATGATGCTTCATATTCTGTCAGCTTTTACATCCACTTAAGCTTTTGTTCCAGTTTGATAAAGTAGCATCTAAAGTGACTTTTAAACTTTTATTTTTCACCACGTCTCATCTCCAGAACCCTGCACCGCTTGTTTCTGCCCGTAACCCCCAGAGGAAGGTTTACAGGCAGAGATGAGTTGATGTCATAACGGAGGAGGAAACTATCTAAAACAGAGAGATTGTGATCGGCTGGATTATAAATAAGCCCGTCTGTGAGGGAGCCTCCAAGATGGTGGAGGAAAAGCGATCTGCAGAGAAATACACTTATGTCAGCGGCTTGTTGTTGTCCCTGTCATAATGAGAGCAGAGCAGATAGCATCAGAGAAAGGTTGGTGCAGAAAGAGGCTCATCTCTCTATTTTCTCTCATCCTTTATTACTAATGGCTGCCTTTGATACACAATGAAACAAATTACTCACTACTTGAAAACCATTCTGAATAATTCAGTGATATATTCATCCTACAAGGATCACTGGTACTTTCAGTAATTTCAGTGTTCAGTCTCAGAGGGAACATGAATGAGCCACAGATATTTGGAGTTAACCCTTTAAACTCTGCAACAGAAACGGTCTGCTAATACAGATACTGATATTTTTGCTCGTTGTGGTGTCATTTCTTTGAGTATTTTCAAATGATTCGTATCTCTAATCTCTGTGCAATCTAAAGGCTTTGTTAGTTTGTGTGAATGCTGTAAGCTTTCTCAGCCCTTCAGGGCATTTTACATTAGTGTGTATTGCGTGGAATGTTCAGACTCAGAGTGAGTGATGTCATCGTCAGAGTGGAGAGGCTGTTGAAAATATCTTGGACACCTTCTTGAAAAATTGCTTCTGAGCCACAATTTTCACTCCACATACATAATTAAGGCATCAAATCGTAGGTATTCTTGTGCTGCTTGTGTTAGATGGGTTATCAAAGCAAAAGAATGTAGATGCCTAACTGAAACAGAAACTTGACCAACTGCTCCATCTACTCCAATGTTAAATGTTGGCAGAAATTTCTGGAGGACACCAAATGTGAGCACTTTTATATTTTGCTGAATCCTCTGGCTGCCTGGATCAGCAGAAGGTAGCAGAGGATGGATGAAGCTCCTGTGTCACTGTTTTACTCTCTGTGGGAACTCTTTGTGTTTGGACCTGACTGTCGCTCAGAGACTCGTTTCACCTCTCTGCTGTTTGAGCTTTTATTGGTGAAAGTGTGGAAACAGTCAGATACATGTGGAGTGCTTTGGCTGTGTGTAGAAACCACATGTGAAAGTATAAAAACTATTCTCAAAGGAATGACAGCCTCATCAGTGTCTGCTGCCTCTGGGCCTCCATGTGTCCCATAACACCACACACATGAACTAAAGCAACACATGATGAATGTTGTTCAACCACCAAGAGACCATTGTATTCCTCTGACTCCTTCATTTTGCTGTTGAGGTCATTGTTTATGTTGAATTGTTTCATAGGTGGCTGTATTCAATGTTTTTTACACCTCTTTGTCAGTGTCAGTGAGATTGAACATTATAAATATGAGATGATGGAATATTAGTCAGATCTGTGATATTTAATGACAGAACTTCTTCTGTATTTGTCTTCATGTCTTCATGTCGACAGCTCGTTCAAACCTTTGTCTTGTTGCTCATAAACATTCAGCACAGAGGCTCCATGCAGAGCATCAGGTCAGCAGCATTGTGTCGTATTACAGACATTCATCTCACAGAAGATGATGTATTGATCTCTGGTGCTCCACAGGTGGATCATGAAGAACTAAACCTCAACACAGACACATTTAGCCTGTTAGCATCTATTGCTATTAAAAAAGCTTACCTGTAAATCATTCTGCAGGTTTTTCATTCATTAACTGAAGCATTAACCCCTCGATCCCACCGGATCCGTCTGAGCCGCGTTTCTGATCCGTCAACGGCGCGAGCCCTTGCCCACAGGAAGCGTGTCTGGTCCGCAGCGCAGCGGAGTGCTGGCCGAAGCAGCTGGATTTGCAAGATCACAAGATCGCGGAGAACTACATTATCGCGCAAGAATTGAGAAATCACGCAATAACATCAATGTTAGCAGAGCAACACACAAACTACAGTTCAGTTTACACATCCGAGGTTGATTATCTGCTCATTTGGAAATCATTGTGTGATTTTTGTGCTTCTACCATGGAGGAGTACACGACTTAATTAAAAGTTATTTTTTCGAGATTTCAGTGTGTTGATCTTAAAATAAATGGGAAAAAGCGGGAGTCTGTACCGGTCTGAACATGGTGTTTTATTTTGAAATTACCGGATGCTGTATGCTGCTTTCGTGTGTGACTTCCTGTTTGGAAAGATCTGCTCTGTTAAGCTTGACGCTTGTTTGAAGCGGCCTCCGTCAGAAATAGACCCGGCGCGTATCTTTAGCGGAGCAGAGCGGAGACACGCTTCTGGGGCGCGCCGGAGATGGACTGCGGCACGTGCTGTGGAATCACAAGCAATGACTTGAATTGGCGCGATGGATTCCGGAGACAGACTCTGACACCCAGCAGAGCTAGAAGACGTAGGTAAGGACAGCGGAAGTGCAGAGGAGCAGCCCCGCCTACTCCCCGAACAAAGTATCCAGAGCCATATAGACAGAGAGTCGCTTCAGTGGAGGTCCAATATGCTCCATGATCCGCCATTGCGATGTTGCAACTCTCTCTTTCTACGTTTTTTAAAGTACCGTCATTCTGTCACTCAGTCACTAACTCACTCAGTCAGTCAGTCACATACAGACCCATGTGTAGGGCTGACCCCGGCAGTCAGCCAAAAAGTAAAGTTACATCAGAGCTCCAGTCATTATTTCAGTGTCAAAGAGAATCCCAGCGAGGACAAAACATCTCATTTCAGCAGGAAAGCAGAGCTCCTGGGAAATCTGCCTCTCCCTTTCAGAAGCTGCTACATTGGGACAGTGAAGAGCAGGTGTCACACGGGGAAAACACTGTGATCTGACTCATTATGATGCAACACCAAACATCAAACACATGAGACTTTTGAGGTTTTTGGTCGATCCATCATTGTGTCTTCTAAAGGCGCCTGTTTATACACAGCATATGACCTTTTTCTTATTTAATGTTCTGTGTTGAAACCTGGAGCCACTCTCACATTCAAGATCCTCTGGCTCCGCCCCCTCCCATGTGTACACAGACAATCACAAAGTGTTCCTCCTGCTGCCTTCAAAGTAAACCCTGTGTATGAAATCACTGTGAAGGATCTCTGATGATGTGAGAGTTTCACAAACGAGGATCCTGAAACTTTTTTCCCTCCACAGTGTCCATCGGTTCTCTTTCAGCAGAGCTTCAGTGAACACAGAGGACTATAATGGTCTTCCTTGGTGGGATGCTGCAGAGAAGGGCATTGGACTTTAAAATGTGTCTGAGGATTAGAGTGGGATTAACACGAGTACGGCAGATCAAAAGGAGCAGTGTGTGAGCTGAGATGTAAATCACAGATTCATGGATCTGAAACTCTCTGTGTCTCCTGTGAACAGATTTAGAGCCCAACGTTTTATTAATATGCACATTAAAAACATGTTGCTGTGATGATTATGGACTTAAGAGGAGCTCTGTGGTGCAGCTCTGTGGCAGCTTAGTTCCTGTTTGTCTCCATTATTTGTTGCTAAAGTTGTTTCAGCATCTTTCTGTATAAATGATTGTACTTCAGGCGTGTCAGTCGGTTTTCACCACCTTGAAAAGCAGTTATGTCTAATGCGAGCTTTGATACACATTACACTCCTTCTCTGCACATTAGCAAATGATTTCAAGGTCTAACTGAGTCATTTTTTATTGTATTATAGGAAGTAAATCAGGGACCATTAGCCTGAAAATAATTATCTGTAAAGCCGTTCTCCTCCCAGGTCAGGAGGACGAGCTGTGTCAGGTAACTCTGCTCTCGTTCACCTTCCCTGCATATCAAACGCCACCTTCAGGCCCTTTCTCCATTATGGAGAGAGTGTAACAGTCCTCAGTGTGGCAGGCAGCACACTCCAGCTACATTAAAATCAGCGCTCCAGGCTGGCTGATGCTCTGCAGTGTTGTCAGTGTAATATTTTTCATTGTCCCTGTGAAGTGTGATGTTTGAAGTGTGTGTGTCGGGCTGTGAGAGCAGCAGTCAGAGGCCCTGCATGTCTGCTCGTTCTGGCAGCTTCAATCTGATTGTTTCTGACATTTAAGGGCCACATGGTTGTTTGGAGGCAGCTGCTTTAAACTCTGCAAACTTTACTCTTTATTTCCTCTATTTATTTTGTTATTGGAAAATAGCATTACATTTGAGCTGGCATTTATGTATTATATAAAATATGTGTCCTTGTAGGTTTGATGCAATCTCTCCTGCGTTTGGGAATAACATGCTGCTGCTGCTGTGAGAGATTACACTTCAAACGTTTCCAGCTTTAATATTTGCTGAGAGTTTATTGAAATAGGATATTGAAAGCCTGAGAATCATCTTGAAACTTGATTAAAATCTGAATAAAAATCTGCTCTGAGCTCACAGAAAGAATCATGAAGTGTTAATAAGATATTTGTCAGGCTGAGAACAAAGGCGGCACAGGATGAGGACAGAGATCGTGTAGAGGGGACCACCACTAAACTGTGATCTGGATTAGAAACATATTCCCACAGCACAGATGGTTATCGTCACATTATTAACTGACTAATGACTTTTTGTCTCTCTGGCTGTTTGCTTCCTGCAGCTCTGTTTCGGGCTGACACTTCACTGAGCACATACACGTAACTGCATGTCTTCTGCTCTATCCATCGGGCTTTGGCTCAGGAGATGATCTGAGCAGATTGAATTCATAGATCATTGTTGCTGCTGGTGCTTCAGAGTGTCGTTAATATTCTGATTGTGGAGATCTGTGAACGACTTCTCTGTTATTACAGCAGAGTTCACAGGCTGAAAAGTGTCTCTGCTTTTAAATCACTTTGTTGGGCTGACTTTGAAATACGACACAGATAGAAACAGAAAATGTTTCATTCTAAATGAAATACAGTCTTTAGTTTCCTGCTGTATAATCAGTGCATTGATCAGGGCTGTTTAGTGGTCTTGATGCAGAAAGTCAGGTGGACTCAGCAGTAAAGATCGACTTCAGCAGCTTTGAAAGTGAGCTTTGTCAGATCCATGCAGAAAGGATTTACTGCTGTGCTTTACTGGGGATTTGAATCCATTAACAGTTCCAGGTTTCACATTTCATGACTTTTTAAAACTGTTTTCGTGAAGTGAATATTTTTCTCTCCTGTGAAAGGCAAAGTGTGTTTTTAGTTTTAGAGTTCAGAGGTGTGGTTGTTCAGTTTTAAGTCTATTCAAATGTTCTGCTGATGTGAGAGAGTAAGCTAACGGCTAACACATCAGGCAAAGAGTAGCCCTTAAGCTAACAGTCGGCTCTTTGATGACACGATGTCTCGCCTGCTGTGAATTTGCATTGACTTCATAAAGTGATGATGGGATGCTCTGAACACACCTTCACACTTCATCCTCAGTAAAGAGGACTTCAGGAGTTCTATAAGATCTGAAGGGAGGCGAGATGAAAGGGTTTTGGTCCTGATCACACTGGGAATCAAACCATCCTGTCAAAGAGAAATGAGACAGAAATGAGTGAAAAGAAAGTATTGTGAGAAACGTTCCTTTCAAACTGAATGTAGCTGGGATGAAAGAGGAACATGAGCGTGCGTGAAATTAAAAATTCACTTTGGTTTTTCTTTGTTGAGCTTTTGTCTTGCTTCATAATAGGGCTGGATATTGGCACAGACCTCACAGTATGATGATAATACTGACAATACTTCTTGCTGTGTACCACCTGGGTAGATCAAGCACTGAATTAAAACTATTACTAATTCAAAATTTCCATTATTTATTAGAACAATATTTTAATTGCAGTTTCACTGAACACGCTGAACAGAAAGATCATCATGTGAAAGTAAAGTGTCACTGAACTCAAATGTAGATGCCACAACATGAAAATAAAATGTCGTGTTCTCACTGAGTCACTGAAGACACTGAACTAAAATGAAAATAACATCATACATTCCAGCTCAGTGGCTCATAAGAATACTTTTTATTTGCACTTTATTTTCATTAGGCTGCTATATTATCACAGTGTTTCCACACAGAGATGACACCAGGGCAGGCCGCCCAGGTATATTATGGTTTCTTATTTCATCTGTCCAAGATCTTCATCCACCATTGATTCATTACTGAACATCCTCCCTACACGCTGTGCCCCTCCCACACCTGTTACCAGCAGCGTCTCATGCTAGTCAGACAAACACACATACAGAGCGATGTCCGCTGGTACTTCCCCCCTGTCTCCTGTTGTATATGGACCTTGTTATGGCACTGTTTTAAAGCTTTAAAATGCTGCGCCGTAGTGCCAACGTCATCCAGAACCACGTCGGCTTTGGATCATTTTATTACGCAGCATCTTTAGAGGCGAGCCTCCTTCACAAAACAGGGTCGCGGTGAAAAATGCAAAACACAACTTTGTTTTCTATGGGAGACTTTGTAAAACGTGACTCATGGTAATGGAAACAAAGAAACACATTTAGTGATCGAGAAACAGATAGAGGGACAAGCCGCTGCAGAACTTCAGTTACAGCAGAGCTGTAGGTGTGTAGAGAGAGAGGCTTATCTGCGCGGTGTCTTGTTATTGCGATCGTAGGTTGAGGGAAATTGGTTGAGGGCGTCTTAAATCCATTAAATGTATCAGTATGAGGAGCGGGAAAATCTATACATTATCACAAAAAAGAAAAATTGCGATACTTTGCTGTATCGATATTTTTGCACAGCCCCATTTCATAATAAGAGTCTCAAACTGTCATGAAGAGGTCAGAGGTCAGACCCAGAATCACACTGAGCTGGTACCTGGAGGGCTGACATGAAACTAAACTAACATCCTGTCTCTACAGAGTCGTGCACTGACCTTTACAAACTTTAACTGAGAGCAACGTTTTGTTTGTCTTATAAGTGAGCTGTTGTAACTCTTTGGTATGTTACACATTAAAGCTCACGTTTACTCGTTCACGCTCGTTATCGCTTCAACATCACTGTCGTCCTGCTCACACTGTCACTAGTTTTCTCTGACACACCTCTCCACCTTCACCTGTTGCTGTGTGATAGTGATGTTGAAGATGTAGCAGTCCCTGCAGCAAACTAATCAGACGGCTAATCTTAGTGCAGTTAGGACTTCTTGCTCCTCTTTCCCCTCGTTACTTCATCCACAGAGAGGAGGAGAGGAGAGGACAGAGGAGAAGGGATGGAGCCCTGTATGAGACGCGATCGGGCCAGCCTAGAGTCATTATAAAACATGAATCTTTATGTGTCACTCTTTAGCAATGAAACATATAAATATATTTGATCAGCCTCAAAGTGCTCTGGCCCACAGTGAAAAAGCTCGATCTGCCAGATGACACAAAAAGTGCTGAGAGCCTGAACATGACATGACAGGTGTTGATCCAACTGAAATGTTTTCATCCATAAAAAACATCTTCACTGTTCTGCTGAAGATCACGTCTCACTTTGATTCAGTCCATGTCAGAGATGGTTCCTCCTTCTCTTACTCTTCAGATGCTCCATGACACTTCTGATTCACTCTGAAAAGCCTTTAAGATGGATGTGAGCTGTGAATGCTGAGGCTCTTACATTTGGGGAAGGGAGGGGTGGAGCTGAGCAGGACTGGTGGTGGGATTCACTTTCACTTTCATCACACTTTCCTGCTTTGCTTCTTTTCCATTCATCTGTCAAAGGGAGAGAAAAAGACGTTTGTACGAGCAGCAAGCTTCCATCTTTCAGTACGCCCATGATGACTCCCTGTACTCATCACCTGTGCTGTTTTGTTGGAGACGTTGAATTAAGTCAAGTGGCAGCTCACATGGACACTGCTTTGTGCTGCTACTGTACTGATGCTCTTTGACAGAGTCCTCTTCTCTTAGAAGATTCATAATAAAGTGTCTCACTAGCTCCTCGCTCACTAAGAATAGCTCATAAATGTCACTCTTGTCGGGTTCAAAAAACAGGAGTTTGGGGCTGATTTGTACCAAATTCACCCTTCAGGACAAAAGACAATAACACGTCTTGTTCACAAGTGACGGGTTCCTTGCATCAAAAGGAAACTGCTGAGGAGGTTCAGACGTGCTCATGTCATGTGCACTTTCTCCCACTCTCTCTAGACACAGACCGAGAAGTCATGGAGCTACATGCTCTAGTTCAACATCTTTCTGTATATGACAGGATTTCATCTTTATCAATCATTCACACGTTCACTTCCCTCCTTTAGAGATTCCTGTTTTAAGTCCTTTTAATAATCAATAATTTAAACAGACATCAAACTCTAAAAGTTGGGAGTCAGACCCTGGCACACTGAAGCTTCACATCACAGGCTGTCTCTGCCCAGTCCTCAGTGTGAGCACAGACAGGTCACATGACTGCACCTGGGTCAAAGCTTTGAAGAACACAAGCTAATACAAGATGATGGAGAGAAATGACAGAGGACTGAAGCATAAAAACATTCCCTTGATCTAAAGGTCGTCATTAAAGATGATTTTTATATGAAGGGAAGAAGCGAGGTTACAAACAAGTGAAGCCTGCTCAGGAAATATGAGTCATTATGTTACATTTTTCTTTCATGTAGAGACGCTTTAAGTCACTCGTCAACAGATTTAATTACTAGTTCGCCCAATAAATAACACTGTAGCATGAAGTGTTTTGGACGCGACGTCCTTCTTGCTGAACTCAGAGTTTCTTCAGAATAAAGGAAACTTCTCTTAAAGTGCAGTCCAGGCTGTCAAGGCAAATTCTTTTAAATATCCACAATTGTAATAATGAAATGAATTTGAAGCTTCAGAGAACAAACGTGTCTGCAGGGAAACATTTCACACTCTGTCCTCACTGTAACTTCACAGACCAACGTGGAGTTAAAATGTTCTTATGGACATGATGAGAAAGCTGTTGTTGAGCACAGAAGAGAGCAGAACTACTTCAGAGTTTAAAGCAGACAAAGATTTTCAGCACTGGTGGATTGTTGTTTTTGTTGTTATCTGTATAATTATAGTGCAGATACAAAGTTACAAGGATGCTTCAGCAGCCTTTACAAAGCTCACTGAGGTTTCTGCTCACAGAACGTAAAGGGATGATTTTAAACTCACGTCACATCACAGCAAACCCAAACAGCAGCAGCCTCACAGTTACACACAGATCAAGTCAAACAGCCTGTGTTTCTTCAGTGTGTAACCATGGTCTGTGTGAATGCTCGGCTCTGATTGGCTGCAGGGTTTCCTTTCATTCCTCACAATGGACACCTTGTGATTGTAAAAAGTGTCTCTTCACTGTTTTAAATATCTGTACGACTCCCCGACACTAACTCTTCACACTGCATGTGTGTCTTCATTGTCACCTTGCTGTTTGTCTCGTCCTGTGCTGAGGTCTCTGTGCACACAGCGTGTGTGTCAGCACAGGTCACTGCTCCTCCAGATGAGCATCAGTTTATCATTTGTTCCAGGAGTAAATATGAGTTATTAACAGCCCTCACATGGAGTTATTTGAGGGAGTCAGTGTGGAGATATCAGGTGTTCTTTATACTCAAACACTGCTTTACTTTCCCGTCACATGTGAGACTTTAATCACTGAATGATTTAAGTGCAGCTCTTGATGATGATTCAGCCGTCTGCACTTAATTAGAACAACAACTAATTAAAACAATTACTTGTTCAGTGAGCTGAAGGAGATTTGGATCATGATACAAATGAAGACTCTTTTTATTCATAGAAGTTATTTTATTTTGAATTGGATCCTCTTCAGCCACAGAACAGGAAGTGATTGTCATTCAAAACCCTGTCAAAATAAAAGCCCTGTGCTGTGTCCCTCTTGATTCACAAACAGACTGAACTCTTCAGTATTAAAAACAACATTCATTAATAAACGTCCATGTGAGAGACAGCAGGTTGACTTTGTGAATATTATAGTTGATCATCATGTTGACTGCATCACAGTGCAGCTGGGTGAGCGTGCTGTGTGCACATTGTGATCAGCTGTATTCATATCTCACTGCAGGTCTGTGAGTCTGCAGACTTTTCCTGGAGGTCACTTCAAACTGGGACTGAGAGAAGGAAACAGGGGGACAGATGATGTCATCAGCTTTAAATGTGTTCAATGAACACACAGGAGAGTTCAGGTCAGAGCCTGCTCACCATCTCTCAGCTGATCACTCCTGTAGTCTGACTTGTTTCATTGTATTGATCCAGCCGTCTTTTTCTCCCTGAGAGTCGATTCTTTTGGCTCAACTCGAGACCAAAACAAGAGAAGAGAATTTACAACGAGCTCAGAAAGCATGGAGGATTTTATCAGAAGACTGAAAACACAAAGTGAGCAGAACAAACACATTCAGATTCACTGATTGTTAGTTTAACCAGTTAATGTCCTGATAACATCCAGAAACAGCACAGAGCACTGCATCACTTCTTACACACTGAAACTGTTTGTTTCACAGTGAATCCTTTCATCTTATGAACACTCAGGTCAAACAGAAGAGGAGATTATCGGCTCACTCACAGATGTGACTCTTTGTCAGTGTGTTCACAGTTTGTGGGACTTTTTCAATTTTAATCTGAATTTTTTTTTAAATGCTCGACAAATCTATAAATGAGGTTAATCCCTGAGTTTAGATTTGCTATCAAATTAAAGAGGAGGTGGGTTTTTTTAAATAAAAACAACTTGAAACAATAGATGAAGAAACTCCCACACACTGTCTCGCTTATTGCTATTAATATTTATTTAATATCATCAACGTTTCGGACCTTCACCAGGTTGTAATTCCAGCATCAAGGCCAGGTCAGTGTGCGCTGACAGTTGCTGTTGGTTAGAGTTGGTTGGATGGAGTTGAGTTTGACAGTCCAGTCGGGTTTGTTGGAGTCGTGGAAAGTCGGACCAATGTGCACCTTTTCCCAACAAACAGCAAAATTCTGAGAGTGCCTTCCCTTGACTACTAGCTTATACTCGCGTGCTGACCATCAGTACGCACGCCCTTCATCCATGCAAAATAAAGCAACAACTTATATAAGACAAAGTAAGCAACAAGTCTGTCCTGTCAGCTGATGTCTGGGCCGTGTGGAGCAGCAGTTTCTTCAGACAACTTTAGACTGTCGAGGTGAGTTGGGCGTTGTCTGGGCAGTGTGCAGTCACCTTTACATGTCTCGATAGTGTTGATGGAGGATTGTCTTGAAATGAGACCGAGTGCTGCAACCATCCAGCTGTTATGTTGATTCTTCTGCTGTGTTTGCACATATCAGCCTCCTTCTATGTAAAACACCTCCTCACAGGGTTTACATGCACCACTGATCATTCTCCTCACATACATGACCTGCAGCCAGAGCCCAAAGCTGATGACTCAGATACATGAGCAGCAGGATGGAGAGTTTGATCACATCTGTCTGTGTTTACACTCACATTGTTCCGGCTCCTCCTCTCTCTTCCTGGCTGCCATTTGTAAAACTGTGATGTAAAATATGTTCCTGTATATAAAAGCTCCTGAACCTCTCGGTACCTCTTGAGCCTAATTAGGAGCCAAAAATAGAGGAGGGTAAAACGCAGCACAAAGAAAAAGAGATGAGAAGCTGAATTCAAAGAGTGATTCACTTCTATAGCTGCAGGCTTTTCTGCATTTGAGGGAACAGCAGGGTTCATTTGCAACAGCCGAGGGGTCTCTCAGTGGATCGCAGAGTCTCAGGAGGAGAGACGGGGGGCTCTTAGGAGGACGGGGGAGCGTGAGTGGCAGTTCTGTAGCTTTGCTCTCAAAAACTAATGATTAGAGGAAACTGTAGATACAAATATTGTGCTTCAGTCCCGCCACAAGGGCTCAGAGACTCAGTGTCAGTTAGTAGAGATCAATGCTCTGCAGAAGATAGAGCTTTGGTGTGATGGTGAGAGCATTATTTCTGCAATGACTGCATCTTCTGTCACAGAGACACACAAACACTTTACAGTGTTATCAGGTGCACGCTGCAGCACAACAGCAGCACTCATTAGATTAGACTGCAGTAATAATCAATGCTCTCTGTCAATAACATTATTTATTCTACTTTTTCACACCAGATATACTGACCTATGGAATTTACAAAATGAGAGGACCTATAACAGCTGCTGTAATAATTAATCTGCCAGCAATTATCATTTTTTCAATCATCTTTTTAGGCGGACGTGGAGGCAAATTAAAAAGTGTTGAAAATCTGGAAATATTGAATCAATTTAAAGATAAGTGATTTTGTCAGAAGCAGGCGTTTGTTGAATTGAATAAAGAAAGAAATCTCTGGTGTGTGCTCCTGCCTTCTCTGCCTCTCAGCTCTCTGAATCTTCTTGTTAAATCTCATGACCCTTTACCCCACCTCACCTCCACTTCAGCACTCTCACCTGCAGCTCTGCAGAGGAGCTGAGTCAGACCGACAGGGAGCAGAGATGGTTGTGGCTCGACAGGAGTCAGGAGGTTTGATGAGATGGGCCAGTTTAGCTCAGTGGTTGAATAGTGCCCCATGTATAGAAGCTCAGTCCATGATGCAGCGGTCCATGGTTTGACTCCTGCCCTTGGCCCTTTGGTGCATACAGATACATTCACTTAGAAACTCCACCCGACTTTTAAAATATTTCCAAAGCTTTCCTAAGGTCAGCTGAGACACATGTACAAACAAACACACACACAGGACAGACATTTTCACAGTTTTCAAGCCTGGTCTAACATTGTCAACTCCACCATCATGGATCTGTCTTCACACTTCATGACTTCACCAGATGAAGACTTTCAGGATGTTAAGATGAGACGCATCAAACCTCCAACCAACATTTGGTTCCTTTTTAAATCAGCTGCCTTTAAAACATCTGTTTTCTCACATTGGTGTTCAGAAGCATCTTTACACATAGAAGTTCCTGTGAAAAGTCATTACTGCTCACAATGAACTCAAAACATGAACACTGAGTCTCTGCTTTTACTTTCACAGGCTCATTTTATTTTGAAAGTTATTTTGAGTTTGTGTGTGAATATGTTTTTAATCACACGTCTGAGAAGGACAGGATCGTCTTTGTTCAGTTACCAGGTTTTAATTAAATCAGTCACTGAATTATAGGCTTCTTATTCTGCTTCTTTTGTGCTTTCTCTTCGACATTTGATGGTAAGATTTTGTCCAAATATGTTGTTGTACCTTCAGTTTGAACAAACAGCCTGTTAGAGATACACAGTCAAAGAGGACGCAGTTGTTTCCTCCTCTGACATTTACAGAACCTCCTACATGAAGTCACACTTTGTGCTCTGGATTCATGCTGACAATACATCAAAGTTTTGATTGGTTGTCATGACGACCTCTGTTGATAGGGCATTCAGTCTACTTTAATACTAAAACAAGAACTTTTGTTTCTATCCTAATGGCCCTGCATGAGCATAACTGATGCGAGAGAGGTACCTACAGTGTATTTGATGAGATGTGAGTGAGAACGTGTTGTTTATGCAGAAAAAGTTTATATCAAGTAAAAACATGGCAGAAACAAACTGTGCCCTTGACACAGGTTGATCTCTGCTCTCTTCTGAACTGTCAGGAGTTCTAGTGACGACTCGTTCACCACTTTCTTCCCTGCAGGCTTGTTCTCCTCCCCTCCCTCAGCTTTGTGCTGTGGCATTGATTCAAATCTTCCCAAACTCATAACAGAGTTAAATACATGCGTCTGAGCTGAGATTATGAGCATTAAATGAGAGGCAGAGACTGAGGCAGCAGCTGCTCACAGAGTGTGAAATGCTGTGTTTCTTCAGAGCAGCTGGATTTCTTCTCCAGGGTTTGTTGAGGTGAAGTTTCCTCTGCCTGAGAACCTCTCTGTGCTTTTTACACTCTGTGTCTGCACGAGTGGCTTTGCCTCAGAGGCTGCTGTTCCCTGTACAAACTACTGCTACTACTAAGTAAAGTCAAAGTGAAGCTGTTCAAATATATTGTACAAGTTATTTGTTGTTCCAGTTTTAAGAGAACAATAAAAACTAACCATGAAACTTTAATGATCACATGAGGAAGCTGGATGAGCGTTACAGAGGATGTTTCCATCCATCGACCTGAGGGTTATGGGACCAGCATGCACCTCTGCTCCATCGCACAGCAACATTATTCTTTATTGTATTTTTCTTTTCATAATATTGAAAATAATATATTTAATATATTATATTTCTGTGTGTATATATATTTAAACATTTCCTGCTCACAGTAACCAATGATGCAGCTGAAAATACTCCAATAAATGACTTTAAAACGAGGCCACACCTGAGAGAGAGTCTTCATCACAAACACTTTGCAGATGTTAAAATGGTTCTTCAGCAGTAGCACACGTTTCAGTTCTCATTAAAGGGTGAATGTTGTAGCCCGACTTTGCCAGGTTATCTCCGGTCTGCCTCTTCTGCCTCTGCAGTCATTTCACACTAATGTCTCCTACCTGTGCCTCAGAGGATTCACTGGCAGGCCCCCCACCCTGCACTGTAAGACAAGCAGCACTCATAACGGGGCCTTTGCATCAAATCACTACAGCGTCCTGACACCTACGATCTGGGGAAATCTCTGCAGAACACGGCTGCTAGATGAATTTAAATGCAAATGGCAACTTGAGCGAGGAAACAAATTACAGCATCACTTTGCTAAATTGCTCCAAAGTGAAGACGAGTCCCCAAACCTGAGCACATTGCACCAGAGCTTTATGAAAACAGAGAATATGGAAGACGAGGTCATTACTAATTGACCTCTTCCAGTTCCAACGGCCTGGGGAAATCAAAGAAAGACTCTGATTGTGATGTGCAGATGTTTGAAATGTTTCTCTGCTTGTTGTAACATGAGAAGCAGAAAGTCTGTTTCCTGTTTGTCAGATCAGGGGATCCTACATTTGTGGTGCTCTTTGTCTGAGTGGATAACAACAGGAAATGCATTTACAGGCTCTCGTCAGCACTGTTTCTCCTGTTAAACATGGCGGCCTCTCAAAGTGCCTCAGCAGAGTGATGTGGACTCATGCTTCATGTTTATAGTCACCTTCCTTCTCTCTGTATGAATCCAGCAGCTGTTGTAATGTGGGACTGAACGAGTGTGTTGGCTTTGCCTGACAGATCGACTGTGTGACATGTTCACCTTTCTTCATCCCATTCAGCTGCACACATTTATTTCCTGTGAACCTCCAACACGACTTAATGTGCGCTTCATTGAGAAGAGCTAACATGGGAGGGAATATTAGCACAGAGGATAAAGACTCCTCCTCCTCCTTCTCCTCCCCCCTTCCTCCCCCTCTCACTGCGTGTTCTCCTCAGAGCGGGGAATGCAGGGAGACTTTGAGCTCAGCGGAGGAGTCGGGAGCAGAATACAGATCAGCAGCAGGAGAACTGATGCTCACACTGTTTAGCTTCGCTAATTGACCTCTAGCTCAAAACCCCTGTGCTGTTACTAACCCCGCCCCCTGCCCCCCGTCACCCCCAACCCCCATGTGCCATGATATTATTCTGTGCCTCAGTGCTTACAGCCGTGTTCAGTGATGAGTGAGTTCATCACGGTTCAACCATCAGTATGTTTGTCTGCTGCTTTGCTGCTCAATGAAACCTGTGAGAGTCTCTGGTGTGTTTGTTCTCTCCCCTCCCTCCCCTCACACCTCCTGCTGTCAAAGAGTGAAAATAATAAAGTTCAGAGACTTGAGAGGCAGAAACTTAGTTCACTTTAAATGTTTCAAAGCTGCACTTTGTCTAAAATGATCCACAGTAAGAACTAAATCACACCGAGCAGCAGAGTATCAGCTGTTATTAATCCTTTCAAAGCACAAGCTGCTTGTCTGTGTTCATGTTTCAGCCTGTATCACATTTAAAGTCAAACTCTACAGTGAGAGGAGTTAGTTTGATACTTCATGAGGAGATTAAAGACTGAGCAGTGTTTCAACAGAGTTATCAGCGTCAGTCTCAAACAGTCCCGACAGCGCAGTGGGATATCCCAGGAGGCCTCTAAAAATATGCAGTAATTAAGTGCTCACCTCGTTCTAACGGGATTATCACCATAAAACATCCTCACACGTCTTTTTTAGAAGGAGAGAAGCTGCACCAGATTTTTCACTAAAGAGGACACACACACATGTTTCCACCAGTGCTGAATGTCGTGTTTCATAATGATATGATGAGGTGAAATACAGCCACAGCACAGGAGGAGTCTGAGCCTCTGACAGAAGGACAACATCAGGCCTCAGTGATGTTAGTGTGATGGGATTACTGGTGTCGGGGAACTGGAGCTGCATGCCGTCACAATGAGCAGAAATATCAGTGTTTGCACTGGTAAACCAAATCTACTGCAGTGATCTAATGATTCACTTCTATTAAATAAACCACTTCATCTTTTACATGATGCTCAGAGATGAATGAAACATCTATCCAGCTGCATATATATACATATATATAATATACAAACATATGGAGCTGGAAAGTGTTTTTCCATGTTGGTGAAAACTTCTCGTCTCTGTAGATCTCAAACTCAAACACTGTCTGTGATGTGTTGTTCTGTGGTCTGGTGTCTCAAACACTGAGACACACAAAGTGTCAGAAACAGGAATGTTTACAGATGTTTCCCCGACACGATGAGAGGATCATAAATCAGAGCAGAGAATAGAGACACACCCAGAAAACATGAGCAGCTCTCCCTTTATCACGAGTAAAGCTCCAAGAAGAGGAGGACAGTCGATGCACAGCAGCTCGCTCCAGACACAGTTTGGTTTCTACGTCTGTAACAGATTCTGTATCACCATGACACAGTGTCAAAAAGATGATGTAGCACACACACACACACACACACACGCACACACACACACACACACACACACACACACACACTTTGGCTGCAGTCAGCGTGCAGATCAGTCAGCTGCAGGTCAGGTGTTGAGGAGTAGAGCAGGGATGATAAGTGGTGAAGGCTGGCAGTGTGTCTGGTGATTAGCCTGGCATGGTTAGCACCGCGCCGTCACAGGCTTTTCTCCCATGCCAAAGCGAGCATCACACACATGATGAGCGAGCGAGGGGAGCTGGAGACAGCAGCGACTGGGAGATGAGACTCTGCAGAGAGACACAGACACAACAGCAACACAGACAGAGGCCAGGAGGCCACCTGTCAATCAAAGCTGAGTCATGAACGGGACAGGCTGAAGTGTCACACAGCTGAATATGAACTCACAGCTGTGTGTGTGTTTAATATGTGTGTGTGTTTCTGCAAAGCTGCACGCTGCCTGTCGCTGTTGAGATTGATTACATCATAATCGACATGTGAGAGATGAAAAATGACCTCATGTGATACAAGTGATGAGTGCTGCCAGCGTCAAGGCGTCATCGACCCGACTCTCTCCTCGTCACTACCTGCTGCTCACCTTCATTCAGCTCCAGTGAGGTGTGTGAATAAAACAGCTTGTGATACTTATCAGACGTCCCTCTGACCTTATCAATGAGTCAGATCCTTTCTGAGAACACGTCTGTAACAAGGTGTTCAATCAGTCTTTAAGATCTTAATGAGGCCAACACCTGGTCACATTCAGGATCACCTCCACCCTGTAGAGAGTTTCACACGTCTCCACTTTAAGTGATCCGCCTCTGAAGATGTGTCAACCAGCACAGTGATGATGTACGGCAGCCAGCACAGGACAAATGCTGACACCACTGCCAGGATGACGCGCATGGCCTCATGCTTCTGTTGATTTGGTGCATGATACAGTGTCACATAGTCCAGCCATAGCAGAAGGCCATCACCATCAGTAGCAGGAAAGAGCCCACTGCATGGCGCAGAACACGGATGCTAACAGGCCAGTTGTCGCTGCTTTCACCAGTTAGGTTTTCATAGCAAATGTTATGGCCCAGCTCTTCAGCATGCAAGCTCTCCCTCTGAATAACGACAGGTAAGGACAGCAATCCAGCCACCAGCCACACCGCACAGCAAACCACTTTCACAAGTCAGAGTGAAGAGAAGGTCTGCGGTCGCTAGGTGCATCAGGCAGATATCTGTGCTTGCTCTACTTTTCTTCATACGGCAAACAACATAGAAAACTACACTGTTGCCCAACAAACTGCAGACAGGATGAAGCAGGAGATGGTAATGCCCACGCTGTAAAATCTGGGCACAGTCACGCTGCAGGGAGTTGATGTTTCATCCTCATACACAGGAAAGGTACAACTGAGAAGAGTGAAGTAACTCTCATTGAAGACGAATCCCTCCACCGAGACAAAAACAGAATCATTACAGTTTTTAAAAGTTGTAATTTAGTGGCAGAATAGCTTTCAGTGAAATAAACAAATACTGTTAAAGCTGCACAAGGCACGGTGTAGTGAATTTTATAACCTTAATCACAGAGATGAACTTAATATCAGTCTTTGTCCTGTACAGGAGACTGTCCCTGGACCTCATGAAGAGCTCTGCACCCTCCACCCACCTGCTGTTCATGAGCCCACCATGTTCCCTTCAGCTCCATTCAGCTGCAGTTTGTCCTTGATGACGACATTCAGAGAACTAATAATGGTGATAATTCACTGCTGAGTGATAAGAATGAAATAGTGTTTCATGTGAACATTGGACCAAAGCATGCCAGGCTGTATGAAATGATTCAGAGCGACATTAATCATGATTAATAACTACATCTGTCAGAGTGTTTGAGCTGTTTCTCTGCTTTGTTTGAGAATCACAGCAAATGAATTCAGCCTGAGCAAAAAGAAAATGTGAAACTGGTAAATGACACTGAGTCATGTGATCACACAGAGACGCTGAAACGGCCTCCATGTGGAGCCAATAACAGCCCAGGTGATGTGTCATTATGAGGAGCAGCCCTCCAGGTATCTGCAGCATTTATTGGAGTAGAGGAAGCAGGAGGAGAAACACTTACCTTCTCCAGCCGACACCATCAGTCTTCTTTAACACAGTTTATTACACAGACTGAACCATCCATCATCACATCCCTACGCTGTCCTCATAAACTCAATGAATATGAGCCTTTTTATTCTAAAGGGGAGTTTTTTTATCTCCACATCTCTGCCACAGTTCTTGTTGGATCTGCTCTGGTACCATGTTGTATCTGTCTTTGTGTTTCACATGTTCCTGTTGTTCACAGTAGAGAGGTGTGATGGATCATATGGATCAGTGTTTATCTGTGGGTCAGTCAGTCGGGTTATTTTTAAAGTATTGAATAAGCTCAGACAAAACCTGGATAAATGAGAGGTTCTTTTTAAATAACATGATGAACATCAGTGATATAACTTATTTACTAACTGAACCCAAACTCTGATCTTTTGTCTGAACTGAACCGAGTCGATTTGGTTCCTAAACAAACCAAACTGTGACAGATGTTAATTATTGTTGCAGATCAAAACTCATAAAATGTGAAATGTTTCTAAGCCAGCTTTATTTTGAAAGTCTAACCAGATGTTGCTTCTTTATTAGAGCTAACTCATCAGCTAAGCCCTGCAATTGTAAAACTGATGCTAGAGGCACATAGATCATCATATCTCATGTAAACAGACAGTGTTAGATCACATCTCATGTAAACAGCTGATCAGAAATTTTCACTCAGAGTTGTTAAATTGATCTTTGCTCATGTTGATATTTTATTGATTTTCTGTGGTCGGTGTTCACTGATCATCAGGACCTGATGCCGGCACATTTAATGCTTGTAGAGCTGCAACACACTCAGAGACATGACAAACC
Organism: Semicossyphus pulcher; assembly: GCF_022749685.1. Taxonomy (NCBI): domain Eukaryota; kingdom Metazoa; phylum Chordata; class Actinopteri; order Labriformes; family Labridae; genus Semicossyphus; species Semicossyphus pulcher. The sequence continues at coordinate 30,690,265 of NW_027211604.1, read as the reverse complement.
ATCCATGCTCACATCCAGTGTTAGAGAAACACTATGTTTCTTGGTTAGTGTTAGTCAGCTCATAAACACAGCAGATGTTTTTTCATTAATAAAATGAAAACAAACATCAGTGTGAAATGACAGGACTTTGACAGCGATGCTGCTCGTGTGTTTTTCTCTCCTGCACTCAAACTTTGACAACATGTGGCAGAGACCTGCTGAATATGATGATCAGGTTTGGAGCTAAATCTCAGCAGGACGGCTTCAGGCGAGCAGACAGTAAATAAATGAATAATATGAAGACAATAGACAATGTTGCTGTTTATTCTTTACTTGATATGCTTCTCTTATTCTGTATATCCTTGTGGACATTTAACTCAGAGAGTCTTATTGTGAAAGGGCCTTGTCTCTGCTTGTTCATTCTGTGTTCATGGAAGGAAAGTTTTATACAGCCAGATGAAAATATGATCTGAGTCAGTGTGAGGGGGTCAGCTCTGAGGGGGGAGAACTCAGGTGTTTGGGTGGGCTGGTTGGTCTCTGCAGGGGGTCTCCAGATCAAAGCAAACAGTCTGACTGGCTGAATGAGCAGAAGGAAGAGACAAATACAAGAACCATACTAGAATCCTGAAGCAGGTATTACTGTGTCTCCTGTTGCTGGGCTGCAGGGTGGTCAGAGCTGAGGGTGGTCTCTCTCTCTCTCTGCTCATACTGTGTTACATGTGTCCCACACACACAAAGCACACAGTCTATAGGGCACATCTGTACAGAGGCAGCTGTGGCCTCTTCAGGCCTGCTGGCTACAGAAGCTGAAAGTTGTCCATCAGAGCAGCTCTACAATAATCTAAAGATCACTGAGACACTCTGAGGACGTCTACGTTTCATCTGCTGCTCTGATTACATTAAAGATTACAATGCAAACCTGGTGCACGTCCCCGCCCACGTCAGGCCGTCCTCTGTGGAGCTACATCGGCCTGTCTGTTAGAGCAGCTCCTGGATGTATCACTCCCCCTCTGCCACTCCCCCTCCTCCACTTTCCTTCCATCTACATGCACTTGTTCTGGAACAGACTGACTCCCTCCCTCCCCAGGATTATGTCACCTGCCATGAGAGAGTAAAGGCCTTAAAACACATTCATATGCTCAGCAAAACACATACCCTGTGTGTGTGTGTGTGTGTGTGTGTGTGTTTCCCCTCCCATCGGGCTGCAATGTTCCCAGGAGTCTGCCGCTGCATCAACATTAAGTATTAAGAGGCCTGCTGGGTCAAATAACAGCAGAGGTGGAAGGGCTGCAGGGGGCTGCAGGAGGGGAGGGTGGGAGAGAGGCAGCAGCGGGCTGTGGCCTTCCTTCTCTTGCTCTCCCCTTGAGGTGTGTTCAGGGACTGAAATCAGCGCTCTCCAAATGTTGACAAAAAGCGTCGTTGGCAGATAAATCAATAACGTCAGCGACACAAGAGCTGATAACTTTTTACACTTAACTTTTTATTTCATTTGAATGCCTCAGTGATTCAGAGTTTTTGGCCTCAGGGCTCCTGCTCCCAAACTTTTCTCCCTTCTAAACACGTCGACATCCTCTGATTGTGAGCCAATCAGAGCAAAGCAAAACTCTGGCTCTGCATCAAGAAGGCTTTTGATTGGCTGCCTGTTCTGCTGGCTGCCAATGAGATGATATTGTCTTCTGTTCCTGCAGCGCCTGGAGACTTAACTGGCCTGATAATAGTTCATAATGTGTGTGTGTTTATAATCAATAAGTAGATCAATCACAGAGATGATTGATTGTCTTTATTAAATATTTCTGCCTTCAGTGTAAAAATGATTTCAGGTTATTTTTGGAGGATGACACAAAAACTGTCTGCCCACCAACATCAGTGACTTTAGTCTTTGATCTCTTCTTCATGTTGAGGCCGACCAACACGACTCGTGTTCATATGAAAAGCTGTTGTTGAGCAGCAGAAGTGTGTGTTGTCATGAAGCTGCCTCACCTTGCTGAGAGTTGTGCTGCAGTGCTGAAGAAGTACAAATGTGTGTCTCAGGCTGCTCCCTGAAGGCATCACATCAATGTCAACACACCCACTGGGGGGTTTCAGCCCCACCGACGACTCGTTTAACACAACACACTGTTATTTGTCCAGCTGGGACTCTCTCACACACACTTTATATGTCCCTGCTGCGTTTCACACACACTGCTGCCCTGCTCTCAGAGACACGGTGCGCTTATTTCCCTTCTCAGGACACAATGGAGGATCATTGCATTTTCCCAGCATGCCATGGGAGGACCTTGTTTGACAGCTGAAATGTTAGACATACCTCTCCTGAGGTCCTGGTGATGTTGCTCTTCTCTTAGCAACACTGCTGTGTCACACACGCTGACAAATAAGGAGTGAATTTGACTTCAAGTTCTCAGCATGTGGAGGCTTTAACACAGTTATCAATACAATGTAAAGGATGAAGAGAAAAGTGTCGCTGCGTTCACAAGTCTCATGATCAATAATTCATGCAGCATGTTTTCATGTAGCTTCGTGTTCTCACGATGCAAACATGTAAATATTTGATCCACATGCAAACTGCTCAGTGATGGATTGAGGTGAGCAGAGAGAAGAAGGCGTCTCTACACGTGGAGAAAAGACAGCTTGTTGTGGCAGCTGTTATATAAAGCCTGAACTCATCCACACTCATCACAGGCAGAGAACAGGAGAGAAGAATGGGGACATGTTTAACATGATGGTTGCATACATACAGTAGTGTTACAGGCGAGGTAGCTCACCTGACTGGGAGCATTTTCAAAGTTTAAACCCTCAGAAACAGAAAGAACATCAATGTTTTCCACATGAAGCGGCTTCTCTACGACTGACACTTCTGCAGGATTGTCATCAGAGAATTTCATCATCCTGTGAAACTGTGAGAAATTTCCTCCTGAAAGGAGCCAGACTCCAAATGTCAACATCTACAGATCATGAAATACACCAAAACAATGTGACCAGATGGATTTCTATCGTTTCTCTGCACTTACAGTGATGACAAAGATTTTATATCAGTGCTTTCATCATGGCAGCTGCTACATTAGCTTTAGCTTGGTTTACTTGTTGTACTGGTGCTGGGACAGCAGCATTGCTAGTATCATGATGTGCAAACATGAGCATGACGACTATATATACATCACAACACTAATCTCCATGAAGCTCTGTGTCTTCTATGACCCGTCTCTTTCCTCCTTTGCCGTCGTACATCTGTGAAGTATGGAGTCGAGACAGCGGCTTCAGTAAAGATTACCCAGCAGCCTCCAGGAGTGAATGTGAATTATTAACACACAAACACATTAATGGAGGATTATTAGACGTTCATTGTGCTGTTTTAATATCAGCCGGGCTGCCATGTGGTGACGTTCAGATGTGCTTTGTTTGCTTTCTTCTTTGTTTATGATTGTCTGAATATTAATTCCACTTTCAGTTTCTGTAATCTGTCTGTGTGAGCAGAGAGAATCTGACCATGTTCACTCTCATGTAGATTCTATGTGTTTATTGCTGCTCTTATTTGAGCTCTATCTCTCATGACGATGCTCACTCTCTCTCTGATTGTTAGATACGTTAGATAACACGTATCTATTGTGTCTCTACTCTACAAATATCACTCGATGGTTGATAGAATCTCAGTACCTGTCCAAAACAAAATCCTCTACAAGTGTTGAGAAGCAGACGATCAGATACAGTCTGCCTGTGTGTCGAGCACCGAGCTGAAACCTCCTGTGCTGAAACATGAAGCCAATGAGGAAGTGGGAAAAACTGCAGTTCTTTGAATGACCACATGAGGCGGCCTCCCAAAGTGAGTCAGTCCACATTAGGTATCAGACCTCGGGTATAACTTTGATAACATGCTGTTTGCTAACCCTTCGCTCCACACCAGCCTCACCCTCTTGTTGAAATAAAGGCTCTTCTAGCTCTAAATTAAGCCACATGTCTTTTGACAAAATGCTGAACTTGATGATTCAAAGAGGAAGTCGACCAGCCGATGGCTGACGTCACGGTGGCAACATCCATTGTTCATACAGTCTATGGTCACCACATACAGGAAACAGCATCCTGCAGCAGAGTCACACTCAGCACTCCTTTGTTCCCAGCATGCAACAGTGTCAGCATGCTCACGGGCTGTTTCGTCATGCCTTCTCTTCTCTTCCTGCGAGGTCGCTGACATCCACTTCATGAAACTGTCACTGATGAATCTTGCGCATCTTTTCCATCTGCCCTTCATGTTTCCTTCTCCTTCACCGTGTTTGTTCTTCTACAGCACGTTCATGTGTTCAGAGATGGATCTGACGAGGGAGGGGGCTGTGGGGGGGCTGATGGGGTGGAGGGTGAAGAGAGGGGCAGGTTGCTGAAGGCTCTGCTCTGTGGCTGGCCTTGTCAAATTGATTGATGAGAGAGGTGAGCTTGTGTTGTTGGCAGGCTGAGGTTCGTCCTCCTGGTTGTGCTGATACACTTATCTAAGTTTAAAGTGTCGGCGGCGGCGGGAGGGGCTGCATCTCACTGCGAGGGCGTTAAGAAGGAGATCAGGCTGCTGCACATCATGCCCAATGAGATCGAGCACCTGCTGATGCACATGATGTCATGTGATCACTCTCCCTGTTCTCTTGAAAACACACCCAATGAAATGTCCTGGCTGAGTGATGAGAGCCTGAAGGACAGAGGAGGAAGCTCATGTTGAAGTCCATGTTTTCTGTCTCTCTGACAGCAGAGTCTGAAAGGAACACGGCATCACAGGCTAAATGGTAGGAAACATAAATGAGGGAGAAACAAACGGGACAGAAAGGCTCTTGTTGTGACCAATGATGTTCCACCTCAGAGGCTTCATAGAGCTCCAGGTCCCCTTCAGGTTCATGTCTCTGCTCCATTCTGCAGAATGAGCTCGAGTTCTCTCAGTATCAAAGCCTGAGTCACTAAACAGTGGAAACCTTTCTCTCATGTCAACCCACTCTCACCGAATGGCGTACAAATAGCACGATTTTACACTTTGAAAATACATGCAATGTATGCGCCAAAGTCAATAATTGCGTGCAGATGATACGCATAGCGCTCCAATAACACCTATAGAGACCGGGTGCGTGTCATATGCACGCGGCTGTTTTGAGTGTGCCTACGTTTTCGGAAAGGCTCGGACCTTCCGAAATTTGACGACTGCACAAGCGACACGGAGGTACACAAGAGGTAAGGAAAATAACGAAAATAACAACAATACTATTACTAGCCTTGACATTAGTAAATCAAAGATTTTTTCTTTTAGTTTAATGTCAGTTAAAGTAGGATGTTTGGCTAGCTAACTCTACTAATTTTAGCTTTGCTCGGGTCAGTTTTTGTAGCCGAGGTAGTGTTGGGTATATTAGTCAGCAACTGTTCTGGGATCTGCTGAAACACCGGGCAAGATAAACACGGTGTTGCTAGAAAACACCTGCCTGCAACCGACCCATTTTATTTATAGTTCGCATTTTTATGATAAAACATAGCTGATGACAGCAGTTGTAAGTTTCAATTAACAGAAGTTTAATTCCTTTTTAATCTAATTCAAATGCAAAACTTTATTTCAGACTCACACGGGGCCATAGCAATACGTAAAAAGACAATTAGAAATGATACAAAGATACAAAATCAGTTGTTTTTTTAATTGGTTCTGTTTTCAGTGGGGTGTTGTGGTTAATTTACGGTTATTTTCTAGGTGACAGTCAAGTTTATCATGTAAAAAACTGGTTTGAGCTATGCCAAAATATTTGGGAAGAAATTATGCAATGCCAATAACCACAGCTTTTGTTTTCATAGAAACAATGCCTGGCTCTACCTTCAGACAGTGCCCCCACTGCACAGAAAAAATGAGCTGTGCAAACAAGAGATGCACCAAGGTAAGAAAAAATAAATAAATAAACTCTAGACATCTATCACTATAATGTTTATAATGTAAATTATGTTGTATTCAAATAAAATCACATCCATGGCTTGTTAATGACAACTCTTATATATATACAATATTGATTGACTGTGTCTCTCTTTCTTAACTGTTTTAGTGTGGAAAGCTATTAGCCCTTAAAGCTCGCCAATCAGTCCGCATGGGCAAATTTCGAGCATGTACCAACGACTGGGCTAAATCAAGGAATCAGAGCAAGGTCTTAAACAACTCTGCTTTAATGGTAAGCAACAGCATCTTCTCTTTCTATGACAACTCTGCTTTAATAGTAGGCAACAGCATCTTCTCTTTCTACTTAAAATTATTGACAATAATAATAATAATTATGCCTCATTCACCAATATCACCAATATCTTCCTAAATATCCTCCTAAATGTTTTCTTAAATTTATTTTCTTCAAGTTCTTGACATGTTCTTAAACAGCAGAATTTTCACAACTGTGTTAATATAATGATGAATCCCATGTCCTCATAACTTGAAAGGGCATGCCTATTGATCCTAATAAGCATTGATTAGCATAAGTAAACGCCCTGCAAATCCCCATAAAAGGGCATGAGACTGCAGGGCCATGTGCACACACAGAAATAGAAGAAGATGAAAGAAGAAGTTGAGAGAATTAGATCAAGAATGCCCAAGCGAAAGTCTAAAGAGGTTGGAGAACTGGACTCCAAACGTATAAAAATATCACTACTTCTCTTATTTTTAATAGATTTTTTTTCTGCATTTCTGCTTTATTGCATAGTGAGTGATAGTTTGGAAATAGATAGGAAAGGCAGGGGTGAGGGGGGATGACATGCAGCAAATAATTCAGGCTGGATTTCAACCCAGGCCACTGGAGCAAGAATTTAGCCTTGGTACATGGTATGCACACTCTACAAGGTGAGCTACCAGAGTGTTTGAGTGCAGGTCCTATGCAGGAAGTGAACGCCAAATTTAGTAGTGTCAGTTGTGGATACAAACCCAAAACAAAAAAGATGCTCTCATTTTTAAGTGAAGGCTTTATCCATGAGAACTGCTCTTTGTAGCCTAAAGCGTCCCAAGACATACTTGTCACTCTCTGAAGACATGGTCCTGGAAGATGATCTGTAACATCATGCAGCAGCAGTAAATATGCCATTGTGTGAGGAGGCCAACTTTTGGCCTATAAATATGTTTCTTTTATTTCAAAATACCAAAATGCATTTTTACAACGACTGTAAATGATAAAAAAAAATATTAGTGTAATTTAAATCCTATTATATAATACCACTGTAAAATTGAAGAAAACATACTAACAGTTATTTTGCACAGACATGTCAGCACTCAAATGTGTGGAAGAGTGCCCTTGAGTGTGCGTAGATTTTGTTCTTACTTAAGAACAAATCCCAAATAAGAAAGCACTGGTGAATGTCAGAATCCTTGTTAAACTGCTTAAGCAATTTAAAAATGAATTTCTTCTTAAGAGGGGTTGGTGAATGAGGCCCATTGAACTCTATAAGCAGTTTCATCATTGTTTTAAAACTGGATAGTTTTTGGATGATAATTAGAGAGTGATTAAGCTTGCAAGTGATGATTTGCTATGTGCCCCTTACATTTAAGTAAACATTTAAAAATGAATTATTGCTGTAAGGCTAGGCTATAATTTCAAGATAATTATATCATATGTACCATTCAGTGTGATGTACATGACGTACATGTACTAGTTTGATTTGTTTGAAGTGTGGTTGTATGAGGTACTTACACCAAACACCAAAGTCACACAAACCCACCTATCGATGCAGTACTACATGTTACCATTGCCATGTACTATGATGCTCCAGATATAGAAAGATAACTATGTCTAAAAATGTAATGTATAACTCAACAGAATGTGTTTCATGTTCTTGTAGGTTTGCTGTTAAAATCACGGCAAAAAACGTGGCAAAAGAAGGACAAGGAAAGATGAGGGTAGGTGAAAATCTGTATGTTTTCATATTTTCTAGCAGTCTTAACTTCAGTTGAAAAATGGTTTCAACCGATCAGATGTGTTGTAAAATACGCAATTTGAGTATGGGTACATATAATAAACACATTTATGTATGTGGTACTCAGTGTGGGTGTTTTAGGAGCACATGGGAAGTGCATGGGAGATGTTTCAACCCTGCCTGTGAAGCACATTGAATTCACAAAAGAAAAAAATGACCTACTATCTGAAAATTACGAGAAAAAATCTCTGTATCTTGTAATTATGAGATGGTAAGTCATGATTCATAAATAAGTGAATTTTGTGAGCAGACCAGCAAGTCACATACTCTGTTCGTCTGGTGGCAGTGACGAGCGCATACTCTTTCAATACAGTTCCCCATTGAAAAGGGCTGTGTGGCAGCAAAGTAAAGCCCTGACAATATTACAAATATAGCATACATTTAAATAGATATTAAATTATTATTATTATTATTATTATTATTATTGGCTTTTTTTGCCTTAACTTATATTTTTAGTCAGTTTTAGATAGACAAGAATTAGTTAGAGAGAGGGGATGACATGCACTAAAGGGCCTCGAGTCAGAGTCGGCCTCTGCGCCAAGGACTGAGCCTTTGTACATGGTAAGTGGCACCCCATTATTTAATTTTTTAAAGGGGGTTAAAAAACATTTGCGGCTGGCCACTGTCCACAGCATTACATAGCATTGCTTCCTGTCTGTGCTTCTCCACGCTAGGGGCGAGCTGACCACCATCTAATGTATGTAACACACTTTAAATACAACCACACTTCAATCAAACCAAACTATCCTTTTAATGCCAGAGTGTAACAGGTTTTGTAAGGACTAAAGATTGAAGTCCCAAAGACGATAACTCGGAAAGACTTATTTGTATCTTTAGAGACATACTGAGACATACATGCTATATTTGAAAAGATTGTCCCTCTCTCCGAAGGTTTGTTAGTGGGTATGTATTTGTTCTTGAACACTGTCAGTACATAAACCTTATATCTTTCCTGATACACTTTTTTTGACTATTAGATGTGACATATTGCATGCACCATGCATTAATTCATGTTTTTTATGCAGTGAATTGTGAATGACATTTTATATCTTCATTGTTTTGTAAGTTCTAATATGTTGGATAACATACAGTATATCCAAGATGTTTTATTTTGCTTTAATAAAGGTTGGAATCCTGAAAGGGAACAAGAACAAAAGAGGGCAGAGGAGAACAATCAGGCAGTGGAAGGAGAAGAAGATAAAGAAGAAGAGGAGAATGAACATGAAGAAAGAGAGCACAGGGTGGAGATGGAGATAAAGCCCGAAATCCCTGGACAGAGAGAGGCAGGAGGAAGTGACACAGGAGAGATGGAAGAAGTGGAGACAGAGCAGGCATTTGAAGAAGAAATAGGAAAGGTTGAGGGAGGTTTGTTGGACACTGAACAGGACATGGAGCTAAAGGCAAGAGAATGCACAGAACAAACTGAGGCAAAGAAGGTTGTCGAAAAAGAGAGAGGACAGGATGAAGTTGTCGAGAAAGAGAGAGGACAGGATGAAGGTGTTATGAACAAGTAAGTGTGACGGTAGAGAAAGAAATAAGAAGCTGGAATTGTGTAGAGCATGAACAAGAAAGCGGTAGGTGGAGGTGGTCGCTTAAACACAAAACTGTAAGTAGAAGCAAGGAATACACTTTAACATCCTTCTATGGACAATATATTAGTGGAAAGCCATACCACTAGTAACATGAACCAAATATCTCGGCTCTGTACACAACTGACCATATGAATCACAATATTCTAGAAAAAAAAGAGTTAACATCATAAATCCTTAACGTGCACTTTTACTGTTCACCACACTATGAGATATATGTAGGGAACGATAATATTTCCTCAACTAATGTATCACTTTCTGTGATAATAAATTTTAGCATTGAATCATTTTCTATTTTGCCTGCCTTTCCCACTCTTGGTGAAGTAGATGATGAGATGGTAGGTATAGATAGGAGGCTATGAAATGCACATGTCTTGCTTTAATGGAATTGGTCTGCATCAATCTAAAAACATGTTCAACTCTGTTTGGTCAGCAGATCAGTATTTTTCAGACAAAGACAAATCACAATGAGCTGTTAAATGAGAAGAAGCAGATGACATACTTTAATTTTCATGAACCAGCACACCTTGTTCTCACATCATAGTTTGGAATGAGTTACCTCAGCCCATGTCATATGTGAAACAAGGGTTTGGGGTGCATTTCAAGGGCAATGGAGTAAGAGGCAGTAAAAATAAAGTGAGTTTATTTACACGCACTGTAGTATCTTGTTTTGATATTTTTAACAATTTTATTTTTACTCGCATGCACCATCGCATGCAAGTTTGATCTGTTTTAGCCTAGACACTCCTGCATTTACCACTCTGCTGGATTTAGCTCCACAATTCCATTAGCTGTAATTAAACAGGCGAACTATTCAGTTTATCTCCACATTGATGATATAGAACTTTTTATTAAGTGTATAGATTAGTATGGTGGTATTTATTAACATTTTTGTTTTACTGACTTACTACCAGCATACTTTGAATTGAGGATGCATCACTGTATACAGTAGCATATGGGGGTATCTCAAAACTGGGAAAGGTTTCTGAATACAGGATGTTATTAAAAATGCGGACAGAATACTCCCAAAACTTGATTTTAACGAGGATATCAGTGTGCTTTTGAACTTAGTCACATCACCGTGTATCTAGGAACAATGCTATGTTTGTTATGTATTTGAAGCTGATACATTTCAAAAATGATTGAGCCCAGGAATAAATTACATCTAAAAGTATATACTTGGGGTATGATATAACTGTAGTTTTGTTGTTAATTGGATTAAGCCAAGTAGACAGCGAAGTAGCATTTGAACTTTTACTTGCACTTCAGAAGTAAATGAAAATGAGGATCATATTATTTGATTAATCAATAACCTCCAGCATATGTAATACATGGTTCAGATTAATTAAGAACTCACGTAAGTTGTTGCAGTTTATTATTTATAGGATGAACACTACAGAAATCAAAACTAACAACCAATATGGTGTCATTAATCTTTTAGATGTCACAGTCGGACTAATTTAAATCACACTGTAAAATTGGTCATATTATGTAGAATTTTATTTTTCAGCAGTATTAGTCATGCAAACTTTCCTTTAATGTAATTTACAGATTGCCCTTACCACAATGCCCTGGAGGTGTTTCCAGTGCAATATGTATCGAAGCATGAAAAGAGAAAGAAAGGTTAGTGATTGGAGAATTAATATTTCTGTAAACATGATCTATGAATGGTGGTGAACTTGAAACCATTGTTGCTCAATGGGGGATGTGCCCTCTGTCATTACCCCCCTGCTTGGGGGTGAAGTATCCTCTGGTCACAATTATTGGCACCCATGAATTTCATGTACAGAATTTTATACAAATAGATGAATTAGTATAATCTGAATATTTAATAAAATGTCAAAAGTTATTGAATAACAACAACAATGGGAATAATTACTTTTCCTATATTTCTGAAGATATTCTGAATTATGTACATAAAAGGGGTGTCAATATTTCTGACCAGGACTGTATAGTGCGCTAATGGTTTTGACCCAAGGGTAGTATAGAGTGTAGGTTCACTGAAATGATATAAAACACTAATATGTCAGTGCCAAGACTATGTATCGTAGTTCTCTTATACCACTGCATACAATGTCATAGGTGTATTACAATTAACTTTTTGGTTTTGTTTTTTACAGTTGTATGACTTAAACCATGGCCTCTGTTTTTATTTAAGGGTCAAAAAGAAGTCCTTGTCCACTGGCTTCCATGCCCTGCATGGTAAGTAAAGGAAAAATGAAAAAACTCTGAAGTGCTTTAACATAAAAGAACATAAAATAAATCAAATCAAAGTACGCAAAGGCTGAATAGTACACATATACAGTAAATTATTACAAAGGTGCATTGTATTACATTGTACATTGCTTTGCAGGTTTTTCTCTTTGAAGTCATTTAGATTTTTAAAATAACGAAAAGTGCAACTATTTCCCCTAAACTTCTAATTCAATGTACAGATGTAAAAAGAATGTGATAGTTGACATAAATAAAACTCATATAATTTTACTTTTGAATTTGTAGAGCCTTATAACAACCACAGAATACACTGTTTGTAGGTATATTAGATTATCTTCAGTTTTAAGACGCTTTTTGTCTTTATACATGTCTTGTATTTCAGCTGAAATGTATGTGTACAAACCCTTTCTCGTTTATTTCAGCAAGAAGGTTTGGCCTCCGTCCTGGGAACCTCAAAAGTACATCTCTTTGGGGTTAACTAGTGAATAAATGTTTTGCTAGAAGGATAGGTTCTAGGAAATTGTTGTTTTTTTGGATTACATGAATTTTGGAAACTTTGGAAGCTTTAATGTTTCTTCAAAATAGTTGCTTGTCTTTTTGCCATTTGCCTCTTGTTTTGTAATTAATTGTTGTTCAAAATTAAATGTGTGTTGTCTGTTCATTGATAAATAAATGTTTGTTTTCTGTGTCATCCAAGATATGCCCTTGTTTCTACAACTATGTGCTGATGTTAATGAGAGTAGGTTTGGTTTGCGCTGAACTGGTGGATTACTTGCCAATATGTGTTGACTATCTAAGCAGTAAAATAGTAGGAAACATGGACCGTGTTGTATACTGATTCAACATTTATAACATAAATGCCTGATTTTCTTCCATTGAGTTTATTTACATTCATGTTGGGGGCTGCTAATTAAAGGTGTTAGGACTGTATGTTAAGTAATCAGTGGAACCAGTGTATGTCTGATACTATAGTCCAGGTAAGTCCGAAGACTGGAAATGACAGTCATACAGGAACACTTGAATATAAACCTACCTGACAGTTTCTGTCACATAAGTTAATCCTGGACACTGTCAATTTCTTCCGAGAATTGAGTTCTAAGTTCTCGTTTGTGACTATACAACCTCACCATATAAAGCATCTCATTTTACTAATAAAGTGGTTAGAAATATTCTATATTAAGCATTCGAATCTAATATTCGAATGCTTCCCAGGTGTTTTTTGCATGTCTATTCATTGTGTGTCAACCCAGTATTTCTGCACAGTTGCAAAAAAGATTAAGCTAGACATTCATAGTAGGCTATAATATCTGTAGAATTAGATTCCAGTGGTGGCTGTGTAGTATTGTTTGCAACTCGTGTAATCCAAACATTTCAAATAACTCCAGAGCATTGTAAGTCCAAAAGTCAACATTCATTGAAGAAATAGTATTAATCATTTTTCAATTGTTTTTTATCTGACAAAATATTCTGCTTCAATCCATATTTCTTGGCTCTTAGCCATTTAAAAACACCATTTATACTGTGGTCAGTTCAGTTCACACCTGTATTAACAAACAGCAGCATCATCGTCCTCATCGTCGTCATTGTCATCAGAGCTGCTGTCATGTTGCCAGTCCCTTTCTTCCTCTGTTTCCCTCTCTTCCTCTTCCTCCACGGACTTGGCTCAGAATGGAGAATGGCTCTGTAGCAGTTTAACACCATCTTTTTCTGAGCTCTGAGATCTTCAAGTCGTGCAAGTTATGTACTATCATGTTATAATATAGTTATCAGAATTACAAAATTATGACTAATAACTGCAACTTTAAGGATGAAATTATGACTGGGAAACTCAAAATGCATCCCGTTTTTCTTGGTTAAAATACTTTCATAATTTTCTGAAAGCTCAGGTGTACTGAAGCATGCCTCAGGTCAGTCAAAGGCTGTGATTCATGGTGATTAAAGGTGCTGAGATGTTGCTATATGTCAAGTACAACTGGCCTTTGAAAACAAGGACTCCATACACAGAACTTCAACTTCAATGTGTCCATAATACAAAACACCTACAGTAAATAACATGAATTTTATACAACAACCATAATGTCTAGCAGGCAGGATTAAAGATAGCTATTAAATGTTGTTTTAAACAAGAAGGATATTTTTAAAGATTTGGTAAAAGAGCTGGCCAAACTGGAACTCTCACAATATCTAATTGAGTAATATTCTTTCTGTCTCTCTAAAGCCTTGGTTAAAATAATATATAAAATAATATTAATATATAAAAAATATGTTATAATTAAATAGTGGTACAATTTACAGTATAGCCCAATGATATCTTCCGTATTGTCGGACTTCCCTTTATCAATGTTCATTGAAATACAGAGGACCATCTCTTTGGAACAACTGACCTCCATCACTACATTGTCACAATTCAAAAAGCATCTGAAGGGGACTCTGAATGGCAACGATTTATAACAGTTTGTGGATTTCATTGTAAGGTCTCTTAACTTGTAAACATAAACTTCTATTGCATTCAACTGTATTTGTTTTAATAAATGTTGTATTTCTGCTGCTTAGTCTTAGTCTTTAAACTTTGATGAATTATGCAATCTTAGTTTTAATATTTTCTCTTGCAATGATATTTAACAGGGGAGGTATCTTCACAAAGCTTTTCTGGCTTCTAACCTCTCCTGCACAATGTTCACTTTTTCTTGAATTCTTACTGTCTCTTTTTTTAAGAATATGTACGTATATGCAGTCCATCATCTGCATGCAATAATTGACTTTGGCGTATACATTGCACGTATTTTCAAAGTGTAAAATCGTGCTATTTGTACGCCATTCGGTGAGAGTGGGTTGCTCCTGTCTGTGCTGTTGACTCATGCAGCATGAGATCTGTGGGACACATCAGAAACTCAATGCAGTGAATTTATGGAATCACTCTGTGCTGAGAATAAACCGAGCTTATTCAAAGTACCTGAAGCCGAACCTCTCGATGTGAAGAGCACAGAGAGACAACAACATGTCACTCTGTAGATACAGACATCCTTTATTATATGGACATGAGATTTCTCTTCTTGTCTGCTTGTTTTCATGGTTTCTCATGGAGTCTCTGCTGCTCCCTCATTTCTCTGTTCCACAGTGGCTGCCCTTAAAAACACAACCAGCTCGTATCACACTGAGAAGGCTTTGATATCCTGCCTGCAAACAGAGGACATGTGGAAGTCCTGAGTATACATGATCACAGAGAGTCTGCTTAATGAGACTAACACACAAACATGTATCCGTGTTCAGGTCATGAATCATGAGGGTTATGTTGAAATAACATCCTTCTTCATTCAATGTGAGATGATATAAACAGTCATATTCTGGAGGCAGAGAGCAGTAAATATCAGGAGAAGCTTCTTGTGTTCTTTAAAAAGTCCATTTTGTAAATGAAGACGTCGACTTTCATCTGTGCATGGACAGCTGCTCCCTCACCAGAACAGCACTGGAGGGAGGAGAAAATGTTCTTTGGATTCTTCCACCATGAAACAAAGTCCAAACTGCATTGATACGCTGCAGCACTGCTGGAAGGGATTTGTCTTATAGATGTGACGTTATCTTAATCCTCTGTCCAGATCCACTGAGCAGGAAAACATGCTGCTTATATTTTCATTCTGCCCATATTCTTATATTCTTCCACAACATGCAGAGCTCTAAAAGGACTGTCTCAGAGGGTTTGAGGAGCAGCGGCTGCAGAGTGAGCTGCATCATGCTGAACAAACAGGCCCTCACTACCTGAAACACAACTTCTCTGTGCAGACAGTCTTTCTGCTGCTAGAGATGCTGATGCAGCTGCTTTGAACATTCATACTAAATAAATAATTTCAGCTTTACCTGAAGATGTAACTTTTGCCCTGTGCAACAGTCAGGAAAATGTAGGTGGTAAAAATGAGTCAGTAAGTGCCTTCAAGCATTTAACCCTCAAATCCTCTGATGGAGCTGAGCGGAGGATAAAATATCTGCACAGTATCCGCTGGTGGAGCTGCAGTATTGATGTCCCACCCCTTCCTCCACCCAAAACACACCTTTACCTTGTGGGCTTGATGTGTGGGCTTATTTGATGTGTATTTTGATTTTATAGTTTGACTCATGTCCCATCTGTTAACATGGAGGAGGTGGGCTTTATGACTATGCTGCAGCCGGTCAGCAGGGGGCGGTAGAGAGGGTTTGGCTTCACTTTAGGGAGCTGTCATGTCGTCCATCTTTTTATACAGTCTATGATGTGCACATGCACGTAGGCGTTACTAAGGCCTGTACAATCATTTCTCATCAGCTGGCTGTACAGCTCTGAGTGTGAAAATCAGCATGAAAGTGTACGAGAAGTTATTCAGGTACAGTGATGGAACATACTGTAACTATACTCTATACTTTGAAGGTTGTACTGAGGTTTATCGTGTCAAACAATAAGCTCGAGGACAGTGTCATATTATAAAGCATTGGGCCAATACGCCTTAAATATGATTTTACTTCATTATCCAATTATTTATTAATAATCATTGCTGTCTATCTGAACCTAATCGTCTGTATATTTGATTGGAGCAATAGTGGATCCAAAGGTTAGACTGCCTGAAATGTTTCCTCCAGCACTCTGATGTTGATGTTTCTTGTAACATCTCTTTACTGTGAACAAGTGAGAGGAACATCCTCTCTACAGCTGCTGTAATCAGTCATTAGTGGCTGGATCGCCCTGTACTAACCTCATCATGTCTCACTTCTCTTTTATCTTTTAGCTTCTCTCTTACCAGATTTGCTTCAGTAAAACAGCAAATCTGGCTGTGGGCCATGTATTTATTCAGTTTAACATAAACACACTCGCTTTTAACTTCAGGCACATTTTCTGAACATTATCAAACCAAATGTGATGCAAATCCAAAGAGGAGAGTCCACAGTAAAGATTTGGTTTGAGCTGTTTGACTCATAGTGAAATATCAGTTGGCAGAGCCTCAGAAAAACACAATAACTTGCTGAACAGATGATAGACATCCATCTTCAGGGAGCTGATCAAACGTGTGACAAAGACATGTTGCTAAATGAGTCGGTGCTGACAGGCGGTCCCTGAGAAAGACGTCTGTTTGATATGTTCACACAGCTGTTCATTTAAATGCATCAGCTCCTGTAGACACCATCAGAGTGAAATCACATCCATTAAACAGCTGACCAGAAATCTTCAATCCACACTAACCAAAAATAGTGTGCATGTAAACACAACCATGAGATGGGCTCAGTGTTAGTGTCCTTAAATGATGATGTCATCATCAGACTCAGCAATCGTAGATACAGGTGACAGGTGACATCCTGTGTTATGCTCTATGGAAGCCACTGCCATCATGTGTAGCAGCAGTATCATCACTGTCTCTCTCCTGATGGTCGTGTTACAGTCACAGTTACAGACGGATCAATGAAGCCCTGATGATGCAGTCCGACGTGTGGCTCATGTAGTGACTCAGCAGCTCTGCACACACGTCTTTGGGTTTCCTTGCTTCTTCTGTTCGGTGCATCTGGTTCTTCATGTGTGTGTCAGTGACACATGACTATGTCAGTGGGTAGTTATGAACCATGTGCCACTGTGTGTACAAATAGGTAACAAGCAGTAAGAACCAATGTGTGACCTTGAACTGAGACTGTATTCTGAGTGTTTCATCTCTGGACATCAGACAGAACATTTGAATTTCATCTCCTTCTTCTGCTGATGTTGTAAAATAGCAAACGTCACAGGACATCGACTCTTCTGCTTTTTATTTATAATCTGAGTGAAGAAAAAAACTGTTTTTCATGCTTGGGTAGATCTTTAATCTTTCTTGTTGAAGGAACCAATGAAAATCACATTAACATAAGAATTCATTAATATGCAAATGAGTCCAGATGTTCAATAAGCAACAGATGTGCAGCTCTTGTACACAACAGCTCGAAGTGAGAAAGTGCACAGGGACGACGACACAGAATAGAAACAGCAGCATGGATCATTTATCACAATACATTTAATCTGCACTTATTATTTATTCACAGGAGCTTTAATGTTGGAGATCCAGACTGAACACAATTCTCTCTCAGCACCAGCTTTAACACATGTTAGGAACAACTTAGGATCAGAGATCTCTGTAATGACCCTGACTAAGGTTTGGTCTGATCCGCCCAGCAGTTCATGACGAGCTGTTGAAAAAAGGATTTTGAGAATATTGAGGAACAATTCACAAAATGTAACATTTTTGGAGCAGAAGACACAGAAGACTTTAGAGACTAAAGTAATGAAAGGTTTCGACTCCTGGCCAAACTGTGTTTGAGGGAATTGTGAGAAAATGAACGTTATTATTAAAGTGTCACCTTGAGTCAAATGAGCATCATTATATGTGCCTGAGTAATGGGTGTAATTTACACCCCCTCCAGTTGTGGTGTTTCTAGGTCTCAGTTTTTACAGCACAAAACACTTTTTGCAGAGAAAACAAGAAAGAAGAAGAATGAGAACAACAACAGTGAGTGTCAGTATTTGAACCTCTTATAAAACAATGTTGGCCCAAACATCAGCTGGTTCTCGTTCAGCAGGACAGAGGCACAGACAGAGCAGCTCACAGCATCTGTTCACAGCCGGGCTGAGCCTCCAACACATGAAGCACTCCTCCTGTTTCCTCCTCTTTCTCTGTCAAAGTGAAGTTCATATGCATTGTGTGGGGCTGCTGGGGTGTTGCAGGTCATAACAAACACTGTGACTTCCCCTCATCTGCACAGAATAGAACTCACTGTAACACCACTGTTCCTGTTACACTCACTCTCTGTCTCCTCTCCCTCCCCTCTTCAGCTCAAGCACCACCAATTATCTGAGTGGCGTCGAGCAAACTGCTCTGTGAGCCTCCTGCTCGTTATTCATTGCTACCCCGAGCATCCCGAGAGTGCCTGCTCCCCATGAAGACTTTCCAAGACCTCAGTCTCACTCACTGAGCTTTAGTGGTGAGAGGATGCATCAAAAACAACAGAGCTCACTTATTTCACAAGTAAACAGAGCCTGCATGAAAGGATCCCCGCTGCCTGAATCATTTGCATGAGATAAGAAAACAGACAAAGTAGAAATCTCAGTTGAAACTCAGTCTGACATGTGAGGATTTTCTACAGCTGAAAAATATTTAGCTGATATCTGAACGACAGGAGACAAAGCACTTTTTAAAAGAACTCTCTCAGCCTCACACATTTGCATTAGAGAGTGAGAGCTGGATTATTAGTCTTAATCCACATGGTAGATATCGCTCCCTGCATGTGTTCATGTGCTCACATACTGACAGAGGTGATTCCTGTGGTGTGTGATCACACCTCTTAATGGATGTCAGGTGGGCTCTGAGTCTCTAAGTGGATTAAACTCTCACTGCCTTTATATATCAGCTAAAAATGAATGTCGTCTACAGTCATCTATTCCGGCAAATGATGTGACACATAAATCAATATGAGGAGAAATATTGGCCAATCTTTATCTCATCATTATGACTTTTTCATCTCATTTAAAGAAAGTCTCATAAAAAGGAAAATCTATACGTAGTTGCATTTCTTTTTACGTTAACAAATTAAATGTTTTTTACATTTTAATATTACAATTGCCATGAACACATCTTACAGCACTGCTGGCCTGTCTTGTAGCACTCAGGGTGCTTTGGCAGCTACAGACTGAAATTACCCAACATTATTTAATATGTTAAATTGACCTTCACCAGCTACAGCAATAAAATGGTGCTTATATATTGAAACATCAGTAAACCTTACATGGCTCTATATTTAGTTTGAATGACTCACATGCTCATTAGGTTTAGAAAAAGCACCTGCTGAGACTGCAGAGCTGAAACGTCACAGCTTCGACTCGATCAGAGAAGTCCAGACAGCAGATTTAGGTTTTTCTAAACAGAGATGAAGGATCATCCAGGTTTCTGATACCAAGACACCAAGTTAATTATATAACTAGAAAATGCAACTTCTGAAGAGATTGCGGTATGAATGCTGTATGCTGAAAGGTTACTTCCAATGCTGTGCTTGAAAGTGAAATGAATATAAATGATGACTGAAAGATGTTGAATATCTTGAGGATTGTTGAACAGCTGAGGCTAAACTGAATTGACATGTTTGATGTGTGAAGAAGCAGCTGAAGGATGAAATGATGATGTTGGAGGAGTTGACCATCTTAGGGCCGGTTTCACACAGATGTTGTAGTCTGGTCTATAGTGTTAGGCCAGCCTTAATTTTGCTCATAGATTAGTCTAATGCAAGTTAGACCGTTTCACAAGAACACAGACTGACTAATTTTATGCCAAAAATAATTAGACACATCACCCCCAGCCTAACTCAGCTCTAAGACCCATGTTACCATGGTAACAATCAGTGACACCTGCTGACGGGTAGCACCAAATTTTGAACATCGTTGATGGTTCTTTCAACGGTCGGATAACACTGTTAACGGATAACTGCTGCTGCAATTTTTATTTCCATATCAGGTTGTCTTTTGTTTGTTGTTACACACTTGGCTGAATTTTCCAAGTAAAATGCCCTTAAAACTGTTGAATTCCTCCAATAGGCAAACATGTTCTGCTGGGCTAAACAGACTTGAGAGTTAAGATGCGGTTACTCGATCAGCCATTTCTTTTGTTTTGATAAAAAGTCTTAATTTACCCAGAATTCAAAGCACCAGTCCTGCTTGAGATAGTCAAGAACTAAACTGCTTTGTAACGGGTGAATTTAGGCGTCTATCTGAAGTCTGACTGTTTGTTCTATCTAAGCCATAGTCAGTCTTCTTTGTGAAACCAGCCCTTAGACATGACATGCAAGACCTGACAGATGCTTGAGAAAGTGTGAATATGTCTGTCCTGTGTGTGTTTGTGTATGTGTGTGTGTGTGTTTGTATTTATATATATATATATTATATTATATATCATATTATATGTTTGTCAACAGCTGTTTGACTCCTTGGTGGGACAGCTGATTTCATTGAGATTTCAGGTGAAAGCAGCATCTCAAACTTCTGTCAGTAAGTCAAGCTCGTAACTGCTATGGCAAAAGTGTCCATTCTTTTGCTTGGATAACCCATCTAACACAAGCAGCACAAGAATACCTACGATTCGATGCCTTAATTATGTATGTGGAGTGAAATTTTGGCTCAGTCACAATTTTTCAAGAAGGTGTCCAAGATATTTTCAACAGCCTCTCCACTCTGACGATGACATCACTCAGTCTGAGTCTGAACATTTCAAGCAAACCTCTTGAACTTTGAAAGGTCACTGTGAAATAAGTATAAAAGTAAAACGTTGAATTAACCTGAAAAAGCCAAAAGAGTTGTGTATATTTTAAAAGTTGAATGGAGTTTCTAAGTGAATGTATGAATGAGTTGTGAAGTCTTGAAAAAAGTGTGAAACGTGGTCATTTTGAACATTTCGCCCGTTCATTTAGATGGATTTCTTTCCCTTTGAAAACCTGGAATATCTTGGAAAGAGATTCTGCAACAGAGCTCTTTTGTTCTTACTCTCTAATACGACCCACAGCAGTGTTTCCTTAACACATGTCTGTACTGGACAAAAATGTGGACAACTTTGTGTAATGGACGCTCTGGTTTGGTTCTGACATTGAGACTACCAAAGTTCTGTGTGTGGGTCATACTGCACTAATTAACTAATTTCAGCTGTGTTTTTCCCAACTGCAATTAAAGGTTGCTATGGTGACAGTAATGTGATGCAAGTGACATAATGCACGTCACTTAAAAGCAGTTCACTCTGAAATGTGCTTTCACATGGAAGTTGATGGAAGTTTTGTGTTGTTTTCCATAGCCCCCCGACCCACACTGACTTTATTGTTCTTTATGCTAAATCACTTTTTCTGCTGTTTCAATATATAAACATAAATATAGGTTGTGATAAACTATTGATCAGATGAAACATACTGTGTCATTTTTGGTGCAGACTGTTTTTTTCATTGTGGTCATTGTGGCATTGTGCTCTTGTTTAAGTAAAGGACAAAATGTTTCTTCCACCACCGGTCTTTAGGTTTCAGTGAACTCACTTACACAGTAGCATTGGGCGTCTATAGTATGAAAGTAGTGTTGATTTCAGAGTGTCAATGAGCCCGTTGAACTCATTGTGTGAAACATATTAAGACTGTGTGTTTGTGTCTGTGAGGCAGCTCTGAAAGGAAAAGACAGAAAGCATGCTGACCAAGAATGAGAATCACATCGCTCTCATTTTCTCTTGTGTGTAGCTGTGGAGGAAGGCAGAGGAAGAGGAAGGACTGAAGCGTGACCAGCAGTGGATCTATCAGGACACTGTTTGTAAAATTAGCTTGACCTTTTCACATGTGAGGACGATGCTGGTGTTCATGCAGGCGAGCACACACAACACAAAAAGCTTCCTGACAAGCAGCCATTGTGAACAGCAGGAGGAGACTCACTTCCATGTCTCTGCCTCGCAGTGTGTGGAGGGCAGACATCTTTATTGTTTCATTATCATCTCGTACACGTCGAGTCAGGCTGGCCTCATTTCTCAATAAGGTTTCTCTGCATCATTAAAGCTTCTTTAGACCTTCACTTGGAACGTATTGTAGCAGATAGATCCCTCTCTGTCTCTGTCTTCATGATTGAATTGCCATTAGTGTTGTGCAGATGACTTTGCCTTTCCATCTTAATGATCTAACTGAGAATTGAGCTGCTGGAATGAATTAGGGGAGCACAGCAATGAACTACAGTAACACCACAGCAAACTGTTTCAATGCTGCTTTCAGCTCCTGATGAAGATGCAACAAACCTGAAGAGCCTCTTTAATGAGACTTTATACCTGATGCAAACAGTGTGTGACGTCCTTTATAGTCAGGATTATACAAGGAACAAGTGTGAACAGACATTTAGACAGAGAAGAAGAAAGCAAAGTAGACATGAAAATCTCCACCACAGTAAAAAGTATTACTCTTCCAGGTCTCTCTAACACGGCACATCACATATTGTGCTTGTTAGGTTATCAGGATGAGCAGGTCACTTGGGTAATGCCACAGATGATCATGTTTAATAAATCCTTCCTGTGTTTGAAATTCACACTGGAGAGATTTGAAGCTTAGTGAGCCGAACATCAGCAGACTGCTCCGTCTGTAACCGGCTGATCATAAGAAGATGAATATATTTCAAGGGTCTTAGCTAAAGTTTTTGCTCTTTGAAACTTTTTCCTGGTAAAATACAATTATAAGCTAATCGTTACTCATTTACCAGCTGATAGCAGGGACCTGATTCCCTTTGTCAATGAGCCTCAGGCCTTATTATTATGCTGCACATGTTACATTCCCTGTTTGATGTGGAGCGGCTGTTTGCCGTCCTGAGGACTCTCCAAGTAAATGAGGTCAGCGCTCGGTCCTCACCTGGAAATGGATTAAACTGCAGCTATATATTACAAGTGACTTGCTGGCTGTCTTGTAGCGTCTGACCCTGTGAGACACAGCTCTGCTCCCTGGTCAATAACACCTGAAGAAGCTCGAGGATTGTTGTCACCTGCTGAAATGTAGAGGTTAGCTCCCAGAATAACAGAGAAAAGCACTGACAGTGTTGATCAGATCACAGCATCTCAGCTATGAAGCTGTGGTGAGGTGCAGCGTGGAGCTCTGTTGTATCAGTTTGTCAGTGCAGTAGATGTTCTTTAATGGCAGGTGTGACCCTGAGGTGAGCTCTGGAGAACATTTGATTGAGTTTCACTCACTTTAGAAGCCTGTACTGCATTTAGACGAGCTTTGTTGATGCTTAATAGGAAGGATGTCCCTGACAGAAGAAACTTTACTTTCTCACTCCCAACTTGAAGAACACAGCAGTTTAGTTAGCGGCCTTAAGCCTCAAAACATGCAGGGCTCCATGGTCATATAAGCTATAATAAATGAGTTGACAATGGGACGGGCTGAAGATAAACATTGAATCCTGGAACCCATCGGCTGTTGTCTGACAACGATAGCCTCTGGGAGCTAAAGACATTTTCGGGGGCTAACTGTTTAGCCAGCTGTTCTTCAAATAAATGACATCCAGTCCAAAACTTCTTTTTCTGTCCGTGTTTGCTGTTTACAGTCTGACTTGTAACTAAAGATGTGAGAATGAAGTTGAAGTGGAGATATGACATCTAAGACTGGATTGTGATCTGCTCTGATATGCAGGTTTCTGTTTAGAAAGATAATTAAAGTTAAATTGTCATCAGACTAAGCTGATGGGTGTCTGCATTGTATTACAGCTGAAGTGTTGCACCAGTTTTGCTCCTCGACTGTTTTCCTGCTAACAGCCAAAGCTCTCTTTTTTACTATTATAAACTATGTAAAGAGATGGAATTGGCGAGAGCACGCTCATGTGGAGTTATTTGTATTTATTTACTTTGTTCTTATGCAGCTGAGACAAACACAACTGTCTTTGCTTGTTGTGACATGTTTCCCATCTGAGCACATTTTAATAAACAAGCTGTCCAGATCACTACAAAGCCTGAACAGCAAACATGGTGACCAGATACAACTGCTGCTAACCAGGCTGACAAACACATGCACACAGAACAAGATGTCACATTTCCAACTGTTGAGAAGAAAAACACATTGAAATAATTTCAGAAAACACACAGAGAGCACTACGGTAGCTTTCCGTCCTCAGGAGAAGCACTAACACCAGGTACGACGAACCTCTCCAGTAACACAGGATCCTAAATAAAACCTGCAGAAAGACAAAAGCTGCTGTGCCAGCAAACAGGGAGCATTCAGTTTGTCAAACATTTCCACAGCAGTTTGGACTGAACACAAATGTGAAATGTAAAACTCAGTCTTCCAGTGGGATGGCTCTGATAGCTGCTGCAGGAGCACTAACTCATGGACCATCAGCTGGAATATAAAGGTGACACCACAGAGGCTCATACACCTCAGCTCCTTTTACACGAGCTGTTCAAGGCTGAAATGTGGCAACGTTACCCCCCCTCTCTGCTCTGCATGGAAGTTTAACTCAGCAGCTCGTCTGTGTGAATGAGGGAGGCAGAAGGAGGGAACAGGGGTGTGATGAGGTTGTGTTATGTGTGTAACCAACCAGCAGGTAGCAACTAACTTATAGACAAAGAAGAGGAAGATACCTGCTAACAAAGAATAACTGAGCGTGTCCCTTAATTAGGGTACAACGAGGCCAGGATGCTCCTCACCCTCTTTAAAAATCTCCAAACTAATGGAGCTTGTGTTTGACAACAACTCCCCCTGTGTTCTGTGAGGTTAAATTACTGTTTTTGTTAATGAAGTCTGGTGGCTTTGTAGAGAGCGATGTAACGGCTGTTTCTGGTTTCTAAAAGCTTCTTACTCTGTAACAAAAAGTCTTTCTCTGTCGGGATCCTTTCTGTGATCATTTCAGACACTTAAAAAATACCAACCAGAGCCTTTTCAGGCAAAAGCTATTTTAGTGGATGTCATTTGACCTGGTGCATTTGCCCCAAGGATTACATTGCAGCCATTACTGTGAAACAACATGAACATCTGAGCAACACTCACCTCAGAAAACAACATGTTGTCAAATGATATAAAAATGTTGTTACAATGAAACGGTCTTCACCTGGTCTCTCTGTGGAAATAACATATAATTGGTTTGACAGCACGTCAACAAAGATGTAATAAAGCTTTATAGTCCTGCTGTGACAATAATACATGTAGATTATTACCCATATGGCAAATAAAAACACACTGTGCAGCCTGTGACTGTTTATTTGTTCAATTTACAATCCAATTATTTCTCTGACTTTCAAACTAAACCGGTTTGGAGTCTTGGCTCCACAAAAACCTGTTTCCTACATGACAGTAAACACAGCAGCTTCTCTCACACTGACAGTGTGATGCTGTGCTGATCCAACATGTTAGAGGAGACGATACAGTGTCTCATTATGGGACTGAGTCGCCTCCAACATGTCTGGAATCAGTTTTTAATTCTTTTAAATGAACTCATCTCTGTCTCAGGAGTCTCAGGTTCACATGTATTTGTAGTCTGAGATTGTCAGAGGAAATCTCCCAACACTCAGCTGTCACAGTTTTCCCAATGACTGATGAACTCATGTGAACCACAGCGAGCTCACAGGCCTCATGTGCTCCGTCATCAAGTTTCATTTGAGGTTTTGGCAGAATTTCATGAGCAGACATGTCTGATGTTTCCTTTTTTATTGTCTTCTGCTTTGTGTTTGTTCTGCTGGGAGCCTGAAATGGTCACATGATGATCACAGAGTCCTGACTGACTGACAGGTGAGAACAGGGAGTGTACATCCTCAGAGTCTCTGGAAAAGATCTTTTCTCAGGCTTTAAAATGCAACACGTAGAGCTGTGTGTGAAGGAGAAGATCTGCTGTGATTTCCATCCTGTATTTTCTGTCAGTCCTCTCTAAGTTTTCTTACACTGAGGTGAATCTGGGCTGATTTGGAAGGTTTCAGTGAGATTTCACAGCTTTACATTTTGCTCAGAGGATAAAACCCTCTCTCTACATCGCTTCGTCTGGATTCTTCACACTGCTGAAGACTATTTATGTGTGACTCTGTCTCTAACTGCCCTGTGCAGCTGCTGAGTCCTCTTTACTTCCTGTCTGTCCCTCGTCTCCTCCGGTCTTGATCGTATTTAGCCTCACTTTGCACTTTGCCGCGTGAGTTTCCAGATGTACAGCTCCAAACTCCTTCATTTCCCAGCAGCCATGATTCTGCTCACACTGAAGTCAGAGCAGTCTGGGTTGGTTACAGGTGAAGCACCTGAGAGTTTGCCTTCCTCACCTCGAGGCTTTTCATGCTCTGCTTTTTAAAGATTCCACACGTGTGAATCAGCTTTTTAGTGAGCAAAGAGCATAAACATGATTTAAGTCAGCAGTTATTTTCTCTTTTTCCTCCCTGCTTATCTTTCAGCCTGTTCACAGTTCAAGTCTCTCTTCACCTTGTTTCTGCTCTTTCACTGTTTTCTGTGTGACAGCTCGAGTTCAAAGCGTGCCTCTCACTGTATCATCAAACATCAGCTCCAACATGTCACACAGTTTCTCTGTTAACCAGATAATCATTCATTATGTATGTGGAGTCAAAATTGTGGCTCAGTAACAATTTTTCTAGTTAGTAGTCCAAGATATTTTCAGCAGCCTCTCCACTCTGTCGATGACATCACTCACTCTGAGTCTGAACATTTTATGCAAACTTTATGAACTTTGAAAGGACACTTTAAAAAAAAGTCTGAATGATGTGAAAAGCTTAATTTGCCTTCAGCATTCACAGCAACTATAGAGAAGTAACGTGTCACAAACTGTGTGTAAAGCTCACCCGTCTCAGGTCACAGCCTCTTTCAGTGCAGATTATACAAACTACTGCAGACACAAGAGCAGCTGTGTTCAAAAACTCTTTCTTGTTTTTGCTCCTGTCTTATTTTCATTTACACCAGGAGCAGGATGGAAAGAGTCTCTAAAGGAAGGTGTAAATAATGACCCTGCAAGATACACAGTCTCTGCAGAATCTTGCAGTCTGTGACTGAAATGTCTTTAGATGTGAGGTTTTCAGACT
Organism: Semicossyphus pulcher; assembly: GCF_022749685.1. Classification (NCBI taxonomy): domain Eukaryota; kingdom Metazoa; phylum Chordata; class Actinopteri; order Labriformes; family Labridae; genus Semicossyphus; species Semicossyphus pulcher. Next base: position 30,663,009 of record NW_027211604.1, on the reverse strand, counting down.
CTCTGTAGTGTGTGGTCGACTAAGGAGAAGAGACTGGAGCCTTGGAAACTGTGAACTTCCATGTAGCAGTTTAAATGGTCATGCTTTAATCATGAGGTCTGAAGGTCAGGACAAAGCATTTTAATCTGTCCTTACCTTCCCTCTCATGTTCCTGTTTCCATTTTTACATCATAACATTCACAACTAGATCACATCTCTTCTTTGTGCTGTCCGTCCTCCATTCGATTATTTTTTTATTTGTTGCATTTGTCAGACTATAAAACACATCTCAGCCTGACAACAACAATCTGTGCTCATAGATGAGTTGAGTATTTTATTGTATTCAGAGTCCTTGTCTTTGTCAGTAGTTACAGAATGCAGGTTTATATTTCTGTTATTTTCTAATATATAATATACTCCTTAAAGCTGTGTAATTATTTATTTATGTGTTTATTTATTGCATCTCAGACAGTCACGATAAATTACATCATCTGCACTGGGATTGATCCCTGCACCCACACACATACACACACACACACACTGTCAATAACTACTAGTATCTGTTTGTATGTACCATTCTGATTGTGATGAAACTACTTGAACTTGACTTTATAAAAACTTCATTATTATTTAAACATAAACACGTCATGGACGAACAAAGTGTCATCAAGAGAGGCGGTGAAAGTTTAGATGTTTTGATCAGACAAACAGTGTCTGTCGTGTAACATGTAGAGTAAAACCTTCAGCCAGTCAGCTGGAGAGCATCACCTCTCTGTGTCTCCAAAGAAAACTGACCGTTAAAGAAACACCATGTAGAGTTTACACAGAGTGCGAGTTCCTGCAGAGCTGGATATCAGACAGCCATCATGAGGTGTCATGATTACAGTCAGTTCAGAAGAGACGGCAAAGGAATTCAACAAAGTGTGTGTTTCAATCTGTTTGATGGATAACTGAACATGTGGTCATGTGTGCTGCGTCTCAGCATGTGTTGGTACAATGTGTCACAGAGATGAAAGTCCAAACTCTCCTTGTGTGTTCAGGGTCAGTGAGACACGTTCTAAGATCAACGCCAGTCTCAGTTTAGCCGAGGTTTATCGACGCTGCCAAGAGGCTTCACTGTCCAAACCCCCTCTGAGAGATGCTTTAAGTGACGACCAGGAGGAGGAAGACTCTCTCACAGAAAAGGCTGAAAAGATGGAATTAAAAAAGCTCTGCAGACCTCCAGAAACAGGCTCCTTCACCTCCTCCTCCTCCTCCTCCTTCAGTCTTGGCAGTGTAGTTGGCTTTATTATGACATTCAAGGAAAATCACTAAATCATTGTTAACAAAAATGTCTTGACCTCTTTGAGCAAAAGTTGTAATAAAACACAGCAAAGTGTTCCTCTGAAGATGAACATTAAATATTCACTCTCTTTAAAATACTACACATGCAGCTCAGTCAGTGAGTCTTCATGGTTTGAGTAGTTGTGATCATCATTCTCATATAGTTCAGGCCTGTTGCAGAATTTATTTGACCTGATGTGTTAAACGGTCAGAAATCTTTGATGTTCACTAACAATCAGCACGAGGTACAAAATCCGTCTCATTATTCCACCGTCAGATCCCAAAGCTGAAGGGCAGAAGGTTGTTTTCTCTGTGACTCTGTGGATCATTTTCATGTTTTAATAACACATATTCTGCTTTTATTCAGAGGAAATGATGTTAAACTGATGATTTTTGACACTTTAAATTCTTTTAAATGTGTGATTTAATCGTCCCTCAGGCATCAACAATCTACATGGAACATTTATTCATCTCATCTTCTGCCAGTCTTCTGTGTGAGCGTTCAAAGAGGCCCTTTTTACAGGCTTTAGTCACAAGTGTCTCAGTACTCACAGTTACATAAACTCATTCAGGTGTTCTGGACAACAGCTGAAGTCCAAGTGGGCCAAAGTTCCCTGCAGAGTGCACGAGTCGTATCGTGCTACAGCAGCGTCAGCTCCACATATAGAGCTGACAGCACATTGAAAAGCTCTCTGTGAGGAACAATGCATCTGTCTCATCATTTCCTCTGGGCTACACCGGCCTCCACATTCAGGCAGAAGCAGCTCTTAAAGGGATCTCTCTCAAAGGGTTCAGTGTCTGCAGGCTGCTTTTCAAATGTAACCGACCGTGCTCGCCCGAGTGTTTATGATGGGAACTACATTTAAGGACCAACTCATGGAGACAGAGCTCATGCTGTGAAGGCTGAACTGGGTCAGGGGAAACGTACAATCCCATGGCTTCTATTAAAGGGAGAATTATTACAGGGGACTGATGGGATGAGAAGAACATCTTTTCATTTCAGTTGTAGAAAAAAAGGATGCTGATTGGATGTTCCTGTCCACGTCTCTGTGACACCACAGACCAGACCAGACTGGCTTCACTCTACAAGATGAACTGATGCACACGTTCCCCTCGAAGCTCACATTAATATTAAACACATGAACAAAGACGAGCAGCACAGAGCTCCAAAGTGTGAGACACTCTCGGGGATCTCTTACCTTCTCTGTGTTGTTCTTTCCTTTGTAAATCTTTGGTTTGAAGGCCACCGTGGGCTCCTCTGTGCGGCTGAATAAAGGGGAATCACTTGTCCTGTCATCTGGATTCACCTTGCAGCCCGGCAGCAGGGAATAAAGCCACAGTGTGTGTGTGTGTGTGTGTGTGTGTGTGTGTGTGTGTTTATCTTCTACTGCATGGCCACAAGCCGGAGAGAAATCCAGTCATTAAAGCTCCGACACTTAAATAGTGAAAGAGGAGAGCCACATGTCGTGACCTCTTCAGACAGAGAGTCTGCAGCTTGTAGTTTCTGTTCATTCATTCTGGGCCTGGGCGTGAACATTATCTCAAAGGTGATTGTGATAGTATTTATGTCAATAGAAATGATCAAGTGTGCTCGTTATTACTGGAAATAGATTGATCTAACAGGCGATCACACACAAAGTAGGCCGAGCATCTTCCTGCAGCTCTCCATGCAGCTGTGAAAGAGAAGACAACAGGAAGAGAGACTGTCAAAATAAGAGTCTTTCTGCCACTGTGACTTAACTTTGTTGCAGTAACATAGTAAATGTCATTCAGGTATCTAGCTCAGGTAAACACATGTCAATAATAATGAAGCTTTTATGGACGACGTGTTGGGGTGTGTAACAAGGAACAACAGGGAGAAGGAGTGAAGGAGGGATGAGTAGGAGAGGTCAGATGGAGCAGGGATGGAGGTCAGATGGAGTCCTGTGCAGTCAGAGCAGATGGGAGGATGAGAGGCCTCATAAAACCATATTAGCACCAGTGTTACCATTGTCATGATCACAGGAAGCAGAGCAGCATGGAGCTCATTATGTCACATGTTAGACTGACTGACTGATGGTGGAGAGGTCAGGAGGGACAGAGAGGAGCAGACTGAGAGGACTGACTTGTTGGATCTAGTTGATGGGGAGTATTGTAACAAGGTTCTCCTCAGTGTGTGATCAGCGGCTCGGGCAAAGTGAGGCTGCTTATAAACTCTGTCCGAGCAGCATGATGGAAAACTGTGAAGAACGAGCGTCTTATAGATCAAACAGGAGACTCATATATGCTGATACAGCAGTTTGATGGTGCTGAAACAAACAGCCCCAGACTGTTTGATGTTTTCTCACCACAATAAAAGTAAAGAGTAACATATCAGAATCAGAAATACTTTTTAATCCCAGCGGGGGCGTTACAGTTGCTCTGACACAGAGAAAGCAAAGAGAAATATATGGCACAAGATAGAAGTAACATAGGCCTAAATATCAAACATGTGCATTCTTTATACAATATTAACATTAAGATTAAATGCTGAGAAGTGGATCCAAGGTGATTTAAGTATAAATACCAGAATTACATACAATTGCCAGAAACATGTTACTGCTGTTTGCTGTGCTAGCATAGTGCAATGCTCAAACACCCGAGCAATGGCAGCTTAGCATCAAATAAAGTGACAGCTTCAAAGAAATGAGTGTTTACTCGTCTGTGATGTTTTCTATCTGCTACAGAACAACAATAATTTCTCAGAGCTCATAATCCTGAAGTGAAAAGAGGCTTTGAAGAGGTGGAGACTGACTGATGTGACTGTGTGACAGTGAAGCACTCGTGTGTTCAGGACAGAAAAGATGTGTGTACGTGTGTTTCTATCACACTCTCTGTTTGACACAGGCTGTCACAGCTTCATACATCTTTATAGAACACGTGTGTGTCATACATACATAATGTATGAAGATGAAGATGGCGCCAGTGTGTGAGGCGTTCCGTCAGCTGCTCCGAATGTTTTGTGTGTTTATACTGTCTGTTACACTTGTTGCGCATAATGTCAACTCTCTGTTGGTGTATGATCGCAAAACGTTGCTGGATCTGAGAATCTCCACTAAAGATCTGGTCAACTTAGATCATTACGGACAGCAAACGCTGCCTCCTTTCCTGGTGGACATCCCGGCATACCTCTGTCGTGCACCAGCATCACTCCCTCGGCGAAAACGCCACCGCCGCCAGGGTAAGTTACTAAGTAACAAAGTTAGTTGACCGTGGCGGATGTGGAGCGGTGCCTCGCCTATGTGTCTTTCGACGTTGGTTGGACCCTGTTGCTGCCTACTTGGTACCGGTGGCCGGCTCGGATGATCTGTTCCAGCCCTGCGGCCCCTGCCCTCCTTGCCCCCGCTGGCGTGGAGTGGATCCGGGGAACCTGCGGCCTCTCCGCTAGGACTCACTGTCAGCTGCTCACCCAGATCCGCCAGCTCCTGCCAGGTTTGGCCTGGTCAATGCAAGATCGCTTGCGAACAAAACATTCATCCTGAAGGATTTCTTCAGATCTCGTGAACTGGATTTCCTGTTTATCACCGAGACTTGGATGACTGTTGGTGAGTCCAGTGCCTTCACAGAATTTTTACCTGCCGAGTGTTGCTATTTTAATTCTCCACGGACATCTGGTCGAGGAGGAGGAATTGCAACTATTTTTAAAAGTGTTTTTAAAAGTAAACAGATATCACTGTCATCGGCTCTAGCCAGCTTTGAATTGTGTTTGTTTGAGCTGGGAAGTTCTCACACAGTGCTGTGTGCTGTGGTTTATCGGCCTCCCAAATACAACAGAGACTTTTTAACCAACTTTTCTGTGTTTCTGGCTGATATCATGCCGAAATATGACCGGGTCCTGATTATCGGTGATTTTAATATTCATGTGTGTTGTCCAGAAAACCCCCTGGCGAAGGATTTCTTAAATATAATCGACTCTTTTAATCTTGTACAGTCTGTACTGGGCCCGACACATGTACAGGGGCACACACTCGATCTTGTTTTATCATATGGTTTGCCTGTTTTTAAGTTGGAGGTCTGTGAAGCGTTTTTCTCTGATCATATGCCTGTACTTTTTGAAGCTGCTGTGTGCTGTAACTCAGTTAAACCTTGCGCTGCTGCTCGCAGATGCCGGGTTATTAACCCTTCCACTGCTGCTCGCTTTTCAGCCGCCTTCAGTCAGAACTGCGTCACTCCCGATCCTGTGTGCGATGATACAGAGGCTCTTAGCTCTCAGTTTCTTGACATTTGTCAAACTGCCATTGACTCTGCTGCCCCGTTAAAGAGCAGGCAGTATAAAGTTAAATCAGAGCCTTGGTTGAATGATACAACCCGCACTGCCAGACAGGAGTGTTGTAGAGCTGGGCGCAGGTGGAAAAAGGATAAACTGGAAGTGTCTTTTCAAATGTTGAGGGATTGTTGGCGTCGCTATCAATCCTCTGTGAAAGAGGCTAAAAGAAAATATTTCTCTGATATAATTGTCGTCAACTGTCACAAACCTTGTGTGTTGTTTAAAGTGATCAACTCTGCTCTGAATGCACCACAGACTGTGGGAATTGAGCCCTCCCCTTCTGTGGTTGAAAACTTTCTGCAATTCCTCACTGCTAAAGTCACCTCTACCAGAGCACTTATTTCACCTCCTGCTTGTGACCCCTCAGTGTTTGTCCCTTGTTCTGCTGTTTTTGACTCATTTGAGCCTGTGACCCTGCCTTTTTTGCAGGAGACTGTGGGGCATTTAAAGCCATCAGGCTCACCCAATGACCCGGTTCCTCCTCAACTTTTTAAAGAGGTTTTTCTCACTGTTGGGCTATATTTACACAGCATCATTAACAGCAGTCTGTCCTCAGGAGTGGTTCCTGTAAATTTTAAACATGCAGTTGTGCAGCCACTGATTAAAAAACCTGGACTGGATCCTGCTGTTATGGCTAGTTTTAGGCCCATCTCTAAACTGTCCTTCTTTTCCAAAATCTTGGAGAAGATTGTCTACTCTCAGCTCATGGACTTTTTAAATGAACAAAATGTTCTTGAAATTTTCCAATCTGGTTTTAAAACAATGCACAGCACAGAATCAGCTCTTTTAAGAGTTTTTAACGACATCTTTTTAGCTACTGACTCTGGTCACTGTGTTGTATTTGTACTCTTAGACTTAACTGCTGCATTTGATACAGTGGACCATGACATCCTGATTGCTCGTTTGGAGCAGTGGGTGGGCATCAGGGGCCTGGTGCTGGAATGGTTCAGGTCCTACCTGTCTCATCGGACATTCTGTGTTGGCCTTGGTGACTCTGTGTCCTCCACTGCTCCTCTCACATGTGGGGTCCCACAGGGTTCAGTGCTGGGCCCTCTTTTATTTTCCTTGTATCTTCTCCCACTTGGTTCTATTCTCAGGAAGCACGGCATTCTATTCCACTGTTATGCTGATGACAGCCAGATCTATGTCCCCCTTAAAAAGGCTGATTCATTCTCCCTTAAGCCACTGTTAAATTGTTTAGATGACGTCAAGGCCTGGATGGCTCTAAACTTTTTAAATTTTAATGAAAAAAAGACACCTCTTTGGTGGCACTCTGTTACCCCCCCAGTCCATCTGGGTTCCTTGGCACAGTACGCCAAACCTATTGTAAATGATCTGGGGGTAAAGGTGGACGCAGAACTTGTTGCTGTGGTGCAAACAGGCTTTTTCCAGTTAAGGCAGCTGGCAAAAATAAAACCGTTTCTCCAGAGACAGCACTTTGAAACAGTAATTCACGCCTTTGTGACGACTCGGCTAGACTACTGTAATGCACTTTACATTGGGATCAGTGGATCCTCCATCGCACGTCTTCAACTGGTACAGAACGCAGCTGCACGTCTTTTAACTGGCACAAGGAAGTTTGAGCACATTTCACCGATTTTAGCTTCACTACACTGGCTACCCGTCCATTTTAGAATTCATTTTAAAATTATTTTATTTGCTTTTAAATGTCTAAATGGTCTTGCCCCATTGTACCTCTCTGAGCTTCTCCACCCCTACACACCCAGCCGATCTCTCAGGTCAGCTGACCAGCTGCTCCTGAGGGTTCCCAAAACTAGGCTCAAGCTCAGAGGGGACCGAGCGTTTTCGGTTGCAGCTCCAAAACTATGGAATGAATTGCCGCTGCACATTAGACAGGCCTCCTCACTGTCTAATTTTAAAACTCTTCTTAAAACGCACCTCTTTTCTCTGGCCTTTAACACCACATAGGTTGTTGATTTTATGTGCACAGATATTTTATCTGAGGTGAACAGTCTCGTAATTTATTGTGTTTTATGTTCTTTTATTTTTAGTATTCTGACTTTTTATTATGTTTTATTGTAGCACTTTGGAAACCTTTACGTTTATTTAAAATTGTGCTTTATAAATAAAATGGATTGGATTGGATTGGATAATATTTAGGTATTCATATGATGATGTGTGAGTGTCAGAGAGAGTGCATGTGCACATGTGAGCGTGCAGTCTCAGTTCTGACAGGTACATGTGCAGACATGAGTCATGTGACTGCATTGGGGCTGTTCAGCAGTGTTAGAGTGAGGATGTGAAATCTTTGGATGAATCAAACAATAAGTTGATAAAAGGGGCTTCAATGAGATCAGCTAGCGAGCACTAACAGCAGAAAGAGGAAAAGGATCTGATGGAGAAAATGTTCAAGAGCAAAGTGTGATGAAGATTTGAAGAGGTGTTTGAAACATTCAGCATCATCTCACCGGCTGGAAGGTCTCATCCCTGTCGCCATGTTTGACGCTTCAGACAGGAAGTTGAGTCATCATTCATTGCTTTGCTTTCTAATATCTGCAGTCATTGCTGATCAGACAATACCTCGGCCTGTACTGAAGGAGGACCAGAGCTCAGTGACCTTCAACAACACAGAGAGCTCTGTGTTCATCTGACCTTTACTGGAAACGTTCAGCCTCATGACCTTTGCAGACACAGACTCTGTTTAACAGCATACAACAGGAACAAATGTAACAGAAGTGTATTTCCAATTTTTCCAGAATATAATACTTTAAGATATTTTGTATGGACCCTCAATGTATAAGTGATAATTAGACTGCAGCTTGTCATGGGCTAAAGGGAGAATCCAGATGTTATAATGTCTGGTTTCACTAAGCCCCTTGGTTACTGTTGCTACGCCTGTCAAGCTTTCACACGGGCATGTAAATATTATGACGTTTTCAACTATAACAGTGAGAGATGTTTCGAGGGAAATAATAGCAAATCTCTCGAAAAATAGTTCCCAAATATCAAAGAGAAGTCGACAGAAAGGACAACATGCATTTGAAAGCTACATCAATGATATAATCTGTCGTTGTTGAGAATGAAGAGGACATAAAAATCGAGGAAGACGCTCAGTGGTCCCAAAGCAAGCGTCAGACACCCCACGACAATTCATGTGAAGGACGAGCATATAAAGAACAACAATGTTCTTGCACAGAGGGGTGAGTCAACATATTGTTTTATTTTAATATTTATGTTATGTTATGACTCCCTATAACTTTCATTATCTAACCTGTTTTAGCCCATTGCTAGCAAAACTAAATGATCCCACTTTTTTATTTTGTTTAAAGCAGTCAGGATATATCGCTCGCATATCGTGGGCTTGATCCAAACACTGGATCTCCTAAAGGCACAACAGGAAAGCCCAACAAAATCCTCTACAAGTTTGCCACATCAATGGCACAAACCATGGGGTGGTCAAATAAAGGCTGTGCCGATATCATCGGTGGTGGGAGCGAAGGCCAGACAGGATCGAAAGCAGAGATCAGTTGACTGTCTTCCACAATTTTTAATCGATGTCCAGCATCTCTCCTCTCGAGGTTTTGACTTAAAAAATAATATGAACCCCCGTCTAAACTTTGAGGATATCTGCTGTCGGACTCAGATTCAATAGGCACACCGTTTCAGCATTTCTCCTTGTTCTGAAAGCTTGACAGGCCTCCCGCGCCTAGTTACGGTTGCTAACGTAGGATTGAACAGTGGCTGTTCAAGGGAGGGGCTTAGTGAAGGGTCAATTCAGAGAAGGGTTGCTTCCAAATAGTCGATCAAACATTTCTTCATGACAAGAGTCTTTACTGACCAACTTTAAATTGGTCAGTTAATTTAACGCAGCCCAGGAGCTGCAACTTGTCTGTTGTTTGTGCTTCTGTTGGCTCTATCTCTTGTTACCTGCTGACACATACCCTTTAAAGGGATAGTTTGTTGTTTTTGAAGTGGAGTTGTATGAGGTACTTATCAATAGTAAGAGTAGATAGCAGTCAAATGGCCCCTGTGAGAGAAGCCGGCCTGAGTTCCTACACAGAAGCTAAGCTAAGCACCGCTGCAGACGGGGTCAGGAGTACCACATACTTTAGCCACCTCAAAGAGTCCCACATATAAACAAACATTTCAGTCAAGTGTACACTGTATTTGTTTTTTGGTCACAACTTACATCAACATCACCACCACTTCTTATGACCTCACTTGTAAGTTAGTTAGATACTTATGCTAGCTAGCTACCATGCTATCAAGGCACAATCTGTCTAAGGAAACTTCTGGTCTGGTACCTGTAGGAGGACCGAGCAGATGAGGGACAAAGTTATACCTTGTTGAAATAAATATTAAAAAATGTTATTTTCCAACACATTCATAATCCTCACTCTTCTGCCGCAAGCATTGTAATTAAAAGGTGGATCAGTTTGTGTGTTCTCGTTAAATTTATAGTTTAGAGACTCATTTTTATGGGTCTGTGTTTCACTGTCCTGTCACCCTGGAATTCAAAACGTTTTCTGAAGCTCCTTATTCTATTAAGATAATTAAATTAATGTCATAAATGTATCACAACTAGTCGACTAATGGCTTGACCGAAGGACTAATTGAGTAAAAAAATCACTGTAGCACGTCTCACGCCACCGTGAGTTCCCCCAGCGCGCACACAAACACAGCAGGCAGATCATTTGCAGTTTGTACTTCTTTTATCAACTTCTGGCTCCACACATGATAAATAGTGTCAATAATAAATAACCACCTCCACAATCACACACTGGGATAAAGTCTCTCAATCAGGGATTTTAAAACGATGTGATAAATGTAAAATCTGTTCTCAGCTGCTCGTTAAGCCTGTTGAATTATGAATTCATGCTTTTCATCATTTCAGCACCAATCTCCAGTCTGGCAAATATCTCACAAGACAATTACCAGGTTTGGAACATGATCAATAAAATCCAATCAGTGAGGGATTTTAGATCAGTTTAATTATTGATCTCTCTCTTCAGAGTCGGGATTTAGAGCCACACATTACAAAGAGAGTTTAGTTCTCCAAACATCGTCACACAGAGCTCAGGTTCTTCACACATCATTTGATGTGGTCGTGCTCATGCTCCTCTCTGAGCCTCTGTTTAATTGAACCATCAGTGTTATATTCAGCCGGCCTTCAGACCAGGTGTGCTGTTAAAATCAGTGAAGTTAGAATAAGGAGGCTGTCTGCAGGAGACGAGCACGGGTCAAAGCTGCAATCATCATGAAGAAGAAGAGAAGCGGCTCACGCTCTGATGTGTAGAGGCTTTTCATCCTGCTGCTGCTTTTACATTTGTTCTAGAAGAAGAGGTGTGATATTTTACAGGCAGGGACGCAGGGGATGGAAAACAACTTCAAACTGTCATTTATATATAGTTTCTTTTATCATGGCAGCACAGAGCCTGAGGAGTGAGGATTAATCGCACTCCCTCTCTGTGCATTATTTCTTTAAAGCCTGCTGCAGACTGTGGAGCTTTTTAAAGGCCTCTCTTGCTCCACTAACTCTGATTGCTTTCTTTGGCCGGCTGTTATGGTCACTCTGTATCAGTTTTAATGATGAGGAGACAAAGCTGGGACATGAATGGAGTTTGACCTCACTGCAGAGTCAGTCGACCCAAAACTAGAACACTATTAAAGACTGAATTTAATACCAAGAGATGTTTTCAAAGCCTTCAGCCCACAGCACCGATCCTCAGCCTGCACACAAGTGATCCATTTCTGTGTCGTGTCCAGCTCGGCCTCTTATGGGAACAATCTGGTCCAAAACATAAACAGAGTTCTTTAAAAGCACAAGAATCCCGTCAGAGTCATCTGAACAACAATCCAAGAGAAGGTATACTGTTCACTGCTCAGTACAGTCAGTAGGTTTGTCAGTGTTATGACACAAACAGGACAAATTTAGAGGTCATTTATCTGTTGAGCAAACGGCTGAATACTAATGAAACAGAGCCGAGTACTCAGCTCATTCACACACATACATGTCAAGTAGTTTTAACATGCTGACTAATAACAGATCGACCTCCCCACCGCCTGCTGATGCTTACTTATATTTTATAAGTCACTTTACAAACAGCAAACAAAGCTAAATGCTCGCAGGGCTCAGAAAGTGTTGAGTTGTGACATGTTACATGTTAACTGAAGAGGAAGCTCATTCAGTCTCTGTCATTGATCTGTCAGTGATATCAGTCCTCTCAGTGTGTGGAGACAGAGGAGCAGCAGCTCTCTGCTCCCTGGGGTTTGGATTCACGATGCTGAAGACAGATTACTACAGCAGCGTCTGAAAAAGAGCCGTCATTTTGTCTGCCTGGGTCGATGTCACCTTTCTGTTTGCTGTTAGCCTGCGGTGGCTGAACAGCAAGTCTTATTTAGTGTGAGGCAGGAGGTGAGGATCCTCTGGGGTTTGTAGTTAAGGTGCTCTGAATGAATGCAGCCACCCAGGAGCCAGCTGGGCTACAACTGCTGTCAGGCATTAGAGCAGAAGCATTTCATCTTTTTGGTTTCAGCCCAGCAACCAGAAAGCTCTAATTTAGCTCCACCCTGGGATCCAGGCTCATTAAGACCAGCAGATACTTTTGATTCTGCGTGGGTGAACAGTGAGCAGGTCACAGGCTCTGTTTTCAGACCTAAAGATGAAGAGATGCAGACCATGAAGACTTGTTTAAAGTACAGACACAGCTCTATCATGTGGGCTACAAAGGATGGAAACAGAAACCCTGTAAATAATTCTTCCTTTGAGCCAAACTCAGTGTTACATGTTGTTGTGACTGTGTAAGAAAGGTGCTGATTGTGCTCGTTGTTAAGCTCTGCTGTGAATCACAACAAGCTGTAACTGAAGAAACACCAATGTTTGAGAGCGTTTATTTGACCGCTGCTTTCCTGCTGTTTGTCTGTGTTGACTTGGGAAACAGTTTGGAGTTTTGTTGTGGAGCTGAGGGAAAACAAACTGTGTCCATTTGAGCTGTGCTTTTCTGAAGAGCTCAACATCTTTGCTCATAAAACCAAACTCTGTTGTGTCGGCCAATATTCATTGAACAGCAGCGTGGGGCTCTTTCTGGTTAACATTGATCTTAATATTAATGTTAATGTTCTTTCTGTGATGTTGGCAGACACTTTTAATAACAATCTCAGCTGTCAGTGGCTGAAACGAGCTCTGTTAGTGGATGCACTTTGATTGGCACATTTACTCTCATCATGATGCAGCCACTGAAGCCTGTTTGCAGCAGAAGCTATCTACAGCACACAGGAGAGGTTTACCGCTGCCTCCACCTGTTAGTGTGTTTAGTAACTTAGGTGTTCGTGTTTAACACAACAATAAGACCTAACCAGTCCTGTCCTGTAACGTTCACCATGTTTGTGTCTGTCCTGTAGTTAGAGCAAAGACTGCACCTTTAATTTAATGACGTGGTTTTGTCTCGGATGCTTTTTGTTCAAACATCTTCTAAGTGTTTTAACGTCATCAGCCTGATCACCTCTTTTCAGTTAGTGTAACTTGTTCTGCACTCAGGGGACATGTAAAACAGTGAGCTCATTATCACAGCATGAAGACAATAAAAACATGTTTGTGTGCAGCTTCATCCAGTCTGTGAGTCGCAGCAGAAACAGGACAGTGAAGTGAGGAAGCTCCTCAGCTCTGTTTACTGGCCTTCAGATGAAAGTCAGCAGGGAGACATTTGGGCTCAAAGTGACTGAAATGCAGACAGAATGAAACATGCTGCATGCAGCTGGGTGACATGAACAAACCTGCTGCAGTGATGAGCTGCAGAGAGCAGCTGTCAGAGGCACACAGTTTACTGACACACAGTTTATCATACAGCTGCTGTGAGTGACAGCAGATCAGGAGACAGTCCAAGCAGTCAGAGAGCAGGGAGGTTACTTTACTGTCTCTACTGACTTATTGAAGCAGGTCAGTGAAAATGAGCTTTTTATCTTCATTATAATGTTGGGTAAAAGAAAGGTGATGATAGGGTGCTGTTATTACAGGGCAGGCAGCTTCTATATTTACTTGTGTCAGCTGGTTTGTCAAAATGTTCTGAAGAAGGAAAATGTGGCTTAAATGCAGGAAAACATGTGGAGTTGTTTTGTAGTCTTGTTGTTGTGTGAATAAATGTGTTCATCAGATAATATGAGACTCATTAGAGCAGAATTCACTTTGGAATGAAAACATAAAGATTCATGTTTTGTAAGATAATTATTTAAAAGCTCAAATGTGGGACAAATAACATGTAATGAGCCTGATTTTACACAAGCTGCTACTTTAATTCTCTTTCATTGCTCAACATAAATGTGTAATGCTCAGGTGAGTCTCTAATGATAAAGTGTTAGAAGAAAAACGTGTTCACTCAGACTGTATACTGATCAATAACAGCAGCACACACAGTAACCTGACAGTGTGAAGCTCTGACAGAAGATAAACTTGCTCCAGAAAAGAGGAAGAAGACAAATCCATCCTGCTCACCTTTGCTCTACCTGTGTTACACACTTCTATTAGACTGAGCTCACTTCCACAGCCACTCCTGCTCTTCATGCCCTTTATGTTATATTTTTATTTCACTTTATTTATGTTTACAATGACTGTAAGTTGTTTGTGTTCATGAGCTCTGACAACATCGTATCGTATACAGTCATTCCAATAAAGCTCCTTTAATTGAAATCTGCTCTTAATTGTTCTTTAACAGACTCTGTCACACGAGTCCTGCTGGATTCCCTCTCTGGGAATCAGGATGAATAGTTGATATTAAACCGTGAGCTGCTGGTGGAGTCGTTCATTCACAGATAAACAGAGATCTCACTGAGCTCTGTGACCTCGTTGTAAAGGTTCAGTCCAAAGATGGATTCAGCTGCTGGGCTCTGACTCTGTCATGGTGAAACACGGAGCACTTAGAGCTCTTCATGCACTGAGCCACAGACTGCAGGCATGTTGCTCTGTGTCAAACTGACTGTAATTCATAATGAATGTTGCACATTAAAGCACTAACAGCCTCTAATGGAGGTCAGTGTTGTTCCCCTCAGGACATGATGTTAAACAGCTTCACATGTTGGTGAACAGGATTGAAAGGACGATATCAAAGATTCTTTAAAGTCAGAATTGTTTCAAATAATCTGAGGTTGAGATGCTTCTGACGCAAAGGATTATGGGTAACTGTGACTTCACTTTGAGAGCCCACAGAGGACAGCTGAAGACGATTCGCTGCAGGATCTGAGAGGCTGTGTGAGGTCACATTCAGACTGCTAGCATGTAGGCTAACTGAATGCACTGAAGTAACAAGAGTAGTTTAATGACTGAATTAAAGTTCAGTCGATCCAGCATGAATAAAATATAAGCAGAGGGAAATGCATCTGAGTGAAAGGAAGATGATCTTCAGCAGTCTGTGCAGAGTCTCATTCAGTCTGTAGATCTCAGTAAACACAGACGAGGCCGTTACATCCAAACTGTTCAGGCATCATTTTGTCGTTTCTCACTGTTTGTGTTTTTCTCTCAAATATGACGACAGGCTAGTTATTGGTTACTCATACAGGTTCCTCAACCTGCACAACAAACTATCAAATACCTTTGTGCTCCATGAAAACACATCACTTCCTCACACATAACACAGGAAATTAAGAAGTTTCCTCCCATGAGTCTTTGTGGCTCAGCAGCACGGGGCTCATGCAACACTCATTAATATGTAGCATTAGTTGAATGGACTCATCCTTCATGTTAAAGCTTCATATTATTTCTTGACGGGCTAATAAGTTAGCTTGACATTTATTCCAGGCATTAATCGCCTGCAGAGGCTGTTCATTCAGTGTGACCTTGTGAGCAGAGCAGAGGAAACTCTTGTGTGTAGTTCACTTGTGTCCAAACAGGTGATGTAAAAAAGCCCGCTCACTTCTTCTGCTAGACTGAAGGTGGATGAATACATCCTGAACAGTGCTGTTTGTTTATCTTTAACATGTAGTGATTTAAAATACGGCCGACACAAAGAGTGGTGATGCTGCGAGAAACAAAAGTTACATTTCAGGAAAATCTGAAGAAACATTTTTTGATGCCCACAAACATAAAATCATTTTCATTTTCATGTTCTTCCTGGTGAGACGGAGCGAGATGAAGTGTTTCTGATGTCGATGATATCAGCCAAAGGTGCATTCAGGCGCCAACGTGTAACTTAATCAATCTGTGTGATAAAGCTGATACCCATTGTAGTCCTGATCTGTCATCTGCAGCGGGGATCTGTCTCTGGATTTGTCTTTCACAATCAGCAGGTGTTGTTGTTCATCTTCATCACAGAGCTGCTGCTTCTGATGCACACGTGTCATTATAATAATGAGGTAGACTCCCTCTTTCTGCTGTGTGTGTGAGTTGTGCCACATGTCGGCTGGATTGTTACAGAGCTTTGGATCAGCATCTATATTCTCCTTCAGGCCGATAAGCAGCCTGGAAGCGAGCAGGCTGAGCTGAAGCTTACCCGACTATTAGCTTCCAGCTTCAGTCCTCCTAACATAGTTGGTAGGCCTCAGGTTTCTTTATGATGATTCAATTGCCTTTAGCTTAGCTCGTAGAAGGCTAACTAGCTAACACGCTAACTGCTCAGGAGTTGTAACGTTGCATTAAACAGGTGTTGCTGTCACTCAGGATATTGAATGTAGAACTGCTGTTCTTGAATCAAAGCTTATCTGGACACTTTTTTCAGACTATGTTATGCATACATTACCCACAAGGTCCCCTTCCTTAAAGGGGAAGTCCTGACTGGTAACATTTTAGGTCTAAAGACAACACTAACAACAGGTAGCTGCTCCCTGATGAAACTTACAAACAACCTGTTTCTCCTCATTGAATAACTGTCTGGTCAATTATTTCAGGGCAGCTCAGGTGTTTTCTTCAAGCACAGCTCCTCCTACTGTTTGCTCTGCACCTGCTCTCTCACCATCTACCTGTACACACTCTGCCTTCAGCAGGACTGTCTCAGTTATGACCTCACATCTTTATCTGAGTGCTTGTTCTGCACTTGTTCTGCACTCAGGGGACATGTAAAACAGTGAGCTCATTATCACAGCATGAAGACAATAAAAACATGTTTGTGTGCAGCTTCATCCAGTCTGTGAGTCGCAGCAGAAACAGGACAGTGAAGTGAGGAAGCTCCTCAGCTCTGTTTACTGGCCTTCAGATGAAAGTCAGCAGGGAGACATTTGGGCTCAAAGTGACTGAAATGCAGACAGAATGAAACATGCTGCATGCAGCTGGGTGACATGAACAAACCTGCTGCAGTGATGAGCTGCAGAGAGCAGCTGTCAGAGGCACACAGTTTACTGACACACAGTTTATCATACAGCTGCTGTGAGTGACAGCAGATCAGGAGACAGTCCAAGCAGTCAGAGAGCAGGGAGGTTACTTTACTGTCTCTACTGACTTATTGAAGCAGGTCAGTGAAAATGAGCTTTTTATCTTCATTATAATGTTGGGTAAAAGAAAGGTGATGATAGGGTGCTGTTATTACAGGGCAGGCAGCTTCTATATTTACTTGTGTCAGCTGGTTTGTCAAAATGTTCTGAAGAAGGAAAATGTGGCTTAAATGCAGGAAAACATGTGGAGTTGTTTTGTAGTCTTGTTGTTGTGTGAATAAATGTGTTCATCAGATAATATGAGACTCATTAGAGCAGAATTCACTTTGGAATGAAAACATAAAGATTCATGTTTTGTAAGATAATTATTTAAAAGCTCAAATGTGGGACAAATAACATGTAATGAGCCTGATTTTACACAAGCTGCTACTTTAATTCTCTTTCATTGCTCAACATAAATGTGTAATGCTCAGGTGAGTCTCTAATGATAAAGTGTTAGAAGAAAAACGTGTTCACTCAGACTGTATACTGATCAATAACAGCAGCACACACAGTAACCTGACAGTGTGAAGCTCTGACAGAAGATAAACTTGCTCCAGAAAAGAGGAAGAAGACAAATCCATCCTGCTCACCTTTGCTCTACCTGTGTTACACACTTCTATTAGACTGAGCTCACTTCCACAGCCACTCCTGCTCTTCATGCCCTTTATGTTATATTTTTATTTCACTTTATTTATGTTTACAATGACTGTAAGTTGTTTGTGTTCATGAGCTCTGACAACATCGTATCGTATACAGTCATTCCAATAAAGCTCCTTTAATTGAAATCTGCTCTTAATTGTTCTTTAACAGACTCTGTCACACGAGTCCTGCTGGATTCCCTCTCTGGGAATCAGGATGAATAGTTGATATTAAACCGTGAGCTGCTGGTGGAGTCGTTCATTCACAGATAAACAGAGATCTCACTGAGCTCTGTGACCTCGTTGTAAAGGTTCAGTCCAAAGATGGATTCAGCTGCTGGGCTCTGACTCTGTCATGGTGAAACACGGAGCACTTAGAGCTCTTCATGCACTGAGCCACAGACTGCAGGCATGTTGCTCTGTGTCAAACTGACTGTAATTCATAATGAATGTTGCACATTAAAGCACTAACAGCCTCTAATGGAGGTCAGTGTTGTTCCCCTCAGGACATGATGTTAAACAGCTTCACATGTTGGTGAACAGGATTGAAAGGACGATATCAAAGATTCTTTAAAGTCAGAATTGTTTCAAATAATCTGAGGTTGAGATGCTTCTGACGCAAAGGATTATGGGTAACTGTGACTTCACTTTGAGAGCCCACAGAGGACAGCTGAAGACGATTCGCTGCAGGATCTGAGAGGCTGTGTGAGGTCACATTCAGACTGCTAGCATGTAGGCTAACTGAATGCACTGAAGTAACAAGAGTAGTTTAATGACTGAATTAAAGTTCAGTCGATCCAGCATGAATAAAATATAAGCAGAGGGAAATGCATCTGAGTGAAAGGAAGATGATCTTCAGCAGTCTGTGCAGAGTCTCATTCAGTCTGTAGATCTCAGTAAACACAGACGAGGCCGTTACATCCAAACTGTTCAGGCATCATTTTGTCGTTTCTCACTGTTTGTGTTTTTCTCTCAAATATGACGACAGGCTAGTTATTGGTTACTCATACAGGTTCCTCAACCTGCACAACAAACTATCAAATACCTTTGTGCTCCATGAAAACACATCACTTCCTCACACATAACACAGGAAATTAAGAAGTTTCCTCCCATGAGTCTTTGTGGCTCAGCAGCACGGGGCTCATGCAACACTCATTAATATGTAGCATTAGTTGAATGGACTCATCCTTCATGTTAAAGCTTCATATTATTTCTTGACGGGCTAATAAGTTAGCTTGACATTTATTCCAGGCATTAATCGCCTGCAGAGGCTGTTCATTCAGTGTGACCTTGTGAGCAGAGCAGAGGAAACTCTTGTGTGTAGTTCACTTGTGTCCAAACAGGTGATGTAAAAAAGCCCGCTCACTTCTTCTGCTAGACTGAAGGTGGATGAATACATCCTGAACAGTGCTGTTTGTTTATCTTTAACATGTAGTGATTTAAAATACGGCCGACACAAAGAGTGGTGATGCTGCGAGAAACAAAAGTTACATTTCAGGAAAATCTGAAGAAACATTTTTTGATGCCCACAAACATAAAATCATTTTCATTTTCATGTTCTTCCTGGTGAGACGGAGCGAGATGAAGTGTTTCTGATGTCGATGATATCAGCCAAAGGTGCATTCAGGCGCCAACGTGTAACTTAATCAATCTGTGTGATAAAGCTGATACCCATTGTAGTCCTGATCTGTCATCTGCAGCGGGGATCTGTCTCTGGATTTGTCTTTCACAATCAGCAGGTGTTGTTGTTCATCTTCATCACAGAGCTGCTGCTTCTGATGCACACGTGTCATTATAATAATGAGGTAGACTCCCTCTTTCTGCTGTGTGTGTGAGTTGTGCCACATGTCGGCTGGATTGTTACAGAGCTTTGGATCAGCATCTATATTCTCCTTCAGGCCGATAAGCAGCCTGGAAGCGAGCAGGCTGAGCTGAAGCTTACCCGACTATTAGCTTCCAGCTTCAGTCCTCCTAACATAGTTGGTAGGCCTCAGGTTTCTTTATGATGATTCAATTGCCTTTAGCTTAGCTCGTAGAAGGCTAACTAGCTAACACGCTAACTGCTCAGGAGTTGTAACGTTGCATTAAACAGGTGTTGCTGTCACTCAGGATATTGAATGTAGAACTGCTGTTCTTGAATCAAAGCTTATCTGGACACTTTTTTCAGACTATGTTATGCATACATTACCCACAAGGTCCCCTTCCTTAAAGGGGAAGTCCTGACTGGTAACATTTTAGGTCTAAAGACAACACTAACAACAGGTAGCTGCTCCCTGATGAAACTTACAAACAACCTGTTTCTCCTCATTGAATAACTGTCTGGTCAATTATTTCAGGGCAGCTCAGGTGTTTTCTTCAAGCACAGCTCCTCCTACTGTTTGCTCTGCACCTGCTCTCTCACCATCTACCTGTACACACTCTGCCTTCAGCAGGACTGTCTCAGTTATGACCTCACATCTTTATCTGAGTGCTGCTGAACATAAGGTGTAATGCAGCTACAGAATGCTGTAATCTGTACTCATCGTTTTTTAATCCTTTTTTACATGTGTCACTGACTTAAAGCATTAAGGAGGAGATCTATAGTCTGTAGACTTCTACACAGTTACTCACAGCCTGCTGTCTTTATAGAGACATGTGGTCTGAATGAACTCAGCATGAAACATATTGAAGTGACTTAAACAAAGAGCAGATGGAGAAATGTAAAATGCTGCTTTAATGCACATGATATAACATCCTCTCATGTGTCACCATGTGTGTGTGGACATGTCTCATCATCAGCTGCTGTTGTCATCATCTCATGTGCATAGTTACAGAACACAACATGCGTTTAATTGAGCACAAAGGGTTTTGTCTCCTCTCTGCAGACTGAGTCACATTTATAACTATAACACATTCAGACAGTTTAATCATTGTTATGGAATCATTCATTCTGACCTCAACAATATGTGGGGCTGAAAATGAGCTGGAAGCCTGTTGGGAACAACACAATCAGCCATGTTTAAATGGATTACACCTGATTCCTGTCTGATCACACTGTCATTTAGAAAAGAGCTGCAGCTGTTCACACTTTGTGCATAATAATGTTTTTACCTTCAGCTCATCACAGCCCACTCCCCACTGACGATGTGAAGCAGCAGAAGGTGGAGGAGGATTTTATTTTCACTCGTTTGACAAAACTGTCGAGTATTCAAAAAGTGCTTCTGTAATCTGACGATCTTCAAGGACCCAGCCGCTGCTGACTTTCACTTTTTAGTCCTTATTTCTGACTGATGTTTAATTTGCATCAGTGCCAACAACGCAGGTCGACCTGGAGAGTTTGATTTAACCTCACAGAGAGAAAACAATCCACAGGCTGAAAATAAGCCCACAGATCAGTTTCTCTTCTTCAGCTCCGTCACAAGCACATCACTGCATCAATGATGGACTATGGACACAATGTCAAGTACTCAATCCAAAACACTGACTCATTATCCTTCAGTACACAGACAGAGACGTGTTTTATTTATGAGGAATGATGAATGTTCTTATACAGCCAGTCAAACAACGTGCCCTTTACATCCTTCACTCTGAGCGGGGAAAAGAACAAAGATAAAGTTAGTGCACAATGAGTGTTGTGATGTCAGTGTGTTGTCGGGCCTCCAGCAGTGTGGCCAAAGGCTTTTCTACACACAGACTGAACAAGTCAAAGTGTTTTAAAGCAGTGTTGGTTAAATCAGCCGCCTGTGCAGTACGAGCATGAAAACCTGCTGACTGCAGCGAACTGAAGCAGCTCCACTGTCAATGTTAAAAACAGCAGATACACAGAACACTACAGAGCTGCAGGGTTCCCTCCAGACTGACCCCATGATGGAGTGTGTGACCCTTCATGTTTGAGGGAGTGTGTGTGTTAGTGTGTTTGTAACCACAGACAATAAAAGACACACAGGTTTGTAAAGGTGTTTCTCAGGCAGGAGCTCTAATATCTTTTCCATCCTCTGTATAAAACACTGTGTGGGCCTGGAGAAGCTAACGTGAGCCTTCCTGTGAGTTTGCTCTCTCAGAACAAAACTTAGCTCAGCCCGACACCTTTTGTTGATCCTGTTGTTTCCTGTCACGCTGATTATCATCCTGTCCAGAAAGTGGCTCTGCTCAGAGAGAACTCTTCAGCTTTGTTGTAAACGTGTGTCTCCACTGTGCAGTGAATCAAACTCACCTGAAGCAGACACAGAAGTGGACCTGAGAGAAATGTTTCCTCCACACTGTGAATGATGTGAGGATACTTACAGTGTTCAGTGAACAACACGTGAGCTGTCAGTGTCTGCTGTACAAGAGAAGTTGTTGAGGTCTGAGACCTGTTAGAATGTTTCAGTGACAGGAGATCATGTTGTAACTCAACATGAGTTGCAGTTTAGTTGTTGATTGAAGCTTTGATATCGTCACCAATAAATGAGTGTGTGAGCTCGACTGAAGTGTTGGAGGGCACGAGTTGTTGCAGTCCTCTGCTGGCTGCGTTACATTTTAAATAACTGCTGTATCAAACTCAGTCCATCAGTTTATCCAGGCTCAAATATCTGTGTGTCACATACGATCACTTCCTGTTTGATTCTTCAGTTTAATCCTTTTGTCCAGTCAGTGATGAAGCAGTTCACAGTGAGTGAATGAATGAATCCACTCCTCCTGCTAACGCAGCGTTCACTCTGAATGAATAATCTAATGGTTTGTTTCCTCTCTTCTCTCCCTCTCTCTCTAGGTAAGTGAAACAAACTGCTCAGTCTGATTGAAAGTGGACTGCCTCGAGGCATCACATTCACCAGCACACCCAGCTCTGGTACAGTAGCAGCCTTCACACTGCAGAGCCTTTGCTTCTCTCTGTTAACACACTGACTGAAGATCACATGATGATTGTTGCGCTCTCATCTTGCTAACAACAGTTTGGTGCTTTGGAAGAACTCCAGTGGTTTGAAGGAGTTGTTGATGGAGGATTGAAGTGCATTGATGTTGTCCTGTGTGAGTAATGAGACTCAAGCTGTTTGCTAAAGACGACAAACCACATCTGCAGTTATGTTGTGATTCTGTGCAGTGCTGGAATCTGAACAAAGCAGGTGTCAGGTGCCATGGTTTAACTACAATCACACTGATATTGAACTTTCTCTAAACACACAAAACATTTCTCCGTTCCTCTGTGCTTTGCTTTATTTGACAACAGCTCGTGTAGTGTGTCTTCACTGCATCAACACAATCATCTGTCAGTGGATGTAGCAGTCACTGGCTCTGAGGTGAAGTCTGCGTTTCTCTTTGACTCCTTCTCTCTGTGTGTCATGCAGCCTCATTGAGTTCAAATTGAATATGAGCTTCTAATCAGTGTCATTAATGGAGGATTGGATTGTGTCTTGTGAGGGCACGAGGTAGAATAATCTCTCCAGTCCTCAGACATTATTACCTGAGCACCAATATACACACAGTGACTCTCCTCTGATTGGTCAGGATCACGGCTGACCGAGGATTCGCTCGCTGTAGGTCTCCTCGTTATCTTCCACCAGATTGATTTCAGTCAATGTGCCTCCTGTTGTTTCATTTATTTATTGAGCAAACTGAGATTTTATAAGAGGTCATGAGAAGTAGATATTTGCATTACAAAATGTTTTATATAACTAGATGTGCAGATAACAGGAAGCAGATGATTTTAAGGGGGAGTTCTGGTAAACATGGGCTCTATTTCTACGTGTTACTGTGATGGCTTTGATGGTATCAGTGAAATCGTTCCTCATCAAAGTACTTCCACTGAGAGTGCTGATTTGTTTCCACTGACAGTCTCTGACTGTTATTAAAACTGTGTGACATCAATACAGCAATGATCCCTACAGAGAGACATTTGTATCGAGGTAAGATCCTTTTATTAACCAGAAGCAGCTGTTGGATCCATCGCTCTTTTCAAAGCCACCAAACTTATTGACAAAAACATTTGACCCTGCAGAAAGCTGGAGCTGCTGCCTGACTTCACTTGTTTGTATAATGTTGTTCTTGTCGATGTCATGTAAAGGCTGTGTCTGGTTCAATATAATCATCTTACCTATAAAAAGGTTCCCTTTAGAGATCAAACAAACACAATTGAAATAATAAGAGTTCTGCAGGCTTGAAACGACTGTTTTGGCTGCTGGCTGCAGAATTTGGCAGCGACACTGTCGATCAGAGATTTCTTCATTTGAGCCTGTTTCTGAAACGCTTTGAACTCAAGCAAGGTCATTGATATTAGCTTTTATTGTGTTTTTATTGATTATAACTCATATTGGTGTCACTAATACAAAATGCTCAGAGTGAGGAGAATTTAGAAAACTGGTTAAAACATCAGGAGAAGATATTTTAATTCTTTTCAGGCTCAGGCTGTTCAAGTCACTGTGGATTTTGCCCTACTATTTTTTTTCATTGGTACCATTATACTAAATTGCATAGGTTTATGATGAAGTGTTGATGAAGACTTAGGTGATAAAATTGGTCTTTTCACGATGATAAACTAATCAAACACTTCAGCTTCATCATCACATCTTATGAGACAAACTGGCAGTGAGTCAACCTCAGACACTGCTCAGTTTTACCACTGCTTTGTACAAGCTGATTGTAACTAGAACATCTACAGCAGTGTTGTCAGGTGGAAAATCTTAAAATATCTACAAGAAAACATAAAACAGCTGAACAATACAAACACAGCTAGCTCAGAGTACGTCTGCATGTCCGTCTTTCTCTCAGCTCCTTCCTGTTTATTGCTCCTCTGTTTTTTCTCTCAGGCTTTATGACCTCCTCCGTCTAAGAGGCTGCTATAACTCGGCTTCTGGCCGTATAATAAAGCCTCTTTGTTTTTCTTTATAGCAGCATCAGAATCTGACTGAGCCGTGAGTCAGACGCCTCTGCTGCTCAGCACACAGGAAGCTTTGTAACCCTCGCTCTGTTGTTCTTAGCAGAGCGCTAAATATTGTGTCTGGAGGTCTCAGGCTGAAATACTTACATGCTGATTCAATGTGGATTCAAATGAGAAGAGATGATGAGAAACAACACTGCAGACAAGAAGAGGCAGGTATCTGAGTACACAGAGAGCTTCTATTATAACACTGTACGCTCCATTGGTGATGCTATTATGCTAATGTGCCAGGAGATGCTGTTGAGATGATTCGTTAGCATTATTGTAAAAAGCTAATTGAGTGCATTCTTGCTAAGCGTTGTTAATCATCCACCATCAGCCTGAGTCAGACGTGAACACACACATGCAGGTACAAATGTTGTCACAAAAACACATCCTGCACAAACACAACTAAGGTGTCTGCAAGAAGGGCGACTGGTCTTCAGCCATGACAGGACTCCATTTAGAGGCGGTGTGCTGCACAGGTGCTCACTGCTCTGAGACAGACGAGACCTGAGAGCTGAACTGACTTCAACATGACAAACAGAGAGCGACATGAATACTGAGCAGCTCTCTCAGCAGCAACAGTCACATCCTGGTGTCAGCCGAGTCACTCACACAGAAAGCAGCAGATCCTTCATGAAAACTATCCGAGCTGATGGTGTTTATGAAGACGGTAGACGAGAGACGATTCAGATGTTTTTTGCTTTAAGAACGTTCGTGCAGCGCGTCGAGCAGACGCCTCAGACTTTACCAAAATAACTGGCTCATGTACACAAGAGGCTTTGAGTCTTGTTGATTAATCAGTGACAGTTTAGTGTGTGTGTGTGTGTGTGTGTGTGTGTGTGTGCGCGCGCAGAGAGAGAGTACACCCTGGATAATGTCACATTAGCATACTTCCATCCCTGCGCTGTCTCTCAGTGTAAAACAGAAGACATACCTGTAGAGTCTGCCGTATACTGGCTCCACTAATATGTCTCTGATGTTCTCAGGAGTCAGCCGTGTGTTTCACCGCAGCAGCTCACATAACAGCCTCGTGTAACTCACCAGGGGAATGGATGCATCAGCTCTAATGGAACACAATATGTATGTTTCAGACAGGTGAAACACAAAGAGGTGAAAGTTCACATGTTCTGCTGACTTCAGACTAAATGTTGTGAATGAAAAGTGTGAATGCAGTGATATCAAAGTGTGACAGCTGGAGGACTGCTGCTGTAACCAAACAAACAAGTGAAAGCTGCTCTGAAATGTTTCAGTCAGTCACACAGCAGCCAGACTCCACACTGAAGGACTGGAGTGCTGAGACAGCGCTCGTGTAGCCGCCCCTGACACAAGACACACAAAGTGGACTGACAGTGTGAAACAACAATGTGTGCATTACAAGTGTAAAGGTACAATTAGAGTGACAGCGTGTGCTGTTATTCAGGGAGTCCATGTTAAAGCTTGAAATGACTCACATTAGTGAGACACACCTGGCCTGTTATTGAGCACATTCACCTGTTTGCTGCAGGAAAGCTTTCTAATGACGAGGACGGCACTTGATTGTGTCAAACACTAATTGAGGGATTAAATGGTTCCGGCTGACTAAAGGATGTCGAGACATTTTCTCCAGATACCCTGTTAACCAGCACTGAGTGAGAGAGCCCAGCAGCCTGACAGGAGCAGCAGAGGATCAGCACAGGCTGCTTATTCTGTGACAGCAGAGCTGAGCGCTTTCATCTGTGAGGACTCCAGTGTTAAATCATCTTTTCATCCGTCTCTATTCAAACATGTATTTCAGTGATCAGCTGAGAGGGCAGAGGTCACAGAACATCTGATTAGAAAGAGGGGAAAGAAAAGATCCTCTTGAGACGTGTGTTTACCTGAGAATAAAGAAAACCACCAGTCACCAGAGCTGCTAATCGACCCTCATCAGGGGATTTTAGACCCATCAGGCTGCCAGCATGCTCTGAATATTAAAGAGTATTTTCTTAACCTGGGCCCTATGTGAGACCAACATAACTGATGGGTACAAACAGTTTTGGAATAGCTTCAGCTGGCAGTCAGGAGACAGGCTGTAATACCTGTAACATAATCTTTAACAGCTAAAACGTCTGATCAAAGTTTGTCCACTAAAAGTTCTTGTTTTTGTCACTGACAGGTTCAGATTGATGTTTGAAGTCTCTGAACAAGTTCAGTTCCGGTGGTCTCGGGCTGCTTCGTTATGTTGCTTTGTTAGTGTTTATGTTTTATCGATCTGCCGGGGCAAGTTCAAACTTTGTGTACCTGTAAGTTACCAACTATGTCCCTACATGAGCCCATATTTAAAGTGAGGCCTGGTAGAAAGACGTTATGAGGCAGTTGTTTTGGCTGAACCTGTAATTTTAAGTGAATTCATCACTCAGCTACCTGCTGACCTGTGTGTCAGGCTGCTGTTTACTGTTCAAGATATTTACAAATGTCTCAAAGGTTGTATCACTTTAAATCAGAGCAACAACTTTTACATCGCTCTAAACACAGACATTATTTTATTAAGACAGTGAAATCATCCTCATGCACATCTTTAAGAGCACACTAACTACTGTAATAGTCCTTGTGTTCCTTCCCAGAATGCATTTGGGTGATGTTGATGTGCAGCAGGAGGCAGAAAGTTCAACCTGAACAAATGCTTCTCCGTGATTTTAGTAACTTTTAGTAAATCATTATTTTCACAGCTTTTCTCTCTTCAAACTCTTGATGGACTCATGACATGATCACATGATCAGTTCATCTCTCAGCACCATGCAGCTGCATCTGTGCTGTAATGAAAGCTGTCACAATCCACAGCTATTATCAAAGGCAGCACAGAATCAGGTTCATATTGTGTCTGTGTGTAAATGTGTCTTTATTCTGCAGGATCAGATGTGGGCAGAGACACTTCATCTCAGAGTCTGTTGTAGTTTGATCATAAATTCATCTTCAGAGTTTGTAGATATTTTTAATACACTTCACTTCACACGTCACCGACTTTTTCACTGATCTTCTCTGTTTCTATAACTTATTATTCCACGCCTTTATCACACCACACTGTTGTCATGGTGAGGGAGTTATCAAGCTTTAACTGAAAGATGTGGCCTTCATCTTCTGCAGTTAAGTGGCCCTGTCGACTCTTCCTCACTGATGTGTTGTTCTGGATATTTGGCTAATATCCTGCATCGCCACATTAAAGTGTTCTGTAGCTCACAGGAACAGATTCAAGGTAATGTGCCTTCAGTTCTGAGCGGATACACTCGACAGGATTTGTTGCAGTTTGAACGTTTCTATGTGAGAGAAAACACAAGATGTCAGAGTGAGTGAGCGTGCTCCTCAGAGTGTGGACTGATGCTGCTTTCTTTGCTTCTTCCACTGCTTGAAACAGTGACTGCTGCAGACCAGAGACATGAATGAGTGCACTCTCCCAACAATCGCTTTCACTAATGGATCCATTTAGCTCCGAAGTGAAAAGCAAACCACAGCTGATACAGGTTTACTGCAGAAGTGCTGACCATCTCTGAGGTGATCGCAGGACCACAAGAATAAACTTCTGTGGAGAAGCACAGAGGGGAGTCTCCACTGAGGCAGAGATCAGCACAAACAAGAGTTAAGCTCTGTCTGAGCTGCAGGACCTCCTGTCCTTTGGGATTTTATTCCCATAACATCTAATCAGAGGATTAATGAAGTGTGTTTTTCACTCAGAGATATCACGTGTGAGTTGGACGCAGATCTGCGGCTCAGTGGTTTTAACTTTTACTTCCTGTAACTGTGTCTGTAGTTCCCTCTGTGTCTCAGTGAGTTGTGTCAATAAAGTTGTAAAATGTCTGTTTTACAAATAGACTGAGGGCGGGATCCATAAATTGCGCATCATTTGCCCCCGCTATCTGCCCCGTCTCAGGGTCCGATTCACAAAGCAAATTGCACTAATGATATTGAAGCCCAAACACGGCCATAAAGTTTCACAGATCCGTGCAGTTGGCTCTTGTTTTGTGTCTGATTGTTAAGAGAAGCTGTCTGCACCTCCACTCTGTGCTGCGCGGTGCTGCGCTCTCAGGCATCAGTTGAGCTCCACACTGACTGCTCATTTACATAGAAAGAGGCCAAATTTGCCCTGAATGTCTGCATAATGACTCATTTAAATACACACAAACAGCACCAGAGCATAGAGACGCTGTTTGCTCTGCAGCACACTTTGAGGTGCATTCAACCCTCTGCGTGTGCTGGAGAATGAGGCGGAGTCTTTTTGTGTCATTTGCAGGTTTAGAGGCGCAAAAGCTGCACAATCCTTTAGTGAAATCCTCCCTCAGTGTTAATAACAGAGTGTCAGCTTGTTCTCCAGCCCGCCATCATGTCAAACACTCATACCAACACAAATGTCAACCACCATAGTTTGGTGGGAGTGATGCTGCTCAGTAACAAGCTGTGTGTGTGTTTGCCTCTGGCCCATGTGAGGCTCTGAATCAGCCCTTTGAGCTCCAACAACAGAGCTCACTGTACCGGAGGAATGCTGCTGATGTCTGTAATAATGTAAAGTCACACAAAGGTCCACATACAGGACTGCACATGTTGGTTTGTGCATCCACGAGGAACTCTAAACTATGAGTGGATAACTCTGCTCAGGAAACAAAGTTACATTCCAAAAATGTGTCTGGTCTTTGCAGAGTGACTGACTGAGCACAGGTGGGACACACCTGACAGACTGTAGGAGGAAACTCCAACAGATTTAACAACTCAACACAAAGAGGTCTGACATGTTGAGATTTTGAGCTTCAAAGTTTATTCAAAATGCAGTAAAACCAAATTCATTAATGGATAGCTGATGTCAGTTAGGACCACTTCTCACAACATTATATTCTAATATTTTACTTTTTACAGCTTAATATCAGATTATAATCTAATACGATTATGTTTTATATCATTACTAACTTAATATAGCATCCAGTTCTTTTAATAATCTAATCGTTTAATTCTACTGAAACATACCTGTACTAATCTAATTCAGTGAGAAATGACAGACTTTCTCTGCCTCTGATAATTCTTCTTCTGCATCAGTTGTGCTTCAGACACAGTGAGGATAAATAACCATCCGACACAAACACAAAATATTTTTGGGTTATTTTTAGTCAGATTCATTAATGTCAAAATTCAGTTTGCCGACTATACCAAAAAACATTTTCAAACTCTGTGAACCTGTGAGGGTTTCATTTTTTGGACTCACTTTGTGGCCTTCAGAGTCAGCACACTCTAACACTGCTAATAGTTAATTTTCTTCCAAATTGTTCATTTCCTGTTTATCACACGATTACATGTAAATTCTGCTGGAGGACAGAACGGCTCTGAAATGAAAGATTCATTCGAGGTGTGAATCTTTGCAGCAGCGATCAGTCAGAGTGGAAACATGGTGAAACTACAAGAGGAGAAAGGTACATAAACCGCACCAAGTCAACACCAATCAATGACAGCTCATGAAACGGGGAGACGGGGTAAACAGCATATGGACACACCTTTAATGTCAGCACACACACACGTTAGCGTCCTGGCTGCTGGTTGTAAATAAAGACTCACAGACACTTCAGCAAAGCTTCACCTCCAAACAACGTCAGGAGACTGAGCTTATTGTTGACCTGATTATAATTCTTATCTTGAGTCTGAGAAAAGAAGAAAATAAAGTCAGTATGTTTTTAAACTGAACTGAATTGTGAGTTTGCTCAGCATGAAGGGTAAACTC
This sequence comes from Semicossyphus pulcher, assembly GCF_022749685.1. Taxonomy (NCBI): domain Eukaryota; kingdom Metazoa; phylum Chordata; class Actinopteri; order Labriformes; family Labridae; genus Semicossyphus; species Semicossyphus pulcher. The sequence goes on along the minus strand of NW_027211604.1, from coordinate 30,632,839 downwards.
TGCTTTCAGCAGCTCATCTATACGGTCTGATGGCACTGCAGTCTGTTTGAAAGGAAGAGCATCCGGGCTGATGTTGGGCTCCATGAGAACATTTTCTAACACCTTATAGTCTCCTGAATGTTACAGCACTAACTCTCTACATAGAAGACAATCATCCCAACAGGAACACATGTATGCTAATGGGTCCCTGAATGCAGCACAATGATCTGAGTGTGATGATAATAGCAGCTAATTAGCAGGAAACAGTTTCACAGATAGCATCTCACCTGCTGTCAATAGCTTGTTAGCATTTCACACATTAATGAACGTGTTCACCTGAACAAACACAGGTGATGTCACTCATTATGTGGGTTAAAGCTTCATTAAACATCATCTCCTGTGTTTCTACTTTAAGTTGAACTTTATATTGTAATTTTTTATTGTCTTCATTTGACTTTAAACGTGTTTGGAGGCTTCACTCTGCAGCTGCTCTCCTCCACAGCAGCTCTAAAGCACAGTTTCCTAATGACTGCGTTCAGGATGAGTCTTCCTCTTATCAGAGTGCAGCTCAGAGTTTTCCTCGTGTGCTGGAGTGAAACTGTGGAGAAGATAACTCACCGGGTTGATGACACAATGACAGCGAGTCCCTCAGGAAGCTGCTCTGATGAAGCATCAACATCACTTGGTTTGGACTCACTGCTGCAGAGTGTGATGAAGTCTGGGAATACACAACCAGCAAATGACATGTGATGATGTGATATCGACGTTTTAGTTCATCAGCTGAAGCTTCATTCATTTTTCATCATGCTTTTATTTTGGCGATCATACGGGGGAAATGAAAGACAACAGCAGCAGTTCTTTTATGAAGTTTGCTATAAGCTCTGACAAAAGTGAATTGTTAAGAGGAAAGAGTGAAAGAAACTCTGATATTGAAACATTTACTCTCTCTGAGGATCATCTGAGGGCTGAGCATCGAGTCATGTCACACATCAATAATACACTTTGCTTGTTCCCCCTCAGGTTCATAAATTGGCTCTTTTGGAGTCTCATTATTGAGAACAAGCAGCAACATGTGATTAATTACCGTCTTCTAATTAGACCTGCAGTGTTGGAAGCTTCACATGATTTCATCTGCAGGAACATTTATCACATTTACACACTGAGATCATTCTGTCTCCACATCTGCTGCGTGCAGGAAAACACACACACACACACACACATACACACACACACACACACACATGCAAACACACACACACACACACACTAGGGATGCAATAATTAGACTTTGATGGTACGATTATAGTCTGGGAAATAATCATGGTTTCACGATTATCATAATTATTATGCATTAATTCATTTTACATTATTAATAAAATCACATGAACATGAACATTTGTTATTATTATTATTATTATTAATAATAATACTCATTATAATAATAATAAATGAATTTCAATGTACTAAATCCCATAGTATAGGCTAGGTATAGGCTGGTGCTGGAAGCTCCTGATGTCATGTTAGTGTTTCACACCAACCGTCTTGAATAAGTCTCTGGTCCTTCTTGGTGAACCCGAAATGCCCCCACACGGCCGACTGAACTTGTGGATTTTTTTTTTTTTCGGTGGATGCAAAGCTTCACTGCTCTGTCCCTCTGCCATAGTAAAGCTAATGTAGCGTAGCCTCTTTCTAATTAGCATGTCACATTAGTGTCACAGGTGTCACTTGTTCTCGTTCCGTGCAGGTTGCGCCAAAAACAAGCAGCAGGAAAACTGGTGTAGCAGAGCCTTCACGATTAAATAAGCGTGACGCTTATATATAGTGAAACAGGTTAATCATCCCTAACACACACACACACACACACACACACACACAAAGAGGCAGATCCTACTGTCATGAAGTGGGTTCATGACTGTCTGCAGAGAGACATCAGAGTTTATACGTCTGCGATGAGTCAGTAACCTCACCAAAGCTGTGAAGGGGCTGAAGGTCATAAATGTTCACAAATAAATGTTCCATAAAAATAAGGTGAGCCCCTTTAGGCTCCTACATGTGCCACTTTGAAGTGAACACATGGAGCAGGAGGCGTTGCATCCTCAGCAGGTGTGTCCTTCACTGAGCTCTGTGTCGACCTTGCTGCTTTATTGGAGGAGATGGAGTGATTGTCGAGTGGAGCACGCTGCCAGTTTATGATCTCACTCCAGCAAACATTATTTCCATTCCAGTCTTGTGATCTGATTTGGTCTGTGAGCGAAGCCTCCACTACTGTGAGGACTTCTGCATCCATTTGTGAACACATTTCAGCTGCTTGTAATAATATTACAAATACTTTTACAGCGCTCAGATCAGCAGAGATATCACAGCTTCCTGTCTCAAAGCTCACAGCTTTAGGGGATGTTTTTGTTACAGTGCAGAAATGTGTTTGATTTTCAGCTTGTATCAGATCATGAGGAGAGGAAGACGTGACGTTCATGGTGTCAGACTTTAGCACAGTATGCTACATGTTAGCATCCAGAGCTGAAGCTAGAGGGGAACCTACAATGTTGGGCAGCTCAACAACCTGCCATATTTGAAGAGCTGTGAGTGAGAACGGGCTGAATGTGCAGATGAGATGTGAGAGACAGTGTGTTAACAGCACATCAACACTCACACACAAACCTGCCTCACGTGACCACTGTGAGTGTTTGTACTCTGTGACCTCCTAATGCATCTCCTTCTCTCATGTTCACTCTGTACAATGACAGTAAATGGTGTGTGCACAGACAGCTGCTAATTAAAGGTGCTGCAGTTTGTTGTGACTCTAAATTCAGTGGATACATGCGAGCTATAGTTTGTCTCTGAGTGATTGGCTCTCAGCTGTAATGCTGGGATGTTGAAGGGTTATGTGCAGCAGGTGTGACAGGAAGTCTTTGTGAAGTGACACAAACCAGCCTCATTGTAAATGTGCTGTGTAGCTGATAAGGGATTAAAGGGTGTGAAAAGTAGCACAGAGCAGCAGGAGGACGAAACAACAGAGCTGAGAGCGAGAGACAAAAGGTTTACGTTTGTTTTCTGTCAGTCACCAAAGAGACAAACATCCTCAGTGATCCCTCAGAGCTCACGTTTCATGTCATCATTCTCTACATCATGTGTTCATAACTCAAATATATTAATTGTACTGTAGTGAGATTTATAGAGTTCTTTCTGCAGTGAGCCCTGCAGGAGAGCTGACTCACATGATAGGGCCTGACATTAAAGGACCTGTGTTTGACTGTAACCCAGGCTGCTGAGATAAGGACTCTGCTCTGATTGGTGCTCTCTCTACCTGGTGAGCTACAGAGAGCACTGCACTGAGTTCAGTGACATCACATTCATTGTGTGACATCACTTCCTTCTTTATAGTTTCCTTAAATAAAAACACTTTTCTTAAACGTAACCAGTTTTTTAATTTGTCCCTGTTTGTGCGTCTGTCTGCAACTTAGTGTTTTTTGCTGCTGTCTTGGCCAGGTCTCCCTTGAAAAGGAGATTCTTAATCTCAATGGGACTACCTGGTTAAATAAAGGTAAAAAAAAAAAACGTAACCAGTTTTAACAAATTAAATCAAACCAGTCAGTTTTAAAAAATAAATCAAACAACAACAATTTCAAAACATTAACAACGTGTTTATTATTGTCACCATGATGGCAAAACTCCACTCCATTCCAATTGTCGCTGCAGGTAGATAGATGACTAGTTAGTTAGTTCAGACCAAGTACTCTGATTGGACAAGAGGCACGCCATTAGAGCTGATATAGAGAACAACATCACTGGGACTTTTCACTCTGTGTATCACTCCGCCTCAGCCAGGTGTTCTGAACTCTGTGAATGAACATCACAGCAGAGCATGTATGTCTACATTGATCAAGCTGGTACCTCTGAATCACACAGAAGACTCTTATTTAACTGGCTGATGATCAATTAAAACAAACAAATAATAGCACATGATAAAAACAGCTGATTTGTGGTAACCTGGAGACACAGAGAGCAGGAGGATGTTTGTGCTGCTCGGCAACAAAAGTCAAGTTTCAGTTAAGTTTTGAACTAGTTGAGTTGATGGAGCAAAAAATAATGTGTTGTTCATTTTTACTTTTTACAAATATTTGCTGCTTGTTTAACTGTTGTATCAAAGTAATATCACACTCCAGGTTGTGACGTTGTTCTGAATATCATCTCGGCTGTAATTCTGTAGTGGGCACAAGGATGCAGTCCAAGTGTCGCAGGTAATCACAGCCGTTACAGCTGTGATGATATTCAGTCCATCGCTCTCTCTTAATTACACACTAAACATGCTCATCTGCTCACACGTGCTAAAGGGCCTGTGTTTAACTGTAACCCAGGCTGCTGAGAGAAGGACTCTGCTCTGATTGGTGCTCTCTCTACCTGTTGAGCTACAGAGACCACTGCACTGAGTTCAGTGACGTCACATTCATTATGTGACATCACTTCCTTCTTTATAGTTTTCTTAAAGGTACAATTTAAATCAAAACACTCTTTTTTTGTTAAACTTAAACAGGTAGTTTTCAACATACATGAAACAGGAACAATTTTAAAACGTTACCATGGCGACAAAGCTCTTGTTACATTACACTTGACCAGAGCATTTATTGGTTCAACAGCCGAAGCAGGAGAATCGTCCTCATGAGACTGAAGAGACGTGGATGTGGGGGCTTGGACTCAGGCTGGGACACCTTTACTGGATTAATTATAGTTTAAGGACGCTGTATCATGTTGATATTATTTATCATTACATTATGACATCACACACATGGTCTATCATGCACATGATTTACTGATATATTTTTATACTTTACTTGTTGTACTTTATAGACTATATGACTGATCCGTTGTGTGATCACACCTTCAGGATACAGATTGGGCACATTGCTCTGCTGTGTTATGTTTCTATAACCTGCTAAAAAGTTCTGTCTTATTTGTGGAAACACATCCGTTAACACAACTCAAGACCTGTTTGGACCCCTGAAGAATGTAAATGTGAGCAGTGTTGGTTATAAAGAGCAAATATAAAGCTTCCACAGCACTTTACCTTCCTTTAATGGCTTCATTTATCATTCTCATGCACCAAGAACAGAGATATTTAACAGATTTCAGTTAGAGCATTTTAAACTGAAATACAAGATATTCCCACACAGTGCACTTTCATAGCGAGTGCTGTTCAGTCAGCAAACTCCTGCTGGAGAATGTCTCATCAAGTGTTTGTGCTTCAGCAGAAATCAGATGGAAACAGGAAACACTTTGCTGTTTCTGTGAACTTCTCAAACACTCCAACAAGTGTGCTGAGCAGAAACAGACTCTGAGGCTGAGAGCCAGTGAGCCCGGGATGCATCTGTGAGCGTGTTCAGGATGATGAGATGCAGAACATCCACTGACTCTGCCAAGGTCAGAGCTGAAGAGGAAGAGAGGGGGCGTCTCTCATGCAGAGAGGACGACAAGCTTCCACTGGGAGAGATCAGAAGCACAAGAGCTGGAGTGTGTGTGTAGGTGTGTGTTTGTGTGTGTGTGTGTGTGTGTGTGTGCGTGTGTGTGTGTGTGTTTGCGTGTGTGTGTGTGTGTGTGTGTGTGCGTGTGTGCGTGTGTGCGTGTGTGCCTGTGTGTGTGTGTGTGTGTGTGTGCGCGTGTGTGTGTGTGTGCGTGTTTGTGCATGCGTGTGTGAGTGTGTGTGTGTGTATGTGTGTGTGTGTGTGTGTGTGTGTGTGAGTGTGTGATTTAATTTCCCCCATAAGAGCTGAGACAAAGATGAAGAGAGCCCCTCCCATGATGCACCAGGAGTACCTGCCTCTGTTGTTATCAGTGATTGGAAAGGAGGCTCACACGGCGCCTGTTAGACGATAGATTGCTCTGATAGAGTCGTGGTGGCAGCCGTGCCGGTTGTTTAAAGGGCCATTCGGATGCAATCTGAGAGATTTCAGCCTGGATTTATGCCTCCCTTATTGCCGGGGCTCCTCACTCCTCAGCTACTGTAAACCAGGATGAATTATTGTGTGGGTAAGCAGACTTCCCCCTCTCCCTCCCAGCAGACAGGACCCTGAGCTGAGCAGGCTGGCTGTGCTGTGTGTTTCATGAACACTCTGCAGCTTCACCTGCGTGTGTGAAGCACATGAACAGAGTCATTAGAGAGCAGGGTTCAGCTCATCCTGAGGCCAGAGGTGATCCCCTCAGTGAGAGACAGAAACTAAGCAGCATTTATTCAGTATCCATGTTGACAATGATGCAACCTTTGTGTGATTCATGTCACACTATACCTGACTGCCATGTGGCACAGACTCCGCCCCCCACCACAGAGAACATTTAATAAGAATAAATTGGACTCATTTGTCTGTCCAGTTGGCGCGGTCAGAAAACAGAATCTACATTCTTTAGCAGAAAATTAACTCCGGGGAAACTTTGAGCTCATTTTTCCTCCTCAGTGATGAATCTTTGCTGCTGCTGATGGATGAGGCTCCACCCTCTCTAATGAGCTTTAGACCTCGCCTCGTCCTCTTGGGTTGCTTTGGTTTGTAAAGATTGATTAGAACTGAGAAGTAAGAAGTTTGCTATAGTTCTGATTTGGAGCTTTGAAGTGTATAAAGTTTATAAGGATTACTGTCAGCCTCAGTTGAGCCCTTGACAGGCCGAAGACGTGGGGAGCTTTTAAAATGTTCAGGGCGTGGCTACCTGTGATTGACAAGTTGCTGCCATGGCAACCAGCACAGAGCCGTAGCGATGTGTATCCACCCTCTCTTCAGAATATGGTCGCCTATGGCCCCAAAAAAACAAGATAGTGACGACCAACAAGCCAAACTTTAGTCTTCAAACACTCGTCCACAAACCAGTCAGTGATGTGACCGTGGCTACGTCCACTTCTTGAACACAGTCTATAAATCCAACACCTGACCCGTCTGTCCAGTAATCATTCGGATGGACAGGCTCATGGTATCCCATGATTCCACACAGCACGGACCAAATACAGCTTTTTATCTCTGAAGTTCAAAGCACTAACTCTAAAGTGATCAGTATCATGTCTGAAACATGATAACAGCAACATGTGCTCTCAGCTGGGCTCTCTGCTCTGTCACCTTCTTTATCATTGGCTGGAGAAAGATATTTAACAGTGACACACGTACATGAGGAAAGTCCTGCTGAGTCCTTTGTCACACTCCTTCTTCTGTCTGATGGCTGCAGGATGCTGTTGTAGTCTTTAGTGGGAGATTAGATTCTGTTAGTCTTTATGTTTTATCTAGATGAGCTCAGCATGCATCAACCAGCTTGATATGTGTCCACCTGAATAAAGCACAAACAGCCAACATTACAGAAAACCTCCTTTACTAATGTTTCTTTTAATGCCCTGTTTTAATGATCAGGCCGAAGTGTTATACTGAATATATGTGTGCTGATGATGTGGGGGCGTGCATGAGATCATGTATTCTCACTGTCTCTTACCTTGGGTGGATTCTTCGATAGCTTTCATTAGAGAAAATAATATTTCTCTACTGATGCTCCAATTTGATCTGCCAACAAGGACATATTGATCTGTGTTTGCTTCTCAGTCCAAGCAGCACAACAAAGGTGTTACAGGTGAACATATTCAGCTGCCACGTAACAGCACAGTGTTCCCAGTAGGCAGCTGTTAAAGCAGAGTCGTCATTTTGTGAGAAACTGCTGGAAATGTTTCAGACAGAAGAAGAAACTGTCTCTCTTCATCACTTTGACATTTTAATGTGGCAGAAACTGAAATCAAATAAAGAAGAAACCTGACAAAAAGGTGATTTGAAAATGTCTCCCCATTTCCTTCTGCTGCTCAGACTGCCCCTCTGTTACCTGAGGGTGCTAGTTAAAGCTCTGCTCATGACAGGTTGTGGATAAAGTGGCTCTGTGGGCCTTTTACTGCTGTGCACCCTGTTTGTGTGTTATTTAACAGAAGCTCTCCGGTCAGCCAGAGTCTCCTTCTGTCTCCATCGGGTTCAACAGAGTCATCAGCTGTACTCTGCTCATCGCCTCCCAAGGAGAGGAGTGGAGCGTATTTGTTGGCCATGTAACACTGACTGCTGTGCAAATGTGTGAGGACAAACCTGTTTCAGGCATTTACAAATATGCTGGGCGGCTCAGTCGGTCGTCTTTAAATCGGAAGGTTGGTGGTTCGATTCCCAGCTCCCAGTCTACATGTCGAAGTTTACTTGGGTAAGACGCTGAACCCAAATTGCTCCCAGTGGCACAGCCATCAGTGTGTGATAACTGATTGACAGTTGGGCACTTTACGTAGCAGCCTCTGCCATCAGTGTGTGAATGTGTGTGTGACATGGTGAATGTGACATGTAGTGTAAAAGCAGCTTTGAGTGGTCGCAAGACTAGAAAAGTGCTTTATAAGTAGAGTCCATTTACCATTTACACATTTAGATACCTGCATGCTCATTTTTTTCACATGCACACAAAACCAAACCTTTTTGACCTTTATTTGACTCCATAGCTTTGCCTCCTGAGGCCTTGAATCGTGCACATAAAGAAGCTGTTCCTCACAGTGAAATGTTCTTTACTTATCAAAGGAGTTCATTTTACTGATCCGTTCTCCTCACTAAGCATTTCTAGCTTCCTGTACTTAAAGACTTCCTCAGAAGTGAAAAATTAAACATTCCCCTGAAATGTTCAATGACTAACTTCCTCGCCTGCAGACTATCAGGATGGAAAAGAGTAAAAAAGGAGGAGAAAACCTTAAATCATTCATGTTTAACACACCTCGCTGATGTCTGTGGTTTAAATGGTAGCAGCATCACTGGGGACGTCCTGCTCGCTGCAGACAGGTGTGACCACATCAGCAGCTCTGTTGGAGGTGACTCCGTTCATCACAAGAGGAACAACACAGACTCATAGATTTCCCCTCTCGCTCTCACGCCGGGTTCCCAGAGCTCGCTCGGCCGGAGGTGTTCCCTGTCATGCTCTGACAGATTTCCACAGCTGACATCACCAATCTGTCTCCCCCTGATCTGGACTGATGGAATTCCCTCTCAGCTTCCTTACAGGAGGAGGATGCAGCTCTGAGTTAGATCATTTGCTGTGTAATGAGTGGGTGGGAAACAACTCTTATCTTTCCTCCACGACAACACATACTGTTGTAGAGGAGTCTGGATAATTTCCCACGTTTATTTCACTGGCAGCTCCTCGACGGATTGATGAAGAGGTCTCGACCTCTCTGCAGCGTTTCATTCAGACCTACACTTTAACATCAGCATTTTCTTCCTTCCTTTGTTTCTTGATATAAAGTTTAATATCTATCGACATCCAGTCCCTTCAGAAGAGCCAAATGTTTGTCCTCCTGCTCTCAGGGCCTCACTTCTCTCACAGAGCTGGAATCAGTTCAAATCTGCATTTCAGTTTATCACTGAGAAGAAGTCAGAGTCGTGTCTGTTGTGTGACACATCTGGAGTGCTCGTCTATAAAATGTGTTTCTGTTAAACTGATGGAGGGAAGTTTATTTACATCTCTTCCTGGAAGCTGGAGCTGTTAGACAGCTGCTGAGTCACTTTGGATGTGTGTTAAATAAAGACACAAATGAATGCAGGAGATATTTAATGAGATGTAAAAATAGTAAACTTTATGTGACAGAGTAATCTCAGAGTCTACCAGTGCTGCCATGATGACAGCCTGACTCTGAGATATAAATATACACTGTATTAATGGCTGACTTTGTCCTCTGATGATCTGACTCTCTCAGTGTGAACAAGAGAGCAGATATCTTCAGTCACTCAGGATGATGATTGTTCTGCTGCCTGTGCACATCACTGTCACGTCTTTCAGCTGCACATACAGCTGCTGCACACACTGTCTTTATCTGTCACGTGACCATCGCTGCACTGTGGCTGTAGTGATCCAGATGTCAGTGTGTGTTTGTGTCCATCAATGTGCTGTAACCAGTGATGGTGCAGTAAAGACACTTTTAGACTCCAGCTCTTCTTTTACGCAGCTTTCTTAGTTTTTACTGATAATAAGAAGCTATTATTTCCACTGTGACAGTGTTGTAGTACTCCAGTCCAGGACTTGGACTTAAGTCCGACTTGAGTCCTGATTTTTAGGACTCAGGACTCGACATTGACTCTAGCACTGATGACTTGGACTCGGAATCTGACTCGCGCATTGGAGGCATTCAGACTGGGAAGATGGAGAGGAGGACTCTGACTTATTTATTGATAAGGACTGTTTCATTGTTTTTAATAATAATTTATTCCTTTTCAAGCGAGAGCTGACGCGTGTTCAGTTGCATGCGCGTTCACTTTGCTTTCAAAGATTTTACAGCAAATGTCAGAAAGCTACCGGGATATTTTTTGAGTGCAAGTGCACAAAAACAATATCCACTTACTTAAACCAAATTTTAATGTACCGCTACGTTACTGTGACTCTGTACATTTGTTGATGCGTGTATGCAGCATTGGGTGTGTCGCGGTGATGAGCAGATTGCAGTCATGTGGATTGGGCTAACAGGCTCTTAAAAAGTACAACTTTTGTTAATCAGAGGTGGGCTGCAGGCATTTTAGAGTTTATTAGGCACCTGCAGTGATCGCGCCACAGCAGGAACGACGAGTGCGTCTCCCCGGCGCAGTGCGCATTCACGCACGATACCCAGCGCTGTAACTTCATTCATAATTTAAACCTCCAGACACACCGACAGGATCAGTCCAAATCTAATGCTTAGAAATGCAATGTGTTTTCTACACATACAACAGGTCCCACACAGCCAGTCAAGGTTCACACAGTGAAATAGTTTGAAGTGAAACTCATAAATCCTGAGCTCCATCAGAGCTGTCTCAAAGTTTTATTTTAGAAGTTTATTCAGTTCTCTCTGGAGTTTCCTCTGTCCTGTCAATTTATAAAAGTTCAAAACAGTTTGAAGTTTTGCTGCTTAAATAAACGATATTTGCTGCAGTGACATCACTGCACACGTGGAAACATTTACTGTAAGCAGCTTCTCTTTTAAAGTAAATAGTTGAAGAAGAGATTCATACATCAATACAACGCAATAAAGACATCACATGTAAAGGTGCTCAACATCATTCATAATCATTTATTGATCATTTGGCTTTAACAAAATCCCACCCTCTAAGACCTGAGTATAAACATGAGGGTCAGAGATGGAGAGTTAAAGTTCAGCTGAGTTTTATCATAATTAAACCTTGAAGACTCGGACTTGGACTCTGACTCAGGTAATGGGGACTTGTATTCTGCTTTGGTGACTCGACTCGGACTTGAACACTGGGGACTCGAGACTCGAATCGGACTCGAGGTTTGGTGACTCGACTACAACAGGGCTGCTAGCATACAGGCTGGCTTTGGCTTTACTTGGACGAGAACCCAAAACCTCAAACTGCTGCAGACTGCACAGCCATCTGTGTACATGAGGTTTATATTAGATCCTGATGAGAAGACATCTTCATGACAGCCTCTGTCATCAGTGTGTGAATGTGTGTGAATGGGTGAATGTTGGCATGTGTTGTGACGAGCTTTGAGTGGTTGGGTGCTGTATAAATGCAGTCCATGTGTCGTTACATTGTGGTATAAAGTGGGGCTCACCATGGTTAGACTTGTATTCTGTGATCACTAATATGTGTGGAGATCAATGAGCTCCATTGACTCTCTGTGATTCAAACTAAACGTTCAGATGAGAAATAACTTCCATCTCAGTGAGTCGATGTTTGCAGCTCGACCTCAGGATGACGTGTTTCGCTCTGCAGCCTCCGCTCACTTCCTGTACTTGAAATCCAACAAGTGTTTACAGCCGACACTGCGCCTCTTTGAGACTTTGATCAGTCTGTCGTCGTCTCTTCAGGTTGCTTTGCAGTGTAAACAGTTGTCGATGCTGGAAGAGCAACTTTTCTGCAGGATTTTCCTCCACTGAATCAGTCTTTCACTTTCACCATCTGACGCGACATGCAGCTGCATCAGCATCTCCTGTCACAGGTTAGATCAGTGGTTCTCAAACTTTTTCTGTCATGCCCCCCTTTGGAGAAAGAATAATTTCCAGGCCCCCCGCTCCAACAAAATTGTCACAAATGGGTCAAGTTTAACTTTTATTGAAAGAAAGTCAAGATTGTGACCATTCTTTTCACTTTTCTGCTCATAACAATTGCTCCGTCAGACTTTTTCAAATAGAAATATAAAATGTGCAATAACTTTTTCAGAACAATAACATTGAAGTTAAATCTGTGCTAAGAAAAACAACAAACTGATTTTTGCTGCAGCTGACATATAACACAGACAGGTCTCTCTTCATCTCCGACCATATTCGCTGTAAATCCAAGAGCAAGATAAGCGTCGTCATATTTTCTTGACTTCTTGGATTTGGCGGTTGATCAGCGTTAACGTCGGCCGACGTCGTCTTGTTGGTATCTGACGCGTCAGCTGTTTTTGTTTTCGCCCCTGTAATATGTTTGTCCATTGGCAATGCCAGACTTTTTCTCTGTGTCTGTCTGAATGTGAAATCTGTCATGGAAATCACCAGGGCAACGCGTTAGTGTGTGCCAACTGAAAATGAGTCCAGGTTGTCCGAGGTCAAAACATAGTTCCGCCTGCTACATTTTCCAAAAGAAAAAAAAACACACAAGAGCGGTGACGCCCCTCCCCGTCATGCCGCTGTGCCCCCCATGGGGGGCGCACTCCACAGTTTGAGAATCACTGGGTTAGATGTTCTAAAGCCTGAAATCAGAGCCAAGAAGAGGTGCAGAAGTCATGTCTGATGATGGAGCGAGAATAAAGTGCAGCCCAGCTTTAAGTCATCATGTCCCGATAGTTTAGACAGATTTCAGTACTATACTACTATATATATAACCTACTAAATATATGGAAGGACTATGTGTCAGAAGAAGTTGATCAAACCACATTATGTGAATGTGATGTTATGAACTGTCTGTATGAACAAGCTGCAGGTTCATATCATTGATGAACTCCCTGCTTCTACACAGACTGCTCACTTCAACATGAACTCGAGCTCTCAGAGAGTCGATGCATTCCTTTAACTTCTAACAAGCTTTTCTTTTGCTGTCCTGTTTCCAGATGTTCACTTCATGTTCTGTAAAGCTTAATGTACTTATAAATGTCAGGGTGCTGCAGCAGGAGGAGTAGATAACCTGCTGTCAGGAAGCAGAGTGCAGGGTGAGAGGGCTGTTTAACAGGAACACATCAGACACAGATCATCTCCATGCTGATGTTATGTTTCACAGATTAGAGGCTCGAGCCGACGGAAACACAGCGGAGTGTTTGTGAGACAGCACTGCAGCTCTGCTGCTGCAGAAGTCTCTTTGATTTAGTGGATCTCACATTGAGCAACACGAGCCTCTAAATGATCACTTTGTATGACAGGAGACACATGTAGGCTGACATGCTGCTTTCAGTGTGTCTTTAGTCGTGTTACTGATGAGACTCATTAAAGACACTTCACTGGAGGAGTGTGACGTGGTTAACCTCTCCATTACATCACTCATCAAATGAATTCATAAGCTACAGTTTAATGGATAGAGTCCAGGTGACAGGGCGGCATCACACTATACTTTCAAACTCATATAACAAAAACAAGATGAAGCAAATTAAGTTTTATCCAAGAAAATGATGAACAATTAGATGAATCAGTCTCACACAGAAGTAGTGAAGTTGTCAGTCAGTGACCTCTGTCTGCTGCTTTAAAGAACACACAGAAAACTTGCTGATAACTGAAGACACATATTTATACCTAAATACCTAAACTGACTGATTATAGAGTAAATGAGGATTAATAAGGATTATATATGATGAAGAGAGGGCCTCACAGCAGGAAGCTTTTTGATCATCCAGCTGCTGTTCCTGTGTGGACTTCATGTTCTCTCTGTCTCTACTCCGGCTTCCTCTCACAAAAAAACATGCAGGTTAGGTTCACTGGAGACTCTAAATTCCCTGTAGGTGTGAATGTGAGTCGAACGGTTGTCTGTCTCTATGTGTCAGCCCTGTGATTGACTGGTGACCAAACAGGATGTACTCAGCCTCTCACCTGATGTCAGCTGGGACCAGCTGCAGCCCCCTGCCTCCTCTTAGGATGAGCGCTGTAGATAATGGATGGATGTTTGGATGATGAAGCAAAATAACTAAATGAAGGAGAAAAACTATCAAAGACATTTTATAAAGAAAACGTCTGAAGCTGTTACTCAGTCATGTATCTAGTGATGTAAACATACTTTTAAGATGACAGTGCAGGTTAGCGTCAGCCTGCAGCTGCACTTCAGGAGACACCACGGTCACTGCTGGAAACAACAGAAACAAGTTCAACAGAAAATCCTGCTTCTCTGAGGTCAGCGGTTTGTCAGCATTTTACCTTCCCTGTGAACTATGCATGAAACAAATACCCGATTAAGTGTTGCAGTTTGTTGGCTAAGCTACATGCAGTACTAACGAATAACCATCAGTGCTGAAAAGATATGTTTAAATTGAGTTCATCTGTGACCTGAATATAAAAATCCAATCCAATCATGGATTGAGAAAGTGAAGACGACTCTAATGAGCTGAACTCAGAGAGGAAACCTGCAGGCCTGATGTATGTGAGGAGAGCAAAGGGACGATGCTGCAGGTCAGCTGTCTGAGGATTATAGAAATGTGGATATTAGATGTGGAGGGACTGAAAGAGCTGAAAGGTGTCTGATTCTCCTTCTGGCTACGTCCAGCAGAAATGAAGCCCTGCTTATGTCATCTGCTCCTCTGCTTCTGGGGAATATCCAAAGTGAAGCTGCAGCGTCTCTTCCATCGAGCCCTCTTTCAGATGCTTCAATTCAGCTGTTCCACCTTCACTGTGACAGTCTGTGTGCCTTCAGCTGAGGACACCACACGAGCCCTCAGGGGAGGACACTGATCCTCCTGCTTGTAGCGTCTTCTTGTCTTTCTCTGCTGGAACTGAACACAAAGGCTTCTTATGAGCTCTTTGACCTTTCTCATTTTCTTGTGCTGAGAAAGAATCAAAGTGACTGACAGACGTCTTGTTTTCCTGTAGTCACCTTTCTGCGGTTGGTGTCGGGTGAACCCTGGCTGAACTCACTGTAACAATAGCATTAATCTTCCCCCCTCTATCGTGGAGTGGATTAATATGATGCTGGCTGCACGACATGAGCAACCTGGCTGTTTGTTACTGTGAATAAGAAACAACAAGAATTCTCACATGCTGTATTGAAAAAGAAACATTTCCCGTCTTCCTCTTTGCTCGTTCTCCACCAGCATGGCTTTAGGTTTGTGAATTTAGCTCTAAATGGATGGGGTAATTTCTCTTGTGCTTTCACATCAATGAAGATGGAATAAGAGTCAGTCTTCAATACATACAGAAAGAAAAATTTAATCTCAATCTAAACCTAAATCTCCTGATGGAAATCAAACCCTAATATGGGTTACTGTACCACGTGGTGATGAGGAAAAAAAGAGGGAAGAAATTGAATAATTTTACCATTTTTACCTATGTGGTTACATGTAGCTCTACTGCCCTCTAGAGGGAAATACAGCACATTACTACTCACCTCCTCTGCAGCGTCTGCACAAGAAAAACTGCACGACAGGCCAAGGACGTTTGAAAAGCAGAGAGTAGGAGGGGGAGTCTCTCATTTACTTCATTAGAAACAGTTTTACACATTTCAATGTGTCACTGCACAATGCATGGTGTGTGGAGTCAGATACTTGCAGCATGACTCACTGATCCCCTCAGTCTGACGCTGACACATTATTACCTGAGTTAATGCTGTATTTTCTGTCTATTTATGTACTGTAACAAGTGGCCCTTTCAATGCAGCACATTCAAGTACATATAATTAGTGTATTATAACCATGATGCTGCTATAAGGACTGTACTTTTAAATAAAGTTTGATACAGAGTTGACATTTACAGTCATCAGATCGGCTCCCTGTTCCTTTTGCAAAAAGAGCACATTCATTCATGTTCTCTTTTCCAGGATGGCAGCCTCGGTACTGCGCTCCCCAAAATGTGTTTAAATATTGTACCCATAGGCCTGTATATAGTAGCTTTTAGTTTGTCAGTGTTTGTGTTACTATTTGTCTAACTTGTTCTTGTCCTTGTTTTAAGTGTAGCATATTAATTTGTTTGTCTGTATGGAGAGTAATGGGAAACTGTAGTCAAATTCCTTGTACGTGCCCACATACTTGGGCAATATAACTGATTCTGATTCTGAAACTTTGTGTAGAGCTTTTCACAGACATCAGTTACAAAGTGCTTTACAAAAATAAAACAGCAATTCAAGCATAAAGGATAGATTGACCTGCCAAGCCATGTGATTTAAAAGAACAAAGCTCGTCACCTTGGGTCTTAAGGAGTGTGCAAGACAAAGACAGAGGTCACTCTGCATTGTTGTAACAAGAACATATGTTGTTGTTGCTCTCTTTGCCTGTCTCTGCATCTCCTTCTATCCCATTTTCGGCCCATCCAGTCGAGGCAGATGGCTGTTCAACATGAGTCTGGTTCTGCTCGAGGTTTCTGCCTGTTAAAAGGAAGTTTTTCTGCCAATGTGCCGAATTGCTAAGTGCTACTCATGGTGGATTGATGTTGGGCCTCTCTTTAAATAACTTAACAAAGAGTCGGTCTAGACCTGCTCTTTCTGTAAAGTGTCTCGAGATAACCCTGGTTATGATTTGGCGCTATACAAATAAAATTTGATTGATTGATTGATTGATGTATGCAGCAGCCCAACCATGCAATGATCTTAAAGTGGTAATCTCGAAGATCTCTGTTTCGTTGTCTTTGGCAGCACCTATGGTGATAAATGGTAGTTGCTGACGGTCACTTTTCATTGTTCCTCCTCGCAACTCTTGCAGAGACCGGAAAAGCAGCCGTTTAGCTCCGCCTACCCTCTCTAGACCAACTACTGCTGAGTGATGGAAAACGCGTCAATAACTGGGCACAGCTTGTGATATTTTCTGCGAAAGTTGCACCAGACACCCAGTCTGTAATATTGCAAATGCAAAGGCTTTCATCAGTGGGCCATAGGCTCAATCACCATTGTGTTACCTCATTCGGAGATACATAGTGACTAAACAGACATTTATTTACATGAAAATCTTCAAGATTATAACTTTAAGAGTGAGGATTTTAAACTGGATCCTGTCTGAAACTGGGAGCCAGTGAAGGGTTCTAAGTAGTAAGTATTGCAGCAGCACTCTGGAGTTACAGCAGATCACATGTTAAGAGAGAAGAACAGAGGGTAATAAAAGTCAATGTGAGATGAGCTAAAGGTGTGTAATATTATGTGTATAAGTATTGTGGTTCAGCAGTTGAGATTTCATGTTGTATATTGCAACATTATTTAGAGTAGGGTTAGTAACAGCATGTTTCTGTGTACTATTGCTTTGCTGGAAATTCCTTGCCCAAAGTGTTTATGTGAACAAGCTGCACAGTGTTGCACAACCCGTTGGAGCATCTTGAAAAAACAACAACATATTTTTCACATTTTCATGCTGCAAGCCTGGATTAAATATGTTGTTTATATTTTACCCTATGGATCCCTGGGTGGTAAAAATTAGTTCAGACTAATGAGACACTTGTAGCGGTCACAGGGGTGACTCCATTATCTCTCAGGAGTCCCAGTATCCCACTATGAGAAGGTGATTCATTATTGAGTGCCTTGCACAAGGTCACAGTAAACATGGAGCCAATAGTGGATGGGTTTAAGGATTTCAGCCTAGCTTCTCCTTCTTTTATGTTAAACACATAAGAGATGACCTGTAGTGACCCCCTGCTGTGTTGGTGAACTGATGCATCCTGGGATACACTTCTGCATCACTGCAGTGTGTTTAAAATTACCCTGACAGATCAGTGGAGCTTTAATGTTCCTCTCTCCCTCGGCCACAAAGTCTTCCACTGCTCTCGTAGCTTTTGTAGCTTAGCAACAGTTTGGGTAGGAGGCAGAGGAGGGAGGGTTAATGGACGAGCATGTTGAGTCTCTGGCTCCCACGTGTCTCCTGTGTTATTGTCTCTCTGATTTGACACAGTTTAACAGTGCGATTGTGTCTTAGTGGCACATCATCCTGTCAGTGATAAAATACAAATATGAGTCCATCTTTCAGTGCTGCTGACAGTTTGTTGTTGGAGAGATTTTGTTTGGCAATCAGGAGAGAAAAGTTCCCCGTGGCCTGTATTAATTTATCCCATGTTATCCACTTCTGTTAAGTAACACGTCATTTGGGAGATTGGAGCACAAATACTCGTGTTTTTTTGATAGTGTTGATTTACTGCCGCAACTTTAGTTACAGCTGCTCTCAGCACTGAATGGGTCCGATCCAACAGATGCAGGTTTTTTTCTTGTCATAAACACTGTGTATTGAGGAAGAACACTTATCTAGATTGACTGATTTACCTTTTTTATTCAATAGTAAAGAAAAAAGTAAAGACAGGTTATTGTTAGTATTCATGTACAATAACTCATAAATGACAGCCAAGACAGCTAGTCTGCTTATTTCCGATGAGGTCTTGCTCCTCAAAGACAGGATAGTCGTCAGCAAATGATGGACCTGACAGCTCATTCAAATTTGATAACCAGTGTTGGGTAATGTTACGTTTAAGAGTAACTCATTACATTACAACATTACTGCCATTAAAAAGTTACTTGTTACGTTACTGTGTTACCTCCTGAGAAAAGTAATCCGTTAGAGTACTCGGATTACTTTTTTGTTGAAAAGAGTAACGTACATCAAAAGTAATCCATTGGGGGAAAACAAGGCTGTATTTCCCTTTTCCATTTATCGCCACCAAATAAGAAAATCCCTGAAGCTCTGTTTCTGTTTCTCTCCTACTTCTTGGCAGGTAGCTGCGCACCAGCAGAAGGTAAACACAGCTGTGTCAGGGCTGTGTGTAGCTAGCTAATTTAGCTAGGGAGATGGCCTAGGACAGCGTGTACTTTGAGGAAATATTCATATTATTTTGAATGTTTGGGTGAAAGGGACGAGAACAACATGACGCTGAAATGTAAGTTGTGTCTGGAGGATAATTGCTCGTCAGCTGTGAAGAGCTCCACTTTAAATGTGAAGAACATCTGCAGCTAAACACAGCTCCACCACACTGGTGGGACTAAGGGCCCGTGTTGTATTGTCATGGAAACAGCTGTGCCTAATACTGTACACCTCTGCCCAGTTCACTGTCAGACTGTTAGCATAATAAAGAGCTGTAAAGGTTATACTGCATCACGCCATTCCAGTTATTAGGCTGCAGAGTTGTAGATTATGGGCCGTAAACGAGGCTATGCAATGACGGTAGAGTCAATACATTCAAAGGTAATCGTACAGCAGGCTACACGCCGTCCTGACAATATAACAGACGTGTGTAACTAGTCGCAAAAGGGGTTTAATTTTTGGTAACGCAAAGGTAATCTAATGTGTTACTTCTCTCAAGCGGTAATGCAGTAACATAACAAGTTACTTTTAAAAGTAATGTTACCCAACACCAGTGATTAACTTAAACATACAGACATTAGGTTACTTAGTGTTTGTTTGACCAATCCAGACCCAAGCTGCCATCTCAGGCAGGTTTTCATGCTCTTCACGCAACTTCAAAAGTCAAATGGAAACAATAAGATAGAAGACAGCTGACAGAAATGACTGGAAGGGTTAGGTCACTGACCATGCTGCCATGTTTGAACAGGCTTAAAATAAAGTAACATCTAAACATTCAACTAAAGTAGAAATTACTATTATAATTGTTCTTATTGTAAGTACAATACTTGACTTTTTGTATGTAGTTTTTGCAGCCCTCAGCTGTAACATGTATGCATACTGTACACATCCTTTACTAGTACAGTCCTGTTTGTCTCCGGAAGTAATTTTGCATTGTACAAATGGGGAAATAAAACAAGTGTTGAAGGAGTCTGTTCACCTCTTTACTCAAGGAAAAAAGGAGGAAATATAAGATACATGTCACAATTGTTCAAAAATGTCAAAAAACTGTCACTTCTCCAGAACTGCATGACTTCATGAAAAAAATATTGATATTGCGTCCTGTACATTCAGCCTCAGCACGTTCTCTCCACACAGCACAAATCCGGTCACTGATCCAGAGCGTGGTCCTTCGATCCTGCTGGTGCAAGCCTCCTGAGAAAGGCAGCAATGTGCCTCTTAAAATTATTCAGTGAATCCTGAGTGTGTTGATAAGCTGTGATATCAGCGGGTGATGAATCGGGGGCAAGAATGCGCTCCGTCTCAGTGTGTGAATGTGGGCAGAAACCCGACCAAGTGTGACAGCCGTGTTGAAGCAATGCAAGAATGATCACAAACACAGAAATCCATTTCAGTTTTCTCACACAGAAAGTTCAGTTTTGATTTATAAGCGTGGTGACATTTAATGTAACATCAAAAGAGCCAACAGTGCATGGTCCCGTATACCAAAGGAAGACTTATTTATACCTCCAGCAGTCAGCCTGTGATAAGACTGGAACGTCCTCTTTTTGCTGAGCAGTGAATACAGAGCACACACCTCTTATTCATTTATATGCATCACACCCAGCAGGTAGTCTTGGCGCCTACTTCCCAGAGTAAATATCATCCCTTCTTCAGCTTCCTTACCTTTTTCACTGCATCAATCATGAATGTTTGTTTGCTTTATTTAAAAAATCAATCCTCCTCCTCATTGCATCTTCATCTGCTTTAGAGACATGAGAATGTGAGGCAAAGCGTAGGAGTACGAAACACTTAATGCATTAGTGTTGGCAGACAGGTGTTACTTTAGATAAGGTGTGCATCTTCCCCCAAACAGCCTACTGAAATAATCCACGGATCTGAATGATGCAGGAGAGGACCAGAGACTGTATACACCGATCAGCCACAACATTATGACCCCCTGCACAATATTGTGTTGCCAACAAAACAGCCCTGACCCTTCGAGGCATGGACTCCACTAGACCTCTCAAGGTGTGCTGAGGTATCTGGCACCAAGGTGTTAGCAGCAGATCCTTTAAGTCCTGTAAGTTGTGAGGTGGGGCCTACATGGATCGGACTTGTTTTTCCAGCACATCCCACAGATGCTGGATTGGATTGAGATCTTGGGAATTTAGAGGCCAAGTCAACGCCTTGAACTTGTCATGTCCCTCAAACCATTCCTGAATCGTGTTTGCAGTGTGGCAAGGCGCATTATCCTGCTGAAGAGGCCACTGCCATTGGGGAATACTGTTTCCATGAAGGGGTGCACTTGGTCTGCAACAATGTTTAGGTAGGTGTCAAAGTAACATCCACATGAATGGCAGGACCCAAGGTTTCCCAGCATAACATTGCCCAAAGCATCACACTGCCTCACTGGCTCGCCTTCTTCCCATAGTGCATCCTGGTGCCATGTTTTCCCCAGGTAAGAGACACACACACACACAACCGGCCATCCACATGATGTAAAAGAAAACGTGATTCATCAGACCAGGCCTCCTTCTTCCATCGCTCCGTGGTCCAGTTCTGATGCTCACATGTCCATTGTAGGCGCTTTCAGCTGTGGACAGGGGTCAAAATGAGCACACTGACCGGTCTGCAGCTACGCAGCCCCATACACAACGAACTGCGATGCTCTGTGTTGTAGCGGTAACTACCTTTTTGGATTAGAAATTTCCTCTCGTTGAAAGGGGCACCACCTCCGATTAGGAGGAAAATAAACAGATAGCATTACAGGAAAATGTATCAGTCTCGTTATCTTTTTAGTAAGATCTGAACACATTGACCATAGTTCTGTAATGACAAATATAGACAGACAACGACTTTGATCATTAAATGAAGACCTTTTATTTATAATAAAATGATGATTAATAAGTGAATAAGTGAGCATACAATGAATATAAGACACTTAAAGAAAATTCTTACCTGGTTATGAACTAAAGTACTAACTTGGCGATAGTGATAAAGGGAAAAAAACCAAAGGGAAAAAGAAAAAAGAAGCGCGGACAAAAGAAAGTTTGTGGTTTTATCAATGTTGTGACTCGTCACTTTGTGGGCGGTCTCGAGCTCTCATCTTACCACCGCAAACTTCTTCGTTTAAAATAAAGGAAATTTCCTATATAATCACGTGGTTATTCGTTTACTTAATTTTCGCACAAAGTAACATATTCTTTATCACTTGTCAACAGATGTTAAGCAGTTGTTTTTAAAACACACATTAAATGAAAATAGGAACATAATCATGAACACAAGATAACTACGGCAAACAAACTTCATAAGCATTATAGATTATTAAACGGCGCATGCAATTCCTAATCAATTCGTTGCCAGATCTAACTTTAGCGTTACTACATTAAAAGACATAGGGGTTAAATGACTCGTTTTAATAAAGATCTCCGGATTATTAATAATTCACAGACGTATTTCAACATGTCCACTGGATGGCAGTATGACCACACGGTAGAAGTTACAGTATAATTGTAGTTTCCTATCTCAGTAAAAATATAACGTACAGAAGCGGGAATTGAACCATTTTGCAGGGAAACAAATTGAGTAACATGAACTTGTTTCCTGAATGATTGGACCACAAGTTTACCTTCATTCAGAACTGATCAAAAAGTACTTCAGAACACACACAAGAATGCTCTTAAATTTATGACTGGCATCTGTTTTCACAGTGAGAGTAGGAGAGAGGAGGAGGTGTTGGGTGTGTTTATGTTGAGATGAGAGAGAGAGGAGAGACAGATAAAACATAGGAAAGGCAACCATTGTTATTCAGAGTCCTTATCAACCAATTCTTGTTGATTCGCCTTTTGGTCGTGTCAGAGGGTACAGTCTTCTCATTAGAATGTTTATGTGTTAATCCATTTGATTGTGAACAAAGACAATTCTACCCAGGCTCGACCAAAGAGGTCTGAGGGTCGTTGTTGATTCACCCCTTTATCTCCTAAAGGGTGGTTTCTTGAAGTGTCCAAGGGCTTGATAGTCCACTGGGAAATGTTACTTTTGTCACCTTTATGACTTTGAGTGTAAAACCACTGAGAAGGTTCCAGGATGTCTGGTAAACATCCTCCCCGGTGTTAATCCAAAGGTCCATTAGTTGGAAAGGAATGCATTTAGAGTTAACACTCACCGATAAATGGTTATCAGTTTTGCCACACTAGTGAGGTCCACCTCTGTCCTCGCTACAGTGTGTTCTCACACCTTTCTATCATAACCAGCATTAACTTTTTCAGCTATTTGAGCTACAGTAGCTCTTCTGTTGGATCCGACCTCACAGGCCAGCCTTCGCTCCCCACGTGCATCAATGAACCTTTTGGCCGCCCATGGCCCTCTACAGACCGGGAACACCCCACAAGAGCAGCAGTTTTGGAGATGCTCTGACCCAGTGGTCTGGCCGTCACAATTTGGGCCTTGTCAAAGTCGCTCACATCCTTACGCTTGCCCATTTTTCCTGCTTCCAAAACATCAACATCAAGGATAAAATGTTAACTTGCTGTCTAACATATCCCACCTACTGACAGGTGCCATTGTAACAACATAAACAATGCTATTCACTTTACCTGTCAGTGCTCATAATGTTATGGCTGATCGGTGTATGTTTCATGGCCTGTGTGACATTGTTTGTTGGTGGTTTTAAGCCACAGTGGTCGTCACCATGTTGCTTCCATGGAGCTAGAAGTGACCATATTTGAAAGAAAAGGTTGAGCTGAGAGGCAGTTAGGGACAAAGGAGTTATACATGCCCTCATGGCTGCCAGAGTTTTGACTGACAACATGCAGGTGATAAAAGATGTTATAGAGTGCAGCTAGTTTTGCCAAAGGCTTCAAGACAAATGCTTTTTCTCTTCTTCGTAAAGTGGTTTCGTTCAGCGCTTTTCACCCTGCTCAATGGTGCGTCAAATACATTTATATCCATTCGAACAACTCGGAACCTTCAACAGAAAGAAGGGAAGTTTGTGATACAGCCCGGAGGCTCAGCTCAAGGGGTTGAAGTTGGAGATGGACATGCAGTGAATGCTTTATGTCGAGCTGGATTCACTTCAGTGGACAAACTGTTCACACAGCTGCAGATAGATATGAGCTGCATACACATACAATAGTGTAATGTTGCTCTAATGATTCAGAAATTGTAAGTATAGGAAATAATAAAGTGTAATTAACCCTGTGAAAATGGACCTCCTGCAGGCAGCTACAGGAGATTATTGTCTGTAGAGTTCTGACATGACATCACAATAAGTAACACCAAGGCAGACACTGATTTTATATTGCAGATTAACTTATCGAGACACCTTTGCACTCTGCTCATAAAAAGGAGCATATCTCAAAACCTAAAACAATGCACAGAGTCAAGCATGGCGCTACACCGGGTCTAAGGGGTTCTATAGCCCTGTCAAAAAACTGCATAGCCCCAGTTAAGCCCCAGTCCCAGTTTGTGTGTGCACAGTTAACAGACAGGCTGCTTACACACACTGGCTGCACTTCAGATTTCTGACATCGTGATAAACGTTTAATCCGTTACATTCAATGCAAAGTAGGACATGTATTTTTGTTTACAATTAAAATGTGATAGCAATTGATAACCAAGATTGTGATTAGGGTGGCCATTTCCATAACACCAAAAAGGAGGACACTTTGCAGGAGTCAGGGAAGCCAGGATAAAAACTGAAAAATAATCCCAAAACTATAACACAAAATAAGACTCTAGTGTACTCACCACAGAGTTGGATGTCTATCTGCGGTACTTTTGCCCTTTCCTGGCCGCTTCCAAGAGTTTTTTGTTTGTAAGGCATTTCCAGTACATGTCTGTGCACTCAAATGTAAAATTAACACAAATTTGCAGCTCTGCCTTGACACTGTCCACATCCAGATGATTTCTCTCATTTCTCCATGCTGAGGTCATCATTGAAAAGACAAGTTCTGTATGTGCATTGCTACATGGTATGGATAAGATGTAGGTGCTGACCTTCTTCAGGTTCACAAGTGGGACATCTGCTTTGGAAAACAGTTTGAATTACCGCTCCTCACTGTGCCAACCTTCCATTACTGAAGAGCTGAGAATAGCTTCCACCATGCCGTATTCCTCATAGAGTCCACCCATATCAATGTCTTTCAGACTGCAGGCCTGGACTGCATCACTGTATTCTTCATAAGACACAGCAGTTGTGAGGCCAAGCTTTGACACTTTGCTACGAAAGTCATACCTTTCACTCACGTATTTCTTGGCTCTTTCAAAGAAAACAATAAAATCAGCCTCACATTTCCCAGATCAGGGGTTAGCTGCTTGAGTTTGTTGTTCACAGCAAAGCCAAAAAATGTGTCCTTTAGCCTTCTGTCAAGTTTCCCTTTCAGTTCAGTCATTACCTTAAAAACAAAGGTTATGCTAAATGATTTGGCCTCAAGTGCTTCAATGCAGTCTGAGAACACCTTTAGAATGTGACTGAGGAGCAGAAAATACATCTCAGATACTTCAATGCCATCTTCTCCAAAGCATTTCCACAAAATCTTGGAGCATTCCTCCTCACCTAGACTCTGAAAATAGCTGGTCGGGGGTTTCCAATACTTTAGGATTCTGTCAATGGATGGCAGCAGAGACAACCACCTCGTGACAACGTGCCGCAGCAAATTGCATTCCTCCACTTCCACAAACTCGCAGAATTCCTTCAATTTTGCCATTCTGCTAGCTGAGATGCACAACATTTTCAATGTCAACATCCAAGCTGCTTGCTGCATACCTTGTTGCATTGTGCAGAATATGGGCTAAACAGTTTGCAGCAAGCACATCCTTTTGAGCCAGTTTCAGCTTCTGATAAACACTGTTGTGTTTTCCATAGTTAGCTAGCGTTGTCTGCTGCATATGCTGACATTTTCTTCACATCTAGACCAGACATCTCCAGTTTAGCCAGCAGCTGATTTGTTATAGCTTCCGACGTTTCGTTGCTATCACTGTAAAAATCCAACAGTGCATGTTGCACGCCCTCCTCAAAGTCCTCAGTACAATAGGAAAACACTTGATCGTACCTTTGTTTGATGCATCAGTTTCCACTGAATAATGCAGTTCATTCTCTTTTATATAATCCACATGCGTCTGGACAGAGTAAGGGGCTAGGACATTTTCGCACAAAGCTTTAGCTTTTGTTTTTCCACAGGTCACCCCTTTTGCTATTGAGTCGTTGTAGATCTCTCGGTCAACTGTTATTCCACAGTCTACACTCCTGTATGACTGGTGATGCTTGACTGCATGCTTAACTTTACAAAGTTCAGCAGCGGGGATTTTGTCATCTTGTGGTGATGAAGCTTCATGGAAAAACGAAAAAAGTGAAGAGGCACCTGCGCTTCGATTGCTGCTTTTGTGCTTGTCCGTGCTAGCATGTCTGTCGATGGCGCCTTTTCCTTTGCTGCTTACGTCCACATCACAACGACACAGAGTGCAAAAAGCATGGAAGTCGTCCTTTTTGTTTTTTGTGATGAATGCTCTTTTGACCAGTCTTTCGTTTTGGCATTTCTGCGGTTTAAGCTACCACTACAGGTAGATTGTGTCTTTGCCTGCCGTGACGTGACATCAAGATGCCACATGGCTAATATGTTTTCATTCAGGCTATTTAACCAATGAAATACCAGATATTTATTTGACACCGTGTTCAGCCAATGATTTCTTAGACCACAAGTTTAAGGAAATGTACACTTACACGTAGCATATTTTTTAATTTGTTTTATTATTGATTATATACCACTAGATAAAAAGAAGTATAAAAAGGGACGATCTCATAAGGAGGACATATAAGTGTCCAGCTCAAGGCTGCGCTGGTAGACGGACACAGTATTTCAAAACCGGACTGTCCGACCTAAAACTGGACGTATGGCCACCCTAATTGTGATGTTCATTTCTGTTCAAGTGTGCGCACAGTTAACAGGCACAGGCTGTTTGCACTTCTCGTTGCAGCTGCACTTCTGCAAGTTGTGATAGCCATTTACCGAAACATTGCCAATGCACAGTTGTCTGATTTTGCATAAGAAATGCACTTTGGAAATGTCATTTTGGATGTTTTGGGTTGTTGTTGTTGCTGGGAGCTGTCCAGTGCTGTGGGGTGCTGAAGTCTTTCACCTTGACACATGAAATCTTTTTGTCCTCACCTTTACTCAGTTGTTTTGAGCTTTTAGCTATTTTGTTGAATAACCAATTCAGTTAAAAACTACATTTACATGGAATGTGCTTTGTACCAGAGCTGTTTTTATTCAAAAAACGAGCATGCTTATAAAGGAACTCTAATGTCATGAGAATCACCATGTATTGGTCAAGCTCCCCCTCAGCACCAGTAGAGAAAAAATCCTGGCACCATGCCTGCACACAGATCTTACAACTTAAAGAATGTACTTACACTATAAAATACTTTGACACTTCAGAATTGTAAAGGATAGATATGTTTTGCTTGTTAATTTCGCAAAATTTGAAGGAAAAACATGACAGTTTTTTTTTATTTTATTCAAGGACAGGATTTCAATAATTTTATCAATCATTATGGTTGATTGACTTACTTCAGCTTTAAGTTCAGGTTGTAGAGATATTCTAGGGATATGAATAATAATTTTAAAAAAAATAACAAAAAAATAAAAATAACATATGTTATCACCAAAAGCAAAATACAAATGTAGGCATTGACAGACCATTTCTATTGCAGAGGCTTAAGTCCTCTATATCCAGACAGACAAGGCTCCAGTTAAAAAATGAATGAACTGAAGTCTAGACAAAAAAAACGTTTAAATGTGCCATATTAACATAACAATAAGAAATTAGGATACATCTGAACACAATGTCACCTGCATGTGTCGTTCTCCCAGAATACTTTACATGCACATACTCATGCTGGGCCAAAGTTTGTGCCCACACTTTGGAGAGAACAGGTTATAAAATTCACCCGAAGTCTCCATCTTTCACTCTCCTCTGCTGCTCATCTCCACATATTCAAACATCAAAGTGTCGGTTTATTGGGATATTTACTTACCACTTCCTCTGAGGCCCTGTTTTGTAGCTGAATTTTATGTTAATAAAGCTGTTTGTTCTCCCTCACCCAACAAAAAAGATGTTTGGGTGAGAGCAAAAGGCTGCATGCAGCCATTCTTTTATTCATCATGTACATACAGGGAGGATGCCTGCTGTTGGATTAGTCATTGTTCTCTGGCCCCCTGCAGCTTTCTGACACTGACAAGTAAATGGTGTTTTTTCGCAGTCTAGTTAGCATTCAATAGGGAGATTCAGGCCAGCCTTCCTCACAAAAACAAGGCTGAACTTGACTGCTGGTTATATTTTGTAGACTGTCAGAGGCTCTGATAGGCTTTGATTGATAGCTAAGGCAAAAGAAAATCCAATTACTATTGAAAGCTGTGCAGGAAGGCAGAGGGAAAACAGGATATTTCTTGTAGTGCACCAGCCCCATCTTCTGTCTCTGCCAGGCAAAGGCAGTGCTATTCGTCTTCATCACCTGCACACAGACAGGACTGTCCATAAATGAAGCAGGAAAAATGAGTATTATCAATGTGTCAGGTTGGTTTGAATATTCCATGAATCAATGACTTATCAATAGCGTATCCTTTCACTCAGACTCTCCATCATAATTATGAATCATATGTTTGTGCTCATGGAGAAAAATCAGGCTGATGTGAGCGCTGTCACTCTCAGATTTATTGTAGCATTACCTAAACGTGCTGCATGGAAACCAAAGCTGAAGGTATCACAGGTGATTACAGTTTGATTCCCTGAGCTCATCGGTAGAGTGAGTCACCCTCCAAGGTCGGCAGTTTGATCTTCTACTGTGTACATGTCAAAGTAGCCTACCCTTGGGCAAGATACTGAACCGCAAGATACTGAACCCCTGAACTGACAGGACTATGATTTTGTCACTTTAGTCTTCATAAGTGATTCAATAATTGTCATCAATCATCAGTCAATCAAACTTAATGTGCAACTTTCATCGAGGTAAACATAACGTGAGGCTTATTAGTTCTATATCTGCCTTAGTAGCAGTCCAATAGGCAAAGTTTCATAGTAATAATAGGCTTCATGGTGGTGCAGTGGTTAGCGCTGTCACCTCACAGCTAGACGGTGTCTGGTTCGAGTCCCAGTTTGGACGTGGGGGAGTTCGCATGTTCTCCCCGTGCATGCCTGGGTTCCCTCCGGGTACTCCAGCTTCCTCCCACAGTCCGAAGACATGCTCGTTAGCTTCATTGGTGACTCTAAGTTGCTCATAGGTGTGGGTGTGAAAGGTTGTCTGTATCTTTGTGTCAGCCTTGTGATTGACTGGCGATCAGTCCAAGTGTAACCCCCGCCTCTCACCCAATGACAGCTGGGATTGGCTCCACGTACCCCCAGGACCCTGAACAAGATAAGCAGTAAAGATAATGGATGGATGGATGGATAATAAAAATAATCAGGATACTAGAAGGTATCATTTTCATATCCCCACTTACCCCCAGTGATGGATGGAAGAGAATTATTGTTCTAAGCTAGATGGGTATTGAAACTGTACATTACATCAATAAGTGGCAGATAAACTGTTTTACCATGAGCACGTATAATAATATGGCATTTTGTTATGCATGTAGTGCATGCGTTTCTTGTTAGAGTCTTATTTTAGTAATTAAAACTAATAATCTATAGCAGCTTTCGGTTAAGTTTGACCCAAATATGACGTAAAAGAAGTAGTCTAAGCAAGATGTTACCCAATGGTTTGGTCCCAAATTCTTGAAACTAGAAGTGACACTATTTGGTCTGCAGTGTGGATAAGCATTTGCCTATATTTGAATTGACAGGTTGCAGTGGTGGTGACTTGTACACAGGTACCCACGCCCTACAGCATACCCTGCTTTATAATCTTTTTTTAGTCTAAATGGGACCGTAACTTAGAAAACGAACGTCATGCTGGATTTAAGAAGACTTTAAACTATAGCAATTGAAACCATAAACTATTCGGAAAATGTTAACTGGGGGAATAAAACAAATTTTAAGTAGTGTCACCTTCCAAACTTGTCTTAAATTTGACCTCCTTTGGCATTCAGTGGAGTTGTCCCCTGCTAGTCATTAGAAAGAATGCACGTTTAAAGACCAGCTCCAGTCATATTTTAGGACATATAAAATGCTCTGCTTGAAATCATAAATTCTCTGATGTGTTTTTTATGCAAAATATTTTTAATTACCTTCTCCTAAGACATCTCCTAATTCTCCCTATTTAAAATTTCCAGAATCTGCACAGTTCCTGCCCACTAAGCAAATGTCTAACTGCCTCCTCCATCGGGAAAAAAATTCACGTCTCTGCCAACGTTTATCGGCAACTTGTTGAAACTTAGCTAGCTTGAAATGTAGTAATTACTAGTAGTAACAATTACATTAATAGTCAGTAGTGAGTTTGCAAAAATGACGATGACGGTTATAGCTGGCTCGCACATCGCCGAAGTGGTTGCCATAGGTTACACATAATGATATGCATAGCGCCACCCCGTCCATTAACGGGATTGGCTCCTTAGGTTTGTGACGTCTCAAACCTGCCAATCTGAAAACGTGTTGTTCAGCCTGTCCTTGGTACACTGCAGTTTAAAAGTCACCTCCCAAGTTTATTTCATCTTTGTGCTCCCCTGTCTCGGTGTCAGTTCGTCGTTTGCCATTTGTCTTACGTCTGTCCTCGTCAACCTCAAGTTAATCTTTTTCGAATCGGTTTCAAGGACTCATTTGGTCTTTCCTTGTGGCTCCCCGTGTGTGTCACCTTCTGATGTGTTTTCATTTGGATTATTTGTTACCTGTTTTGTTGGTCCTTGTGTTGCCTTTGGATATTGTTTGCCTGCACCCTTTGGACAGTAAGCCTTTGTTTGTTGTCTTTTTAGCCTTTTTGTTAATTAAATTTATATCGTCGTCTGTATCTGGGTCCTCTCCCACTTATTGTTTAACTATAACCAAGACAACCATACACAGACTAAGACCAGAACCAATTTTATGACAATATTCAGTCACCTTGTTTAGACATTGTATTTATTATTATAGAACAAGGCATTACAATAAATGATCACTTTTATTATCAATTACAAAATGAAATCAAAGTTTAGTCTTAATAAAGTTGTTGGTTTCATTGTTATAAATGATGGATTACAGGGCAAATTTAATATGTAAAGTAAACTGTAAAACAAAGTAACAGGTTTTTTTGTGTTCTGCAGCCTCTCCTTTCTCTCTAAAATGTGGATGGTCAGTAAACACAAGCTCTGCCTGTAAACGATGTGGAAATGATGCCAATACTTTTCTTTTCTTTGTGGCTCCTTTAGCAGAACGCATTTCCACATTATAATCTGTGAGAAATGACTTGATGTGATGGA
This sequence comes from Semicossyphus pulcher, assembly GCF_022749685.1. NCBI lineage: Eukaryota > Metazoa > Chordata > Actinopteri > Labriformes > Labridae > Semicossyphus > Semicossyphus pulcher. The sequence goes on along the minus strand of NW_027211604.1, from coordinate 30,601,595 downwards.
TATTTGCTTCAGAGTGAGTGTGATAAGCTGAATACACGATGTAATCACATCATTTTCCACTCGCTACATTAAGTGCTTGTTCATGTGAGGAGCCAAAGCTTGAACGAGCAGCTCATCATCAAGATGCATAATGGTTTGACATCGTAGGAGGTATTAGAAAGTTTGTAACACTCAAAACTCCCATCATGCATCATCATGCTGATTAGATACTGAACTCAGAATAGAGGAGTTATAATATCCGTATAGCTGAGATCATGTTTCATCTCACACAGAAGGAGAAACTGCACAGATGCTCTGCTTTCTAATCTCAAACTCTCATATCCTACAATATTTGAAATTAATGGTGCATCACACACAAGAGGATATTATGAAGATAATCTTGTGTGCCAGGAGGAGCAATGCACCACCTCATGTTATCTAATAGGGGAGCAGATGTAAACAAAGAGGAGACTGATGTGGAGCAACAACCTGCTGAACTGATGCTCTGCTGTGACACAAAGGCAAGAGCAGAGACAAAAGGGATCTGGTAGAGAAACTAGTCGGGGAGACACAGTCAACAATGTTGTTCAGCAAGAACTGGAGGTGACATTACCTGTCAACAGTAGTATGCTAGCTAATGTTAGCCTTGATGGCTCTAATTAGGCTCGTTCGAGATGAGCGAGGCCTGCGCAGAATCGATTGCACCCTTACCAAGCTCATTGCATGATGGTTAGATTGTTGTCCGACTTGTTCTGAAAACCCGACTGCGTGAGGCTTTGAAGTCCCGCGGGAGCGAGGTGGTCGCAGTTTTCAGGGCAAGGCGCCGCAGTTGAAATACATGAAATATATATATTGAAAAATATGAGAACTTAATATTAAATCCAATAATAATAATAACGACAACAACAACAAATGAAGACTTTATTTCCATCAATTTACAGTGAGGCGTTTTATAGATGCTTGACGAGGCGAGCAGCAAACTCGTCAACAAAGAAGTGTCTGACTTTAAGACTCCTCCCCCGACTGCAATCGGCTACTCTCGCCTGTTGTCGAGGCGAGCCGGCAGTCATCTTGAACGAGCCTGTTGTCTCCTTTTAGACTTAACCCTCTCATTGGTTATTGTGGCAGGGGCATGTCATTCGGAAATTCCCAGACTTCTGTAGGGGGATTCACAGATCTTTCCCAGATTTAGTTTTTTAACACTTTAAGCAGCCTTGCACCTCATTTAAATTCAAGGTAAATGTCATAATCTATGTAAATTTAAATGTGTGTGTCAAAAACTGTTTAATGTATATATTATTTTAGTATTATGAAGCTAAAAATATTAGTATTTTAATGAATTTAAGGAACAATCTTAGTGCCCTTAACAATATGGTCAATGTTAAATAGACTACACTTACCGCACCTTTCCTGAGCTTCCAACTTACAATTTGAGCATCCAACTTCCAAATTGGACGTGCCCTTCCCACTTACGGCTTCCAGCTTCCAAGTTGAACCTGGGCCAGGCGCCAACCCTTTTCGGGTCATGTTGGGCCATACAATGAGCTACAGACTTGCACTCCACTTCTGGCTGAAAGCTGGCATCCCACCCATGGCTAGTGTCCATTTTTGTTCTTGTGGACACACAGGACGTGCCCCAAATGTGATAAATCAAAATCTGGAAGTGATTTACAATTAAATTTGGAAGGACTTTGTGCCTCCATAACTCCTGATCTACTTGAGCTAGAAGGCACTGAGGGCACCAACTTCAGCTTCCAACTTCTTACTTGAGCTTCCAGCTTCACATTACATCACACTCTACCCTCTGACAGACACATTCATGTTCTGATTCACACACACAAAGGCCCACGTAAGGCACAGCTTCAGGAGCAAGTTGGGGTTACCTTGCCCTTTTATGTTCAGACAGGAGAAGCCAGGGATCAAGTGCATATAAACCACTCTACCTCCTCCAAACACTACATAATACATGAAATTAATCAACTGAGTTTCAAGGCAAATGGTCCTCTGTGTCTCAGTATATTGGTCATAAAACTTGCCCCAGGTGTTATCAGTGTTTAGGACTTCCAGACATGTGCACTCCTTGTTCTCCCGGCTCTGGGTGAGGACGTCTGTGTCGCTGCTTCCCTTCTTATACTGTTAAATATCTTCTTAGATCCATAATCGACTGAGTGAGTTAGCTCAGAAAGCTAGTATTTTCCATAAAAGCCTCTCTGATTGGTCTTGTCTCTTTTCCAATTCACTGAAGATACAAAATTATGATACTGCTGTGTTCTTTAAAACAATTAACAGCTCAAGGATAAGAATTACTCAAAGATCAAGAATTTATCTTCAGGGACACAGCCCTGAATGTCCAGGCCATGCCATGCCCATATATTGTGTTCAAAGTCCAGAAGTACAGACGTAATCATCCAAGTTTTATATCCTAAATATTTAAATATGTTGGAAATATTCAGGTTGGTCCTAAGATTGGATCTGTAAAGCGCTCACATAGTATGATAATCTGGGCTGAACATCAGTACCGACCATGTGGACCAGACTTCTTAGGTTCGTGAGGCTGAATCTGGGATAAAGCAACCCGAAACTCCTATTGTCTGAGCCCGGATTTAAGTTTCCTCAAACTACCAGCTACTTATCTACTGAAAGAGACAACTGCAGCCCAGTAAGAGAACTGTAAGCATCCATCAGGCTTGGGCTAGCTAACACATCTCTCTGAAGAGTCTCAGCTTTCTCTCTCATTTCTCTCTGTGGGATCAGAACACATTTTCATTTGGTTTCCTTCATTCGGTTATTCTGTTTCAAACATCTAATTTAAATTTTAATCATTCATTTTCTCTCCACCGCATGAAAAAAAAAGTTGCTAGAGCTTTTTTTCTTCCCATGACAGATCATATCCACATTAATTGAGAGGAAGCACTAAGTTATCCAATCTCTGCCAGGATAGCAGTTAGACCCAGTTTCAGCTAATCAGGCCCTGTGGATCCATCTTCAGCTGCATCCAGTGGCCTGTTAGCACATCGAAGTGGGAGTTTCTTTGGTCTTTCTCGAGCTGAAAGCCTCTGTTCACTATGGCTACGTCCCCTCTCTGCTAACTCACTCCAAGCTGTCAGTTCAGACTGGGCTGTGAGGCGACAGACTATGTAGCGACTTAATGTACCATTATTAGCAAGGCCCACTGGGCAATTTGTGTAACTCAAGTGGTAAATTTCAGAGACAGCAAATTAAAGCTGGGCAGACTTGGCAAAAAATGCTTAGTGTGTTAAAGAAAACTCTTCTCTCTTTAATTTTCCATTGTCCCCTGGTGGTTCAGAGAGCGGTTTTAATGTCTATGCAGAAAAAATACAAAGAATGCTGCAACCGCAAAACAACTACAATTAAGTAAGAGGCTTCAACTTTCATTTAAGTATAAATATGAAGGTCTTTTATGACATAAAAAAAATACCTGGACTCTTATTCCACATGTGGTCACACAGAGTGTATATTTGTCTTCTGGTCAATAAATTCAAAGAACCAACTAAAAAGATCAATAAGTGTGTTTGTTCTCAATTCTGATCGGTAAATGTACTGAGAAAGAGATTTTTCACTTCCTCAAGACAGTATCCTTTGAAAAGGGATAAATATTACAGCTAATGCTTTCATTCTGTCTTAGTTGTAAAGTTGCTTGTTGTTAACACAGTCTCACTAAAATCTGAGATTATATACCTACCTTTACATAACAGGGCGTTGGCACTTCATGTGATGAAATTAAGTGCAAGCAACACTTAAGCAAGGCCAATGCAAAGTGTATGTGGCAGGGGAAGAAAGGCTTTGAAAGGCTATCAACAGGGTTAAAAACATTTGGGTCGGGGCTACGTCAGTATAAGTTACTCAAACCTCAATCTCCTGTGTGAAAGCACTGTTGTGACCAAATCATCTTTGTTTGAGTCTCAAGCAAGTCTCGAGTCATTTTTTCTTGGGCAAGTCGAGTCAAGTCAAGTCACAGGTTATGTCAAGTCCACCCAAGATCCAGCACTCTTACCTGTAGTGTCCGGTCTTTATAAAGAGAAAAGACAAGGTGTTAGTAGCTCCTCTAATAATGATATTATTGGCCAATTTATATAACCTGTTCAAAGAGCATGACAATGAATTGTATCTGTATTATCTTGGCACAGACGCAGCCATGATGATGGTCTGCTCTGAGACCGTATTGAGTAGTAATGAGTATGACTGATGAGGCTTCTCTTTGGGGAAAAAATACCAGGTAGTGAGGGTCTTAGATGTTGCGTGTTGCCATGGCGAGGAGTTTGACTGACAGCCAGTCATCCAATCATGACAGTCACATACTGGGGAGCTTTTTGAGTCATCCAATCATGATTTCCAGTTTGCGCTGCGTACATACTTGATAGTTAGAAACTTGAATTTTATCATTTTATATTGAACAGCTAACATTCAAACTTATGAACACACGCAGGTCATCCGAGTCATCATGCCTCAAGTCAAGTCTCAAGTCATTTATTTTTTGTCAAGTCACAAGTCATCAAAACAGTGACTTGAGTTGACTCGAGTCCAAGTAACCAAGTCTCAAGTCCACACCTCTGTGTGAAAGGGCCATGTGTTTTTGACCCATCCGTGGCCCACAACCAGCAACCTCGGCAGACTGTCTAACTTGTTATTCAGTGTCACCCGACTTTCTAAATCAGAGTTTTTCAAAGTGTGAGGTGCACCTCCCCTGGGCGCCAGAGGATTTAACAGGAGGCGCAGCGTGAGAAAAAGATAAACCAGAAAAATATCTGTAAGCATCTGGTTAGCTAACTTCTGCGATGCGTGGGGCAAGATGGATCGATTTCTTTTTTTGTAACTACAGAGAGAGAGGTCACATGTCCGTTTTTCGCATTAACAGTGATCAAGCAAGTACCATCAAAGCTGCAGGTAGAGGATGATCTGTGTTTATTCCTTTCTACAGTGCATCCTGCATCAACCGCTTGTGCGCATTATAGATGCAGGGCTCTATCGTTCACCTGGCGCAAAGCATTCATTGCTTTTCCACCCGATGCAGTTTTGTTCATTTTTTGGTCTCAAATGAGGTGTGGTCAGGCAAACAGGTGGTGCGTTGCGATCTGGAGGACACAGAAAACCACTGTGTCATAGACCTACAAAAACCTGGTCTAAAGTCCAGTGTCCGTTGGAGAATACAGCCATCTGAACCAGCAGCAAAAAGAAGTAAATAAACAGGCTGTTTTTATGTTCTTTCACTTTCCCATACTTTGAAAACCCCTGTTCTAAATGAACAAATGTGTGCATCCTCCATGAAGATGGAATCTTATCAACTTTCCATTAGCATTGTTTGCTGGCATATCATTTTCAGATATTACAGGCAACCACCACACATGTTGTAGTGGTAAGAGGTCTTGATTATGAGCATTGAGATTGTATTTCTGTGAGAATAACAACATATGTTGCAGCAGTACAGATCTGTGCCCAGAGATACGTGGAACAGTAACAACTGCAGGTGTTTTTCAAACTGTACCTGTGACAGGTGGATACAGTTGATTTACTGCATAGTTTTACTTTTGTTCACAAACTACGAGCCCCTTCCCGAGTGCAACAGCAGCACTCTTACCAGCTCAGACAAAAAATTCTCATTGAAATTGGCAGTGTGTCAGCAGGGTGCTGACTGTTACCTCTGTGAAGACGCAACGCTGCCCTCCTGTGGCTGCAGACACCAGCAGCATCTTGTCTGCTGCTGCTTATTCTCTCTTGCTCCTTTTTCCGAACATTGAAAGATTAAAAAGTACATACTTAAGGAGATCAAAACACTGAATGTTCTGGATCAATCCTTCAGTCTCTGCTCTGCTGAATAAACTAGCCCAGTCTCCTCCTTTGTGTGATACATTTGCTGACATAGTATGGAGTTAGAAAGTACTGAGAGACGGACAAACACATTGTTGGTTCTTGGAAGCACTTATCCACACACAGCTACTTAACTTGATTAGAAATGTATCCAGGAAGCACATGCAGGCATCAGGACGGCTCTGCAGCAGCAGCATCATCAAACATGGAGGCAATTTGAAGGGGAAGAAGCCTGATGATGTGTTTCATGTCAATCTGAAAGCCTAAAAGCACTTTAAACACCGTCTGTCTGCAGGACTGAATCCAGTCGTTGAAGAGAAAACACTGTCTGTATCATAATTGCGTAACATTTTGACATTAAGTGGTCAGCCCAGACAAACCTGTGACAGACTTCACATACTTTATACCTGGACATAGTGATAAAGAAGGTCACACATAGATCGTTTGGAGATACAAAGGTTATAAATGGTTAGGACATTAGACAGACCCTCTCAGCACAGGGATTCACTCTCTACATCTTAAATTCTGAGCATGATCCATCGGCACCAAACGGCCTCTGCACCACATCAGCCCTGAGGCAGAACCCACCCACCCTCGATTGCCTCTCCTCCACCCCTGAAAGCACCCATTCACTTCAAGTCCCATTCATTAGAGCACATCTTACCACCCCCAGAGCCAGCCAGCCAGGTCTCTGAGAGGCTGGGGGAGCCATACTGAGAATCTCTTCTCTCAGGTATTAAAACAAGACTTCACTCTGCAAAGGAGCAGAGCAATTACATTCCTCTTCCTCTCCTAATCTTCATCAGGTTTTTTCTGCCACACTTCCCTATTCTTCTGACAGCATGACTATCTGCGTGTGCTGTTTGGGGGGGGGGGGATTAAAAACCTCTGAGTGCACCTTTAGGGGCAGAACGAGAATTGGAATTAACAGAGGTTCAGTATTATCAGCCGACATGCCATAGGTGGCTGCGAGTCCATCAGCCCAGAGGAGAGCGACTTAATAAGAGCCTCATTAAGAGCAGAGTCCGTTACTGATAAGGGTCCCCCTGAGATGCGCTAATTAAAAGCGAAGGGGGGGCGTCAGAGTGGGCAAATTGGACACAGTCAGTGAAACTAAGTTTTCATGTGGAAACAAAAGCAGAGCTAATCTGGCCGCCTCCTGTGTGAGGCTTTGTGTCTGCCCTGATGCACCTTACAGGGCTGCCTCAGGTACTTCTGACTACTGGCCATTTAAGACTTAAAAAAGGGTGACTTTGCACAATGATCCTGCCGAATAACATTTTTCTCTGTGTGCGTATCAAAGGCTCCTGGGTGTGAATGTGCATTTGTTAAACCCTGTGTGAGTTCTGTTGCCCACTTGATGGCAGAAGAGCTCTACTGACTGCGCACGCCTCTCTCTCTGATGCTCTCCTCTCTGTGCAGGAATAAGAAAGGGAGACTTCTGCATGGGTGAAGTAGGAAAACGCAGGAAATCAGTTGTAGATGTCACCGGTTGTGTGCAGATTGACGTACCCAGTCTGCTGTTTTCAGTCTGTCACATAAGTTGATGTATTGCAGAGGAAGACAATTAAATGCTCCTATTGGGATTTCACAACAAGATGTTAGAAAACCTTAGAGCCGACGATGCACCTTGAATGACATCTTCTTTGCAGAGAGGTATTCTGTCTAATGTGGGTGTAAATGTCTGGATCATTGTTAGTGTTAGCTCTTGAATTAATCCTTCGAGTGCTCTGAGTAGAGAGGAGACTGCTGCTAATTTGAAATGAGTGTAATAGCGAGCACATTTAGGACCACAGCGCAGGAATGGTGCTGGGAAGGGTTAACTGTGTTTCGCCATTACCGGAAGCCAGCGGTAATCTGTGTCATACGTTAAAAGCATTTTGATCATAGAGCAGAGCCTATTTAGGCCACAGTGAAAGTGCAGGAGGAAATTATGAGGCTCTTAGAAAAACTCCTCCTGCCATCAACATGTTGAGGCACTTCATAGTCCTTCTTTGTTGTTTTGCAAACATAAAGAGTCCTACCTCAGTGGATTTTATGTTGGGAGGTATAACGTTTCTGAAATTACTTTCATCCTTAAAGGAGAAGAATAAGAGACTGCTCGGCCCACGTGCATGTGGCATGCGCTTCTATTTGTAGACAAACATGCGTTCCTAATAGGACGGCTCGGGCAAGCAGAAAATACATTTCCTGCTCTGTGCACTCCTGTCATCTCCGGTTTCATCCTTATCCATTTCAATGCTGCTGCCAGTGCTGTCATTGATAGTAAGGGCAAGGCCTGTTCATACACAAACCATTTCTCTTCCAGGAAGAATTGATTTAATGACAACATCCAGTAGCCGCAATCGATGGTGCAGAGGGAAATGTACATTATGAGGAAAGGAAGACAGATAATGGAGGATCACAGAGCCATTTCCATCACTCTAACTGGTCTCCTTGAACACTCCTCCCCTCCTTATTCCAAAAGTAGCCAGCATAACCGGCCTGTGTCTGAACTCGTCTCATTTCCTCCCCACGGTATCGGATCGTCACACCCCTTTTCCTTTCACCCGCTTGCTCCTCGCCACCCAGCAGAGTCACATCTGGGATCACAGCAGCACGCATTACTGGATGATGATCATTTCAGTTTACAGCCACACTGTTTTACCCCATGTGGCTGCTAAGCTAGCTGCAGTAACTGTGGCCATGGAAAGATAGTGAGAGATGCTTTTGTTTTAATAATCAACGTGCTCACTGCGCTTAAGATCCGGCTGCTTTTTAGCAAAGAGTCTTTTTTCTCTCATATCTGCTTTTAAGCAGCACATCCGCCCTGAACACATTTGATGAGCTGTCTTATCAAACAGAGGAGGGCTGATTCTTCTCACAGTGTAAAGATGCATTGTGGGTCCCACGCCCACCATGACATTGTTTATGAGCTACAAAAAGCTGCAGTTGCTTTCATTTAAATGGCTGTCAATCTGCAGGCTTTTTAACTTTTTCCCACTTTTCCAAGACATTATGATTTCTATTTTTAATACCTTCACAACTTACATATTTCTGAGTACTTAAAAATGATATTTTTCACTTCAACTCCTTCTTGTGCATGCAAAAAGTCATCGATATGGTATGATTTAAAAAATAAAATTACTCAACTAAAATGCTCAAAGGGAAAATATGCTCAAGGTGTTTACAATAAGCTCCTGAAAATCTGTTCTAAATCTCAACAAATATTACAGCTTGGTCGGTGACCGCTATGCTTCAAAATATGATGATTAAGGAGACCCTCGTCTGTTTTATACCTGCTGCAAATCAACAAAAAAAAAAAAAGGAAAGGTGCAGTAAGAGACAAGTTAGATATGAGTAATAGCGTACAATGAAATCCTGAGTAAACTGCTGGCCGTCACAGAATCAATGCTGTTTTTGTGTGAAAATTGTGTGAAAACATTTGTATGTATGAGTCAAAGTCTGACAAGGACTCTCTGTTGACAAGGACCTGAGATGTTGTTTTACTGATAACACGGGTCGAGGAATGCTCACCTCGGGCCGTTCGACCTGAAGCCTCTGGACCCTCTCAGCTGAGGTCACCTGTTGTCTGTAGTTATGAAGAGCCTACATAACACCGCCTGAGGAGCTGAGGCTGTGCTCGGGATCCTGAGGTCTGAGACATAGCTGGGAGCGAGGCCTGCATGAGCAATCTCTATAATCTTGACATCAACTTTCAAACTGACAGGCGACCCTTGTAATACTAGGATAACAGTAATGTGCTTCAGTTTGATGAGCTGTAATACTGAAGATTCTCATGTATCACACCTCATCTATGGCTTTCAGTGACTGTCATTCATTGTACAGTATGTGTATTACCCTGTTTCCTCTCTGAGCTCCACTTTTAAACAGCATAGACAGATTCTTGTGTTTGTTAATGTGTTCTTGCATTAGAGGACAGCTTTCGGTCATTCGTCTGATCTTTGTGACCCAAAAAATCCCCTCAGCAGGGGGATAAAATATCCCCTGTCACATGTCAAGTGCAGGATAAATGTTGGCTTTGGCAGTTAAACATACAGGTCAGCGGTCTCTATGATAAATTGTTTTTTCTATTATAATATATATATATATATATATATATATATATATATATATATATGATTTTTTTTTTTTAAGCCGTTCTAGTGTTTAAGTCAATAATGTGTCTGTATGCAGGACAATATGGAGGATCTCCTCTATGTTTAATGTCAAGGTGAGGGAGGACGCGGTTGGTTGGGAGACTTACCTGTTGTAAAATGTCTATATGGCTCTATTTTATCTACTTTCAATCAGTCAATCAAATTTTATTTGTATAGTGCCAAATCATAACCAAAGTTATCTCCAGACATTTAAAAAAAAAGAGCAGGTCTAGACCGTACTCTTTGTTATGTTATGTAAAGACAGACCCAACATGAATGACCATTAGTAGCGCTCGGCTTTATTTATTTATCTGTTAGGGCCCAAGCACTAAAACGGTGCAAGGACCCAAAATGAAAACGGAGGGAATCATTTAATTTATCTCCACCTGTACTTTACTCCATCCATACATTATCTATACCACCCATCCTGTTCAGGGTCGCGGGGGGCTGGAGCCTATCCCAGCTGTCATTGGGCGAGAGGCGTGGTTACACTTGGACCGGTTGCCAGTCTATCACATAGAGACAGACAACCTTTCACACTCACACCTATGGGCAATTTAGAGTCACCAGTAAACCTAACGAGCATGTCTTTGGACTGTGGGAGGAAGCTGCAACCTTCCACACAGAAAGGCCCACTTTGTCCATACCAGGATTTCAAACCAGGAAACTTCTAGCTGTGAGGCGACAGCGCTAACCACTACACCACCGTGCAGCCCCCTGTACTTCACTGAACTCTTTTTTGTGAGTGTTATAAGTTGGAAGGTTCTGTGACCTACCACAGTGGAAAGAGGGTGGAGGAAAATAGTTAAAATCAGACTCTGTATGAAGTGTCTTGTACAAGTATTCACCCCCATGGTGTTTTCGTCTTTGACAGTTTTACAACCTGGAATTCCGAAAGATTTTTTTTTGTAGCTTTTTACTGTTTAACAAACAAAATCAGTCCAAAAAGAAGACATCTTCAGATCTTAGCTCAGGGTACAGCTGACCCCAATGTAATCATTGCCATGGTAATCGACGGCAAAAATCATTCTTCGAATATTTATTTATTTTTTTTATTTACCTCCAACATTAATCTTGTAGTGACTTTGGCACCGGTTTAGCTCAGCAGTTAAATCGGTGACCATTTACAGAGGCTATAGTCCTCAATGCGGCGGGCCAACTCCCGCTGCCCTTTGCTGCGTGTCATCCCCACTCTCTCTTCCCCCGTTTCCGCCACTATCCACTGTCCTGTCTCTGTCTCTCTAAAAATTAAAAAGCCAAAAAATTTTCATTAGTGACTTTCAAACAAACCAATATATGTAAATAAGCCACTGAGGTGTGGAAGGCTGAACAAGTTTGTTCTGGGATGAACCTAAATCAATGTCCGTGCAACGTTCATCTTTTGATTCTGTGATCCATTTATTCACCTTTTTTTGTCGGCAGTTATATTGCAGCAATGTTTCCATACATCAAACATAAAGCAAGCTGAACCGACCAGGCACAACACACTGACGGTAACAAAAGACATCCGCATACACACACCTGCTCCTCATCATCGGGTGGTTACCTACATGCACTCACATACATGATGCTCCACCTGGTGTTGGATATCAGACAGCAGGATAGTCACAGTGCTAAACATTAAACCAACAAAAAACTGCATCATGGCTCCAACAAAAGGAAACTTAAACTGACCAGGAGTGAAAGATGGCGCTCCTCCTGACGATGGAGAAGCATCCGACGGAGAAGCGACTGTCACTAGAAAGAGGGAAGTGGAGGTCTTTTTAAAAGGCAGGTCAAAAACGGATTACTGAAATGTGGACCGTGCCGCAACTGGAGCCAAGCGCGTGCCTTGCATTCCTGTCAGGATGGAGCTTCGAGCGCACTTTTTTGAAAGCTGGATTTAATGCAAATGTCCCCCTCAACCCCAAAAGTATGGACACCTTTGTGTTGGTAACTTACCTACAACCACAATAATATCCCTTTAAGTTTGCAGTTGTAACTTCAACTACTTCAACATATAATAAAGTTAGAGGGGGGTGAAAGATGCGAGGCACCGTATATGTGTCCCATTATGTCAGGGCTGGTGCTATACTTCACACACACCTCACAGCAAGACTCCACTTTTACACCGGCGCTGAAAGTCAGAGCTGTCCTTCTCAGCGGTCGGGCAAAGTGAACTCCACAGTGTGATGTTTCTGTTTGATGAGCGAGATACGTTCTGACGACCAGACTGCCTGCAGTTCTTCCCCTGCCGGTTCCTTTCGCGCTGGAAATGAATGACTGCCTGGTAGCAATCACTTACTGCGTATAATGGACCTTCAGGTGAGCCATCACACTTTACGCTCAGTGTGGCCGTGACGTACAGAGAGTTGATAGTACATCGCTTCTTCAAAGAACAAAGGCTAACTCAGCACTCCACATAATCAGCACTCTGGTCCCGACTCATTTTCTTCAAAACAAAAATTGCATTTGAACATTTCTCCATTTAGAAAGAGGTAATTGGAAGGCTGCAGCCGTCTTCCTAATATATAATTACATTTGAGTGCTTGTCAGAATGCACAAAATCCATCGTCTGTCAGTGCTTTCAACCTTAATAATCCCAAACAACACCCTGCTGCTTCATTCTGTGTCACATAACAACTGAAGTTTCGCTGTGCTGTCACACAAAGCACTGCAAACTTTTCTCCAGTCCTCCTGGCTAGTTAAGAGCTGCTGTTGGCTGCTGCTGTTGTGTCTCTCCCCTCTTTACTCCCTGAGCACTGAGGAGCCCAGGTGTTGGCAGTGAGCAGATTGCGTGGCAGCAAAGTGATATTTTGATGACATGACAGTCAGCTCGCGCTCCCATTCTGCAGTGCGGTGCGGCACTGTGGCCCGGCGCTCCGCTGGGACGGGCAGATCCATGGGTCGACACAGCTGGCATCAGCTCCTGCCAACTCTGGAAGCTCCCCGCCACAGATGTTCATGCAGCCACCACATTGGCAGCGTCTGGCCCTTTGTGTTGACCTTATGCACGAGCACAGCAAGCCACGGACGGAGAAAAGAACCCCATCAGTGAACCTGTGAAATAAAAGAAAGAACTTTATGGGAGATTAGGTTGTAAAAATAATAAGTAAATAAAACAGCATGATCCACTTGTCCCATGTATTGCCCCATGCTAACACATTAGCATATGTCAAGTGATAGTAGCCATGGCAACTGGAAGGTGCCTGACCTTTTTTCAAGTGAAGTTGTTTGTGCTTTTAATAAAACGGTCCTCCGAACTGATGTGTAGGACTGTGATTATTGTGTCATTCTGTCAAACCTCAAAATGAAAGCCTATAAGTCACCTCCTATAAGTGTCAAACATCTCGGCCTAAAGAGGAAGTCAGTTAACTGGCAGTTGTTGTTGTTGTGTTTTTTGTTTATTTGGTAACGCAAAAAAATAGATAATATTCATTAATCGGTCTTTTTTTTAAAAGAACAACAATTATACGTATGCTTTGGGAATGTGAATTTATGCTCCTTCACTGAGTCAGATCGTTTGGCTCAGCACAGCAGTAGGTGCCGGCTCCTCATTCAGCTTCATTAATAATAATTTTTCTAGATTTTTTAATTGGTGTGTATGTGCACATATATCAATTAAATTATTTAATATAATTATAGAATGTATTTTTATTTCCAGAATTTTATTATGTTTGGTAAAAAAAACAAAAAAACACCTCATACTTAATTAATATCACATGAGAGGGAGTGATGTTGTACTGAATATAATCTTGGCTGTGATTCAGTCCTTATTGCCCGCTAATTAGTGATTCATACATAGGCACGAGTGCCACAGATATTCAGCACAATATCACAACCTCGAGTGTGATATTATTTTTATACAACAGTTAAACAAACAGCAAATAGTAGTAAACAGCAATTTTTTTTATTTGAAAGTTTTCTGTCACTCAACTAATCCATCTGTTCTTAAACGTTTTTCCTGTGTGACCCCTGAATGCTCAGCCATGGGAAGTCATCGTCGTTTTGTTGTTGGCAGTTTAATCAAAAAGTCATTTTCCTCCCAGTTTGTTTGATTTGAACAATTTCTAAAGGAATGAAAAGGTAAATGTGTATGGAGTTTTTCATTAAATAAGCAATGTTTTGAGATGAAATGATTACTGTTATCATAGGGACCCATTGTAGGAGCTGCGACCTCCTGGTCTGTAAACTAAAAGCCCTTTTGTTTGAGCTTTTGGTGTGAATAGACAGCTACAGAAAAACACAAATCTTCTCAACATTCAGCTGTCTTTGCCATCACATCCTCAGCAGTAATTGGTAAACAGTTCTACTTATAAAACATCACAAACAGAGAGCATATTTCTTACTGTCCCAGCAGGGGTCCTTGTTGTGTATCCCTCTGAGTCTTCAAAATGTGTTTTTCCCAGCGTGACGCCCATGATAATCACTCCACAATGAGAAGAGACTAATTTTATAAATGTATCTGATGATGTTGGGGTTAGAGGATCTATTCTAAGTTAAACAGCTGTCATTTCTTGTGGTTCAAATCTTAGTGTTCGCTTAAAAAGCTTACTGTCTGCTGGAGGAGATTTAAGGGGATCCACATACACCATCACTACCCCTACAGTCAACACAACCATCCCTCCTCCACGCTAACAGCCTCCAATCTCATATGCACAGACGCGGATGCAATTATTTTCACAGAGATAGAGGGAAATGTCATCAGGACCCTCAAAAAGCCTCCACATTCTGTCACCTTCTCATTCCTTTTTTTTTTCATTTCCCTTTATCAATTAAGTCTACTCTCAAGATTGTCTCTGGCAATTTCATTACAGTCAATTAGCCTGGAGAGAGAGAGGGAGGGAGAGAGACAGCGGCAGACAAACGACATGCACCCCAGCCTCTGCATACCAAATGGTGACAGCAGGAAGCGTCGAGCCGGGGACTTTTACTTCTCTCAAGCCTAATAATATTTGTGAGACGCTCAGGGGAGGCCAAGCAGACACACTGCTGGGGCTTTGTGCCGATGTGTAGTTATATAAAGAAAATGCTTGTGATAGACACGTTGCTGACCGCAAACTGGAGCAGCTATGAAACTGTTTCCTCTGTTGGACGATGTAACATGAGCCTAAGTCAGCATTAAGACATATGCAGCGGGCAGCGGCACAGCTCAAGGGAGAATATTCATAGAACTGTTATTTCTTATGTGGACAGGTCTTTGTGATCTGTCAGCAGTGTAGTTTGTACTGTATGGGGAAAGATTTTTACAACATTAATTTGACAGCTGAGATAAAGAGGCACTTCATAACTTACTTTACAACTTGGGTTGGGGAAAAAAGAAGAAACCATAGAGGAATAACAAGCTGTAGATGATTACTGTAATATGCTCCTCTTCGTGAGTTATATGTGTGTTATTTTCGAGAGCAGCCCCCAACAGCTCAGGAGCTAGCTCAGGAGCTGATGTATCTTTTCTTTGCTTCAGTTAGACCTATCTGTCGTGTTACAACAAGAGCCTTCCCCTTAAGAGAAGGCTGCCTTAAGGGTCGCAGAATGGCTACAAATGTTAGATGACCGTTCCTTCAATAGATCTGAGCAGCAGTTGTAGTTTTTTTTTTTTGTGTTTTTTGTCTGAACTGGTTTAATTAAAATTCTTCAACTTTTATTAAATTAACTTGTCTGGGTCACATTGATTCTGCCCTGTAACGCGGCAGATTTTCTTACGTATTAATGTTGTATTGTGCTGGTGTGCAACATCTCTGTGTGGTAATAAATGTGTTACCAGCTCTTCTCTTTCATACCATACCATATGGCTAAGCAGCAGCTGGTTAACTCTCCTGCAACAGCTCAGCTACAACTCCAGGGAATCCACATGGGTTCTTTGGGAATAACCAACATATGCCTGACTATGCAGTTTACTGCAACATTAACTGTATTCTGTTTTTGTATCATGCTGCCTTCGCAGTGGTTAAACCTGCTGGTGCTAGAACGGTATCATGCTGGTCTTCACCCTAAATGTTAGAGGCTGTTCTTTAAAAGTCAGCAGTAACTGGTGTCTACACAGAGCAGCGTTAGGATCACAATACCTTAAAGGGGAAGTCTGGCATCTGTAAACCTGTGCCCTTTTTTAGTTGACATATTTTGCTGTCTGAATGACCAACAGGCTTCAAAATGTTGAATTATTTCAGCTGTCAGCCGCTGTCAGGCGCTGTTATGGCTACAACGTAATCCTGAGGCCAAAGACAGGCTCAGATTCTTAGTGTCTGAAATAATTACAGAAGGGATCACTTCAGATCCTTTTAAAGGTAGAATCATCATTCAAAGCAGAAACAGCTCGTGCCAAAGTTTACTAGCAAAGACAGTAATTTAGACGAGATGCTGGTCTAACTGCTCCCTCGATCGTTGAGTTGAGTTTCTTTGTGTTATTGTGTGACTTATGTGTTATAAATGGGTCATTTGGATCCTTCAAGGCCTTCGTAGACAGGCAGCTCCCATATTGTGTGAGGAAAAATCATTTTGTCTATGGAATCAGCTGGTTTTGAAGAGAGCAATATGGCCGCTGGTTTAGAAAAGCATCTTACTCTTTAGCATAAAATAAATATATAAAGATCTTTTCTGTAATGTTGTCAGACTATTGCAATAAATACCTGAGCCTGTCAGTGAAAACAAACAAATTTAGTGGACGCAGCCATGACATCCCATCTTGAGGCTGCGGACGGAAGCAATCCTCTGGAGCAATTCCAAAACCTTTCCTACGTTTTATTTATTCAAATATGTACAACGACAAAAAAATGGGGCCAGGCTTTAAAATACCAGAACACCCCTTTAACAGGTCAGTATTTTCAAGGAAAAATAATACAGGTTGGGATCAGTGGAAGGATCGTAAAGTTTACGTTGATAAAGCAGTGCAAAACTGAAGCTTCCGAGCTGCTATAAGCTCCAAACACTGGAGGCAGGCAGGCAGGCAGGCAGGTCTTCTTTTATGATGTAGCTTTGGATGAAAACAAGTTTATTTTACTTCTCCTTTTGAAATGAGTTAAAAAAAACAATCTTTTCAAAGCTGCTCAGATTGCAAATAAACTTGCTATATGAGGATTTCATGCCCTTGCCAACACATTCTTCTGAAGGCTGTTGTTCAGGTACAGAGCACATATAAAATAAATTGCTTTCATTTGCCATATTTTGCTCTTTCTGGTTAATAGCGTTCATTTTCTCAGGGAAACAGTGGGTGGTAGATTTCTGAATCGTGCTGCTTCTCACCCACACTGCAGTAACAGAACAGCATATGGCCCTGAGAAGTTTAATCAACCCAAATTTTGGCAGCAGGAATACTATTTCTAAGTTTTTGATGTAACCGTGGTAAATTAAGTTTCACTGATCAGTTCAGTGGAAATGTCCATTGTTTGTACATATGTGCCAGGCTCAGAAGGTGAGGCTTGCAAAGAAAGCCACAAAAGAAGTGAAATTGAGTGTAGCAGGCTGATAAGATGAGCCTTCTTCTCACTTGATTTATTACCTCAGTAAACAATTAACTTTTTTATTTAATTAATTTATGGTCTCAGTCGCCAGTTGCAGGTCTTCTTTACTTCAGCATAGTGTTCATTTTGCACATTATGGTGCCAATTTAAGTACTGACCAAGCTGTGTTTGCCTTGAGCCGTTGCTAGCAGTGATTGACAAGCAGCTACCACGGGGGCCTGTTAATCCAGATGGAGGCGTAGCAATGCATATCCATCCTCTTGTCCAAATATGTTCACTTCTGACCCAAAAATCAAGAAGGCTACGGCCAGATGGCAATCTTTGGGCTTTAAAGTGGAAATCCACCGACAGTTGTTGCTGCATCCACTTCTTATATAGTCTATAGTCACATCTTAGCATTGTGTTATTGTTTGCAAGGGGCAAATTTGTGATGAAAGGGTTGGCAAACAAACCCACTGCAGCATCTGCAAACAGTGTGCAAGGTGTAAAATTCTGTGTGGTTCTTCTGATTTATTGGAACGACTGTGAAATTTAAAAAGTTGCTTAGGTGGCCTCCACATTCAATATAGTATGGATTACTGCTATGGATTATGGATTGCCATTTCTGGCACACTTAGATCCTTCGGAGCCTTAAGTTTTATTTGATTGCCAGAAGTTTTCACAGATACACCAAGCGAGAAAGACTCAGGCTTTTTGAAAGTGTCAACCTAAGAGAAGATTTCTATGAAAATTGAATCGGCAGGGTCTTCCAATGTGTTGGACGAAAATGACAATTAAGTGTGGAGCTCGACCTGTTCAAGACATGTCTACAAACAGAATGGGGCCCCTTTCAGGGAACTCCAGCAGTGTGTTTACATCAATCAGTCATCTTCTCGTTTTGCTCCTTTGACCCCTCTTAGCATTTCTGCAAAGGTGCCAGTTTGTTTCTCTGTAAGAGACAGAAACGCAGACAGAGACGCAGCTAGCTCACCCCACCGCCATCACCACCACCCACCACAGTTCTCTTCATGAATATCCACAGCGTTCTCTGTTTCTTCTTCCTGTGCCCAGATAGATTATGCATCAAGTTTTAATTGATCCCTCTGGGGTGGGATTCTCGCAGTTGGGGAGACTTAGGCACACAATGCTATGAACCTCGATCCTGTGATTTCTAAGCAAACACAGCGTTTTGAATACTTAGCTCCAGGCAGCATTAATTGGTTTTGCATAAATACTTGTGCTTCCACGCTATGGAGAGACCTTGAGTGGAGGCCGGGATGTTTGCACTGATTTGAGTAGCATAAGTGCGAGAGATGGAACAGGAAATTCAGTGTGTTGAATGTGTGCACACCAGTCAACAAAATCAGGGTTTTTGAGTGTTCCTTTTAGTGTTTGAAGTGTTTGTGCATATAAACTATGATGGTTATCATTATTCAGCAATGAAAAGGTACAGAGATCTGAATAGATATCATCATCCAAATATTTCCACTACCTTATTTTTGTGACAATGTCAAAACACTTAAAATCTTAAAAGTTTTTAGCAAACTTCATGTTGAAAGAATTTATTATTGCTGACGTTCCCGCTTTCTTTAGAAGGTCTAACTTATGAATATTTAGTATCATAAACCACTGAGTCCTGCATGTGCAAAATACTGCAAAATTCAAGCGATTCTTTCCTGTAACTGGGTAACCCGGTTGGAGATAACATATCACGAAATTCACCCCTTTCAGTCAAAGCTGGTGTTCTCTGTAATCGATAGAAGCAATAATATTTGAAATTGGCGCCATAGCTGTGGAGAAAGTTTAGTTCAGTTACAGCTAGCGGTTTCACCCATTCTACATTCCTACAACGCCCAGCGTGCATTGCACCCCCCCTCTGAAAGGAACGACCCAGAAACACTACCGTTTCACTGCAGGCTATGGCTCAGAGCGGTACATTATCCGAATACGACGAGAATATACCAGTGGATCGTCTGAAAAATCTTCAGGTCTGCAGTCTACATTTCAAACCTGACGATGTTGAACGAGACGTGACATCATTGGCGGGCGTCCTAGATTGAGGAAGTGTAGTTTAGCAAGCTCCCTAGCCTCCGCCAGATGGCTCATTTTACAGTTTTCCAGGGCCCATTGGAGAAGTGGATAGCATCCTTCAAAGGCATCTACCATAATGGCATTAGCTCCCCATAATAGCATGATAACCCGGGCTTTCTGCTTCAGGCTCTGTGCATGCTCACAGAAAAAGGGGCGTTTTACTTTTACTTATTACTTCTTCCACACAAAAAGGAGCTCTGGCTGTCTGCATCAGTCAATGTTAATATAAAGTGTTAATTTTACCTGAGGCAAACAAGTAAAAACAAGAACAGGGAGACAAGGAGGAAAAGGTCATATTTCCGCAAGAGAGGAAATGTTGTGACTAAAAGTAATGACTGAAATGTGATGACTTTTTATTGACTAAAACTGGGCTAAAATGTTTTGAGTTTTCATCGACTAAGACTAGACTAAAACTGTCCTGTCCCTCAGCCAAGTCCATTTGCCTTTTGGATTAAGTTTAAAATTACCATGACCTGGATGACTGAGAACCTTCACATGACTAGGTTAATAGTTTGAAAGAAACATTTTAATTGTAGAGATTCAATATTTGCGTCTGAAATCTGCAACCTCTCAACTCTTTTCATCATGATTAAAGTGTTAGGGAATCTGTAGAAAAACTCTTATGTGTGTGTTTGAGTGTGTGTGCGCATGTGAGCGCCCGCTTCCCTGAGCATGACTCATCACTGGAGCCTTTAAACTTTCCCTATCCCTCTGGGCGATTAAATGTCCTCATCCCTTGTCCCTGGACTCTCTGAGAGCAGATGATCCTCATTAATGTTGCCCAGATGGAGGGCATGTGTCTTCACAGCCTCTCCTGTCCTCACGCTGAGAAACCCAATCTGACAAATCCTCTTATAAAGATATCCTTCTCCCGCCATCCATCCCATCCCAGACCACGTCCTCGTCAGACACCGCTGCCTGGCTCATCCTTCCTTATTTGCACTCTGCATTGATCAGGTGAGAGCAGCAGTGAAACTAGGGCAGGCCGTGTGGATGAGTTGTAATAAATGATGGATGTTCTTTCCCGATGGTTTTTGCTGGGACGTGACACATGAAGTATAGCAATCACAGATCGTCTCACTGGCATGCAGATGAAGGGTCAGGTTGCTGTCCCATCAAGTACAGTAATTGAACTGTCGTCCGACTCCAGCATATTCCCAAGTACTGCTCTTGAATTCCTCTTCCTTATATACATCATGAAATTTTCATCAGCTGAAGCGGGGAGTTATTTCCTGCCTTCATTTACTCAGCTAACTTGAAAGCTCCGACAGCGAACAAGATCTGCAGCCATGTTTTATCAGGTGGAATCTGTCTGTTGATGAAAGAGCAGTTCAAGAGAAATCAATGTGCTCAACCAGTAAATGTGAGCAAATGACAGCCCACATGTTTTTTTAACTCACTTCCTGCCATTTAAACCAAACTCTGCTGCTCAGTTCCTGATGCCTTGCAGAGATCACAGCTGCTCTATATTGTGGGCTCAGAGCCTGCATGACACCACAAGGTAATTGATTCACCCGCTGCTGCTGTGGTAGATCAATTTAGCGTGATAACATCATGATGCAAAGACAGAATCTGAATTCCTCAGGGAAATATTCAGTGTCAAGGAATTGTATTTCTGTTCTGCAGAGAGGGAGTGGGTGTAGCAGCTCTTCGAAGTGCATGTAGTACATGCTGAATCTTTGGGTAAATACATTTCTAGAGGTGTGTTTGTGAACGTGTATATAACTGTGAATCTGTGATCTAATTAATCCCAGAAAAACAAGTCTCCTGTGGGTAAAATGTGTGGGCATTTCATTTCCCATAATCTGTAACTCTGCAGCCTAATAACAGGAATGACAGACGCAGTATAACCTTTACAGCTCTTTATTATGTTAACAGTCTGACAGTGAACTGGGCAGAGGCATACAGTTTTAGGCACAGCTCGTTACTGCTTGTTACAAGTAATCTGAGTACTCTAGCAGATTACTCTGTAACGTCTTACCCCAGCACTGATCATATCTACTATCTGACGAAAGCTGACCCATCTTCCAAAGAGTTTACCTTTCTGCCATCATTGTATTTTACGAGCCATTTAGAAACCAACTGTGTTCCAAAATGATATATTCTTATGATAAAGTTCTAATGAAATGGACAGTGAATCTGAAAATGAGAAACCACCAAATAGTAAAAATACATAATTTTACATACATTTTTCAACAAAAAACACAAGTGTGTTTATTTCATCTTGATTAAATTACACATCCGTAAAGTGTTGCCTTAAAAAAGCATTCGCGTGAAGTTAGATGACACCAATTATAGAGTTAGACTAGAAAAGTCATGTCTGAAGCGTGATCTGAACGGGTTAAAGAAGATAAACGTACAGGAGTTAAACTAAACCCAGAACAATTTCCAAATTTACTGAAATTAATGTTTGGAATTC
The DNA here is from genome assembly GCF_022749685.1 of Semicossyphus pulcher. NCBI lineage: Eukaryota > Metazoa > Chordata > Actinopteri > Labriformes > Labridae > Semicossyphus > Semicossyphus pulcher. Next base: position 30,579,726 of record NW_027211604.1, on the reverse strand, counting down.
TATTTCTGACACTTTGTATAAAGATTATAGGTATGCAAATAACTTATCAACTTATTATCGTATTATCAACTTGAAAAGCTTTATTGGGTTACAGGTTAGATACATCTGGAATAACCCGCAAACACACATAACAAAATTATAACTTCATGTATTTCACATAACAACACGGAGCTTAACTTATTGGTCTTCCAGTGCATCTTATCTTTATTTAAAAAAAAAACTTTTTGCTCACAATTCCCTGTAAATAATGTGGTCCCAGGGCAAAATATTAAGTATTAATGCACTTATCCACATATATGGATAGAAAATCTAAACACGTATACATTTTTAATACGTGTTTTAGACTTTTGCACCAGCGCTGCCAAATGTTTGAGCACAAAATGAAGTTAAGTTCACTTTTAAATTGATTTTATTTCACCTCAGCAGACATTCACTGAGACACCGTAGAAACAACAAAATCAAGGTTAGCTTCAAAACACCTTTTCTTTCCTGATGTTGATGATGTTAGAATGAACCTTGGCATTTCACTTTATAAAAAAGCCTTATAAAATGTTGAATGTTTCAAAGGCTGGTGATGTTTGGTGCTTATTTTCTTCTGAAAACTGTTTACTCAAAACGACGTGCTCTTTGATATCAACCTCTCTGGTGGGTAATAGAAAAGTTGATCACTATCTCAATTCCATTTCAAGGGAAAAAATGACTGCAATTCCTTTAACATTGGATATCAATTAGTCAGGAGAAGAACTAAGGGACTCAAAATAAATTCCACATGTGAAGGAAAGACGCAAAGACAGAGGAGCAGAGTAAACACTGCATCGTACCGCTACATGGATCATATTGTCAGAGCGTGTTTGAGAGGTGCAGGATCACCTCACTGAATTTAAACACAATTACAGGTCACATAAACGTCCAAAAGGTAGCAGGAGGCACATTACACAGAGACAGGCAGAGGAACGGAAAGAGAGCTATAATTAAACAGAAAGAAATATGCTGTCATAAAAACATGTAATAAGTCATTTTAATGTCCACAGGCAGCAGTTTTCTTGACATCTCCCAGCACTCTGCTTATTTCCATTAATCCTCGGCCCTCAGCCTGGAAAAACATCCAGGATGTTTCAGCTGCCATCTGCTCAGATGGGCTAATAAAAGCAACAACATCAAACTGTTCAATTATGCCTTTTTATGGTTATGATGGGAGACTGTAATTACGGCAGTAGACAGCCCTCAGGTGGACTCTACTTTATGCCTTTTTAATAACTCTTATGTTTTAGTCCTCTCTGTCTCCTTGTACTCTTTTTCTTTCTGGAGGAAATTTGGCCTCTGAAGTTTCATTATCCCTTTTTGGTTTGTACTTAGAGATCATCCGTCCCAGCTTAATGAATTGGAGACATATAGGTCGACCCCTTGATTTAGATGCTGATGTGAAGTATAATACACTCCTGTCAGAAGTTTCTTCAAGGGAATATACCGCAAGGACTACATTCAGTAGACATGTCAGAATGATAGATGCCTACGGTCCATCATTAAAACACTTCAGAAGTTGGCCGGGTCCCAAGTCTGGGTGATGTGTTGTCTCCATGGCACCCAGCAGAGCCGGCCAAATTACCCCAGCAACAAGTCATGGTAGAAGATGGATGCAGGCGTCGCAGCTCTCACTGTTGAAGAGAGCATACCGGTTGACTGAGGGGGGCTGGGGGGAGGTGGGTGGTTGGTTGGGGGGGTTCAGTCCAGGCCTGGGCTGCCCACAGCTTTTGTATGTCTGTCTCATTTCACAATTCATCAACCGAGCGTGACTGTCAGGCGAGCCTTCAGCTCCAGAGATCCATCAGGACCTGTCACCAAGCCATCACAACTGAGAGATGAGGCCCCGGCATTCGAATTCCATTAGCCCCATCAGCACCGGCTGTACGGCCAGGCAACCCAGTCAGCCAGCCAGCGCCTTGTCCAGGACTCAAAGAGATAATAAAACGGTATCAGCAAATCAGAAACAGCTCCCGTCTGCCTCCAGCCACTGCCACTCCCCCAGTGTACAGCATTCCCAATGGAAAGACCAACATATATCTTAAGTAGTAGGCTTAACAGATTCATTGAATATGAGACAACTGGAGAAATGGTGGCATCAAAAATAAGCAACAAAATAAAAAAGTAAAAGCTAAATTATTATTTTGAAGTTTGGTTTTAAAGGCCTCAGAACAGCTGTACATTAGAGAGGTTATTCCAAACTAAGGGGGCATGATAGGGAAAGGCCCTACAACCTGATGATCTCTATTGAACTATGTGGAATAAACAGGGACCATGTTTTCTATCAGTGGGAGCAGTGAACGAAATATAAGGTTGAAGGAGATTAGAGAAGTATAAATTGGCATGCCCATTCAGATCTTAAATAGCTTTAGCTGAAACATTTAGGACCATTGGAGAACTTCAGACATGCTGATACTTGAGCAAGCTGAAAACAAGGATTTACAATAATCTAGTGCGGAAGAACAGGTTTGAATTGAGGTCTCTGTATCAGCTTTGATTCTTGGCTGTCAGACTTTGGAGAATAACACAGTTGATATTTGTTACTCTTGATCGAACTGGTGATTACGTTTGCAAACAGCATCTGAGTTTCATCAGTCTAAGAGTTGGAAATTACTTGACATCCTTTTAAGTTGGGTGCAGTGCCAAAAAGAAATCTTAAATGTATTTGTTGCCAAAAAAGCAAGGGAAATATGCTGCTTAATGATCAGACTGATCATGCATGTGATTTAACACTTCTGCAATGAGAGGAAGAAAACTTCCAGCTTTTGATTCATACCAGTTTGTTTCAACTTCTCAAGCCATCACAGAGCACATATATCTTTAGTGAACCAGGGTGTTGGCCTCTCTGATTGTCTGCTTTTGGTAAAAAGAGGTGCAACTGAATCCATGAAAGTAGAAAGGACTGTGTTTAGGTCATTGGTACAGATTTAACCAAGGTCTATCGCTGCAGTGGCAGGAGCCAGGGAAATAACTCATCAAGAGCAGTTAAAGTTGACAGACCAATGTTGCGAGTGGTAAATATGTTAGCACCAATTTTGCAGAAACAGGCTGGTGTTGCTTCAAATTTAATAAGAAAGCCACCTGACACCACCAATGTGACAGTGAGGCTGTCAGAGCAGATACCACTATCCAGCATGACTGAATCAAGTCAAGGGTGTTACCACTGCAGTGAGTGTTAAGAGGTACCAGAAAAGCTTTGCTGAGATGATCAAAGCTCTTATTTAGGCTAATACTGAAATAACCATTGCAATCAGTTCAGACTGAAACATTTATTTGATTCTTCTTAAAATTGGGTTAAAGGGCCAGGTGGTCTCAAAGTTACCACATAGTGGAATGCCTTTGGTCTCCTTCCCTGGCAAAGTAATTCATGGTGGTTCATCGGTGGAGAAAGTTGTAATACAAGATCCTCAAGAGAGTTGAACTGCAAATAAAGTTTGAAGGTTCAATTGCAAAGAAAAAACTCTTTAAGACACCATCCCCAGCCCAAGCACAGGTTTGGTTTGGTTAGGTGGGGGATATTTCGCAATCTCTATCGGATGCTTTGTTGGACGTGAAAGTGGTCTTGTTAGACATACATCAGGGGAAGGGGACACCCTCAATGCTTTAAATTAGGCTGTCAGTGTAATGGTCTGCAGAGTGAAGATCTCCCTGGCTAGTCTAAGCATGTGCAATCTGTGCTAATGTGTAACCTGGCCTTGTGTAGATAGTAAACTGGCCGGCGAAATAATTACATTTAACGGATTCCTCTATGACTAGTGAGCTTGTTTAACTCTGTTGGTGTGGGTAGTAGTGGCAGGTTGGCCCATTGAACTGCCAACAGGGCTGGTAAGTGTCAAATTTTGTTTTGCAGTTACAAAGGGTGACCGCAGATCATGCAACACAACCAGTTCCTTGCTACTGTAAGTCTTTCCACACTGCTGAACAGAGCTCTAAGGAGAAGTTCGGTATTTTTAAACATGGGCCCTAGTCCGTACCGGAGCTACGGCGGAAGCTACCTACTGGACCAATTCCAAAATGTTTTGTTCCTATGAGTCATTTCGACACACGGATTTGTACAAATAGGGCCCAGGTTTAAAAATACCGAACTTCTCCTTTAACTTCTTCTACAAACAGGACTGTGGGGGTAGCTACCTAAAGTGCCAACGTTAGCTGAGTGTTGAGCTGTTCTAACTGAAGGCAGATCTGATCAAGGCACCCTTTATCTGTAAAGAAAGTCCCTTAGATAACAGCTGATATTATAGACTATCCAGCTCATCCTTAAGAAAATATAAAAGAACTCACAGAAGTGCCTTTGTCTTACATGTGACTTTGACCCACTTACTTCTTAGCGCCACTTTCTGTCGTACATTGACAGGACGTTGATCCAAGTAAGCATATGCCCTCCCATTTAACCAACAATACCCCGCATGACAGGATTATGTTCCGTCACGCTGCCTTCTCTTTCTTTTGCCAAACTAAAGTTTTTTTAAGAATACCCCAGTTTTGGGTTTTTTTTTGCAGGAAATAGAAGATGAGCAATGTTGTCTCATCTCCAGCATTGGCATCATCGCCTTTCTCCTTAATCCTTCAGGCAGTCAATTTGCAGCCAGCGAAGTGTGAAACTCTGTAATGATAGGTTATTGACCCGTTTGCTGTTTGGCAACGAGGACGGAGGCAAGCTGAAAGGATAGTTCCTCCTCTTCCCTGTGACATTCAGATGGCTCTCTGGCACTGAGGGTAATGCCACAGAAATTGATAGTTTGGTTTTCTGAAAATAGACACACTAATATTTGATTATTAATGCCATCAGATGAAATTCATAATCTCAGGATTTTAAAAGATTTGGGGTTGAATCATCCACTCCCAGCAAAAATAAGAATATTGTAGTTTTTTTTTTCTCACCACCAAGCATAAGGATAGACTTCACATGGGGTTGAACACATACAGGACTTTTTATTGTTATTTGCTAGCAATGTGGGAGTCATTGGAATATATCACACGGTAACCTTGGCACTCTTTATCTCTCTATGGTAAATGGACTGTACTTATATAGCGCTTTTCTAGTCTTTCGACCACAAAAAGCTGCTTTTACACAACATGTCACATTCACCCATTTACACACACATTCACACACTGATGGCAATGATCTAAGTGCCAATCTCCAATCAGGATCTATGCATTCATATAGAGTTATTTGGGGTTCAGTGTCTTGCCCAACATCTGACGGCAGCAGTCAGGAATCGAACCCCCAACCTTCCGATTGAGAGACGACCGACTCTACCACTGTGCCTCTGTAATAATTGTAATATGATAACTGATCATAAAGATCACATATGCTGACTTTGGTCTTCTGGTATGCACTGTTTAGCAGTAACTGCATCATTTTGACTGCAGGCTTCTAACCTAATAACCATTCATTCTGCCGGATTGATGTAGCATATGCTTATAGATCGACATCAATGACAGTCTACAGACAGGCCCCCCATCCCCTGACTATAACAGGAATTCAACCAAAAAAAACCTAAAAAGTTAGATCTAAAGTAATAAAAGGCCTCGTTTTAAGTTTCAAACAACTTCAGGCACATTGGTTTACAACTACAACTGCACCTCCCTCCATCACTGTCTCAGGCTTTGATTTTTATGACAGGGGAGTGACCAACACCACAAAGGTGTAATGCAAATACGGCACTCATGTCTCCATATGTCCAGCTTTAGCTTCAATAAATTCAACCTATTTTCATTTATTCAGCTGCTGGAAAAATGGCATTTGGGGTGAAATATCTTATCTTGGAGGAATGATATAATCTAGCTTTCCTAGAAAGCAAGTTTTTTTTTGTGGCTCTTTTTTTGTCTCTCTGTTTTTCTCTCTCTTTCTATCTCTGTGCTTCCCATGGGGCTCTAGTGGTTATCTATCTTGACATGAGGGAGGGGAAGCCTGAGGGTAACGCTTGACAGGGAGTCCTCTCCATGATTCCTGGCAGCGCTCTCCATTCCCTCGCTGTCACTGTAGGGGAATATAAGGCAGCCATAAAAGAATGCTGTCATGTCACTGTCACAAACATTGTATGGAACCAAGACGTCCGGCAGCAGTGCTGAATGTGAGCTGCAGAAATGGGCTCTGTGTGTGTGAGTGTTGTATGTCTGTGTGTATTGGAGTTAGGGCAAAGAGAAACTGTATCACTGTGTTTCCTGCCAGTCTGAGTTTTCATATTGCAGGTAGTGGTTTAAACTCGCCACGTAATAACTTATCAAAGTAATGTCTCATATGTTCATTAATAAATGTCATATTTGCTCATTTTAAAGGACACTCAGTTTAAATACAACTAGGACTTTATTGGACCGTATGTTACACAGTATTTTATTATGATGCTCACCATAGAAGATGTTGAGATCAAGGGACACAACATAAGCTGCCGACAAATGGATGGGTGATTAAAAAAACAACAACGCAATAGCAAGACAACAACATAGCTTTTGGATAATAAAAACATAAATATTTAAAAAATATATTTTTGGCAAAATATCTTATGATTTACGATTTCCACAACAATAAACCTTCTTAATGGATGGTAGAGTTAATGTTATGGAAAGACAACTCAGATCATACATGAAAAGACTACAACTTTTTAACAACCCATTACAAGTTGTCACGTGATGAGTTAAAATGATGTGCCAGCTCTACAGGAAAAAACAATGCAAAGTGGGAGAAGAAGAAAGCCGTTCCAACATGTGATGGATGTTGAGAAATGTTCCAAGTTTGGTTAGGTTTAGGCACCAAAACCACTCGGTTAGGTTTAGAAGAAAGACCATGGTGTTGGTTTAAACCAATGTCTGTGTATAAAGATGGACGACGCGTCTCCATCTGCTCTCAATGTACGAAATTGACACCAAAGTAGCCCCTGCAATAGGTGCTGCCATCTTGCAATGGGGACGTCATTTGGAGCCAGAGCTGCACAGTATAGATCGAAGGATGAAGCTACCGTAGCCACTTCCACTAACCAAAACGCACACTTAAATTACTGTAAAAAAAATAAAACAGCAAGGATCCTACACACTGGCGTGTTTAATAGCAGAACAGCTTGTTTGAGTTGGTCTGAAGCTGACGTTCACATGTGAACTTCAATGACTGTAGTGATTGTTTTAGTTACAACTCCTCTAGCCGTTCCTCCTTCACTCTGCTAATCTGGAACTGATCGGGTGCAGGAGCCTAATTTGTCAACAGAGCTGTCAATCATCATTTTTACAGCATCAAATTACTAATTAACCCTTCTGTCATGTTCGTTTCTCCCCCCTTACTTTGGTATTCCCGTTCAAATGTATTGCATTTTATTTAATATCTTTTTTAGCTGTAAACAATGTCTCGAGACTCAAGACTAGTGGTTAACACGAATAACTGCAGTGAATATACAAAGAGTAGACACTGAAAATGTATTCCAAAATCCATCGATGTTGTCTTCCATGCCTGAGACATCCTCCTCTCTCTCTGGTCCAACTTCGATCTCCTCCTCATCCAGTTCACAAATTTGGTCCAGTTGTTAAAGTCTGAAATGTGTGGTTCATGTGGGGGGATGTGTGGGTGTATGGGGATGTTTTCTATCCGATGGATGAACATATTTATTAATCCCATTAATTTCCTTTGGTGGTAATTTTTGACTGGGAACAGGTGTTACAAAGTTAACTAAACCACTCAAATATCAATGAAAATGGTGATCAGCAATTTTATATGTTCAAATGCCTAGTGTGGAGGATATCATAAGGCCTTGAGGCAATCAAATATGGAATATTTATCATTGATGAAAGTTGCAAATCGGTCAGATTTGAACCACACGACAGGAGGGTTAAAACTAAACGTGTAAGAAAAATGTACCTTGTGACATTAATCAGCATGATAAGAACTCACTATAATGACAGAAAAATGTATTTGATGTGTATTTTTATTTTATAGTTTGACTCATGTCCCATCTGTTAACATGGAGAAGGCGGGCTTTATGACCTAGACTGCAGCTAGTCAGCAGGGGGCGATAGAGAGGGTTTGGCTTCACTTTAAGGGAGCTGTCTTGTCATCCATCTTTTTATACAGTCTGTGGATTACCCAAGTCCACACAAGTATGAAATAACTTAAACCAATTCCTCTGTTTTCCTCTTTCTAGTAAGTACTGCTCATGTTGGCCTTTGAACCTCTGCTTCTCTTTCCTCATCTGACTTTTTGTAAATGTTAAGTTCTCTATTGACTTCTTCATCTACAAATGGAATCCATTACAACACTAAAAAAATAAAACCCGAGATGTTATCAATCACTATTATGCATTAATACTCATCAGCCTGTAGCCATTCAAAAGCAAGTTGATTTTTTGTTAGAGGCTGTTCAGCATCTTTGGCAGAACCTTAAGCCATTAATGGCTTTTCTGCATTCAAAGAAACACTTGCTGCTGCTCTGTAACTGCTTATCAAACCAGTTAACCGGATCAAGATCAAGTTGACAGCACAGGAGACTCTCAGACCAACCAGTTCAATGGTCAATCATGTTTGACCTCTTCATATTAAGAGAGGGTGAGATAAACCACGCTTAGCTCAGAGCTAACAGAGTGGCCCGCAGTGAGCTGGTGGACTTTCAGACTCATGGATAAAATATTGCATGTGTTTGGTGATCATAGGCAGCAGCATTATTTGGCAGGCAGTCCATAGCCCACTCTGCCATATGGTCCGCCTCATTTCATAATTGAATGTTTGTTTGAAATCAAATTCTGAGCATAAGCAGCTACAGGGTATTGATGATTTCCACTCCGGCGGTGGTCTGTGTCGACATGAGCATTTTCTGATTTACAGTGAGAGATTGTAATGAGGGGCTGTTATGTAAATGTTGAACAAAGGCTCATTGCCTCGGGGCTCTTTCTTTCATGTATCAGAATGGTTTTACAGTAATTACGGTTGAATAGTGGAACAAAATGATCCGCTATTGGCAAAACAGGAAGGGAGCAAATGTCATAGAGTATTAATATGTTAATGTGGTGGTTTTGGAACAGAGAAGTGAGACATTATCTAGCTTCGAAAAAACAAACCACATATGTCAAGCAGACTTCTCCTTCATGAAAGTGTAGGAGATCTTCACATACGGGTTCATCTTTACTTATTTCAGTGCCAAAATTAAACCCTCTTTGCTGCATTTTTCCAATGGTAAGCTTCTTTTTCCTTCAGGGCCCGACACTTGGTTTAATGATGAGGCGATAAACCTCAGCATCTCATCCATCTGTCCTTACTCGTGTGCTCTTAGTCCCTGTGACCTTTGCAGCTCCTGGAGTTGTTACTTAGTGCAGGTGACTTTCCTCTGCATGGCTGCCTTCAGCCATCCTTTGCCGCAGCAGCGTCAACAGACCCTGATGACTCTCTGACATACAAGAAGTTCTTCATCTGCGAAATGGCCGCCTGTGTTGCTATGCACCTTGAATTTATAATTCTCTCTCTGTCACCTTGACTTACCCAGTGCCGTGCTGCAGATCGTCTAATGACCGTGTATAGGGGGATCTGTTTCATGTAAATAGGCTTCTGCTCTGAGTGTAGATGACAGAGGACGAGGGCAGACTGGTATCTTTCAGTGGCAGGGAACCTTAACCGAGGCAGGAACATCAAATTAGATTAGTAACTGAGGCGGTGGCTGCGGTGTGTCTGGAGGGAGAAACATTTGCCGCGGCCCCTGTGATCCATCAGGGATCCAAAGCTTACCACCCTGCAACTCACTCTGGTCCACATCCCTCATGCTGATGACTTTTCACTTTGATCTCTTCAAAAGAAACCTTGAAGTCACCCCATTATGCAACTGAAACATTGCAGAAATCCAGAGGTAGGGAGTAGAAAATAAGTACAAATACTTTACTTATGTGGAGTTTTCAGTTATATTTAAAGCTCCTGTGAGGAGTTTGTGTTGGCTATGAAACAGACTGAAATTAATAATGATGCATTTATATGACCTACAACAGCAAGCACGACCAATAGTGACATGATAGATTTTTTCGATATGGTTATTTTGAATGCCTGTAACTGCTGCCAGACGAGGAGATTAACAGCATGTGGATGAAACAGCCTTTGTTTACTTTTTCTACTGCACAGATTCTCTCTGAGCGATTTGTTTAAATGTTTAAAGAAAGCTGGATGTGAGTTTTCACAAGAAAACACTTCTTACACATGTACAGGACAAGTTCAACAAAGAGATAATATGAATGTCTTTTTCCACAGGAGCTTTAAATTTAAACTTTTGGCTTTTATTATCTACATCTTACCACAAGTATCGGTTCTTTCTGCTCCTGAAAACGGGAGGACAGGCTTGTATGCATTTAAGGTGAATTACTCTATTGCATCGCTGTGTTGCTTCCCAACATCAAGCCATATTTCAGCATAAATACATGGGATAAAGAAAGAATGAAATGACAATTCATTGGCGTATCCATCAGTGCATATCATTCAGTGTTAAAATGGAAAAAAGAACAGTTGCCATCAAGAGCTGCCCCGTTATGGACGGGTCTGTCAGGGATAACGCCGCCTCACTGACTCAGAATGACCTCGGGGGAAAAAACTGCAGGATTATGAAACACAGCTGAGTGGTGTCACCTTGGGCTGACTTTGTTTTTGGATCGATTGCAGAGAGATTATACGTGACTTCATATTTTTAATTGAGCACCACTCTGACCTCACTCACCTCGTTGGAAATGCCAGGAGCCAGCAAAGCCGGGGGAAAGAAATAAATTGGGCCAAGGTGATGGAAAAGGAACATGTGTTTAGCAAATTGAGAATGTTGATAGAAAGTGCTCTTCCCGTCTGTGACTGCAAGTCATAAAAGATGGATGTTATGTGTGCGACGCCAAAGAGCTTTGACAGTCAAACCTGGTTTCCTTGTCAAACAAGGATTGCAGTGTCTTTTTCTCCTCTAAAGCTGGAAATAAAAAGCCCAGTGTCAGGTATCCGTTGCAGTACCCAGAGGTAGATGCGCTGTGGTTTATGCATTATTAATGCGAGGACAGTGAGGAAATCTTGTTATCTCTGTAACACGTGTGACCTCTCCTAGGATATTCACCCAATAATGACTACTGATCATGTGTACAGCTGGGCATTTGAAATGCATCTTGGTGCTTCACCACATGTATACCTAATTATGGATGGACTAAATTCTTTCCCCCACTTTTCCTCTGCCTTGTGTAATGCATAATTGGTTTAGCTTTTTAGTTTCTGAGGGATTTCAAGTTGTCGGAAATGAGACGTTTACTGAGTTTGTACCTTTTAATAGCATATTTCTATGAGGTGTTTAGAAGGGAATGACTGCCTCAATTCTTCCTACAGCTTTCTTATTCCTCTGTGGTCAGAATAAGTCATGAATCACATTTGCATTCTTTACTTGCTCAATCATATATGAAATACCTGAGATACCTGTAGCTCCTGATAATGTACTTTTAATTGCACTGCCCTTGAACTGCCACATTAGTCCTTTTCAAGCAGCTAATCACAGCGGCCATGATGTTGATACACTCATTACACATACACACATAACATTATAATGGCTCATTTGGCTCTCATAATTTCCCATCTATTAAGATTAAGTGGCTACCCCATGTGGTGAAATGTATGTGTTACACACCTTTGTGTAATGCAGCGAGTGAGGAGGGGATGACATCGATTTTGGTGATGCTTGTGAATCCTCCCTCTCAAAATGGCTAGTTCTGCTTTGCTGTAATTGGTTAGCACTCATTGCCTTTAACTTATACTTTCCTTGGGTTCTCTGCAAGGAAGCTCCTTCGCTCAGGAGTACAGGAGATCGCTGTTCCTGCCGCATGTCCATACTGACTCATTTTTCTTTACCCAAATCATGATTCAACCTTACCAAGTAGTGTTGGTGGCTTAACCGAACTGTGACAGTTTTGCAGTGTTAACTATTTATTCGATTTGTAAGCCATCAAAACTACAAACAAGACTAGACATTAGTCCATTTGGGGGGGAAAGCAGCCTAGCCCAATGCCTTACAGAAACAGCAGGTTTGGACATCATCCAAAAAAAGATGGATCTTCTGTTCACTCATTTGCATTACTTCCTGCTATGAATAGTAGTTCAGAAAAACAAACAGAATGTGTGACATGCAAGCGGCAACCTCCAGTGTTGAAAAATGAAGCTAATGTGGAAGTGTGAAAAACTGCAGTTCCCCGAGTTTTGGTGAGTTAAATGCTAGTGTTATTGTATTGAAATATTTTTAGCACTAAGTAGCAGGTATACTGTGCTTGCTATAGCTACTTGTTAGCCTGTGCAGTGTTTATCAAACATTTATTTGATTGTCGGCCAGTAAATAGGAGTCAGGAGGAGTTGTTGGCTTTTCCCCGGAGAGATTACAGCGGATCGTCATGACGTTACGTGTCGTTCACCCGCACCTCTCTCACCTGGCGAGCGAGCGGTGAGTCCGCTACTTCTTTCGTCTGATAAATAAACAAAACTAGCTCATTCACCAGCTAATACATCAGACACAGGCACAGACTGTTTAGCTTTGATAACTTGCTCCTCTCCAGCGCCACCCTCTCATCCAAACATGGTCACTAGCTCCAGTAAACCAACATGGCGGCGGCCATATTTCAGCTTCATTTATGCAGTCAAGAAACCAATGGGTGACATCACGGTGGCTATGTCCATTATTGATACAGTCTTCAGTGACATGCTGGCTGAATTCTGATGACAATATGGTTTCTAATTAAATGCTCTTTAAAAAAGGGACTGACAATTATGTTACTAAATGGCACAGCCAAAATTACATAGTGTATTTGTTCAGTGTAAGACAGGAGACATTCAGTGATCAGATGTGATTGCTGCCTGCAGAATATATTTTTATGGTAGATAATTTGCCAATTTCAAAATGTGCTCCTTTAATTCTTTTAAATATTAAATGGCATTTTTACACTCTCTCTTGGGCCTGCGTGCAGCAGCTGTTATTCTGTTCAGCCAGTTATGTAAATAATGTGGGAGTACCTTTTTCACTTAAAGACATAACTTTTCAGAAGACACAGAGCTTTCAGTAGATTTCAATGAACTGTTGAGTTCAGCTGAATATTCAAATTTTCTGCATCTGAACTTTAATAACCTTTTTAAAAAAACAATCTCAAGGCCAATGCCAAATGGTGTATCAAGTTCCAGTGTGTTATCCAAAGTTATTAATTCATTGAACCATTATCAGGCCGTCTCACAGCTTTAATTATAGGAACTGGTCCACAGGATAATTCTCCCCCACATGCAGAATGGGATCCATTCAGTAACTGAAAGGAGCCACGTGGTGAGTGCAGTGAATGAGAGCTGAAATGCATAAATTGAAATGAATCAAAGTAGCCAGGCTACATTTTTACATTTGTCAGGTGAAATGAAATTAACAAAGGTCAATCAAATGCAAAAGTGTAATAAAAGCACAGATTTAAAGCTCAATTGTTCATTGAAGCAGTATTTCATGTAGACTCTGGCACACAGCTTTAACTTTATAGTTTCTGATGTATTCAATGCATCCTTACTTAAAGTAACGCTCACATGTGGGCAGCAGCATTTCTTTGTGTTAAGCCCTCTAAAGCCGATATTAGAGGGGTATAGAGAGAGACAGAATAGTAGCCCGAATCAGTCATCTTAGCTCAGTGATGTAAAACTGTTTGTCCTTGGACAAAATTCAGAGCTGCTGTTTTTAATGGAATGAATGAATGAATAGCTAGATAGATACGTCATCCATCTTTAAAATTATTATTATTATTATTTTTAATAACCATATGTGGACAGTATAGAGGATAGAATAAGTTTTATAAGTACATGTGTGTTAAAGCAAGTCATGAGAAAATAGTCTCTAATCTGAATAGGTGCCAGAGATGTGGACTTGAGACTTGGTGACTTGGACTTGAGTCGACTCGAGTCACTGTTTTGATGACAACTTGACTTGACAAAGTAAAAGTCTAAAGTCCTCAACGCACTGATCGCAGGTTCGACTCCCAGTCTGCTGATCATTTGGTGCATGTCATCCCTTACTCTCTACTCCCCACATTTCCTATCTCTCTTCAGCTGTTCTATCCATTAAAGGCAAAAAGCCCCAAATAATAATAAAATAATATTAACTTGCTAACTTGAGACTTGCTTGAGACTTGGACCAAATGACTTGAGGCTTACTTGGGACTTTAGCAAAGTGTACTTGGTCACAACACTGATAGGTACTAAGAAATACTGAACACAAATTAAATGTCTTGGTCATCAGTCACTGCATATAGTTACCTACCAAACTAAAGCCCTTTATACACTGCGGTTCCACCTCAGCGCCGCAACGAAGCTAGTCCGTCATGCAGCCTTTGCCATTTCACATTGGACCAAGCAACGCCGTTCTAAAGCCGCCCCAGTGTGTGTTTTTACAGCGTGCACACACACAGCGCTGTTCGGCCCTGCTGGCTCCACTGTTTACACTCTGACTTCGCCCACAATTCCGCCTCAGTGCGTTCTACATAGAAGACGGAACGTAACAGTGGTGAAATAATCCTGCCTTGAACTGGCAGTGTAAAAAGGGCTTAACTCTTCTTACAGCAACAGCGTCCCTGTCCCGCTCTATTCTAACACTAATTTGAGTAGATGACTGGTTGATTCAGATGACAGTGGAGCGATACAGGAAAAAACTGCACAACATTTTTTATAAAAGGTTCTTAATTGCTCTCCAATCTGGCAACTGAAAAGAGCATTCTCCAAGCAAAATTAAAACGTTATTCAGCAGTTGGTTGCTCCTTCCGGTATTTTAGCATTTCCACAAACATGAACTGTCTGCCCAGACTGATGATTATGTTGTCCCTGAGACAGTCCAAGGTTTTAATACAACATTTCACAGACTGTGCTGGACACTGCGCCTGGCCTGCCATGGCTAGCAGCAGAGTCTGTGGAAGGTCAGATTTAAACGTTATATTCTTACCACAAAATGATTCATCCAGCCAGACTGGACACACGTTAGATCACAAAGTAGCATGATGGCAGGTGAAACACTGATTTTCCTATAACGTTTCTGTTCTCTTTTGAGTCTGGATCACGGGTTAACCCTCCAGACCCCAGTAGAATTCTAGAATGTTGCAGTTCACTGAGAACTGAGAATGAGCATTTTCCTGCTTCATCTAAACAAACAGCTCTATCTCAAAAACAATGTTACAAGAACAGATGTGTTGGGTCGTTCGCAACTTGTAGTCCTCCCTACCGTCGGGAGCACTGCACACCGGAAAACAGCGTACGTCTCCGGCAGGAAAGTTGGGTAGGTCCCGGTGTTTAGTGACAGTTATTACGTGATATTGAGCAAAATGCAGGGTGGTTCAGGATCTGACTCACAACGCAACCTTACCGCTTCCATAAGATTGTAAATACGGGGACGCTTAGTTGGCGGAGCCATTTTTAGATCTGTAAATAAAGGGATGGAAACCCGTGAGAAAAAACAAAACCTTCAAAGCTCATTACTTTATTTTCC
This sequence comes from Semicossyphus pulcher, assembly GCF_022749685.1. Lineage (NCBI taxonomy): Eukaryota > Metazoa > Chordata > Actinopteri > Labriformes > Labridae > Semicossyphus > Semicossyphus pulcher. The sequence goes on along the minus strand of NW_027211604.1, from coordinate 30,564,245 downwards.
CTTTCTGAGACACTAAAAATAACTTTAAAATGACGGGCGCTCTTGGGCGCTATAGTGAAATATAGAAAGGGCGCTGCGGGGCGCTATGGGGTCTGGAGGGTCTAGCTTTGGTCAGAAATTTAATTCATCACAGAAAAGATCTCACAGACACTTTGTGCAGAATCTTCAATAAATTAATTTTAAATAAAACCATAATAGCCACAGCCTAATTTAGATCATTTACTTAACCTGGGATGTGCAGATTTAGGGATGTTAGCACTCCTCTCAAGAGTTAGTATCTCTTGTCAAACAAAAAATACATAATGCATCGTTCAAAAACTTATGGAGTGAGACCACATGTTTTGTTCATTTGCCAAAAGTTTGGATTGTTTGGGTCAGCATGATTTGTGTATTTATTTCGTGATGTTAAAAAAGTCTATTTTCTGTTGCATTTTCTTATTATTTATGACACTATGTCAATAGCTTTATCAATTACTCTGGTTTATTGACTTATATAATCATTAAGCTTAGGTTGTACATATTCTAGGGATGTTAAGAATTGTAAAATAGAAATTCCATTTAAATGCCAAAATAGGCTCTGGCCAATTATGACAAATACAGAGTTCTGAAGCCTAGATGAGCTTTGTGTCCAAGCTCCAACAAACTATTCAGCTTCTGTAAAACTTGTTTCTATTTTGCACTGTGAGAAAAAAAGGTTTCCCCATCTGCTGAGGGCTGGAACTCCTTCACCCGTCCTGCATCTTGAGCTGACACCAGACATGGCAGAGCGAGGATTGCCACCCTTTGCCTCTGTGTCCATATCTGAGGGCAGATAGCTGGAAGAACACTGAGACTGTTGTCCTAGCTGTCTTTCTCTCTTGTGCATGTGTCTCACAGTACTACTGCCAAGTAGGGCTCGCTTCAAAGAGAAACCATTGTGTTTATTTGCCAAATGCTTTAGAAATATTCCTTTTCAAGATGGGCAATTATGTAGCAAGTGTATTTACAGTGCAGCTCTGGCCCTGCAGCTAAAAGTGAACGGAATAATTATTCTCCAAATATTCAGTGGAGACTGCTCGCTGAGTTCTTTGCTATGCTGCTTTTCTTCGATTACATTAATGTCTGGTGCATCTTTGCGTTTTACTCCTGGTAACACATAGTGCTGTTATTGGTCCGGCAATTGTAGCAATTAAAGATGTGAAAGTCTTGGAGATGTTTTTAATTAGGGAGGGAATTTGTTTCAGTGTCTGTGTGGGGAGATAGCAGATGAGTATAGACCACACAGTTAATGTAACCAATACCAGTAGGAGGAGAAATAATGGATGTTGCTTGTTAAATGGAAGAACCTGCAGACGAGCTCTTTCTAAATCGTGTTCAGAGAGTCTCACAGAGGATGCTGGAGACCTGTGACCTGCAGTGCAGCCTGGTATTAATCTTGAATAAACCCCCCCTCCCCACACATCTCTGCTTCTCGTTTGACCCTTCATAGTTGCCCAGGAAACACGCGAAGATGAAGAAGTATAGAAGGATTTTATGCCGCCAGCTCTAGGTAAAACTCTTTAAATGAATCTCTCCTTCCTGTAGGACTCCTGCATATTTTCTCATGCAAAAACCGACCTTTTCATCTAGGCATTTATGTGTTTAGGGGCAGTGCTCAATTTCATTTGCTCCACATAAAGGCTGCATCCCAATTCCCTCATTTGGTCCCACCCCTTCTTTTTGGATGCCCCTGCAGAGGGTAGGGTGCCACTTTTCTTTCAGGGATGGAGGGGTAGTGTTCTTCTAGACAGAAAGCATTTTCGAATGCACAGTGGTCGGAGGAAATTGCCAATTTGCATTTTCAATAACTCATTTTCCTCTGACATCACGCTCAGGATGGGAGGCTCAAATGCTGGTATAATGTTGTTCATCTAAAAAACGGTTATAATTGAATCACTCCGTTTGATCAGTGATGAAAAAGAAAATGGATAGTGAAAACGTTTTGTGTTTTATTTCTTTCTTAATTTACCATTAGACAACAGCTAAAGTTAGGATTTAACAACGGCCTCGCCATCATTTCTGTTTGATAGTCTTTCACAATACTATAGGCAAGAACTCTTCCTAAATTGGTTGAATGCCAATCTCGGATCCCATCAGCTATAGTCTGATCACGATATAACCTGTGGGGACACCAGTGAACATGCCGGGCGTGTAGCCAGCGGTTAGCAATAAACGTGCTGCATTGTTTACAGAATAAGAAACCTTTTTTCCTGTTATTGACTTTAATTAACGGGTCTTACCTTTGCTGAAATGTAAACATCATGATGCAGATTAGTAAAAAGTCAAAATGAAGCTTTGTCAGGTCTGTCCTCAAGAGGAGAAGAAAACTACTCTAAAATGCTTGTTTGTTGAATGGAGGTCAGATCTATCATTTCTGATGCATTCGAAGAAGTCGGGAAATCTGAACGCTGAACAGCTTTCGTGACACAGCGTCAATGAATTTATCTCAAGTTGAAAACTAGATCTAGAACCGATTGTTAGCTGAACTTGCTGCAGATGTCTATTTTTAGAGATTAATAAGAAGCTAAATCATCATCAGAAGACGCTGAAGGGAGCCGGGATGTCATTATGGTGGATCAAGTTCCTTTTTTCTTGCATATGCCGCAGCCTGCTGACACGTGATTGGTCAATATTACTCGGACTACAAGCATACTTCAAATGGAAACAAGAACATTTGCTGTCCCTAAAATCCCCCTCCCTGCCTACAGATTCTACATTTCAATAAATAGAGTTGAATGCTGTGACTTAGCTGTTGGTAGCTAATGGGTGATCAAATATGTTGTTTTAACTTGAAATGTGCTCAAATGTTGTCACTGGATTTCATTATTTGTGGTATTTTTGGTTGCTCCCTTGCTAGTTATTATAAAAATCCTTTTGAATATCCTGGAGAATCTTAGATAGAAAGATGCAAAGGAATATGTTTGTGTAATATTATAACAACCATTTTAGAAATTAGCTTTTCCCTATTTAAAAAAAAGAAAGTATAATTGACAGAACAGTTATTTCCTGTCATACTGTGAGATGTCTCATTTGGTATAGATTTCATCCTTTTAGATCCCCTTTGAGTGGCCAGTAACATTGAGGGCAGTCCAATAGGGTAGGGCCAGGGGGTTGCAATTGGGATCAGGCCAAAGTATCCAATAAATGCTCAGTCCTTGTCCCATTTGCCTTTGAGAAAAGATGTCGCAGCCAGCAGCAGGGATGAGCACAGCTCCCTCTGAGAGCACAGGTGTCATGCGATGGGAAACCACAGCGATGCCTCGGGGGCAGCCGCGACTTTCTCCTATCTGACACACTCAGACCTAATTCCTCTTCTGCTTAACGAGCCACTTGATCATCCTGCCAACATGTGCCGCCAGATCAATTTGAGCAGGGGGAGGAAAAAGCAAGGGTAACGTTTCTCCCTGCTGGAGATATTATAGGCTGCTTATCAACAACAGGCAATAGAGCAAGACAGGCTCTGCTGACCCCCGTGGCCCCCGAGTAATATGGTGGAGTCCAGTATGAAATGAGAGCTTGTTTCTGGTGAGATCGGGGAGGGGTGTTGTTCAGTAGCTGAGAAGGGTGTCAAGAGCAATTTTGCTTTCATTTATGAACAATACAGAATGTGCAGCAGTTGCATTTTGTCTTGTTTACCAGCAGGTTCCAAAAAACAAGTGAAAGGATAAAAATCTGAATCGGACACATTGATCGGATGCGTGTACACTATAAGGGGTTTGACTCCATTTTTACTGTGCAAAGAATAAAGAAATGTACATATATACTGTATGAAACATGCATAGATTTTCCTTTAACAGTGATGGTGCTAACACGATAGCAACCGGTTGTACCTTAGTGGGAATAAAATATATATTTAACAGGCACAGATCGCATAATAGTAGTTCTTCTGGGTGCTTATAAACACACACTCATTCACAGCGTCATTGATAGGTCTTGCCTTTTGTCACAATACATTTCAGCAGCGTTTAAGCTTTTAGCATTGAGGCCTTGAATGCGCTCATATTCTGCTAAAAGCCGTTCGGCTGTTTAATGTAAATGCCCAGCCTTGACACAAGCTTTGCAGTAAGCACAGCAGCAGTACTCAGCAGATCCGCATTTACTTTCTGTTCTACAAAACCAAGGTTAGCATCTCATTGGGAAGCCTGTGATTTATCAGAATATAGTGGGAGGTCAGCAGGGACCCAGATGCTTTGTTTGAACTTTAAGCATAGAGAAATGCATTAAGGTTTACCTCTGCTGGCTCTTTTGCAGCGATCTTAAGACGGTCTCCCGAGATACCACTTTTGGCACAGCATCTGAAAAGGCATTTTTAATGAAGATTGATTTGGTCTGCTTGCATAACCTGCATCTTCCTTTACTTTCCGAGGCCAGAATTCTCCACCTGTGCAAGTCCCAGGTATTTGCCATTTAACTTAGAGGCCTGTCCGTGTTTGTCTAGTCAATTCTTGTTTGCGGAGTTAATTAACATGAAGGAGGTAGGTAAGAATGAAGAGCGGCGCAGGGATTAGTTGGGATCCATTTTGCATTACAGAACAGAGAGGAGATATCTGAAGAGCACTAATACTGAACAAATACAGCACAATATGACAGAATTATTTATTCAGCTGCTCTCAACAACAACCTACTACAGCACAATTAATCTGTCTTTCTGTCAGTCTTACTGTGCAAATTTCACATTGGTTGTCTCAGCTGCTGTTGTGTAAAGTGGTGGAATAATGTCATAATGTACCTGTAAAATCTGGGGATTAGGTTTGCTTTGACCACTTCAACTGAAATTATGTTGTATTTTAACCTCTATTAGGGTCTAAATGAGCAGTGGGTACCTTAAGCTTGCTCCAGTAGATTTCTTCACCTTGCAATCGCAACATGGGCTTTAATGGCTGCAACGTAATATAAACTGGTAACCTTTGACAATTGCTGTAATCTTGTCTTGCAGAACACGGGAGTTGCTGCTATACTGCTGTTTGTGGTTTGTGTTACTGTGGGACTAATCACTATTTTCTCTATGTAGAATCTGTAGGCAGGGACGTGGATTATAGGGATGGCAAGTGTTCTGGTTTCCGTTTGTACTGCACTTGTAGTTCGAGTAATATTGACCAATCAAGTATCAGCAGGCTGCGGTGTATGCAGGAAAATCTGTGTGGAGAGCAAAAGCAGGCGGAACGTAATGCGCCGTAATGACACCCCGGCTCCATCAGCGTCATCTGACAACGAATTAGCTTCTTATTAATCTCTATAAACAGACATCTGCATGCTCACAGCTAACAATCTGCTCTAGGTCTAAAAGTCAACTTGAGACAAATTCCCCTGACGCTGTGTCACGAAAGCCGTTCAGCGTTCAGATTTCCCGATAGAGTTCTTGTTGTTTAGTTTTGTATTTGGTATATAGTGTCCCTGTCTTGGTTTAGTTTGGTTTAGTTGTGCATTTCTTGTAGAGAATTTCCTGTTTTATTTTGTAGTCCTTGCCCCTTGTATGTCATGTCTTGTTTTACTTCCTTCCTTTGTTCTGTTCCCGCCTTTTAGATTGTGTGCCCTGCCTTCATTGTGTTCACCTGTGTTAATTAGTCTCACCTGTCCCTGATTACCCTGTGTGTATTTAGTCTCTGTGTTCCTACCCTTCTGTGCCAGTTCATTGTCGTCCATCCTGTGGAGTTGAGTCTATGGCTGCTTCTCATGTCTCTTAAATTGCATCCATGTTTCCTTCACTTGCGTCGTTCACTTGCGTCTTAGTCCCTCCCACCAGAGATGCATGGAGAGACGCTAGGAAACCAAGAGACCTGTGTAACAAACACCTGCACATGAAGAACAGGCTGCACTCTGTGTTCCTGCTGCAGAGTCATACGGACATTTCTTACCAGCACTATGTCTTTATATTATTTGTTCATTATTTACATTTTTGATCACTGATCATCTGATCTGAATTAATTATTTAATAAGCCCAAATACTGTCTGTTCATGAGCTATGAAAATGATTTATTAGGCTAAAAGTTTCAGGATAAATAGAAATCACGTCACGCTGATCAAACCCGACCTCACTGATGATCACTCTCACACGTAAAAAGTGTTACCTGCTGACAGAGAGACGCTCCTGCTCCCTCTGAATTCATTCATTCATCTGTAATAAAAGATAGCAGGAAATAACTGATCATGACAAGAGGTATTTTTTTAGATTAAATTCATAGAAATTAATCTGTTTTTGCTACTTTTGATTTTTAGACAACTTATTTTTACTCAGATGTTGACTCAGAAAACAAATCAAATCTGCAGTTATTCACTACATTTTATATATTTTACAACAAGTTATGATCAATATTTCATTCTAAACGATAACAGCTTGTCAAATACCGACTCATTATACCGACGTTGTTTATAGTCGGTTTCAAGGCGCCCTGTAAAGTCTGTTTTAAGGTGCGCTTCTTCCTCTCTGCGATATGAAACTCTGGGGATGTTGTGAAGTTTCACATCAGTCCGATCTGCTGCAGCGTCCAATCACTAACTGATATCTAATAAGGGGGCGTGTCGGCCAGTAAAAGTGGAGGCTGCTCTCGTGTATCCTCGCTTATCGCTCATCGGAACTCCCTCCTCTCTCCTCGCTCCTCGCTCCTCTGAGCAGCGATAAGAGCTTTGAGACGATCCTCAATATGGCGGCTCCGGAACTACTTCTGGTTCAAGCGAGGAGCGAGGAGATATCAAATAAGAGACTTGGGAAGCAGCCTATGTCTTTGACCTTCCTTCTGTGATTTTGTTCCTCTTGTCTACTTTGGTAAGAATCTTACCTCAGAAACAGAACCTATCTCTGTAGCAATCCTTTCTGTAACGTTGTTAATCTGTCCTGTCAGTGGCAGAAACTAACACTTCTGGTTGACGTAGCTTGATCGGTTGTATTTGCCGTGAAAGATTACATTGCAGCCATTATAGCCTGATCATGGTTGCCTGCTGGAGCTGTAGGTATAAATCATTCATACTATGTAAAAAAATAGGCCATGTTTGAATGGAGTAGATTATAAATCTTTAAGCAAGACGAGTTGCATTTAAAAATAATTCAAAGTAATGCAAATTTTATTTGACATTTTAAACAGTTAAAAGCGGTGAAAGAACACAGTTGTAGAGTGAACCACAGAACTTATCTGCAGATTAATATCATTTATTCCGCTCTGATTTCTAATTCATGTGTAAAATGGCCTAATTCATCCCAACGACGGCGACCTAATTTTGCTGTCCACGTGTATATCTGACACAAATATCCCAAGGGAACGTTGCACCTTCAAACCTTCATACCAAGGTCTTTATAGAGGACTGCAGTGATATTTGACTAACCCTCATTAGCTTGGCCTTATTTCTAAGACTAATGCCCCCTTTGCTGCTTTTAGCTCCTTCCCTTCAACATCTGAAAGGGGCCATTTCTTTGGGGAAACTGCCTCAATCTGCACTTAATAATTGAGTATTTGAATGGTGACAAAGTGTCCTTTCTCTATTCCTTCTCAAGTGTTAGATTCATTTAAATGAGAGTTACGACAGAGCCCAGTTCTCAGGCTAAAGCTCCGTCTCTGCCGCTCTGCATGCTAGACATGACTTAAGAGAAAGAAATGACTGACTATAGCTTCTGTCATACTCTCGGGTCCCCGAAACCGAGAGCAGAAGTTCCAGTTAGAAAACAACAACATGAAACCCAGTTACATTATTGAGCTGAATTTATGTTAAGTTCAAGTTCAGCTGGGGAGCCATGGATCAATGAGGTCATAATGAGAAGTACTTTGTGAAAAAGAATCTAGGACTAAAATGTTCTTTATTAGACAGTAAACAGACCAAGTTATATTTAGAAACAGTACACCTTAATTATGATGCAGTAACTTCAGTGTAATTGCATATTAGACTCAATATATACTAATTAGAAGCCGGATAGCAGATCCTAACACATTACAAAAGATCATAGTATAATTGGAATTAGATTTTGTACCCTTACCACCAAAGTATGCTCTAATTATACACCACATTTAATGCTACCAACAAGGGCCTGTTTAATTGGATAGCACAGGCTGTAAGGTTAATTAGACCAATAATACTGTATTATATTGGGCAAAGCCTTTATAACAGTCAGGCAAAACACTGAGCGCTCAGAGGAAAATATATTTATTCAGGCCTTATTTAAAATAGTTTCACTTTCTGACTGAGTCATTTGTTGCTCATTAGCAGAAATCTGTGCTGTAAACTGAAGTCAAAGCACATCGTGTCTCATCTAGTCGCTACTTCACACATCCCTCACAGCCTGGATGTTCTGTGTGGAGTTTGTAGGTAGTATTACACAGTCTTATACACAGCCTAATAACAGGATATAAAGATTTTCTGCTGTTAGACTCTTATTAGATATAGTCGGATAACTTTGTGACACACTACAAAAAAGGTTTTTCCTCCATACTTTCTTAGACTCCTCTGGGAAAATGCTGGAAAGTTTTACAACAATTTTAAAAGTTAAGGCTCATAATATGTATGTATTTACAGTCATGTTTTCTTTGTAATGTTGATCATTCCTATTAAGCCACAGTGCAACTGCCTTAAATAATTGAATATTTGGGTTTGATAGTCATTAAATGCAGTCTCTAATTAAAGTAGTTAAGGTGTATTGTGTTCAACTCAAATCTTAATGACTTTAAGTTGTAATCTCAAAGATCACACTTCCCAGATATCCAGACAGTGTTGCATGTGTGACGTCCACAGTTGGCTCCAGTTGTAACTTTTGAATTTCCTCGCTGGCGGTTGCTTTCCTCTTTAGACTGTTTGCCTTCATCTGAACGTCGAATTTGTTTCTTTTTTTCTTTGGATTTTCACTTATTTTTGAAGTTGTATCTGTTTGTTCAGCCATAGTAGATTACTGTTTACTCGCAACACTTGCAGAGACCGAAAAGGAACCGCTTAGCTCCGCCTGCCCTCTCTGGCAGACCAACCACTGCTGGGTGATGGAAAACGCGCCACTAACTGGGCGCTGCTTGTGATTTTTTCCATGAAAGTCATACCAGACACCCAGTCTGTAATAATACTATATACTGCAAATGCAAAGGCTTTCATCAGTGGGCCATAGGCTCAATCACCATTGTGTTACCTCATTTAGTGACAGACAGTGACTTAACAGACATTTATTTACATGCAGCAGTCACACACGATTTCCAGTTTTACACAATATGCAAATTAACTATCACGGTCCCGAATTACTAAGAGATTGATTTTTCTCTAGATGACATTAATAACATAACCATATCTTGGGAGGAGATAAGAAAACAGTTTGCTCATATGTAACCTGCATTCCTTGTATGTTAAATTGATTCTAATCTAATTGATTCAAATTATTGTTGTGAAGCCTTATAAGTGTAAAATAAAAGTGCACCTTAAAGTGTTAACAGCACTGTTGATGTATCAGAGCAGTAATTACGCTTGTTTAACTGCAGGAAGACACTTTGGCAGCACTCTGGTTTGAAAGCTCTCAGAGATGCGTTGTGTCTGCATTGTTTCATGTCCACAGATAATTAGACGCCATGATGTGTAAAGTTTGTTTATGTGCTCTGCTTTTAACCTTTGCAAACTCCAAACTTTCCTTTAAATAATTCCATGAAAAGATCCAATTATGACTTGATTTTGTCACATGTAAGAGCTGTTTATGAGGGTGAAGTGGCCACTAATGGCATTTCAAAAGTGAGAGAGTCAAAAAATAGTTGATGTTATCACTGTAAACAAACAACGCTGTATGCTGCTTGGTTCGATGTTGCTTGGAGATCTGAACCTGGAGACAGCGCTGTATTTAGCTAAATCTGTCAAAATGTGCGGCAGCTGTTGGACGGATTGAAAATCACTGGCAACACGAGCACCACTTTTACAACAACCACCTCTTCAAAGGAGCCAAGGAGAAAAGATTTGACCTCAGAAGCCAGATCCTCTTTGAGAGAGGAAGAACAGCTCTCACAAGAAGCACAATACTTGAAGAAAGATGACGAAAGTTGAGAAAAAAAGGCGACGGCCAAAAGACAGACTGCCACATTTAATGACACTGTGAGAATGTGGACTTTTCTGCCCTCCTTTTCAGGCAGTGATCTGAAGACTATTAAGAGACTGAAGAGGAGAGGAGCAGCGGCTATAGCATGAACTGTAACAGCTTGAGCAAACTCTTCACAGAGGAAATAGACTCCCTATTACTGGATCGCTCTCAGCACTTTGATTTCCTTTGCTATAAAAAAATCAAAGCCCAGCCAGGTCAGAGAAACATATTAGAGCTGAGGGAAATGCACTCAGAAATCTTAAAGCATTCTGTGTGTCGAGTCTGATGTGTGCGGTGCCCTGTTAAATCAATGTGAAAATATCTAAAGTGAGCCCCCTCAGCTTATCTGTCTGCCAGTGTAGTTCACCTGCTAACATTTCTGTAATGACATCAGGAGCTTCTAGCTGTCTTTAAAAAAACAAAAACAATAACAAACCAATTACTTAAAGTAATCCCACATATAATAATAATCCCACAGTACATATGGCTATAAGTTCTGTTACAGGTGTGACTTTGGACTTCACACTTACAATGAATCAAACAGCGTCCTCACTGAAGGTTTTGTTTGTTTGTCTTCATCTAAGCATCGAAATTGTTGCTTTGACTTTGGATTTGAGGTTCATCACATGTAGTTATCAATCTTTTCTTTTATTGTTCGGCCTTAGTAACTATTTACTCACAACTCAGCAGAGACCAGGACCACAGTACCACTTGTCTCTCTGGAGAATTGACCACTTTTGGAGGACAGACTCAGCTTGTTATTTTTCCTGGGAGTGTCAACGTCTTACTACCAAAGAATTCTGCAAAAGCTGCAGGCTTCTTCATCGTCCTGAACTGCACTGGCAGACATCATTTGGCAAAAGACACTTAGAACTTAAAACAAATACATTTAGATTAGATAATTAAATCTTAATCCATGAAAACTCTACATGTGAAGGACTTTGGCTTAAGCAAACACAAGCATCCTAAACACGGGAACCTTATGGCCAAATAAGCTCTAACTAGACATGAGAGGTTCGACTCTTTTTACTAACTCAAGTTTGTATGAGTCACTCACTAAAGAGTGGGGTTTTCGAGTCACTTGAGTCAGTTATCCAGAGTTTGAATCTCCCACTGGCCCCAGTGCCCATAGAGCATGCTCACTCGAGACTTCTGTCGGCCGGTCGGACTGACTTCTGGTTTAGCACTCCGCTAACATTAATGGAGATTATACTTGGAGAGTCATGAATGAGTTAATGGAGATGAGGACTCGTGACTCCCGGTTCAGTGAAAAGAGTGGACTGACTCATGACTCGCACATCAAAAGCTCTAACCCTGAGCTGGAGCTTTTGTAAGCAGTAAGCTGCTCAGTTTGGTTATTTTATTTGTGTTATTTTGTGGTACAACAAAATGATGTTGGTTCCAAACTGACCTCAAACAAACAATGCAGTGGAAGACCAGCAACCTCCATGTTCTGTCAGGTAAAATACTAGATTTTGTCAATGGATTCTGGTAGCTTTGAGGAGAGCATAATAAAGGCTGTATCTGGTTTAAAAATAAAAGCATCTGATCTTAAATAAAAGGTTCTATTACTGTAAAGATCCTTTATGTAATGTTTTCATGTTTTCAGCATCTCGGTGTCAAAAACAAGCCCTTTTAGTGGACGTACCAGGATGGAGCCCTGAAAATAACGTGACAAAGATTACAAGCTGTTTCGCTGAAAAAAGCAACGTACTGAGGCAATTCCTGAACATGTTGTACCCATTAATGATTTTAACCACAAAACCTTGCCCAGGGCCCAGGTTTAACTTACTTCATACGTTTTCATTTAAATAAATGTCTGTTAAGTCACTATCACCGAATGAGTTAACACAACTACTAGATCTCTCCGGCTTCACCTGTACAGAGGTGAGTAATCAAGAGATCACAGTCATGTGTGCCTCAAAGTAGCTTTTAATAGCCCCCTCGTTACACGTTGTGCGCAAAAAGTAAACACCGACATCGTGTGTGACAGTAGCAGCAGCGTCAGGTGCTTGTTTACAGTTCACAGGCAGGTGACACACAGACTGCTGCTTAGTGGTCAGGTCTCTGTGTGCTCTGGTGAAGAGCTACACTAACATGATATCAGACTTTCCTGTTGATAAGTCATGAAAGAACAGAAAATGGCGAGTTTTCCTTTTGCAGCAATAAAGTAGCAGCTTTACATGTTCAGTAAATTTGTCTTACTATCACACATCCTGAGATTTGACCGTTGCACATGCGCACATCGCTACTGCGATTGTTAAACGATTTCTGGTTCAGCCCTGTTCTCAACAGTCGTACCAAACAGAGTGGCTTTAATAAAGCTGCATCGGTGCCATCAAATGCTCAACTGGCCTCTGATAAAGTAGCTTACATGGCTGCTTCATGTAAAGAGCTGCACGCTACAGCTGAGGAATCAATACGACCCTCAGTGGTTTCACATATGATTGATGAAGCAATAGCCAGCAATTTAAGGCTGTCCCTCTGTCAACAATACAATGGTGATTGAGCCAATGGCGCACTGATGACAGCATTTGTTTTTGCAGTATATTGTATTATTATGGACTGGGTGTCCATGTGACATTTGTTGAAAAAATCACAAGTGAGTGGCGCATTTTAGTGACGCGTTTTCCATCACCCAGCAGTGGTTGGTCTGCCAGAGAGGGTAGGCGGAGCTAAGCGGCTGCTTTTCCGCTCTCTGCAAGTGTTGCGAGTGAACAGTAATCTACTATGGCTGAACAAACAAAGGAAAGATCGATAACTACAGATACAACTTCAAAAATCAGTGAAAATCAAAAGAAAAAGAAACAAATTTGACTCTCAGATGAAGGCAAACAGTCTAAAAAGGAAAGTGAGGAAAATTAAGAGTTAGAACCATGACAAAGGGAGCCAGCTGTAGAGCCAGCTGTAGATGTCTGGTTAAATTTGGATGTGTGCTCCTGAAATTGAATGATTTTTGCCAGTGGCTGGCGCTCAAGAGCATGAAACTGAAATATTTGAGATTGTAACTTTAAAGCTTATTGGAGGATAATGCACATGTTTGGACGATGTAATGTATCAAGCTCAAATAACCACATGTATTCAAATTAAGACGAGGCATGTGACATTTACTTAAATTTAGGCCAATAGATATGATATGAATTATACGTTCACGTATAATAAAAATTAATCCAACACATACTTAAAACAAGTCAGACTCCTTTTTAAATCTAAATAGCAGACAGTCGTACACAGAGAGATGTCGTTTCTGCAGTGAAGCTGCTGGCCGCAGTAATTAGCTGATTTAGTTCTGTGATTTATAAAAAGAGTCTTGCTGTTCTTTCACGTGTGAAATTTGTTTAGCGAGACAACATTTGAGAAAGCATGTGGCCCTTTGTTGGAAATCTCCTGAATCAAGGATGTTTGATTGGAATATAATTGTAATGAGCACATGCATATGAATTATGCATTCTGTGAATTATAATAAATCCCACAGTCCTTGTCAATGACAACAACCTGTCATTGTTTTGTTGATTACCGCTGCTGCCTCACTGCCTCGCCTCTTTCCTGAACAAACCTCACACACGTTTAAGCATTCAGTCTGCATGAAAACACAGAGGCAAAACATTCTTTAATCAATGTCATGAATGCTTCACCTCCTGGGTGATTTACTTTCTTTTACATTTATTTCAGTTGATTACATTCATATAATTATTTTGTCTTTTATCAGATGATCAAGCTAGTAAAAATTTCTCACTGCTGGTTCTATATTTAGATCTCTGTAACACAGTTTAAGATCAGTCAACCCGTTCTCATGTGCAGAGCGGACTTGATGTTCTTTCAGAATAAATCTCATATTATCCCATAACCACAATCTGCCTCTACACAACTCCCTGACTTTTTATGATCGGTGCTGTGAATGTAGCAGATTTCATTTGTGTGGCGCTCAATGCTGAGAGAAGGTGGGATTGGAATTTTTCAGTTCTGCCTGGCTGGGGATACACACCAGATTTCGGGTGAGGGAACTAGCGACTTCACTATACAGACATATTAGATAGTTTAATACAAAGACCCTGCCTTTATTAACATTCGGTAAACCAGGCTACTTCAATTACTTTCTTAGAAGGGCCTGATTTAAAAACACGGGGTACCAAGGAGCCGAACATTTTCACGTCCTGTGTCAGAATGGTATAGCCTGGAATGAAACAAATCACCTATATAATCTAAAAATACATTTAAGATGTTGTTTTTATCAATGATGATTATTATCATCATTTTGCATTTAAAACTTTGTTTCATTCAGTTTCCCTCTCCTAAATCCCCTCTGCTCAAATAGACTAAACAACAGACGTAACTTATTAATGGGCTAAATATCCTTCCAGCAAAATGATTATCTTCTAAGAATGAAACAATGCACTGATGAATGTTGTTACCTCCTTATGGCTCACAGCCTGAGAGGTAATGTCTCTTATTACAAGACATTATTTTCAACTAAATATGTTTTTTTATGTTTTATTGGAACAAAATTATTTTCTCATAAATCTTTGTTAGAATTGATATAATTTGTAAACAATTAAAGGCTTGTCTTAAGATAGTCGGGTCAAAGACAGCCTCCGGAAAGGTGTGAAAAAGAAGCCTGAGCTGAGAGATGGTTAAATATTTAATAAAGTGTCTCTATAGTTATAGACTCAGAATTCCCAAAGTGGGGTGAAGACAATTTAGTGCAGCTTTGTCTGACCTCCACATGTTATTGCTCTGGGACCTCGAGACGCCAGCAGTCTCCGATGCTCATATTCAGATTGTATCTATTCTGCCAGCAGAGGAATCGATCGTGTTACAAGTGTAGTGATGCAGCGTTATAAATACAGTGTGGGATTATTCTACTGTAAGCAGCTAGTAGATCAAAGGCCAAGGACACCTCTGTGCAGGGGTTTAACTAACTGATGAAAAGATGAGATCCCTGAATCACAACTGTAGCAAAACACCACCGACCATGCACGCTTTCAGGAGGATGGGTGAGGAGTCACAGGGGGGAGGATGGGTGCAGGTAAATCAAAAAGGGGCTGGTGTGTGGATTTCCTAAACCAAACAAGTTGTTCCAAGCTGTGTGTAATTCACCCCGCAGATGATGGGTTTTACAGCCGTTTCGCCTGTATTCTATCCAGTGGGGATCTGTAAATCTGTCAGGGAGCGAGTCAATTCCATTCCCCCTGCTGTAATCTCATTTGCCTCTGGTGCCAATGGTGCATCAAATGTCGTCGCTGGCTCCCATGGTGGGTGCAGCGCCCGCCTGCCTGCCTGCCGCACTGCCGAGCTGAGCCTGGGAGTAAATCCCACCTGTCCCACATGAGGTGCTCCATCAACCACAAAAATTCATTATCCTGGAATGTTTTAAGGGGCTAATGGAATCCTTATCTTTATTTTTCACTGGAAGAATTTAATTACATGCCGTGGTAAAAATTCCCCCAGTTTATCAGCCCTACATGCATATCTGTCCTATTTTTATTTTAGCCCTCAGACTGTGTGTGTGTGAGGATGTTCCTCGGCGGATGTCTGTGTTTTACAGTACTGACTGCCAATCACAGCATGGAATCATCCTACTGTTACATGGAGCCTGTTCTCTAGGCCTATATATAGACTGTGCCAATAAGACACAAACAAATTAAGGCAGTTAGGGATGTCCTCGTCCTCCTTCACACTCCCTGAACAACATTTGCTATTTCAGTGCAACTCTGTGGTGTATTGTTAACCCATTCATGTCCACAAGCTGAGACAGCCCAAGTTTTCTTTCATATCCTTTTTTAACAGGAGTACTGTTAAACATCTTTTTACTTATTTGTATTTTACGTCTCTGTTTATTGTTCTGCACCTAAACACTAAGTTAAATTTTTTATATGTGTAAACCTATTTGGCAATAAACTTGATTCTGCTTTTTTACTTGTACCGTAAATTCCAGAATATAAGATGCAGTCTGTTTTTGGGGGTATCCCAGAGGGAAAAAGGTTTTCTATAGCTACAGTATTTATTCATAATAAAAGCGTTATTTCAAAACAATTTCAACTCATCTTCATTTAAAACACAAATTGTAGTCGATTTTACAATAAGCAAAGGGTTGCTTTCTAAAAGAGTAACCCAATGTGACTAATGAATGTCTAATGACTAATGTATTGTACTATAGTATTACACAGAGAGGGCTGTATCTAAAAAATCACAAGGAGTTATGTCAAATGCTTTGTGTCATTAGATTCAAAACTACTTCAATATTAATGGCATGAACATTTATACAGTGTGAATCAGATATTTAGCATGTCAGATAACTGTTAAAATTGTTATTGTGATTTTTGTAATTGACTTTTGTTTTTTGTTTTTTTTTGCCAATTTGCTTCCAATAAAACCATGATAAATATGTGAAATCAAAAATGTATTCTGTAATGTGTAGCCACATGTCCTAAGAGTTTGCACTGTGAATTAGTGTTTCCATCTCTACCAGAAAAAAAGAAGTTAAAGTCACTTAAAAAAAAAAGGAGGTTGATGCTGCGAATGCATCACAATAATATCAATGACCGTTTATAGATGGACAACGCGTCTCCACCTGCTCTCATTGTACAAAATTGAAGCCAAAATTCCGTCTTGCGATGGTGACGTCATTTGGAGCCAGACTCTGTGCAGTAGTCTGGCGATCGGTGGGTGGAGCCGCATGTTGGCGTAACAACAGAACAGCTTCTTGTGTTGGTCTGCGGTTAATGTTTACATGTATGGAAACTTCAATTACTGTAATGATTGTTTTAGTACATCTCCTCTCGCTGTTCCTCCTCTACTCTGCTAATCCGGAACAGATCGGCTGCAGGAGCCCCATTTGTCAACAGAGCTGTCAACCACCCTTTTTACATCATCAAATAACTAATTAAAAGTAAACTTGTCAGAAAAATGAACACTTGGACGTAAATCAGCATGATAATAACTAACTATAATGACAGAAACCATGTTTGAGAAAAATGTATTTGATGTGTACTTTGATTTTATAGTTTGACTCATGTCCCATCTGTTAACATGGAGGAGGCGGGCTTTATGACCTATACTGCAGCCAGTCAGCAGGGGGCGATAATGAGGGTTTGGCTTCACTTTTAGGGAGCTGTCATGTCGTCCATCTTTTTATGTACAGAGGAAATGTGATCACACTGGCGGCTTTTACTTTCAGCATGACACACTTGCTCGATTGTAATAGTTCTGTAGGGTTGTGTGTGTTAGAGTGTGTGCGTGTGGATGGAGGGGGTTGCATGTCAGAAGCAATCCACAAAGATTAAAAAAGCAGGGAGGGGATGCGAGTGAAACTATCTGTTGTCACATTTTGTTTAGGGAGCGATAACGCTGAAATATGTTTTGTTCCCAAAAAAAATTTGGCAGAATTTCTTTGATGACAAGTCTTTTTAAGTGGAGGCTGCAGATGTTAGAGTTGGAGCTCGTTAAAGACGAGCGTCTCTGTGCTCCGCTGTCGAGGGTCTCGGTGATTAGGGAGAGAGATAAAGAGGAGGCGTTGCTGTGGCCTCTCGCTGCAGAACATCTCCCACCACACAATTTAGGGCCGCCAAGTCGCCTTCAGATCCACAGAAAGTTAGTGCAAGGTAATAATTAGAGATAATTTCATCAAATTGCAGTGACGTAACACAAAGCCTGTAAGTGTCAATGGTGTATCAGGGTTATTAGAAAAAAAACAGCAGTTATTGTTTGGTTCTTTTCTCTTCACCAGAATTTAATCAGCTACTGTCTTTTCCCATCTGCGCTCTCCATTTGGAAACACTTGCTGCTGTCAATCATATACAGTAATTGTAATTACACAATAACATGAAAGTATTAAAAGTATGGACATGTTTTGTAGGAAGGTATTTAGGAAGTAAAAAGTGCCTTTTAAATCCAAGGTTACATTGTGGTGTGCAGTGCAAATAGCTGAAAACAGTAAATGACAATATAATAGCAACAATAGGAGAATGAGGAGAAGAGAAAGGAATATAAGCCTGATGATCTTACCACTTCAGGAGTAACAATATAGAAAATAATAGAAACAAGTAATATAAAGTGGGGCCAGCACGTGTAGAGCATAAAAGGTAATGATGTTACAATAAATCCTGCATTCTTGTAGGTAACCAGGGTCTGGGAACATTAGATGTGCAGTCACATCTTCATCATCTATGTTACAATACAGTGTAACAATTTCATTTAGCAGACGCTTTTGTCCAAGGTGACGTACATCTGAGAGTTAATAGAACACAAGCAAAGATTAAGACAGGAGTGAACAAAGGCAGTTTATAGGGCATTAAAAAAAAATCATCATCATCAGCAACATCAACAAGATCAGTCATCATCATCATGAAAATCCTAGTCAGCATAAAATACATCCTCAATGTTATAATCATCAATAGCATCAATATCATTAAGGTCAGAGTTGTTCATAAAGAGCTGGGTCTTTAGCGGACCAAATGGAGTTTGGTACCTCGTTCCACCACCTGGGGACTACTGAGGAGCAGAGTCTAGTTAGCAACTTAGGGCCCTGTTGTGATGGGAGTACCACTACGCTCTGCCTTTCATTGGCAGAGCATAAAACATCTTTTTTTTCTGCTACCAGAGAAAGCACATCACATATAACACATATAATACACTGATGGATAACAAGAGCTAGATGGAGTTGAATTTAAATTGGGCCTGAACTGAACTCTTCATGTGCACAAACACAGTTGATCGTTACCAGGGCAGATAAAGCGAGGCGTGTGAAGAGGAGCATGCTGAGCTGAGCACAGGTATCGATAGAATTTTAAACAGTGTAGTCCTGCTTTCCTCTTCAGGCAGTATGGAAGTGTGGAAGCTTAACAAATCTCTTCTTGCACAGGCCTGTGTCCTGTTGAAGAGAGCTGTAACATTGATTCTGATGTAGTTAAAATGTTGATATGGTTGTTGACTTGATGAGGCTCTAACAGAGACGTTTAAACATTTGCTCATACATATTTAACTCACAGTACCTCTAAGATGAATAATTTCACTGAGTTTTATCAGAAGTGTAGTTAAAATTATGCATCAATAGTGTTGTATGACTCTTTCCAATCTAGAGAGCACTCAGAGGTTGCAGAGCTCCATTCAATCCTGTTTGATGTGCAAATGTGCAAACATAATCACAATATACACCGATCAGCCAAAACATGATGACCACTGACAGCTCGAGTGACTAACATTGATTATCTCTTGACAATGGCCCCTGTCAGTGGGTGCGATATGTCAGGCAGCAAGTGAACATTTTGTCCTTGAAGTTGATGTGTTAGAAGCACGAAAAATGGGCAAATGTAAGGATGATTTTGACAAGGAGACTAGACGACTGGGTCTGCAGTGGTCAGTACCTACCAAAAGTGGTCCAAGAATTAGAATCAGGTTTATTGCCAAGTAGGTTTTCACATACAAAGAATTTGACTTGGTGTTTAGCTGCAGAACAATAAACAGAGAGGTAGAATAAAAAAAAAAAGTAGGTAGCTAGGAGCAGCAGTAGGAAAAGGAAAAACCATTAACCAGCGACAGGGTCATGGGCAGCCAAGGCTCATTGATGTGCGTGGGGAGCGACAGCTGGCCCCTGTGGTCTGACCCAACAGAAGAGCTACTGTAGCTCAAATAGCTGAAAAAGTTGATGCTGGCTCTGATAGAAATATGTCAAAACACACAGAGCATCGCAGTTTGTTGTGTATGGGGCTGCGTAGCCGCAGACCAGTCAGGGTGCCCATGCTGACCCATGTCCACCACCGAAAGCGGCTACAATGGGCACATGAGCATCAGAACTGGACCATGGAGCAACAGAAGAAGGAGGCCTGGTCTGATGAATAACGTTTTCTTTTACATGAGTGTGTGCGCGTCACTAACCTGGGGAAGACATGGCACCAGGATGCACTATGGGAAAAAGGCAAGCTGACGGAGGCAGTGTGATGTTTTGGGCTGGGAACGTTCTGCTGGGAAACCTTGGGTCCTGCCGTTCATGTGGATGTTACTTTGACACGTACCACCTACCTAAACATTGTTGCAGACCAAGTACACCCCTTCATGGAAACAGTATTCCCTAATGGCAGTGGCCTCTTCAGCAGGATAATGCGCCCTGCGACACTGCAAACATGATTCAGGAATAGTTTGAGGAACAACGAGTTCAAGGTGTTGGCTTGGCCTCCAAATTCTCCAGATCTCAATCCAATCAAGCATCTGTGGGATGTGCTGGACAAACAAGTCCGATCCATGGAGGCCCCAACTCACAACTTACAGGATCTGCTGCTGCCAGATACCTCAGCACACCTTCAGCGGTGGAGTCCATGCCTCCATGGATCAGGGCTGTTTTGGCGACAAAAGGGGACCTACACAATATTAGGCAGGTGGTCATAATCTTATGGCTGACTGGTACATGTCTGGATATGTTTCCAATGGCAAAAGAATTACGTCACATCATCTCAGTGTTTATTCATCATGTACTAAACTGAAAGTACTTCACAAACTTAACATAGATTTCTAAAAAGCATAAAAGCACACTTCACTATAATGTTCAATGAAATAACATGAACATGGCAGCTGGTTGTGAAAAGAACTGTATGTACACCATGATTAATGTTGTCAATAGTGTTGCTTGCTTGTGAGTTGGAATCGTCTTTTATTTGCTTTGTCTGTGAGTTGCCATCAGATATTGTTTGCTTGTTTGTGATTCAGATCCTCTCATACTTCTTGTTTGAGAGTCGGATCTGGGTTTGATCAAAATGTAATCAGGTTTTTCTTGATCTATGCTACACCGTTCAACCAAAGGAAAAAAGGCATCCTTTGTGGAATTAAATAAATACTCTTTGCACAAAAAGGGAACAACAGCATTATTTATTTAGCCAATTTTTATATATTCATTCATACATATATTCACACGTCAAGAACAATATGTTAGAAACCAGCAATCTGGATTTCCATGGAACACTTAAGAGACCTGACAGGAACACTTGCATTATGGGTAACATGCATTAGTGCTTTTCCCCCAGGGGGGTGTGGCATCTATTTTTAGTGCATGTTTATCTTTGCATTGTTTAGGATATAAATGAAACAGTGAAGGTGTAGAAGTGTAACAGGTGGAATAAGCTGGTGTTGATTCCTTTTTTCCCCCCACTAAAATGTCATTTACAGCAAACTATGTTAATTTCCACAGATGGTGTGTGAACACCCAAGGACACCACACAGCACGGCTGAATTTAAAGCTCATTACAGATGACTAAAGAGAATACATTTAAAGGGGCTGAGTGCATTTAGATAACTACTGCAGCTAACCAACTGCAGCAGCCAATCAGCAGAGGCTCAAGCTTGTTGTTGTGTTTCACTTTTAAATAAAATCATATCCATCTGAGAAGGAATCTGGGAGTAGCGTCTGGGTGCTGTGGATCTCACCTTAAACCATTTTTGTGTGTGTTGTTTTGGCCTTTACCTTTATTGGATAGGACAGCTGAGTAGAGACAGGAAATATGGAGAAGACAAAGGGGTTGACATGCATCAAAGGCCAGAGTCTGAGTTGCACTGATGCAACTTTTGGATGCCCCATATACAGAGGACTTTGCAATGGTATATGGGGCGCCTACACTACCAACTGATCTAAACTGGCTCCCTGCTTTGCTAGAATTTGAACATTTTCACTTTGTGAAAAGCAGCAGTTAAAACCCTTCAAATAATGTCTTAAAGAGGGGGAATTATGCTGTTTCACATTTTAACACATATATATAATTTTACAACGTGGGATGTCCAGACTAAATGTGGGTTAAGTTTCATCTGTCGGGTACGTTGGAGTAATCCCCAGGCTTCTCAGCTCAGTCTGCAGGCTGCTGTGAACGCCAGGTTTCACACAGTTTTACCAACAAAGTGCAGCCTCAGCAGGCTTCTGAGAGCTGTCCAATCAGAAGAAAGCAGGCTTGTAGGGGCTGGGTTTCTTAAAGGGACAGAGCTGAGTCCTTTCAAGCAGAGGCTGTATAAGGGCCTGCACAGATCATCAGTGTGATTTTTTTTTTAACTGTAAATTATGCCAAGCTACTCCACAGGTATCACAGAGTGAAATATGAAGCTTGAAATTAGCATAATCCCCCCTTTAATGGTGTTGTATGTTTGCTTGTGGAGAGTTGATTACTGTCTTTTGTAATGTTTATTTGTACTTGGGAAGTGGCAGCTTTGTATGTGATTGAAATTATAAAGCAGATTTGTTTTCTGGGTGCTAATTTAATATATAGAGCACATCTTTGTAATATTTTAACGACAGGGCTATCACCAGGAACTGAGCCCTCCTTTAATCAACGCTCGCTGGTTTGAAAGAAAATGTCAACAATACACGTGTTGCCCTTTCTCTTGTTTTGGCTCCATTGATAACTTCTGGTTGCAATAAAACTCCACTTTCAATTTCAGAATCTAAATGTCAAAGAAGCAGGGGAGTCACACACAGTATTAATGTGCAAATAATGTTCCACGTTTTAATTTGAAGGTCAGTTTTTTTAAATTGAAATACTCATCTTCTTTTTGAGCCTTCTGGTGACGTTCCAACAGATGAACATAGGTTACTTTGAATTATGGTCAAGAATTATGCATTAGATCAAAAGTCTGTGAATAAATAAGAGAATTTAAGTGGGCTTTATTCCCATCTGTACGTGCTTTTCAGCAAAGAAAGTCTGAGTGTGATGTTTCAACTGATGGAATGAGATGATGATGTAATTGAAACATGGTGAACAAATCAACAAACCTACATTAGACAGTGAATTGTAATGTTGGTCAGGGGCCCGACCAGACTGTTGTGTCCAAACCACAGATTGCAGATGTGAAGTGTAAAGCCAAGTGTTTTAAAGGGTAAAAGGACTGTACCTTCACACTCATTCACACACTGATGGCAGAGGCTGCTACCTCAAGTACCTAACTGTCATCACATTCACACACACTATGCCATCGGGAGTAATTTGGGGTTCAGTGTCTTGCCCAAGAACCCTTCGACATGTGGACTGAGGGAGCTGGGGATCAAACCTCCAAACTTCTGTTTGAAAGTCGACTGACTCCACCACTGAGCCGCAGCCACTTTAAACTTGTATTTTTTCTGGTGCCGGTTTAGCTTAGCGGTTAAATCGCACGGCCTATGTAGAGAGAATACAGTCCTCAATGTGACGGCCCCGGGTTCAACTCCCACCCTCGGCTCTTTGCCGCATGTAACCCCCCCTAGCTTCCCCTGTCTCCGACACTATCCACTGTTCTCTCTCTAAATAAAGGCATAAAAGGCCAAAACATAATCTTAAAAGTAATAATCTTGAAGATTTTCATGTAAATGTAAAATAGAAATTTAAAATGAAATAGGTCGATTAATTATTTAATATTATTTAACCCCTAATACCCTTAATACTACCACATCAACTCCGATATACAGTAAAGCAAAGTCAGACCTACTCTGGAGCTTCAGGTGCCCTGGGCTTTAACCCGGGTAACATCCCTCGGAGCGGCGCCGCACGGCCAGTTCGGTCTCTCTAGATGACGATGTGCAGGTCACTCCGTGTTGTGACTGGTACTGGATGGAGGCTGAGTGCGTTTCCTGGGCTCTGGGTTTGAGGCTTGTCAGAGCCCAATTGGAGCAAAAAGAGAGAGAGCTGCTCTTCTCTCTTGATGTGTCACAGTCCTTTAATGAAGCATTTGGTTAATAATCATACACATTTTATTCTAAATGCAAATATATAAAACAAAGCCACAATCAACTCAGTTCATTGGAGTGTGTCCCAAAATTTACATCCTGTCTCTGTGGAATGTTGAAACAAATGGGGGAGAGGGTTGTAAACCCTCCTCTGATTCCATTAGTGTCCACTTTGATCCAGAGCAGAGCTAGCGGTCTAGCTCTCTTCCTGGTGGGGTCGAATGACCAGGTCAGGCCTGGATCAGACCCATCCTGATGCCACGCTACATAAATAAATGTCTGTTAAATCACTATCTATCGCTAAATGAAGAAACACAATGGTGATTGAGCCTATGACCCACTGATGAAAGCCTTTGCATTTGCAGTATTACAGACTGGGTGTCTGTGGCGACTTTAGCTGAAAAAATCACAAGGGGCACCCAGTAAGAAGGCGTCCCCTTCTTACGTACATTATGTGGTATTAACCACTGCTAAGAGACATTTATGGTCCCAACAGGAACACACCTACAGACTCTGGCTGTACCCTCACTTCTCCATGAGCGCCACTATGAAATTCAACTTTGAGATTTTGAGTGAAATGTCTGTTCATGTTTGATTAAAAAATGTTTTGATTGTTAATTTTGTAACATAAATTGAAGGTCTCCAGAGGATATATTTTTATTAGACCTAATGGTTCCTCTAGTGTCATCATCACATCAAGATTACAGTTTGTACAATACTTAATAGTTATTGGCCAAAAACCTTCAAAACGAATTCACATAAGCATCATCACTGTAAGCACATGAGAATGCTACTGTTAGCATTTAGCTCAGAGCACCACTGTGTCCAGAAATACAAGACCACAGAGCCAAAAAGATACAGCCTCGTTTATCAATTTCTAAAATAATAATTTCTCTTGCTTTCATGGCAAAGTGAGTCCTTGAAATAATTTACAAGTTTGAAATGAACTTCTGGTGTTGGGCCACTTCTGACTGGGGACGCTCTAAAACTTCTGTTGCACAGGGCAGGGAAGGGCAGAGCCACACAGACACGCACCGACACACACTCACACGTACACACACACTTACACAGTAAAGTATTACACCACATATGTGCATCCGGACTCGGCTGTCTGGAGGTGTCCAGGTGACCTTCTTGCTTGACTGAACAAGAGGATTATTTCTGGGGGTGTTCAGGGGGACTTAAACGGTGACAGATGGCTGACGCAGCAAAAAGTGGGGGAGGAATGACAACCTTTAAATATTGTACAGGGAGTATGACCCGCTCAACATGTACAGGAAGCAAACCCCAGATTTCAACATGTTATGACTACCAATTCATTGCATAATTGTTCATCTAAATTTGTGATGGTCAATGACTGGTCAAGGCTCACCCTTACTGACAGGATCCAATCAGAAATACAAATAAATTGCAGCCTTTTTTTATTCCCTAGTTTTGGGGTCAAGCCCTAACCAACATGGAACTAGTTTTTGCAATTAACCCTGTGTTAAAGACCAGAACCATTTTTTTTTAAATGCTCTGCTTGAAATAATAAATTGTGTCTGACATGTTTTTTTCTGCAAAATACGTTTAATTACCTTCTAAGACATATCCTCCTTCTCCCTCATTAAAAATTCCTGAATCTGCATAGTCCCCGCCCACTATATACTTAGCTAGCTTGAAATGTAGTAATTAGTAGTAGTCACGTTAACGTTAGTAGTCAGTAATGAATTTGCAAAAATTAGGACGACGGTTACAGCTAGTTCGCACATCGCCGAAGTGGTTGCCATGTTGCACATAATGATATGCATAGCTTCATCCCGTCCATTAACAGGATTGGCTCCTTAGGTTTGTGATGTCTCAAACCTGCCAATCTGAAAACGTGTTGTTCAGCCTGTCCTTGGTACACTGCAGTTTAACAGCAGACAGGCCCAGCCATGGAGATGACTGCTTATGTTGTCCCTGATATGTCTTGTAGCACATGAAGAACACCACGTGGAGATGTTTACAAGGTTAAACACTGGATTTTTACCGGAGGAGGTTTTTTAATTATAACGGTGAGTTCAAAAATGATGAAATGTTTTTTTTTTTTGGCTTCATTTTTAAGTCATATTTTTTAAGTCTAACCGGATAGTGCTTAATTATTCTAGCTAACTTGACTGCTGCTTTATTATGAAACTCTTTTTCAAACTCTAACCAGACTTTGTTTATGAATTATTGTTAACTTGATTGCTGCTTACAAGGTTATCAAGTACTCTTAATTTTATATCACTATGTTGACCGGGCCTCGGAGCCCTGCAGGTGCAAAAATGACACTAGAGAGGGGTGCCTAGATCGTCTGTAGGCCACAAAACCAAACACCCTTTTGTCAGTCACTATACTTCATGTACTCTAAATCAGGGTGCGATCAATTGCATCACTGAGCTAAATCTTAACTCAAGGCAGTACTTTGTTCTTAACACGGTGAGTAAATAAGCACTACAATTTAGGTACAACAGTGGCTGTGAGAAGATATTGCAGATAGTCATTGATTAAAGGTGCTTGTTGATTTAAAGGGCCAAGAATACTTAGATTTTAATTAACCACATAATGAGCACCAGGGTCCAGCATTGATAAATACTCTAACATGCCGGGGGAACTGGTGCTCTGACTCCACACCTCATCACATAGTACTGTTTCCTGGCAGACAGAGATCTGGGATGTGACACACTTCCTCTATTTCAGCACACTCGCTTCCTCTCCCTCTGCCTGACAGGCCTCATCAACTAACAGGCAGGTCTGAGGTTGCCGTTTAATCTCAATGACCCCTCTGCCATGGCACAAGATGCAGGTAACACAACAGTCTTAAGATAGGAGGGAAGAATTGATGGGTAACCTAGAAGTGTCCAGGTTTTTTTTGTGTGTTTGTGTGGGTGTGTGGTCGAGCACTGCTGCCACGCTCCCAGCATCAACCCGTTCCCAGTTTCTCACTTGGCACCTATTTTTCCTTTTTACAGCTAGTGTTCACAGAGGTTTGTAGAGTTTGTCACTGCTGTTTGGGTGCATTTGTTTGGCTCAGTTGTCAGTGTCTACCAAAAATATCTTTGTAACAGTTTAAGCTGCAGCAGAAATGATGACTCAAAATGCCGAGCAAAGCCGCAAGCCAGGCAGAAATTATATCATGACCTTGACCTAGAGGTGTGCAGGTGCTGCAGCCTTCAAGCTGACACTTATTTTTGTTGTGCTTGCATCCATCTTTACCAGCAGAGTCAAAGGAGACACATAACAAGCTGAGACAGGACAGGCGGACCATGTCACAGCAGTTAGTGACAGAAAGATAAGATTACAATTCAGGGCATGGAAGACAGAACCTTTTATATAGAGAGAGTATATGAATTGCAATAATGAAAATAGAGGTAAATGGATAAAAATGCAACATCACACATGCAGCAGTGGCACCAGGGAATAACAGGTGCTACTGACAATAAGAAAGTAAAATTACCAAACAAAAGAGATCTAATAATCCTTTGATTAATATGCACATCTCCTGAATGTAAAACGTAAGCACAATTTATTCCAAGCACTGCTATTGGACAAAATAAATGCATACAAAAATTCAATCAAAGTTAAAGTCATCACTTAAAGCATCTGTGGAGTTACACAATACTTCAGCTGACGTTACCTTAAAGGGCCAGTTTGCCGATTTTCAACCTCAGTCCTATCATGCTATTATGCCATTATGGTAGGAAAAAAAAATGCAATTTCACTCTGTGACTTTGGACTCTATCTAAACCTCCACCAGACTGTAAAATGCACCATCTGGCGGAGGCCAGGAAGCTGGCATGTCCGATGGCATGTCTCATTCAAAATCGTCAGGTTTAAAATCTGCAGACCTGAAGCTTTTTTAGACAATCCACCGGTATATTCTCATCGTATTTTGGATTCTGTACCGCTCTGAGCCGGTAGTAAGTATTAACAACACTAACTTACAATATTAATGCAGCTTGTCAGATAGTCCTCATCATCCTCCGTGTTTGGCTTCACAATTTCTCTGTTACGGCCTGGTACTGTTTGGAACCCAAAGCAGAGACGGGAAAGCGGTAAAAAATACAGAAAGATTTCTTTACAGATTTACACAAAAAAATGTTCAGAGCAACCTTTGGCGACGGGAGGCTGGCTGGCTTGCGGTGACTCGCCAGAC
Source organism: Semicossyphus pulcher (assembly GCF_022749685.1). Classification (NCBI taxonomy): domain Eukaryota; kingdom Metazoa; phylum Chordata; class Actinopteri; order Labriformes; family Labridae; genus Semicossyphus; species Semicossyphus pulcher. The sequence goes on along the minus strand of NW_027211604.1, from coordinate 30,536,375 downwards.
AGAGGAAACAACACGAGGACCGAGCACATGGAAATGCTCAGGTACAGAGCACGCAAAAAGGCAGGCAGGCAGGCAGGCAACTCACCAAAACCTGCGGACACGGAAAAACACGAGTCAGGAAAACACAATCAATAAGGACAACAGATAATGTAGTTCACCACGAGTGTCAGCTCCACAAAAGGAATTGGAATTATCTGGCGTTGAAGAGAAGGCGAAGCCAAGCAGCTTAAGTAGAGGGAGGTTGATGAGCTGATAGAGATCAGGTGTGCCTTGTCAGCCTGCTGCAGGTGAAGCCAGCCACGCCCCGTGTCACACACCAGCACTGCAGGAGATGAGAAGAGAAAAGGGAGGGGGGGGAAAGGGAGAGCAGAGCAGACCAAAAACCAGAACAGAGTCCAACAAAAAACACAAGGCTCACAGTCTCCACCATATTAGCAATTAGCATTCTGTCAATTATAGCCACCAACATCAATCTCTATTCTTTATGTGATAACAAAAGTAAAGCCATCCAGAATCAGCTGGTCAGCTTTAACACTTGAATGTATTAACTTGTTGTATTTCATAGAAGTGAAATGCAGTAAAGTTCAATCAGGAGAGACCAGTAAATGAAGTAAGGAAGAACATTTATTTTACAATGATGAAGTGGTAATGAATCATGGTCAGAAGTCTTTGGCGCTTGGATGCTACGGGGAGATATGGTGACTGAAGGATGTCAGCCCTGAGCAGCTGTAAGATATATCCCCCCATGGAGTCTGGACACTGGTGGTGGAGGTGTTGGCTGATGATATGATGAAGCTGATGATGAAGATTGGGCGGTGATGGGGAGGTGGAGGGTCGCACATAAGGAAGGCATGAATAAACTGGAGGTAGAGGAAAGCCATATTTAAACAGACAGCAACAATATGATAAGACTAAGAATGAGGACCTCTGCAGATGATCCAGAACGCAGCAGTGCGACTGGTATTCAGTCAACCTAAAACAGCACCTGTCACGCCACTGTTCATATCCCTCCACTGCTCATATCCCTCCACTGCTCATACCCCTCCACTGTTCATATCCCTCCACTGCTCATATCCCTCCACTGCTCATATCCCTCCACTGCTCATATCCCTCCACTGTTCATATCCCTCCACTGGCTCCCAGTCGCCGATCGCATCAAATTCAAACCCTGTTGCTCGCTTACAAAACAGCAACAAAAACGGCTCCTGCCTACCTGAACGCCCTCATCCAGGTCTACACTCCGCCCACTACGCTCTGCCAATGAAAGGCGCCTGGTACTCCCATAACAACAGGGCCCTAAGTCACTAACTAGACTCTGCTCCTCAGTAGTCACCAGGTGGTGGAACGAGCTACCAAACTCCATTTGGTCCGCCGAGTCCCTTTCACCTTTAAGAAGAAGCTAAAGACCCAGCTCTTTCATCAACGCCTCTGACCTTAATGAAATTGATGCTATTGATGATGTTGACATTGAGGATGTGGTTGATGTTGATTAGGATTCTCACTTCCTGTCGGCACCAGTGTTCGATGGCACTTGAAGCTGTTTGTTGGCTCTTACTGACTTCGTTCCCTCCTGTCTTGATCGTTGCTTGTGTTGTATTAACTCTCAGATGTACGTCACATTGGACAAAAGCGTCTGATAAATGAAATTGTAACATTGTAATTGTAGGACGTGCTGCAGTACTACGAGGATGAGTGAGCACACGTGAGGGGGCATGCAATCAGACTTGCAATGATACAAACAAACCAAAGCACATTATTACAAAAGAAAATCATTACAAAAGTGAAAAAATATAATTATAAACATAGTTTTGTAAATAAATAAGCCCTATCCATATATCCAAGTTTATATAATGCCTTTTTACTCTAAAAAAGTGTGGAGTTTAAGACCCTGCTAGCCCCTCCCTCCCGCTCTGTTGCATCCATGCAGAACAACAGACTCAGTTTAGCTTTCTGTTCCCTCCCTCATTATGTTTTTTTTTCTGTTTCACTGTAATGTAACAGACTGAACTTGGTACCACAGTATCTGCTAATGTTTTATTTACACACTCTGACTGTCAGTGCTTGACTAAAGCAACTGCATGAGACTACCTGCACTGATCTAACATTAAAGCAGGTTTTCTTCTGTGGTGTATCACACACACTCTGTATTGGATGGAGGAGCAGTTAGGTCTATTTATCTTGTTTTGTTTGGATGGTAAATTGCATCTGGAGTTCATAATTTGTCCTGCAACTGGGCAGCAGGTTCCAGGGACGCCGACCCAGTCCTCTCTTAATTACTGCAGAAGATAAACAATCACATATATCATGTGAGAAGATGGCAGTAAGATCACACGCAGTGTTATGTGGACTGTAGTCAAGGTCAAACCCACACACTGTGCTGGTGTCACAGCAGTATTTTATCAGTCTCAGCTTAGAGCTGCGGAAAATAGTGATCATTCAACTCTATTTTATAGCCCCTTTTTGTGACTTGTCAACAATTAGATTTCCTTTGAGGCATCCATAGGTAGTTCATGGTATGCTATATATGTAACAGAGTATAAATGCAATCACATACAAATTATACCTCTTTAGCTTTGAACATACCTTTAAGCAGGGCTGGGCAGGGTCTTGCTTTGCATGTGTACATACAACCTGAGCTGAATATTCTCTTCTCCTTGTCTGTTTGATGTCTGTGTTCTCTGTTTTACGTTCGTTAACTGTAACTTTACTTTAACTGCCGAGCTGTCCCTCAGAAGAGAGGTGTTAATCTCAAATGGTCAAAAAGAGGTTGAATAAAATAGATAAGTATCTATTGCCAGATCTGTGTCTGAGGCAGAGACAGGTTTCAAACAAAGTACATCTTTCTCCTGATTTGTCCGTTTCAGAATATTAGAAAGATATGCGGCTTGTGAAAAAGTGGTCCAACATTTACTTTGGTAGTAATGTGGTGAGATAATCCTGGCTCAGATTCACTTCTCCCACTTGAATGAATACTCAGAACCTGCCGCTTTAGTCTCCAAACGGAGCGGGGCTATGGCGAAACCCATCAGAGGCAGATACAGGAAATGACTCTCAGCATGCTGTCTCCTTCCTGAACCATCTGTGTTGCTGCAGTGTTAGCCGGCAGGTGTGCACACTTTTTGTTTTGCCTCCATATAGTTTGAATATTCGGGATTAATTGTTGGCTTGTAGAAGTAAATGCGTCCCCAAAATCGTACCCATTATTTTCAGTGCAATGTTATCGTAACCGATGACAACCAAAACCTTTAAAATGAACCTGGTTGGTTATGAATCAGAATATTGCTTTGAAGTACAGTTCATACTTCACAAGAAAGCTCCTGCAGTATTTTTTCACACAAAGTTCAATAGCATTTTCCTTTTGAATATGCATTAAAAGCCCTCTGCCTAAAAAAGAGAAAAGTTTGTGTTGCCACAAGGCTTTGCATATTTCTTTGGTTAATGTATTATTACTCACAGTTAAGCTTCTTTTTCCCTTCCCGTAGGAGCGTTCGTATAGAGGCTTGATTTAGTCAACAAAAAGAATATAACCACATAATAATTAGATGTGTGCACCTTCAGCCTTAAGCTGACACTTTTATAAAGCTTTACTGAAAAAAAACTCCATAGAGCAGCAGAATATGTGTTTGTTAAAGTGCCTCTGCACAAGGGAAGAAAAGTGTGTTTGTGTGTGTGTATGCATGTATGTGTGTGTTTGTCCCCTTGGAAAAAAAGCTGAGATGAAATAAACAAACAAGTCAACACCATTGCCATTAATTATAAGTGAGCCGCTCTCCAGATTATAAAGACATCAAAGTTTAAAGTGCTTTCTTTGTACTGTGCGTTTGAGCTGTGGGAATTAGAGAGTCCATCGTCTACAGAGGGATGTTTTAAAGCCTCCGGAAATTTGGCTTGAAATAGTAAAAATGTATATTATATCAAAGTTGAAAGTCTCATTATGCATCCACGAAAATCAGATAAAAATAAATCTTCACAGCTATTAAATAACCTGATTCAAAAAACAACAGCTCATTTGCTGGTGAGACCATTTCTTAAGATTGTGGAGGAGTGGCACACTTTGATTGACATCTGTCTGGTGCAAGTGAGCCTGTAAGTTTGAGTTGTCAGAGTCAGAGGAGGAATCGGAAGCCCTGCCATCTTAAAATTTTCAGGAATGCTCCTTACTCCTTACCATGATATGCCACTTCATTCAGATATTATACACAGAGGAGGGTTTCCCTCTTTGGCAGGGTGGGGGTTGGGGGGTCAGGAAGCCATTGCTGAGGATGATAAAGGCAGCATTGTCGGCATCAAGGCATCAATCTCTTTATTAGAAAGTAATGGTCACTTTCTCTCGGGGATGTCTAACACCTAAGGACCACTTTGGTATTGATTGCCTGAGCCCGCTGTGATTAAGATCTTGGCTTGCTCTGGGTGAGTGCTGGGACGAGGGGGTGGAGCGGAGCACGAGCCTCCAGGCGAGACCGTCCTCTGATTCGGTGCCAATTGGAAACCTCTCCCGGACCAAGACAAGCCGGTTTCACAGCCACTCAACCACAGAGCCTCTTCCACAGCTGCTATCACCACTGTTTGTTCAGTCTTAATTATTGTTTTTCTCCAAGAGCCCAAACCCCAAGTCAAGTGCTTCCTGTCCACACATCTGCAAGTGCTCCAGCACAATTACTTAGACATGCAATCACTTGCATACAATAGGGACATCTCTCAAAAACACATTCACATTGTCATTTTTCTTTCTCACCAGGCCCTCACGAGATCCAATTATACTGTGAGCTTAATTCTACACTGGGAGATATGTGTGCGATTAATGTGTGAGCGGTTTACCACACATTTCAAATCATTGAGGAACATTCTCCGTTTTCAACACAAACTGTAGGTGTCCAGCTGACTTCCTGTCTGAGATCCTCCTGCCGTGTTGCCATACTGCTAGGTGATTTTTCATTAATGCCATTGACAACGACCTCATTACCCCAGCTTCCCTTGTGGACAAAGAGAGTCTTAAAGATGGAGGATGACCATCTGGAAGTCATCAAGTGGGATCACGGTGCAGAGCAGCAGAGATAACCATTTAACTCGCTGTCCGGAGCATCAGCGTGATCCATTTCATGCACATCTGGCCTGTGGCTCCCAACTAAAGTGTAAATTACACAGTGAAGGTGTTGCAGACTGCAGCTGATGAGCGGCTGCTATCTGCCGTCACTTCATGCTGTATTAAGTTTGTTCCTGTCATTTCTTCAAGTTCTTCCACTTTGCATTCATTTGTTGTCAAGACAACAAAAGGCAATATCACCTAAGGGATGTTGAGCTAGCTTAGCATATGATCATATGGGGTTTTAAAAGACTGCAAAGCACTTGTTATATAAATACAATCACTATGTCTGTGAATCACTGTTATGATGCCAGTCTGGCAGAGGAAATAAAGACAGCGTTTGTTATATAAAATCCTAATTGATGGGTTTGCAGGAAAAGAGGGTTGGAACAAATAAAAGGAAAGCTCCCTGCTGTCTGACGCATCATAGCCCAATTAAGCCAGCATTTACAGCAAATATTTAAGATTTTCTCAAGAGGAACCATCTCTGAAGGTAGACAGGAATCAAGTACAGAGACAAACTGCTCTTCTTTGTCAGGCTGCCTTCACAAAGACAGGTTTCCCAGAAAATACATGTATGTACATCTGGGTTGCTGCAGCATGTTTTCTTGAGAAACATAATTAAATGTGGATTATGTTTTTATCAACATAATCAGACATTGTAAATTAAAGTGCTATATCTGCCAAGGTGCAAAATGTGAATCCTAAACTATCTGCCAAATTCTGAAGTGACAGTTTCATTCATTGTACATTATCTGTGCACAGAAACTGACGCACTTGGTTTAGGTCACAGACAGATCGTAGTTTTTGTGTTATATTGTGTGAACTCTGCCTTAAGTCAGTAACAGGATATGTTCATTGTATTAACATTTTAGTGAAAGCACATCTCTCCCTTACCTTCACAACTTAAACTATTCACAAGTAATTGTGTGCCAGTGCCTGTATTGGTATTTTTGCTAATTCTCAAAATACATACACAAAAACATAAATTCTAGAAGAGTGTACTGCATAGGCCTACCATTTATTTTCACATAATGAAAGAAACATGTCTTCTGTTTGTGCACAAAAAAACTAACAATAACCCACCCACCAAAGGTGTAAAATTGCATGAATGCTATTCCATAAACACAGAAGAGTTGGTGATCAACGCTGAATTAAAAGCAAAGGCAGTCTATTTGGCCTTGTTTAAATGGATATTGTGGTGGGAATAAAAAAGTGTTGTAAGTGCTTAAGTGGCTGCTGAAGGGAGTAGCTGAAAGGAGTGGTGAAGGAGGTAAGAAGGGTCCTTGGTGGCGAAGTCTGCTTTCTTTTTGCTGCTTGACTTAAAGGTTTGATTTGGTTTGGTTTGAGTGGTGCGAGTGACTTTGGTTATTCTTGGTGATTACATTAAGTGTATTCTTGCTTTTCTCTCTTAGGAAGGTATTCTACAATGCAGTGTTGACTGTGACTGTTTTGATCAGTGACACTATATTGCTGGTGAAGTCTGATATAAGCCTTTTATATGCAGAGATGCTGCAATAGCTCAGTTAAGAAGGCCTGTCATTGTGCCGACTTCACTTTTTTAACTGAACTAAACGGCTCTCAGGAAGCAAACTGGTGAAGTACAACACAGCATCATCTGCATATCGAGTGACAGATAATGCATATCTGGCAGTGACATTACCTATGTGACATTTATAGCCAGATGATCTTGTCCTCTGCTTGGAGCGTGAGTAGCTCCTATTTAGTGGCTGTAGTTTAGTTGTTAGCTTCTTCTTTTTCTGTGAGTCAGCTGCTCACTGCTGGTGGGTCCAACAAAACATCCTCAAAACCTCTCACCCCTGTGTTGTCCTTCTGGATCCACCATTTACACAAACATGAACATATCTTTGTTTCTTGCTCCACTTTTGGCTAACAGGTGAAACAACACAAACCCCAAATCTGTCTTCATAACTTGTATGCAAAGCAGCAAGGCACAACATTCAGGCTTCTCTGGAGAAACATGTGCTGTTTAGATGTTTTGTAGTCCTTGTCCGTATGTCGAGTGAAGGGAAGGTGGATGTTGATTGGATTGCCCAGGTAGTTAAAGTTTTCGAACCTGTTCTTCGACCTGCTCCTCCAGCCTCAGCTGTCCAGAGCGTGGGAGTGGTCTGTCAGCTGCCCAGATTTAATCTCAGTTTCCTTACTGATATTCACTTCCAGGGGGCTCTCCTGGAGCCGGAGAACTATAGTGTCCACAAAATGCCTCTATGTGCACAGGGATCCCTCATCTGTCAGGTGAGCCACCAACTACATGTCATCACGATATGAAGAAAGTGATGGCTGTTGTTATTGCAGGTGAATTTGTTTCACCGGATGTCTGACAAGACACAGCCCAATGGGAACCAAGCTTTTAAACCACTGATGCTGGATTTAAAAAGTTCACTCTAACATGTTAAAAAATCCTTACACCATGAAACCACAGAGGTGTTGACTTGTAGTTCTTGGAGGTGGTGCAGAAGTACTTTTGTGAGTTCTGTGTTAAAAGCAGATAAAAAGTCCATGAACAAAATCCTGGCAAATGGGTCTATTAGAGGAGCTTAGCCCCTGCATCCTGAAGAGTTTGGCAGGCATCCTCAACTTCCTGTATTGCCTTGTAGGCAAACTGGACCGTGTCCACACTTTCGCCCACCAAGGTGGTAAGCTTCTCAGCAACAACCCTCTCCATGCATTGGCAGATGATGGAGGTGAGTGCAACAGGCCTGAAATCTTTCATGGCTTTTACATGAGGCTTTTTTGGAACAAGGATTAAGGTTTTCTTCATCCATACCCTTGGGGCAAATCTCAACTTCAGTACATAGCCCATGAGCTTTAAGGGTGAGGAGCTTCCTCATGTCTATGTAAGAGAGGATGGCGCTTCTGTTCCTCCACACTGTATGGTGCTGTAGCGTTACTAGGTGTTGGTTAAGGTCAGTCCTGTTCAACCTGGCTCAGAAGGTATTTGTCTGCTTTGCACGACATCTGTGCTGCATTTTGAGTTCTGCCTGACACAGTGTTCAGACCCTGCAGCGCCACGCCCCTGGTGCACCTCTCCACCATCTTATCCTGCCAGTTTGGTTTTGTGATTCAGCTCCCTTATCAGCTTAACAGCCTAAAACATGAGCCAATCAAACAGAGAAGCACCCCAGCACTGACTGAGACCAAGCGATAACTTGAACTGTGAAAGTTTTAAGTGTTTTGAATAAGTAGACTTTTTAGTCTGAAATCTTTGAAGCAACACTTCATAGCTCCAACATTAATGCTTTTTTTCCTTTATGAATGGGGCATATCTTATTTTACAATACATCTCTTCACATCCACTCACGCACATACATTTTGGAGCTTCTTTCTCCCTCTTACTGGCATTGATTGGAAACTATTTTGCAGATCTGAAATGTGAGCACCTATACACCTTGATTGTGTGCACTGTAAAGTGAAAGCCACTTTTTAGCATGATCAGCATTTAAATGGTGGTAAATGGTAACCGAACTGCACTGTAGCACATTTCTAGTCGTCTGACCACTCAAAGCTGCTTTTACACACTGACGGCAGAGGCCTAAGTGCCAATCTCCAATCAGGATTCAACACTGGTGGGCCACCGGGAGCAATTTGGGGTTCAGTGTCTTGCCCAAGCACACTTCAACATGTGACTGTAGCAGTCAGGGATCGAACACATGATCTTCTGACCGAGAGACGACTGACTACCACTGAGCCACAGTCGCCCCTGGTCTGACTAATCTTGGTGTTTTAACTGCATAGCAACACAGAATCCACAATTTGTTCTCTCCTGAATGTACTCAGCAGCATCCTCTTTCATTTACCATCACAGTTTCATTTACATGACTGCATAATATTTCTTGTGTCTTCATGTCTGTCTTCATCAACCTGTCACTCTTTCCAAACAAAAGGCACTTTGTTTCGTTAGCTGCATTTGGATTCTTGTGTTTTTTAAAGTCTCAAATACTTCTTCACCAACAGAACTTAAGTCAACCACGTGGTATGAGTGACGGGTTACGCCAGGAGAGTGTCCACTCTGCTCCAATGGAGTCATCTGAGGTTAAGCACTTTGCTCACTGACATCTTTACAGGATTTAAAGCAGTCATGTCATGCCTTCTAACAGCGTTCCCTGTGGCACTGTGATTAAAACCACCCAATGAGGCCTGCATGGTTACTATCATCATAGAGTACATGGGGTGTTGTTTTTACTCTTGTTATTTGTTGCCGCTTGTGGTCTTTGTTTACCTCGTAATTAGTATGAAATTACTTTTGGGAAAGCATAAACACATTTTTTCAAACTACCCATATTTATCATCTGTTAAACTGAAATAGCTTAATACCTAATACAGGTTGGAGGATGATTCGTGGATGCCACATGGATCATTTTACTCACAGCTTTATTGTTAAATCCAGGAAAGCGTAACTTCATTATACATCCTTCTGCATAGAGGTCATAGTAAGGAAGTCGGGGTGAGTTGTTGGGAGTAAACCTATAGATTGCATAGTTGACGTAGCCACCATGACATCACCTATTGGTTTATCAACTGCACTATCGAAGCACCGTGTATGAATACCCCTGTTCTGACATCTCTTAGTTTTTGCTGTAAGTTACTGACATCAGGCAGGAGGAGGTACTGCACCTTTAAGATTCCCCCCAAAATAGCTGAATCCTCCATTTTGTTTTTTAGTTTACACAGCATGGCCAAGCAGTGCACATGCAGGCTCTGTGCAGCCACACAGAGATTTTTTGGTGTGATCCTTGGAGTAGATTTGTCTGTGAGTACTGTTATAATTACACTTGAATATGCTTCAAGCTATGTTAATATGTGTTACAAAAAATGCTGTTAAAGGATTTGTTATTGTCAGTTTGAGACAAGCTAACTAGCCACTATGCTAACCAATCAAGCTAATGGCTAGCAGAGGCTGCTTTCTAAGCTATTCAATTATTAATGCAGATATATTTTAGTTTGTCCATATATGTGGCATAATCTTACAGTTTCTTACCTCATTTGGAAACCTGTAAACAAGAAAATCATTGTAACGTGTGTACACGTATTTCATTGTAAATGTGTCATATTCTTCTCTGTTTTTGTGCTTGCAGTTTCACAATAAGGCTTCAGTAAATCACACTTAACGACAAGTACAGCCTACTGAGTCTTGTGGTTTAGCTATCTGTCTAGCTATGCAGTGTGACAGAATACTGCAGAATAACCCCCATGTAGTATTTTTGGAGCCAGTTGCTAGCCAGTGCCTAATTAGATGAGAGGGGGACGCTGAGGAGCAGCAAAGGATTGGCAAACTCAGAGTTTTTAAAGCTACACAGTCTAAGCCCAGTACGGCCGGCTAGATAATCATAGTTTTCCCCACAGAATAAGATTTTCTTTGAGGTGGTAGCTGACCAGAGCTGTTTAATTCTTAGTAAAGATATGTGTTGCCACATTTCACAACCAAACAAAAATATAGAGTGACTTACATATATATATGTATGTACAGTAATTCCAAATAAAAAAGACTCTGCTTAATGAATCTACACACCTCGACTGCCATGTGTTCAGGACACTTAAAGTCTCTTACTTACTTACTAAGCATGTGTTGATCCGATTGGTGTGAGTGAGTGATTTCATGGGGTTTGAGATGGAGAACATTCAATGTCACCACAGGAGGCCTTCCCTCATTCATTTACTTGACAACTTCATTCATGGGAGCTGCAGAGGGGCGCAGAGGCATTTATAGTCAGTGTGGAGGTGGAAGCTCGATTATGAGCTGCAGCACTCCGAGCAAGTCAAGTGACGTGACTGTAGCTTCCCTGGAATGTGCTGCCCGCAGGCTCAGTGTTCTGGATGGCATCTCATTCTCTCCTGTTCAAGACCTGGACCATAAAGGAGCTGTGATGCTGTCAAGCCTGAAGCACACCCACTTCATGTAGCGTCGTAACATACAGCCCAGGGCAAGGGGAAGGGATTCTGTTTTAGTATAGTATCCATATTATCGGACATAGAAAGAATACTAGAATAGTACACTAAAGTAAAGGTATCTTTTTTATAAGATAAAAGTAAAAACTAAATCAGCCAAAAATAACTCTAAGACCATTACGCCACCGAGCCCTGAAGTCTAATTTAACAATATATTAAACACATTTTGCAGCCTGTTCTTAACAGAACAAGTTGTTCACTTAAAGACAAAGACACAACTGCTTTCCTCTGTATAGCATCACTATTTTTTTTTACCATAAAAGAGGACAAAACTCAGACTTATTAAGGCAATTGATCAACAATAAAGACAAATTATTATTAAGACCTGAAACCTGAAAATGGTGCATATTCATGTGAAAATAGAAGGTATTAGGTAAGCCTACAATAAGGCTACCACCCACAAAGGTGTCATCCTTTATTTAGTGCATTGCACTGTTCATCTGCTGAATCCCTGGAAAGCTCTGACAGTCGGCCAGTGAACGCACAATTCAACTTGTGTGTGTCAGTGTCTGCTCTCTGCAGCTCTGCCCTCCTGCAGGCGCACACACATCTTCTCTGCTGTATGACCGATCATCACCTTTCTTATATTTTCCTGAAACTTCTTTTCAGAATTGTTAGAAAAGTTGAAGTAAAATTATGAATTTTAGAGTCCAGTCCAATAAAAACAACTCTGTTACAGTGGTGGGAGTTAATGTAATGTACATATTATCCATATAATATTGCTGCAAATGAGATGTGACATGTTTTTACATTTCCAGTCTGCAGTTTGGAGAGCATGATTGCAGATGGAGAAAAGTGCTCTATGTGCTTTGAAGTCAGAAAAGCGTTGAATTCCATCCAGTAATGACTGCAGGTTGTCATATTCAGATTTTTTTAATGGATTTTGACATTTATTGGCCAGGCAGAGCTTCTTGAGGCCTTTCAGGCACAAATGCAAATGACTCCCTCGCAGCCTTGGGAGTCAAACTAATTAAAACTTATTATCATTCCCACCGTGCGGATAATTCCACCAGAAGATTACCAAACCTGGACTTAAAGTCGAGCATTTCAGATTTTAATGACAGTCAAATGGACAAAAGTGATAAAAACGGTATAGCTTAAAAAAGTTAAATTTTTATTTTCACCAGTAATATGTTTTTGATTGCAAGTCAAAGTGCTGTTAGGAAAAATATTGGGCATTGAAAAGTACCGGTGAATGATGGGATTAAATGAGTGACAGGACTGGCAGTTTAGCACAGGACTGAATAACTTCATGCTAACTTTTTTCAGCGGGGTGGTCGTATGTCAGGAGATTACAATGAGGCTCCAGTAATTATGCTAATTAAAATCATTTCAGCAAATGTAAGTGAAAGCAGCCTCTCCACTCTCCCACATTTTATTACATCAGGCATTATAAGTATAAACCTCACATCTTAGGCAATATGATTCATGTCATGTAGGGGCAGTTTTGGGGGTTTTTCAGAGGTTGTTCACTACTCTGAGGATTGTCTGTAGGATACCTGGTCCCTCCAGTTTGCATGTTTCTTTGGGGAGTTACATTTTTAGTCAGGCGACTCAAAATGCATTATGCAAGTGCAGTCCACTTACCATGAACTTGTTTTATGAAAAAAATAAGCTTTTCGTTTTAAAGAGCAGCTCCAGTCATGTTTTAAGACATATAAAATGCTCTGCTTGAAATAATAAATTGTGTCTGATATGTTTAATTACCTTGGAAAAATCTTAAAGCATCTCCTCCTTCTCTTTCATTAGAAATTCCTGAATCTGCATAGTCCCCACCCACTATGCAAATTTCCAACCACCCCCTCGTCGCATTAACAAAGCACGTCTGCCAACGTTTAGTGACAACTTGTTGAAACTTAGCTAGCTTGAAATGTAGGAATTGGTAGTAGTAACGTTAACGTTAGAGTCAGTAGTGAATTTGCAAAAAAGACAGTTACAGCTGGCTTGCGCATCGCTGAAGTGGTTGCCATAGGTTACATATAATGATATGCATAGCATCACCCCGTCCATTAACAGGATTGGCTCCTTAGGTTTGTGACGTCACAAACCTGCCAATCTGAAAACGTGTTGTCCAGCCTGTCCTTGGTACACTGCAGTTTAAAAGCAGACAGGCCCAGCCATGGAGATGACTGCTCATGTTGTCCCTGATATGTCTTGTAGCACATGAAGAACACCACATGGAGATGTTTACAAGGTTAAATACTGGATTTTCACTGGAGGGCGGGCTTTAAACTTCTAAAGCTGCGTGCTCTAACTTTGTTGAAATCTGTAACTCTTTAATGAAAAAGAGAAAGAAAATGCAGCATTTGGAAAGATTATGAGGTAACCTGTCTACAATAAATACATGGAATAACATTGGAATATTAATTTATTCAAAAGGTGCTCTAAAGTTGTACATTTATGTTTTTATCTGTAGTCATAAACACGTTTTGCAAATTTTACATTAGATTACTTTAAGAAGTGTTACCACGACTATGATAACATATACTTACGCACATTATCTCACGTCACTTGTGGAAATCCAAAGTGCTGTCATGAAAACAACCATCTTTCTGTTCCTCTTCTTTCTCAACAACATTTTGATGCACAGGTTAGAGCTGTTCAGATGTGTTGTTTGAGTTGTTATCGCATCCAGGAGAAGATATAAGAGATGATGCCACCAGAACCCTGTTGTAAAAAGTGAGTTCAACATACAATGGATATCTTTTACCAGCTGAATGCAGGAAGGACAGGTGACAAAAAATCACTGACTGTGTGAACGCTTAAAATATCATTGCTTCATCACTATATCTGACAATTATATATGTGTTTCACATTATATCAACATGTTGATTCGATGTATTCTTATGGCATGTGTGACACTTTTAGCTTTAGTGTTTCAGCCTCATCCATTGCGGTGTCAGACAGACTTTTGAGAGGATATGAAAACATAATTCAGGGCATTAAGTCGGCTCACTACATATCGTATAAGTACAACAAGAACAAGACTGTAGTGCTTCAATCTGTCTCTGTTGAAGGATGGTAAAGAGCACAATGAATACCTCTCAAACTCATTCGAAAAAAAAGCTAAAATGTTGTTGCTGTGTTGTGTAAAGCTAAGAGCAGACCAGAGGGGTTGCCTGGTAATTCATTTGTAGCTCCCGTAGAACGAACACAGACCACAGAGTTTCACAGTTTCATACCAAAATGTGTGGGCCATTTGTATCACTTCTTTACCAACATTTAGAAAAACTGAAAACTGCTATGAACCAGTGTTGCCAACTCCTCAGTGAGGAAAGTAGCTATTGGCTGCCCTAAAAGTCCCTAGAAGTCGCTAAATGACGTCATCGCCTAATTTGCATAATTGTCCATTTGCATGTAATTGTAATGGATGCCATAGGAGAGAAGTAAAAACGTCATGGGAGAAATAGAAAGTGAGTGAAGAACACCCTTAATATGTTTAGAACTATAAATTAAATTGATTCTTGGTTTGTTTTTGTTTTTTTATTTTGCCATTGAAATAGGCCATCACTTCTCAAAATAACTTCATGACTAATGCTTTGTCTCGACCCACATTACATAAATCAGTTTTGTCCTGTATTGTTAAATGTTAGAATATCAAATTTAAAAAAATAATTTATATTTACATCCCGCTCTGTAAGCCAGGACGGGATCAGCGGCAGCTTTGCGCACGCGCGATTCATTTGCAGTGTCGACGCGGAGTGGTGTGGGTCTCCTCTCCGCTCTGACTGCAGCTGGGACTGCTGTGCGAGGCTGCTGTGAGTGCTTTGGGACTGGGAAGGGGCTCACGGCAGCACCTGCTGCTCGTTGAGGACAGTAACTGCAGAACGATACGTGCTTTCACATCAGAGTCTCCAAAACACCGGAAAAGTCTCCAATAACACCAGAAAAAAGTTGCTGGATTTGTCCCTAGGCGCTTTTGAAAAAAATCACCAAGACGTTTTGGAAAGTCTCAAGATTCAGCGAGAAGGTCGCCAAGTTGGCAACACTGCTATGATCGAGTCACGTTGATTTTAACCCTTCAAATAAAATAATATAAATCATTACTTATGGGCCTCTGTACATGTGTGTTGGTGAGTGTGTGTGCAGACCCTTGTGAGACCCTTCCCTCTGCATCTTTTCTGTTGTTTTGCTTTGCATGGGACGTTTTAAGGAGGGGCACTTTTGTGGTTCCCTGAGCCAATCACAGGGAGTGGTTCAAATTAGAAACTGGACCCCATTCAGACCGGCGAACATGGCGATAGAGTGATGCAGAGTTGGCCTTCTTTCTGTTGGACAGGTAGGTGCCTCAAACCGGGTAGGACAAGCTAACTGCAAAGATACCGGCCCTTAGCATGCTAGTGCAAAGTTAACTGTGATGCTGTAGGTGTTAGCTCGGCGGGGTGGGCGTGTTCTCGCACGAGAGAGTGAGAGTGAGCTTCTGGTGACGAAGAGCCCAGGAGGAGGGGCCCAGTTTGAATGTGTTGTTGACAAAATGCAAGGAAAAATCCCACTCAGTATAGCTTTAAAATGACATAATAAAAATCAAATCTGATGCACCCAACAGATATAAAGAAGGAGTAGTAAAAACAGTGTTAAAAGCTGCATACTCAGCGTCACCAGGCTTCAGACTGAAAGGAATTTAGTAAAAATAGAAAAAGCATTGTGTGTGTGTGTGTGTGTGTGAAGGAGGAAGCCAATTTCAGCCACTTAAGACTTAATCCTGCAAACACCTTTTTCTTTGTAACGGAAACTTGTTTTTGTTAAATAAACAACCATGATATTTAATGTCAGCATCTCCGACTTCAGTTCAGCTCTCTTACTATAAATGCTGCATGTATCTTACTACCACTGATTCAGAAGTAGTTCATGAACACATAATTGTTTTTTTATTCAAGCATTCATTCATACAGTGTTGACATAAAGTGGTCTACATGTTGTTTGACGAACAAGCAAAATGCCAGGTATGGTGAGCGCAGACGCCCATGACTGTGCTGGTTTCTATGATGCAAATTAGTGTTTATTGGAGTTCATTCGTGCATTATTCACAATGTATAACAACACAATACCAATAACACAATAGATACAATAACAATACAGTTGTCAATAACATCATAATGCATATGTTTAACATATATTATACATGCACACACTCGTGAAAAAATGTGCTGAAATTCATATGCTGAGTCTCAGTAGCTCTTAAAAGAGATGGGAGGTTCGACTCTTTTTATTAACTCGAGTCTGTACGAGTCACTCACTAAAGAGTCGGGTTTTTGAATCACTTGAGTCAGTCACCCAGAGCTTGAATCCCCCACCAGCCCAAGCGCCCATAGAGCATGCGCACTAGAGACTTCCATCGCCCGACCGGGCTAGCTTCTGTTTTAGCACTCCGCTAACATTAATGGAGATTAAACTTAATCGTGCAGCTCTTCTAGACCTTCTGGTTGTTTTTTGCTCTCATAGTAAAGTGAGTCATTTGCGGGGACGCTTGTTTTCCTGTGATTGTGTGTGGAAAAAATGCTTTTTGTGCCCTGTTGGACCAGGAAGTTGTAAGGTACACAGTTTGACTACTATGTAATATTGTACAAAGCTCGGCATAGTTCCCGGGGGCTTGAAGCACTCAACTGGTTTCAGAGCGGCCAACTTGAGTTGACGGCTGAGTATCAAATTATCGCAAGTCACAACTGCTTGACCAATGAGACGAGTTCTACCCGCTCCACCAGAACCCACTGCAGCATTAACAACTTAAACCAACTCTGAGGAAAGAAAAAAAAAACTCTTGTGCATAAAGTGGTGATAAAATGTTTTAATTGAGAACAGTTTTGTTGTTAAAGTCTGTCAGTCTGCTCAACAGACGAGTGATTTGTGCAGTGGGGCCATTGGTGGCGTGTTGGGAGAGGGTACTGAGTGAGTAAGCGAGTGAGTTATTCAGTGAGTGTTCTTCTCACAGGGCGAGGCTGATACAGTGTTCTTGCATCAAATTTGCAGTTTGCAGTGGCTAGTAGCGGGTAGAAAGGTTGAGTCAGTGAACGAGTTAGTGGAGATGAGGACTCGTGTCTTCAGAGTCAGTAAAAAGAGTTGTTTGTTTGGAACGATTGACTCATGACTCTCACATCACTAATTCTTAAAGGCAAAAGTTTCCAATAATAAAACCAGGTGATCAAAGCAGATGATTGATAGATTCATTTTTTTATCCTCAATAAGAATCATTTAATACTACAATGTGTCGCTGTTTAGTATTTTGATTGAGGATGTAATGTTTTTGTTTACATCACAACATCTCATTGAGGATCTTCTTCCATTAGTACAGTCTTATTTAAAGGCTGAGGATGGTGCAAACATGCAACTTGCAGATGCTTCTAGCCAATTCTCTGTAGGTTTAATAACTGGTTCATTTACATTTTTATGACAAATACATAATGTGCAAGAATATTTGTAATGCATTTTATGGGGATATAAGTGGTTAAAGAGATACAGGTAGCAATTAGTATTGTGCATAACAGATCCTTTTTCATTGTAGGCACCAGAGCCACTATAGCTCACTTCCACTATCTACATTATTAATATTAAGTTTTCCTCTTTTCCATGGGGGTATTTAATATAAATGTGAATCCATTGCTCTCACCACTTCCTCAGCTGTCCACCTCTGACGTATCCACACGGAAGACGCTCATAACAGAGCACCGACAGAGAAACAACTCACTGACAAGCGATGCAAATCGCAAACTTCGCATCTCTCTCTCTTAAGTCTCTCTGTGTTGTTTGTGTAGTATTTAAACATATTCCGGCTGCTGATTAGCGCGTTAAACTCCTATCTGAAGGACTATTTCGCTTCTTGTTTAAGACTTCTAATGTTAGTACTTAACTTGGGAGAGCACTAGGCACACCAGCAGCCGCCGCCGGACCCACAGACAGGAGGGATGATATTTTTCTTTTCCTTTAAAACAGAACATAAACAGTGGATGCTTTACAGTGCAGGCAGATAGGGTCGAGTGTCTCCCCTCCCCTGCGCACCGCGCGGCTACCTGGCGAGAAGATTTGGATTAAGACTAATGAACTGGGGGGTAAATAATCTCCACGGGACGGTTAACGGGACCAAACACGAGTCATTGTCTCGCTGTGGGATTCTTTTCTACACCTTTTTTTTTTTACGGCTGAAGACGATGTCTGTTCGGGGACACTTGGTGGCTTTTTCCAAATGCACAGTTCTTCTCTCTCTGAGGATGTTGCTTCTTGTGCCTGCAGGGTTGCCGGTCCGCAGCCAAGGGGATTCACAATCCGACAACAAAGTGATGGACAATATCACCGTCCGACAAGGAGAGACCGTCTTCCTCAGGTGAGTTTTTTTTTCTTTTTCTTTTCCTCCTCGTGCTGCTGCTGCTCCTGGTCTCTCTTCCCCGTGTTGTTGCTGCGTTCAGGTTTTAAGTATTTAGTGTGGGAAGAAACAGAAACATGACTGAAGTGCTGTCTGGTTTTATCATGTTCCTGCCTTTGAAAAAAAAGGGGGGATTTCAGAGGATTAGTATCTGGAAAACACTCAATCCAGAAGCGATACTCTACTAATCTGTAGCAGCTGTTAACCACAGACTTAGCAGTTTTAATTGTTGTGTGACGGAGCAGAACGAAAGGTGGAGAGGGCTAAAAAGTGTGTTTAGAAGAGTGTTGCTGCTCTTCCCGGGTCTCTGCTGAGGGCTGAGACAGGGTGTTAGAGGTGAAAAAACAAAACACAACATCTGCAACAGATACCACGGTTTATAATGCGGGCGCAGACATGGATTGACCCGCTATTCCTGAAGACAGGAGATTGTCTGCGGTGACCTTTCCCCTGCTCTGCGCCCTCACAGGCTTACTGCAAACAGAAGGATTTGTGTTGCATTCAAGTGCCGTCGGAAATGTCCAGTGCGACATGCTCAATAATCACAATGGCTAAAGGAAGGGATTTGCTTGTTGACAGCATGGGCTGTGGAGGAGGCGGAGGGCACGGGAGCATTGTTAGCACTAAAGTGTTGTTGTACTGTCGGTGATTTACACTGATGTACCTGTTTGAGGTAGTTTAAAATGAATGCAGAGAGACTTTTTGACGCTGTCATGTTGACATATATCCTGCCATGTGCACTTTTGATCAGTGCATTTGAGGAGGTCAGACTTAAACCTGTCCTGTCAACTCCAAAAATATCCCACTGATGCAAAGGCTAAGGTCGCTTTGTCCAACTAGAACCTTCACCTTTTTTTTTCCTAATACATTTACCTGCACACTCATTTTTCACTATTAGTATTTATATGGCAAATTTCAGATTCGATACAAGTCTTTATTTTTTAGTTCACTCTCAGGAACAGTGCGTATTATGAACATTAATGTAAATATGCCAACATTTGCCAGAAGGCTTATCGAGTGAGTCGAAAATTTAAAACAATTACCATGGTGTAAAGCATTTTGTTACAGTGAGTATAACATAGACACGGGCTGCAGTAAAGCAGCATGCATATTCCTGGGGGAGAGTCAGAGCCGTTTCTTGAAGAAGTGACCTGGAGCTGTTTACTGGCGGGAGGAAAGGTCAGAGTCAAACTTTAGAGATTAAAAAGTGGATTTTTTTTCACCCTCGCTTTTCAACCTGTCTGCAGCAACAAGCCGCGGAGGTGCCGACCTCCACTGCCGGATGTTATAATGTAATTAGTCTCTGTTTGCCCATGTTGACTGCTGACTGGAGGGAAAAGGAAGGCCTACTTTACTTCAATGAACACACAAAGAGAGGAATGTGAAAAAAGAGTGTCTAAAGGGTGCGAGCAGCGCTCAGAGGCTGAATTGAGCACAAACACAGTCTGTGCTTGCTACTCCTCACTAGGAGCTATTTCTACCACCTACAGAGTGACCTAAATCCATGTAATGTAATTATTAGCCTGTTAGCGATCCTGCTAACAATAGCTACCTAAAACATGTATTAAAAAAGGCTTTTGGTTGCTTAAGTTTGTTAGTTTCAATTGTGAATGCTTTTTTGCAGAATGCTTCACACTGCAATCTGCCACCTCACTTTACAGGACTGTGTAGGAGGTCACTGTGATTGTCTCTTCATAGGCACAGAGAGAGCATCGCCTGCACTGACATGCACAGCCGACTGCTCCTGCTACCAAAACAAGGAACACAGAAGCTAGAGCAAAACACAGAAATAGTGGCTATTGCTTCCTGAGCATCCTGAGCTTCCTGAGTTTTCCCCATATCTTATACATAAATTAGTTGTTTGCTGCTATAGTAATGTTTAACACGTGAAATATAAAGAACCTTTAACAATCCATCTCGTACACCTTGCTTAAAATGATGATGTTGGTGATGGACATATGTGGTTGATGGGACCAATTCACTGCTGGCTGTTCAATAAGAAGCTTTGAGAGTTTCCATAACCTCTATATGTCAGCTGGAAATGAAAACATTTCAAGCCCAGTATTTTCTTATTGTTTTAAGTCATGTCACAGTCGTTTTCAACTTCATCATTTAACTGGATAAAGTATTTTTATACAGCTAGAGAGCTAAGGTTAGCTACAGCTCTGCTCCAGATATCCCTTCTAAGAGTGTTGAAGACAGCGTGCTTTTTCTTGTGAAAGTACAGGTTTTTTGTTATGGTTCTGTTAGTTTGGAAGAGGTTGATAATTTGTTACCCAGAAAAAAATGTTTTAATGATACACACTGAAGGGTAATTTTGAGACTATGAAGTTTACATAATGTCAAGCTGGTCCTTCTGCATCACTCGGTGTCACAGGTAAAAGCAAAATATTAAAAGACAGATGTCTGTCTGACAAAATGCAAGTAGACTCTAGGACTTCTTTACTGATTTTTCCAAAAAGTTGACTTTCAATGGTAGCTCTAATGTATTGCACTGGTTGTCAGTTTAAACATTGTAAAATACTTTCTAGGATTTCAGAAAAACAACAATCTGTTGTCTTTACAGATGAATTTGTGTGTCTGTAAAACACCTACAAAGGAAGCAACATGCAGACATTTTTTGTGAAATTTTTTTAGTTTAAGTTTAAGTACAATATAAATGATAGTGTCACTCATTTAAGCTCTTGATAGTTCCACTCGAGCACTGCACTCCTGACTTTCAGCCCTCACTGCTGACCCTCTTCAGGACCACGGACAGCTCTCTGCCATGTTTATAAGTGGTAGAGTAGCAGTCAGAGACAGCACTACCACACAACACACCATTACTGAACATAAGCCAGAACGAAAAACAGAGCCTGCATTGTAGATGGAAAAAACATTTTGCTTCTAACCCAGTCCAAATGGCATGCAGGGCCATTATTCTTGTTATTGTCACTTTTATGGACTGCTTTGTGCTTTCTGCATGGATTGTCCATCATGTACTGTCTTTGTATGTTCTGTTTGTGTGTTATTTTTACTCAGTCTGCCTCAGTAATGGCACCTCTGGGATAAATAACGATTTTTTTGAATTGAATTGAGTTATTACTCCCCTGTTCAGCCATGTGCAGGTCAATTGGAAGGAGCGAGTCTGAACTTGCCATGATGTGCATCATCTTGCAGGCTGATCAGTGATGGCTGTTTCTGTCTGAAATTGATTCACACATTCTGCGGTCATGCTTTGCTTTCATCTTGTTGCTGAGTGCCCACTCGTACAGAGACATGGGTTGAAAAGGCATTCGAATCTAAAGCGCGTGCTGGATGCTCAACTTGTAATAGGGTCCAGCTGTCTGTGGCGGCTGCTTCAAAATAAATTCAATTTTCTGCAGCCCCTGAAGTCCGGCTTTTTATTTTTAAAGACGGAAAGGATCGAGACAACGGATTACTGCTGCATCTGTTGAGTAAGCAGATGATTGAAGTCCCTGAACTGTGTCTTTATTTGAGGCATGTGTCTGATTCTGGCGTCAGTAATAACACTTCCTCTTTTTTGCATGGCTTTTGACTGGGGGGAATATTACATCTGTTTACGCTTTACAACTGTGGAGCTACAGAGCTTCATGCTGTTTTTGAAGAAGCTGTATAACAATGTATCCCCAAAAAGTCATGTGTCATGCAGCATGAAGACTAGAAAAAAAGGTTCTTGCAAACTAAACAAGGACTCAGAGCTCTTTAGATGCACAGGAGTCTATTCTCTGTCCCTTTAAGTTGGCAAATACAAAATAATCAACGAGGACAACAGGTTATGTGAATTATGCAAATGAGTTAAATTCCAGAATAAGTCACATTTTCTTCTGTATTGTCTTTATAATGATGAGTTACAAACACCTTTGATACATCTTTCCCAAGCACAGTGAGCATACAGTGGCTGTAAAGGAGCTGCAGGTGTGTGACAGATGCAGGTAGGCCCCCCACCATCAGCTAGCTTAGCGAGTTCGTGTTACCTTTAAAGTCCCTGGGAAATTTGGATTGCCTTCATCCAGTAATAATGATGTTATAGACATGGGACTCGCTTCCCTCCTGTGTTCTTTGCTAACAAGCTCCCCATCGCCCTTTTTGACAAAACTCAGGGTGGCTTCACATTTCAGAATTTTAAGTCAGAGCTGCGTTGTGTTGTTTTCAGTGCAGTGGCTGGATTTGTGAGAGACGATGTATAAATAACTCTAATTATCAGTTTCTCTCAATGTGACCTCAGACCTATAGACATTATTACAGATACTATGAAAAGATATGTGAGTTATTGCTAAGATGAATCCAAGGCAGCATGTTTTTAATAATATTTTCTTACAACATTTAAACAAAATGCGACTGGATTCCTTTTCATTAACTACTGCAGAACCAGAAGCAGAGAGTTTGTGCAGAAGATGATTTTTTTTTTTTTTTACTAAATTGCAGTTTGATTGCAGACGGAAGATGACGAGGGAGAGAAGTGTGATGAGGGAACACGACTGAATGTCTGAACTGAGCTTTCTTCACAAACACCACATCACCAAAGAAAATAAAATCCTGAACTGAATGTTCGTTAGCCATTTTATACAGAGATCACGCTTTATCGCCATAAAGGCCCCTCATTATGCTGGTTTTGCTTCTTTACACTGAATCAAACTATTCCAGCATAGTGCTACCCCACCGTGTGATTTTACACAGCATGCCTGCGTGACAGAAGCAGGATAAACATGCAACGTCTAATATAATATATAGCATAAACATCAGGCAGCAAGGAGTTGATTTCATCCTTTGCTGGTAGTTATGAAATCCCATTTAACTGGGTGATGGTGGGTAGTGATCACAAAAGGTCCAGTTTCCTGTCTGTCCTTTTGCCCCTCTTTGAACGTCTTTGAACCCTTTATTTGAAATAAAGGTGTGACATTCCCGCCTTCAACAAGCTGTGTAAAAGGGGTTAATTACTAAATTATCTAAAAATCCAAAGACTCTTAATATTCTATTATAAACAGTGTTGGGTAATGTTACCTTTAAACGTAACTCATTGCGTTACTGTGTTACGTACTGAGTAACAACAGTAACGGAGTACTTTTGCGTTACTAAAAATTAAACTCTCTTTGCGACTCGTTACACACGTCTGTTATATTGTCAGGATGGTGTGTAGCCTACTGTATGTCTACCTTTGAATGTATTGACTCTACCGTCATTGCATAGCCTCGTTTACGGCCTAATAACAGGAATGACAGACGCAGTATAAACTTTACAGCTCTTTATTATGCTAACAGTCTGACAGTGAACTGGGCAGAGGCATACAGTATTAGGCACAGCTGTTTCCATGACAACAATACAACACGGGCCTTTAGTCCCACCAGTGTCGTGGGGCTGTGTTTAGCTGCAAATGCTTCTTCACATTTGAAGCCGAGCTCTTCACAGCTGAAGAGCACTTATCCTCCAGACACAGCTTACATTTCACCGTCATGTTGTTCTCGTCCCTTTCACCCAAACATTCAAAATAATGTCAATATTTCCTCAAAGTAAACGCTGTCCTCTCTGCTATCTTGCTAGTTGAAATAGCTAGCTATAGAGACAGCACTGGGATTGGAACCCAGCGCAAATCTCGTGGGAGCGGGTGGTTTAAACTTTGCTGCGGGTGAGAGCGGGCGGTCAAATGTTTAAATGTTTATTTAGTTACTGTTGCTGCTGGATCACATGGCTGTGCATGTGCGTGTGTAATGCTGGACAGTGAATTTATATCTGTGGGCACGATTGTTGGTGCCAAAGGTAGTTATGTTTGAGGTCTATAATATATTTACCTCTAAGATCCGTGTATGTGTGAGTGTGTGTCTGTTTCTGCGTGTTTGAGAGGGAGCGCATCAGAATGAGCTCGCATGATGGAGAGGTTTGTCTAGGTCTCTGTAGTTTTTGGCCCGTGTGCGGCTCGAGCAGGGATCTCCCTGAGGTGAAGCAGGCGTGTGTGGAGGAAGCGGTAAACTTGTGTAAACTAAACAGTGAAACCAAGTTTATTCCCTGTGGGACAGGAGAAGGCACAAAATCAATGGAACTCTATTGTGCGGGCGGGAATTGTCAGAAATCCAACGAGAGCAGGAATAATAAAACAGTCTCGCGCAGGGCTCTAGCTAGGTACACATGCGCACTGACACAACTATGTTTACCTTATGCAGGTACGCAGCTGCCAAGAAGTAGGAGAGGAACAGAAACAGTGCTTCAGGGATTTTCTTTTTTGTGGCGACAAAAGGAAAAAAAGAAATACAGCAATGCATTTCCAGTAATGGATTACTTTTTATGAGAAAGTAACTAAAAAATGGATTACTTGAATTGAAAAACTAATGCGTTGCGTTACTCGTCACAATTAAAAAGTAATCTGAGTACTCCAATTAATTACAACACTGATCATGCATGATGAGAAAAGGCATGAAATCCTTACATTTGAAAAGAGCAAATGTATGCCATGTAGGTATGATAGAAATGGACATAGGTATTTGCATTTCATAAAACACTTTTAGAATAAAATCTTTCAAAGCTTAACAGTCAATGGAAACATGAAAGAGGCCTAAACTGCCCTCTGCGTCGTCTCTTTTTTGGAAGGCTATATTTTCTTTGTCTCCTTTCCTGGCTTTCTGTTCGTCTGCCGTCTTTGATTCAATGGACTTTATTTTGCTCCTGTCGTGCAATAGACTGTTAAGTCACTCCATAGCTTTTAAGGACAGCAGTTAAAGCCCAGAGTATAATGAAAGTTTTCTTTAAAGCGAGATGGAGCTGTATTTATATTCATTCTGAGCAGAGAAGGTTGAATTGTGCTCTTTGTTAAACTCTGTGAAGGAACGTTAGCACATTGGCAGCGCTGCTTTACATAGAACAGACTATAACTGGACTAAATAAGAAGCACATTAATTTCCCCAGGCTCTGGCAGCACAAATGGACTTAAAAAGAGACATCCCGCCTCCTGAGAGTGCGATTAATAAATGTCAGCACGGTGGCCGAGGTGGATTGACAGCCTCCTGAGACTCTTATCTACCTGCACAGAGCGTGCTGGTCTCAGAGCAGCATCATGTTAACATTTATTCCTTTGTCTTCATGCTGCCTGATGAATGCATTCAGGTTAAATGTTTCAGGGGTTTTCAGGGAGATGCTTTTACCTGCGATATTTAGTTTGCATGGAGAAATGTGTGCTTGACATATGTATGAATTAACTCACAATCTGCTTTCAGCTCACCTGCTGCATCAGTGTTGTGAATGAGACCATCAGCAGCCAACGCTCTGCTGTCAGCCGTGAAGAGTTTTCCATGTTAGGAGTTCCCGGCAGCAGTCATTTTATTCCTCATATGCCATGGGCAGAGATTGGAAAGCGGATAATTTGATTTCACAGAGGGATGCTAACGATTCCCTCTGTAATTCCATTTTCTTTCACCTTGCTCTGTGTAGCCGGGCTGCCGTCCATCAGCAGCACGTTTTCACTTATTGTCTTCAAGTCCTAGAAACGTGTTTTTAACGTCAAAACAAAGAGTCTGATGGCGAGAACAGGATCACAGTACAATAGCATCAGTTCACAAGATTTTATAAAGTCCTTTATAATGTATTCGTAAGAAAGCTAAAGGCATTCTTCTCATGTAATGAAGCAGCTGTTGACAGATTTTCTTTTTGTGTTCATCACTTTGCCTTAGTGGTTAAGAGTTATTGAATTCAGTTCACGTTGTCAAGGACGTGAGCATAAACATGGGTAATCCATAAATCATAAATTTGTTCCTTGTGAGTGTGATATTACACTCACAGAAAAAGAGTTAATGATGTATACATGCTGCATGTTTATCCTCATTTCCCTGGAACGAACTGCTCTGACAGTTTGTGTTAGCGTATGGATTTCACCGTGACATATTTGGATGGATTTGACGTTTTTCCTGCTTCTGTTACCAATATAATGACACAAATCTATTAGATGAAAGGTAAGCTGTATTTAATATCTATTATAAGAGAGAACAAATTACATATCCTTTTCACACTTATGAGAAGAGTCAGTAAGTACTCATCAGACAAAGACAAATACATTTAAATAAGTAGAACCTTAAAGAGGGGGTATTATGCTGTTTCACATTTTAATATGAACATAAATATAATGTTACAATGTTGGATGTTTCAAATCTGTAGGTCAAAGTATGTAGGAGTAATCCCCTGCTAAAAAAGTCTCAGTCTGCAGGCTGCTGTGAACGCTTTCAGACAGACTTCTCCAGACGCTTCACTTGTGATGTTACAAAGTGGAGGAACTCCATATTTGGGCATCTTCCCGAAACACAGCAGAACTTCCGGCCCCTGGTACAGTTCAAGGAAAGACATCAGTGTTTACTTTTCCAAAGGACGAGAGCTCCAGACATTCATTTCAAATCGAACAAGTGAAGTTTACTCTTTGCCGACAACTCTGTAACACGGACATAAGGTAGGAGGCGAGCCTCAGACTCTGAGTTCTGCCCCTCGGCAGGCTTCAGATAGCTGGCCAGTTCAGAAGAAAGTGGGCTTGTAGGGGCGGGGTTTCGTAAAAGGGACAGAGCTGAGTCACTTCAGGTAGAGGCTGTATGAGGGCCTGCACAGCCCAACAGTGTGAGAACAATGATGAGGTACTCCACAGTCATCACATAGTGAATTATAAGCTTCAAATTAGCATAATACCCCCCTTTAAGCTTGCAATAGCTGTATTTCTTTATGGCCATGAACATAATATTTTCGTATCTTTTGAGTTAATGTGGTGAACCTGTTGGAAAACAGTCGCTTATTAAAACATCCAGCAGTTACAAAGCAAAAGAAATATTGATTTAGAGCATGCTAGTTTTCAGAAAGTGTTCTTTAGCTGCTAAATGCTTCTCTATGAGCTAGTATTTATGTTTGGAGTCATTAGCAAGGAGTTTTAAACTTCAACTCTGAAAAAGGAATAATTGATCAGAGTATTGAAAAAAATCTGACATTTTGTTTCATCAAATCTTGCTATATAAAGACACTAAACATATTGATCCAAAACTATTTGAAATGTAGAAACATGAAGAAACTTTTTGACCTTTTTTTGTTTTTGAAAAACAATGTATTTATGTGCAGAATTCTCAGTCTGCTCTGTGTACATTGTTATATTTGCTTGGTTATGTTTTTTTTTTCTTGAGAGTATATTCAAATATTCATATCCCTCACGACTGTTCAACCTAAAGCTCAAGTTAAGAGATAGCTATAATGGTTATTAATTCATGCCGCTCCCGGCCGCCACATTGTCACCATGTTTGTCGAATAATGATGACATCAGAGAACGTACATCAATGACTCAAAAGACTGTAGCTGGGAGCTTTGATCTCCAGAACATATGAAAGCTTTAGCTTTTATGGTTCTTATTTTAGATCATGCAAACAATGATGTCGGCCTGTGGGAGGTCTGTTTGAATCAGTCAACCAGTCTTTATATGTAGTCATGTTCAGAAAATGATAACAGGATGACTAATTGGAAAGAACCATTTATAAAACTTCATGTCATTCAAATCCCAAAGTGACGTTTGATATTGAATTCCTTCTATACTTTAACAAGGTTGGAACAGGACTTTGAAAGTAGCACAGCAGTCATGTGAAAGCAATAAAACATTTATCAAGTTACATTTAGTGTATTTGCTTAAGTGTTAGGGCGAGACAGGGCCATGATGTTTGATACAACTCTGGTCTTTAATGCGGTCGTCATTAAGGATGCAATATTCTAACCTAAGCAAGCTGAAAAGGTCTTTAATTTCAGCCTAATTTAGCCAATCAGACTTCTGTAATTTGGCATGGAAGTGCTAAAAGCAGCAGGCTGAAAACTGCTGGGTCATGTACGGTTCTGCAGTCACACATTTCATCAACAAATCTTAATAGAAAAACACAGAAAAATTCTCCTGTGTGTGTTGTACTTCCTGACATTAACTTGTGCAGATGCTCTGGGAAACAGCTTGGCCTACATATACAGGCTGTCTGTATTGTTGATGAGAATAATCCCGTATCTCCTGTGGATTAGAGAGCGAGGACTTGCTGAACTGTGGAACTGTGGCAGTTCGTCATCACTCATCTCTAAAACATATTCTTCTCTCTCTCTCTCTCACTTGTCGAGCTTTGAAGTGATTTAATTCTGCCTTGAATGCTGTCCAGGAAATTACAAAGCCACTGTAATGAAGTGTGGCTGATTGAACAAGTGCCCTTGTGTGAACATTCATTTTTCGACGATCCAGGAATTTTGAAATGAGTACTGGCCAGGTTGAATTGTTCAAATGGATTTTTTTAGCCTTAACCCCCAGCAATTTTAAGCTTTCTGGTTCCAATTCAGTAAAGTTAATAATAATGTGATCGGAGTGTTGCCCGAATAATCAAACTGAAGCTGACAATTTAGTCATTTCAAGCAACTCCAGGTTGCAATTGCAGGGCAGAGTGGCTATTATGGACAAATGTTCAGGCAATCAACCCACACGTGTCTGATATTATGAACAAATTAAAGTTTTTGAAGAGAGAAAACAAGTTGTGTAAACTTTAACCACAAGTTGGTGCAGTCATTGAAAAATGCAAGCACGATTGTCAATTGAACCAGCCTGAGCTTCATTTCTAACAAGGCTAAATGAACAATCGTTTTCGGAGGGTAAATAAAAAAGGTATTTGAGTCAAGCAAGTCACGACTTCATACCAAGGATGTGATCAGATAACATAGAAAACATAACATTAGGGCTGTCACCGTGCTGAATTTTGAAACACTAACGCTACCTTGCGGTTTGGCGGTTAACCGTCGCTTCAGCCTGCTGCCGGACTATGTTTTGTTTATTTCTCACAGCGCGTCACCCAGACGGTAAAACATCATGGACATGAGGTAACACAGCATGAGGGGTGGAAACATGAGTTTATTAACAACTACTACTTAGGGGCGGCTGTGGCTTAGTGGTAGAGTCGGTCGTCTTTCTATTGGAAGGTTGGCGGTTTGATCCCCAGCTCCCACAGTCTTCATGTCTAAGATGTCCTTGGGCAAGACACTGAACCAAGTGTGAAAAGTGATAACTGACACTTGGACACTTTAGCAGCCTCTGTCATCCGTGTATGAATGTGTGTGAATGGGTGAATGTGACATGTAACAGTGTAAAAGCAGCTTTAAGTTGCAAGACTAGAAAAGGGCTATGTAAGTAGCCTACAGTCCATTTACCATTTCACTAAGTTGGTATCCTTAATTGTTGAACTGAAATCCATGGTGACGGGCTAGTTGTTGTTGTAGCGGCTAAACAAGCATGCCGCGAGACTGCACACGGGCTTGTCTGCGGCGATTAGATGCGCAGACTCTTGAAACAGCAGTGCTCTGACAGCCAGGTTTCTTTTGCTGATTACTGTGATTTTTAACAGGAGTTTGTTACAGGAGTTTATGTTCATAATGTTGTGTCGTTTTTATGCGTCAGAAAGGCAGGATGTGTACCTAGCAACATCACTGGGTCTATGAAAAAAAAATAGCGATGATGGCGATCCCTGGGTCCACCCATGTCACATAACCATAGTATTGTGTTCATGTAGTTACCGTGACAGCCCTACATAACATGTTTAAAACTTACCTGAACGTTTGCCGTATTGAAGTCCTCTCTTGTTGGCGAGAAGATTTATTTCATCTTCATAGTTAGCGAATTTGATGCAAGTTGAAAAAAATACTTCACAACATGAATTTGAATGACATCTGACTGAACACACATTATTGACCAATGAGGCGCATGCAAATGAAAAATGAATCAATCCGTGCTCTGTAGGCAGTTAAAGATGAAAAATGAGTGGGTAGAGCAGGCGCCTCATATACAGAGGCTATACGCAGTGGCTATATGCTCAACTCCCACCCTCAGCCCCTTGCTGCATGTCATCCCCCTCTTTCTTCTCCCCATATTTCCTGTCTGTCTTAAGCCGTCCTATCAATAAAGGCAAAAATGCCATAATAATAATACTAATACTAATACTAATAATAAACTGTTAAAAATGAGCCAAAGCTTTGGAGTTACTTACTGACCAGAACTTGGATGCAAGTCATGCAAGTCATGCTAACTTACAAAGAAGCAAAACATACGTACACAACTTTATAGAAAGAGTGATTTTAGCCATTCTGTAAGAAAGCCTGCCCCTTTAGTGTCCAGTTGAGTTCAATATTAAATAGAGAGTATGAAAATAAGAAAAAAGAGAAGAAGAGAGGAGGAGATGGGTGGGAGAGGTGGAGAGCTCAGGATTATGAGCTTAAAAGATTCTCAGCTCCACCTCCCCTTTAGCGCCAAGATATCAATACTGCAGGGCACCGTGCACACATACACACACACACTGTCTACCGACATAGGGATTAGTTATGGATATACCACACCATTGCTTTGGTGGACCAGACACAGGCACAGTGCAATAAACAGAGCTCCCACAGAGGTCATAAAATCTGCAAAGGTCTGAAACATGATTGTCTTTAAAACCATGAACACACAAAAAGTTCTTCTGGGAAAAGGTAGGACAGAGTTTGAGCTGCAGCTCTAAAACACTGGACCGGAATCCACATTAATTGCACCATGTGCCTTTAGCATGAAGGACAATAAGGTCATGTTTGGATTTCAACAAAGAAATTATTACTTGATTAGGTGATCTGCAGAAAAGGAATATCTTATAGATTGAGAACTGTTGGAGGGACAAAACCGACTATTTGAAGACTTCACTTTTAGCTCAGGGAATTGTTACTGCCAAGGGCCAAACAATAAATAATAACATTTAAAAAAAACATCAGCAGATTAATTGATGATGAAAATAATGGTTAGATGCTTCCCTTTTTTCCACAGTCTGCAGGTTGTGTTTCTGCTCCACAGCACACAGCATTACACTGACTGTATGAAACATCAGGGACAAGGTGAAATCAGGTGAAATCCATTATACCGCATTTTAGATGTGGCATTAACTCACAAATAAAACCCAGATACATTTTCAATATCGACTGAAACACATCAGTAGCACTGAAGATAGAAAGCTGTTATTTAATATGTTGTTACATCCTTGATCTTGCTCACTTCTTTTTTTAAGATTATTTTTTTGGCCTTTGTCTTTTTTATTGTATTGATAGGACAGTGGATAAAGTTGGAAATGTAGGATGAGAGAGTGTGGAGGAGTCGAGCCCTGGGGCGCTGCGTTGAGGACTTTGCCTCTGTATATGGGGCGCACGCTTTGACCGCTGAGCTAAACTGGCACCCCTTACTCACTAACTCATTGATCAGATATATCAGATTATAAAATAGGTATGACGTGATACTGGCACTAAGGAAAAAGTCAGAAAAGTTTTCATAAAACTTCGGTAAAGCCCCGAATGTTTGGAGCCTAGCCCCGAAGGTTTTTGGTCCGGAGTTGATTTTAATGTACTATAGTGGAACAGAACTTAAGTTGTAGTTTCAGCTGGGGGCGCAATAGAGCTCTGCACAATCATGACGCCATTGTCATGACAATGGTTGTTTTCAGTGTTGCACAACGTGAGTGTTTATGCTGTACCCAATATGGAGAGTCGAAAACAAACCAGCCTTCTTGGCTTTTTTACAGAGAGAAGAACTTAGAAACAGGCCAACAAGCTTAAGTTATACCTAAAAACGATTATACAGAAGGAGGTTCTACCAAAAGACATATGAATGCATTAGCCTAATAGCAGCAAGCTAGCACAACTAATCATGGCTAACATTATCTTGATTCCTCTTTGTGATTGACAGGCTGTTCACTATATGTTTGAGTCTAATGTTTCTGTCCGTTTTCTTGTTTGTGGCATTCTCATCATGTGTTAGCCCTACAGTCTGGCACAAGGCCACAGATCTTTTTGCTACCACCACAGTCAGGTACAACGCCTGCATTATTGCTGATGCTGCACCGATCCGCCTGCCTATCTCAGAATCCATTTTACCCTCACTCGTGAACAAGACCCAGAGATACTTGAACTCCTTCGCTTGAGGCAGAGACTCACTCCCCATCCGGAGGGGGCAATCCACCGGTTTCCGGCAGAGAACCATGGCCTCAGACTTGGAGGTGCTAACTCTCATCCCAACAGTGTCACACTCAGCTGCAAACCGCCCCGATGCCTACTGGAGGACAACATCATCTGCAAAAAGCAGAGATGAAATCCTGAGGTCCCCAAACTGGAAACCCTCCTCCCCCCGGCTGCGCCTTGAGATCCTATCCATGAAAATCACAAACAGCATCGGTGACAAGGGACAGCCCTGGCGGAGGCCAACACGCACTGGGAACGTGTTTGACTTTGTGCCGAGGATGCGGACACAGCTCTCACTTTGGTTGTACAGCGACCAGATGGCTCGTATCAACGGCTCCGGTACACCATACTCCCACAGTACCCCGCACAGGACCCCCCGGGGGACACGATCATAAGCCTTCTCCAAGTCCACAAAGCACATGTAGACTGGATGAGCAAACTCCCATGCCCCCCTAAGCAGCCCTGCAAGGGTAAAGAGCTGGTCCACTGGTCCACTGGTCCACTGTTCCACGGCCAGGTCGGAATCCGCATTGTTCCTCCTGTATCTGAGGTTCGACAATCGGCCGGAGCCTCCTTTCCTAAATCATTAAGCAGAGTATTCGTAACTATTCACTGGGTCATCCTATTTGGCAGTTGAAGTTGACCTGAACTAAGCCCTGGTCATTTACAATGTTACAGTGTTGCAATGTTACAATTTCATGTAGCAGACACTTTTGTCCAAAGCGACGTACATCTGAGAGTTAAAAGAACGCAAGCAACGATCAAGACCACAGGGAATTAAGTCAGTAAGAGCCAACAAACAGCTTCAAGTGCGATTGGACACTGGAGCTGACAGGCTCTAGGGCATTTTTTTGTGGTGTTTTTTTTAAATAATCATCAGCAACATCAATAAGGGCAATATAGTCATCATCATCATGATAATCCTAATCAACATCAACAACATCCTCAATGTCATCATCATCAGAAGCATCAGTATCATTAAGGTCAGAGGTGTTCATAAAGAGCTGGGTCCTGAGACTGGGTGAAAGAGACTCTGCGGACCGATTGGAGTTTGGTAGCACGTTCCACCACCTGGGGACTACTGAGGAGAAGAGTCTAGTTAGAGACTTAGGGCCCTGTTGTGATGGGAGTACCAGGCGCCTTTCATTGGCAGAGCGTAGTGGGCGGGACGGAGTGTAGACCTGGATGAGCGCGTTCAGGTAGGCAGGAGCCGTTTTTGTTGCTGGTTGTAAGCGAGCAACAGGGTTTTGAATTTACCTTGGCCTATAGGACCAACTGTAAATAAGGAGGTCACACAACCCCCAGCTGCCCCCATACCCCCTACAATGTCTGAGGTGAGCCCTAGATGTATTTGGCTAAGCCCCAGATGTTTTCAAGTCTTAAAAACGCCCCTGCCATCCAGTAGCTATCAAAACATTTCAAGTTCCCACACATGTCAACCTTTATCCTGGCACTAGATTAAAAGTCTGTGAATCACCAAGGATTTCTAGTTTTCTCTGGACCAAAGTTGACTGAGGGGCCAAATGACAGACCAGCACTGAGTCCCAGCCTTGCTAGAATTCAAAGGAGGAACTGACAATAATGATGAGCAGTGATTTTGAACAATTGAAATGTGGTTTGTGTTCAAAATTGTGTTTTGAGCGATACAGGTTGACTCCCCTTCACCCCTGTGGGATTGATTTTAGCCAGTCACCTCTCTGAATTTCTTGCAGGATTCAAGCTTGCATAAGTCAGTGTTTGATGCCAAAAGTAATGCCGGTTCAGAAAATGAAATGTCTGGCAGATAAACTGTGTCCTTGCATCTGTGAAGGTTCCATAAAACATGTCATTAGATGATAAACTGCAGCATCAGTAGTAAACATACACTATAGCTGCAGGACCCAGCATCCCCTCCCATAAGTGAATGTACAAAGCGTATAAGCGATCGAATGAGCCCGTCCGATTGATGCGAGTATCTTACCTCTGCTCTCACTCACATGCCAGCTGGTATTTAGGAGGGAAACAAACAGCTTTATTTATTTTTCAGCAGTAATTGTGCCCGACCAACTCCTCCTCCTCGGGCTAAAATAACTTTTTACTGACTTTACACTTCAAAGTGGAGAGACGGGCAGAGTGAAGTTGGAACAGGCAGGGCTCCGGGCTACAGCTCCAGCACACCCTTCACGGCTGATCAGAACTGTCTGACTGTTTGTGTGTAAGTGTGTGTGTGCTGGTGGTTATATCTCTGTACTTATGTAGAAAAATAACCGCAAGAGGATACAGAAGTGAGAAAATGCCATCGACAACATTTTGTCTGTCCTCACTTCTGCAAGTGCAAAGTGAGATAAATGTGTGGGACTGAGATTTGGATCAGTGAAGGTAACTTTAGAGGATGGCAAAAGGTTTAATTAGAATGGTTCAAAGTTAAGATTAAAAAAAAAACTGGTGGCCAAGAGAGCTCAACAAACAGCAATTAATAATCAATTTGACTATTTAAAAACTGACAACACAACAGAATACAAAAACAAGTTGCAAGTTGCACAGACGTCAACAAATGTGTTTCAAGGGGAGACTTAACAAGAAGGAAGAACACAGCAGGGGCCGAAAGCTGTATAAAAAAGTAAACATAGCCACTGTAACGGCGCCCATTGGTATCATTTTGGCTGTCATAATTTACAGTTATAAAAGCTCATTTTTCTTACACTGGTGCTTAGTGCAGGCCCTCATACAGCCTCTGCCTGAAACGACTCAGTCAGCTCTGTCTCTTTAAGAAACCCCACCCATACAAGCCAGCTTTCTTCTGATTGGCCAGCTCTCTGAAGCCTGAACTCGAACATACTTTTACCTCCAGATTTGAAACTCCACCCACATTTAGTCTGGATATCCGACATTGTAACATTGTGTATCTTAAATGTGAAACCGCATAATAACCCCTCTTTAAATAAAATGAGAAGAAGGGTCATTTTACCAGCTATTGTCATACAGTCAGACTTCTTATAGCTATAAGTACATTCTCCCCCTGCTGGTCATTAGGAAGAAAGCAGGTTTAAGGCCCGATACAAGACATGATGAAGCTACGTCTTCTTATTATGGCTGGGACACATGTAGACTTGTTGTTGTTGTGGTTTGTGAGGTTATTAAAGTCAGATATCCATCATTGGTGTTGGAGAAAGGCCTTAAAAGGCAGCTGTGGTTCAGTGGCAGAGTCGGTCGTCTCTCAATCGGAAGGTTGGGGGTTCGATCCCTGACTGTTACAGTCACTGAACCCCAGATTGCTCCCGGTGGCAGGGCCATCGGGTATGAATGGGCATAGATCTGATTGGAGACTGGCACTTAGGCCTTTGCCATCAGTGTGTGAATGTGAGTGTGAATGGGTGAATGTAACATGTACTGTAAAAGCAGCTTTGAGTGGTCGGAAGACTAGAAAAGCGCAACATAAGTACAGTCCATTTACCATTTAAAAGTAAGGTGCTGATTTGATATTTTTGCAGATACCAGCATTAGCATTTTGCCTATTTGTTACCCTTTCATTTCAGTCAGACAACAAACATTTGTAATAGTTTGAAATGTTTATTTCAGCAGCAGAGGACAGCTTGTGTTTGGCGCCTCGGCTCCAACCTCATCACTCCTCACAGATTTATTTTACATGCAGACATTTTAAGGAGTGATGAGATAATATCTTAACCCCTCCTAGCCAGCCTGCAGGTGGTGGTGGGGCTGGTGGTGGGGATGGTGTGAGTGGGTCGAATTTGACCTGTATCTTTCAATGTTATATTTACACAAAATGTACCTGGTAGTTGTTTGTGTGTGAATAGGAGGACCTCAGAACTTCATTATGTACTGTTCTTCATAGCCCCTCCTTCCTCTGTTTTTCTTCTTCTGTGGTTGTTGCCTCATATCCGTCTTATCCATCCTCTTATTTATCATATTCTTTTGTGGATTTTAATTTCCTAACATGTTGTAGTGCCTGTTGTTACTTTCAATTTGTTGATTTAATTTGAATATCCTGTTAAAATCGTTAATTTAACAGTAAATAAGCTAGCTTTACCTGCATGGAAACTTAAGCTAACTTACGTGATGTATTTTATTTTATCTGTGTAGAAGCTGGAGCGGGCTGAAAAGTTTTGATGGAGGTTCTCTCTGTCTTTCTGTTGGCCAGAATAAACAGTGGTGCAGAAAGAGTCCCAGTGTCACAGCATCATTAAGTACAAACACAAAACAACGCAGAAGCTCATTGGTTACATGAGCGCAGCACTGCTGCAGGGCGGCAGTGGCAATGACAGAGCAGAGGGAGAGAGTGGAAATCTTGCAGCTTAAATAGACCGCCACACTGGGAGGAAGTGTTTGTCAGGTGTTTGTGGAGAATGACGCATGTCAGGCATGAAATCAGTGCAGCTCGAGTTGCCTGCCTGAGCTAGCTCACAGGTGTCACTCCATTTTTTGGTAAATGGTTGTGTTGTCTGAGACTTTTCTAAATGTTCAAAATGTGTTGTCAAATTGATGAAGTGGTTTTCTTAAAATGTTTTTGTTTTGGGGGCGCTGGTTTAGCTCAGTTGGTAGAGTAGGCGCCAGAGAGGCTAAACTCCTCATCGCACTGATCGCAGGTTCGACTCCCGATCTGCTGATCCATTTGGTGCGTGTCATCCCACGCATCTCCTGTCTCACTTCATCTGTCCTATCTATGAAAGGCAAACAAGTCTATTTGCATGTGTTTTCTTAAATTACAGTGTGTTGAGCTCTCAGGGCCACCGTTGACAAGCTTTATCAGTTAAAATATTCTGGCATCAGACCCTGTGTTTACAAGAATTACTGAGCATCAGAACCCATAACTAAAATAATCAGAATGTGTGGCGCTCGCAATTCTATTATACGGCATACTTGGGAAAATTATAGTGTACGGGCGGATGTCTGACCTTTCCCTTCAATTGCAGTTTGCAGTAGAATAATAGAAAACTTTATCTTTAAAAGATGAGAAAATAAATAACACAAAAAAACAGACGATGATTCTAAAGAGAAAAGCGTGCCCTCTCATTCTCGTCCTCCTTTACTGTACGGGGGGAATCTAAACATAAGATATTTATGAGGTTTAAGTGGAAACATGTTCGCTTGCATTGAGTGTCCTTTCTGTGTGAGTACTTCCTGTTTAATATTACTACAAAGGTCGGTGGAGAAATTGGATGCGTTGAACTCCCTGTGCTCTGCTGAGGGTTATGGGTGATAGGATGAGTGGATAAGTGGGTGTGTGTGTGTGTGTGTGTTTGTGTGTGTTCAGGGGAGGGGAGCAAGGTCAACAACAGGTACTGAGTGTTATTTACCGTCATAAAGCAGGAAGATTTATTTGACAGCTAATTTAACTATGGATGCATGAACATGTAATACATTCAGTGTATTAAATCACACTTGTTCACGTGGGAGGAAGGCTGGGACGCATAACTGTGTGGGATTATCAGAGAAATGTAAGCGCTAGTGGGAGCAGTGGGGCTAAATATGAAGATTTCTTTTTCAGTCTTGAGAACAAGCCTTCTGGTCACTGCCAGGAGATATTTATACTCCCCATAGGATGAGTCCTTTTGGTTTTGGTGTCCCCATGACATTTTGTCTTATGAAACCATAAGCTAAAATTCCTCTGAACTAACACTTGGGGTCCAAAACAAGATATGGGGCACA
This sequence comes from Semicossyphus pulcher, assembly GCF_022749685.1. NCBI lineage: Eukaryota > Metazoa > Chordata > Actinopteri > Labriformes > Labridae > Semicossyphus > Semicossyphus pulcher. The sequence goes on along the minus strand of NW_027211604.1, from coordinate 30,498,339 downwards.
TCTACCTTTCCTTTCCTTACTCATGTCCAAGTCTATAAATACATGTGGTAGGGCTGTCCTGAATACCTTTTTTGGGCGTCGAAGCTTTGGCAGTAATCACTCGATTGTATTTGGAGCTTTGCTACGACGACGACAGGGGGTTGGGTTTTTTTAAAAGCCAGGACAATGTTGGTGTCATGTCTCGTCATTTATGTTAAGTTCACACCTTTCAGTTCAGTCCTGTCTTTTGTGTTTCCCATCCAGTTTTATTTTGTAGTAATGTCTCTCCTCTCGTTTCAGAAAACTTCACTTCCTGTCCTGATGTGTTTCCCGCCTTTGTGATTGTCGTCCCCGCCCTCATTGTTTCCACCTGTGTCCCATTACCTGGTGTGTGTATATATAGTCTGTGTCTCCCTTTGTCCTGTGCCTGTTCTTCTTGTCATGTTAAGAGAATTTGGATCAGTCAGGTTGTTTGTTAGGATTTTTTTGAAAAGACCAGTTTATCTAGTTTGTCTTCCTTTACTGATTTTTCCAGCCTAGCTGTGATTTTGTTTTGTTACTTTTGCCTTTTATGCCAGTTTCATACTGTGATTTTTGGTTAATACTTTGGCTTGTTTTTTACTCAAATAAAGAGTCTTTTTTGTTGAACTTTTGAGTCGTGCGCCTGGGTCCTTTACTTGGTTCTTGTCAGTTGGGTTACTATATTAATAAGCTATTTCTTATTTTGGAGGGGTTAAAAAGGAAAAAAAAACATGGCGTTTTTTACCATGGCAATGATTAAAGCTTCGAAGCATTTGGGTCAGCCCTAGCATGTGGCATCAATTTGTAAATGATTTGTACCTCCATGTTTTGATACCTCAAATAGCCATCTTTATGCAGGTAAAATTGGGTGGACAGGTCCATACCAGTATTGTCATGAGTGTTTATGCTTTCCAATATGTCTTTATCTAATGTCTAATATTATTTTTGTACAGGATATTTGATACAGAAAAATGCACATGGGATTATTTAGAAAACAGTGCCATCATGTAGTTTGCACAGCAGTGTGTTGTAATGCCCTCAGCACTGCCTGCAGCACATGTTGCAGAGATTCAAAGCTGAGCCGGCGCTGCTCTGCGCTAAAAATTGACTGACAATCTAAAATAATGTTAACAGTTCTTTATGAAAGTTATTTCTTAAAGAAAGCAGCCGTCAGAGTACATTTGGATCACGGAATAAGCGCACAATCCACATTTTCATTCTGAAAATTCACTATCTGCCGCAATATCTGCATTTTTTCCTTCCAAAACAGTGTGTCTCAAAACTCCTACATTGGTCGTCCTTTCAGTTTTAACCTAAGAGTCAAATCCTACACAGGCTTTTGTCTGGCGTGGCACTGACACAACGTAGAAGCCTGTACAGCTTTTAAGTTTTCGGTTAAAGTGTTACAAGTTACAGTGGTTTAATTCACATTGCATAAAAGGACGTTAGGCTTACGTTTGAATTAATTTACATCTGTCTAATAAAAAAAGAAAAACACATCTCTTCGCACAGGTTCTGGTAAAAACTTGACTCATATTGTCTTGTAGTCTACTTACCACCTTGCTGGGTTTTAAGCCTTTACATACAGGTCAAAAGTTTATAACAAATAAGAACAAATAAACCTTTGTAACAACTTTTTAACAGCTCGCTCCTCTCATGTTTGTTATATCACTACCCATTTTACTGCCCGGTCGTGTCTTCCAGGAATATCAACTATCAATGTGAACTTTATGGTGATGTGTTTTGTGTTGCTAAATGCTCAGTGAAAAAAACTATCTGAAAATGTTCTTTCCCTCTTGAATTGATTCTTACTAAATGCCAAGTTTGTTGCAGATGCATCTTGTAAATGCACACAAACGGACTATGTACAAGGCCCCGGGTGCCTTATTATATTTCGGGCAGTTCATAAGTCGATGATTTGTTTCCAAGCAGCGAGTCGGCTTGCAACAAGAATACGCTCTTTTCCTCTCGGGTGTCCCTGCTCCATTAACCAAACAGAGAGGCAATGCTAGGAATCTTCCGGAGGATAAAGTGAAATCAGGTGGTATTCAAAGCAGATTATCTTCCCCTGAGAAGCAGTTCACCTCACTTACCAAAAGCGCTCAGATGTCTGACTCTATAGAGGGAGCAGAGGAGTACCAGAGATTAGGAAACTCTTTATGGTTATGCACCAGGGAGCTGCTCACAACTACTGTTCCTCACAGGCTCTTCCCACGTCTGAGAGCGTCTGTAGCACAGTGTACCTGTGCAGGTACAGAGCTGCAGCAGCCTTTGGGTTCCTTCACAGTAATACAGTGAGAAGTGAAATCTCCCAGAATGCCATCTTTACTTCAGCTGCTGCACTGTAAATTATCATACAGTTCGTACATTTCACTAAACTGAAATTTATACAGAGGAACAACATGTCTCATGCTGAAATGACCACTTTTTGCGCCGTGTCCCACATGCATGTGCACTCTCTCGCTCTCTCTCGTTTAAATATTATACATACCAATATTAATTAATGTCGCTGCCCTGTCTTTGGTTACAGTGGGTCATTTGAAATTAAAACAGCTCATCATCAAAGTGCTCTGTATCAAAAGTTACGTTTATCCATTATAATTAATGAATGAGATACAGGATAAAACCTACTGCTACAAACCCCAGTTACTGAGGTGGAGATAAAGACCCAGAGATTGGAGTTCATATACTTTCGCAACCTTGGTATCATCTTCGATCAATCTCTCTCCTTTGAACATCACGTCAACTACATCACCAAAACTGCCTTCTTCCATCTGAAAAACATCGCCTGTCTTCGCCCCTCCCTCACCTTCTCAGCCGCTGAAACACTCATTCACACCTTCATCACCTCACGACTGGACTATTGCAATAGCATCCTTTATGTCACATCCTACAAAATCCTCAACAAACTACAATACATCCAAAACTCTGCCGTCCGTCTGCTCACCCACTCTCGCACCAGAGACCACATCACCCCTGTCCTACAACATCTCCATTGGCTTCCCATCCAATACAGAATCCAATTCGGAATCCGACTAATCACCGACAAGGCCCTTCACAATCTTCCCCCCTCCTACCTCACCAATACACTCCCACCCGCAACCTAAGATCTACTGATGTCACCCCTCTCGAACCCGAACCAAACATCGGACCTGGGGGGACAGAGCCTTTTCCATTGCTGCCCCCTCCATCTGGAACTCAATCTGATCTCTTATTACTTCTTTCTACCTTTCTCTTACCTTTATATACATATTTTGTTTAACTGTAAGTCTTGTACTTTGATTGTTTTTCATTGTATATGTTCTTAATATCTTTGCTATTGTTGCTTCTGTTCTTTCTTTCATGTACAGTGTCTTTGAGAACCTTTTAAAGCGCTATGTAAATAAAATGAATTATTATTATTATTATTATTATTATTATTAATAATTTCTTCTTTTCAGTTTTAAGCAATAATGAAACAATAACAATTTGAATGTGAGTTCATAATTCCTTCATGAGGCAGGGAGAGTGTCCTCACTCTCTGTCAGCTAAACTACACAGAGGTTACTAGGAAATGTAATGACATAAATAATCATATTTAAATCTTGCTTGAAAAAATTACAATTAAATACATTTTAAAAGTTGTTGTCCCCACCAATGTTACCATGAAAACTATGCCCTTAAAGACACACTTTTATCAGAGTTTTCCATTAAGCCCAATTCAGATCAATGATTTCGCAACGCAATAAAACAGTTTTAGAATGTTGCAGAGAAAATTGCAGCGGTGTGAACTGGTTAGTTGCAGAGCGTCTCAAGCCGTAGCCGACTTGTCAAATCACCAAATGCAGTTTTAGAACTGAACGATGTAGCTATTTTACTTCAGCCAATCAGGAAACAGCATTAATTGGCGTAGGCACCCTGTCTCTGGCGCTGCAGTAGCCAAAGATGTCCCCAGATCCTCTCTTTCCAAACTCTCTGTCTTCGCCGTTTATTAATCAATGTTACAGCTAACATTGTGAGCATGTCACTGTCACTGTCATCCACTTCTTTTATAACGATAACAGAAATCCAGCTAGATAATTCATGTAACCTGCGCCTAATACTAACGTTATAGTATTAATGCAGAAGTAGTGGGGTATGTAAGTGCGTCGTGACTATGGACACGGTCAGCTGTGTATGTGTGCGTTGCGTTGCTTTGATGTGAACGGCCCAGTTTTAGAACATATACGATCACATGTCAGGGGATTCTTTTGGCAGTTGCATCCAGTCTCGTTGCGAATCATTGATCTGAACTGGCCTTTAGACTCATGATGTCTGATATAGGAGTTTGGTGTGGTGCTAAACTCACAAAAGAGTTTTGTACAGCCCTGGCTTTTAGCCAAAGTATAAAGTATTTCTTGTGAAAAACACTGAATCCTAAAATGCCCCTTGCACCTGGCACAGTGCATGCCTAACTATTGGGTTATCGATGTGTGTGTATGTCTGAGTGTGTGACTTAGCAGAAAAGTGTTCAAACACTTGTATGTGTATTGGAAAGCTTTGATAGATTAATGATAGACATTTACAATCAATATATTTATCATTTAGTGGCACATGAGCTGACTGTGATTCAGAGCTTCAAACAAGAAACACACTTGAAATGCAAAGTGCAGGATGATACATGTTGATAGAAGCTCTGTGGCATGTAGTTCTTCATATTTATAATTAATATATTAATATTTGATATTGTCTGCAGGGTTGATCAGGGACCAGCTCAGTGTCTATGTTGGTGCTGTCTCCCATAATGCATTCTGATTCACTACTTTGCATGCTGGGCTGATTGCGAGGTGTGTCCTCTCAGACCCAGTCCACAGTCTGACAGACTGTCAATGTCAATGAAGTGGAAGCATGTCTCTGATGGCTGTACCTGTCTGTCAGTGTGTGTGTGTGTGTGTGTGTCTGTGTGTGTGTGTGTGTGTGAGAGAGAGAGAGAGAGAGAGAGAGAGGGCCTAGGAAAAGCTAAATTTGAAATATGGTCGCTTGTGGTTTTTGTCAGCGCTCTCCTTCGAAGCAATCTGTGAGTGTTGATATAATCCAGGATGATGTTTTTATTTAAATTCAAGTTTGTCATTTTGCACCAGAGAAGATGTTCTGCAGTTATCCTGCACTCTGCATCAGTCAGATTAGCAGATTAATTATTTTAGATAAAACACAGAGGAGGGAATTTTGAGATATTTAAGCCTCATGGCAACTTACCCTTTATTGCACCATACTGTACTTGGTTGCAACATAACCAGTAAAAAAAACTGTGACATGATTTGAAATGAATTCCCATCCTGACAGACCCTGGTATTTTTAGATCAGTGGTGCATCAGAAGAAGGGCGAGGCCCAGTTTTGTTCGATTTGTTACAGAGTTTGTCACTGCTACCTCCATTGCCAATATGAAGAGACATCATAGCAGGATGATGCTAATGAGCTTTATCATAATTCTCTTTACATTTACATTTTTTTTCTGTTTGTTTACATTGCTGTTTTTGCTTATCTGAATGTTTTTCTTTGAGCATCTTGAAATGCTTCATATCCCTACAGAAGGCAACACTTGAGAATTGTGTTAAAGTAACACATTTGGATCACTGCATTTCCCCAACGATATTGAATTGAAATGATGTTGATTTCTGATCTGTGACTGTGAACGCACGCCCCACCTGACTTGTGTCAGCTGCGTGCTCACAGAGGCTGTGTTAGTCAGGAGCTATGTCATTTTGCGGTAAATTTCCTGTACCTCGTTTTCCAACATTGGCATATACTGCTAAAGAAGCAAAAATAAGGAAGACCTTTGAGGAGAAAAAAGCTACAAAGAGAGGCCTAAATTAAACAGGGAGAGTGGTAGTGTAAGGGGCTGAGGAATGATGCAGAGGTTGCCCTGTTCCTTCTTGACAGGTAACGGTAGTTCTTACGGTAACAGCTAATGGTAGCACTAAGCTCCGACACCTAGAGGTAAAAAGGTGGTCCACACCAAGAATCATAACTAGTGTTTGAACATTTTGCCAGCAATGAAGTGAACTTTTTGGATTAAAACAGCATCTCTCCTCGCCTCGGTGCTGCAGAGAAGGACCGCACAACGGCTGCGTGGCACACACCACTGGCAAAATGCATGTGCATGTTTGGTGTAGCGAAGTGATACAGAGAGACAGAATGTTTTTTTTTCCATTGGAATGTTCATGTTGCTTTAAATCTGTCCAACATAAAGGTTATACGTTTATTAGTAATGCTCTAGCTATTATTGTTTTAATCCTAATGATTTAAAAAGGATTAAGCAACCAACAATTTCTTGAGGACAGATCCAGCTGCCCCCTGCCGTCTGCTCGTTTTCAACCATTTTACACTTTGTGATACAAAACATAATGTCATCAGCTGTGTGAACCTTAGCTTATTGTTGAATCTAAATTCTTACTTTGTTATATTTTTTATGTTCCCTTGTAGAAATGATTTTTTCCCCTCGGTAATAACATAATCTGATACTTGTAGGTGTAAATTACAAATTAGCATCAGGGGAGCTAAAGTCTGTGTCATCTCAACTTTTTAATCAAGTGGAGTATTTGCTAAGACTACACGTGTAATTGAGTACAGCTGCAGTGTGCATTCTTTATGTAAGTAATTGGATGAGTAATGAAAAAAGAATGTCATATCTAATTAAAAAAAACACCTACAGATGTATTTTTGCTGGAAGGATTAAAAGAGACAGGCGGACTTAGTATAGGCGGAGTATAACTGGCTGCTTCAATCATGTTGTCAGCCATTATAAGTCTGGTTTTCCACAGGATTGTTCTCTTTGCTTGCTTTTTACACACACACTGCTGCTCTCGTTTGTTGTGTTGTGGTGCTGAGTGGGTGATTGAATTTTTAATATCTCCTTTTTTCAACGCCTAAACTATTAAAACATTGTCTCACTGACTCCCTCTCTCTCTGTCTCTCTCACTCTGATAAGAAGCGGCTAAAGCTTCTCTCCCTCTGTATTTGAGAGGAGACAATTTGTGTCCAATATATTTATCTGGCAGGAAAGAAACATCTTAATATACATGTTGCCTGAACACATTAAGCGGCTGTGGCTCAGTGTAGAGTCGGTAGGGTTGTTTTCTTACCATGTTATTTGTACAAAACCTTGTAAAGCCTTCATGAACAAAACAAGAGTCAGAGACAGGGAATGAATAGAGGGAGTGGCATTATTGAGAACAAAGAGGTGAATCAGAGAAATAAAATGTAATTTTCAAAATGTTTCAAGGCTGTTACGTTCTAAAGCAAAAATTAACAGTTTCACCAAAACTTAATAAACAAGATTTTATTGTGACATTGAAAAGTCTGCTGCAACAGTTAAATAGCTTGATAAACTGTGTGTTGTGAGGTCAGCGTTTATAATCCCAACACACATGTGAACATGCGAGTCTGTGCAGATGAGGCGGTCACATCTGAGCACCTTGTGACTCTTTGTTGTTGGTGGCAGTAAAAGGGTGAGAGGACAAGGTGAAAAATCAATCTTAGCATTTGTTTGATGTCTGATGACAGTCTGATGAAGGTGATGATGACGTTGATGATGATGAGGGCCAAGGTGCCCCAGCAGAATGCTTCTCATCATAGATGCCCTCTCTGGTGACGCTCCGTCCTGTTCCTTATCACCTTGTGATAAAAGTCTGTCTTTGTTTTCTCATCACTGCTGGATCATCTCACTTCTGCTAACTCTGCACTCTATCTCATTTGCTGCATTAACAGTTCATTACATCAATCTGTTCACCTCCAGGGTCTTCTGGGGAAATCCATCACAAACAAACAAAATGCTGACATGGTAGTTTCGCAGTTTTGGGTTTGCCATGGCGTGTTTTATAGGAAAATCATCATATACAGTTAGGTCCATAAATATTTGGACACTGACACTATTTTCATCATTTTGGCTCTGTACACCACCACAATGGAATTGAAATGAAACAATCAAGATGTGCTTTCAGTGCAGACTTTCAGCTTTAATTTGAAGGTATTTACATCCGTAAAGTCAGGTGAACGGTGTAGGTATTCCAACAGATTTTATAAATGGTAACCCCTTTTTAAGGGACCAAAAGTAATTGGACAAAGTAATATAATCATAAATCAAACTGCCATTTTTAATATTTGGTGGCAAATCCTTTGCTGTCAATGACAGCCTGAAGTCTGGAACCCATAGACATCACCAGACGCAGGGTTTCGTCCCTGGTGATGCTCTGCCAGGCCTGTACTGCAACTGTCTTCAGTTCCTGCTTGTTCTTTGGGCAGTGTCCCTTCAGTTTTGTCTTCAGCAGGTGAAATGCATGCTCTATTGGATTTAGGTCAGGTGATTGACTTGGCCATTGCAAAACATTCCAGTTCTTTGCCTTAAAAAACTCTTTGGTTGCTTTCGCAGTATGCTTCGGGTAATTGTCCATCTGCACTGTGAAGCCCCGTCCAATGAGTTTTGAAGCATTTGGCTGAATATGAGCAGATAATATTGCTCGAAACACTTCAGAATTCATCCTGCTGCTTTTGTCATCAAAAAAAAAAGGAACCACTTCCATTGGCAGCCATACATGCCCAAGCCATAATACTGCCACCACCATGCTTCACTGATGACGTAGTATGCTTTGGATCATGGGCAGTTCATATTCTTCTCCATACCCTTCTCTTCCCATCATTCTGGTTGATCTTTGTCTCATCTATCCACAGGATGTTGTTCCAGAACTGTACAGGCTTTTTAAGATGTTTTTTGGCAAACTCTAACCTGGCCTTCCTGTTTTTAAGGCTCAGCAATGGTTTCCATCTTGTGTTCTTGATCTGGACAGCTGTTGTGAAGGGATTTTTCTTCACCAGGGAAAGAATTCTTCTGTCATCCACAACAGTTGTTTTACGTGGTCTTCCCGGTCTTTTGGTGTTGCTGATCTCTCCAGTGCATTCTTTCTTTTTAAGAATGTACCAAACAGTTGATTTGGCCACACCTAATGTTTTTCCTATATCTCTGATGGGTTTGTTCTGATTTTTCAGCCCAATGATGGCTTGCTTCACCGATATTGACAGCTCTTTGGACTTCATATTGAGAGTTGACAGCAACAGATTCCTAATGCAAATACCACACTTGAAATAAACTCCAGACCTTTTATCTGCTTTGTGCAAATGAAATAACGAGGGAATAACACACACCTGGCCATGGAACAGCTGAGGAGCCAATTGTCCAATTACTTTTGGTCCCTTAAAAAGGGGGTATCACGTATAAAATCTGTTGTAATTCCTAAACCGTTTACTTGATTTGGATGTAAATACCCTCAAATTAAAGCTTAACATCTGCACTGAAAGCACATCTTGATTGTTTCATTTCAAATCCATTGTGGTGGTGTACAGAGCCAAGATTATGAATATAGTGTCATTGCCCAAATATTTATGGACCTAACTGTAAACCACTCTAAATGTTCCTCTCTCTAGATGTCATGGCAGCCCAGCATCTTTTTTTTTTGCATCTTATGGTTTTCTTTACCGGTTTTCATTTTCTGCAAACAAAAGACCTACATGAGAATATTTGATTTGGAAATAGGAAAAATGTTACAATAAAACAAAAGTTCAGTTCAACTCAAACTTTTAAATAGAAGAACCAGAGAAAAAACATATTGCATTGCTCTCTTAGGATGATTTTAGCCTGGTCCACTGCTTATTTTATAGAAGGTAATGAGAGCAGATTTCTTAGTTCCACAGAAGAAAGCCACCACTGATCTTAGACCCAATATTGTGTGGTCAGAAGTGGAGTTGATAGTGCTATGGATGGCTTCAATAGAAAGGGCTTATAAGAAGGAAATCCTTCCATATGCACAGCTTACAGCAGAGGCAGAGAGACGTTGTGGTAGCCTGAGTTCCCCCCTGTGAGATTAATTTTGTGCATGATAACTGAGCTGGGTATAAGAGAAGAGGCATAAGGAGGCAGTGAAAACCATGGCTGACACTGCAGCCAGTTCCAGTTATTAACTGTGGTGCATGTTGTCCTGCTTCTTAAGATAAGGTGGCTGAAGAGGCTTGAGTGGTTGGCTTGTGTGGTGGTTTAGGCTGAAGCTACCACTGCTACATACTTTTTAATGGAGAGCAGCAACTAAACCAATGGCTGGCCTTCCATCTGTTCCTCATTCCTCTGCATGTTTCATTATCTAAATATTTTCAGAACAGGAGTCTGAATCTAGTTTAATTTTGGATCCATCAGACAGTTAGCTCTCCCTCCCTCTTCTCCTCATTCTACCTGTGTTTAAATATGCAGGAGGCATCTGTCTTTGTAGAGAACCATTTTTCTCCCCCTGCTCCACCAAAGTGCCGTTTGCAGTTCTTCACATTGGAAACATTTATCAGTGGGAAAGTGTAATTCAGGCATGCAGGCTCCGGGTTAACATCTGGAACCCCGGGTGAGAATAATATATCGTCAGCAGGAATGTGTTTGGAGGGCGACGGAGTCAAACATGTCTGCATTTTCAGGTGAGCGATGCCTGATCTCATCCACAAGGTCAAGTTCCAGCCTCATGTTCAGTTTGCCGATGGGCAGTGCTGATGTGACATTTCCATTACTTTTTTCCATAATCATTCTGCCCAAAATAAGAATGATAAGTTATTCATGCAGGAATAAAGTTTAGTGATAAAAATGTTTCCAAATCCAGCAAAAACCCTTTCAATTAGACGTGCTGTTCTTTATGTGTGATGAGTTCTTACAGTTCAACAAGTTGAGAAGAATTCAGGATTTCCTTTTTTTACATGCACATTAAACAATGCAAGGCAATAGTTCACTATTGTCAACTTATTAGTGTGCATTTGGACACTGAGTATGTGCATATCTTTACATTGAATATGAAAGTCTTAAGTGGGGCGGCTGTGGCTCAGTGGTAGAGTCGGTCGTCTTTCAATCGTCGGAGGTTCAATCCCCAGCTCTCTCAGGCTACATGTTGAAATGTCCTTGGACAAGACGCTGAACCCCAAATTGCTGATAACTGACAGTTGGGCACTTTACGTAGCAGCCTCTGCCATCAGTGTGTGAATGGCTGAATGTGATATGTTGTGTAAAAGCAGCTTTGAGTGGTCGCAAAGAGAAGATATATAAGTACAGTCCATTTAAGTTTAATCTAAACCAAAACTTTACAATTTTGAGGTGTCCAAATCCACTTCAGCTAGTTCAAAGTCAAAAGGAAAGTATAACAGATGAATGAAACAAGTGTAACGCCTCGATCCCACAGGATCCGTGTCCGGCATGTTCCGTCTGTGCTGTTCTGGTCAGACGATGCGAGTCCTTGCCCAAGCAGCTTGATTCGCGAGAGCACAACTAGATTATCGCGAGAGAATTGTGAAATCATGCAATAACATCAATGTTAAACAGAGCAACACACAAACAACAGTTCAGTTTGCACCTCCGAGGTTGATTATCTGCTCATTTGGGTATCATTCCGTGATTTTTGTGCTTCTACCATGGATGAGTACACTACTTTTTTAAAAGTGTTCTTTTTTCAAGATTTCAGTGTTATGAAAACAGAAAAAACGGAAGACTGTACCGGTCTATACATGGTGTTTTATTTTGAAATGACCGGATGCTGTATGATGTATTCTTGTGTGACTTCCTGTTTGGAACGATCTGCTCTGTTGAGCTTGAAGCGGCAAAAATAGACTGGGTGCGGTGGAGCAGAGCGGAGAGGCGCTTCTGGGACACCCCAGAGACGGACCACGGCGCTGAAGACGGATCCTGTGGAATGGTAATTGTCAGCGTGCTCTATCATTTGATCAGTGACACAGACTCTAGCCTAGTAGATCTAACCTGGACAAGTACAAAGCCAATGATAATTCAGACAATGATTTTCTATGGCAAAGGTGCCTTGACCTTGGAAGCTGCTATGACAACAGCATTCCTCTTCTCAGTGAGTCTCTGAGATAATTTAGGAACAGATCTATTAGTGTACTGACCCTAATGGCAGCTGAGCTGTCCAGCTTCTTTTGAACTGCTGTTTTCACAGCTGTGGTGACTAGAGTAATCTTGTGAATAAAGAGAAACTGGGAAGTATCAATGAAAGAGAAATTTTCTCTCAAGGCTGAAATTATATTTTGAGCCTGTAAACTCCTCAGGTTGGTCACAGGCTGAACTGTCAGCAGACCAGCAGCTCTCTGTGAAGGTTCTGAACACTTGGACTTCCTGAGCGGCGTGTCTCGGGAAAGTTAATTCTCTAACACAAAGTGCATATAGAAGAGAATAGGCTGGCTGGCAGTGGGTGGTGTGGGGCTTACCTCCGGTCAGCAACAGTGGCTAGCTCAAACCAGGAGCTCCCCATGAGTGGCCAGCCCAGGCGGCGTCTGTAGACGTTTCTTGTTCAAGGTTTATTGTTGGCAGTTGGTCCAAAAGAAATAACAAACAGGAGATAGTAGGCTTCTAGTCCTTGTTGTAATCAAGGCTCAAAAACAAAAGGTGCTCTGGAGTCAGGTCTCACTACTTCTTGTGGTTCAGCTCCAAATGTCTCACTGGACGCTGTTACCCAGCAAACTTAGTACACCTGCGCAACTGGGTTAATTGCCCCCTGCCCACTACCAGCCAGCCAAAAGAAAGAGGGAACTAATAATGTGCCTAATAAAGAGCACACTGTTCAACCTAACAATGGTTTTGGTGATTTTTGGTGAAGTAATAATGCCAAAGACCTGCTGGGTCCAGCTTCTTGTTATTTCATAAAAGGTATGTAATGTTTTTAACTGTTGGTTTAAAAATAGGAGGCAAACTGAGGATGAGAATTTTATTTCCAACTTTATATCAGTGAATTGTAACAATAATAGAATGGTTGGCTAGTTACAGTCCTGTCTTACAGTGTTGCAAATCTTTGCCCAAACCCTTTGTCCAAACTTTTCATTAAAGACAAAGTGTGTCTGAATTTACAAAATTGACTAGTTTGCGATGGCCTGCCTTTTGATCCTCATGTGACACACACCAGGGAGTACATCTAAACACACAGAGACAGAGTGGCATCACCTAAGAATCACATACTGTATTCAATCACAGAATACACTATGTACTGTATATTTAATTTGTCCTCATTTCCCCAGAGGCGAGGACTAATAAAGTACTGACTTTAATAAATAAACCATACAGATGTTTTTTTAAGCTGCGTTTGAAGTCACCTTGCACTTGACATTTCTAAGCCTCCACCTCTGGTCTCCTCCTCCTGCTGAGCTACTAAAGGTTCAGAAAGTTAAGGCCTCGTTCATGTCGTCTGTGTGAAGCTGCTGATCTGCTGTCTTGGCATTGATAGTCCTTGAGTTACTCACGATGACCTCATACATGACTAAGGTTGTAATTTTGCTGCAATGTTGGGAAAATTAGGTCCCCATGCCCTCCAGCAAGCAAAAATAATCTCAGTACAATCCGCCGGTCGAGTCACTCCGGATGGAGGCACAGCAGTGTCACATTCATCATCGTCATCCTCAAACATGACTCATATTTGTTACATCCATTTCTTCATGTGACTCACAAAGAAGCTTCAACTGGGTCAGGGGCAACGTCAGGCTTTTACTCAGCAAAATTTACAATGCAACATTAAAACAGCGAGTAATTCCTCTCTAACCCTAACCCACACACATACAGAACTGGACAGAACAGAATCCTTGGTGCCGTCATTTACAATGATTTCAACCATAGTAAGCATATTAACTCCACGAGAAATAAAGCAGACCCGACTTTCCTCTTCCATATGTAAGGACATTAAATTATGAGTTGATGTTGCATTTTAGATTATTAATCGATTGTCTTTGAAGTGGATAACCAACTTTAAATAAAAAAATATGTACATGACACATAGACAAGCTGTTCCAAGGTTTTTGAAACCTGTTTTTTATTATATCATAACTATTACACTAAACCATTTGGATAATATAAAACCAAACAAACTGCCCTTATAATGCAAAACTCGTAGAGACAACCTTTGAGCTTCAACAGGTGTTAGCACTTACAACAATTCAGATACCTGCCCCTGTCTTAGATAAAAAATGTTTAAGTGCCCTCTGGGTGCTCCTCTAATGGATAAATGCTGCATGTTGGAAAATGAGTTGGCCTCCTCACGCTCAATGTGCCCTCATGGTTTGCCTCCATAGTTAAAAATGCCCAAGTTGTTGTTTCGCATCACAACTTTCTGCGTGGTGGTGCCCCATGGCATACAACGGATGACCCTTTTTTTTTTGCCCCTGCCCTTAAAACAGCCTGAGTACGCCACTGCCTCCAATGCACATTTATTATTAATATTTTACAGCTGTAGGGTTTTATGGATGATAGCTACTAGTGTTTTTTTTGTTGGCTCAGTACGCTGAAGGAACCCTCATCTAGAAAGAATCTGAGCTAACATTAGCGGCAGGTTTTTATTAGGCCTCTCCTGAAGTTCTGTGTCCACTGAAGAGTGCCAGAGAAGCCTTATTTCTGACATGAAACTTCCTTATGTGTTTACACCATATTAATTTCTAAACTTTCATTTGAAAATAATCGTATAGTAATAATAATATAGTCTTTAAAATCTGTTTTTTAAAACACCAATAGCTGACGGTTTGTTAGCTTTGACAGTACTCTCTGCTAGATCAGTACTGTTTTTCTTTGCTGCTCTCCATAGATGCAACCTTTATATTTGTTATAACTGTGAAAGCTACTGTTAGGGAGAAAGAGAAACTTAGATTTTTGTAGGGTCATTAAATTATTGTATTGGACTGATGCATTGACTGCGAGGTCTGCATATAAGTGCATATAAGTAGTTTAACAAAAGGTGCTAACTGAGAGCTAGGTGCTAGCTTTCTTTCTAGAATCTATTATCATAATTTTTAACGATACGGTGCCATCTGAAAATTGAGTCAAAGCTAGCAAAATGTTAGTGTTTAGTGTTTTATCCAGCAATGATTTGTACATTTTTTTTATCTCACTAGCATCAGAGCGACACATGGTATCTGCCATTTTGAAGTCTAGGAATCAGAATCTGGCAGGAAAAACAAATTAAAATCTCAAGTCTAGATTAGCTCGGGGGATATTCTTTACTTTAATGTCATCAATGCCCCCTTAAAAAAATTTGGCCCACCATAATGGGGTAAAATCACCTAAGACTCTATTATGTCATTATTGTAGTATGATATAAATACATTTGCTAGATCACTTTTTACTTCTCCGTGCAGTAAAGAATCTCCTGATTGAAGTGACATTTATAAAAGCACCTTATTAAAGCAGCTCATTAACACCCACTGTGCGGGTTAGCTGCAAGTGCTTTTGTTATTTTTGGAAACTGTTCTGATAACACTGTGCGCCTGGTGTAATGCACACTTTCTGCTCTGCTGCTTTTAAAGCTCCTTGTTTCTTCTTCTCCATGAGTCTGAATGTACGTGATGTGCACTGTAGCCTGAAAAAAGTGATGCTTATTTTGAAGTTCTTCTGTTCACTTTGACAACAGCAGCTCTCCTGTTCCCGTCGATGACTCAGCCTCAGAGACAATTTTAGAACCAAATTACCTGGGCGACATTTCAAACACTAACAGACAAGGTGATGCAAGTTTGTTTCTCAACAACACAGCAATTAAAATAAATTTGAATTGATATTGTTATTGAGCGCTGGTGTCTGGTTAAGTCTAAAGAACTATTGAATCACAACATTTTCAGAGCAATAGCCTTAATTGCACATTAGTTTTCTTACTCCTATCTAAATTCCAGCATTTTCTGCCACTGCGTCTGTTTAAAAGCCCAGCGGTGCATAACACTGATGAAGCAGCCAGAGAGATAATCAAATCATTATAAATGAGAAACGTTCTGCTTCATTATGCCTCCCTTTGAAAAACGCACTGCCTCATTTTTCCATGACAAATGCAGATTACGTTCTGTCCAAGGCTACAGGTTGTTTCATGTATATTTAGCTTTGATTATGCTGCAGACGGTACATGAGTTTACTATTTAATTTCCTGCACAGACATGAGCCGCTGTTTTGATTTGTATTCACCCCTTATTGTGCAGAGACAGAAAAAGACTCTTTCTTAATAGTGTGTCCACATCTGACATTTACGGCTGATGCAGGGAGAATGCTGAAGACAGATGGATACCTCACAAGAGTGTTTTGCTGCTGAGAGTCTGGACATGTCCGACAAGAACAAATGAGAAGCTGCAAGTCAGAGCAGCTCAACAAACACAATCCTAGGTGAGTTAAGTTTGTATTCAAGTTGTACAGTTTATTTAATCACTTGATGCAAATTTCACTGATTTTATTTGATTTTAAAGCATCTTAAAATGTGTATAGATATTTATGGGTATCATTACCTAACCCAGTGGTTCCCAAACTTTTTCTGCAGGGCCACCTTATCTTCAGGAAAGGTCTGTCTGTCACATTAGTGCGCTACCTGCCTGTAAACTATAAACATGCATGCGATGCTACTACAACTGTCACACGCAATGTCGGCTGGATGATCGAGGCTTTCAGTTATGCAAGGTGGCTTTTGAGGGTGTTTATTCCCGTTTTCAGCACCACCTTGTCCCGGTGCTGGTTAACGGTGTGGACCTACATCACGCGACCAATCCGCTTCCGCCATGCCTCGCTGGTCATTTATTTTGGTGAACTGAGGAGTCTTTTCAATCAAACCAACACCCCACAAGGTTTATTTACTAGTATATCACCATTAGCTTTTCTTTCTTTCAATGCATGATTATGACATTATGAGGTAGAAAAGCTGTTAAAAAGTAGTGCCGCTTGCCTGGTGCGTGTTGCTAGTTATCCCAGCATGCTTTGAGCAGTGTGCTTTGAGCTGCTTGCAACACACAATAAATTGGGGAACATTTTTGAACGCGAACTGTCGCAGCCGAACGCGAACTGATACATTTCTGATACTGATGCTGCTACATCATTATGTCACAATCTGAATTTAAAGATATCGGCGATTCATTATTTAGTAAATAAACCTTGTGGAGTGTCTGTTTGATCGAAAAGATTTCTCAATCCACGCTAATAAGTGACCAGCGAGGCTGGACGGACGCCGGTGTAGAGGAATTGGTGGCGTGCAATGGCACCGTAACGCTGTGGCCACATGAACGGGCCATTCACGAAGCAGACGTGCTGCGGAGTGTTAACTTTTAGCGGCTTCACTTGCAGCGCATACACGAGGTGAAGCCCAGAGACAGATATGACTCTTCATTGTTCCTTGTCTTTGTGACGTTTGGTATACATTGCAACAGTGCATTGTTTTTATTGAGCCTTGCTGCACCCCCTCATTACTCCCCCCCACCCCACCCCCAGTTTGGTAATCACTGACATAACCTATCCTTAGAATAGTGCTTTATCATGTAGTGATTATGGCACAAATCAAAAAAGAAGTGGAAGACACTTGACATTTTCTGTATGTTATACCATGAGATAGAAGTAAAAAGTAGGGTTGGGGACGAATACTCGAGTACTCCTTGTTGATGTCATTATTTGAGTAACGTTACACTACTCGCCAGCCCGCGCATGCGTTGTTTTTGGCTAAAGTAGTTTAACTCACTTACATGCACCATGTCAGCCGTGACCAGGAAAAGTGATGTCTTGAAGTACTTTGAAAAAAAAGACGACGTGCTGTGCAAGATATGTGGTGTTAAACTTGTATATCATGGAAATACTAGTTTGATGCTTAACCACATGTGCTTAAAGCACAAGGAGAACCGCTGTGACGTTTGACAACGGAATGTTACAACAGCGTTAATTGAAAAGCCTGTTAAGGTTGTTTAATGCATTTGAAATTGCACTTGCTTTCCATTGTTGGCAATTTATTTAGATGAATGTAAAAGTGTTTGTTAATGTTCTCTTAAAGGCATATGGCCTACTAAATCCGGGCCAGGAGGTCTGTGTCCGACGAAAGCTTTTTTAACAGTAAATAACATATATATAATTTGCGAGTACTCGATTACTCGTTCATAAGGTAATTAGATTACTCGAATATTGAAATCACTGAAAATGTTCCTCCCTAGTAAAAAGGAATTACATAATCCATGATATCATCGAAGTTCAGTCTTCCCTCTGCTGGTTGCTGAGCTAATGTTACAGACGCTAATGTTTTCATACCCAGAGAGATAGGAATGGCAGGTGGAGATTGTTGATCACATAATCCTGCTTAAATTGATGTAGAAGTAAAAACTGTTGTAGCTAGAGTATCAATTCTGCATTCATTTTAACAGAAAGAGAAGACTTCCCTCTTTCGTGTCGTCACGACATTGGTTTGATGATGATGATGTAGGTCGGGTGGTAGGGACAGATTGTTATTCACATAATCCTGTTAAATTGATCTAAAATAACAACCATAAGAACTAAAGCATGAGGTTCATCACTTACATAACCTTTATGTTGTACAGATTTAAGGGATATGAAGCATTCAAGATATTCCAAGACATGACGTCACAGTAAGTTTTCAAGGTTTCAAGTTAACAGTCGTGAGAAGGTACAGGTGTTTTGATCTGAAGGATCTGCAACGTAATAACTTTAAAATGTATTCTGAAACAAACAGGGATCAGTGTTATGAAGAGAGCCTTGGACATAAACCTGCAGGATGCTGGCCTGAGTCTGAGTCGGATTATTGTAAGTCTGATGGCACCTCAATTGCAAGGGGGTTGAGATGGAGAACTGCAATATGAAGGATGACATACACAGAGTATTACCATTTTAATTTCTAGGGAGTTCATGTCAGTAATACTCAGAGCAGCCTGGGGTGACTCACATATTTCCCTGGCTCTGCTGAAAGGCCAATAACTGCGGAGGGTGGAGCTGTTCTCTCGGCTGCACGGATGTCTTAACCTTAACCACAGTGCAGCTGATAAAAACAGAGTGCTGAGAAGGTCATCCGGGACTCAGCTGCGTGTCCGGGGCTCCATTATCATACTTTATTAGAAGTGATACCTTCCGCTCTTTCAATTATATAGGGAAAAGATTAGGACTTTTTCATTAACCTCCTGTCTCTCTTACATAGAAAAGCAGCTTCCGAGCGGTCACACGAAATTACAAAAATTATCCTTGATAGCTGTCTAACACAATTTTTACTGGGAGCTGCAAATCCTGTTTTCAGCTGCTGCTTATTACTCTGCTCTATTGCCTCTGCCAATCATTACAGCGGGGCCTTTCCTTCAGCATTCACCAAACTTATCAGTCCTGATTTAGAAACCACTCTCTTCTAAATTGTCTTTTATATTGTGGCCTGTACATTCTTATCATTGGTGTTTTACACTCACCCATGACTGTGCTGTTTGTATTTGAGGTGCCATACATGAAATGCACAACAAATAACGTTGTTAGTAGCTTCCTGTGCTGCTGTCCATCTGTGTTAGTCTTTCTACTGAATTTTCCTTTAAAGGCAAGTTCAGACCAAAGATTTGTGACGTGAGGAGTTGAAATTACCTGCAATGCGCTTTTCTAAAATGTTCTATAGCCTGCCAGTTTACAAAGATTCAACAAGTCGAAATGGTGTCTGCTCTCTGTAGCTTAAAGCAGACAGCTGCAGGCCTGTGTGTCTGTTTGACTGAGGGCTGGGCTGAGCTACTCCACACATGAAGAGCAGAGAGGTCAGACAAGCAGGTTGAAGCATGTACTTCAATTTGAATCACACAAAATCTGTCACCTTCCTGCAGGTTTGTTTGAGGTCGTTTTATGATGTGATTGCTGGAAAACAGCCTGAAGGTAACATTTTACTTCTCTGATTCTCTGCTTTCTATTCTGTCCCGAGTTAGCTCGACCACCTCTGCTCTTCACTCGGCCATTGAACCAGTGATAAGGGGTAGGGCTGTGACGGTAACTGCATGACCGCAATACCACGGAGCATTATGTGGACCCAACCGCGGAGTGGACGAAGTTACGGCCATCACCCCTTTATTATTTTTAAATATAGACCCAGTGATGTTGCTAGGTATGTGTCCTGTGTCACTGGCGCATTCAAATCTGAAGGGACTCCGTAAACTCACTGTCCATGCGCCTCAGGAGAGTAGGCCTACCTCATCTTTCCATACAGAACGATACATGGGGGGTCTGTGGAGGTTCTCAGTCATCCAGGTCATGGTAATTAGACCAATTAGAACATTGTGAACAACAAAGTCGTGTTAAAAATCACAGCAAAAGAAACCATGCTGTCAGAGCAACGCTGTTTCAAGCCTCTGCGCATCTAATCGGCGCAGACGAGCCTGCGTGCAGATGAACCAGCGTGCAGTCTCGCGACATGCTTGTATAGCCGCTACAACAACAACTTAGTAGTGATAATAAACTCGCATTTCCAGTGCTCATGCTGTGCTCACTTATGTCCATGATGTTTTACCGTCAGGGGGACGCCCTGTGGTGAAAAAGATAAAACATCCGACAGCGGGCTGAGGCGGTGGTTAACTGCCAAACCACAAGGGGGCGTTAGTGTTTCACTGCGGTTAGAAAAATTCATTACCATCACAGCCCTAAGACAGCCCCTTAGACGTCAACTTTCTATGCTGCTTTAACAAACAGGCAATGACAAATAGACTGAAATAGAAAAAAGTATAATTGGCTCAGTCTCAGGTACCTTGGGCCTCCAGAAGGTTCGATAGAAATGTCATGACAATTAAAGAAAGATTGTTCTTAATATATATTGTATCTTAATATACAGCAAGCACAGTTAGTGGAATTATATCACCAAAGCTACTGTGCCTTTCTATGCTGATGCTTTATCATCTGAGCAACATTTCAAGGTTGTCTGAGCTCCTTTCCTAACAATTCACCAACATGGATTGATATATACAGGACAACAATACCATCATAGCAGTATCCATTATCATCTTATTTCATGGCAGTAATGGTAGATCATTATCCTACCATTATCACCAGTTCACTGGATAAAACACTTTGATAGGAGTCTGCACATTACAGCAGAGAAAAATACTTTACAATGGTATCAAATTGTTGTATCTCTGTTATCATATTTTGCAGACTTCAGTGGTCAAACTTTTTTTTTTAGCAGCTTTAAACTAAATATCTTCTCTGCTGCAGCCATATGTAGAAAAAACAAGACTTGGTAAAAGTTTAAATAAAGTTGAGCAAAGCAAAAAAGGCCAAATAGCCTCAGAAAACGAAGCTATCTGAATTACTGCTGAGCATTATCACGGTTTACACAGAACACTCAAGTCAGTCAAAATTATCTTGAAATGAACAACTGCAGAGTTTTTAAAGGCTTCAGAGAATGATAAACAGAGAAACAAATGAGCTGCATGTAACCACTAATGATAAGAATACAGAGAATTATCTGTGCACAGAATTAGTCATGTATATTTTGCATGTTAATGTCCAGCTCTTAGTCTATGTATTCTGTTAAACACTGTTATTAAGCTCATGAATTATTTTCCTTGTAATAAAGGGGGTTCCGAATAATTAAATATAAACTGAAATAACTCTCGCTCTTTTAGTGAGGCTCTGCAGTCTTAATATTTACAACTACATACCAAAATATGGCAGTCCAGTAATCTAGTTCAGTTGGTGGAACAAAAAATAATCTGTTGTTGATTGTTACTGTTTACTACTATTTGCCACTTGTGTATCTGTATGCAGCCTCGTGCCTACGACTGAATCACAGCCGTGATGTTATTCAGTATAACATCACTCCCTTTCATGTGATATTGCTTAATTATCTGTTAACTATCAATCGCATCTAAATAGTTTGATATTTCCCGCAGCGTTATGCAACATTTATGTGTTACAGAGAGGTTAGTGAAATGGCATATGACATAACCTCACTGCGCTGCATTGTACTAATTATATGTTACTGAATGAGGAACCGGCCACTTCTGTGTAAACTCTTTGTATGACTCCCTGAATTCTGTGCAGTGTTTTTTTTGTTTTGTTTTTTTGCGAGTGCTGTGATACATGGTTAAGTTTGTTGTGTTGCAGAGTAAAAAAGGCTGTAAAACTGCTGAGCGGCTGTCGTTTTGTATAAAATATAAATAATGTTTGATATTTTAAATTGATGCAAAAAAAAATTATTGTCATCATATAGACTGGCTTTCTCTCAGCACTTCCAGCTGTGACTTCCAGCGCGACTGCTTGCTTGTTATTCTTGAGAAGAGTGTGTATGACATTTATAAATTTTATTAATTTTTTAACAATTATTTGAAACGGGATGATGGAATCAGCATCTGACCTCTGACCCAGTGTTCACACCACCAGTATGAGCCTTTACGCCTTCTGTTGTGATATGGCTGCTGTATGACGTGACCCTTTTCTATTCATTGTCGGACCTTATCGTCTCTCCTGTGAAACGGGGCCAACATGCTGCTGTTTTAATTTCAGGCTTATTAAAAAGGAGGGGTGGAACTGAGAGGGAAGTATGAAAGGGTAGAATTAGCATGTGGAGACAATCCTCTGTGAAATTACTCCCGAGTAGGACAGCTGAAGTTACCTTGAGGGTGCACTGTGTCGGGCAGATTCACTGTGTTTACCTGTTTCCTCAGAGTCTTAATTAACCCATCACTCACTCTAAACCCCTGCAAAATGAGACAAGCCATTCTAATTATGTGTAATTGTGAAAAATAATTGTATTAAGGCTTGCTGATTAAGGAGTTGAGGGGGAAACATGAACTCTAAATCTACCATATATCATTTTTAAATAAAGTAACTTGTATTATTTTGAAACTAGGGGAAATCTTTTCCTCTTCTAAGCTCACACGGGCAGGAAATATCACACGACCAGCTGCGCCTGCTAATGCACTTGGCAAACTACTTTGGGAAGCACTTCAGTGCGTTGGCTCTACTTTCAGGAAGTGACTGCAGAGACTGTGCCAGCCTCGGGGCATGTTGTACACACACTGTTTTTATTATTCTTCTGCATGTTTGATGCTTTAATGACTCTTTGAATTTCACTTTTCTCAAGTGACTCATTATAGGATGTGCACATGGTGTGATCATATTCAGAAGCTTGCCAACATTTATTGTAGACAATATGTTTGCCAATTAATCATTTATGACTCCTGCGAGCTGAGAAATAACAATATTCTTATTCTTACTCAAACACCTGTGACACACCGGTTGTCTTCCAGCATTGAAGCTTCAGAGTGCCAAAATAATACATAATCAAATATATAACAGTATGAAACTGACTATTTAAATAATTGCATAGCGCACCCATTGAGCAACTCTGACAGTACAAAGAGCTCTATACAGGAGAGCAATGTTACATTTTCTGAAGCATTAAATATCTACGCCTCAATGTCTTAACTGAGACAAGAAGATGTTAGCCCGGATGAGTTGTATGGGTTTGGACAGTGAATAATATTTTGCTTTTCAACTACATATGAGAAGTGACTGCTTCACTGAGTATGAGATTAATCTTTTAAATGCTTGGGAGAATCCCTGAGGGACAATGAGCAGAAGGATCTGGAGTGTTCGTACTTTGTGTCAGTAAAGACCATCAAATGAAAGCTGACAGCCTGCACTCACCACCTCACTCTGACTGTTACGGTCATAGTGATAATGTTATAGAAGCAGAATATCAAACTGTAATGGTAATGGCCCTTACACTGAAGATCTAAAGTGTGTTTAATGGCCCAGACAGACGCATCAAAAAAACTATCTACATATATAACATGAAGACGATTCTAAGACTGTCCCGTTGCACCACAGACAGTCTTCTTAAGTAAGGAAACAAGATGCACTGTTGTACAGTTAAAACACAGTGCAAAAGGAGAAGTAAAACAATACAAACTACAGGGCACACTTAAACTGATTGTTTTCTGGAGGACATTTTTAAGTGTCTAAAGAATGTGTTTCTTGTGGCCCTGTGTACAGTGGTACATAGCTTAGCTGACGTGTCGCCGTCCGGCTTCTCCAAACAGGGGCCATGCTGCCCATCATCTATTGCAGGTAAGAAAGTGACTAAGATAAGTACCTCATACAACTCCACATCAAAATCCAAACTAACAATTTAATGAGACACAGCATTTTTATGGTGAAAAGAACTCCAAGAGAAAAAAAGAATGGGAAACTAAAATGGATTATCTTACTGATGCACTTTTTACAGAGGGTGTTATGATGTGAGCAATTGAAAGGCATATTTGACTTGAACAATAAAGACTTTTTGTGATATCTACAGATCAGATCACAAAATAAAGGTTCCTGAAATAAGTAATACAGAAAATAGATTTACCTGGTGTTTTTTCTTTTTTTCCCCAGGATATAAATGTTACAATGTTACAATTTCAATTAGCAGACAGTTTTGTCCAAATCGACGTACATCTGAGAGTTAATACAACACAAGCAACAATGAAAAACATGAGGGAACGAAGTCAGAGCCAAAAAACAGCTTCAAGTGCCATCGAACACTGGTGCTGACAGGCAGCTCACAGGGCAATTTATTTTTTTATTTTTTTTAATAATAA
This sequence comes from Semicossyphus pulcher, assembly GCF_022749685.1. NCBI lineage: Eukaryota > Metazoa > Chordata > Actinopteri > Labriformes > Labridae > Semicossyphus > Semicossyphus pulcher. Next base: position 30,473,984 of record NW_027211604.1, on the reverse strand, counting down.
TAATCATCAACATCAACAAGATCAGTATAGTCATCATCATCATCATGAAGGTCCTAGTGAGCATAAACTACATCCTCGATGTCATCATCATCAATAGCATCAGTATCATTAAGGTCAGAGGTGTTCATAAAGAGCTGTGTCTTTAGCTTCTTCTTCTCAAAGGTGAAAGGGATTCTGCGGGCCGAGTGGAGTTTGGTAGCTCGTTCCACCACCTTGGGACTGCTGAGGAGAAGAGTCTAGTTAGTGACTTAGGGCCCTGTTGTGATGGGAGTACCAGGCGCCTTTCATTGGCAGAGCGTAGTGGGCGGGACGGAGTGTAGACCTGGATGAGGGCGTTCAGATAGGCAGGAGCCGTTTTTGTTGCTGTTTTGTAAGCGAGCAACAGGGTTTTGAATTGGATGCCAGCGGCGACCGGAAGCCAGTGGAGGGATATGAGCAGTGGAGTGACGTGTGCTGTTTTGGATTGATTGAAGACCAGTCGCGCTGCTGCGTTCTGGATCACCTGCAGAGGTTTGAATGTGCATGCAGGAAGGCCTGCCAGTAGGGAGTTGCAGTAATTTTATGCGTGATATACTAAATAAATGGAATCTACTTACTCAACCATCTCTTCCTTTGTAATTTATCTATTTTTTCTCTTCCGTCTTTTTTTGTTATTGATCGAATATTTTTTGTATATATTTTGTTATCACTCATTATTTAGTGAGTAGTTAATAAAAGTAGCAAACAAAATGCAGAGCTGAACCAACATTTGTCAGTCAAACTATGACTCATTTTCCAGTTTGCAGCTGTATGTGGCATCATGGGTCAAAAAGTGTCTGATCATAAAGACCAAGGGATTTTAATTTCATGCTGTCATTTTTAACCCCATTTCTCTCTACAGGATGAACATGCTGCACGGAGCGTTCAAAACATGCGACTAAAACACGGCTTTAAAATGTGTACCAAATATTTCCCCGCCACAAATCACAAATTTTGTATAGTCATGGAATGCTGCCCTATACTTTAGCTGTCACTTAAATGGATGTTCAGGCGCACGGTGTACATGCTAAATTGCTTGTGTGGGAGAATAAATCAAAGCGCTATTCAGGACCTCTCAAGAAGCTTTAATTTGTCAGGCTGCATGAGCTTTTGATTGCAGCCGAGAATGTGTCTGCTGTGGGTGTATGGCATGATTTTTTGCTGCTTTTAAGCCGAGTCAAATCATGCTCTCTTAATCAAAATGTCAATGCTATGGTGGAATGTTTACCATACCGTCCTTGTTGGGAAAATATGCAGTGATAAGCAGACTGACAAAGCTTTGAAATGGGTGAAACCCTGACTTTAAAAGGGAACTACTTGGCTTTACTTACTTTCTGCCATGCTTACATAAAGTGTTAAAACTTTGAATGTTCATATTTAACATGGCCAAATGTACTAAAAGTAAATCCTCAGGCCTAATTCTGACTAGCTGACAAGCTGACAGATGCTTCTTTATACAGTCTTCTGCTGCAGGCACAGCAGCCCATGAAGTGCAGGGATGCAGACATCCACTTGCTCAGTTTGTCTAAGTTTTGCGATCAAGTTTCAAGTGATGCTCACAGGTTGCAAGCGCTGCTGTTGCAGGCAGGCCTCCTGGAAGCTGGCCCAGCAGAAAAACATAGGCTTTTAGAGAGACGGACCTTAAAGGGATAGTTTGGATAGTTTGAATCTTGGTTGTATGAGGGAGAATATAGTGATGATCTTAATTTTTAGGTTGCTTAAATACACTTTGCTGCAGACCCCATCCACAGCAGTATACAGCTTAACTCCCATGTTGGTACCCAGGATAGATTCTCCAAACAGGGACCTTGAGGAGCCCAGAGGCTGAACTGAGGGGCTGCATAGAGGGTTTCTTGCAGTGTGAATCATGCAATGCTACTATAGTAGAATCCCAGAAGAATGTAGTCTAATAAAAGGTCCTCTTTGAGGTTACTGTATGTCATGGGAGATTGGATTAACAATCAGACAGACAGGAATGAGACACGTTAGAGGTGGCTGACTGAACTGAAGGTACTGGGACACAAAACACTGCACTGTGGGGTCAAGCAGAACAAAAAGATATGTCAGCAGCAGCACCTCTGATTGCACTTTGAACACAAATCACAACCTGTGAACTGCACTGGAGGTCATGTGAGGGAACTAGCAAAGGTGCAAATGTTAAAATCACCTATAAAACATCTGTCTCTGTTTTCAGACACTATGATTAAGTGACCAAAACAAGACATTTTAGTGAACGCCTTATTGCAGACAACTGCAGTGACTCAACATTACCTTCATGTGTGTCCATGGGACCAATTTCATGCTAAGTTTGTGTGTTAAGTGTGACAGCAATCATAAGTTAATTATGTTAACTTAATTAATGGCAAGAAGGATGTAGCAAAATGTCAGAGCTGTGTTTCCCCACATGACAAAAGGCTTGCGATCCAATTATGACCATAGAGGGAGAGCGTCGGGAATGATAAAAGCCAGTCAGGAACTCACAAACACGACTATTTACGAGCATCACATCTACCGTCCTTGTGTTTGCCATTACCAGTGACAAACAGAAAAGCCTGCACAGCTCAAACATCACTGTTTTTAAACTGTGTTCACTGAAATCATGCAGGAGATACTGGAGCTATATTCACAGAGAAACGATGTAATATTTAGTCAAATTGTGCATTTATAGGGCACAGATGGTATAAAGAGATTAAAGCTTGGCTGGGCTGAACAGAGGAAGACTTGACACTGTGTCCATCCACAGCGTACAGTACCAGGACTCCTCACTGGGAGAAGTCAGGAGGCTCAGTGTTGCATATCAATAAGGGCATCAGTATTACAATATTTTAAGTGCAGGTAGTAAAACTTCCTTCTTTGTCTGTCGCTAGTCTCAAGTTCTCCTCTCCCTCTCTTTATCTTATTTAACAGCTGCTGTCAGCCGTCGTGCTGTAGTTACACAACAGCTCATAAAAAAATAAAGCACACTTCTCTCACATAACCAGAGGAGCAAGACACTGCAGCTTACCCAGCATCCCACTTCTGTTGATATCTGTGTTTCAGGCCTGAGAACCCGTACAGTTGAACATATTGTGCTGTGTTGAACCGAGCTGTTTGCAGTGCATCACAATGAATGAGTACATTTTGTTTTTAAGTGTAATTTCCAGAGAATGATGGAAGGATTTGTTTAAGAGAGCTACAGGAAAGAAACTAACTGTCCGATCTGATCAAGGAGGAAATCCATGACGAGCTGAAGTGTCCCGTGTGGAAAAAATAATGTTCACATTTCTGGTCCCTGTTTGTTGCCTCTAGGCATCTCTTTCCTATTTCCATTTGCTCTGTTGGCATTGTGTCTTTTGAACTCTTGCTACTACTATGAGTACTGTGTGGTGATAAAAATAAGTCCTGATATTAAAACTTAATTAGTATGGTACTGGAATACGGTGGTACCCAGACGCAGAGTTGGAGATACAGGAGAGGGTGGGTGGAAAAAAATACAAATTTCTTTCATAAATAAATAAAAGAAAGAAACTGGTGACATTAAAGAGGGGATATTATGCTCTTTCACATTTTAAGACATATGTTACAATGATGTCCAGACTAAACGTGGGTGAAATGTCAAATCTGTCGGTAAAAGTATGTAGGAGTAATCAACCGCTATAAAAGTGTCAGTCTGCAGGCTGCTGTGAACACTTGCTTTCAGACAGACTTCTCCAGACGCTTCACTTTGTGATGTCACAAAGGGGCATCAGCCCGAGACACAGCAGAACTTCCTGCCCCTGGCACAGTTCAAGGACACGCCCACCCAGCCGCTCAGTCTGCCTCTTAAATGTTTGTCACTACACCACTCTGCTCAACGGCTCTGCTCGTCAAGCTGGTTCAGAATGTCTTCCAGAAAGTGTTTCTGTGACATCAGTGTTTACTTTTCCAAAGGATGAGAGCTCCAGACATTTATTTCACATCGAACAAGTGAAGTTTACTCCTTACTGACAACTCAGGGTAGGAGGTGTGCCTCAAACACTGAGTTCTGCCCCTCAGCAGGCTTCAGAGAGCTGGCCAATCAAAAAGTGGGTTGGGGGGGGTTTTCTTAAAGGGACAGAGCAGACTGAGTCGTTTCACGCAGAGGCTGTATGAAGGCCTGCACAGAGCACCAGTGTGAGAAAAATTATGGAATATAAAGCTTGAAAATTAGCTGAATAATAATATAATAATTAATCTATATAGCACCTTTAGTACAGTGGAAAAGCTCAAAATGCTTTACGATTACGTGAAGGGATGATTAGGACACATGTTGGTGAGTTAACGTCTGACTCTGCAGTATGATGACTTACTAAAAGTGTATCCTGAGCGTACGAGCAAGGTTCACTGACACTGTACTTAATATGCCTAGCTACAATATGCCCTGTGCATTGGCTGATACTACTCCAACTACAAACGGAAACCAGAACATTTCTGATACCAAAATCCCTCTGCGCTGTAAATAGAGATCAGTTAGTGAGTTATTGTGATCTTGATTTAGCACAGAAAAGGTGTGAAGTGTCTAACCTGTGTCCTGATCGGAAAATTGGGACAATAGTTGATGAAAAGAAGGAAATTGATGTGAAACCCTTTTTTCCCCTCATATTTCCCTCAGAATCTTAATCTTCATGATGGTCACCTTAAACTAAAAGCAGACTATAGTAAGGTGAGGAATACTTGATTGTTTCTGCCAGCAGCAAACATGATTCAAACTTTCAGCATTGTAGAACCTCGGTGGGTTCCTTGATCTCTTGGGCTCATAAAAACCTTCAAAAACCCAACGGATTGACTGAAAAATTCATGGCTGTCAAGCTGTCAAGGCTGCTGTTTGCTGCTTCCTGAAAAATAGTTGTCTGTGTGAAAATAAAAAGATATCATGTGGCTGCAGTGCATGTAAATTTAGACGGTTTAGTTTACCCTTGCCTGAGAGGATTTAATAACAGTAATTGCAGTGACAGGAGCGCTTGTGTTTTATGTATTATGATGATATCCAGGACGTTTTAAAGAGACTCCTCCAGACAGCTTAAACACTTTGATCAGTGAGATGCGGATTGATATAAAATCATAAAAATAAAATGAGACATTACCTAGTGTTTTGACCTTCATTTTAATTTGTGGTTGTTGCAAACAGCCATTAATTCAGACGCTTCCAGCTGCTAGAACACCTTGCCAAAGGGATCCTGGGGAACTTTTTAAATTTGACCTCTTTGTGTTTGTACCACTTTAATAAATCAAAACATGGTAACAGTGTTTTCCTTTTTTATTGTTGCTCCATAGGACAGATCTGCCTCACCTGCAGCTTCTTGCGAGGTGAAAGCTTCCTCAGCCGCCCTGATGAGCAAAGATCTTTCCCTTTTCATTTCACTGAAGCAGATTTTTTTCTGTCAAAACAGTCAAAAGTCACTTTACCTGTTTTACATCTGACTCCATGTATGAAGAGATATTCTTTTATTGTCCGCTGTTGGATGTTTTCTGCACATTAATGTTCTATTCATGAGTTAAGAAGTCTCTTTTAAGATCTATACAGCACATTAGTCTCAATGAGTAGCCATGAAAAGGCTCTGTCATTTTCTCTCTTGAAATGAATGATTCATCCACACTTAATGGACGAATACCCCTCACAATCATCTGTTCTTTTTAATGTGGAGACTTTCCTTTGCTCTCTTGTCTCTTTGCTGCTTCGTTAAATGAGTTCATTGAGGAGAAACTGCAGCAAAAAGATGAAGCTGAACTTAAAAAATATCATGTCCCTGTGGAATGTATCAAGTGATTTACTTCACTACAGCAAAAAATCATTTCAGTCTGTCATGTGAAAAGTCCGATGGGTTTACCTGGGAGTAAGCCACATACTGTTGTGTTTGTGAAATGCAATGCATTAAAAAGTGCAGCATCGGTCTCCACTGAAACCAAAGCTTTGTCATTTCTGAGGCGCCGTCTGCCTTTCAGGAAGCCATTTTTCTACAAGCTTGCAGTTACCAGAGTAAGCTGCCACTTAAAACCAAACTTTAAAGAGCTGGCTGTCAGCTGCTCTGCGGTCAGCCATTGTTCTATCTGAAAATGGAGCAGAGTGAAGTGAGGAGTACTTCATCACTCGCTGCGGGATCTGACTGAGAACTCAATATAAGCTGTTAGATATGTAGCACTTACTTACTTATTCACTTACACAACCTTTTAGCTGAGATTGTACACATTCAAATATTAAGCATTTTTAAGACACTAAGAAATGATGTCACAATAAGCAAAATAACAACGCAGCACTGGGGGTCTATTTCTTTTCCAGAGTTGTAAGGGTTAACAATCCTTAGGGTTAATCCTCTGCAATGACAGAACATCTGGTGTACAGGTGTATTAACTAACATGTTACTTAATTTAGTGTTACTGAGGTTAATGTGACACTAAACACAGATATTAGCTGTGTCCCAACAGGGGCTGCAGCCTTTCAAGTCCACTGATGACATCATTTCTCTTTCCTCTCCTCACTCTGGTGCACACTATCAGCTGTCTGCACACTTCAGCCCTCTAGACCATCCCTGTCTCCAACTCAATGGCCACAACAACAGCTTTGTCTTCATGGGCGGATCCAATGACCCTGAGGCTCTGAGTGTAACCTGCCGCCATATCGTAATCAATCCCTCACAGTGATAGCATGGCCCCGGGCCATGTGGGATATGGAGTTCAGATAAATGTTGGCTTTTACTTAGTGGAAGGGAAAAAAAACAACACAATAACAAATTGGTCACCTCTGAAAGGGCAAAGCTTTGGCATATTGAAAACAGATCAAGAAATTAGTCATGTTTGCAATATAAATGGTACTGCCAATTGTCAAGCTTCTGCTTGCCAAAGTGATTCATGGAGGAGCAGCTGCGGCGCTGTTACAGGTTAAATGAGCAACATCAGCGGCTAGCAATGAAACAACTGCTCAGGATGGTTTTATTAAGTGTTGCACGGGTGCACGCTTCAAATTGTAGGTTTTAATAAACTGCAACACTTGAGCATCCAGCATTATTTCCATCATTTATGTCCACATCTATCGCAAGCATCTCCTGCATCCATTTGAATGACTATGTGTGAAATAGAACACAAACATAAACAAAGAAGAAAAACGTGCTTCTGCTATTGATGGGAATAACTGTCCAAGGATTAGAGATGTTTCGGTCATGAACGATTCGTTCAGAATTAACTAATCTTTTTAGTGAATTGAATGATCTGTTCAATTCCATGCATTGATTCGTTCCTGCTGTTGGCTTGATGTTAACATCCAACAGAAATGTGTCTGACTCTGCTCTGCTCGTTGCTTCCTCATCCCTTCCTTCTTCCTCTTAGAAAACCAGACTGACTGATGTAAGCATGCGCAGATAGCCTTTTCATCACAGTCTGCTCTGTTAAACAACATTGCATAAAGGATCGCTAAAGAGACTTTCTGTTTTAAATCAGAATGAAACCAGACTCCATCTGCAAAAACGGGATTTGCTGGTCTACGATGACACGACGTGGGAGTTTGTTTGTGTCATTGTGTTGTGCTGGATATGAGCTAACTATTTAAAACAGCAAAGTTACACAACAATACAACCAACTACCTGATCATGGCAGCGGTACACTAACAACTCCCGTGTTCTGCAAACTAAAGAAACAGCTGTTGTCAGTGGAGTCTGGTGGCTTTGAAGAAAGTGATTGAAATTGAGTGTTGTCCACATAGCGCCCTTTTCTGGCAGAAAAGCGCTGGCAGGTTGCTGGGATGAAGTGTTTGTGCGGTGAGAGAAAAAAACGCTGCACACAGTGACAGAAAAAAACCTGCATGCGGGTTTTGTTTCTATACAATAAGTTTAACTTACTACACAGCTAACAACAAGCTTACAACGTGTAGGGCGATAAAAGCACAACACTTACCAGCAACATTTAGTGTCCAGCAGATCTGCGCCCACTAATGGGCTTTTCAGTCTCTATTGTGATACTGTTTGTTTATCATATGTACAGCTCCAGGTAGTCAGAAACCCAAGAAAGCCAAAATAAGTGGTTTCTCCGTGATTGGTGGTAACCAGGGTGACGACACCAGCGCCTTTCTGAAAAGTTGATAGATTTTCAACTCACAGCGCTCGGAGCGGACGCACAAAAAAAGCTTTTTTCTCGAGGCAGCCACATACGCTGCGTCCTCATTGGGAACGAGGGAAAAAGAGGCTTGTGCTCAGAAAGAGGCACTATGTGGAAATGGGGCCTTACTTCCTTTCTGTAATGTTGTGAGACACCCAGAAAAACAATCTGAGCCTGTCAGTGGCAAAGAAAAAAAACAACCCTGCACTTTTAGTGGACATATTTTTTACATACTGAAAGATTTAGTTGCAGCCATTACAGCCCCTGTAGAAATGTGTTTACCTGTACTCATTCAGACCCCAAAATATTTAATAGTTTAAAAATACCAGCATTCCCTTTTAAACTAGAGATGGCATATTGCTGGTAGCATTAACCTACTTCTTCATAATGAAACTAAGAAATGATAAGTGGCACATGGACGGCCCGCAGCCCTCGATGTGGCACATTTAACAGTCAGATGTTAATTTAGTAGCATTAGAAGCTTTACTCATGATATGACTTACATTGTGCTTAACAGCTTTCACCAGTTGCCGCTGCATTTGTATCCAACTTTCCCAGATAAGGAAACAAATGAACTGAGCTTATAAAGCCATTAAACAAAGCTGCTTCTGTTGTGTGTCTGCTGTGGCCTGAAAAGCTTCCTGCTGTCTGCCGTCCTTTGCATTAATCTGTCTCACACCAGCATGTCCCTTTATGATCATCACTTTCACCCATCCTGCCATGTTTATTCTCTGGGAGTTTTATTTACCCGCCCCAGATACCATTGCTCTTCTCCCTTTGGCTTTTTGGTCCACTTAAGTCTGAATCGATGTTCATCAGCAGGGGCCAGGGGTGACTGTAAAGGCCTGACAATTGCACACTATTGATTAGCATCCACCCAGCCTAATTTAAACTGCATATGGCATCATCAATACCTTGTACAGAGTCAGATCGTGTGTTTAGTATTCAGTAAGCGGCAGTGGTAGGCGGAGCAATTTGTGAGAGGCAGCTGAAAGATGGGTAATTACAACAGACACTTGTGGAATCCCTGACTGTACGGCTGCCAACAGACCTTTTGTTTGCCTGTTTGCTTGTTTGTTTGAACTCTTCTTCCAAAATGGACTGTGTAGTAATGAGGTCATGATGTTAAACATTAAGAGGAATGTACCCAGCAGCATTATTAGAGCCCTATTAAAATATCTTGGATTATTCTGTCGAGAGACAAGCACAAGCACCACAATTATTTTTTTGGGGGGGGAAGTCACCTTAAAGTTTGTTTTACCTTTTGGTAGGAGCATAAATCTCAAGACTTTAAAATGCCTCTTGGTGTCCAGTCTACAACAGGCTTTTCAATAAAGGATTGTGCAGCTTTTGCACCCGCTAAACCTGTTCAAATGACATAAAAAGACTCTGCCTCATTCTCCAAGCACACGCAGAGGGTTGAATGCACCCCAGAGCACACAGCATTTCTGTGCTCCGGTGCTGTTTGCGTGTAGGCAAATTTCTTGCCTTCCTATGTAAATGAGCCTCGTAGCAAAAAGCACTAGCAGCGCTAACAGCACCACACAGTTAGAGAGAAAATATAGTGATCATGACGACCATCTTTTGTGTGGTCAAAAAATGTATTTGTCTGTGAATATAATTCACCAACCCCGGCACACTTTGTCCACGTGTGGAGACGGTCTGGAGCCGTTATGCATGACAGGGATTATTATCTGGATGCTTGTTTTCAAAAAACATGAATGTGTTTACTAGTTTGACAGTTAAACTAGTAAACACTTGTAGAGTCTGTACTTTATAATAAACTGTGAAAAGAGCTGCCCCCTCCTCTCCCTGCTCATCATCGATCTGTGCATGGAGAGCACTGAGAGCGCAGCACAGCGTAGCAGAGAGTGGAGGTGCAGACAGCTTCTCTCCACAGTCAAACACAAAACAAAAGCAAACTGCACGGATCTGTGAAACTTTATGGGCGTGTGTGCGCTTGATTATCATCACTGCAATTAGCTTTGTGAATCAGACCTTGAGACGGGGCTTAGTGAATTCGTACAGTGGTGTAAAAAATATCCGGTAAAGGTGCCTTGGATGAAAAAATATATATTAATAACATTTTATTAAATATTTATTTGTAAAGTTAAATTTAATAAAATTATGATCTATAAAATATACATAATAATAATTGTATTTATATTGAAAGTTAGACTTTTTTTTTTTTTCTAATAAAGTTCAGATTTGTCATCTGGATTGAAAAGTTTAATGTAGGCTATTTTTGCAACCTCTCAATAAGTCAAGACACATAAACTGCCTGTGAAGAACTGTCAAATCCAATCCTTATATGGACAGTACACTGACCATATGGCACAACAGTACTACTGATTATGTGTTAACAGTAAAATACTGTAATACTGGACCTTGAGACGGAGCAGATAGAGGTGGCAAGTGATGTACCATTCATGGTGATAACAGTGGCGGCAATCCATTCTTTGTTGAATCATCCTTCAGTGTCCGATCTGCCCAAAACTTTGTTTGGCAAGAGTCCCTGCCTGAAGACACCTACCTGCCAATACTCGGCTAAAGTCATAGCTCCACTTCTAGCAGCAGGAAGTTACACTTGTTTGACAGATGAAAGAGGGAAGTGGCTTCAGCCATTGTCTTTTGAACCATGAGTCGACCATTTTGGCCTTTGCCATCTTTCGTTTTGGACAATAGATGACCATATTTGCACGAGAGGGGGGGGGGTGTTCATAGTAAAGTTTCTATCATGGCTCGGAGGCTGTCGTAGAAGTAACTTGTCAATCCCATGTAGCCACTTCCTAAAGCATACCCTGCTTTGACGTCTCCTTAATCTAAATGTGATTGTAATTTACAAAATGCACATCATGCTGCTGAGGACTTAAAACCTCCTTGATGTCTTGTGTGAAGCACTTTGAACTGAGCACACATGCTTCAGGAAAACTTTGTTGTAATGCACCATGCAACATCAATTTATTTTTCTTTGAATCGTTATGCTACCTCACTTCTTGACATAAAATCTACTCCCATGGAGCATTGAGGCTGACTGCAGAACCACTGTCCCTGTCGAAATGTGAAGTGTCAGAGCAGAATGCTTAATGACAGTGATCAGACTGAATGAACCTGTAATTTTGGATCCAAAGGTTCCACTTTGCTCATAATCCTTTCTCACTGCACTTTGATGGTGCTCGCTCGTCCTTGCTTAAATGCCTCTCTCATCTTTTTTTTTCTTACTGCCAATTTTTCTGTCTGATTTAAAGTTGGAAAGGTGAAAACAAATTAATATGAGGTCACAGAAGTGATAACTGGATGATAATGACTTCTTAGGAGATGACATCTATAATCAAGCCCTACTGTATTATTATTACCGTCTTCCTGCTTTGCTCAGTTGATTGTGAAGCCTCTTATAACCTGGCAATAAGTGGCAATATGAGAAGTCGAGATTTATTATCTGCAGGCTGTTTCATCAACATCTTTGAGGTAGAAAGTAAATAGTATGAAGGCCTCAGATCTCATTGCTGCAGACAACAGCAGCTCGCATAACCTTAAGCTATGGTTATTACATTGTAGGGCTCTGTGCTATGAGGATATACACCATACATATAAATGTGTCCAACAGTACATATAAGGCAATACGAGTTTTGCTGCAGGATCTATTTTCTTGTGATATCGAGTTTCTCTTGTGAATCCAGCTGGCCCACATGGTAATGTGATCTGGGCTGACATTTATGGTATGAAGGAGGAGAGTGAAGTAAACACAGAGCAGGAGGAGGAGGAGGAGGCCTAACAGTTCCAAATAGAAGGAGAAAATAATCACGTCATCAATTACAAACTTATACTTTAAAGACCAGCTCCGGTCATGATTTCAGACATATAAAATGCTCTGCTTGAAATAATAAATTGTGTCTGATAGGTTTTTACTGCAAAATACATTTAATTACCTTGTAAAAATCCTCCCAAGACATCTCCTCCTTCTGCCTCATTAAAGTCAAGCTGAAACGGCATTTCGAGAGTATCTAGCTTCCGTATCGTGACGTATTTCCGAGTGAAACAGGACGTGCAGGCGGGACATATCATTAGAGGGATTTGATTTGATCGTTGAGAAGTTGGCGTAGACAGACGTTCTCCACAGCGCAGTAGCTAGCTGACTGACCGAGCGTTCTTGGTGCTCTGCAGCTAAATGTTGCAGATTAATTGACAGGTGGATGTCATGATATTATTGGTTGGTAACTTACGTAAGCACAGGTGATATTTTGTATTACAGGAAGAAAAAATGATCGGATTTTAAAATAAGAATACAAAGAAATGGATTTTCTGTATTTGTTTTTTGGCCTATATGGTCAAATAGATGCACAATATTACCGGGGATGTGATCTAAAAGGATTAAAATGACATTTTTCATTTCACCTTGACTTTAAACATTCCTGAATCTGCATAGTCCCCGCCCGCTATGCAAATTTCCCCTTCAACGCGAAAACAAAACACGTCTCTGCCATCGTTTAGTGGCAACCTGAAACTTGCTAGCTTGAAATAAAGTAATTAGTAGTAGTAACGTTCACGTTAGTAGTCAGTAGTGAGTTTGCAAAAATTACGATGACGGTTACAGCTAGCTCGCGCAACGTGAAGTGGTCGTATACAGTCAGCCTCTGACTCAGAACAGCAAACATCCAAGACTTTGTCTTCTTCAGATCTGCTTCTTATATTTGTAAAAATCCTGCACTTGCACGTGGGTAGCTGAGAGTTCAAATTCAAAGTGTATGTTTCAGAATATGAGAGAAGTAAAGATATGTAGCACAATCTTGATGAACTTCTGCAAGACTGTATGAGTGAAGTTTTCAGCTCTTTATTGGAGCTTTATGATATGAATTCAAATCAAAGAATCCATGTTTTTGTAGCAACACAATTCTTTCACAATTAACTATACCAGATGTGATATACACCATTTTATAATTTATAATTTTATGTCTTTGTAAACTTACAGATTTGAACTGAATGTAAGAGGAAAGCAGGTGACCGAGTTTACGGGTCCTCAGCTTAAATGGGTACAACGCACCTGGTTAATGAGCTGCTTTTAAGGTTCAAGCTCATTAATGAGTCACAGACTCTTCATTAAAATGTACAGAAAAAGTCCCTTTGACTTATTTTTGGAATCAGACTGCAACCTCGACTCCATTGAACACGTCTTTCTGTATAATAAAGCCAGGACACACTCTGATGTCCTGTTTCAGAACCCTTTTATCTTTCTTAAATTGGTGAACGAAAACAGACTTGGTACACCACCCTTCTTATTGTCTTTAGATAATACACAGTTTTGACTCACCTCCTTCAATAACTGTTTGTTACACAACCAGCGTGTTACAAATGATTTGGCATGGGAAGACAATAAATAAGCTTACACTCTCATCTCGTGTGTGTGTGCATGTGTGAGCTGCGTAATGGAGAAGAACTAGTCTTAAGATTGCCTTCTGGAGAGTGAATAACACTGAGCTGAATATGTGTTGGAAAATGGGATTTTTTAACTGCCTCCCCTGTAAACAGATGTACTGTAGGTGCAAGCAAAGCCTACGCATCTCACAGTTAAATCAGCAGGAAAGCAGCACTGTTTCATTGTTGCAGACATAAAATTACTCCACAGACAAACATGCTGCTTTTTTAGTCATCTGAAATTGTATTGAGCCTATTGTTCACAGTGTTCACATCCAGATCCTTCCCACAGGCAGTGTGCCCTGCAAATATGAACTAAAGCAAATCTTCATTACTTTAGATCACTTGAACACAGATTTTCCTTTTATTAGCAGAATCACTCCACATAAAAGACGGCTGATATGCAGACAAAAACCAAAGAACGCTTTGTGTTATTGTGTCATGTTTCATTCCATTTAGCGCCACTGGTTTTTCACTGTAATTGCTAACGCTAGCATGTAATAAAAGGCTTCACTGAGCCTCAATAATGTTGATAAAATCAATTGTACAAAGTGAAAACATGACAGATTTTAAAACTCATTATCATAAAAATTAGTCCTCTAAGTTTTGGGACTACAGCCCTAAGAATTCTGGGGCTCCTGAGATGTTGAAATGTTTAATGTAGGGTAAGGTAGTGGGGCTGCACATGAGCCCTGCTTTCAGCCCCCCTTTTATTCATATTGTGGTAAATTGATACCATTAAAAGGATGGATGTTCAGACTAGTCTCTCTGGATGGATGCTGCAGAAAACATGAATATTACACAAGCTCTGGAGTTATAATCAGTGCCTTTTTTTATGATTTCTTGTGTATGGACAGCAGAGGGAGTGATAGACATATCTTCAATATACAGTATTAACAATGTAAATCAGTGTAAATTGTAACCTGAGTGGCTGGTGCATGTATACAACCGTGAGATGCTATTTTTAGTTAGAGCACAGGCATCCATCTAATCTCTCCCTGCTTGTCTGCCCTTAAAGTCGGAAAAAAATAATGTATTGTGGCGTTAAACATTTCACAAACTCTTCAGGTTCAAGTCAGAAACAAAAATCATATTTCTGTAGTTTTTTCATGATTAACTCCTACCTGGGAAACAGGTAAGTACAGGGTACTTGGTTCCATCCAGCAGGAGGGTAACTCACGATACGATACAAGATAAGTGGCCCACGATAATGAAAATATTATGATATACTGCAATAATTGATATATTGCAAGAGTCAAAGTTAAAATGGCAGGGAAATATGTTTGCAGCGTGGCTGTACCTTCAGGACCGTGTGCTTCAGGACTTTTAGGGCCGACAGAGACGTTATGATGAGCGGTAAGAAGAAATGTGGTGGGATTGAGCTGTATGTGAGTGAGAGGAGGTGTAATCCCGGCCACGTTCACGTGAAGTAACGTTTGTTGTTGGAATGGGCCCGTATTATTTGCCGAGGGAGTTCACGTGCGCCATCGTTGTTGCTGTTTACATTCCACTGTCAGCTGATGCAGAGTCTGTCTGTCAGTCAGTCAGTCAGTCAGTTCAGGATGTGAGGTGAAGTCATTTCAAATCACACCTTTATTACACTAGTTCCTGCAGTTAGAGCTTCAGAATATCATCACATGTTGGCATCCCAGTGACTTTAGTACCAGTCTTTTTATAGCTAGTTATAAGTCACAACAAATGTATTGTGGGAGAAACATAATCACTCAGGTCCAATTCAGTGGCTGGTCCCAATTAGTTATATTCACTGCGCAGTTGAGAGAGATGGTCACAGCAAGTTGAAGAAAACCTCTGACTAAAGTCAGCAGGAAACAAAAGGCTCAGCAAATGGTCTATGCTAATTCAGAGAAAGCAACAAAGGCCAAACACAACCTGCGTAAAAGAAGATACAGTGTCACTCTCAAAGGGGGGCGTCTGGGTGACCCAACTAACAAGAAGGATCAAGCTAGCTTCTCGGGGCCTATATAGTGGTCATGGGGACGAAGAAATAACATGGTCTCACAGCCTGAAGTCTAAACCAGTGTATAAAAGGATGTTATTCACAGGGGTTCCTCTGGAAACTTCAAAAACTTGATTAACACTGATAGCAGGAAGAAAAAAGAAAACACTGCTCTGAAGACCATTTGTCTAGACTATTTAAACTAAAAGTAGAAAAGTAGAATTGTGAATTAAACCACATTTTAAAAAAATGTTGACAAATCAGGTCAAAAAACACCTGCTAACACTCTGCTTTTTTGCTTAGTGGGAAAGGTTACAATCTGCATTCAGATCCGGTCAAATGACTCTGCAGTAGACCTGGGTAATTATCGCCTCAGCTCCAATCGGCATTGATGGGAACACAAAACCTGTGTTGACACGCTAATCTCCGCCCCCTTTCCGGTGCAATGCTATGCTCCGTCGGTAACTTTTGCAACTCCTTCGTCATCTCAGCTACAAATTCCGCCCGTCTCCGTCTGAGCAGCGCTCGAACATCGTTCCAAGTTTGACGGTGCTGAGTTTGATAAAAGGACTGGATGAGTAATAGATGCAATACAGACGATACCACTGTAACATCTTCACTGTCTACTAACCCTGTTTTGGGCACGTTTGTGACGTCAGACGGTGACGCAGCAGAAAAGAGGAGTATACTTTTCTGGCAACAGGGAAAAATACAATCTGCATTTATAAGTGGGTCTTCCAAGGTCTGAAAAACCTGCGTCAACACGCTAAATTTAGGTAGGAAAGGGGTCCGAGCTGATCCTTTAAGTTCTCTGAGCTAAAACTGCTGTTTTATCAATGAAGTCTGTTTGCTTTAAATAGAGCCATGTAATGGCTGTAATTGTTTTAAAACAAATCAACAGAAGAACATTTTACTTTAATAGAAATATATATTCACATAGAAATCACAGAGCACTTAGCTTTATGCAAATGGAATACTTACAATATTGCAATGTTGATTTTCTAAATTGCAGCTCAAATGTAAAGATTTTCTGCAGGTTTGGTCAGTAACCTCAGATTTTTTTCAGCCGATATGTTATATTGGAAGTGGTCAACAGCATAGGTTGACTTATTGTGGAATGTAGCTTGCTGTCAGCACTGGGGGAGCTGGCACATTTTGACACACACATGCACAGACTAACATTAGAAGAGGAGACTAGAAAGAGAAATAGTTTTTTTGTTTGACAAATGTAACACTTTGGTTTGAATCTGTGGTTGTGTAGCAATATGATACTATCCCTTGGGCCCCATTATCTCTCTTATCTGGTTCCCAATATGTATCGAGTAATCTGTACTAAGAACTTTTACACTTTGAAAAATGGTTGCTTTCAACACAAGGTTAGCAATAAGAAAAAAGTTTGAATGAAATCTACAGAAACCGAGAAAGAAATAGGGATCTTGTTGGATGATCAAGCATAAAAAAATCATAGCAGCCGAATATATTGAATATTTTAGGATCCAATTTCTTTTCCTTTCTTCCTTTGTGATTGTTTGACAGATATAGGGAGATATCGTATTAATATTCCACTTTCTTTCAGTGTGAAATCCTCCCAGCAGTCATGCCCTGCTGCATTCTCCCCACTGTGAAGGACATCCGCTGTGGTGCTTAAAGATGAGTCCACGACCTTTGCTCCTCCATCTCCTCACCCCCAGTGATTTCTAAACGGAAATCAGTTGGCCTCTTATAGATCTGTGCAGAAGCCTCTGACCCCCAAACCTGACCTGTGTGAGCAAATTAAGTTGTCAGATCTGCAAAAAACTAAAGCTTCTGATGAGAGGAGGAGCTTTTGGGGGGGTTCCTGCAAATGTATGGTCACCAGAGAACGTTACCTTTGTGTTGCAAAAAAGAATGAAGGCTCCATCAATTATTGTTTTTATAAAAGATACATGTAAAGATGCTGCCCCCTTAGCTGCCTTACAGAGGTCTGTTTTCAAAGTGATAAAGTCTTCTTTTAGACACCGATACAGAGATTTTTGAACCCAAGAAACTTTTCAAGGCCAGGCATTTAGCAGTGGAGTTAGTTAACCTTGTCCAGAGTCAGTCCTTTCCTCCTCTTCCACGCTAGCCTTAAGTGATGGGCCTCTCATAGCAGCCAATTAGGCTGTGTCATTTCTGGAGGTGCACAGGCCCCCAGTTTGATAGATCATGCACCAGAAGCATGTGGAGGGAAAGGCAGCCAAGCATGCTCTTAGGTCAGCTCCATCCTACATACACCAACCCCCAGTAGAAGTCAGCCAAGGCTGTGTGATCAATGGAGAGGAAACTGTGTGGCTATTATTTATAGGATCACCAGGCCATTAGACCCTACTATCCACTTAGCCTTTGCCACTGACTGTTTCTGGGTGCCAGACTAGAGAGAATCGGAGATTGAGGACAGCTAGCCAGCCCATACTGTAGGAATCATTCTTTTCATTTATCTCCATCCACACTAAATGTACCCTGGGCTCCAACGCTTATGATACAGCAAAGCCACCAGAATTTTCAGGCGGGCAATGGGACACATTTACAAACCACACTCTGTGATGTAGAAACAACTTTTCTTCTCAAAATGTTGCACAAACGTGGACCATGCTCGCACGTTAGTTTGCTAAAGAAAAGGAACAAAAAAGGTTGCAAAGCTAAGATGTAATGTGGGAGCAGAGATATAACTACATTACTGTACACTATGTGTCAGTAATTGGATGTTCGTACAGTAATAAAACAAAGTGCTCATTATAAAACATTTGTAGAGGCATTTGTGAAAGAATTATGTTAAATGAATATGCACATACATGTATTGTAATGTTGACCTTTATTAGGACACTCCTGAAGGCCTTTAGTAATGATGCCCTAATACAGAAGATTCCACATAAAAATCTGGAGACCTATTCTCCATATTATTAAATACCAGAATAACCAAACATTAGGATTAGGGTTAAAATGTCCCTGTGTCTTGGAAATATTCCTGCAAGAACCCAGGATTTTAGGCAAGTGTGCCAATTTTTCATGCTAAAATTGCCAAAACTATGCAGTTGGTTCAACTGTATAAAGGCCTGGCCACTCTAGCAACACAATACATCTGCACACCTTAGCAAAATATTGGTACCCATCAGATATCTGCACTGAGCTGTGGACTGTTAGCATCTGTGTTCACCTTTGTACATCATTTAATTCAAGAGAGGTATTGAGGGGTGTGCTGCCTAACTCCGCACAGTAATAAGCTTAGATCAGCACTATACAAATACTCATGCACTCCCCTACCACTGGCATACATTGAACTTATGTAATTAATATGGTGCAATGATGACATGTGACCTCTCCTCTTACCAACTATGTCATAATTCAAAATGAAACATCAAAGTAAAGTTAATGAAAAAAGTTTGATCAACTACAATCCTGACCACACAGACTAGCAAGGCCGTCTCTGCATCCATCTGAACATCTGAGGAAACACAGAGGTAAACATGGTGGGATTAAACACCAGCTGCGGTCTTGGCCATATAGATCTCCTCGGCCAAGTTAGCTAAGGGGAGCTGGATTTTGAGAGGAAGAAGTAACCTCTGGGTCTGACAAAAGATGCCAATGCAGTAATGAGGCAGCCTCTTGAGGCAGCATCCAGAAGTGAGTCAATCAGCATAGGGTCCAAAATTGGCCAACTTTACAGCAGAAATAAACATGTTTACAGCCTGTATACAACTCGCTTGTTTAAATTATATTGAGGCATAAAGTTGTGTATGATTTGGGGGCTAGCCGCTTTGAGTGACGAGTGTGTTGCTGCTTGCTCGCTGCAAGGTATCACCTCAGTTAACTTAACCGTCTTGCTGTTTTTGTGGGTGTTTGTGTTGGAGATATATAACATATGAACATGTGGTTTGCCACTCAGATTATAATATTAAAAGAAACTCCAAGAAGTCTCTGCTCCAGTTCATTTTGAATTCTTCAACTCCTCTGCAGTTTTCCACTGCTTTTAGAGACTCTACCTTATATTCTCTGAATGACTTGGGCGACCTCAGTGTGGATTACTGTATGACGATGTTTGACTCACTTTGTACTGAGATCTTAGACTCCATTGCTCCCCTGACTTTAAAGCGCATTAAACCACAGACTGAGCCTTGGCTAAATGAGTCCACTCGTGCGCTCAGACGCACATGTAGAAAGGCGGAGAGAGTGTGAGAGAAAGTGGAAAAGGGACAAACTACAAATCTCTCGGGATCTTCTACATAATTCTTTATTAACGTATCAGCAGGCTGTTAAAGCAGCTAAAACCAAATATTTTTCCTCACTTGTTTCCACTAATGCTCACAAGCCTCAGGTTCTCTTTAATGTTTTTGACACACTGGTGAATCCTTGTGATGCTTTTTGTATTGAGCCTTCCCCTTCTCTGTGCGAGGATTTTCTGCAGTTCTTTATTAATAAGATTTCAACTCTTAGATCCCCGCTCCCTCAATCTGCACAGGACCCCTCTGCTCCCTCAGCAAGCTCAGCTGTCTTTCACCAGTTTGAGCCTGTTTCACTTTCTCAACTAAATGAAACAGTTATACCCTTACGTCCTGCTAACTGCCCAACTGATAGAATTCCATCTCTGTTGTTTAAAGAGGTTTTCAGTTAAGTTGAGTCTTTTATTTTGAAACTTATAAATTTGTGTCTCAGCTTGGGATGTGTTCCATCCTCCTTCAAATATGCCACGGTGCAGCCTCTTCTGAAAAAGAAAAATTTTGACCCCTCGGTTTTGGCTAATTTCAGGCCAATATCTAAACTCCCTTTTATTTCCAAGGTCTTAGAGAAAGTCGTTTTTAATCAACTTCAAGAGTTTTTAAAAGAGACCAACATCTGTGAACGGTTTCAGTCTGGTTTTAAGCCACTCCACAGCACTGAAACGGCTCTTTTAAAAGTTTTTAATGATCTTCTGCTAAACCTCAACTCTGGTAACTGCGCCATTTTAATTCTTCTTGACCTGTCAGCAGCGTTTGATACAGTGGATCATTCAATCCTCCTGTAACGCCTAGAGCATTGTGTAGGCTTAAAAGGCACTGTTTTGAATTGGTTTAAATCGTACCTCTCGGACAGATCTTTTTCTGTCCTCGTGAGCCAGTTTTCCTCCTCTGTGGCCCCTCTGACTTGCGGGGTCCCACAGGGGTCAGTTTTGGGCCCTTTATTGTTCTCCCTTTATATGTTACCACTGGGGTCGATATTTAGGAAGCATGGCATCCATTTTCATCGCTTTGCTGATGACGTGCAGGTGTATTTGCCGTTAAAGATTCCTTCCAAAGATTCCCCTCAGGCTGTGCTAAACTGCATGTATGACGTTAAAACATGGATGAACTTAAACTTTTTCAAATTGAATGAAAATAAAACAGAGGTTGTCCTGTTCGGTCGCCCTGATCTGGTTCAGGTTATTGTCAGCTCCCTGGGCCCACTAGCACCTTATATGGGACCCCACGCCAGGAATCTAGGTGTAATTATTAATGGTGCTTTTAAGCTGGACAAACAGATCAGCTTAGTGGTCAAGTCTAGCTTTTTTCAGCTGAGACTGTTAGCTAAAGTTAAGCCTTATCTAAGCCAGAAGGATCTTATCCATGCTTTTATTACCTCTCGTTTAGACTATTGCAACTCCCTGTACATTGGTATCGAGCAGTCAGAGCTCAACCGCTTGCAGCTCGTCCAAAACGCGGCAGCCCGTCTCCTAACTGGAACAAGGAAACGTGACCACATAACTCCGGTGATGTCTTCACTTCATTGGCTTCCAGTTAGGTATAGGGTTGATTTTAAGATTATTTTATTTGTTTTTAAATTTCTAAATGGGTTGGCCCCGGAATATCTAGCTGACCTTATCAAGCTGCATCAGCCCCCCAGATCTCTCAGATCTGCAAATAAGATGGTTTTGGATGTTCCTTGATCCCTTTTAAGTACTAGAGGAGCCTTTGCAGTCGCGGCTCCCACTCTGTGGAATGCATTGCCATTGCCTGTACAGACTGCGAATAGCCTCCTCAATTTTAAATCCTTGCTCAAGACACACTTGTGTTCCTTGGCCTTCGGCTGAGTATGGCTCCCGCTATATGGTCTTCTCTTTGCTAAACTGATTGTATTGTTGTTTTACTGTATTGCTGTTTTTTGTTAACTGTTAAGCACTTTGGTTGGCCGCTGGCCTTTTTAAATGTGCTATACAAATAAAGCTGACATTGACATTGACATTAGTACGTGAAATCCTAGTATCTGTATGTTAGCCCTTATGAAAAGGTAAATGGACTGTACTTATATAGCGCTTTTCTATTCTTTGCGACCACTCTAAGCTGCTGTTACACTACATTTCACATTCATCCATTCACCACTGATGGCAGAGGGTGCTAAAAGTGCCCACCTGTCAATCAGTTGTCACATTCATACCCATTGGCTATGCCACCAGGAGCAATGTCTTGCCCAAGGACACATCGACATGTGACTGCAGCAGTCAGGGATCGAACCCCCGACCTTCCGATTGAAAGACGACGGACTCTACCACTGAGCCACTGAGGGGTATTGATGTCTGACCTTCTCACACCTGCCTTGTCAGCTAGTTAAGTGTTTTGTCATACATCGATTTATTTGTGGCGGCCCTTACATGTGAGTAAGAATTCTTGTTGGCTTTTCCCCACAGAGGAGACAGCGACCGTAGTGATGAGTAGACCGGTTATTTGAGGTTTGTGTGGTCACCTGCCACTCACTTTCCCAGTAGAGATGTGTGCAGGACCTTCAGGTTTGTTATGTTCCACAACTTCTCTTAGTTGTTTTAGTCTCAACAACTCCTGTCAGCTACCAACACAAATAAATCTAATTTTGGTGGAAACACGTAGCTCATTTGCCAGCTAATGGGATGGTATCTTGCATTGACTGTAGCAAACAAACCAATTGGTGACGCCATGGTGGCTACATCAGGTATTTATATAGTCCATGGGCAGACGTGAAGGCCTTTAATCCTGACGTTGCACTCGTTGTTAAAGTTTAAATTGAAACAGCTGATGGGATGACATTTCACTGTGATTGTAATTTACACGTGTCAGATTAATTGATAGACTTGTTGATTGATTTCGGTCTTCTATGTCTTTCTACCTTTGCTTGTTCCTCCCACTTTTGGTTGAGGTTCACAAAGGGCAAGAACACCTGCTAATACATGTCTGTCACAGGGGGACGAAAGGCAAATTGAATTCTGGGCTCTCCTGGATAAGACCTGTATCTAGGCTGATATTGTTCAGCCTAGAAGGTAAAAGCAGATGAGATTCTATAGAGCGAGTTGAGTTCCTGTGGGATTTAAGGTGTGATCCCTTAGATGGACTGGCTCCCCTTATAGTCGAAGTAATGTTTCACTCACAGGGATATTTCAATGTAAAACAGTCTCAGCACAAAGCTCAATGTCATACAGATCAAGATAAAGTAAATCTAAATGTTACATTGTGCAGGATTCAGCCTGATCAAACATTGTTTCAGTAAGAGCATTGTAGAGGAGTTGTCATAATGTTACATAAGCTGAGAAGTAACATCCGTACATTTTAGCAAACACCATTTCATGATTAACTGTATTCAGATCTGTGTTTAAAATAAAACAATATATATGGTGGGAGATCCCTGGAAAGGGATTTGCAAACATGCAAAACATAAAAATTAATCCATTGATTCAAATGGATCCATCCATATAAATCAATATGATATGATTACAGAGTAATATTTCCTTAAGGCAGAAAGTGAGTGCAGTCAAAGGGATTACACAAGCTCTTACAGAGCATCTTTTAGGCTATATTTTAGCCCAACTCCTCCCCATCCATCCTGGAAAAGATTGTTTGTTATAAGTAGATGCATCATTTCCTTTCTGTGGTCCTAATGGCCCTTTTTAATTATTTATGATGATTGAACACAAGCCGCAGTCTCAACTCGGGCTCATATCCGACCTTTTCTTTGTTCTTTCCGGCTCAGTCCACCACAGAAGATCGATGCGGCTTTTGAGTGCATTTTAAGAGCAACATGATGTCACACAGAAGAATAAAGTTTGGTTCTGTTGAATGAATAATTAGCTAGACAATTAGCTTTTCCAGACCAACTTTGTTATCATTTCTTGTATTATTCTTGTACCATACAGCCATAATGGTCATGAGTTGTTCTTGTTTGGTTCTGTGTTCGGTCTGTTTCTTTGTTCATAAAGCATTTGCTGTTTTATTGTGTAGTACTAATGTCAAAGTCCCGAGTTTGGTTTTTAGTGTTTCCTGTTTTATTTTGTAGTTCTTGCACCATGTATGTCATGTCTTGTTTAACTTCCTGCATGTGTGTTTCCCCACCTCTTTGATTATGAGCCATGCCCTTATTGTTTTGCTCCCTTGAATGTCTGCTCCCAGTGCCCCATTAGCCTCACCTCTCCAGTGCATTTAGTCTTTGTCTTCCCGTGTCCCTGTGTGAGTTTGTTATTGTCTTCCTTAGTGAAATGTTGTCTTGTCAAACCTTGCTCCTTCTGTGAAGCTTCCCTGTGGATGACCAGTGTTGTCAGTGTTTCTCCTGGACTTTTATACTTTTGTGGATTCTTCCTTTGTTGGATTATTTTGGTTGAACTTTATGTTGGACTTTGTTCACAGTTTGAATGTGTTGTTGACAAAATGCAAGGAAAAATCCTACTTATACCTTTAACTTTTGGTTAATTCACACTGAGCTGAGAAAACTTTACGGTCATGAGCAGCCGGGGTTGAGCTGAATGATATCTGGCATGTGCTCCTGACACATTATCCATGCCAAGAGGAACATTTGAAGGTCTAGAACGCCCCAGCAGGACATGTGAGCTTCTTCAGTCCTTTCCAGCCCCAAAACTCTCCTTCAACTCTGTGACTTAATAAGTTGATGAGATGCTGGTGGATATTATTTTGAAAAAGGCACCTTCATTTGTTCCTGTCTTTTCAGTGCGTCCACAGTCTGATGATTTGGAGCTGGAGCATTAATCAATCTGACACGGGCTTTTCCGATGGTGAAATGAGTGTGTTGAAATTCAGGCCGCAGCGATTTGTTTTTTCAACCATGTATAGTTAAAAGAGCAGTTTGTTTTTTAGTACTTTCAAGGTTTTTAATGACCTTGTGTAAGCATGTTTGGCTGGAAGCATCGCTCATGAGTTCTGTCCAAGTCGGGAAGGAGACAGATTTTATTTTGACGAGTGGTGATACTGAGGCGAACGCTCTGCTGCTGGGAGTCATTTTAGTATGAAAGGAAAATACCTCACAGCTATAAAACTGTCAGTGTGTACTCTTTGGGTGAACTGTGAAGCACACTGTATGTCCTTTATGTTATTAGGTGTCAGTATGGTAGATAGCACACATGATAACTGGGCCACTGGCCTCTTTTAAAAGATAAACAGATGTGTATCTTAGCAAATGTATTGTGAAATACAATTTAGTTTAAAGGTAAAAACTCAATATTGTCTATTTTCTTGTAGCTTAACTGATGTTAAGTTTGTCTCGCTGGCAGGTCTTAGATGTGTCATCAGTGACTCCTGGGTTGTTGCTTAGTTTCTGTTGTCCATATTTCAGGGTTTTGTTCTCTGAGTGTGGGTTTCCAAAAACAGTCACTGGCACCCTTTTATCACACACACACACACACACACACACACACACACACACACACACACACACACACGCACACACACACTAGCTACACAAGCTACCTGGAAATAGTGGAGCCAGAGGTGGTTTCACACTGAACTTTAGGTGACAAGCAGGCTTGTGATGACAGCTGTCCATGCATGGCAAAGCAGATTTAATGTCTGTGGTTTTGTTTTAAAGTGATGATCTTGAATATCTCTGTTTTGTTCTCTTTGGCGGCACCTATGGCAATAAACTGTAATTGCGGGAGCACACTTCCCAGATATGCAGACAGTGTTGCATGTGTGATGTCCACGGTCGGCTCCGGCTGTAACTCTTGATTTTCCTGGCTGACGGTCACTTTCCTTTTCAGACTGTTTGCTTCATCTGAGCGTCAAATTTGTTTCTTTTTCTTTGGATTTTCACTTCTTTTTGAACTTGTATCTGTAGTCATCCATCTTTTCTTTGTTTGTTCAGCCATAGTAGATTACTGTTCACAACACTTACGCCACTTTCCGCCTACCCTCTCTGGCAGACCAACCACTGCTGGCTGATGGAAAACGCGTCACTAACTGGGCGCCGCTTGTGATTTTTCCACGAAAGTCGCCACAGACAGCCAGTCTGTAATCCTGTAAATGCAAAGGCTTTCATCAGTGGGCCATAGGCTCAATCACCGTTGTGTTCCCTCATTCAGTGATAGATAGTGACTTAACAGACATTTTTTTTAATCAAAAATCTTCAAGATTATCACTTTAACAAAGACTGATCGTTCTCTTAGTAACAAAGTGACTATTTTAAAAGATGTTCTTATTACATTGACTGCAATAGTTAACATGAGAATAGTAAAAACTGTCAAAAAGTAGTTTTTTAAGACAGAATTGACAAATTATCTCGAGAATGACATCACTGTTTTCTCATTTATTCTCAATTTAAATTTAAATTTTATTTTGGGATAATTTGAAGCAGCTGTTTACAGAAACACATTTTGGTGCGTGGGCTTAATTTCATCTCAGATGTGTCTGGATGGTTTGTCTGGAGATTCAGTGCAACAAGTTTGAGCAAAAAAGCACTGGAAGAGATAAGTTTAATTAGTTGGACAGTTTTGATGGACTTCATAATACCTTCCGGCTCCAAGCGTCTCAACATTTCTGCTCAATTTGTTCATGTTTTGGTAAACGTTGCAGAGTTGTTGCCTACGTAATGACTGCATGAGCGCTACCATCAGGATGTTTAGACCACAAGACCAGTTGAGCTTACTGTATTCTGAGTATGAACAGACTTGCTTGCTAGGTTTTATGTATTTTCATGCATGGGCAGAGGGTTAGGCAGATTTTGTTGTAAGAGGAAGAGGAAGAAGAAATTGCCAAATACAAGATGAATCGGCAGCAGAAGCGTCTTCTTAGACTGAAGGTCAATAAGCTAATTAGTGTTACAGAAGGTGACTTTCTGTCTCTTATGAAGTGTTTGACATTGAAGGGTTTTTAAGGGTTAAATAGGCTTATTTCCATGGATGTCAAAGGAAAAGCAAATAATTGGATTCAAAACAAACTGCTTAGTTCAGAATGACGGTGCGGGCATGCGGTGGTTCATTTATAAAGGCCCATGTAAACAAGACACCTGGTACCTTAATCAAGGAGAGAATGACAGAAACCTGATTTCCACAAAAATATTTCATCTGCTGAGAGCCATGTGTCCGAGTAACCTGGTTTCTAACTGGCTTCTCACAAGTACACGTGCAAGACTTTGGACAGAGAAAGTAACACAGAGCAGAGGCGGGTTAAGGATGGAGAGATTATTTCATAAAGCAACCATCTGTGTATTTAAGATATTTCATGCAATCGTGGAACCCGTTGATTCTTAAAATCTAAATGGGTCAGTTTCCACCAGATGAACTTTGGCTAATGGTCACACACACATACAGTAAAATGCTTTAGCCCTTTTTACACTGCGGTTCCACCTCAGCGCCGTAATGAAGCTCTGTTGTCATGCAGCCTTTGCAATTTTACACTGGATGAAGCAACGCCACCATTAAGCCGCCACAGTGTTTGTGTTTACATAGTGTTCCGGCGTTGCGGAAGCAAAACGTGTGCAAAGTGTAAACAAACAGCGCGTGCTTCAAATACACACGCACACAGCGCTGTTCCACCCTGCTCGCTCCGCTGTTACACTGACACCATTTCGCCTCTGTTACTACCTCTGAAGCCGGCTCAGAGACGGAACGACTTCCCCCCACCATTCCGCCTCTGTGTGTCTTACATAGAAGACAAAATGTAACAGAGGTGTAATAATCCCACCTTGAACTGGCAGTGTAAAAACAGGCTTTTGATTCCCAAATAAGGTATGTGATAGGGAGAAAGTAAACTGGCCCCTCTGAGTGACTTCAGTGTATGCACAGTGTCT
This sequence comes from Semicossyphus pulcher, assembly GCF_022749685.1. Taxonomy (NCBI): domain Eukaryota; kingdom Metazoa; phylum Chordata; class Actinopteri; order Labriformes; family Labridae; genus Semicossyphus; species Semicossyphus pulcher. Next base: position 30,446,512 of record NW_027211604.1, on the reverse strand, counting down.
GTTGGGTAGCTTAAGTAATGTTGAACAGCTGGTTGTCGTTGATGCGTGAGCATAAGCTGATCTCAGGTGTATCAATGCTCAGGTGTTTTTAAAATCCATCAGCGCTCGGCACAAACAAACTTCACATTGGTTTCTTGTTCTTCTTCACTGGTTTCATCTCAAACAAACATACAGTTTAATACAGTTCTCTTTTCTTTTTTTCTGCCATTCACTCATAACCCATGGTCACCATAGCAACCCATACTATTTGGTTCTGTTGCTGCTGTGGCCAGATGTTTTTGCATCCAGTTTTAACGACCATAATGTGTTTCTGAACTCCTGTGAGGAAAGTTTGAAGAGGCAGAGGAAAAGCAGCTCTGAATCAAGATCTCTGTAACTCCGGAATATAAAAGATCCAAACAAAGACTTCAGACGGGGAAACTTAAATGTTGAATTCAGAAAAGATTCATTTGAACTGAATGCTATAAACGATAACTACAAATATATATTTATATAATGGATGTTTTTCCTGTGAGCATGATGTCGGCAGTTCAGTCAACATGTGTGTTTGAACATTCATTTGTTTCCCAAAGCTAAAGATCAGAGAACAAAGTGCTTTGACTGAAGACAAAAGTCTATTGAGACTCGAGAGTCTGAGTGCTGAACTCAAAGAATGCATGAAGGTCTTTCAAAAGTTATAAAGTCCTTTTGTCTACTGTAAATTCTATTCACTGACTGTGCAGCAGAAGTGTTTTTCTCGATGGCTCCTGTGTCCCGCTTCACATTCATAAAAGTTTCTTCCTTTTTTCTGACAAGGCCAAACTATCCGGGAGATAAGCATCAGGGTCTGTAATGAATTTTGGACAGAGTTGGATAGTAAATGACCTGAATGAGTCTAGTAGGCCAGCTACTCGCTGAATCTTCCGAGACTGAAAAATCTCTAACACATTCAAGCTATTAGCAAACATAATACTTTACATGATCCCCTTTAATTTTCTGTCGTTTTGTTGCAGCGAGGAGCGGAAGAGCATGAGCCCTCTGCTCTGCGGCATCTGATTTATTGCATTTGCTTTAAGCTGTGCAAAAACGTTTATACAAGACGAGTGGAAGTGTGTGCTTCAGCAAATTTAGCCTGATGTGTGGAGCTGTGAGAGCATTCATATTATTCACTGGGGTACTTTTATCCCCGGCTTTGCTTTGTGTCCAGCTCAATTAAGCAAAGCTCATGCACTTTCTCAGACACTGAGCCTCGATTATCATCAGAGGAGCGGCTGGCCTCTTCCCAACAGCCTGCTCTCTTTCAGCTTTGTGAAAACAGAGGGTGGTGGGCGAGGGGCGGTGTCATGGTGGTGGTCTAACTGGCCTATTTTCATGCGTCAGTTTAGGACACAGCGGGGAACACTGGTTGCTGTGTGTGGATATTTCTTGGCCATGTCAATTGCTCTGAGCCCGCTGAAGCTCCTTCTGGGACAAATCTTAGACTCCCCAGACAAGTGTTTCCTGCTCCTATTTAAGGGTCCCCCAGAGGAAGACAACAAGCTAAATCTGACTCTGCCGCATGACCCGTGAACGACCTCTCCGAGCTGTGGGGAGATAAACTAGAGCAGCATCGTGGTCATGGACAAATTATGAGACAATGGGCCCCTGGGCATGAATGGATGCCTAAAAGCAATGTTCTGTAGGTCATAACTAGTTTGCTCGCTGTTAAGATCCTGAAAACAACATGAGTTGAGCTCTACTTTCTACCCTCATGTTTATCACGGGGACTGTACCCAATGATTTCTATTTATACTACAGTTCAGAATCAGAATCAGGTTTTTTTTGCAAGTAGGTTTACACATACAAGGAATGTCTCCTCTCTGGTCTCTGGTGCACAACGATAAACATGGAAATGGAATAAAAAATAGAAAGAAAGTAAACAGCTGTTCTCATACTGTCAAGAAACATGGATAAAATAAATGTGTAATGGAAGCAATGTGTAAGATGCTGTCCAGGGAGCGTGCAGTCTAAGTATGAGATAAAGAGAAAATGTGCAATACAGAGATGACAATCCAGATTGTGTTGATGCAACGCATAACAGTCAGATGTTAGAGATAAACATTAATGTAACATCAAGTTGCCATGACAGTGGATGACAGTCTGTCACAATTCTATAACACTTTCCCCTGTTTTGTTACTGTCTTAATGATGATTTACTATGGCTGTGGCTCGATGGTAGATTCGGTCACCTTTCAGTCGGAAGGTCGGAGGTTCGATTCCCGGCTCCCTCATTCTACATGTTGAAGTGTCCTTGGGCAAGACACTGAACCCCAAATTGCTCCAGAAGGCAAAGCCATCATTGGTTCTGTGCATAGTAGTGTCTGCCATCAGTGTGTGAACGGATGAATGTGACATGTAGTGTAAAAGCAGCTTTGACTGGTTGCAAGACTTGAAAAGCGCAGTCCATTTACCATATTGTATTCATCCATTATATAACTAAAAACATATCAGAGTTCTTGCACTAATGAAGGTGCCCTGGAAAGTAACTGTATTTCCATTTTGCAACTGACATGTAACTTACAATTATCAATGAAAGCAATAAAATAATTAGTATAATAATAATTAAAACAATTTAACCTTTTTTTAAATGTAAACTGATTCAATACCAAGTTTGCTACCGATGAAAACCTGGTAAAAAAAAAAAATGTACACAACTGCCTCTGCTGTTAAAAACAAAGAAACATAAACCAGTGGATAGTGTCATATTTGACAAACTTTCTGTAACTCTATTGTTTTTTATTCGACGACATTCATCTGTTACTTTTTCACAGTGTAACTGTAATTAAGGCGTCACTGTAAAGTTTGTGTGCTGTATACTGAGCAAACTCACTTTGCATAAATATTTGCTAGAATGTAAATGAGCCTTCAAGCTTATCTTTCAAGAACATAACAACAGGCGTGTCTGAAATTAAAAGGCCATGTCTCTATTTGTTGAAAGGCAGGCACACATCAGAATACTTATGTTAGAGATTTAATTTGTTCCACATCGAGCCTCCAACAAAAACCTACTCTATGAGGGTGCTGGAGACACTTTACTATACCTCGACTATGAGCTGGTTATATCTCACATGCCTGATCTGGTCAGGTGTACACATTTTCAGTTAGCAGAGGCTGGGGGTTATAAATGCATTATGATTTAAATAAAATAAAGCATCCACCTGCGCCACACATAATCTCACAAGTGAGTCATATATTTCGAAAGTGGGTGGAATCAGGTAGGACTGCTGCTACGTGATACTATGAATCATTTTGTCATTAACCTCATGGATATTTACTTTATGTACTGACGACTGTTAAAGGGCCCCTCAACTACAATTACACATGGTGGTCAGGAGTTTTTAAAAAAGGTTATTTAATGTCTTCAGTGCCATTGCACATATACTAACGACTGTTGGCTTTGTGTCTATCATGATGGCATCCATAGTTACGTATTATTATATATTTATGCATATGATGTGTATTGCTTGTGTGCACTATACTACACTCACCAACATTAACGCATCGACACAGGTTTTTCAGACCCGGGAAGACCTGCTTATAGATGCCGATTGTCTCTTGCCAGTGGAGTATACTCCTGCCGATCTCTTTTCTGCTGTGTCACAGTCTAACGTCTCAAACGTGCTGGAAATGGGCGAACAACAAACTTCCCTTAGGATCAGAAGAAGCTCTCTCACTTTGCTGTCTTGCCAGTGTTGCTGCATCTTGCACGAAACAAAGAACACATTTGCCGTTGTATGTTGTTCTTCTGCAGCCGGAACTTCAATGAATCGTGCCGGAGAGGGGGCGGAGGTTAGCGCGTCAACCCAGGTTTTGTGTTCTCATCATTGCCGATCGGAGCTGAGGTGATAATTATCCCCGGGCTACTGCAAAGTCATTTGAGCCGGGTCTGAACGCAGACCAGAACAGATTTTCCTATTCAAGTTTTTGGGAAAAATTGATATTGCAATAGTACAACATGATTTCTTTCTTTCTTGTCTAACAAAATAAACTGGAGGTGTAGCATTGTTTACAATATGGAAGAGTTGGATGTACCTACCATAATGTCAACCATGTGTTCGTGGGCCGACATTTTTAAACCCTGAGTTTGGTTTTGTGGCCATCGCCATATTGATTTCTTTGGAGCAAAATCGGAGCATGAGGCTGGCAATTGCTAAATTATTCAAGTTTGACAGTAGATACCCAAGGCTAATGCATCAGCTGGTGAACCAAGTTAACCACAGTGTTTCTGACAGAAGAATATTGTGTTTGTGGTGGTTGCTGACTGCGGCTGCATATGTATTAGCCTGGATCTACGAGATCTACTTGTTGAACTTAGCTAACGAAACAGGAAACACATGTAATTGGGTCACTTAAAAGACATAAGTCCCATATTTGCATGAAACAAATCTTCAAAAGGCACCAACACAACAAACATGGCCAAGTTTAGTGATTGAATGCAGCCTCAAGTGGTCGGTTGAGGAACTGCAGGTTTTGGCTAATTTTTAGGCTTTATTTTTTTTTTGCCTTGGAGTTTGGGGTTTGATTTTTATCAGACAGGGATGAGACAATAAAATACTATCCCCAGTTTAATTTTGAGGAAAGAAGGATCCATAGTATCTAGATCTTAGTCCCTTGAATTGTTTGTAATACATTTAGGCACATTCAAGGCTATTGAGTCTTGTTACGTTCCCCGTACTACTAGAGGATGCATGGAACAACAAAATTATAATGCCCGGAATGAAGAGGAAGAGCAGGAAGATGTTTAGCGAAATAAATAGGGTTTTTTATTTAACCCCACACGCAAAACAAACCCACTAGATCTTGTCATAGAAATAGACACAAAAATGAATTGAAGGGAGCGTCAGCCTGGGCCGCAGCACACGAGAACGAGCCACCTCACACTGCCCACAGCGCCCTTGTCATCTCTGCTGCCTGCAGCCTGATTGACACACGTGGAAACACTTCTCCACTGATTACCAACACCAACCTGTAGCAGGAAACAGAGCGGGGAGGGGCGACAACACAAAACACAACCCATAACAAGTCTAAATCAACTTAAATAAATAAGAAGTGTAATCTCTTGTTAGTTTGCAGATGCAGACAATGTGCACACTTCTCTCCCCCCTCGTTCTTCTGTTGCTTTTTCCAGCAGCCGCAGTGTGAGGATTACTTGAATTGTAGACATTCACACATTAATTATCCCTGAGAGTTTTCAACCTAGTGCTTTTGTCTTTACTTTATTGGCAGTTTTATATAAGGGCTTAGAGTATTGAACTTGTGGTGCAACTCTAATCGACACAATAGCTCATCCGCCTCCTTCACCTGTCAACAACTCTCAAAGTAGTTCAACAATAAAGAGAGGAACTACAAGGCGATACAAGCTGACAGCTGTGAAGCTTCTTGGCAGCTGCAATGATCTTTTAGCGCAGTGGGTGAACATCTTTATTATCTTTGCTTGTATGTCCATAAAATCTCTTTATATTCTTCTTATAATAAATCATAATTATTCTAATGTGGTAATATTTCATATTAACCTGCTGTAAAAGTTAAAATTAAAAAAAGAATAAGTCATTAAACTATGATTCAAGTTATCCAATGATTTTATACTTTGGGTCAGTAAAACTTTCTGAAGCATTGAAGCCGTTAGGTCGGGCCGTCTGAAATATGAAGTTGTAACACATTCGAACATACACACACCGTTTTGCATACTAAGTATACTAAGGTTGCAAAACATAGATTTTACACTTCTATAGCAGCGAACAAACAAGTCTTCAGATGTGTTGTTTATGCAGAGTAAGGCAGCTGCTTTCTCCAAAGGTGGCAAACAGTCTTATCTGGGTTTGTAATGTTCTCATCTCTGGTGTAAGACCCAAGATCTCCAAACACTGCATCTCAAAGGCTTCAGTGTTGTGATTAACCAATTTATAGACTCAACATTGTTCAAATATTTGTTAGAATTTTAAATAACAATTTATGGCCTTGGGACATGTCTTTGTTTCTTCTGTTTAACATTTCAAGCGTCCTCCCTTGTCAATAAAAGTCGACCATCTATTAGTTCTTTCTTTCTTTTCTATCCATTCTGTTAGAGATCTCACAAAGAAAGCAATGTTAGCGGCTCTGTGACTCTGTATGGCATGGCCAGGACTACAGTCTAAACTTACTGTATGCAGCAGGTACAATGTTTACCTTGTCCACAATTTAGTTTCTAATGTAAGCATGCTAAATTGTTCTAGCTAGCGCTAAATCACATGTGTCAAGATAATCTCGAGAGATAATATTATGTCTATCATAACTGGCCTGCTGGTGTACAGCACGCACACCGCTGATAGGTCCCAGAATGCACTGCAACAGCAGGCGCTGCAACAGCCTGCGAGTACCAGCTGTGTGAGTTGGCATTTCTGTGCGATGTAACGAAGCATCTCGGACATGTATGATGCAGTGAGAAAGAGCACCTGTAAACATCCAAATAGAGCTGATAGAACTCTGAATCGATGCCCCAAGCTCCGCCTACAAGCTGCTCGAATGCTCTGCGCGTTTGGAAGCACATACCTCTGTAAGCAACTGATGCACACCTTCACTCCTTCCTGAGAGTGTCCACAGCTCAGAACCAGACCCCAAACATGAATGAACCTGCAGCCCAGAAAAGATGCCAAGCATCTGGCTCAGGCAAACGGGCATAAGAGCAGAGTGCACTTAAATATATGTTTACTTTGAGCACTTTTCCCTGTAATCACAGGTAGACTGCTCATGGATGAAATACTTGCAGATTTTCACCAGATTGATCACATTTAAAATGATTGATCACATTTAAAATGATTGATCACATTTAAAATATTCTGTATTTTTATCAGAATATTTTAAGATATTCTTGACAAAAAAATATAGTTTTCTGGCTGTTTTTGATGCCTGTGTTAAAATGTTTTTGGAAAATGACTCAGTGAAAAACTGCTGATAGAGAGGGAGACATGAACAAATTAATGATGCTGATGTGTCTTTTATTTAAAATTTGTTTGCTTGTTTCTTCTGAATTCTATAAGACGTCTTTGGAGCAGTAAAGTTCATATTTCTGTATGACTAATTTGTCATAATACCTCTGGTAAAAACGAGGTTTATTTAAGTCTGTTCTAAAAATGTTGACCCCGTTCGGCCCTCGTCTTAGACCCAGTTTTTAATTTCGGACCCCTCTCTTATGGAGTTTGAGACTCCTGCAAGAAACTAAACATACGCTACTGCCGAGGCTGATGGGAATGGTGAGGAAAGAAGAAGAGTCGAGTCGTTTTTGAAATTCACCCTGTTTCAAATTTTAAGAAATACATCGAGGGGAGACAATTCAGTCTAAAAGTGGTTCAATGTCAGACAAACATTGTCCTCTCAAGAATCACAGCACTAGAAAACTGAAAAAGAGTGCTGTGCTGCAAAACATATTTTCTCCAAATATATGGATGGTAAATGGACTGTGGTTGTATAGCGCTTTTCTAGTCTTTGCAACCACTCAAAGCACTTCTACACAACATGTTACATTCACACATTCACACACTGATGGCAAAGGCCTAAGGGCCAACCTCCAATCAGATCTATGCCCATTCATACCCGATGGCTCTGACACCGGGAGCAATTTGGGGTTCAGTGTCTTGCTTAAGGACACTTTGACATGTGACTGTAGCAGTCAGGGATCAAACCCCCAACCTTCTGATTGAGAGACGACTGACTCTACCACTGAGCCACAAATAACGTGGCATGTTGTCTTTTCTAGATTATGTCTTTCATATTTATCACACAATATCAGACATTGCAATACATGTTTCAAAGAGAATGAACCTTTGGGAGGTTCAGAATACAACAACAGCATTGAACAACATTTCATCATGACATTGATGTGCTGTCATAAAATCTTTCTCTGTGATACAGTCTGGATCCTTTCAGCCACTCTCATGCCTGCATGCAAAAAAAAAAATCAAGATAGAAACCAATAAACAATGCAAACAAAAGGTGATGCAACATGTAGCCTTGTTCGGCACAATAGTCTCTTTCACACTCTGCCTCTTTACTCGATCACTCCTCTGAGCTGAGCTGACACACGTAACTAGCTGCAAATCTCCGCTAACTGGCGGCATGGGGGAGAGCTACAGTCTCACCAACGCCTCAGGAGTTACACTTCCAGGATGCAATGTAGCGATGATGAGTTGACTGTTTGACAAAGTAATGCTCCTTGGAAGATGTCCAAGTTTGTATATTACAACTATTTACTGCTCTCAAGTGTTGCAGCTCTTCATCACGCCTGCCTAGGCTAAGTGAAGGGTAGATTTCTGTTACTCAGCCGCTGCTGCTCTTAAAGTGGAATTACCACTCAGTTAAGAATGTTATCCTGATGGGCTGGGACGGTTCATTTAATAATTTCGACACATTTAGATGCCATTAAATAACAGTAATGCAAAGTCTAAGGCTGTGCTTGAATGTGAAGAGCAGGAGGAGGCTGTTGAATCTAGAGACACCCAAGAGAGTCAATTAAAGCAGTAATATATGATTCTCTTCTCGATTTGTGTCGATGTCAGGGCTGCGGTGTGACACTCTCCTCATCTGCTCAGCCATGCTGGCTCTCTCTGCTTAGTGTAAATGTCAAGGTCATTCTGTGGTTTTTCATCACAAAACTAATTTTGTGGCTGCCAGAAATGTAAAATATCACTACGGAAAGAAAATGACCTACTTTGTGTTGAAACATTATTCATATCATATCATGAGCAGATAAAGTAAATCCCGCAAATTCATAGATAGGCATTAAAAACATTGTGTTCGTGTAAATGTCAGTGATTAACAGTATCAACAGCGACAGTATAATCTTATACTACTGGTATAAAGTACAATGTAAGGAATAATATTCCAGATCAATTTAAAATGTGTGCTGTGTGTAATATCTGAAGTTAATTCAACATTTTGTTTAATTTTGTACCATGGGGAAATTAGTTGTTACAAACCTCCATCATTCCGGCCATGGTTAAAGCCCAACTCCAGTCATGTTTTAAGACATATAAAATGTTCTGTTTGAAATAATAAAATCCAATCTGATCTGTTCTCCCTCATTACAAATTCCACAATCTGTATGGTACAACCGCCCCCTCCTTCGTGAAAGCAAAACACGTCTCTGCCATCGTTTAGCGGCAACTTGATGAAACTTAGCTTGCTTGAAATGTAGTAATTAGTAATAGTAACGTGAATATTAGTAGTCAGTAGTGAGTCGCACGTCGCCTAAGAGATTGCTATAGGTTACACATAATGATGCATAGAATCACCATGTCCATAAACGGGATTGGCTCCTTAGGTTTGTGACGTCTCAAAGCCAGTCTGAAAACGTGTTGTTCAACCTGTCCTTGGTACACTGCAGTTTAACAGCAGACAGGCCCAGCCATGGAGATGACTGCTGATGGTGTCCCTGATATGTCTTGTAGCACATGAAGAACACCACATGGAGATGTTTACAAGGTTAAACACTGGATTTTACTGGAGGGGGTCTTTCATATGGTGCACTTTTTCTGACTGTAGACTGAACTAAAAAGTTTCTTTCAGACAATCACTACTGAGGATAGTATGTACACCTGACAGACTGAATAGGACCTCTATCCTAACAGTCAGTAAAGATTGCTATTGATTGTCATTCGTCCTTCCCTCCATCTCAACCGTGACTGAGCTCTTCTGCCATGTGGAAGGTGGTCCAGATACCCGCAGTCTAAAACAAAAGCATCCTCATTCACCTCCTGAGCCAACACTCAGCTAAAGAGACTGGAGATAAGCCAGGGACAATCTATTTAATGTATCTCACATTGCATGACCTTCACACAGAGCCATGATACAATTTCCTTTAGCTTTGCTGCCTTATACTGTACAATATAGAACCTTATCCTATTACTCCATGCTTTGTTTATGTGCCACACATACCATTTTACCTGCCCCTTAACCAAGTCCCTGAGTGTGCTGAAACTATAAAACAGTCAAAACTATTTAAAAATTATAAAAATGTTGTGCTTTAGATGAAGACATAGCTCTTATTCTCACTGACTACACTGGAAGTCTTGAAAGTTGGTTGTGGTTCCAAGAGGCAAAACCCTCGTCAGACAATAGCTGTTGGTTCCCAAATGGTTCCCAATGTTGGTCACTGCTGCAGAGAAAAGTTACAGTACAGTTCTTTGTCACCTGGAATCACACCAGCTGTTAGGGTTGCTGTGAATGTTATTATTTATATATGCTTATTCATTTAAGAGCTCTTATTTGTGTTAATTTGCTGTAAAACAATTTGCATTGTATGCAGTCATGCCAGTAAAACCAATTGAATTGAAAAGTATTAAAGTGGGTGACTGGATGTGAGACGCTGCTTTCAAAGGAAGTCCAACTGCAGAATATCCATCTGGGATAATTTTGCAAAAACAGCAATTAAACAGCTTTCACAGTGTATCCTCGTGGGGAATTAATGCTTTTAAGAGGAAGAAACTTTTAATTTCCTCTTTCTGGAATTCAAAGGAAGAGATGGACCATTTCCCACATTATTTGAGAGCTCCCATTAAGATCCATTAGTTTAAGTGCTTTTAGTGGAGATTGTTGTGTTCAATTATCTTGAGGTACTGTAGTCACCAGTCCAAAGTCATTTTAGCTGAATATAATGCTCAGTGAGTACTCTGCGTTTAAGTTGGTTTTACCAATGATGTGTCTCTTAGACACTGAGATGCATGTCATGCACGTTTGCATATATGTATAGCTGTCATACTACAAACAGAACATACTAGACCCTCCCCAGTAAAAATAAAAGTAGTGCTTTGACATGAGAAGAGATAATAATTCCACCAACTGTAACATGGAGACCAGCATGTTGACACAGGAATGTTTCCTAATGAGAGCATGGATTGGGCTAATTAATGGGCCCATCAACCTAACCGCGAGGCCTAATAAATCATTGTGATTATGGTGACACATGAGGAAGCTCAGGTGGCTCTTTTTCCATCAGGTTGTGACAGTGCTTGTTTATGTGCTTTGTTCAACACCAAGATGGAAATCGTGGGTACTTACTCATAGCACATGGACGTAAACTTACAGCTACACAGCTGGAGCTGCATCATGATCAGCATGCAACTGGAGGCCTCTCATTGTATAATTTTCTCATTCAATTTGGTGTAACATTCAGTTAAAAGTCAGTCAACTTGGGCGCCGGTTTGGCTCAGTGGTTAAATCGGCGACCATACACAGATGCTATAGTCCTTGATGCGGTGGCCCCAGGTTCAACTCCTGCCCTCGCCCATTTGCCGCGTTTCATCCCCTCTCTCTCTTCCCCCATTTCCGCCACTATCAACTGTCCTCTATCTAAAATTAAGGCATAAAAAAATAAGTCAACTCAGTTTTTACATTTACGGAACATTCACAATAACTGTAGTTGTGTAAAATCATCAATTACTGTCATCTGATTTCTTTTTGATCTAATTTCCTAAATAAAATTAAGTAAATACTGTGGAAAATCTGGACAAACTTTAAATACCCCTAATATTCCTCATCAATCTGATTGAACAGAAAGAAAATGTGTGTCTGAGGTTACTTATGCATTCAATAGAGTTAAATCCTTTTCCAGCTGCTGCCACAGTCATTTACAGAAGATTCTCTTTACTGTTTAACTCGATATTTTTTCTTTAGTTTATTGTTTATTGACACAAAAAAAAAAAGTGTCCCATCACATTTCATTCTCCAAAGCCAAACCACATTAGACTTTTCTTTCAAAGCAAAAAAAGCCAAAAACGTTGTGATGTGTCTTGACGGGTCATTCAAATGGAAACAAACTATGTGACATTTTATAACACCAAGCATCAAAGTGTTGGCGTGAGTTAGAAGAAGTTACTTTGTTGTGTTGTCCATCACAGGATCCCAGTTGTGTTGTGTGACCCAGAGTACAGGGAGGGGGCCTGACCTACTAGAGGGTTAATTTTAGCAACATGACAGCATGTCTATTAAACATTTCCTGATCAAAAGGCAAGAAGGAAACCTCACAGTCAAGTGGTTGGGACTGAGCATTATGGTCTTCCTCACTTCATGTTAGCTCCTCCCAGTGAAGATGTGATATGAGAGGGAGATGCGAAGATGGAGCCAAGCTGCCAAATGAGAATTGCATGTTTCCATAGCTTCAGCCTTTAGAGAGGTCAAACTGGAGGCCATATGTGGAGGTGAGGCATTAATACAGCACACCACTTGCTAAAAGCCTTCTGCTTCCTCCCTCTTTGCTTGTGTCCACTTGAGGTCCATTTAAGGGGCTGATGGCAGAGAGGAAACGATCTCATGGGAAGAGAGAGGACATAAGGAAGCATAAAGCCGTTTTCACATGAAGAAATCTGCTACCTTCTCACTGCAGTGTAGAGCAGAGTGCATAGTGTCATAAAAAAGTTCTACTCTCCATGTTTCTACAACAACAGTAGCAGTTAAAGGGTATTTTGTTTTAAGATAAGGTGTGTGTTTTTCTAATGTTGTATTATACAGGTCTGGGATACACTTTAAAAGGTATGCAGCAACCAAGTTCAAAGTTGACCCTCACGCTAGCAAAGCCAGCATAGAGCATTTTACTGCTGATCATTTGTAAGCAGCGTAAAGGGCACAAAGATCTGACCTCTGCTTTTATTGACCTATGATGTCGTTGGCCATGTGTCACATTCACCAATGGTATCTGACAGCTGAGTCAAGTGTGAAAACGTGATTGGATATGGCTCTCCTTTGCCTAAAGAGCAAAGAAGCCTGCTGTCTCAAACACCATTTGGATAGCAGGGCCCTATACTGTCTACTGTACATTACTTATGTCTGTTAAGTCTGTCCGATCTGTGCTACAGGCCATGCTTAATGATGTGTTGTCAAAAGAAGTTTAACTGCCTGCAATTCTCAGGTGCAGAAAAGGTATTTAGTAAGAAGAAGCATGAAGAAAGGGGCATATTACAAACTAGTGAAAGCTCTTACAGGCCAAAAGACAAGCAGACCAGGCCTACATCCTGTCTGTATACCTGTGAGTTTAATATGTACATATATGACTGCATATCCATCCATTTCTATACCACTTCTCCTGTTCGGGGGGGGGGGGTTGGAGCCTATCCAAGCTTTCATTGGGTGAGGGGAAGGGTACACCCTGGACTGATCGCCAGTTAATCACAGAGCTGACACGTAGAGACAGACAATCTTTCATGCTCACACCCACACCTACGGGAGACTTAGAGTCACCGATGATCCTTGGACTGAATTGAATGCTTGTGGGACTGTGGGAGGAAGCTGGAGTACACAGAGAGAGCCCACACATGCACGGGGAGAACATGCAAACTCCAACCGGGGTTCGAACTAGGAAGCTTCTAGCTGAGAGGTGATAGTGCCAACCACCATGTCGCCGCTGACCGCATATATTAGTGGTACTGTGTTTTGTTTTATTTCATTCTGTTTTTGAACCTACTGTGAGGAGTTTTAACTGTTTATGAAACAGACTGAAGTTAATACTGATGCCTTCAGGAATAAGATTATTTAATCCATATAGTTATTTTTAATGTCTGTCATCGCTGCCACCAGGTTGTGTCAGGCGAGGTGATTTACAACACGCAGACCAGAGGAGCTTTGTCAGTGACACGTTTGATTGTTAAAAGAAAGGTTTTTTTTTAACAGAAAACACTTCGTACACATGTACAGGAAAAGATTAGGGAAGGGATAAGAGGTACAGCTTTATCCACAGGTGTCGCCAAATTCAACACAAACCAAAAGTTCCTCACTGTAGCTTTAAAGAGGAGGTATTGTGCTGTTTCAGATTTAAAGACATATAATGTCACACTGCTGGATGTCCAGACTAAACGTGGGTGAAGTTTCAAATCTGTAGGTAAAAATATGTTGTAGTAATCCCAGCTACTGTGCTAGCTGCTGCTGTGAACGCCAGGTTTCAGACAGACTTCTCCAGACGCTTCCAAACGAGAAGAGCTCCAGACATTCATTAGAAATCGAACGACAACTCCGTAACACAGCCACAGGGTAGGAGGTGTGCCTCAAACACTGAGTCATGCCCCTCGGCAGGCTTCAGAGAGCTGGCCAATCAGAAGAAAGCAGGCTTGTAGGGGCGGGCTTTAAGTTTTTTTCACTGTAAATTATGCTAAGCTGCTCCACAGATATTACAGAGTGAAATATGAAGCTTGAAATAAGCATAAACCCCCCCCGTTAATATAAATATTGTATACATGTTCTATGTGTGAGTTGCATGAGAGGGCTACAACTTACATTTCATTGTGCAACACTTTGTCTTAAAACAACAAATAAATGGTTATTTGACCTTCAGTAAGACTTGCATTAAATGGGGAACAAGGGGGAAAACATTTTATTTTCTAATGTCATTTATTTTCAAAGCACAGGTAGATATCTCCCGTTAAAGTGCACGTGAATCATTAGAAGGTAATGTTAATCTCTTATGGGACTGGATGTTGAAGACATGAGGGTTGTTTTCCAGGAAGCAAAGGTAATGATGACACAGCATTAAACATTAAACCAATTGATCCACAGTGTAAACAAAGTCTAGTGGCAACATCTAATTGTGGTGCAACAAGTGTCATGTATTTTTAATGATCCACGCATTACTGTCAGAGAGTACACGGGGAGGAGAGAGGAGACGCTGTTTGCTTACGGTTACAGTTTCACCTCCCAATCTCACATCATCTCCCCTTCCACACCTCCTTCATGCTTTCAGAGGATTGACAACTTTGGGGATTAAATTGTGTTTGCCATCTGTGCAGAAGTGATAACGGGGGAGAGTATAGGGTATGTAAAATATTTATCCTTCCGTTTTTCTTCTTGTTGCTCTCTTGGGGGATTTAGCTGATGAGGCACATAGTTTTATAACAACCTGAGTCAAACCAGATTTTCTTTTCAAAAAGGCTCTAAAAATATTCAAGAAGATCATCCTAATTACAGTTTGACTTCTAATATTAAATATCTGGTGTCAGGAGTGGAGCACCAGACAGTTTAAGTTTAGTGCTGTAGAAAAAATTATTGACATTTCTGCACATGTAGACTGAGAAACTAAAGCAGCATGCTCTGCCAAACTTAGCAAAAGAGGCACTGTAGCTGCTTTTACTCTCTTTCCTCCTCGTTTAATAGCTATCAGAAGACCAACCATTGCAATCTTACACCTTATGGCTTGTTTTGCACTCTTTCATGCACTCAAAGAAGCAGCACTCCCACTCACACAACATGACTGCACAGAGTTTCTCATGAATTGGAAATTGGACGGCAGCGTAAACAAGCTGCCAGGATACCTTCAACTGTGTCACTGACCCTCTCGAATTAAAGGAAAAGCACTGAAGGCTGTGTTTCTGTAGGAGGCGCTGACCACAGCCTCGACCTTGAAGACTGTTAAATAAACTGCAGGAGTTCGAAAAAACAATAAATCACCTGACTTTTATTTATTTATTTATCTGTAGCTCTGTTAAGTGTTATCCTAGTTTCTATTGCACTAAAGCCTGAGTCAGAAGTCCACCTGTATCAGCGGCTCATAATGATGTGTGGTAACTTAAGGGGTGCTTTCTCTTCCACATCTCGTCTATTAAATTACTTTCAAAATACTTGTTTTGTGTGTTACTTGAGAAAAGTGTAAGAATGCACCACAGACACAGTGAAACACATGCGTCCATGTGTTGTGAGGTTACAGTACTGAGCTGAGAGTGTGCAGAAACACGAGGGTCAAGTACAGCTGTTGTCAAAAGGGCTGTGTGCTATGTGTGCTTCACTGAGTGAATAAAGCACCTGTTTTATTAAACCATTCTTGTTAGTTAGCTTGTTAGCCGCCATGAGGCAGGCTAAAGCTTATGAATCAGCCTAGTAGAAATAGAGGTTACCATATTGCGGTTCAGAGGGCCTAAAGCAGGTTGTGATACTTAGTTGAAATAACGGTTCAGTCTCCTGCTGTTTCTTCAGGATAATTACAGCTAAAGCCATCAAATTATCGTCAACAAGCTGCTTCACTTGTCCCATACATGGTATATTAATGTGACATCACCCACTACTTTTTTTAAGCCTCCAGTTTGGCAATTTGGCCCCCACCTTCTTGTTTTTTTTACACCCAGAAGTAGCTTCTTTTGGATGAGAGGGAAACCATGATGAAACGAGGCAGTGCATACGCTTTATTATACCTCCTTCCTGGTTCACAGGTAGCCATACTACTGACTTTGTCAATCATAGGTAACCATCCCCTAACGCTTTGGTCCTCAAATGGTGGGTCAGGACCCAAAAGTGGGTCTTAGAGCTGTTTTCAGTGGGTCGCAGATGTGTGCTTGTGGCAAAAAGTCTGTGCTGCACTTTTATTTTGAAGGAGATGTATTTTCTATGCTTTGCATGCAGTAGTAGTGTAGTTTCACTCCGTGTATTTACTGAGTGGGTAATCCAAACTACAGTTACATTCTTGAAACTTGATGTTGGTGTTTATTTCTCTTGAGAAAAGGCTGCTAATTGAAGGATTCGTAGAGGGAATATTTTCCTCTTACACACTGCTACCGGCTGGTCATTTTGCTTGTTTTGTTTTGTGATGTTGACATACACTACTGTGAAGTTTTGTTCTGCCTCAGGTCCAAACTGCACAATTTTTCATCAAATCCACTTGAGTGGTTAAAAAAATCTGAAATTTGGGTCGCGATTTGTCATTAAGGCGATGGTGGTGGGTCCTGAATAAATACCAGTTGAGAACCACTGCCCTAATGCACCTCATGCTGTATTTGATGCTTGGGACCATAAGTTAAAAAATCAACATTGTGCTGTATAAAAGATGACTTAAAACTAGGGATTGAAACCATAACCTGATTAGAAAATGTTTTATTAGGTAATAAATCAGGTGTAAAGAGGGGTCATTGTTTAGTGGAACTACTGAAGTCGCCCCCTGCTGGTCATTAATAAAATGCAGGTTCAAGGAAATTCTGAAACCAAGAGCACTCAAAAATGAAATGTTGACTTAAATTACATTTATTACGTACACTTTTTCCATCTAATTGCATTAGGTTAGTTAGAAGCAAAAATTTACATTTACGTTAAGTAAAGGAACTTGTGCTACAGTAACTTAATGATTTTAAATTGGGCCAACTAAAAAGAAGTACTTCAGGTAAACAATAGATATATAAGTTGACCCAAATTAGATCTTTTATGTTCGACTGACTTAAAAAAGACAATGACTAGCTACATATTTAACATTTGTCCTCTCAAGATAAATATTGTTTGTAGTGATTAATTAATGAAATTATGTTAATTCAACTTAACTTTTTCCACATAAATGAATCATGTTAACCCAACATATTTTATTTCTTTTTACTTTATTCACCAACATAAACTTTAGTTCTATGACAGCTTTCTGTGCAGTGAACAGTTGGTTGGAATACATTAAGAAACCAAAGTTTGCACTTGCCGCAAACATGTAACAAAATGGTGCAAAATGTAAATCACGTTT
The DNA here is from genome assembly GCF_022749685.1 of Semicossyphus pulcher. Lineage (NCBI taxonomy): Eukaryota > Metazoa > Chordata > Actinopteri > Labriformes > Labridae > Semicossyphus > Semicossyphus pulcher. The sequence continues at coordinate 30,429,054 of NW_027211604.1, read as the reverse complement.
CTTAAACAATTCAAAGAAAGTCCAACAACTTATCAGTTAAGAAAAAGTATAACCAACTAAGTAGTTGAGAATAAAAACAATTGTTGGATGCAGCCTTACATATAATAAAATAAACTACTGTACATTTTTTTGTGTGAAAGCTGAACAATACAACTAGCTAGCAGGTTTCCAAATTTTGTCCAACACCATAAAAAGGTACAACTATCCAACAAAACACTTTTTTTGCCTTCAACATTTTTCAAATGCTATGGTTGGCACTGAACTTGTAAACTTTTCTAAAAACATGCATTCATGTTGCAATATTCTCTTCTGCCACAGCATAATAGTACCACAATCCAACTACACATTTTTCTGCTAACATTTTTGTAAATACTGTTGTAGGAAAACCTTAGATGTCAACATTTTCACAAACATATACTCATGTTGCAACATTCTTGTTATCTGGTTAAAACTAACCTCTTGTAGTTATGGCTGCTTGGTTATTAAAACTCAGGAAAATAACAATAAATGCATCAGTTGTTGTGCAGCATGGTCTCAGTTCAAATCCCTTTTGTCACCAAAAGACAACCGCATTTCACTTAAGAAAGTTGTTCTCAAGGTTACAGTATAATATTTGTTGACTTATTCATACAGTCTGTTGTTCAGCATCTGTACCTTGTTTGACAGTCTGCCAGCATCCAGTTGAAGAAAGATATTCTGAAGTACTTCAAAGAAGGCTTTCAGTTCCTTAGGATTACTGAGGTTCAGAGAGTATATGAAGCCCATCAGGATAGCACATGCTGTGGCAATGTTTCCTAAGTCATGTAGGACTTCCACACCTTCGATGATTATTCCTACATCAGCTGGAGGAGTAGTGGCATCACCTCCCTCGACATTGACACAGTAGATCCCAAGGACAAGTTCTCGAAGGTCCCTCTCAACAGCCTTAACAATGAAGAGAAAGACAGGCCAACACCAAACTGTGAAACCACAAACTTATTTTGCAGAATTCTAAAAAGTTACTTTTCTTTATTATATAAAGAAGATATAACACAAAAATGAGTGTTATATGAATTAAAATAACACTTTATAGTAACATTGGGTGACTTCGAGTTTTTTTTATAATCACAAGCACTAGAAATGCAAACCGTCCAATGAAATTCATTACTACAGCTCAGCCATTAATGTTTACTTGGCTAGCTAGCTTAGTTCTTTTTTTAAAAACTTACTGTAAACATTGTGTCAAAAACACCCAGGTATTATGCCCCCTATTGTTTGGTTATAGAGTAAACACAATATAAGGCACACATTATGTACTCACTAAGCATTACACTCTGGAAGGGAAATACTCCTTAAAAAAAAGACATTTACCAGCTACCAAAAGGTTCAATTTTACCAGCAAGTAAATAGTGCATTATTATTGGTGAATTCTAGCACTATTATACTGAGTATATTGCTAGTGGCTAGAGTTACATTTCCACCCTGAAAGTAGTAAAAACATCACCACCCACTACAAAAGATCTTTTTTTTGTAAGCAGAAAAAGAAAAAAAAATGTAATGAAATGTAACACATAATTGCAGAGTTTGTAAATTTGATTTCGGCAAAGGTTTGAACAAACTGATACCCCACAAACTATAACAAAGTAAAAAGAAAACTAATTAAAGAATTGGGATAATACAGGTAGAAAACTAACTATTTTAATCACCAACCAGGTATTCCTTGAAGAGGACATTTGGGTCTTCATTCAGGAAGATGCAAAGTGCCCTCAGGATGCACTCCCTCCTCTTTTCAATACTTTCATTCTAAAGGGAGAAAGTGACATGTAGTGGTGCTTTAGGAATGCACTTGCACACATACTACACCATACATTTCTTTGAGCATTTGAAAAGGATATCGCAATTGCAGAAACAATGACTATTCAATCATTGCATGGGTTCGAATGGCTACCATGTCAAACAAGTCTTTTCAATGTTCAGATGAATTTAAAAATGTTAAAAAGAACAGTAGTTATGTTCAGACTTGAAAAGCAATAATCAAATCCCAGTGTATAATCATTAGGATCCATTTACAGATTAAATGTTTTGTTTAATAAATCTGTCAAAATAGACTTATCAGCTTTAATTCTATAATGTAATATCAATAACAAAACCTACTTGTGCCACTGGACCTAAAGCCATAACAATCTTCCTCCCCACAGAGCCGCCTTTGTTTTTATAAACCTGGATTAGCTTGGGAGTATGTTGGTCCAGTTGTGCAAGGAACTTTGAGACAAGGGGAGCAGTCGTAATCCTTACAAATTCTGCTTCAACCTAAAAACATAATGTCAACAAACACAAGAAATAATTGGTAGCTACTAAAATATTTAAGTGTATTGTAAAATTTCAAAAGGCTTTTCTACATTTTGCCATATTTCTTAATTCAGTTTAACCCTGTAACTGCCCAAAGACCTAAGTTATGAGAAAAAAAAGAAGTAATTTATGAACTGAGCTTTAAACTTATAATTGTTTTCTGTACCAAAACATTACAAGACATTACACCGTTACAAGTCCTCATGTTGTTATTTGATGCATTAATCAAAAGACAAAAAATATTACTATACAATTTAAGAAGCATTTCAAACCTCTGCCGCACTGAACAATCCTGGCCATCTGATCTTGAACTTGGCAACCATGGGCTTATCTCTGACGACTTCCTGTCTCCTGTATGCAAACGTCTTGGCCATCTTCTCTTTGACAACTTTATCATTCTTTCTCTTCTTGACCTCGGACAACAATGCCAATCTTTTACGTTCAAGGCTGTCCTGGCTCTCTCCAGCAGGAAAGGGGGGACAGAAATTTACTTCAGCCTTTCTGGGTTTTTTGACATCATAGGCTGGCTGACATCTGTCTGAAGGTTTGTGCTTGAGTGAGTTAATGTTTAGTTCTGGACACCCCAAGTTTCTAAGCTTTGTCCTGTAGTTTGCCATCTTGTACTTATCTTCCATCCATAATAGCCACTGAAGTTTCCGTGTTCCTTCAAACATGGATGGGCTTTGATTAAAGCTTCAGCAACAGACTCTATTTCTAAGTTTGAAGGATATGCCTTGAACTGAATGATTTGCTCTGCCAGACTTTCCAAGATGTCAGACTTGAGTTTGTGATTGGGGCTGAGACAAACTCCATTTGATATGAAGTCCTGGTTTGCTCTTTGAAGTTGCATCTCCACATCGTATGGAAACTTTGGTATTGGGAATTCTGTGGGCCACTGTGATCTAGCAGTTTCTGAATCAGACGTGGACAGCAATATTGTGTCAGAAGATGACAGAGAAGTTTCTTCCCCACTCTGGCTCATGTTGCTTTGGTTGAGGTCAGAAACTTCTGGCAAGCGGATGATTTTCACTGTGCTTTTGTCTTGAATATCGCTGATTTGGTTAAGATTAACAAACTCGTTATCAAAGTCACTGTCCATGTACTGCAGTCGTATGTCCCCATCTATATCAAACTGACGTTTGACCTCATTTGAAAGATCCCCCACAGACTTCGGCATTCCCGATTCCATGGTCAGTTTCTCAACATTGTTGGCACCAAGGATAATCCGCAATTTTACATTTGCAGCCATCATTCAAACGATTCAGTCTGGAAAAGATAAGGCGAGCACAGTCATGACTTTAGTGTTAAAATATGCCATTTGAATTAAATGTATGAATGCAAAAAAAAAAAAGTCCTGATACCCCAATTATGAAATTGCCATTTAATGTTAAGTATTGGGAGGCTTACCTTTTGAGAATAAAGTGCACATACATTAAGCTATCAATTACAGCTGCTTACTTACATATTCAAATGGTACTTTTAATGTAGGGATATCTTTTAAAAGTGACAAGTCGTAGGGACCCAACGAAGTAGTCATGTAGTGGGTACTTCTCTGCCAGTTCATCGTGTGTTATCAAGGACATGTTGCCAATTGGACAGGGTTGCAGTTCAAAGGCCCGGTAGTGTGCCCTATACCAAGCTGAGTACATCCTGACAATAAAAGTCAGTGTATCCTCCAGTACACATATCCTTATGATCTGGCCAAATTCAGGTAGACCATCAGTAAATCGACAGATGACATTCATTCCCTGTCTATAGCTGATCCCTTTACAATCTGCATTTTTAGCCATGTTTACTTCTGCCATGTTTGGGTACATCTGATGGATAGGCAATGATATGTCATCTTTCAGCACCTCAAGGGGAACTCTTGATACACTTGAAACTTCAACTCCCTGTTTCTGTGGTTGTAATGAGTTTAAGTGATAGGCTATCATCAGGTCCAGACTCCAACGAAAGGGCCAAAACATTGAATCAAGTGAGGGTAATGTTCCAAGTAGTGATGCTTTGGGAGAAGTTTTGTGCGGGGAAATGCTTCTTGATATTTCTGTCTATCATCAGAAATTTTGAACTGAAGATATCCACTATGTCTTTTAATCCAATCATGAATGGCAGCAATCTTAAAAGAGTCCAATTTCCAGCTGCATTGCCACCTATTGTGTTTTTGCTTAAAAATGTTTGAGGCACAATATGGGGCCGGTTTGTTTTGTCATCTCCCTTATAGGGAAAACTTAAAATCACTTTATTTAAAACATCCAAAGAGATGAATTTCTTGGATATTAACACACCCAGACACTGTGCAAGTTCCACTGGAACAACACCCTCCAAGAGATCGTGAAGTAAGTCAGGGGGATAGCCAGTTGTTACATCAGAATGAGCAAGACTTTCTGTCAGAACACAAGGTCTCTTAACTCCGACACATGGCTTTCCACTATCCACTGCCTGTTTGACGTGTTCTTTGTGGCTTTCTTTGGAACGATGATGAAACTCACCCGGACACACTGGACCTGCTTGGTCTGAAAGTCACTAGACCGCCCTGTGCAAAATCGACAAAGAAACTCTCCTGAAAAACTCTCTATAAACCCTGCAATCCCATGAGCACCCAGATTGTCTGCGGCTACACACTGGATTGTGCCCCTTATATTTTTTCCAATCTGTTGAACAAACACCCCATGTTCTTCCAAGATGACCAAATCCTGTATAAGAGGTTTAAGCACTTTTCCATATCCATATTCCTATATGTAACTACTTGTACACAGCACTGCCAAGTATATGGATGACAAATTTGAGTGTTGGCCTGGAGGTAAGTTGCTTAAAATCCAGTACACTGCGCAGAGCTTGTGCTTCTTTCTAGAAGTGCCCAGAGGATTGCAGACTTCAAAATCATCAACATAAAGGGACAATTCCTCTGCAGATAGGAACGGATTTTGTTTGTAAAACTTCCCATCTTGAAATGACTTGTATTCTTGCGCAGTTTGATTTGATTGAGCACAATAGTTTTCTACAACATAATGAGTGATAGCATCTTTGCTAAGGAGCTGCTGCAATGACTGTAATAGTGGCACATATTGGTAGCTATGGTTGCGTTCATTATCCAAGACATATTTGACTGGCTCAACTACTTGGAACTTGTCTTTGAAATATTGTTTACGTTTAAAAGCAGAATTAAACGGGCCTTGATCTCCTATTGTTTTTGTCAAGAGATTAGAGAGGCAAACTGTAGAGGCCAGTTCTGCAATATCTGCTGCATTAAGGTCAAGATTATGCTTGGTGCAAAAGTCTGAAATAATGGCAGTTAATGTCGTCAGGGAAGCTGAACTCATCAGGAAGTGCATGTCCTGTAACAGCTCATCCACGGCACTGCTGGGGACATGAAGTATGTTTTCCAGTTTAAGTTTAACATTGCTGCAAATTTCTCTTCAATAAGTTTCTCGTCATTTTCAGATATGTCTATCTGGAAATTAGGCTGCATTTCTTCCTGGAATGCTTCCAATACTTCATTGTCTCCATGTTCAACTGAAATGTCAGGACTGCCCAAACATTGTCTTATAACAACTATTTGAGGTTTAAAGTCACTGCACGAATAACCATGGTGCTTTCTATTTTTATGGGAATGAAATGTTCCAAAGATGTTTGTTTTAAATGTACAACCCTTGAACATGCAGGGAACAGTTTCATTTGCTTTGAGATGTACATTTATATGCCCAAAATACTCCTTTTCAGAGGCAACTTCGGAGAACCCACAAACATGACAGTTGAATGTTGTAGATGAAAATGTTTGCCGTGATGTCTCTCTAATGGACTTTATGGAGATGGCACTTGAGTGCATTCCATGACTTAAATGTACATAGACAACTAATATATGGACAAGGATATGGTTGCCTGCGCCCATATTGTGGGTGTTTTAACCTGTAATGTTTAAGCAACTGGACCCTAGTTGAGGTCTCTGAACTGCAACCTTTACACTGCCACATTCAGTTCTGAAAAACAACAACAAATAATTTCAGAAAAGTAAACTTATCTTTTAAAACAGTTTTCGTTAGAACAGTCTGTTAACTTACTCTAAGGCTTTTAGGCTTTTGCCACATCAATTAGGAATGGAACAGATGAAGGCTATCACTCTCAGGATCTGAAATTCAACATGTAAACAGAAGCCATCATCAAATGAAATCAATGACTTCCTTTTAAGAGTACTACAGGAAAAACTGCTTTTCTGAATAGCAATAGCTAAACTATTCAGAATGGGAGCAGGAAAATAGCTAAAATGTTTCGGGGGGGTGGGGGAGAATTAATTCACAGCAATTAAGTAGCTTGATTTGAACATACCTGTTTTGAATGCAGTATCTTGGCCAGGCAGGATGGCATTCAAATCATGTATTATCATTCAGGGGCTGAAATATTGTAAGAAGGTGATAACAAAAAGAAAGAGAAAAATATCAAAACGATCAATAAATGTGTGTTTACAAAGAAATAGTTTACATTTTACATTTAGAGCTACAGTAGATATACAGCTCTTGGGAAAAAAATGAAAGACCACTGCAAATATTAGTTTTTCTCTGGTTTTACTTTGAATTTTATACAACAAATCTCCCAACTTCCCAATAAGAAGTATATTCAGAGCTTAAAACAGACATGTAAAAAGAAGAGCTTTCACTGTGTTTACCACGAGCTTACATGTTGATGTGCCTGTCGCATTTTATGTTAAGAATACCTGCAGGGAGTACCTTTCATTTACTGAAATTTTAGTATAAAAAACATATTATACGATGACCAAGATGTTGTTTCAAAGTAGAAACATTGTCTTAAGGACATGCAGGCAATGTACGATAAATAAAGCTGTCTCAAACTCAAACTTAACTGGTGTCACGGAAGTCAACACTTGCTAAAGTAAAGTTACACAAACATGCCTAAAATATAGAAACAGTCTTGTTTCAAAAATGCAATATACAATAATATTACATAGGAAAATACTCAGGACAAATGGTTAGGATAAGAGACACCTCCTACTTCTTTCAACTCAACGAAGTGCAACACCAAATTGTTAGAAGTATGTCAGCTGTATTTGAGTTAACTTAAATGCTTTATGTCAACAAAACGCATCAATATTTTGTACAGATAACAAGAGATACATTTACATGGGCTTTATTAGAAAAAAAAAATTAAACCCAATAAATGCAAGTATTTTAAGTTAAATGAAAATAATATATATACATATAGTGCACAACCCATCCTATTCATTTTGAGCTTACATGCACATCAGCCTGTTCTCTGACCGCAGCCAGCATCACTTTTTGCTGTGTTGGGTGTGAACAGAAATGTGATCCGTTGCATCTGTGATCCCACCCAACTGTGATGTCACTGGGCACTAAAAACCCACTGCTGCAGAGTAAGAAGTTAAACCAGTAGAGGTCAGCAAAGACAAAACATTTTAAGGGGGTCTATTTATTATTGTTATAATTTACTAGTAATATAGTTAGAGGGTAACTGTTGAAACTAGTATTTATAAAAGGTAAAATTTACACTTGCAGCACAGATTAATTAATTTACTGTAACGTTTACAAATCAAAACCTACTTTCAATCCACTCTGGTCATCATGAATTGATCCCTCACCATCTCACGTAAACTATGATCCATTACTTTTGAAAGTCACCGCTCCTTTTTATTGATTACGAACAACACAAACAAAAACAAACACACATTTCATTTTTTTGTCGCCTTTTCCCTCCGTAGCACCAAATGCCCCAAGGAGGCCATTGACCCCTCTGCTGCCGCTGAAGTGGAAGTGACTGATGTAGTAACAGAGGCTGACAGTGTAAATGGAGCTGAGAGTCTTTCAGCTGCAAAGTGTTGAGCTCCTGATGTATTGCCACCACTCCAAACTGTTAATGTTTAAATGCCCCGTTCCTCTGTGCATCAGGCTACTGAGAGTTAAATAAACCCGGATAGTAACAGGGCCTTTAGAAACAAAAGCACAGTTTGTGCCATTATGCTCTCCTGTAATTGAGCCGTTTTTTCCGTTAATCTTTCTCAGTGCGATCCAAAGATTTGTCATGAGATTACAGCAGATGTGTTGCTCTGCGGAAACAGTCAAAGATCATTGACCCAGCTCCTGTATCAAAGCAACATTCTGTGACCGGTGAGAGCAATCTGTTGTGATTGCAGCAGTGTTGTTCTCGGCTCATTGTCTCAGTCACTTTTCAATGTGACAAGCCAAGTGTGTGGGCAGATTAACAAAAGAAAGCTGATGACGGCTTGAGAGCTGCATTTTCATATGGACAATCTGTCTAGTTACCAAGCTGAATGAAAGTCTGTCAATATTTCCAAGCAAGCTGTAAACATGGGTGCTTATAGCTCTAATGCTAATGCAATTCTATTTTGAGGTTGACTTACTTGTTTTGTGAGACAAAACATCATTAGTGTTGGGAACTACGGCTCTTTGAAGGGAGCCGGATCTTATGGCTCCGTTCCTTTTTTCAGGAGGCGGAGGTCCATCCACATGCTGCTGCGTTTTCGAGTTTTGCTCTTTTTTTTTCGTTACAAACACGTCTTCCTCTTGTGACTTGCTGGTTCTCACTGAAGCCCACTCTTGAGGTGGAGAGTGGGCGAACGTGCCTGCACTAAATTCTCATGTCAACTCACGCATATTTAAAATTCTGCACTTTTAAAATTTAAAAGGGAACGGCAGAATAATGTAGGAACAAATAATCAACGTCACAGTCAACAAACTTGGCGGAGCCTTACAATGTTGCTCACCGTGGGCAGTATGTTGTGGTGACATGATTCTGCTGCATGTGACCTAGTGTAGTGGAGTTGCAGTTGAGGAAAGCTGCCTGTGCTAACTTGGCATAAGGGGGAGTGGATCTAGGGCGGGCAGTAGAATTTGGGCACAACTATAAAAAGAACGGCTCACCTACGACTCGGTTCCTGTCGTTCGCACCAAAGAGCCATTGAAAAGAATCGGATCATTTGCGATCACAACACATCATTGTAATACAGACGATTTGGTGGTCTGATCCAGGCATACGAAATTGATAAACAACATGAAAATTGAAGATAATCCTGTATAAATTGATCTAAAATAAAAGCTTCATTATATTTGCTGTGAACAGCTTACACTGTGTCCTTGAAAGAATTGGGTTGATAGCATTGTTTCCTTTGGAAGTGTCCTAACTGGCTGGAAGCGACGCAGCGCTGCACAGCGTGGCATGCTGAATGGTTTTGAGCTAAACTCTGTTTGGATTTATCCCTCTCGATCCTTTTTTTAGGGAACCAACATGACAATTGAAAGTTTCTTGCACGAAACATTCATTGATGATGTCTTACATCCTATTACATGTGGTGTACATTGGGTCACACCCAATGACTGTATAAAGATGGACAACGTGTCTGCATCTGCTCTCATTGTACAAAATTGATGCCAGAATAGCCCCCTGGGACAGGCGCTGCCATCTTGCGATGGTGATGTCATTTGGAGTCAGAGTTGCACAGTAGAGATCGGCGGGTGGAGCCGCCGTAGCCACCAAAACACACACTTAACTTACCCAAAAAACAGCAAGGATCCCGCACGTCAGCATATTTAACAGCAGAACAGCTTCTTTGTGTTGGTCTGAGGTTAACGTTCACAGATTAATAAATTTCAATGACAGTAGTGATTGTTTTAGTTAAGTCTCCTCCTCCTCTACTCTGCTAATCCAGAACAGATCGGCTGCAGGGGCCCGATTTGTCAACAGAGCTGTCAATCATCCTTTTTATAGCATCAAATAACTAATTAAAAATAAAGTTGTGAGAAAAATTCAAACTTGGACATAAATCAGCATGATAAGAACTTACTATAATGACAGTGTATTTTGATTTTATAGTTTGACTCATGTCCCATCTGTTAACAGGAGGAGGCGGGCTTTATGACCTATACTGCAGCCAGTCAGCAGGGGGCGATAGAGAGGGTTTGGCTTCACTTTTAGGGAGCTGTTGTGTCAACCATCTTTTTATACAGTCTATGGTTAGAAGTAACTCATTTTAAGTATATATATTTTGTGTCAAAGCGCTACAGGAGTGATCTCTGAGCACTTTTTTTTATAAAGGGTTAGTCTTTACTCTTTGTACAATTTTTATTTTTACAGAGATTAAACAATTCCACCTTAAGCAAGCACTTGGCTAAAGAGACAAGGGAATACTTCCTTCCAACAGATCCTCTCTGGGCTCTTTTTATAGTTCTGTTTTAGACTTTAGCAGTATGAGTGCAGTGGGGAAAGCTGTGTGCAAAGGAGAGCCCAGAGTCTGCAGTCCACATCACAGCACCAGCTGCTTCCACTGATTAGTTCCTTCTCTCCGGTTGAAGGTTTGCTAATGACTGTGATGACTGTCCACACGAGCCAGACAGAGAAAAATCCTCCTGAAATTTGCAATGAATAATAAGTAGTCCTTGTGTACTGTAAGGGAGAACCTGACCTCTTTGGGAGGTTTGAGGCTGATACCAATACTGATTCCGATTAGAGGGGGGAAATTCACTGATTAAAGCTATGGTGGTCAATAAAGCAAATGTTTGAGCCCTAATGACTGAATAACTTTTTTATGTGGCTCTTGCACTGATTCGGCATCACTATGACTGTGCAAAGTTACTCAGAAGCCTGCTTTTTCTATGAGGACACTTAAAATAATTTGATTAATCAGTCAACAATGGTTAAACCCATATTTTCTATGCTGTTTGTATCTCTTTACAGGTGTGCACAGGGGGACGTGGTCACACACACAGCATGGCTGAACCGGTCCAGTATTCTGTACGCCGGAGAGGACAAATGGTCGGTGGATCATAGAGTGAGTCTGGTGGCCCTGAATCAAGAGGAGTTTACCATCAAAATTGAAAATGTGGACATGACAGATGAGGGACAGTACGTGTGCGCAGTCCAGACAAGCAGTCGACCGAGAACCACCTCAGTGCACGTCCTCGTCCAAGGTAACATTTATTTTACTACGACTGTTGCAGCTGCCAGTAACTGATAATGACATTAATAAGACGCTGTACAAGTGTCTGCTGTTTCTTTTGAATCTGTTACAAGCAACAAATCTTTATTATGTAGTTTTAGTTTGACAGGTGTCTCTGATTGTAAAAACCCTCTCACGTAATTCACTGTGTCTGCTTGTGCTGAGGTCCACACTGTAGGGTTGTGTTGTTCCTGAGCACCAGCACATGAGGGCATAAGTGAACAAACCAGAGAGTAGAAACAGACATGTGCTCTCTTTCTTGAATCTCATTTCCTCATTCATTGCTCCAGTGGAGCAATTAGGGGCTAAATGTCTTGCTCAGGGAGGGGGAGGGGAGGCAATGTGTAGCTCATCCACTACGTTAGGTGCAGTTAATGGGGAATACCAGATGTTAAGATGCTTTGGCTAAAATTAAGTGCAGAGTTGTGATAGCGTCTTCATAAAGATGCAGGGTGCAGTGAGGTGTGCTGTGCTATATACACACAGCATAATGGGACAATTTAATGCTTCTAATTTGATATGCAGATGATCCGTGCAGCACAAAGAGCAAGATAATATTGGCAGAGTTTGGATTTCTTTCTTGTTTAAAGTGTTGAACCAACACCTCCTGCATTTTAATATGAAATCTTACATTTGTTATTAAGGTATGTGAATTTTATAAAATGTTATCTTCTGAACTCAGATGAATCTCTTTTGTGTACATTTTATTTTCAACTTATAAAGGTAGTAAGGGTGGTAACTTGCTTCCTATTAGACTTATGGGGAAAAAAGTGTAGTGTCTGTCTGTTCATATAATTTATTTATTTACTTATGTATTATTCATTTCTATTTTATAATTTATTATCCTTTAAAGTCACACTTATTTATTTTTGTTCCTATGAAAAGCACAAATATAGGCCTGATTACACATAAAGTTTACACATACAAAACTCCATATATTGAAATGAAACTGATGATAAGATGAAGCTATTATTTATGCCTACTTTAACATAAAATCAAAACACATACTCAAAAATAAAGCTACTGTCAGGAACTCTTTATTTTACACTGAATGTGATTCTGCCCAACTAGCAGATATTTTAAATTAAGAGATGTAGTTTTAGTTGTCAGCATGAAAAACTGCAAATCAAACTTGAAATCCATTTTTGTGAAACTGCACGTGATGATAATTGTAAAAAAAAATAACAACACAGAGCCAGGGGAGGGGGTGATATTCTGTGGAAAAACTCATTATTTCTAAGATTACATTTGAAATGTACGCGGCCGTAGATATTGTCCTCAAAAAAACTTTTTCAAACTCTGCCTCTGAGGAAATTAGAATAATTATCTTCACAAACATTTCCACTGATAGTTACATTATCCAGTTAGAGCATCACAGATTAGTTTAATTTATGATTGCAAACACTCACACAAAATGTCATTCAGATGGGGAAAAAGGAAAGTTAACTTCTTGCATTAAGTCGTACTGAGAGAGCCCAGAAAGTGCTTCTCCATCTTTTGCTCACAGGTTGTAAGCTCTTAGAAAATATGTTTTAGGACTCCTTTATAATCACAACTGTTTCACCAAACAAAGCCTGGAGATTCTCAGCTGATTACGAATGGAAGTCGAGCTCTGTGCATGATGACATTTGAAGTTCAGCTTTACATATTCAGTCTGATAATGTGTCTATGAGTTGCAGACAGTCTCAGGGATCTGTCAGGTGTTTGCACATTGTTTGTGTGACATTGATCATTCAGCTGACATTCTGTCCAGTAAAACAACACTGTGACTATGGAGTTATTTCCCTATCTTTATTCAAGAGTGTGTTTTTCATTTTGAGAGCATGATTTATTGATTTTGCGTTCAGATTTTGTAATACTTTTCTTCACAAACCTGCTTTTGCACTCAAATAGCCCCTCTTTGTGCTCAGATCTGCTCTTCTTCTGCTCAAAATGGATGTTGGCCCTTAAATATATTGTGCTTGCACAAATTTCCCGCGCTCAACCATTCAACCATTCTCTTCTCACTCTTCTTAAATGCTTCTGAAACATCCGCTCTCAGATTTGTTCTCTGCTCGCGGATTGTTTTTGCTCACGCTCGGATTGTTTATCTGCTCGCTGATTTTTATAAGCACCAGCCAATAGGAAACCAGGTACAGGGTCAATGATGTTGTCTCTACCCCGTTGTCAGTGCGTCAGCTTTACCTTTTAGAGCGTCCCGTATGGGAGGTTACTCTTAAACCGTGTTTATCCACCACGGCTTCACCATAAATGTACAACTTGCTTTATGTACGACTTTCAGAAAAGAAATTGTCAGTTGTTTATACGACAGTTTGGTACATTTTTTAGTAACAAAGCCACACAGTAGCCACATAGCACACTGGACTCTGGACAAGCTACTGCTGCCGTAAAAGTACAAGAATGCTGCCATGGCGATTACGACTGTGCATGTCCGTGACGAAGCTTAAAACAGCGAGGAAGACACAAAACAGCACTGCACCATATTGTAAACAGGAGGTGTTGTTGTGGCTTTGGACCCAGAAACAATTGAATGCGGAGATGTGATGTCAACCACTTACTAAACGACAACTTTAGCTGGATTATAGCGCCATCTTCTGGTTAAAATAACACAATAACATACCTCTTTCTGCATTTTATACTGGTATATTGGTAGCACTGGCATATAGGAGCCCACTGTTTAGATGAAAAAAAAAAGTATTAAAGGTGCGTCTTATACACTGAATTTTACGGTATTTTTGGTTCTGTAAATGGAGGTCATTACACATGGAAACTTTCAAAACCAGACAAACAAAACAGCCACAATAATTACCACTGTTTTAATGTGCAGCATGATTTTATTGTCTCAAAATCAAACACAACCTGGATTACTGTATCAATGTATATGCGTGTTAAGCCACAAGTGCACTGTGCTCTAAGTGCTACATGCAAAATTGATATTTCTGTTGCAGAGTTTAAATGAACCAGCAGCTCTAATGACATGATCAGAGAAACCAGCTTGGTAAGCACAGTGATGTCAAGAGGGGATGAGCTCTTGTTTGGTTTACAGAGAGCTCATTATATAGATGTGGCTCTCCTCCCTCTCTTTGACAATATTTAATCAGAGGCTCTTGATGGCTCTCCAGCATGAGGAGTCGGTCTTTGGAACAATGCCCGAAAACAATAATTCATCTGATGTCAATTCTGATTATTTACTGTACAAGACAATTTACCACATTAGTATAGAGTCCTGGACTTCACTCATTAACCCTGTTCTTACTTCGCTTACTTCTAAACATAGACTGTATGAAAAGATGGACGACATGACAGCTCCCTAAAAGTGATGTCAAACCCTCTCTATCGCCCCCTGCTGACTGGCTGCAGCATAGGTCATAAAGCCCGCCTCCTCCATGTTAACAGATGGGATATGAGTCAAACTATAAACTATATACATTTTTCTCAAACATGGTTTCTGTCATTATAGTAAGTTCTTATCAAGCGTGTGTTCATTTTTCAAGTTTATTTTTAATTACTTATTTGATGCTGTCAAAATGATGATTGACAGCTCTGTCGACAAACTGGCTCCCGCAGACGAGCTGTTCCGGATTAGCAGAGTAGAGGAGGAACAGCGAGAGGAAACGTTACAAAAACAATCACTACAGTCATTGACGTTTCCATACCTGTGCATGTTAACCTCAGACCAACACAAAGAAGCTGTTCTGCTGTTAAACACACTGACGTGCGGGGTCTGCTGTTTTTTTCTGTAAGTTAAGTGTGTGTTTTGGATAGCCGAAGTGGCTACGGCGGCATCACTCAGCGATCTCTACTGCGCAGACTCTGGCTCCAAATGACGTCACCATCGCAAGATGGCAGCGCCTGTCACGGGGGCTATTCTGGCATCAATTCTGTACAATGAGAGCAGATGGAGACACATCGTCCATCGTATACAGCCAATGTTTAAAACCAATAGAAAACTTTACTTCTTTTGAGAAGTTCTGTTCTTTCTAAGTTAGATAACATACGGACATTAGTTACATTGTTTAGTTAGCATCTATGAATTAGTAATATTACTTAACACTAGTTACATTACATGAGTAAGGACTTATTTAAGCCAAAACAATGATCTGCTTTGTTTTTTGATACAGGAGTTATTCCCCTCTGGTGAATGTGACATATTACCTGTCACATTCACCATATTCACCTCTTAATATAATTTTTTTTATATTGTCACACAATTTCACAGAAATGTAAGTAATATAAATGAAGTCATAACATTTTATACCTAAAAGGTCAAAGATCAGCTTCACTTTGATCAGCTTCACTTTGACATTATAATATCTGCACTTTTACTGCCTGATTTCTGTCTCATTGTTGCTGAACATGACAGGAACTTGGAGGGAATTTCTTCCAATTTAGCAAAAATAAAATGTTTTTCATCCGTCTGAAAGAAGGACAAGGACATGATCCATGAATGATAAGTCGAATATCTCCCCCTTTGTGTGACAGTTTGTTTTGCTGTCAGAAGAGAGAAGTTCAGTTGCTCTGAATAAGAAGATATGCTGGGTTTGGTATGTTATGGCCGGAATAACTGAAGGCTTTCGTTAAGGAACATCTCTCTTTTGGCTGTGTGACAGAAGGTAATGTCTGCCTGCAACCACCACAATGTGCACATAATCTAAATCATTTCCAACAAAATGCCATCATTACGCTTAAAGTGTGAGAGAGTGAAAACTCAAATTTGAATATAAACTTCTCTCGGTTCCCTTTGTGACTGCAAAAGCAGGAGAAATGTGGGTTGATTGAGGCAGCCAAGAAATACTTGAACAGTTGAGGCCACAATACAATATGTGGGGTTATTGTATTGGGTTCTTGCTGCCACTGCCAGTCTACCGAACAACACAGGGAATTAAAGAATTTGCCACCTGACTGAAGCCCATCTTTCAGTCCACCACTCTTGTAGCAGGTGCTGTAGAAAAAAAGGAGCCTTCAGGATGCTCTATAACAACTTTTATTTTTTACAGCCCACACAGAAAGCTTGTTTATCAAAACACTTGTTTTGTGGAGGGCTCCTTTAAAAAGTAGTTTCTTTTTTGCGGCGGAGCCTGGGGAGGATTGTGTCTGTGTGTTTGTTTCAGAGAAAGATATATCAGAAACTTCTGAAAAGATAGCCATGCAAATTTGCCAAAAAAAAAGATGACCTCCGGAGGATAAAATAGTTGTAGACCTAGTGACCTCTTCAGTCATGCCACCTTCAAGCTAAAAAAAATGACTACAAGAAATATGATGCCATATTTTCATAAAGTCATGCTTAGATGGAAGAACACTTTAACTGGATAACTTTATTTCTTCGTGTGCCAGACAGGCTGGTTTTCATGAATTTTACAGAGCTCATTAAGCAGTATGTTACCAGATACATGAACCATTTGGATGTTAATGATCTGGTTGCCTGTTGGGATAAACATTTTTAAACATGATCACTTTAGCTGTGCCAGCAGTACAGTCAGTTTCCTCGGCTCACTTGTTTTTAGTGAAATGTCCTGAAAACTGGTGGATTCATTAGCAGTGAAAACGTCACCATAATCAGGACAACATTTTAATGTGTCATTAAGAAGTATTCATATGACCAAGAACTGTACAGAGCATGGTGCAAGTTACTGAAGTAATGTTCATTCAGCAGGTTGGTGTCAATGGTTGTCCGGTTGATGAATGATTAGAAAGGCAACATGTGTGACTGTGTTATCTTTGCAGTAGTAATGGAATAAGAAACGCTGCTGAAACCACAGTAAACTAGTACGAAACAGGGCAAAAATAATTTTGCCTCTTGGCGTCCTGAAGCTGCATGCACTGTGCACAGCTGATGCTAATACCGATGACGCCATCATCAGGTGCCAATCAATCAATAATGTAATGCCCTGTTTGGCACGTATAGTCTAATAGAATTATTCATGGTGAGTAATTTATCTTTTTCAATATTTGGCTGCTACACTTTGTTCATAACCACATTTTTCAGGAAGCAGCAAAAGCAGGTAAACAAGATTTGGAAAATCATAGCTTTTCTCAAAAGCAAAAACAGCAAAAAAAAATAGTAACAAAAATGAATAAAATCACTTCAACTAAAAAAAAGGTTCTGACCAAGACAAACCTGATCTAACAAATGACACAAAAAGAGTGGTATATACTGTATACCCAAAGTCTAGCCTGCCTAACACTAAAACCAGGACTGGAGACATAACAAGCAATAATTACAATTAACAATAAACCCAATAGTTATTATAATTTCTGAAACCAATTATACCACCAAACCAAAAAAGAAATATCCACATGCTGCCTTTAAAAAAAAGGAGTATTTTGTGAAGCAAAATGAGAATCAGGTACAATGATGGTAGAAGAGCGGGGCTAGGAGGGTCCTAAGGCCCCCTCTTATAAAAGCCGAGCACCCTTCCCGTTTAGGAAAGCTACTTGTGTAGTTGGGCGTGACCCTAGCTAAGGTTGGCTACAACTGGCAAGCAGCTGTTTCCATAGCAAAGGGAAATCTGGGTTATCATAATCGTTGCTCACAGCTTTTTGGATTTTAATTGTTTGTGGTTGTTAAAGACTTTTTTGATCATTCTCAAAATGCAAATTGAAGTATGCGCATTTAGTAACATGCATTTCAGTTTTATACCTGGGATAATAGAATCTCATCTAATGTTTGTTGTTAGAAGAGAAGAAAGAATATTTAGAAGAAAGAATATTTAGCTCCTATTAACAGATTAAAAGCCCCTCTTTTATATCTGTAACCACTAAATATCAACCAAATGCTTCCGCTGCGTATTAATCACATTCAACATCATTGCAGTTCGTCTCCTCAGATCGCAGGTCAACTCAATATACTGATGCCTTCAGATTTACTGTCTTTAAAAGCAAATATATTATTTGACTGATTTCAAGTTTTCTAACATAACTTATTTCTGTTCAACAATGTGGTAAAGTGCCTATCAAATTAAATATCAAGAGTTTACTGGAGATGTGTTGGAAAAGGTCACTCAGTCTAATTATACACATTCTTGGAAAATCATTTCAGTTTATTACAAACCCACAACTCCACACTCATAGCTCTCTGGTTGGACAAACTCTAATTCAAAGTTTATTAAAGCCTTAAAAATGTTTTCTTTCACAGAAATTTCAACATGACTGCAGCTTTAATGTCAACTCTCTTGACAGCTTCATTAAAATAAATGAAGCTGTCAATCACTGTCATTTTCCCGGCCTGAGAGGGAGATCCATGTACGGTTCATTTTTTAATCCCCATTACATTTTTCTGCATGTGGTGCAACAGTGAAATAATGAGAGAGATGTTTGTCCAGTGCATTCATGGACCCTTTCATCCCAGCTGTGGTACGCTCATTAATCCTGCAGGCAAAGTGTCCACACTGCTCTGTTTGGCTCAACTCTGATCGGTATGAACAGTATATTCCTTGGCAGTACTTCTAATATGTGATAATCAATCAATCCCTGCAGCTCTCTTTTAGCTTGCCACCCCTTTGTGAGGTCAGCGGTCAGAGTCTGCCACAGCAGCCCTGAAGCAGATAGGGATTTATTCTTTGCATGAGTGCACCTAAGCCAGGTGGGTGTCTGTTACACATGGACTTGAACTCTCTTTTGAACTGGTAATCCAGCTGAAAAATGAGGGGCCAGTCTACAAGTGGTCAGACTGATACTTCTCTTCCCCTGATAAATTGTAACAAAGACATCTGTGGGTAGCTGTCAGCTTCTGTAGGTGTGTGGCAGTTACAGAATAATGAAGATGTTAGCTTGTGAATATATGAAAATAATTGAGAGAAAGCTTACTGTACTGCCCTGTAACAATACATGAAATAACCGTCTGTGTCACTGGGAAGTGTTTACAGTGGGTGGTTGAAGCAGCATCTGAAGGAGAGCTTTGTGTTTCTGCTGCTTTGTCGGCCCTGATTCTTGACATGCAGAGGAAACTCAGCAGGAGTCTATTTGGTCAAAACAATGATTTGACCTAATCTTACATAGATTCTCAGTGGAGAGTGTAGTGATGACGTAAAGATAAAACCATTGAAGCTTGAAGTGGAAACATATAATTTCCAGTACTTCTCTTATTCAACTGTTGTTAAGATAACAAAACATGCAGAAAAGATGTTTTTAGACCTCCAACAATGTCGGATCCCATCGGCTATAGTCTGATGATGAGATGGACTCTGGGGACAGTGGTGAACATGTTGGGCGTGTCCAGTTTAGCCAGTTCTTGACTTCAATTAACGGGCCTTGTTTGCTGAAATAACAACATCATGATGCAAATTAGTAAAAAGTCAAAATGAAGCTTTGTCAGGTCTGTCCTCAAGAGGAGAAGAAAACTACTTTTAAAATGCACATTGGTTGAACGGAGGTTGGACCGATCATTTCTGATGCATTCGAGGAAGTCGGGAAATCTGAGCGCTGAACAGCTTTTGTGACATAGCGTCAAGGGAATTCATCTCAAGTCGTTTGCTGAACATGCTGCAGATGTCTGTTTATAGAGGTTAATAAGAAGCTAAATCGTCGTCAGGTGATGCTGATGGGAGCCTGGATGTCATTACGGCGCATTACTTTCTGCCTGCTTTTGCTCTCCTCACGGACTGTTTTTCCTGCACAAGCCGCAGCCTGCTAATACATGATTGGTCAACATTACTCGGGCTACAAGCGTAGTACAAATGGAAACCAGAACACTTGCCGTCCCTAATATCCACTACCCTGCCCACATATACTACATTTCTATCTAGAATCTGTAAATAGAGATGAGACCTCAAAGAAGCAAAAGTTCACAAATCAATATTTGTTGGAATAACCTGGTTTCACAGCTTTCATGCATCTCTGCATGCTCTCCACCAGTCTGTCACAGTGCTGTTGGGTGACGTTAGGCCGCTCTTGGAGCAGCTCAGCTTTGTTTGATGGCTTGTTCCTCTTGATCATTCACATGTGGATTGGGCTGACTATGACATGTAGCGAGAGATGCTGATTTAAGGAACATTTGGAGAGGTCTCTTAATTTTTTCCGGAGCTGTATGATGGCCTGTTTTGATGAAACTTGTGCTAAAAACCCATATTACTGCAGGCAGGTGAGAACAGAAGCAGGTGAGCGTCATGTAGTGCGCCCTGGGTAATGCAGTTTGTTTAATCGCCTTACAAACCTGATATGGAAAGAGAACAGAAGTGTAACTACAGACTATTAAGAGTGTTACCACTGTATAAACATTTAAGGGAAAAAAACAGTCATCAGTTAGCAGTAATCAGAGAAGATGCTTAAAAAGAAGCTTAAATTAAATAATTAAAGCTGAATTAATCATTGTTAGACCTCAGAAAGAACATACAAAAGAAGCAAACAGATTAAGCCTGAATGTAGTATTGTAGTGAGAGCTGCTGAAATAGCCCACTTTCCAACTTTCTAACCATGTATCTACTTATTCTGGCTACTAAGACCATTAGTGCCTGATTGTTGAGGTTTGTGTGAGATTTGTTCTCTTTCTAAGAGCCATACCTGCATCAATTACAAGCCTCGACAACAGGCGAGAGTAGCCGATTGCAGTCGGGGGAGGGGTCATAAAGTCGGACACTTCTTTGTTGACAAGTTTGCTGCTCGCTTCGTCAAGCATCTATAATACCAACACCTCACTGTAAATTGTAACTGGATATCATGGCTTGATGGCTGCTGCAAAATGGCTGCTGCTGTGATGTGCTGCTGAGAACTGAGGATCTAATCCACCTAAATCCACCTAAAATCTCAGTAATCCCTGGTATTTTCTCTTTTGAAAAGTTACTAGTGGTTTTATATACTTTTCACCCATTATTGCAAGTGGAATTTTAACCCTAAGTTGGAAATTGAAGCAAAAAGACTACCACAAGGCCTAATACCCATGGCCTGGCCTAGGCTCTGGCTACAGCCAGCCAGTTATTTAGGCTAACTATTTCTACTCCGGCCAAGCTAGCTAGTCACCATTTGAATGAACATGGCGACTACCACCAAAAAGTTGGCAGAGGAATTGGTAGATATTAAAAAATCTCTCAACTTTATGACTGAGGAGATCAGTACAGTGTTGAAGCAACAACAAACCCTCATGGGCCTGGTGGAGGAGATCCGTGAGCTGAAGGCTATAATTAAGCAAAAGGACCAGAGGATTGTGATGTTGGAACAAAGGGTTGATGACTTGGAGCAGTATTCCCGAGCAGATGACCTTGTAATCACCGGGCTGGAGACCAAACATCGAAGCTATGCCAGGGTTGCTAGCTCAGCTGATGACCAAGAAGGTGAGGAAGCACCACCTGAGGAGCTGCACACTTTGGAGCAACAAGTTGTTAAATTCCTGACTAGTAAAAACATTTACCTGGAGAGTCAACAAATCTCAGCCTGTCACACTCTTCCACGTAAGGATAAAAAAACTAAGCCTAAAATTGTTCTCAAGTTTGTAAATAGGAAGGACAAGGTGGAAGTGCTGAAACAGGCTAAAAAGCTTAAAGGCACTGGGGTGTATGTTAATGAACACTTGACGAAGATTAATGCTGAAATTGCATGGAATGGCCGTATCCTCAGAAAGGAAAACAAAATCCAAGCAACCTGGACCAGGAATGGAAAGGTGTTCATGCGGTTAAATGGACCACCAGAGCAAGCTAAGGTGGTTGTGGTAAGACATCTGAGAGACTTGGATCAATACAAGTGACAATGACAAGTGATTACCAGTGAAAATATATTTTTTTTTTTCTCTTTTGTTTTATAATTCTGTTAAATGACTGATTCACTTAAGAGTCAAGTTTTTTCAAGATCTGAATTCACAGAACATAGAATCTATGATTTTGAAAATGATGTGGATCCAGAGAATCATGTTTTTAATCATATCAATGATTCTTGTAGATATTATACTGATGGACAACTTAATGATATTGTTGAACTTGATAAGACATTATCAGTAATTCATTTCAATTGTAGAAGCCTACCTAAAAATGTTGCTAAAATGAATATTTTGGACATGTTTAAAAGTAAATTTAAGTTGATAGCTTTATCAGAGACATGGATAAATGAAGAGAAAGATATTGATTTGCATATTAATGGTTATGATTTATATGTCAGCAGTAGCGCTAACACGAGAGGAGGGGGTGTGGCTATCTATGTGGACAGTGACTTAAAATGCAGACCAGTAGAATGCATGACAGCTGTAATTGATGATCTAATGGAGTGTATTGCTGTGGAAATCCAATTAGAAAGAATGAGAAATATCGTTGTTACATGTGTTTACAGGAAACCAGGGTCAAATGTGGAAACTTTTAAGGACACTTTAGAAGAATTAATGAATAGCTTAAATGACAACAAAACACTTATAATTTGTGGCGATTTTAACATCGACCTCTTAAAGGTATCTACACATAAACAAAATTCTGATTTTCTGGATGCATTATATAGTAGAGGGCTGTACCCACTAATTACAAAGCCCAGTAGAGTAACCACAACTAGTGCAACATTAATTGACAATATATTCACAAATGTCTTGGATAACAGTATAACTAGTGGGCTAATAATAAATGATATAAGTGACCATTTACCTGTATTTGCAACATTGAATTATCAATTACAGAGAAAGAAAGCAGAATATTGTCCCAGATATATAAGGGTAAGGACTGTTGAGGCAATTAATACCTTCAGAAATGACCTCCTAAAACAAGACTGGAGAGGGGTTTATACAGATGAGGTAAATACTGCTTATGATTCATTCTTAAATTGTTATTTGGCTCTCTATGATAAACAGTGTCCAACAGTTTTATGTAAGCATAAACATAGATATAATAAAAAACCCTGGATAACAAAAGGTTTACAAAATGCATGTAAAAAGAAAAACAAACTGTATAGGGACTTTATAAAATCTAGAACTGAGACTGCTGAAAAAGATACAAATTGTACAAA
Organism: Semicossyphus pulcher; assembly: GCF_022749685.1. NCBI lineage: Eukaryota > Metazoa > Chordata > Actinopteri > Labriformes > Labridae > Semicossyphus > Semicossyphus pulcher. The sequence continues at coordinate 30,405,836 of NW_027211604.1, read as the reverse complement.
AATAAGTTAACCAACATATTGAGAAAAGCGAAAAAAGGAATATTATAATAAGATTTTACATGTAAATAAAAATAACATTAAGGGTACATGGAACATTCTAAATAATGTAATAGGGAACAAAATTAGATCAACAGATCTACCCAGTCATTTTATAAAAGACAATAAGGTGATTAAAAACATGAATGAAATGGCTAATGAATTTAATTCTTTTTTTGTAAACATTGGGCCTAGCTTGGCAAATGACATTACAAAAAAACATGGACAAACAGGAAGTTGTTGGAAAGGGGAAAATAAGGTTCTGCAGTCAATGTTTCTAGGAGAGGTGAGTGAAAGTGAAATACTATCTGTGGTAGCTAAAACAAAAAACAAGACATCAACTGATAGTGATGGAATTGACATGAACATAGTAAAAAGACTATTGATTGTATAATTAAACCATTAAGTTATGTTTATAATCTTTCATTTAGAACAGGTGTTTTTCCGGATAGGATGAAAATAGCTAGAGTCATTCCACTTTTTAAAGCAGGAGATAAACACAGTTTTGACAATTACAGACCAGTATCAATGCTATCACAATTTTCAAAAGTACTAGAAAAATTGTTTGTTCAAAAATTTGATAGTTTTATGGAAAAAAATAATTTATTGAGTGAGAGTCAATATGGTTTTCGGAAAAAACGGTCTACAGGTCTAGCAATAATGAAAATAATAGAAGAAATCACAACAGCAATTGATAGACATAAATTTACAATAGGGGTATTCATTGATTTAAAGAAAGCATTCGACACAATAGATCATTCAATTTTAATCTCTAAGTTAAATACATATGGTGTGAGAGGGGTTGCTCTAAACTGGTTAACTAGTTATTTAAACAACGGACAACAATATGTGCAATTTGCTGGTAAAACATCTAAATGTATGAAAATAAATTGTGGGGTTCCACAAGGTTCGGTTTTGGGGCCAAAACTTGTTATTTTATATATTAATGACATTTGTGAAGTTTCAAAATTATTGCGGTTTGTTTTATTTGCAGATGACACAAATTTCTTCTGTTCAGGAGATAATTTAAAAACGTTATCTGAAAATATTGAAAATGAAATGGTTAAACTAAAATCTTGGTTTGATGAAAATAAGTTATCGTTAAATTTAAAGAAAACTAAGTTCATGATTTTTGCTAATAAAAGAAAGGATGAAGTCTTATTATCTATTGATGGAGTTAACATTGAGAAAGTACCTGAGTTTAGATTTTTGGGAGTTATAGTGGATGAAAAACTGACATGGAAATCCCATATATCATATGTTAAAAAAAAAGTGTCTAAGAATATTTTTATTTTGAACAAAGCTAAGCATGTTTTAGATTGTAACACAATGAGAATGTTGTACTGTTCACTTATACTGCCTTACTTTATTTACTGTGTAGAAGTGTGGGGTAACACGTATATAAGCAATATAACGCCATTGTTTTTATTACAGAAAAGAGCACTTTATGCATAAAGTTGAATATAGAGAACACACTAATAGATTATTTATTGAGTCAAGATTATTGACATTTAAAGAAATAATAGAATTGCAGACATTATTAGTTGTGTTCAAGGCTAAAAACAGAGTATTGCCAGAGAACATACAAAAACTGTTTGTGTTTGCCTCAGATGATGATCATCACAGAAGGAGATTTGATTTTAAGCATCAAGTTGCTCGGACCACTTTAAAACAAATGTGTATTTCTGTTGTTGGTGTGAAACTTTGGAATTCTCAACAGAAGGATTTAAAAGGTTGTATAAATATCTTTCAGTTCAAAATTTACAAAGAGGGACAAATTAGACAATATGCAAATTAAACTTAACTTTATTTCTTTTGTGCCTGCAATTGTTTTACTTTATAGGTTATTTTGTTTAATGATGTTGTAACCAAGGGTGTAGATAATGGTGTAGGTTATTGGAAATGACAGACCATCTAAGATGTATTGTGTTCTAATAAGGGGCAGATAAATAAAAAGGATTATATTCTTCCTTCAGCTCCTTTCCTTTCCTTTCCTTTTCAGACATGAAGGGCATGGATTTTTTTTATTTGAAATGTGAATTGTGGATTTGTGTACCGGTTTTGTGGTATGTTGTGCATTTTTCATGAAAGGAAGGAATGAATACATAGATAAATAAATAATAAATAAATTAAACATGGAGACACACCACACATCATTAGAATGACCGGTGTGTACCGACTGACAGGCCAAACATAAAACAACAGCAAGAAAGCAAGCTGCTTATTTCTAACTCGTTTTCATCAGAGCAGCTTTTTTGTGCATTAGCATTTTTACTGCGTAGCATTGTTTTGTAACATTTTTCTATCATTGCACTTCCACATAATGCTTTTGACAAATGTTGCCACCTGCACAGGGGATAAACTGTATCATTATCATGTCTCGCTGGTTGACTTGGGGCAACCTTTGAAGCACTGAAATTGTCTCTCAGAGATGATGTGAGATTTCCACTCTTTTCAAAGCAGAGTGAGACTTCCTGTCTGAGCGGTGCCATGTGAAGACAAACGTCTCTGAGCTCCACATTAGATCACTAGTTTCACATCGTGACTGCTTTATGCAACATGATTTCTTTGAGTTTTTAAAAGATTTATTCTGCAATTCTGGCTTCTTGTAAAATCTGTATCTCAGTCTGCTTCTTTATATTTCTCTGTGACATGTCTGGACCTTAAACACAACAGAAAATGGCAACAAAGGAAAATGTCTGCAGCACAAAGGTCAGCTTGCCCTCGCAACCAAACGATGGTCAATCGTGAAGGTCATTAATTCTTTATTGTGTATAGTTTGATGACCATTTTCTCTTTCTGAAAATACAAATACAAATTCTACCTTTAAAAGGACATCGTATATGACTTCTATAAAATAGAGGCCATTGAACACCAATCTGAAGACAAAGACAGTTCTGCACACACAGAGCCCAATACAGGTGGGATTTTGGTGAAACTATACTGGCTGTTGGTCTTGATCTTTACACTATCTCTTGTTCTCTGTCAAACTTCTAATATGCACAATCATCAGCAAGTTTGTATTTGTAATTAGTCCCAGTAGATAATAATCAAAATATATAAGACAGACGTACATTTTCAACCCTCGTTTTGGTTTACAGTTATAACCCATCACTGTCAGAGCAAGTGAAGAATTACAGTACACTTTCTTCATCAGAAAGTGTTGAACATTTTTAAAGCCTGAAAACTTGTATTGGATAAATGTAAAACTCACCCTTTTGTTTCTTTTCCACTGACAGAGGTTCAGCCTTGGCCTCTTGCACCGCAGCTAAACGAAGCAGCACCGGCACGATCGCATTATGCTTTTGTCATTCATGAAGGGTAAACGAGGATTAGGCTGAAATAAATTATTCATAGGTTTTTGTCTTACAAACAAGTCTGATGTGACTAAAACAAGTTGAAGCACCGGTGACACTCTGTTCATACGCTCTTAGTTGATTATCCCGAGATGTCAAAGTAGAGATGCGTCCTTGTTTCTTTGAAATGGAAATGACAAAAAGAAAGCTCAGAGAGATCTGTCAGGGATAAAAATACAAAACTGAATTTATTCTGGAAAACTGAATAAGTGTAAGACATCCAGGAGAAATCATTGCCGTCATACACAGCCATCAGATATTTCCTCTGATGTTCTGAGACACATGTTTTATGTCCTGAGACTTTGACAGACAACTTGGTGTCTTAATATGTTAGTATGCAGTATAAGTCACAAAACCAACTGTCATTTTGATGTGCCATAAAGATAGTCACATCAGAAATGTAATAGCTTTGGAAAGCTTACTGTATGTGGACACATTAAATATATTAACACATGCACGCTGATCAAGCAATTAACAAGATCACAAATATGTACTGAAATCTATAATTAGTAAAATATTAAACACAAATCTTCCTTTTCTTTCACTGTGGATGAACACTAATCCAAAGAATTAACTTTCCCTTTCAGATTATTTGCAAGTCAGCCTATATGTAAAACTCTAAAGTCCTCATGGTTATGAATGAGTTATAATTATTACTACTGTAATAAATAAAGTGGTCCTTTTCTAAGGCTGCGTGGTGCCATGGCTCTGTATTTAGACAGAACACAAAGCAAAAAGCTGGCAGGACATGCAAAATTCAATGGAAGGACATAATTAACTGGTTCAGACTGAAGGGGTGCGCACCACAAATTGATTTTCTCTGTTTCAATTGCACGTGTTTCAGTTTCAAAATCAGCCCTTGTTCTTTGTGATTGTGTTTTTTAATGATGAACAGCCAGGCTTGTGCAATCTTTCACAACCTCTTGTTGCACCACCTGCTTGGTCTGCGTCGTCAGGTATCCCAGCAAGCTTTGTTCAGCCAATCAGCTGCTGAGAGTGATTTTTTTCGCTAGCCAGTTCATAACAGCAAGGAGCCAGTTGCTGTTGCTTACAGATATACTTCTTGGCAGCTTCCCTCCCTTCACCATCCATGCTTGGTTTACATCTGGTGAGAGGCTAGACAACTACATTTAAAAGATCACAAATTTTGCTATGAAATATGTGCAAAACCCACAGGAAGGTCTGTAGGTACGTGGACATGGAAAGGGAGAATTTTGGAGTTACAAAGTGCATCAGAGTCCTTATATACACTTTGACAGCCCCTAGCCCTCACATACTTGGCGAGAACTTCCCTTGAAGTTGGCAAGTCTCTAAGTGTGGAGATTGGGTTTGTGCCATTGGTCAGTTCTACCTCATACACTGATTTCCTTGGCAGTAAGTAGGTGTATGGGGTGTTACAACAGGAGAACTGTGTTTGTATCCAAGTCAGAGACCTGTAATTAACAGAAAAGAGGAACCGTTTTTATGTTACTTTTGGGGACGTTGGATCGAATACAGTCTCAGCTTCAGTAGGCTGAATTAAAGCAAAGGCGTATTTGGTTAGGTTTGTTCAAAAATTCAGCCCCTATTGCTTCTTTACACACTGTTACTGTAGGCTACAGATTTATTTTCAACAGCTAATAGTTCTTTAGGGCCTGAAGGTATCATATATTTTAAGATCATGAGCTAATATATATTTTCAATTAACATACATTTTTTTGGGCTCTTGACTAAGTGCTGATCTGTTAACATTATGCTGACGTGCATGGGGGTCATGGAGGTCGAACCCTGCATGTTGCCACAGTTGACCTTCAACATAGAAGAAGGACATCTTGTCTCATTTCAGAATAACGAGGTCTAACCAGGAGCTGGGGAAGGGTATATTTGACACATCCATTATTAGCATATTGAAGGGAAAGTAAATGAGGACATTCCTTGATTTACATAATGAATTTAAAATATAGTCATGGAATTATTTATAGAGTCTCACTGTTAATATTTAAGTCTTGATACGTTTGGTATGCACGGCTCAATTTGGTTCTTGTTTTAAAAAAAAATGGTGGTGGATTCTCTGGGATGAATTAACAATAAAAAATCATGATTAGGTACATCACTGACCGCACAAACACTATTTAACCATTATTGAACGATAACAATAAGCAGCTTATTTTTTTCTGTATCTTCTATTATGTAAAGCATATTCTGTCTTTCCACAAGAGGTCCTGGCTACTGTAAACTGCAGTGAAGTGTCTCCTCGTAGCAGAAATCACAGCTTCAGGATGAGTGGTCTCGAATCGAGAGAACTTGGCTGTATTGGCTGCAACCTAACATTAATTCCTACATCCAATCAAAGCACTTCTACAAAAGTAGTTTTGCCACTTAAAGACTCAGATTGTTATACGACTCAGACAGCATTGTGTAATGGATCCCCGCAGAGATGGACCTTTAAGTGAAGATAAGATGCTTTGTTTATAACCAGAAACAGCCATGACATCACTCTCTTTTAAGCCGCCAGACTAAAAAACACAAATGTTACCTTCCATATAAGGGGAGTTGTCTGTCTAGAGCTATAACACAAACTAACTTACATTACAATTGAGGCAACAGTGGACCATCAACTCCTGTGTCCTGCAATGTAAAATGTATTTGTCAATGGTTTTGCAGAGGTCCCTCTGTAGGGATCCTTTTTGTGACATCATTGGACAATTTTAATAACAATCAAAGCACAATCATGTACTTTAAGCTGATGTACTGTGATGGATTATGTTACAGTTGTGTCTCAAGTGTAGACAAATGGTTTCAACCAATGACTGTATATATAGATGGACAACACGTCTCCATCTGCTCCCATTGTACGAAAGTGATGCCAAAATAGCCCCTGTCATAGGCGCTCCCATCCAGCGATGGTGACGTCAATTGGAGCCAGAGACTGCGCTGTAGAGATCGGCGGGTGAAGCTACCGTAGCCACTTCTGCTAACCAAAACACGCACTTAACTTACCGAAAAAACAGGATCCCGCACGGGGGCGTGTTTAACAGCAGAACAGCTTCTTTGTGTTGGTCTGAGGTTAACATGCAAAGGTATGGAAACTTCAATGACTGTAGTGATTGTTTTTGTTACGTTTCCTCTCGCCGATCGTCCTCCACTCTGCTAATCTGGAACAGTTCAGCTGCAGGAGCCGTATTTGTCAACAGAGCTGTCAATCATCCTTTTCACAGCATCACATAACTAATTAAAAGTAAACTTGTCAGAAAAATGAACACTTGGACGTAAATCAGCATGATAATAACTAGCTATAATGACAGAAACCATGTTTGAGAAAAATGTTTTTGACGTGTATTTTGATTTTATAGTTTGACCCATGTCCCATCTGTTAACATGGAGGAGGCGAGCTTTATGATCTATACTGCAGCCAGTCAGTAGGGGGCAATAGAGAGGGTTTGGCTTCACTTTTAGGGAGCTGTCATGTCATCCATCTTTTTAAACAGTCTATGGTTTCAACCTACTTATTATTTGCACACAAAACATGTAAAATAGGGCCCAGGTTCAAGGATAACATAATTCAGAATGTTATCTGTTAGTACTTTTAAGATTACAAGCATTAAAGTTAGCTTTAATTTTGTATCTCTTTGATCTTAATATAAAAGCTTTTCAGTCATTCCTTTGAGTGATCTCTGAAGATGAAGGCTGTGATCCACAAATGCAAGTTTTCACACCTCACTGTAACCACCTCTGTTCACCTTGGAGCAACGTTCTCACTGGAGTTTATTATATCTTTCCTGAACAAAGTGTGTTTCATTATAGATCTATTCCTTTTCTTGTTCGAGACAATGCTCTCTGCACTCCTTTCAAACTGCTGTATAAAGTCTAGCACTGTTGCCTCAATTCTGGGTTTTATTTATAATGCTTTAGAAAATATTTCTCTGCTGGGCTCTGACATGCAAACAATGTGACCTCGGAAATGAAACCCTTGGTTGCTGACTGATGGCAACTCCTAAGCACCTGCTGAACTCTTCTACACAGTGCCATCACGGTCATATACTGTGGATACTGGTCCATTTACAACATGGGTTGATTAAGCAGACCACCTTGAGGAAAAGACTAGACAAAAAAGTTTGCATTCACAGAGCATTATCAAAACTTAATGGGATGTTGTCAAAGGTTCTTTTTCGCCCCTTTTCATTTTGACATTATCTTCAGACAGAACTAGCTTTGCTATTGATCATGCTTGGACAAGCTTTTAACATGTAACACGTTTTGATAACAGAAAAAAAGGCAATACATTTTTTTTTAACGTCTAAATGATTTTTGGCCATTTTAGTGCAGTGGACACAAGCTAGCAATAAAATACTGGCATGTTTAATAAGAAATAGAAGTGATCTCTTGGTTTCAAAAGTGAAGCGAATGTAATGTGGAAGTATCTTTTTTTCAGCTTCTGGAAGCCACTCCACTGACTGACAAAGAAAGAATGTTAATATGAAATCTACCTGAAAATGGCTCTACTTATCACTACTTGTTAATGAGTTCATGGTCTTAATTTCTAGGTTGAATTCTTCGTCAATACAGCAGGATGTTCATTTGGTAAATTATGGTCCCATTTAGAGTAAAATAGAAGATAAACCAGGGAAAGCTTTAGGTTGTGGCTAGTCGCTATACCAAGGCTAGGATAAGAGGTGTAATCAGAATCAGAATGTAATGTAATGTAATATGTTGCAATGGGTATCCATCCCCTAGACCATGTCTGGCTCCATATTTACAACCAGGCCACGGGCAACAGTAGTCAACAAACCATTGGTTGATGTCATGGTGGCTTGGTCCATTTCCTATATACCCGCCTAAGACCCAAGCTTTTGTTTGGTATGCATTTTTAATTTCTCCTACCTTTTGGGGATTAATAGGACATAATAAGTATAAAACCTAAGAATTGTCTTTGTGTTACATTGAAAAAGTCCCACTGTCCTCATGTGAGTACCTTGTCGTAACGGTGTTGTAGCTTGTTGCTATTGATAAAATTAGTCAAATTTGTCTGCCATATCAAGCTACAACTGTTAATACACATTAAATAAACAAGTTTCAATCATAAAATCTGAAGAGGTTTTGTACCTGGTTGAGTTTTCTGTAGAGACCGACTGTAACATATTTTGGTTGGGATCACGGCCATCTTGAATGTACACTGATCAGTGTAATTTGCTTTTGTGACCACAGGGTGGTGGACAAAGTGTCCATGTATTAGACGGGTCTAAGTTTTGCAGAATTAAATATTATGGTGCTGTGAAGCCAAAATGTAATGTCCCCATATGAGGATGCAGGGTCTCAGGATTCGCCACCATTCGCTAACCATTTGATTCACCACCAGTGACACAACCCTTTTTTTTGGGGCCATCTTTGCCTTAATTTATAGGACAGCTGAAGAGGGACAGGAAGTACGGAGAGGAGAGAGTGGTGGATGACATGCAGTAAAGGGCTGAGGATGGGAGTCGAACCTGCGGCCACTGTGTCAAGGACTGTAGCCTCTGCATATGGGGCGCCTGCTCTACCCACTGAGCTAAACCAGCGCCCTAAGTGATACAACCTTTATCATGTAGACATAATCACACACTAACCTGTGACGATAATAACCTGGGTCCCTCTTCCAGTTGTGATATGAATCCTGCCATCCTGAGCTCAGGGTAAAAAGGAAACTTACCTACGTCACTCTTCATGTGAGAGTTACGTAGATTAGAAAGTGTTTACTCGTCCCTGAGCTTCATAGAAGCAGTCATGAATTCTAACCAGTTGCATAGATCTCATTATCACTGGGAGGACCATATATCACTCTGTGTTTAATGGATGCAGAGCTCTGTAACAAAAAGCTTTATTTACCACAGGGAATTAAAAAATTGCTCTCACAAGCAGAGTGAATTAAACATGACAGTGACTCCATTTTCATATAAACATGATTTCAGTTTATTGATTTGTGTGCTGCAGAAGATGAGACTGAGTTTACAATGTTTACAGGAAATCTGCTTTGTTCATATCTTAAGGTGCTGGGGTGAAGTGATTGCATTATTCATTACAAACTGTTTTGCATTTGTCACTGAGAAACGCAGTGAGGATTGTCTCATGAATGAATGTGTTTTACTTTCCTCTGTTCTTGTCAAATTTTAACCGCACTTCCTGACTGTGAATAATTCCTCCACTTACACATGACAAACACTAATAACTGATTCTTCAAATTGCATGAAATAACTTGTGCAGCAGAATGCCAAAACTGAGTTTGTGCTGCAAAGAGGAACAAGCTCCCAGAACCCCTGAGCTCCCTCTCCATCACCTCCTCTCTACACGTGAGCAGCACACTGAAGCTGTAGTCTGTGTTTACAATGGAAAAGTAGACTCAGATGTTGACAAAGCAGCTTCTACAAATGAAATCAAAAATACAGTTTCTTTTTTTTTTTTCTCTTTAAATAAGTTGTAAAGCAGACATTTCAAACTATTTCATCACATAATCTGGAATATACATATTTAGTTTGTTTGTTAAAGGCAGTATTAAAAAAAAAATGTTTTGGTTTTTTTTTGGAATAAATTAAAAATCATCTTAACTAAATATATATATGCATAATTGAAATCAAATCCAATCATCACCAAGATGATATCACCATACCAGTTTGGTTAATCAGTCGGTGCACTGCAAGAGACAATGGGTCCATAGTTAGCATGGTGTCATGCCGGCAATCCAATTTGTAAAACTACATTTCTGTTGACTGTCTGAGCAAATAATTCAACCTTCCTTGACATGCATGTTCCCTTTACAGGTTACGCTTAAAGTATGTGGATCCTTCATTTACCATATTGATAGTGTCTTTTTATTCATGCCGAGGTCAGACCAAAAATGATGTACATTTTTCCTATACGTTGCATGCATGGTTTGGCTTATTTTTCTTTACTTGTATTGTTAAACACGGCAAGCAAATGTACACACTTCCTAGAAGGAAACCCAACACGTGGTGTCTGGCTTCACCAGAAGCTGACCACTCTAAACTCTCAAACTTCAAGTAAACTGCCATAAACTTAATCCAGTCTGGTACTTGTGTTTTTACCCACACCATCCCGGCCACAGCCATCACCAGAGTCACAAACTATTTTTCAGTCATGGTAGTAGAAGACAACAGGTTAGCTAACATTTTTAAATGGAATTCTGTGCAGCTAGCATTAGCGGTTGGTCTTACCTGTACATGTTTTGAGACCTTGAATAATGACATTTTCACAACCTGAAGGTAGTACTTGCACTGTACTGCCATGTTGCTCCCATTTCCACCCAGTGAAAGCATTTTTTCACCACAGGCCATGGCAACCAGAGACTGTTGATGGCAACTTTGAGGAGCGGTGTTGTGAGACTGTCCTGAAGTGTCGTAACGTGTGCGTGCAGTTGCATGGTTTTATCAGAAACCAGAGATGGTTTAGCAAGGAGACACCAGATGTTATAGAGCATCTTTGGCATTATATCATCTTCATTTTAAAATTGTGATCCTGCTAGTAATTACCTTTTTTTTCTGTAACTGTAACAGAACACAGTTGCCTTTTTTTGTATCGTAATTATGTAACACCGTAACTTGTATTCCGGTACTCCTGAAGCCAGACCAGTGGCCAGTTTGATCATGGCTGATCAGTTTGGCTTGGTTCATTTAGGCTTGGTTACAGCTGCAGTAGAAGAAAGACTAAGAAAGTCATATGTTTTTTATGTATGATGTTTTTTACAGTGGGGTGAACACAAATACAGATTTAGCTGTAATTGCATCGCAAAATATGGTTTGAAAGGATGCAAAAAGACCTTAATAATGATGCATATTTGTAAAAAGACTAAATTCATGCTTCCAAGATCCGTCTGCAAGAGAGATGACCAATCATCTTAAAAAAATGACTGTTCTGATAATGTATGGATTGACCATTTCTGATTCAACATCAGAGAAAACCTCAAAGCTTGCCTGAAGCAAGTTCATATGTATTTGCGTCGTCACGTTGGCTCTGTTTTGGCCTGAGCAAAACTTTAAACTTCCCCTGCCTGTTCATGCCATGTCTGTCAAAATCCATACAACCAGTTTGTAACAATCAAAACTCACCCAATGTTGTACTATTGAGAAACCCTCTACAATGTTCTTCATGTAAGATATATAACTTCCCACAACAACTGAAATGAACAAACCTGCTCCCCTTTATTAATTTACACTTCTGCCATTTGCTTTCACAGTACCACCAAAAATCATCAACCTGTCGAGAGATATTATTGTAAACGAAGGCTCCAACGTCACCCTGATGTGCCAGGCCAATGGTAAACCAGAGCCTTCCATCAGCTGGAAACTCATCTCCTCCTCAGGTAACTTGTTTGTCTGTGAATACAAACATCAGCTGCTACTTCCTCTTCCTCACCTTCCTCCCCTCTCTCTCTTCCTCTCACCCCTTTGTGATTATCGCCTCATCTTTGACTTTGTGTGACCCCCGGTGGATTTCACGCTTCACTTATTTCCCATCATTACGTGTTCCCAGATCATCATTACAACGTAATTGTTCACAGGAAAATAAACTGACCCTGTTGTTATTGGACTAATTAATTAGGATAATAGGATGGATGTAAATGTTGTGGAGGCCATTTGAATGACAGGATTCATGCAGAAAACATTAGCACAGTGTGGAGCATTATGAATATATACAAGCATGCCTCAGCAAGCATGCTTATATATATATATATGTAGTAATTATTCTTTACTGAAGACTGAAGGAAACAAAGTGTTAGCTGCTAGTGTCCTTGCTTCCCTTCATCAGGCAGTATGTCTGCCTTCATAATGAATTACATTTAAAGCCACTGCTTTTGTGCTTCATCTGTGCTGCTCTTTGTGCTGAAGTAGGGATCAGGGAATTGAATTGTTAATGACACAAGTGTGGCTGACCTGTCTGTAAGGAGATAAGCAGGGAGAGAGGGCATTACTAGACTCCTAATTGTGAAACGCTGCATGCTTTGTAACATCTGTTGTGATTGTTCAGGATGTGAAGAAGAGACTGGGGAAGCTTTCACTAGTGTTGTTGGACTGCTTAGTTGACTTTTCATAATGCTACTGGAAATGCAAGCCCACAATAGCCCATTTATATGTAATAAAGGGTCTTATGTGCATAATAGTAAGCCTTTAAAAAGCATTATATTCCAATCAGAATAAAATTAAAATATTAACCCTTCATTTTCTGATCTTTCCTTATGTTGGGTTTAAATTGGGCATGCTAAGTCGTGTAATATTGTGATATTGTACTGTGTAAATTTTGCAATTATTATGGCGAATGAGTCATTGGAAAAGTAAAACAGCAGAGAATCGGCTGTTCGGCACCTAGTTTTAGCTAAATCCACAAGTGATAACGGCCGCAGTTGATTTAGGTAAGCTGCAATTACTGTGGTTGCAGGAGTTTAATGCAGGTTGTTAATGATCTGTTTTTGGTGGCTGGTGTTTAGTTTCAGTGTCAGAGTTCTTAATTAGACCCAACTTAAAATATTCTTGAAGATCTCAGTTTCGTTTTCTTTGGTGGCACCTATGGCGATAAACGGTAATTGTGGGAGCATACTTCCCAGATATCCAGACAGTGTCGCCTGTGTGACGTCCACGGTTGGCTCCGGTTGTTGTAACTCTTGATTTTCCTGGCTGACGGTCGCTTTCCTTTTCAGACTGTTTGCCTTCATCTTTTTCTTTGGATTTTCACTTATTTTTGAAGTTGTATCTGTAGTCATCCATCTTTTCTTTGTTTGTTCAACCATAGTAGATTATTGTTTACTCGCAACACTTGCAGAGACCGGAAAAGCAGCCGCTTAGCTCCGCCCACCCTCTCTGGCAGACCAATCACTGCTGGCTGATGGAAAACGCGTCACTAACTGGGCACCGCTTGTGATTTTTTCCACGAAAGTCGCTGCAGACACCCAGTCTGTAATACTGCAAATACAAAGGCTTTCATCAGCGGGCCATAGGCTCAGTCACCATTGTGTTACCTCATTTGGCGATAGATAGTGAATTAACAGACATTTATTAAAAGGAAAATCTTCAAGATTATCACTTTAATATCATATGGGCAGTTTTACTACTTCAAGCCAAATTTCCAAAAGGCAGCAGTGGCCCTGCTACCTGTCTCACTGCTACCCGTGTAAAAGAGTGGATAGTCAGGTGACTCTGATATCTTCTAAAATACTGACACTTTTTGTATCAAACAAACAAAATACATCCTCCTTATTAACCTGACACCCCCTCCACCTCAAACCCTCACTCCTGTAATGAGGGAGCGTAGGGGCAGAGGGATTGTTCACTTGAATATTGTCTTGTCTGCCTGATTCATCGATCCTTTATCTGACTGAGGTTTATGCCAGTAACAATCTATGGCCAAACCATGGCTCTGAAATATCAGAGACCAACTGTTCTGTGTATTCTTTAAAGCCATAAATAATGTTGAATGATCTCATCTTTTGGATGTCCATACAAAATGCCATTTTGAGTTCATTGCATTGAATGTGTGACAACACCTGCTGCGGTACTTTGGCGTAAAGGTGCAAAATGTTATTGATCGATGGAGTGTCTACCAGCAGGGAGTCACAGGAGGGTGGGCCGCTGACTCAATGAAAGGTGGTGATGAATTCGCTCTCTCCAGAATTTTGGCTTGCATCTTTATGAAGATAAAAAGAGCATTAGTTTGTGCATTAGACACCCTCAGCTCTCGCTGTATTCATCATGGTTCACCTCAAACCTTCACCTTCATCAGACTGGTGCCAACAGATAAAAGACTCAAATGCAGACTCTGGACAGAGAAGCAGAATCAAAACATTTAACTGGAGGCAGGGTAGTTAAGGCCAAGGAAGCTAAATCACAAGGCGGAGTCTAAGTCAGAAAACAGAAAGCAGAAAGAGGGTCTAAACAGCCGAGATGAACCGCTACAGACATTAAGAGAACCAGGACTAAACACACTGGGGGAGTAAGGAGGATGAGGGACAAGTAAAACTACTGAGGCAGGTGAAACTGATCTAGACAGGGGCAGATAATTACACGCAGGCACAAAAGCAGGAAGTGAAGGTGTCTGAAATGAAAAAATGATAATTTTACCAAAATAAACCGGAGATAACTGAAAACAGGAACCATATGAAAATGTTACCTGATCAGCCGACCAGGATGTAACAACTTTACTACTTTACTTGTCTGTTTGTGACTTTTCATGTTTCATAGTTTTCATTTATTAAATATCAATCTCGGACTTGGCCAACTTTTCAGGGCTTCCAGTGTAGCCAGCATTCAGAGATAAAGCACTTCTGGCCAAGACTTCCTTTTATGTGCGGTGCATTGTTTACAGTCCGGTCCTGCCGTGTTCACATGGATGGCCATGGATTACATTCTGCCTCTTTTGCCTGCCATATGGCCTGTTGTGAGTGGTCAATACTACTCGGACTACAGACGCACTACAAACAGAAACCAGAACACTTCCAATACCGATATCCTGTCCCGGCCTACAGATTAAATGTATACTCATCATATGGAAGCTAATATTACATTTGATGTGTTACTGTTGTGCATTCCAGGTGGTTAGCTGTTTTTAACAAGTGTCCCACAAAAACTCAAATTTTAAACAAGTCCACCTTTTTATATTAGTTGGCATTAAAAACCCCCTCCAGTGAAAATCCAGAGTTTAACCTTGTAAACATCTCCATGCGGTGTTCTTCATGTGCTACAAGACATATCAGGGACAACATCAGCAGTCATCTTTAATCTTTGGTGTACCAAGGACAGGCTGAACAACACGTCACAAATCTAAGGAACCAGTCCCGCAAATGGACGATGACGCTATGCATATTATATGTGTAACCTATGGCAACCACTTCCACGATGCACGAGCTAGCTGTAACGGTCATTGTAATTTTTGCAAACTCACTACTGACTACTAACGTTAACGTTACTACCACTAATTACTAAATTTCAAGCTCACCAAGTTTCAACAAGTTGCCACTAAACGATGGCAGAGACATGTTTTGTTTTTGAGACGTAGGGGTTGGTTGGAATTTTGCAAAGTGGGCGGGGACTATCCAGATTGGGGGATTTTTAATGAGGGAGAAGGAGGAGATGTCTTGGGAGGATTTTTACAAGGTAATCAAAGGTATTTTGCAAAAAAAAACATATCAGACACAATTTATTATTTCAAGCAGAGCTTTATATATGTCTTAGAACATGACTGGAGCTGGTCTTTAAAACAGCCATGGCTCTCTAGTTCTCTGCAAACATTTAGAGCTCAAGTTTAGTAGTGTAACCGACTAAATTTTGTATTTCTGATGGACTTAATCAATGATCTGAGCAGTGGTTCAATAATTTCTCACTTATGTTTAACTGCTGTCAGTAGAATTATGTCAGTTTTTCTAATTCATATTGCATTAGTTAGAAATGTAATGACTGTGCCGAAAGAACAGCAGGAGCAGAGCAAGAAACTGTGAGTAGTTCTCTGTTAGCAAGAAAAAATAAGATCAATATGAATACAACAGAACATTGCATAAACAACTTGCCATTGCGGGAGGATATCAATTTGATGTCTACAGAAAATGACAACAGTTAATGATTATATTAATTTAACATGGCCTTTAATTTCTCCATTTCATTGCTCAGAAAAAGCTGCAAGTAAAATAAAAGGAGCGCCTAATTAGCAAAGTCTGCTCATTTGTTTTCTTTCTTGCCAAACAGTAGCCTTTAAAGGCAACGGAGGACATGTATCCCATTTCAATATGATCATGAGCTTGAGTGGACTGGTGCACGTTAAAAAGGTTTCACAGGAGAGCGTAATTTTGACTCTTAATTAGGCAGATAGTGAATTAGAGGAGACAGGTCTTACAGAATTGACTGTAGGGTCAGAGGGGGGCGTGGGACCAAACCACTCTGCTAACTCTGGAGCGGTCTCTCATTAAATAAATCCAGCAGCTGGTTTCACTGATGATTACACTTCCTGTCTCTGCTGTGAACATTTTCCTGTCACAACTCCTAAAGGTAAAGTCTATTATATGAAGTAATTTTGATGGAGGAGGACGTTGACATGTGTGTATGTATATGTGATAGTGAAATACACATTTGCACTCATGAATAAAATAATCCCACAGGATTCGTGTCCGGTGCGTTCCGTCTGTGCCGCGGTTCTGGTCTGTCAGACGGCACGAGCCCTCACCCACAGGAAGTGCTGTGGAATCACGAGCATTGACTTGAATGGGCACTATCGACTCCGGGGGTTGTGGCGCACACGGAACGCACCGGAGACACATCTTGTGGAATTTGAGCATGCACACGATGCGACTTAGTGAGCAATGATCTGCTGGAAACATGAGACATAGCCTCTTTCACAGATCATCTTGTACAGAGGAGTTAAGTTTGTCAATGCCCCAAATTTGCATAAATTTGATCCCTGAAAAAGGAATAGTCTTGAATTCTAAATCTTAATTGTATACGCCATTGCTTAAAATACCTTCTGATCATTTGCAATTTTAGTTGCTCAATCGTTAGCAGTTGACGCCGATGGGATCCGGGATGTCATTACGGCGCATTACATTCCGCCTGCTTTTGGTCTCCACACTGACTGTTTTTCCTGCACACGCTGCAGCCTGCTGGTACGTAATTGGTCATCCCTAAAATCCACGTTCCTGCCTACAGATGCTACATTTCTATGTACAATCTGTAAATAGAGATTAGTATGACCCTAATTATTAATGTAAATGGCAGTCTCTCCAATAGATACGTGCGTATAGCAAATTGGGAGATGTATTCATATCTTCATGAGAGATATTCACATACTTTTGTAATTCCACTTAACTTCTATCTTTTGGGTCATGTATCGGTGGAGAATTACTATGCATTGATGCGCTGTGAGATACAGCAGCTGTAGTAGAGATGTATGTGTGTGTGTGTGTGTGTGTGTGTGTGTGTGTGTGTGTGTGTGTGTGTGTGCGCGCGCGCGCACGTGTATTTTTGCATCATTTTGTTGCTACACTTCCACTGACTCTGAGCTTTTGTGTCACACCAAACTGATTGAGAATCTTTATGTAAAACAAGCATTTTTCAGAGCAGCAGCTCAGTTCAAGGGCATTCTTTATTCTGTGCTCATCTCAGCACTCTCTGTGATCAAAGTGTGTGTCGCGGCTGGTGGCTTGTGTTTATTTATCTGTTTAAAATCAATATCTGAGAAAGTACATTGGAATTCATAGTGAAGATCTTTCTTCGCAGGAACCAAGAAAACTACAATTCAGCGATGTCTATTGGCTTTTAGTTAAATGTGGAATGAAAATGTAAATATATGAGCTTGAGAAGCTGTCGTTTAGATTTTCCTCGTGCAAGATGAAAGGCAACAGTGACTCAGGCTTTTTTTCCCCCTCTCATATTCTTCAATCTCTGTGTGATGAATTCTAGCTGCAATTTTTGTGTTACCTTTTTCCTATCAGTTTCCTCCCCAGTATTCGACTGAGGGGCAGCTGAGCAGTGACAGTTGTCCCTCTGACTCAGACAGAGAGCAGCAGAGCAGAGCAGGAAATGTCCCAGTACTCACTGGAGTCCAAACTTGTGTTCCAGTATCTCCCAGCTGCAGAGCAATTGTCCTGCAGCCCCGAGGCCTTTCACTGTGAGCCCTGCTACTGCAAACACTCAGGGGCGTTAGAAAGACTAAATTAAATAAATAAAGACCCTCTGTGTGTGTATGTGTGTGTGTGTGTGTGTGCGTGTGTGTGTGTGTGTGCGTGTGTGTGTGTGTAAAGATTGATGATTTCTGGCTGAGGCCGGGGCCCTCACACAGCAGTGACCCGCCTCTCCCCTCACCTTTGATAGATAGATGGCTTTAGGGGCTTGTGGCGGATCAAAAGAGATCCTCAGTATCTCCCACAGACTGCACAACCTGACTGCAAAGTTAGTCAGCCCGGGCAGCCAGCCGACGCCCCGGTGCATTAAGGCAGCCAAAATGAACATGTACATGATTGAACCTGGCCCAGGAGCAGGAAAAAGTTTTTCCAGAATCGCTCAGGCCGGGGTGCTCGAACGATCCTTTTCAAGTTGGAGATGATGGAGTCGGTAAATGTGACAGATTGGCGCCTTTTTGACCCCCGCAAGGGTGAAAAAAAACCTAAATACTGCAATACAGTATTTAGTATTTAAGATGTTCAGGTCAACTGTGGCCACTGCTTAGTTTCTGTCTTAGTCTAATAATGAAAATGCGTTTAACTTTCAGTTTAGATTATTTTTCATTCTCATGGATTTTTTATTGTTATGCCTTATAGCATTACAATTACTGCACAAGCAGAAACACACACAGAAAGAGCAGTGAGATGTAATGTATCATTTTTACTTGTGGCATCACTATTGCAGTATTACTTAACCCAATGAAAAACTGACTTCTCACAAGCCCCTTTGGAAGATTTTTTGTTTACATATTCCTGGGTTAATTGGTCCTTAATAAAAACTAAAATTGCCAGAGCATTGAGTGTTTTTGCAGCATAAAGTTAAAGTGATCGTTCAGATTATTTGAAGTGGAGTTGTATGAGGTACTTATCAATAGTAAGTGTCCTACGTACAGTAGATAACAGTCAGCACGGCCCCTGTTAGGAGAAGCCAGCCGGGGGTTCCTACACAGGAGCTAAGCTAAGCACCGCTGCTGGAGTGTTGATGTTGACATTCAGCGGAGCAAGCCAACGCTGTCTAACACCATTGTCACTCAACAGAACTCGGTGTAATCTATGAGGTAACCAGGACACTCTTTGTTTGAACACGGGGAATAAAAACAAGCGAGCACCACCTGTGATATCTTCAGAAAAATAAAGTTAGATTTCAGTCTGTGCTAGCCGCTGCACTTTCTGACACAAACAGCTGACATATGGCAAAAACACTTCAGAGCATGCATCGGAAAACAATATCCTCTTGTCCCCACCGTAAAAGGCACTTTGTCCTTTTCCATAATATTGTATTTTATTTTATTTGTTGTCTCTTCTACAAACCGCTGACCCAAACAGCTGATCTGATACCGTGCGCTGCAGGCGTAGGTATACAGGGCCGTTGTGCAGAGTAAGACATAGTTCCGAGGGAAGGGGCTGTCTGATTTCAATGTGAAGCAGTGACAAAAAACTAAAATACAGCATATACTGAAACTGAAATGTTTGTTTTAGGGCTGTCAAAGTTAACGCGTTAATAACGCCTTAACGCACATTCCATCAAACGCCACTAATTATTTTAACGTGCGATTAACACATGCACGTTCTATTATTATGACCCTCCGCCCTGTAGTTTAAGAAATCAGGAAGTGATGCAGCCGCAATGTTGTGGATAGCATGCAGAAACAAACCTCCGTGAGCAGAAATGGATAAAGAAAAGGGTCTTTTAAATGACAAGGTCAGCCTCAAAGCCCTGCTAGATGGTTCTCTGGACAAGACAAAAGTTATTTGTATTTACTGTCGATGTGAACGGAGTTACCACCGGCAGTGTTTCCGCTACATACATTTTGCCGCAGCGCCGTTTGTGAATTAAGGTGAAGAAGAGAGTACAATTAAACTGTGGAAGTAAGAAATAAGCATCTAGAAAGAGGGTTATCCAGACTGAGTAAGTCTACATGTGATGTGCTTCTTACAGAAATCATTGATATATGTGATGATTGCCATGTTCTGCTTTCAGCATATTTTTTGAGAATGTAGTACCTTTAAGGTTGTTCTGTAGAATATTCTGGACAGTATTTGTCATTGTTTTGGAATGTTGCAATAAAAATAAACATACATTTGCATAAAGGAAGCATATTTGTCCATTCCCATGTCGATACGCTGGAGGACGCTAAGAGGATTAAAAACTTCAAAAATTATCTCTTTAAGGTACATTTACAACATGTAAAAAATATGTGATTAATTTGCAATTATTGGCAAGTTAACTATGGACAACCATGCGATTAATCCCGATTAAGTATTTTAATCGATTGACAGCTCTAGTTTGTTTATACGTAGGACGTTTATAAGTGGCTAAAGAATGTGGTACTACTAATTACCTTCGGTGTACCAGCTTCTCCTACCAGGATCTGTGCTAACTGTTATCTACTGTATGTAGTACACTTACTATGGATAAGGACCTCATACAACCCCACTTAAACAAACCGAACTGTCCCTTTCAACAGTGGTGATAACGGGTCAGAAGCAGGGATCTGGTGCCAGGAGATCACAGTTTGCATAACTATGTGTAAAATGATGTGAAATAAAACCTATAACTTAAAAGCATTTAGGTCAATACACATTTTAGGGACATGAAACATTTGACAGCAAAGAAATTACATCACAATAAGCAAACATATGTAGACACTGTATTTCTATAACGGATAAAACTGTGAAAATGCCTTACACTGGCTCATAAAATAAAGCATGTCTACACAAAATGAGTAAATGTAAATATCTTAAATAACGTGTTTAGAAATATTGTCTTTTTTTTCTACACTAACAAAAAAAATTATTCATAACACCCTTTCAGTAATTTCATCAATTGTTTTGATTTATTCACTCACTTAATGTTTTAGTTTATGTTGTATAGATTTTATTAATATGAAGTATTTAAAAACAGTCCACGAAAAGACCAATACAAATAATGTAACCAATGTAGGCACTAAGAGACCACTTTCATTGCAGACCTGTATGGGGTTGGAAATAGATTGATTAAATAGGTTGGTCATTTTAATATCATGTGCTCAGTTGTTTACAAGTAGCAATAAGTGAATGTGTAACATTAAAATAAGATAATACTTTATTGATCCCAGAGGGGAAATTCTAGTATGAGTTTAGGACATTGAATTTCTTAAATCTCTGAAAGCATACTTAGTCTAAATCCTTTGATGCTCTGTTGCAGGAACCAGCTACTCTCCATCTGCTGCCTCTGGGCAGACAGACACTTACACTTTAAAACACAAATAAAACAAATACAAGTGTTTGACAGAAGACTCAGCAGTGAGTTATACACACCCCTTCTCTGTTTTACTCAATCCACTAATTGGGTTTGGTTGTCAACAGTTTATTTCATTGCAATAGAAGGAAATGTTAAAATTCAAGTGGATTTCCATTTGATTTAGCATACAGACGCAGAGACAGATGTGACTCATTCTTACACACTGTGCATTCTCCATGTTTTTATCTCACAACACTGTCCTTCACTCACACAGCGGCTGCTGCTGCTGCTTCAGTATATCTGAGATACAGAGGGACTTGTGGCCTGAGAGATTAGCAGCAGCCATGCTTTTCATTTTTCTTTGTATGCTCAAAATTATTCATGCTGTTGATGGGTCAAATCTAACCCGTACTGTCACAACAGATTCTCTTCACTGGCAAACCTCTTCAATAGAAGTAAAGCTGCCTCACTGCATAGTGCTAATACACAGAACACTGTGCTACTGTATTTCTATGATTATTTTTTTCTTCTCACCCCTTTTATGTTTGTTTCCTTCAAAAGGGATGATACATCAAAGGAGGCCTGGCACATTATGAAATTTCATATGCCAAAGGCTGATAATCAGAGGAAAACTAACTATATATTTACCTTGAATAGCTGCAGACACATGCAGAGACACAGTTTTAGACTCAGGCTGCGGTTCAGCAGCAGTTGCCTGCTGTCCTTCATCGTCTTCTCAGACATCTTTTAAATAAGCTTTCTTCCTCGTTGTTTGTCTGAGTAACAAAAGCTTTGTCGTGTCTTCGACACACTTCACTTTGACTACCTTTCCCTCAGGACAACACTGACAACAGCGCTTCCACTCCCACTCTCTCTTTGGATATGTATGCTTTTCTGTCTGTTAACAACTCCTATCTGCCATCCTGCTTCTATTTCCTTCTCTCCCCCTGCTCGGATTCATCAATTTAAATCCTACCGCACCATATCCCTTTGCACCCTCTCCTTAAATGCCTATATCCCTCAAGCATCTGCTCTCCTGTGTTTTTTTTTCTCGCCTGCAAAGTTTCCTTCACCTCTCCCTACACACACACACACACACACACATCTTTCTCTTTTTTCCATTTTCGCCCCCATTTTCTTCTTTGCCCTTGAGTTTGGGGATGGCATTTCAGGAACACAGAAAGGGTACATTATCTCCTGCCAGCCTCTCCCGAGAATTCCTCGCTGTCTTTGCTTTCTCCTCCGGGCCACCTTCTCCTGTCTGGTCTCTCCGATGTCCTGCCATGTCACTCTGATGGCACTGCAGGACACAGTATGGTCCGCTAATGACTTGGCCACAAACCCAGCAGCATCACCTCTTTAACAAACACTCACAAATTAGAAGCTGGCTTCTGGAGTTCGAAAAAATGTACTTTGCCAGAGGTGGAATTGAAGAAACTGTAAAATATCAGCTTGTTGTGAATTGGGGGCCTTTGCTGTTGTTCATGGCCATAAAATGGAAAGATGCGATAATGAGGCGTTCTTTGTGTGTGTCTCAGAGCTTGGGTAGTGCTGTGTGGCGTGTCCTGAAGAATTCTGTGAACTCTTTGTTTCTGCTGAGACAACATTTGTTCTCTCTCTAGTCCACATAAAGAGAAACATCAATCTTTGGCACACGCAGCGAGTTCTTCCCAATGGCTTCACTCGCACAGTCGGGTGACTGGCGGTCAACCTGACAGCAGCCACACATGAAGAGGCTCGGTATGGCAACCATGATGGTAGTGATTTAGTGCTTTATCTTTACTGCAGGATAATTTGGTGTAAAAAATAAAAAAAATCATGTAAAATAGGTAGAGCCAGAAACCTGGTGGGGATGGACGAGCAAACACAAAAATACTCTGATGATAGGGTGTATTTTTGACTGAGAGGTCATGATTTACTTGTAAATGGCTGCAGGAAAATGAAAATGCAAATGAGCTTGCTTAAATACTTTCCTAGTAACCATTGAACGCGGCAAATGCTCGTTTTCAGGGCTGCTGTCTAAACGTCAGTGATTCAAATCATGGACTGGAACCTCTGCACCCTGCTAATGAAAAGCAGTAAAAACACAGACCAAAGCAGATCATTTGAAAAAGTATTTCAATGTGGGGTTTTTCATTCATTCAACAGACCTAGTAGTAGTAACCTAGTAGGTGGCTGACCGCACCAGGTCAATGTGCTTTTGTGGGAACACTGGAAGGGTGGATACACGCGCGTATCCTAACGCACCTAACCCTAACGCACCGAAAATGTAGAGAATAGGAGGCTGACCTATTTTTCCCGCGAGCCACGTGCAGTTCTCGGTCATAATACACGGTGAAAATGAATTGTGAGTCCTATTGATCTCTGACAGCAATATTAACACCTCTTCCTGTAGTAAAAGTCACAGGCATGGAGAGTAAAGTAGCTTTTTCAAAGTAAAATCCCTATCTGGAATTCTGACTCCCCTTGTTTGTACACAATGCTATTATTTTGAAGTGTTTCCTGGGCTGCTGTTATTTTTTTTTAACTTTATTTGGCTCTGAAAGTACCATCACTCACTCAGATTATCTGTATTGTTTGCATACTACATAATACATTTTGGCCAAATCAGTACGTGCTGCTATAGTATGGCGTTTCAAACACAGTCAGAGACAAGGGTAAGTATTTCAAAATAAAACAGGAAATAACCACATTAATGAAATGAAAACAAAAAAATTATTTTGAACATTAGCTGGACTAGTCTGCATGTGATGACTTACACAGTGACAGAATTCCAACCAGTTGTGGAGAGTAAAACTATTTAGAGGAAACGTAATCTTTTTAAACACAAAAACATACACTGCCAATGATGGTGTAAATTACAGAGAATGCTGCTCAGTGATTTGCCTAAATATTTTAAACCACAGTGAAGATCTCGGCTATGCACGACTAAGGAAATGTTCTGAGAAGTTTTACACATATTGTTTTAACAAGTTCAGCTGTCAGTCAAGATTGAGCTGAAGCAACTGAGAGAGAGTGTAAATAACCCCTCAGTCATTAAACACATGGCCTTCACTGTCTAATGTAGCTATTCTGCCAGTTTTGCTTGAGGCTTTACATAAAAGTGATGGAAGTGCAGTAAAATGTAATTAGCAGAGGAACTCTGTATTTATGCTAGGCACTGTGCCTCATTATAACAAACCACAGGAAACATTGCTATGGTATAAAACAGGGCTTTGAACATCAGCAGTGACTGCATTATTTTAAAGAAAAACAAGCACTTAACATTGAGCTATTAATAGCAATCTGCTTCTCCTCTGCCATTGTTGTTGAAAAAGTTGATATCTGAAGTCACGCCCCTTCCTGATTTTGATTGGTTGGTGAGGGAGAAGTCACATTTGATGTCTGTTGAAAAAAGGCTGCTAATTTAATGAATTAAAGAAGAAATATTTTCCTCTTGTGCACTGCTGCCTGCTGGTCATTTTGATTGACTATTATACTGTTGTGTTTTGTAATGTTGACAAATTTGAGTGGTTGAAAGAAATCAGATATTTGGGTCGTGATTTGTCATCAAGGAGGTGGTGGTGGGTCCTAAGGCTAGACCAGCTGAGAACCACTGCTCTAGATATTATGGCCTCATTTTGTTTAATTTGACATGAGTGTGCTCACAACGGTCTCCTACCATCCGCCCACTTTCAACACATTGTACCCTGAACATAACATAAAGCGTCATCAATGGACATACAGCATGGTGAATTAAAAGATAAAAGTATTTTCTCTACACTGTAAAAATAATTGAGCCTGTAGCTTTTACAGTTACTGTAAACCAATTAAACAGGATCAAGAAAAAAAAAGCGATCTCCCCCGGCTGCCTGCGGGAGGTCAGTTTTCACAGAGTTAATGATTTTAATACCTGCCATATAAAACGGGTGCTGATGCGAGAACGTGCGTCATCTGGCAGCCTTGTCTTGATTAACTCTCCTCAGAGGATCACTGTGTGGCTTTAACTGACACTGGTCTCTATTGGCGAGCTGCAGTGTCCTCCTTTTGAGACAAAACCAACAGAAAGGAAGCAGCCTGGAACCTCCTCTGAGTCCTCCTGATACTCCTCGTCAGGTGAGCAGCGTGTCAGCGAGGACTTTTCTCCATAACAACCTTCCCAGGTGCAATTCAGTAATGTGCCTAAACCCAGCAAAGTGAATCCATGTGCAATTTATTCCTGTCACCTACCTAACGTCTTGGAAGGAGGCTTGGAGTCAATTACGTCTTTTGTTCTTTGCGTTGAGTGCTGTATTAAGTGTCTCTGTCAAGCGTGTCAAATTGAAACAAGGAAAAATAGCAGGGCTGGCATTTCCCTGTTCATATTCTGAAACAGTGGAAACAGAGCAGAATATGAAAGTTCTGACAGAGAAGGTGGGGGCTGAACAAAGCACCAATCACAAAGTGCTGCGACGTCCTCAGAAAAATGTCAGTAAGCTCAAGACGGGTCCGTGTAAGTGCTGAAAGAAACAAAAGAACAGCCATCAGAGACTGAGTTGGGCACATGTCAGGATATTTACTTGTGTAAGTTCTGATGCACATGAACCTGTGTGATTTCTGCCTGACATACAGGGTCTGCTACAAGAATGAACTAGACCTGTTATGTGTACCTCCTGCTGCTTCTAATTTCAACTATCAGTTTCATTTTTAACTCCTATATAAGCCCACGAATCATCAAGTTTTCTGTCAGAATCAGCTTTTGCCCGGACATTAAACCATTTCCTGCCAACTACTTTCTTACTGTTTCAAGTCTGTTGTTTTAAACCTATATCATTACAAGGCTGAGTTAAATATTTCCGAGGTCTGTTATGTCATGATAATAGATCGTTGTTATAAAGAACAGACCATTGCTAGGGATGTGGCTCTAATCACACCGTCCAAACTGTAATCATATCAATCTGCCGAACGTTGTCCAGTAAATTTGACGTCGGTCTGTTTAAAGAGGGAAAAAAAAAAAAAGAGAAGAAAACAGTGAAGAGACAGCAATAAAGGCTAAAAGATGCAAAAACTGAAGGCTACAACAGAGAAATCTACAAAACTGAAGACGGCACATGAAGTAAACATTGAACAGAACACAGTATGGGATACGGCAGTGTTTAAAGGCAGTGAATGGAAAAGAAAATGTCAACAGACTGACAGTGACGAAACAGAAAACCTCAATCAGGTGCTGTGCTGATTTCTGCAGTCCCGTTCACCTTGTACTTCACCATCAGAGGAAATGTTTCCATTTAATGTGAGTAACAACAGCTCGGTTAGCTCATTTTAATGTGAGTAACAACAGCTCGGTTAGCTCATTTTAATGTGAGTAACAACAGCTCAGTTAGCTCATTTTAATGTGAGTAACAACAGCTCGGTTAGCTCATTTTAATGTCAGTAACAACAGCTCGGTTAGCTCAGTAATAACAGCTCAGTTAGCTCATTTTAATGTGAGTAACAACAGCTCGGTTAGCTCATTTTAATGTCAGTAACAACAGCTCGGTTAGCTCATTTTAATGTCAGTAACAACAGCTCGGTTAGCTCATTTTAATGTCAGTAACAACAGCTCCGTTAGCTCATTTTAATGTCAGTAACAACAGCTTGGTTAGCTAATTTTAATGTGAGTAACAACAGCTTGGTTAGCTCATTTTAATGTGAGTAACAACAGCTCGGTTAGCTCATTTTAATGTGAGTAACAACAGCTCGGTTAGCTCATTTTAATGTGAGTA
Source organism: Semicossyphus pulcher (assembly GCF_022749685.1). Lineage (NCBI taxonomy): Eukaryota > Metazoa > Chordata > Actinopteri > Labriformes > Labridae > Semicossyphus > Semicossyphus pulcher. Next base: position 30,378,836 of record NW_027211604.1, on the reverse strand, counting down.
ACAACAGCTCAGTTAGCTCATTTTAATGTGAGTAACAACAGCTCGGTTAGCTCATTTTAATGTCAGTAACAACAGCTCGGTTAGCTCAGTAATAACAGCTCAGTTAGCTCATTTTAATGTGAGTAACAACAGCTCGGTTAGCTCATTTTAATGTCAGTAACAACAGCTCGGTTAGCTCATTTTAATGTCAGTAACAACAGCTCGGTTAGCTCATTTTAATGTCAGTAACAACAGCTCCGTTAGCTCATTTTAATGTCAGTAACAACAGCTTGGTTAGCTAATTTTAATGTGAGTAACAACAGCTTGGTTAGCTAATTTTAATGTGATTAATAACAACTCGGTTAGCTCATTTTAATGTGAGAAAAACAGCTAGCTTAGCTCAGTTTAAGAAGGCTGTTGCCTTCTTAAACTGTTGCTATGGACACAGCTCTAACTGTGAGTGTAACAGACTATTTTTAAACATATTTTTAAAAGAACAAATTTATTTCCAAATCAATATATTGTGTCAAATAATTAATTTTTGTAGGAAAAACGGCCAGCGACTGCTGAGAGAGCTTAACACAAAAGAAATGAGTGATCATCTCGAAGATTTTCATTTAAATAACTTTCTGTGAAGTCACTATCTATCGCCAAGGTTACACAATGGTGATTAAGCCTATGGCCCGCTGATGAAAGCCTTTGCATTTGCAGTATTACAGACTGGGTGTCTGGTGGGACTTTCGTGACAAAAATCACAAGTGGCGCCCAGTTAGTGACATGTTTTCCATCTCTGCAAGTGTTGCAAGTAAACAGTTATCTACTATGGCTGGACAAACAAATACAAGATCGATGACTACAGATACAACTTCAGATGAAGGCCAACTACAAGGGAAAGCGACTGTCTGCCAGGAAAATCAAGAGTTACAACCGGAGCTAAACGTGGACGTCACACATGCAGCACTGTCTGGATATCTGGGAAGTGTGCTCCCACAATTACCGTTTATCGCCATAGGTGCCGTTAAAGAGAACGAAACCGAGATCTTCATGATTAATCAAATCAAATTCAGTCAATCAAATTTTATTTGTATAGCGCCAAATCATAACCAGGGTTATCTCGAGACACTTTACAGAAAGAGCAGGTCTAGACCAACTCTTTGTTAAGTTATTTAAAGAGAGGCCCAACATCAATCCACCATGAGTAGCACTTAGCAATTCGGCACATTGGCAGAAAAACTTCCTTTTAACAGGCAGAAACCTCGAGCAGAACCAGACCCGTGTTGAACAGCCATCTGCCTCGACTGGATGGGCCGAAAATGGGATAGAAGGAGATGCAGGATAGAGACAGGCAAAGAGAGCAACAACAACATATGTTCTTGTTACCACAACAACATATGTCCTTGTTACATGAACAACAACAGACACATACTTATGGTTACAATGCCAATAATAGTGGTAGACTAGGGTGAAGATTGGCTAAATAAATAAATAAATAAATAAATTAGTGAGAGAAGCAGAGTAATGATAAAGGCTGAGGTAATCAGATTACATCTGTACCATGACACTGCTTTATTATTATTATACTACTTTAGTGTTTTTGGGTTGTTTTTTACCCATTTTACTGGGTCTGTTTTGGAGAGGAGAAGACTTCTGGATAATCTGGTTTCTGGTATAAACCTTGCAAACAAGTGACTCTTTTATTGCCTACCATGCTGTAGCTCCTGCATTGCTCTGTGTATAATGATGCTGCAAATATTCTACTTTCAAAATGTGAGTTGTCTCTGGTTCTTGACGACTTATGATTAGAAATGTCAACATATCATTGCAACTACCTGGACAATTGTTGATTTACTGCACTGGATCACAAATAGAAAACAAACTGAAACTTGATGAGTGAATATTTGAACAGTTATCAATACCCACTCCTTCCCTCCTTTCTCTCTGAGCACCGGTGTGACGACTGCTTTCCCAGAGGCCATGCCGTGTGAAAAGAACAGACGAGGCCACAGCTGTGGACTTGTCGAATTAACTCTGAATGACCGTCTCACTTACTCCCTCTTTTGTGTGTGTGACCTTACACAGGTGACCTGGCCTCAGACGATGAGTACCTGGAAATCCCATCTATCTCCAGACATAGAGCGGGGACGTACGAGTGCACAGCTGTCAACGATATCGACACGGACATCCAGACTGTAGACATCACTGTCAACTGTGAGTCTGCTCCTTCAGCTGAAGTGATACAGCGTTCAGCAATTAGTCTCTCTGTAGAGAAAATACTAAAGCTATTTTAATATCATATAATCACTTAAATCATTTATTGAGCAAAGATTTCAAATACACTCTGGTGCTGCCTTCTCAAATATGAGTCTTATATGATTGTAAATGAAATACTTGTGAGTATTTAGACGTTGATCAGAAAAGAAAAGGGACTGGAAGAAATAATCACTAAAGTTTACCTGTGATTAATCAGTTAATACAAAATAATAATCAATATGAATAATACAAAAAAAATATCTTTAGTTGTAGCATCACAAATATAATGACGGGCATACAAATTATTATCTGCACATTTAAGTTTTTCAAAGGAATGATGTTTGCTTTAAAAATGTTTTCATGGATTTCATAGACTGGATTCATTGAACGGCCCTGGGTTGAACGTTTTTCTAAAGTGAAGTGAGTCAACTGGAATTTGGTTTGAACTTTACAATGTTAGATTTGGTTCTCATTCAGTTTGGCACTACCTGCTTCTTAATTTGCTTTCTTTTTGGATCTACTACTCAAATGAATCAAGTGCAACTTGTGTGAAGTAGAAATAATAAGATTGAGCCCGTCATATTTTAACAGCAGTTTTTCAGAACGAGGCACCAGGTTTAGTAGATTACTCTATTCTATAAAATGATCACTCTATTAATTAATAAGTTGATTGAAGACGGAAAAATATTGTGCAATTATCTCAAAATATCTGTTTTTAGCTATAATTTCATAATTTAAAATAAAATATGAGTCAAAATGGAGAGTTAAAAATTCTAAATCATGTTGTACTTCATTAATTTGGCTCATTTGAAAGAAAACTGAAAATGGTGGTGTTTCTCATGAGCTACAAGACATATCAGGGACAACATCAGCAGTCATCTCCATGGCTGGGCCTTTCTGCTTTTAAACTGCAGTGTACCAAGGACAGGCTGAACAACACGTTTTCAGATTGGCAGGTTTGTGACGTCACAAATCTAAGGAGCCAATCCTGTTAAAGGACGAGGTGACACTATGCATATCATTATATGTAACCTATGGCAACCACTTAGACGATGTGCGAACCAGCTGTAACCGTCATCATTTTTGCAAACTCACTACTGACTACTAACGTTAACGTGACTACTAGTAATTACTACATTTCAAGCTAGCTAAGGTTGGCAATTTGCATAGTGGGCGGCAGATTTAGGTAATTACGTACAAAATAACGTATTTTGCAGAAAAAACATCAGACATAATTTATCATTTCAAGCAGGGCATTTTATATGTCTTAGAACATGACTGGAGCTGCTCTTTAAGGAAGTTTCACTTTTCCCCTATAAAGAGAAATGTTAAATTCCAAGCAATGATCAGCAGATTAACTGACAATGAGAAAATACAGCCTTTATTGATCGACCTGTATTGTAATTATTAAAAACCTGATCAGATCTTTCTCATCATATCCTATGGAGTTCCACCATGGTAAAACATGTTGTACATCATTTGAATCCCTGATTCCTGGTGCAGATCACAGCTATGAATCATATCCTCCACAAAGGAGCAAAAGCCGTGACCCCTCTCAGGATATCCTTGACTTACCTCTGAGTGCTCTTGTGTCGCTGCTTGCTTGCAGATGCTCCAACTGTGTCAGAGGGCCGAGACATCGGAGTGACTCTGGGCAACAGAGGAGTGCTGGAATGTGAGGCTGACGCAGTGCCCGAGGCTGATTTTGAGTGGTACAAAGATGACAGAAGGTAAGTCAATTTACTTCTGTATTTTAGTAAGTTTTCACTGTTAATGATGCTTAATGATCAGCTGCCACTCATACCAGGCTGGTGACCGCAAAATTGGTCCTTGTTTTTAATTTAATGATTATTACTGTGCTCATACTGTGCTCAGTGACTTTGATAACTGACATGGTGGGTGAGAATCACTTTCTGTCCATTACCTTTTGTCCACCATCCAGGATCTTCAGTGGTTTTGATGGAGTGGAAATCCTGAGCTCTGGATCCCTGTCCAAGCTGACATTCTTTAATGTGTCTGACGTAGATTACGGCAACTACACTTGTATCGCCATCAACAGCATCGGGAGCTCAAACACAAGCTTCCTCCTGTATGGTGAGTTCAGGAATCTAATGCTTGTATAGTATAACCAAAAGGGAAGGAAGATGCTGCTAATAAGAGTATTAGTGTAATAAATCACCTTAAAATTGGCATAAACCAAAGAAGGTCTGACTAAGGTAAAATTAAAGTCAAAACTTACCTTCTTCTCATTCTGTGGACAGACACTAAAATGATCTCATAGACAGCACAATTTAATGAGTGATGTAATTGGTCAGGCTTGTCAGGCATTAAAACAGGGCTTTTAAAATCCAATCCCATCGGAATATGAGATAATTCTCAGTAGGTGCAGTAAGAACCCAAAATGTGTAAAACACAAACAGTGAGAATAAAAAAAAAAAAGAAAGCTAGCTCTTCAGTTGTGTGCGTGACGGAGGAGGGACATACAAATTGGTACAGAATTTCATTGGACACAAAATTGGTAAATGCCCCTGAGTGGAGGATGATCAACATTTAATCATCTGTTTACCCTTAAGTAATAATTCTAAATGATCATAAAATAATACTTAGAAAAATCCTTTTTTTTTGTGATGCCATATATGTTGCAATCGGTGCAAAAAAAAGACCCATAAAAAAAAGTGTACTTTATTTCATGGGAATATTAAGTCAAGAATATTGCAGATTATCACTTTATCAGCACCGAGTTATTGTCAGAATTTAAGTACCCATAGTGTTTTGCTTTGAGATGAACCTTTATCAGCTTTAATTTGATGAATATCTGGTGACGTTATCAGTGTAAACTGTGCAGCCATAATGTAATGTAAATGTAAAGATGTAAAGACCCATTCTGTCCTCTTCATTTTGTGCTTTTCACAAGTGTTGTCACTGATGTGCTGCTGCTCTGTTTCCGATATGTTATTCTGTTCCATTTGTTCCCCTGGTTTAGTGGTAATTGAACCCACTAGCTCAACGCTATTGCAAGGTTAGTATTCTGTACCAGCATGCTTTTCAACTGTCTTGGATGGAAAGTATTAACTGCATGCTGACACATGACAAACATGGCCTTTTTTTACAAACTGAAAGTGAGGCTGCAGTGACAGTGGAGTGATGCAAAGTGTTTCACATGAAGAGACAAATGGTTTCTGGGCTCTTTGATCCTGTCAAAAGTGTTAAGTAATACTTCCATAACTGTTTGTTCTATTCATGAATTGACTTGAGCTATCATGTGACAAATGATAGGACAAATGGCAAAGCAGAGATCATGTGGGTCTTTGTGAAATGCTCATTGCAGCCTGTTTTTCTAACCATGTTTCGTCTCTGTGTTTTTAAACCTAACTGCTTCTCTATGTGACGTGGCTTCGTTTTGCTTTTTGCATGCTCCTTTTCCACTGTAAGTATTTATCGTCTTTCATTTTCATCATCTGTGCTTGTGTGATTGTTTGTACTTGCGGTTGTGTTTTAACTGTGCATCCTACAAGTAAAAACTGTTCAAACAAACAGAAGACTGCAGGATGAAACGTTTCTGGTATCTGTGAAATGATAAACAAACACAGGAGCTGTAGTCGTGCAGAGAAAAATATCTAACTCATCTTGTCTTTAAATGTGTCCTTGTGACTGGTGGTTGCAACATCTTGTAAGCAAGCCCACTCCAGTAATACAATTGTGTTAATGGCTTTGCTTTTGACTAAGAGCGAACGTCATTATTCTAATTAACCATATGCAGGATTAGGGATAATCCACTGTGGCAGAGTAATTGGATAGATGCCCCAAAGGAAACTGTGGTGAACTGATGGAAATCCTGGGGAAATGAGTAGTCATTGTGTAACAAGCTTCAAAGTAAAAAGTTAAATGTGTCCTCAATCCTCACACAATGCATTCATTTAGTTGGAACTTGGCTCATCCCTGAAAAGAACATGATGGAAATACTATGTGCATTTCATTTTGTTTCGTAACGTTGTAGTTAAGCAGTAGATTCATGGGAAATCCACACAAGTCTGTAAAAACATTGAAACTCTTTGTTATACTAGAATACTACAACATTATCCAGTATGATCAGATAAATAAAGGCTGCTGTTTAAATAATGACCAGTCTAAGGTTAAGATGCTTAGCAATGTTCAGAATTTGTTGCAGCAGACATTTCGACAATCAGACTCAAAAATGGGTTCTATCTGCAGCAACAATAAAAGCTGTGTCCCAATCCAGGGGCTGCAGCCTTCGAAGGCCATATTTGAAAGCTGATTGCGTCAAAGAGGCACGTCGAAGGCTGTCCCAATTCGGAGGCTCCTTCAGCATTGCGCGCCAATTCAAACGAGATGGCGGACTCTTACGCAGCCAAGGAAAACACTTAAAAATGTAAAAGTTTTTGGTTTCAACTTCAATTGGCTAGCTAGAGTTACACATTAAAAAAACCATAGGTAATAATAGGTTAAGTTATGTGACATTAGTTATGCTAGCTCATTAGCCCACTAGCTACCTGTTGCTAGACGACAGGAGCGGCGTTTGTTGAAATCCTCTGTAGACCAGACCGTCTCATTTCAGTTCAGCTTTAACAGTCTACGCAGGCTATGAATGGCGCATCCTTTGCAGACCGCCTCCTTCGAAGGCTGCAACCCCTGGATTGACTCTGGTTTGCTGCTTCCATTCTGATGTTATTGTTCAAAACATTAAGCCATGTCTCTTTAAAAAACCCAGGTATTTACAACATCATGCTTGTCAATTATGCCCTGTACATGCTGAAACAGAGGCAAAAATCAGCAACGATAAAGCTAGGTTTTGCAATCTTATGAATAGGGCATATTACTACTTGGCTCACCTTATCAGTGAATCAACATTAAAGTGTGTGTGAAGTTGTTTCTGTATGTATTGCAATCTCTGCATGTCTTCTGCATTCTGCATGTCTTCTGTCTTAACAAATATAACCATACACTATAACTGGTAATAAAACAAGATTCATTAGATCAGTTTATTTTAGAGACAAAGATTTAAAATGAATAAGGGCCCAGGTTAGAACCCTGAGGTACTCCACTCATGTTCTGTTTTCCCTTGTTATTGCTTTAAATTCTTAACATAACCACAAACAATGTTTTGATTTCTGTAATGTGTTGCTAGACTATCTTAAAACTGTCATATTTCAACTTATACATATACATATACATACATACTGCTCCCTCTATTTTTTGTGTGCGTGTGTTATTGTGCATTACACAACTATTTGTTGAATCCGAACCTTACAAAACACTAGTCACACAATAACACACACAAGCCATCAACCATCAGATCATCAACTCTCAGAGCGATCTTACAAGTGTTTCTGGTTACTTACAAAAATGTCTCTCTCCGTAGGGATCCTTTCTGTAATGTTATTGGACACTTAGAATATCAAACTGTGTCAAGTGTCAAAATCAAAAAGGAACTCAGTAGGTGCATTAAGAACCCAAAATGTGTAAAATAGGTTTAAAAATACTGGAGGTTAAATTAACTTTATGTGGTGTTAAGTGATGAAACTTACCCGTGTGTTTTTTTCCTTCTTTCTTCCTTTGTCAGGACCGAGAGCAGTTCAGGACGGCAGCGGCGGAGCAACAGGAATACACTCACACAGCTGTCTCCTCTTCTTAGTGTTCCTCCCGATCCTGCTTCGATTTTGAAGAGGGATGATTTGAACACACATATTCTGTGTGTTTGTGTGTGAATGTGTGCGTGCGCGCGAGCGTGTGTGCGTGGGTGTGATTTTTTTCTTTTCCACCTGAACCATAAACTGATGCACAGTGAGTGCATTAGGTATCCTGCTTACGTAATTATGTTGACCCACTAAATAAGTCGATAACAATTGTTTTTTTTTAGATTTTAAAGGTGTAACAAATGTTTCACATTTTAACTGAATTGAGTTGAATATTTTTCCCTCTAAATTACATTATTCTGGGTCGTCTCTTTTCATGTATGTGTCTCGGGGAAAAAAAACCTGTTTTAAAGGTGGTATCTCTTATTCAGATTGATTTGTCTTCAGTTTTGACCACATTGCATATTCATCTCAACTCCAGTAAAAGGCAAATTACAGCAAGTGTGTGAGGTGAATGTTAAATACCTCAAAGTCAAACCGAGACAGTTTAGCAGAAGGAATCTAGGTTACCCCGAGGCTGGAAGCCTGATATTATCATATTTTAATGTATAATCATTATCATTCAGTCTGGTTGTTGGAAGCAGTATTGTTTTTGACCTTTAAGTATTTTGGTTCTCAGCATTGTAGTGATATACTTACAATTGTGTTATGCTAATTTGTTATTATTTTTTCCAATCTTGATTAGTTTTAAATATTTTTGAGAAGGAAAAATATGAAGTTGTAATTATTTAGGCCAATATCCTAGTTTCATGTCTATTGTTGTATTTTTCTTTTCCAGTACAGTTGTACACAAAAATGGTGTCATGAATAATTATGTTATAATTAAACAATTAAACATGAAGGGGATTTTACTCCACTTCAGTGGAGCCAACATCTGATTCAAGTCATGCAGATTTATTACTGCTGTTGCTTCTTATTTCAGCACCATGCAATTTCTCGTGCACAATGTTTGGAGAAAATGTTGCTGTTAATGTTGCAAACCAGCACCGGAGGGTTAGAGATCACTCGGCAACATCATGTTATTAGAAAAGAAGTAACTCTCGCATGTATTCAGAAACCAATAACCCAAAGACTTAGCAGTTTATACAGCAACATTCTTCATCGGATTTCTCTTCTCTGGTCTCAACACGAAACAAAACACTCTTTTACCCTCGTGTCTTCTTTTTTTCACAAACTAAAGAAGAAACATGTTTTAATATGAGTTTAACATGAGAGTGATTTGGAAAACGTCTAACATTATAGATACCTTTAAACCAAAATGTACAGTTTGTTGTTCATGACTGTGAAATGCTCATCTGAACACATTTCCAGCTCTCATTGAAAAGAAAAGAAGTGACAGCTGACAGTACAGTATGGAAGCAAATTGCAATAAAGTAAGGTTAATCAGAAGTGTCAGCAAAGAGGCTACAACTGCTCCTGTCACTTGAAATACATCTTACATCATCAGAAAAGACAGGATTTGTAAGAAAATGGAGACATTAATGTAGAAAGATCAGCAACACTAAAGAATACTGCTGGCGTTTTTACAGGCAGGAAACGACAAACCTCCTTTTTCATTGTGAGCGTGAGAATTTTATGCAACAATCAAAAACCTCTCACAACACAGCAGCAACAAGTACAGCCGCTTAGTTGGCAACTAATTCACACCAACAGCCACACCACACTCAGGTCCCCCCCAGCAGCTGAGAAGAGCTGAGTGACAGTGATGGAAAAAGCAGACGTTGGGCGACATGTTTTGTAATGTGGAGGGGGATTTTTTTAGAGATCATGCCTCTCCTCCAAAAGGCAGCGTTGTTTGTGTTTGTGACTGCTGGTTTCCATGAGAGCTGCACTCTGCAGCGTTGGATTGTGTGCAGCACTAAAGGATTTGTAGAATTCCATTAACACAACATCAAACAGGAGCAGTCTATTAGAACAAATTAGTGTGTGTCGGTTTAGTGGTGGGGCACTGATGTGCCTCTTATGAAGCCACAGCTCTCATTGTGTTTCCACATAAGGTTATTTTAAATTAATGCAAGCTCAGTCAACAAGGAGAGTGAGAGAACCAGTGATCTCTGCTCTGTTCATGTTCAAACTTTCCTTTCCTCTCTTAACCCTGTATAGGGCACTCATTGACATACTTGGAAATTCAAAATTGGAGTTTAAGGCCAATTTATATCCCATTCTCCCCTCACAGCAACTGGAGGAGAACTGGCTTGGACCAGGGTCTGTACCAACATTACATCTAGATTAGGCGTTTATTGATCCGGTCTCACACCTCCCTTAATGCTCCCAGACGTATCGCGCCTGATAATTTCAAACGTCTTTGATTCTAAAGATAAATCTGGATGATGAAATCAGTTCTCTGAGAGAGACCACAATTCACCTTATTCACACCACAGACATTTTCCTCTGACTATGCGCTTAAGACAGGAAGCTCAAATGCTGTTATGATGTCGTTCTGCTGGGTTCAAGGTTGCAAGTCAGATAAACATAGAGACTCTGAAATTGTTGTAATTCCATTTCTCACGAACTGATCAGTAACTGAGAAAGAACAGTGATAGAGTGTTAAAGGTCTAATCTCAAAGATTTCAGCTGCGCTCCCTTTGGCGATAAACGGTAATTGCGGGACTCTTGATTTTCCTGGCTGACGGTCGCTTTCCTTTATAGACTGTCAATCACCATTGTGTGACCTCATTCGGCGATAGATAGTGACTGAACAGACATTTATTTAAATGAAAATATCGAGATTATACCTTTAAATCCAACATCAGGTACATAAGGCCATGTTTCAAAATGAAAAACTATGTTTGTTAACCAATTAGCTACCGTTAGACAACCTGTAATGTTAGCATTTAACCCCTTCCTTGCTAATAAATGTATTTGATAGTGTTTAACAATAAAACCGGAAAGGGATGAATTATCAACACTAATCTTTGACACCCTTATTTAAGACGTCAGCACTTGCAATGCAGTTTATATAAGAAAAACAAACAGCAGCTGAAGGAAAGAAACATGTTTCAGCCCGCAGCTTTCGTCATTTCTGCTGTTTATTTTTCTCATTAAAAGTTTTATTCTTTATTGCGAGTGTTGACAGCTTTATGCTCACAGTGTTATTTTTGAGTCAGCACAGATTACCTTTGTAGAGTTTGTGAGTTGAGCACGTCAGCTCTTTCTTTGTTTATACACCTTTATTTAAGCCTGGAGGTAAAACACACCCTTATCATCTAACACTGTAAAACATGTCAGCCAAGAAGTGGTAGAATGCTAGCATAAAATGCTAACCCTAACCCTTAGAGTATACATATGTACCTAATTACACATTTTCTTTCAGTTGCTGGTCAATCAGGAAGTGATCAAATTTAAACTATTTTCCAGATTCCGTTTTCCCCATGTTTACACGAGGTGTGGAACACAGGTGTAGATACGGTGAATAGCCAATGAGAGAGAACTCTAGAAGGAGACAAAGCAGTTAAGGGTGTTCATTGCCTAAGGGTATTGTTAGCTGGCATACTGCTGCTGACAGAAATCTAACAGGTAGAATCCCACCTTCAGTTCTCGGTAAACAGCCCGTGTTAACAGTGTCTTCACAAGTGTTTGGTCATCCAGACATGTTAAGGCGTCTGCTTTTGTTTTTTCTCACTGTATTAATAATATTCATCTCCGTTTTGGCTCTGCTTTCTTATGAGATCAGGTCAGGTGGCGAATTTCCTCCCTTTGGCACACACAGTATTCTTAATATCTTCAAGTGTTGACGTGCCATCCCTTCGATTGTTATCTTATAGTGTGTGCACACTTGAAATTTGAGAGAAGAATACCTGTGAAGTTTCTCCTTAAACACGCCATGCGACCTGTTTCTTATCTTTTAGTGTCTTGAAAGTCCCGTAGTCTGCGTCTGGCCTTCAAAGAAAAGTCTGATCTTTATTTCCCTGGCCTGCCTCAGCTCTGAAGAGCGCCATCACACATGCACCCTAATTTTTCTTTTGAACTCAGCCCCTTTGTCACCGTTTGGAACATCAAGGTTTGCGCTCCCTGATGTGACAAAAGAGCCAATATCCAAATCAAAACAGCGTGAAACAGATAGGGCCATTATTGAAATTGATCGGGGTAATCATCAGCTGAATCTGACAGTCTAATCATGGTCTGTTTTCACACACGAGACAAAGAGGGAGACAGACACTGCAGACGATTATTCATCTGCAGCACAGTGATGTTTGGAAATGACATGATAATTATTCCATCCTGGCTTGAAGGATGGCAGCCCTGATCTCACATCTATTTTGCCACCAGATTAACCACATTTAAGATAAACTAAAATCACATCAACTCCCACGGAGGCTCTGTGCTGGGATCCCTTCAGAAGAGTCGGTGTTTAGTGGCTGCTGTCAATATTCACACACATCACAGCCTCACTGCTTTCAGTTCACCTGAGAGGTTAATAAGGAGCTGAAAGTGAGAATAGTTTGCCTGAAAATATCAATTAACGAAAACAGAGGCATCGCTTTCCCTCTTTCTCTCACACACTTCACAGATTCTACTGACAGCTTGTATATTTCAGCCTACATTTCTTTTTATATATATATATATATATATATATATGTGATTTCTTGAGCCGAGCACACTATTACTGAGGACAAACACATATAAGCGCTTGTCCACAGCTCTGTACAATCCAGCAGGGCTGCTGTCAAAGTACAAACGTACATCTTGTTTAAATTAAACGAATCCTTATTTCATCCATAATCAGAAACATAAGTTGTATAGCTAACTTCCTCTTATAATCCACCTGATAAAAGCAATGCCATACGGTCACCCTGGCAGCTATTCTTAGCTGAGGCTGCACAGAGCATCACAGAGCTCAAAGCAAAACTTAAAATCTAACTAGATGTATCATTAGGAGGAAGCTTGCTGATTGCCAATATTCAACAAGCATATTGGTTAATAACTCTGCAGGGACGTGTGGTCACGGATAAATGTTGTAAACTATGAAGCTCTGAGCTGAATAAGAAACGAAAAAGTGAAGTCGGTTTGTTATCTGAGGGGGAGACATTTTGGCTTTTCAGCCGACGTAAAAACACAGTCAGCACCTCTCAGAATATCTCTGCAAATCCTGCTACATTACTTCCTAAAGTTCCGGCCTTGGTCTGAGCAATGTGCAGCGAACAGAAAGTATCATCTTCATTTTGTTGTTCTCAAATCCCGGCTGCTCAGAATGTGCAAGAGGAGGCGTGTGGAGATAAACCTATGCAGGCTGCTACTTTAAAGGCTTCATCTGGAGTGTTTTCTGGCCTCAGGCCTTTTGTATTACATCGCACTAGCGTTCTCGCTGCATTATGGTCCATGGTAGCCTCGAGGTTAGACATGCTGGCTTGCATCACAGCTAAATAAACACAATAACATTTCATTTAGAGAGACAGCGTGATATTGAGTGTTGCACTATACAACTAATTGCCATGATAGGGCTCATTTAGTTGAAGCAACTAACTGATAAGCTCTCAGCTGGCCCTCACATTGTCCTGTTGTTAACTGGACTTTTCCACTCCTTGTAAAACTGTGGGGGGGAGTCATTGTATCAGTGTGATGATTGCAGCTCTAAATACAGTAATATCCTGTTTATGCAAAAAGTCTCTTTAAAAACGGTGCATTGTTTCTGTCCATGCTGTATGCTTCCAGCTGGTTCACATGCATCACAGTCAGACAAACTGTACGCAGCAGGAGTTTCCATACAGTCCATTATTAAAAATAACTCACTCTCAGACAAACTGAGAACTGGGCTGTTGTACTGCAGTCTTATTAGAGCAGATCCTATGATTCAAACTCCCGCCGAGCATGAGTTTTAAAAAGGATATCCAAGACGCACTGCAAGTCCCATTCAAGCCAAACTTATAATGATAAAATCTAGCAACCCGAGGAGAGAATCTAGGACTAACACTACTGAATTATTCCTGATCCTTCCCCAAAAGTTCAGCTAGGAATCTGCACTGATAGGGCCTGACTGCACACAACTTCTCCTGTTTCTGTCTGGCTGCAGTCTGCACATGAAGGCTTATATTTTGGCAGTAGTGCTGCATATTTATGTTGATATGACCAGTTCCATTGTCTGTTTGAAGAGTGCATAAGGATTGCAGAGCTCATTCGCCTCCTTGGCCCGGGTAAACAGGGGCCCAGATGGGAACATAGGCTGAGTAGGGAAAGCTTTATATGGGTCTATTTCTTTTCTTCTTCTCCATATTTGCAAGGCAAGAGAGCAGTCTTTGGAGAAAGTTTGCTTCCATTTAAGAACAATGACTGAGCTTTTTTCACACCTACCAGATAGTATTATTAATTTTAGGTGTTTTGTGACACTTGTGTGATTTGCATTGGAGTCTGGATGACATCATTTTTTGCATATGAACTTTGGTTAGACATGAGAAATCAAACCTTTGTCTCATAGCGGACGCATGATGTAGTCTCATGATCTGTTGGGATTTATTTTGGATGATTCACATGAATAAAGTTCTGCCCTTTGCCTGGCTACGAGTTCACAGGGCTCCCTTCAGATTGGATTGTTCCCCGCTGGAGCGGGACATCATGCGATTTGACTCCCTGCATTGTAAAAGGATTGTTGGTTCATATGTATTTTCTTGATGAAAAGTATGTGCTCATATTTAAGACTGACAATAATAAAATGTTGTATCTTAACACTCTGTGCTGTTGTTCTTTCAAATCGGATCTTTTGCTTCACTGCCAACAGACTTTCCCAAGGTGCATGAACAGCAGAGTTGCTTTCTGTGGCATCAGTCCAGAAACAAGACAAACCTATTGATTTTTGGATCCCTCAGAAGTCCCGACCTTGGAACAGCTCATTGTGGTCTGTCCGCTACATTACCAACAACCGCTAACTGCAGTGCTCATAATGACACCAGTGTGTCTTTGAGCCTGATCACAGTGCATTTCAAGGGTTCTGGTTCATCAGTTATGTACAGCCGCAGCAGGAGGTCTGCCATGATGCTCCGAGTCTCTTTCCCTTCCTCCACCATGAATGTTAATTGCACTCTGTAGCTGCATGGAAAAGCTATTTCCTATTCTCATTCATCTGATGTATAAAGATGATATATGTCACAAGACTGGAGTTGTCACTGGCAGTAATGCTTTTGATGGAGCGACTCTTTGCTGTGTTCATACTTGTAGTGTTACACAAATACTGTATTCTACTTCATGTGTGCTGCTTTTATTGCCTTTACTCTTAACGGTGACCAAAAATGTGTTTCCAGTTGGTACCTCACTGCTCTACTTCAGCCTCAACAAATATTTAATTCATGCAAACATCTGCTCCCTGCAGCTGAGACCTGCTCCATACACTACAGACTGACTGCAGTGACACTGTTGGAAAGATAAGTGGCACTTAAATTAAAGGTAACACAGAAGTGCACAAGTTCCTGCCAATACAGGCTGTTGTCACTGTACAATACATACTTTTTTAGCTCTATCACCTGTGTTTGTCACTTAAGATCAATGAAAACTGTTGAAGCACTGAAGGGAAATGAGTGAGCACAAAAAAGAAACAGCATCACAATCTCCATAAAATTTGCAGAGAGTGTTAACAACAAATCCTGCAGCCTAAGACCTGCTTAGTAAAAAGCTAAGTAGTAGAGTAGTGTCACTATAAACTGCAATAAAGAATACACACTCAAGTAAAGTACAAGAGCCCCGGTTTTGTACTTAAATACAGTATTTGAGAAAATGTACTATGACCTGTTGCACTAAGAATTTAAAATTGTATTATTGTATAAAAGTGTATTTATTTGAAACTAGGATGAATTCTAGCACAGCTTTTTCTTTGATAAATACTAACTTCTTTCTTCTACATGAGTGTGGGCAGAGCCTTTGCAGGGGGGATGCGAGGCCCTGTGCCAAGTGTTGACAAGTCTATCCTCGCAGTGACTCATGAAGTTCTTCCTTTTTAAAAATTATTTTCCTTTTCTCAGCACCTGTGTTTACAAAATCTGTCGCACTCTCGTGCGGCCCACTAATCCTAACCCCCTTCTCCTTCCTCCTTGCAGTGAGCAGCGAGTTGGAGCACGCACTGCGTAGCAACGCTATATTAACAATGAAAAGAACGGATTCATTTGTTAGGTTAGATTTTTAAATGTGCATAATGAACTTGACAAACAGGAATTTCATTTCAGAATCATGGTGGGTCAACAACAGTCTTGAAAATATTATATATAGTAAAAAAAAAAAAGGATGTGGAGCCAGGGTTGCCAGGTCCGCTGTTTTCCTGCGGAATTGGGCTACTTTTGAAGTGCTGCCCTGTGCGAGGCCCTTCAGAGGCACAAGGCCCTGTGCGGTTGCACACTTCGCACAGCACATGCGACGGTTCTGAGTGTGGATATTTTGTACTCCACAGTCACCTCTGATCACCAGGAAATCAGTCAAACGTGAGTACACTGGTACACTTGTCCACGTCACCAACTACTCAGCCTTGTTTGTGGTTTGGGGGAATTCTATAGTTCCCATATAAAAGGGGGCTGCAGGAATGGTGTACCAGCAGGTTATGTTAGACAGATTTTGGGGGTTGGGATAGTCTTTTTCTTGGCTGTGACTCATGTAATGATAATACATGAAAGGCAAATGGGATACCCATGTTCTTCATATCTGAAGCCAGTGAGCTCTGCAGGGTTCTAACGACCCAGTTGTCCTTCAGTAAAGAAGCAAGACGTCCGAGCCAGTAAGTCTGTTTTATACCTGCAACCTGCTCAAATGTTACTCAGTTCTGTTTCCTGCAGGCCCCTCAATCATTCATTTGGATGTTGACCCATGGCCACTCTAGTTGTTGAGTGTGAGCACAAGTAAAGGGATCATCTTACCACCTTGAACGGTTCACGGTGAAGTGTGTGTAGCCCAAATTGGAGAGAGCATCCCTATATACCCTCCACTCAGCACTGATGATAAGTGTCCCAGGGTGTGCATGCTTCACCGCACATGGGATCAGATGGTTGCTTGACCTCCTCTTCACCAGCATCAGTGCAGGTCGTCAATGTTTTCCTTCCACTCCAAGTGTAAATACACCATGTCCCATTAACATTTCCCCATTTATAACAGTCTTTATCTGTGCTACAGCTTCATTCTACAAGCTCAGTTTTTCTACCATCTTCAGTGTATCTCACAAATTATGGATTTACTTGTAACAGGGGTAAATGGCCAGGTGCAATAATTCTGGGGTAATTACTTAAATGTAATCAGTCAAAACAAGCAATATAACTCTTTGAAGTTTATTACACTGCATTTAAATGTTGAGTTTAACATACCTTTTAGGGCCCTTTTAAAATACATTTAATTAAAAAATAAAAAGTCAAGTTTTCCATTTAATTCCTATGATTTTTTTGTTTTTGTGTCTCCATTTTAGCACATTTTTGGGAATGAAACTTGATGAAAATTACATTGATGGAAATGGGACATACATTGTCACACTTGCTTTGATCAGTCTGCAGCTGGCAAACCCAGACAATGTAGACATAATTCATTCCCTTATGAGGAAGCTTTCTTTACACAATGACAACAAACTTCCTTTCATCTCCCAGGTGTTCTTCACTCTCTCTTTTGTGTCATTTTACTGCAGACTTTTTCTGCACAGGCTGCAATTTCTGAGAGTGTTTTTGAGCTTTTCTCTGCTCCATCTATCTTTATATTAACCTGCCTCTGTGGCAAGACTTGTGAAAACCTGACAAGGAGGAAAAGAACCTGTTTTTGAATGCTTCCTGCAATCACAGCATCGCCATTACAGAGTTAAGTAAAAAGCAATTTGTTCTGATTTTCAAGTATTGCAAACAATGAATAGAGTTCCAGTGTCCACCTTGTTGCAATAACACCTCAGAACAATAAAGTGAAGTGCTGTTATAACATAAAATGGTATCACTGATCTGAATGAATAATCTGGAGTACCTGTAGAAACATTTCATCCATGAAAACAAACCTTTTCTTTAGTTCCCAGAAACATACAAGTCTGACTGTTTTAACTGTGACCAAAGCAATGTATGTCTATCTCTAAAGACAGTAAGCCCCTCAAAACAAAAGAGCTGTTCAGCAAATACTGTGTATTGATTGAGTATAATGCATATCCAATAACCGTTCATTGAGTTGTATAATTTAGCTCTTTGCATCTTCTTTGCATCATGCCTTATTGCTTTGATTACATTACATTTTTTAATCATGAAAACATATTTAATTCCCCTTAAATTAAAGGTATCGTTAACTTAGTGTTCTTGTCTTCCCAGTGTTGTTTCCTATGAAGGTTCCTGGGTTTTCATGGACCTTTTGTTGCTTTAGATTATTTCTGCTCCCTTTTGGACTTCATCATTAAAAATTGACCTCATGTTGATGCTTTTTTTGCAATAACTGGAGTGACGCCTGCGAGCTACTGCAGGCAGGCAACTCGAGCTGCACTGATTTCACACTTGACATGCGTCATTCTTCACAATCACCTGACAAACACTTCCTTGCAATGTGGCAGTTTATTTAAGCTGCAAGATTTCCGGTCTCTCCCTCTGCTTAGTGATTGCCACCGCTGCCCTGCACCAGTGCTGTGTTCTTACTTTCAGCCACCAATCCAGCATCCACCCGCAGGCTGGATGGGGTTAAGATATTATACATACATGTAAAATAAATAAAGAGTGATGAGGTCGGAGCCACCAGTGTTCTGCTGCTACAATAAATATTTCAAACTATTACAAATGTGAATTTTCTATGAAATTGTAATTTGCACCAGGTTTGGGCCTTCTCAAGGTGTTACTTAATGTGTTTGCAAGTTTGATAATGCATTAAAGCTGCAGGAGGTAAGATGGAGAAGATAGTGGACTTCGCTCCAAATTTGAAAGATTACAACCTCCAGGTCCCTCCTCCTCTCTCTCCTGCGCTCAGTCCTGCCTCCAAAGCCCTCCCCGCAGAGGAGGCTGTCATGCGGGCTCAGACGATAAACCACAGCAACTGAAGGAGCCAGATATACACTATGTAAAAACATGAAATGACAACAACCGCAGCCGTTGTTTTACACCACCAAAACTATCGAAGCAGATACACATCAAACCAGCGGAAATCAGTGTTTTTGCTGTTAATGGTAATCTACAGCTAATTCTATATGGCAAAACCACCAGCATTTAGTCTGCTAACAGAGACTGTGGAAAAAACGGAGCCAACTAAGCAGAAACACACTGAGGTGAACATTTAGCCGTGAGAGCACAGGCACACAGAACTATCAGGAGAAAGTCTGAAACAGGAACACATGGGCACTTCACAAAGATATTTTCAGCCACTCCGCAATGAAACAACGACGAACAGTAGCCACATTGAGAACAAGCTAATGCTAGCCCAACTGCAACACCAGCAAATCACAGCGTCACAGTAACTGCAGACATCTTAGCAATGTGAAACAAACACAGCAGAAATGAAGCTGGGGTAATTAGCAGAACTGTCTAACTCAGCATCACTTTTTAATCCTTTCAGGTCCCGCAGCTCTCGCCACCTCAGAAATGCTGCTCAGATATTTACTCTTGTTTCATTTCTGTCTCGGTCAAACTCTTTCTTTTTAGCTTGCTTTTCCTCATTTCTCTTCTTCGGTTTAACAGTCCTGTAGTAAAAGCCGTAGATGGTAATAGAGGGATGGGCAGTTTTTTCATTCCTGGTGGTTATTTTTAAGCCTTTGTGGACACAAACCAACTGACACTGCACACACTGAAGAAATTGAGCTTGACCGTGTGAGCATGCACACAGAGGAGTGGTGCTGCGCAGCGTGTGATTGACAGCAGCCAGAGAGACTGCTCGGCTCTGATTGGTTGTTTTTACTAATGCCATTAGGAACAGTAGGAGGAGCCAGAGGATCATGCTTTTTCTCTCTCATGTACTACTGCATGTTTAAAGTGACAGTTTGAGCAAATATGACAAAAAAGGTTGTTTTAATAATGTTACCTACTGCAGCTTTCATAAATGTGCCAATACTAATTGCTAATACTTTTTGCTTTTGAAAAGAAACACCACACAAACTTCGGATACAGGAAGTTGATACTATTTCATACCACTGGTAATGTATCATGTTTTGTATATATAGAACATATTTGGTTAGTTGAAGAACAACAAAGTGTGACATCTTTTTACTGTCTTGCTAAATTCTATTCAAAAACCATAGGTCTAACCCTGCGCTCAGTTTCTAAGAGTAGGCACCTTACTTAGTTTGACATGCTGAGATATCTTTTTTAAAACCCACCTGTGAACTTTTCCATCTTATTCTCAGCCTCCAAACGCTGGTTATTTAGTGCTGCAGTTAAAATGAAGTGTGTGAAAGGCTCTGCTGGCTGGTCTTAGGTGGCCTGAGCTTCAAATCTATTTTTCCACCCATGTTTATATTGACTTGTGTTTTTAACTTCACTCCTGATGTTTGGAGTTATGAATGTTTTACAAACCCATAGGACTTTTAAACGCCTCCATACCCCTGCGGCCCAACAGAGAACACACCTGTATTGCATGTGTCTTTGGGAATATAATAACAAATCATAAAGAAATGGAAATCAATACTCGAAACTCATAAAAGTGGCCAAAACATTTTTTCAGAGACCCTACGAAATGTTTATGGTCAATTGCCAGTCTAGTTAATCCACTCATGAATATTTTATTACCTTTACTGAACTCTGTCGTCCCCAGCTGAAGGAGGACTGACCTAATTGATTGGTCTCTGCTCTGTTGGTGGTTGTCCGGACCAAAGC
Source organism: Semicossyphus pulcher (assembly GCF_022749685.1). Lineage (NCBI taxonomy): Eukaryota > Metazoa > Chordata > Actinopteri > Labriformes > Labridae > Semicossyphus > Semicossyphus pulcher. The sequence continues at coordinate 30,358,240 of NW_027211604.1, read as the reverse complement.
CTGAGGTTGCGGTTCTGAAGTCGAGGCATTCTTTTGAGACATGGAGAAATATGTTTCTGGGCCTCCTCTGTGATAAATATTTCTCTGTGTTTACTTGACTTTGCTGCTGACATAAACATCAAGCTACTATCAAGTTTGCAGATATAAAAGCCGGAATCCTCCCTGCTTTTAAAAACGACGGCAGTGGAACATGTGACAACATATCATCAGCATTTAACCATCCATACGTACACAGGAAGCTCTTAGAGATTTCAAAAAGCCAAAATACCTACCAATATGTTTCCCCACCAGTTTTAGTTTTTAGTAGTTTCAGGCAGCACATCAAGTATTTTGATCAAAACTTTTTATTTCTTAGTTGAAAAGATTGCTCTGAAATTAGTTCAGACATTCGCGCACCCAGGGGACTTTTCATTTACCGTCAGAATCAGGTAAAAACTTCAATTTTATTCCAGGCTTTGATTTTTAACTACGTACCTGCAAATCTAATGACATCAGTTCATCAGCCCCAGCTGTTCTCTGGCTTTAGGGCTGATTGAAAAGTGAATGCATGGTAACAAGCTTAACTAACATAAAGACCCGTCTTAACAAGATGTGCTTAACATGATGGTTAGATTGTCATTATGAATTCAGCATTGTTCAGCATGCAGATATTACCTGCCTCACAGAGCTGCTAGACGGTCACTGTTACTTTTTTCAAGAACAGGATATAATATTCTACGACATCCTAAAGATACTTTCGGTCAAAGAGATGTTTTGCGATAACATCATGGCACTTAGATTTGAATATCTCTTTGCTACAAGTTTGGCTTGCTGGAAATGCTTAAAAATAGGGTTATCTGTCGAGGCCATTCCAATCAGGAGAGACAAGTGAATGAAATAAGGAAGAATATTTATTTTACACTGATGATGTGGTAATGAATCATGGTCAGAAGTCTTTGGTGCTTGGACTCTATGGGGAGATATGGTGACCGAAGGGTGTCGGCCCTGAGCAGCAGCAGGATATATCCCCCCATGGGGGCCAGACACTGGTGGTGGAGGTGTTGGCTGATTAGATGATGAAGCTGTTGATGAAGACTGGGCGCTGATGGGGAGGTGGAGAGTTGCGCACAAGGACGGCATGAATGAAATGCAGAGAAAAGCCATATTTAAAAAGACAGCAACAATATGATCGGTTAACGATGAGGGTGTGCTGCCATGCTATTGGACAGATGTGACCAGGTGATGAGAACAGCTGATGGGTGCAGGACAATGAGAGAGCTGGTTATTTAGGGGAGTGCGAGCAGAGCGCTATGAGATAAGAACGATAGAACCAGCATGCACAATATAGTCTTCCTGACTGATGCTAGAGCTTCATTTATGTACTTGAAGAAGTTCACAGCAGTCATGGCAACCCTGTCACCCAACCTGTATACAACCTGCAGTCTAAGAAATGAAAAGGTGAGTTTCGGGATTTTTTTGAGACTAAATATTGAGGCAAATCTCCAATCTTCTTAATAAATTTGTTTGGTTAGAAGATCATGGCTAGCTATTAAAAAGGCTCGAACAAAAGAGGATGTGTTTTTTTTTTTATCAGTTTTATACTAAAAGCACCAATTCCCTCACCAAGCGATGCCTAAACCTAAAACTGACCTCAGGCATGATGAAGACTGAACAATACTATGACCTCTCATGCAAAAGAAAAGCCTTGGTGAAATAAACACATCCACATTGGAGTGTGTTTAGTTGGGTATGGATGTTCATTAGCGTGCTATGATGCCTGCAGTAAAAGAACAACCAGGCTCACCTTCTCAGCAGATGAACTGGAAATGCTAATTGTCAGACAGTATTTACAGTATTTGTGTTGCAAAGCGCCCACTTATAGGCCCATGACGGACGTCTAAGCACTGGAGAAAAGTCTTGCAGTGTGCAGTCCAACTCCCAGTAGGAGCCATCACGTCTCTCATGCTCTCCGAGCTATATTTCAACTTAATTAATGTCAAAATTGAGTAAAAACAATTAAGGATCCATCTGCAAAAGTTTTTGAGTTCTTTTTCGTTCTCCTCATTTCGTCTCGCATCAAGGCGAGCAGAAACTCTTAATGGCTGGTAAACATCTTTGATTGTCTGATTGTCTCACAGGACTGTGAGTGTACTGTTGCTGAGGCGAGAGCAGGAAAACTGAGGAGGAATAGAGCGGCGCTAAGCAAAACCAAAGAGAATAACATCTGTGCTGAAAGGAAACAGACTGCCGCTTCCTCCATGCAACTTCAGATGAAACACTGTTTCCACATTCCCAATTAGATGTTGTTACATTTCCACTTTTCACGAACTGAGACTGGAGCAGGCAATCCTCATAATTCTGAAAAAACAAACGAGGTAAAAGACTGCATGACTGCCACGCAGACTTCAAAAATATGATCTTTACGTTAGCTGTTTTAGAGAGCTAATTTGCCGTTTTGACTGCACAGCTCAGTAGACTGTACTCACTTTGATATCTAATATTAAAAACCCCAATTTCATTCATTTTTTAATTAAAAGAGTATTTAGCCTGTGCTTTTGCTGTCTGAGGGAATATTAACGACTCGTCTCCTTTGGTCTTTCTTCGGGGGCTGTTCTTTTTGTAAAATCCTCTGCATCTCCACATCTGTGGAAGTTTGATAGTTCTAGTTTCCAACAGAAACTGTGGGCTGCTAATTAAAAAGGCTTAATTAAGTCCCTGATTAGGCTAAACGACACCTCTACAGAAATTGAAATAGCGAGTAAGTGAGATTGGTAGCAGTGTGAAACAAGTTTTTCAGTGGGAACAAGAAGTCATAATGAGGTAACATGATCGTAAGAGAATAACTGCTGCCTGTGAACACTTTCAGCAACAGTAAGATGTATTAAAAGGAAAAATCACATTCTTGCAGAAGCTGTTCAAAACTCTAGTACAAACATGTTCCTCATTAGGGCCAAAGCACTAAAGTGGCTCAAAAGTGGCCTATTCTCTTAGTAGAAATTAAAATCACAATTGTTTCTCTGATACGCAATGACAGAACACATGTTTGAGAACTAAAGGATGTACAAAAACTATGCAACCTTGTACCCTGGTTAAAACAGGTAAGTGCTCGTTTAATATAGCAACTTCTATAGCATGTTTTTGGTGCTGGGGGTGCTTAAAGTCATCAGAAGTGGTAACTCAGTGTCTGATTATGTGTCTTGGGCTCGACTCTGGTAAAGTAGCACTATAGCACCCCATAGAAATATTTTAAAGTATAAGTGTGACTTGATTGTATGAGTTTGGTAAGCAAATGTAACAAATGTAGACGTTTGGAGCCATTCCTCAAGTTCACCAGGAAGTCAAACATCCTACAGTTACTGTGCAGTTTTTTGGTACTTTCATAAACTCCTGTTACAAAATAAACAGAGTTTCCCCAAAGACCTCTAAAGACCTTTGCTATGATGAATTCTGAAGCTTTTCAGTCTTTGGCCAACAGCTTTTCCGTGATGTGCTGGTCAATTTAGCTGAAAACATGGAATGATGAAAATTGTTCTAACTCTAAATCTAACTTATGTTTGACTTTGTGCCTATTTGTGTTTCTCTTATTATTGTCCCTTATTGAAAATACTACTGTAAATCCACAGAGCTTTCCTGACACTGAAATATTGACGACGTGATGACTGATGAGGTGATGGAGTTATCGTATTTTTAAGTTTCAATATAGCCAAACCTCGTAGGGCTGTTCGATATTGAAAAAAAAGTAATGCGATAACTTTTTGTTAACGTATTTTGCCTTTAACAAAACAAAACCTAAAACCCCCTCTTACTTTTATCACTCTTGGGTCAGAGACTCTGACAGCCTTATGAAAGACCAGAGAGAGTTCAGGTTGAGCAACACGTTTCTTTATAAAATAAGTACAAACAGACTTGTGGGCAGTGGACAGTTGGTTATATGTTGTGTCATCTACCATTTCTAACAACAAATGTATGTTTTAGCAGCGTGATCATCTCAGTGACAGTAACTTCTGGAAACGAAAACTCACTGTATCCCACTTCCTGTTGGCCCACACAACCTTACGCCGTGTGTGCGCTGCAGGTGTCACTGCTAAAAGGAAACACACCCAACACGTCCGCTCCGTTACCAGCCCGTATGTAGCCACGAGCACCAGGACGAGGCGACTCTGATAACGGCAATACACACACTGAATAGCCGCCATGCAGTGCAGCCCTTTATGAGATGATCGAGGCAGACGTCATGTGATGTCAGACAAACTTTTGTTGTAGATTAGTTATGGAAAATGAGAAAATGGCGAGTACTCATTTTGCACCAAGCAACAATAAAGTAGCAGCTTGAGGTGTTGCAGTCAGTTTGCCTCACAATCGCACATCCTGCGATGTGACAATTGCACATGCACACAATCGCAACGATTTACCAGCAGCACTAAAACATGGCAAGAAGGTTTCTTGCTAAAGGATCCAACTTCATACTTACATGAAAACCAAAACATTAAAGACTTGACTTATTTAGCAACTTAATTATGCTCATTATTTGCTGAATATAAATATAAATAAATAAAATTAAGAATGAGCATTTTTTTTCTCAAGCAAGATGAACAGTACTTTTCTTTATTTATGTTGTCTTACAAATGACTCCCACTGTCCTTGCTGCACACACAAACATACAACTCATTCTCTCTGTAGCTTTGGTTCGTTCGGTCACAATCGGAAAATGATGCTTAAAACCAAGCATAAACACAGAACTCCAGAACAGCTCCGCCAGTCGACTGTTTCAGTAAAGATTTATTCAAACAAGATGGCTCAAAAAATGTTCATAATTCATGAAATTCATGAAAGATGGCATTTCTTTGTGCAAGTCTACTTCGAATGTGAAGCAAGACAGAAAGAAAAATATGGATGAATATGGATCAGCAGATGGGTGAAAACATTTAGCCATAAAATGTAAAATATTGCTCCAATAATATTAAAACAAGCTTGCTACAGTTTATGGCAGATCCTTTGACAGCAGCCATGTGGAAAATCATATTTCTGAACTGCTCCAACATCCTGACAGGCATCTTGACATCTGAAATAAGTCTCTACAATAAGATTTGTGAGAAAGGGTGTCCAAATATCAGTCAGCACAATATTTCAGTTGCTTAGTCGACCTTTTATGCTTGGAAGTAAAAACCGTCCTACTGTGCCTGAGAAGGGAACAATCTCTCCTCTTTCTTACAAACATTTGAGTTTAGTAAAATAACAGGATGCACATTATTTCACTCAGAAGGTTGTTTAATTGAATTGGTCATGGCATATTTCTGTATTAAGACACAGTTTCTTTCTTCAACACACATATGCAGGAGGGGCTATAACCTGCAATCATAAACTTCTCAGCAGTGAGCTTAGGTATATTTAGTTACCAAGCAGCTAAGCCAAGGTTAGAACATAGTGGATACATGTGACACATCTAAACCTAAAGCTGCAAAATACGTTTAATTACCTTGTAAAATCCCCCCAAGACATCTCCTCCTTCTCCCTCATTAAAAATTCCCCATTCTGTATAGGCCCCGCCCACTATGCAGATTTCCAACCTCCCCCTCCATCAGCTCACCTTCGACTCTGCCCATCAAACTCAGAAAGCTGAATGCTTGTTTTGATTTTTTCTATTTTGCTATGTTAGCTTCTGTATGCTACACAATGGAAAACTGTAATATAGGAGTAATTCAGCCATACATGTTCGAACCGGAAAGCGATTCAGAAGAAGAATAACAACAAATTGGGTCACATACAAGTGGACGTATCAGAATGGTAATGTACTTTATGTACCGCTCTCTAACTTTACAACACTACCGTTAGAAACGCAACAACGAGACTACATTATCAGTCAGCAATGATATGCATAGCGCCACCCTGTCCATTAACAGGATTGGCTCCTTAGGTTTGTGACGTCACAAACCTGCCAGTCTGAAAATGTGTTGTTCAGCCTGTCCTTGGTACACTGCAGTTTAAAAGCAGACAGGCCCAGCCATGGAGATGACTGCTCATGTTGTCCCTGATATGTCTTGTAGCACATGAAGAACACCACATGGAGATGTTTACAAGGTTAAACACTTGATTTTCACTGAAGGGGGGCTTTAAACTGCAGACCTTTGTCCAGCTATTACTCAGCCCAAGTCCAACGAAGGCGCTTCAGATTCCAAAACTGCCACAATCCTACTCCGACTTTCAACACACATATAAAAAAAAATCAATTAGATGTTGTGGTTTGACAAGCAATGAGCCAAAAGTTTAAAGGTAAACATCGATGCTAGCTAATCTGCATATGAACGGATAATCTGTTGGCGAGAGACAACATTTTAGGTGTTGGAGGCGTTCTGCTATCGTTTGGGGTCTGAGTAGCTTTGTTCAGTCGCATTTCAGCGGGCTTTGGATGATTTAGCATCTATTTTCTTTATAAACATAAATGTGAATTAGTGTGCAGATAACAATCCGGCTGTAGCCATTTTCTCCAACTCCATGCTTGCTTCATAAGTTGCTAGTTGGACTGTAAATGAGCAGCAAATTGAAAGGGAAGTCTTGGCCTGGATATATTTCAACGCTAATCCACATAACTGCCTGCAACACTGGAGACCTGAAATTTGGCCATTGCCCCCAGAGGCCATTTCATCGTCAGACAACAGCCAATGGTTACAGATATTGACCTAGCCCGAGTGACTGCACATACTGTAGTCCTGCAGAGGTCCTGACCTGATGAGTGGGAGTCACACATCCTCCAGCAAAACCACGATTCCTAAATGCAGGCTTGTAGAAGATACAACACGAAAAAGGCATAATAGTGGGCTAAAGCCTGAGCATACCAGTTAAATCGATGGAATCGCATTGATCGGGATTCTCTTGGGGTTGAGGTCGTCAGGTTATCATTTCTGAATGTCAAATTGTTACTTCAATATCCCTTTATATAACTCTAATGTAATTACAGTAATTACTCTATGAAAGTAGTCATACAATTGTAAGGTGTTAATCCGTAATGTTCAACACTATACAAACAGTGTAATATGCAAGGGTAGAAATCAATTTTAAACAGCTTTAGCCATAGTTTGGGGGCCAAATAATCCCCCGCCAGCTGAGCAACAGACACACAAAGGAGGCACTTTCATAGTCTCTTTTTTTACCTTGCTTGCCAGAAACCGTGAAGCATCTTCCAGGAGGACTCTCCCCCTGAAAATATGATTAATGAGCTGACAGCCATCAACCTTCACAGTCCGCACTGCTTTCATCCAAGGCCAATAGATGAGCAATGGAGTACGAAGTCTTAGAAACGGTGACACACATCCAAATAGCTGTCTTTTGTGTGCGTGTGTGTTTGTACAATATGAAAGGGAACTACCCTCTGGGCTATAAGCCGGGCACATGTATACAGGAATACACAAATACATATAAAGCTGGTTGTAATTGTATAGGGATGTTTTGACTAGTTGAGAAATATGTATGGCATGAGGCAGAATTATGTAAAGAATGCATGAAGCTGAGATCCCGAGCTGCTTCATAGGTGATTTATTATTCACAGAGCTGTTAAAGACTATTGGATTTTATTTAATCCACTAGAGTTTCGCTTTTAACTATTACTCTCGGAGCTTAGCTGAATCCTGTCCAACTCTTTTAAGTTGTAAAGCAGCGGCTAAATGCTTTAAATGAAGTTCTTTAAATGGTGTGGACCCTGAAGAAATCAGAACAGAAGAAAGTGTTCATTTGACGGACTGACATGGAGTGGCAGAGAACTTTCAGTTTCCCTGCTGATACATATGCAGATTAAGTTCACAACCACACAGGGTGTCTTTTATCTGTCCATAATTTAACACATATCCAGAGAGTAGAGCGTAAACCCAGTCATCTGTGTCATGGCTGACACACACCTGAAAGAAACGCTGTTCTGTGGTGAAGCCACACTGAAATCTCACCAGGACCAAATGTATGCTTCAGAATCCTTATTTCTCACATTTAACACAGTGAGCTGTAGTGCACATAGATACTGTCACAGGCCTGCAATGAATGTGTGTTTCAGATGTGAATTCATAAGTGCATACCTCCATGCTTCTGTTGCACAATATGACATCTAATCAATGTTGCGTAGGAGTAGACAGAGGAGGTGTCATCACCACAGGAATGGAACATGGGGAACACAACACCTCTGCACGGGGAGCATGTTAGCTTCAGCAAACAGGCTGCAGACCTGTGAAAGATCGCAGTATGAATCTATCAAACCCTGTATCACAACCTTCTGCTCAACCTACACACAAACACAGGTTAGGATACTAAAAAACACCTCTGAAGGGATTTCTTAATTAAAGTAAGTTTAAGAGAAATAAAAAATGGTGGGAAAAATGAGAGTATAAATACTTTATTTTACAAGGTTAAAATGTTGTCATTTCTAAATGGCTGAGTGCCATTGAGCCATTTTTTGGTGTTATCTAGCAATGCAGATATTATTGGATTATATTTGTCTAGGTTTTGAGAAGTCTTTCTTCCATCCACTACCCGATACTGCCCATTCTGTCCCCACCCCATAAAGTGGTAATGAGAAGTCATTTGTTTTTCGTGTTTTTAACCATGTTGTTGATGGTGTTGACATTTCCTTAAAGGGTCAGTTTGCAGATTTTCAACCTCAGTCCTATCATGCTATTATGGGCAGGAAAGAAATGCAATTTCACTCTGTGCCTTTGGAGGACACTATCCGCTTCTCCAATGGGGCCGGGGAGCTCGCTAAACTACACTTCCTCAATCTAGGACGTCCGCCTTCGATGTCATGTCTCATTCAAAATCGTCAGGTTTGAAATGTAGAATGAAGTCCCAAAGTTTTTTTGGACGATCCACCGGCATATTCTTGTCATATATTGGGAGCACTCTGACCCATTGCCTGCAACGGAAACGGTAGTATTTCACTCTGTGCCTTCGGTATGCCAGCCGGTATATTCCCAGTATATTCATCATATTTCGGATTCTGTACCGCTCTGAACCATTTCCTGCAATGGAAACAGTAGTATTTCTCTCCAGCGTCTTTTGCTGGGCCATTCCTTTCAGAGGCAGGTGTGCAATGCACGCTGGGTGTTGTAGGAATGTAGAATGGGTGAAACCACAAGCTGTTTTTACAACTTTCTACACAACAATGGCGTCAATTTCAAATATCATTACTTTACTACTATCGATTACAGAGAACACCAGCTTTGACTGACGGTGGCTTTTTCCAGGGTCGAACTGCTCCTTTAACTTCTCACTGTTGTATATTGTGACGGGCCCTGCTTAGGCTAACAGTACTCTTGGTTAAGATATACAGTAGGTACTAATGTGCATATATCTTCTTTGGGGTGTGAGAGGAGCTGATTGGTGTGTCCTCCCCAATCTAGGCACCTGGGCTCATTGCTCCACAGGATATAAAAGCTGTCCTGTTAGACATCTCTCTCGCTCTCTCAACCTGACCAGCGTCTGCACCCGTTTACTTTGATTTGGTCTTTAGTGTTAGTTTACTCCTCAACACCCTCCAGTACATTACTTACACACATGCACACTACTGATAACACTGACTTGACACAATCTCACAATCATTGTTATTGTTCATTTTATTTACTTTAAGATTGTAATAAATTACTTACTTATTACTTATTCTTTTGGCAATCCAAGTCCCCCCCACCGGCTTTGCCTCTGGGCCGAGTTATGACAATATATTTCTACAACAATCATTTTGTTCCACTTTAATGCATGAATTATTAACCACATTTTTTTCATGTTTTTTTTTTTACTTTGCTTTTCTCCTGGAAAAGGGTGGATTGCTCCTTTTGGGTGGGGAGAGAGATACTGCCCCAAGCAAAGGAGTTCAAGTATCCCTCACCTATGGTCATGAGGTATGAGGTCTGGGTATTGACTGAAAGAATGAGATCGCGGACACAAGCGGCCAAAATGAGTTTGCTCCACAGGGTGTCTGGGCTCAGCCATAGAGACAGGGTAAGGAGCTCAGACATCTGGAGGGAGCTCGGAGTACAGACGCTACTCCTTCGCATCAAAAGGAGCCGGTTGAGGTGGTTCGGGCATCTGATTAGGATGCCGCCTGGTGGAGATTTTCCGGGCTGTTCAACTGGGAGAACCACCCCAGGGAAGAGCCAGAGCTCGCCGGAAGGATTATGTATCCCACTTGGCCTAGGATCACCTCTGGATTTCCAAGGAGGAGCTGGAAAATGTTGCTGGGATGTGCTGGGAGCCTGCTGCCACCAGGACCCAACCCCAAAAGATCAGAAGAAAATGGATGGTTGGATGAAATAAGTGGAAAAATCAAGCCAATAAGTTTTTCCACTAAATGGCATTTTTAGTGGGGACTGAATCTGTCCTCTGCAATCCTAATAAAGATAGACTGTAAGCACTCAGATAAATGATGAAATCTGAAGACTAGTAAATATTGCTGTTTAATAAATTTTACCCTTAATGTCCTCATGAGTGGACAGACGTATTTTCAGTAGAAAGTATTTATTCCACAAAAAATAACCTTTCGGCTTTTCTGAGAACTCAAGGATTATTCCTGAGGTACGTCGTGCATCTTCTCTCTGTCTGCCAATTTGAATTTGGGATGTAATCACTCAAAGCAACAAGGAAATACAAAGATAACAAACCAATGGAATTGTGGACAACAATATGCGGGTCCGCTAGCTGCGGGTTGGGACATGGTACCACAACTTAAACGGCCCAAAATGGCTTTCAAATGTCTGTCCACTATTGTGGACAGATGTATGAAATGGTTGAATCAAATATTAGCTTAATAAAAACTCACCTGCTGGAACTGGCTGCATGTAATTTCTCAAAACAACATAGCAACACAAAGATCAAATTCAAAAGAATAATTGACCTTTAATGCTGCACATATGTTGGAATGAGCTGCATACTATTTATTTATTTATTGTATTTTATTTAAAAGGGACCATGTACAGTTTAAAACATAAATGTCACCATTTGATGCACCGTTATAGCTTTAAGCTAATTGGCATCTATAGTCCCTTGCTGCATACTATTTGAAAGCTTTTCAACCTGTCAGTGTCCTCCTCTCTAATATCCATTCCCATTTGACCTCCTGCAGTATGTAATCTGCGCCTCCTGCCTCCTGAATGTGGACTAATTCTATGATATAATTCTCTTGTCTTTCTGACTGCTGTAAAACCATCCTGCCATCAGTGCCCGCTGCCAGGACGACTCCGGCTCCTCAGCAGATCTCTGCTCCAGAGAGAGTCTATTCGCCATAATCTCTCACACCAAGCCTGCATGTCAGCTACCAGCTTGGCTCTTACCCACCCGTCTCCCTCTGCCACACACAGTTCTCCCCTCCTCCTACCCCTTCAGCAGCATACATGAAGGCTCTCCTATGCCTTTATGGCTCTCTCACACCTCCTCCCCTGTCTGTTCTTCACAGCCTGTTTATTCAAGCAGCTCCTTGGCAACACATTAACATCTTCACAGAAGCCTCTCTTCCCAGCCTTCTCTCTTGGACGAGCAGTCCATCCCCGCTGCCCACCTCTGCATGAGACAAGTTTGTTATGCACACAGACTCACCACTTTAACCTCCCATCACTTTCTTTTGCCCCTTTCAGCACCAATCCTTGGCACTTGTCCTTCTGTTTACTACTCATTCAATTTCTATATACTGGCAAACATTATTTACATCTGAATAAAGCTTCAAATGTGGAGTGTAATTGATAAAAGAAGAGAAAACCAGCTGATTCCTCACTTTCATCCTGTAACCAAAGGAGGATCAGATAATGCTGCTTATGAAAATATTTAGGGTATTCAGGACGTGGAGTTGCATTTGCTGCAGGAAGCAACTGCTTCAGCCTGCAGAGAAGCAAATGTCTCAGTGGGCAATTTAACTTTAAAATAATAATTTCAGTTTGAGCTCCTTATGTATGTTTCACATTTTGTATAACAATTTGTTCCTTAGCCGGTATAACTGGACTTCTTACCTCCCGCTGTCTTCAAAGAGAGCCAGGTTACGCAGGCTTGAATCTTCTAGCTGCTCTGGTGTCAAGGTTAATAAATAAAGGTGATTGTATTTTTGCTATACTGGGTCCTATGCAAAGTTAAAAGCTATTCAACTTACCAGGTCGGTTGACAGTGTGTCTGTAATTTTCTAAGCAGTTCCCCAAAGATAAACAGGAGCATTGTGTTCAGAGTAGAGACTCAGTACTTCAGGTCGTAGCAGGTAAGCCTAACTTAACAGATATAATTGAATTTATGTCAAACTTACATTTTGTGGTCTACACATGATGCCATGCAAAACAGGAAATTGAAATAACTCACAATGTTTCAGCCGTACATATTCAAACTTTATATAGTCGTTGAAGGACCCCTCCTGGTTACACCTGAGTGACATTCCTGAGTCATAGTCATAGCGCGACCTACTGGCAACAGGAAGTAAGCCACATGTGACAATCTTTCTCTCTCTATGTACATTGAAGAATTGGCACACAGCGGTGTCCATCTTCTTCAGTGCCACAAAGTGGTCACAGGAAGTGACATATAACTTCTCCATCCAGAGTCTGATATTCAATGAAGATTCAAAGCAGCCAGCCTCCAATACCACCATGGCTGTCTTTAACTCCGGCCCTGTGGAGGATTCCAAGGAGCTGTTCAACACTACTTGCAGCTTGAATTTTCTTTAAGTCTTTTATGACTTAAAAAAAAAAATTTATCAGTAATTAATTATTTAAGATATTCTCTAGTCTTTATCTCCCGTACATTTCTTTTCTATGAACCAGAGCAAACTCTTTATACTATTCCAACTCAAGCCAACGTAGAGACACTAGTTCACGCTTTTGTTACCTGTAGAATTGACTACTTGAACATATCTCAGAACAGCTCCAAAACTCTCCTGCAGAAAGAGAGCACACATCACGCCTGTTTTAAAGTCTCTGCATTGGCTACCTGTATGTTTTAGAATTGATTTTAAGATTCTTTTACTGGTTACAAAGCTCTTAATGGACTTGCTCCTGTTTATCTCATTTGCTTTTATCGTATGAGTCTTCTAGAACCCTCAGGGCTTCAGTTGGTACCCAAAGTGGGAACAAAACCCACAATGAGGCATCCTCTCATTAATATGGCCCACGTCTGTTGAACAGTCTACCTGCAGACCTGAGGGCAGCACAGAATGTCAATATTTTTAAAAGCAAACTCAAGACGTACCTTTTTAGCCTAGTTTTTGATTAAATAAAATTTTTATTTTCGTATTTTATTGATTTTTATATATTTTTTTATTCTATTGTTCTTGTTTATCTGGTGTTTTAATCAAGACCTACCTTTGTAGCCTGGTTTTTAATCAGATTTTATTTTTATCTCATGTAATTTTATTTATTGCCTTATTTATTTTACAGTTAAACAATAACAGTAACTTTATTGATCCCCAAAGGGAAATTCACTTGTCTGGCATCTCATGTACCATTAACTGAAGAATTATAAAGTCTGAAAAGATCTTCTACATCTCTCCGTCCTGCAGCGAAAAGAGAGGAGCCGTCCACCAACGTTGTTTCTGTGGTCCATTAAGTTGATGATCTTTAGGCTGTTTTATCGATTTCTTTATATTGTTTTATTTTATTAATCCTGATTATCTTTTAGTGTTTTATAAGATCATTTCTTCTTTTTAATTAAAGGTATAATAAGTATGATTTTCCTAGAAAAATAAAATATAGACTTTGACAAATATAATATAATATAATATAAATCGTCACTTATGGGCCTCTGTACATGTATGTTGGTGAGTGTGTGTGCAGACCCTTGTGAGACCCTTCCTTCTGCATCTATTCTGTTGTTTTGCTTTGCACAGGACGTTTTCAGGAGGGGCACTGTTGTGATTCCCTGAGCCAATCACAGCGTATAGGTGAGTGTGGGAGTGGTTCAAATTAGCAACTGGACCCCATTAAGACCGGCGAACATGGTGAAAGAGCGATGCAGAGTTGGCCTTCTTTCTGTTGGACAGGTAGGTGCCTCAAGCCTTGAGCCTTAACCGTCAGTTAGCATGCTAGCGCAAAGGTAAGTGGCGGTTAGCATGCTAGCACAACAGTAACCGGCAATTAGTATGGTAGCGCTCGTGCAAAGATAACTGTGATGCTGTCGGTGTTAGCTCGGCAGGTGGGCGTGTTCTCGCACGAGAGAGTGAGAGTGAGCTTCTGGTGACGAAGAGCCCAGGAGGAGGGGCCCAGTTTGAATGTGTTGTTGACAAAATGCAAGAAAAAGCCTACTTATTATACCTTTCATTTAATTTTCTTATTTTGCTTTCTAGACTTTAACACTTATATTCCACCTCCTGTGCTTCCTCATTACAAATACACGATGCATTTCCTCGGTTTGTCAGTTTCCTGTTTTATCGAGTCCATTATTTATTACATTCTTTTTGTGGGGTGGGGGTTATTGATTTTCTGTTTTTGTGAAGCACTTTGTGTCACATTACTGTTATATGAAAAGAAATAAAGTAATAAAGTAAAAAATAAAGTCTGATTGATTGATTGAATTAACAGAGTTACATAATTTTGCAGAATAGCACTGGACATTTATTTCTACCAGTCTGCTATTAAACTGCATAAGGTTTTCAGAGTGTACTAATAGATACTCATGACATATAGAAATATATATAATGACAAGAAAAACACAGACGCTTTATAAAAGAACAAATTGATACATAAATGGAATGGTTAATGGACTGCTTTTCTATTCTTCCAACCACTCAAAGCACTTTAAACTACATGTTGATTTACCCTTTCACACACACATTAATACACTAATCAAGTGTCATTCAAGGCCACTAATCGGCTAATTGTTCACACACACATTTATACACTGATGGTTTGGCCTTTGGGAGCATTTGGGGTTCAGTATCTTGCCCAAGGGAACTTACACATCTAAAGACCGGAGAAGGAAGAGATGGAATTGCAAATACCGATTGAGGCTTGACCAGCTGGCCCAATGATGGAATAAGGCACCTGTGAGCTATGACAAAATATATATATATATGGGGTCTGTGGGCACCCCAGTAAGGGTTTAATTTAAACACACATAAAATATTACCTCAATACAACATAATACACACAATGTGGTTTCTCGACAACTGAAATAAGACAGTATCAAATGTAGCCATTGAGGATGGTGGTGATCTTTGAAGGAAGAAGCTAAGTTATTGACACATTTACAACACATTGACCTGCCCAAAGATCACAAGTCTATGCTTTTGTTTCACTTTTCTTTTTTTGAAGCAACCTGGGTATGCTGCATTTGAGCGACTGATTCTTTTTTAACTTTGGGCACAAATACTCAAATGTGGAAATCCAGCGACATTCATGTTTTCAGCAGGCTTTGCTGTTTTAGTCTCAATTCAAAAAAGAAAATACTTTTTTTTGTCAGGGATCCATAGTTCACATTCTTTTCCCAGAGTTTAATTAAAAATGAAAAGCTCAAAGTGCTCGAGTCATTCAGCCACTCTTCAGTCACACTGCTAATTCTTTTGAGTGTCCTTGAGATAGCTGACTGACTGTATACGTTTCCTTCTTATTCATGTCCTGTCATTTGGATGTGGGAGATTGTGGAGACACTCGCACACATCTGGTTGTGACTGTAAAACAGAGGGCTGACCCTGAGCCAAATTAAAACTGGGAAGACAATCATGTGGAGGTCTTTGGGAGGCCTTGCTCTAAACCCAGACTTCCTCTGGAGAGTTTGCAAAATGAGTCCAACTCGATGGAGCTTAAAACAATCTGTGAGGGGAGAATGGGTGGAAATCCCAAAGCAGGACGTGCCATGTTGTTGCACACGTTTCCAAGAAGCCTTGAAGCTGAACTAGCTGTCAAAGATGAAGGGGAGTCAGAAAAGAGAGATGAATTTTGATTTCAATAAATTAAAAACCTGAAAAAAGAAACATATTCCACTTTAGTATTACCAGAGGGCTGAAACTATGTGAAGGTGCTGTAAATGAACTCTCTGCAGGCGGTGGATACCCACAACTCCATTGGGACAGAGCAACACGGATCCGCCATGACACACAAAGCACGGCGGCATAAATCAATGATCAATCAACAGCAGAGAACAGTGTGACATTGTGGTGTTATTAGTGAATATGCTGGAGGATATTCTGCTTATTGAAAGCATGTTTTCTTTTATTATACAGGAGAAGTGTAGATTTCCATTTCCGAAGATGACGCATCCTGTCAGTACCACAGTCTAAATTTGTATCAATAAATCAGACTTCATATTTATAGGCATTTACTACAGGTTAGTGAAGTTCTAAGCAGTTTGTTTTCTTTCACAGGGGCTCCATCCAGAGTCAGTTAATGAGATGGTCGTTTGTAGACCAATATTGTGTTACGTCAGGTGTTAAATCAACCTTATATCCATAGGATGTGATTGTCCATCCATTTCATCCATCCATTATCTTCCGCTTATCCAGGGCCGGGTCGCGGTGGTAGCTGGCTCAGCAAGGTGACCCAGGCGTCCCTCTCCCCAGCAACATTTTCTAGTTCCTCCTGGGGGACTCCGAGGCGTTCCCAGGCCAGACGGGATATATAATCCCTCCAGCAAACTCTGGGTCTGCCCCGCGGTCTTCTCCCAGTTGGACGTGCCCGGAAAACCTCCAAAGGGAGGCACCCAGGAGGCATCCATGATCTTATTAATATGCTGCAAATTTAAGTGGTTTTTTGTATTTCTCTAATTTTGTACTGTATTTTTTGAGCTATCTGCCACTGTAATAATTTCCTTGGGGATTAATAAAGATCGATCTTATCTTAAATATAAATATATATATATATATACACATTATTTGATTTACTCACGGAAATAGAAAAACCAACATCTGGTACGTGATTATCCATCCAACACATTTAATATTTTATGCAGTTAATCAGAAATCCTTTCAACTGTGATAATGGTAAAATTTAAATGATAAGAAACTGCCTGACTCACTGACAAGACTCAAAAAAGGACCCAAGAGCACGACTCAAAATTCAGAAAATCAAAAAGGTTTATTTTAACAAGGAAGTCCACGAAAATTCAAAAGAAACACAAAGTACAACATAAAATTGCTGCTAAGCAGAAAAACTAAGATTAGGTTTGGAAAAACAAAAAATCACAGCAATGCTGGAAAAAAGGCTTGACCAAAGTACAAACAAAAAATCACAGCTAAGCTGGAACTAAAGACAAGAGCACAGACCACACTAAGACAAATGAAGCTTACTTGGACGAGAGGGATCAGGACGAGACTAGAGACAAGGCGATCTGACACAGGACACAGGTAGACACTGACTAAAAATACATGAGGAAATGGGAAACAGGTGGACACAATCAGGGGTGGAGCAGACAATCACACTGACGAGGAAACACCAGGGCAGGAAGTAAAGTTTCTGAAACGAGAGAGGACAGTTACTACAAAATAAAAGCGGACATGACAAACATGGAGGACAGGACTAAAAACATAAAACTTAACATAACCGACGAGACATGACACTCACACAGTGGACTGATGAAAAGTTAACATGATTGTGCGGAGGTTAGGCTCCATTTCTCACTTGGAGTTGTTCCCGTAGTTTGCTTCAATAGGAGCACTAACTTCTGATGAAGAGGAGAAGCCTCTTGTTATATCTCGTCCTGCTCCTTTGGTCATATGTTGCATTTATATATCATTGTTTTCTGTTTAATTTTGTATTACTCACTTCTCCTCTCATTTCTAACACTCACTTCCTGCCCTTTTGTGTTTTCGCCTGTGTGATTATCTGCCCCGCCTTGATTGGTGTCTCCTGTGCCTGACCTTTGCAGTGTGTTTGGTTTGTGTGTTTCTGTCTCCCTGCGCAAGATTGTCTTTGAACCTTGTGCCAAGTTTTCCAGCCATCCCCAATGTTCAACCCAAGTATTTGTGGATTTTCTGAATGCACCTTGGATTTTTTTTTCCTGCATTAGACTGATTTTCTGGTTCCTACCCTTGAGGGAAGCTCTGCAGTCCAGTCTGCTTTACGGTTCTCTCCTCTGAGTTTCTGTTTCCATGTTTGCACAGTGCATCACAACCAAGCGGCAACCTCCGGTGTTGAAAAATGAAGCCAATGCGGAAGGGCAAAAAACTGCAGTTCCTCGAGTGTCCACTTGAGGCTCCAGAAAACAAGAAATAACACTACAGCGGATTGGAAAATGCTAATTTTTACAGCTGAAATAAACATGTTTACAGCCTGGTACAAAAAAAACGTTTTGTTATAAATAGCTAATTTTATTGTTCAAAATAACTGTACGGGGGTGAATTTTATTATAACACAGCCGTTTTAATTATATTAAGCCTTAAATCATAGGGGCCGGATCATTTGATTGACAGGTGGATCCTGCTGGCTGTCTGCTAGACGTCAATACAGACACACAGTCACTGAACTTAACTTCACCTGTTTGTGTTGTTGGAGACTTTTGGGGATTTTTTCATTCAAAATTTGGACAAATAATCTCTCTGTGGGATTTATGGAACTTTATGGCCGTGCAAGAAGTCTGAGCTCCAGCTTTTTAGTGAGTTAAATGTTAGTGTTACTGTATTGAAATATTTTTAGCACTAAGTAGCAGGTATACTGTGCTCGCTTTAGCTGCTTGTTAGCCTGTGCAGTGTTTATCAAACATTTATTTAATCGTCGGCCAGTAAAAAGAAGACAGGAGTTGTTGGCTTTTCCCCGGAGAGATTACAGCAGACCGTAGTGATGAAGAGACCGGTTATTTTACATTTCCCGTTACGTGTTGGCTCCCCGCGATCTCACCAGGTGAGCGAGCAGCGAGACTGCTACTACTTTACTCTGAAAACTAAACACCTGCAGTCAGTCACCGTCACAAACAGAATCTCCTCTGTGGGAAACAAGAAGTTAAACAAGCTTATTCATTATTTATACAGTCTATAGCTAATGACCGCTAGCTACGCTGACGAGCATATAGCCTAGCTTCATAGCCATAGCTGGCTGATTCGTACGGTCCGTCCATAGTCCTCAGGCATTGGCTTCAGCTCGTTCACGCTCCGCCTCTTTGCCTGCCTCTGGATTAGTGAGCTCTGGAATTTCCAATATGGCGACTGCCAGCGCCAGCACAATTCGGGCTTCAAAACACTTCTTCAGATACCAATGGGTGACGTCTCTGAGACTACGTCCATTATTTGTACAGTCTATGATCACAACACTTAGAAAAAACATTTACACCATCAGATATGAAAGCCAACCGTTTATTTTACTTTTGTTTCTCCAAAATGATTTAGTATTTAAAAACTTAACCTATCATTTTATATTAGTGCACAATGATCAAATGTTATTCAAGCTGAAGCTTCATCATGCAGCTAACCATGGGATATCCTATCCTCTTTTTCTTAGCTATGTTATCCACCTCAGTTAGCAGTGAACATGTAATGAAATTCTATAGACCGGTTTGTGATTTATTAAAATCTAGCATAAAATTATATATAATATATAATTATATAAAGTTATATAAGGGAGAAGTCCCAGTTGTCTCATGTAATGGATAATGTTGTTAGCATTACGTTGCGTATCTTCACAGTATTTTAATGGGTTTTAAAAACAATAGGAGCTTATGACTCCGAGGGGCTCAGGAGAGGACTCTGCATGTGGTTCAGGGAGTTAGATGTCTTCATGGCAATACAGGGAGAAAGTACGCTCCTACTATCTTTTAAGGCAGGATGAGGGAGGTTTAACTGACTGACATCTCGAAGCTGGTCAAATCCTCATATCAGCCACAGCGACATCTGGTTTTATTGAAAAGCTGGTGTGAAAAGAACAGCACATATTGTGTGGGAACCAGTCAAAGCACTTCCTGTTCTGAACGTTTTTGTCCTCAGGCGTGAATTTTGGATGCTATGGTCTGTTGCTCATTCTGGCCTGCGTGACTTCAGCTATAGTCCTGCTCATATGAGTGGAAAGAAATGGCAAAGATCAGAAGCTTGCATAGGTGATGAACAGGATGTATGGTGCTGCAGCTGCGTGTACACTCTCCCTGATAGTGATATTTTGGTTTGTGGAGGCAGGGATTAGCTGCAAGGTTGACTGGGGACCTCAGCTGTTGTTCAGGCCTCTGATTCATCCTCTTCCCTGCAGCTATGGCCTTGACCTGTCTTTGTCTTCACTAGGTTGCGCCAACAAACTCGCTCAATTATGCCTGTAAGTACTTCAGACAGGATCATATTGTTTTGTTCACGAATAAACTCCTACAGTTATTGCCTCGAATTCGGCACACATGGATTCAAAAATGACAAAAATGCATTTATTAGGTTTTACAGGGGTCATTGTCACATACATCAATGCATGTTTTTTTCCCCTTGGAGTAAAGGCCAATGACTGTGCAGTGTTGTATCCAGGTGAGTCTGGCTTAAATGACTATGGGTGCTTTCACACCTAAAGTCAATTTGTTTGGTCCGAAGCAGAGACCAAATTGTTACAATGTTGCGTTTTGCCCAAAGTTTTTCCACTTTAATGTTACAATTTCATTTAGCAGGCCCTTTTGTCCAAAGCGATGTACATCTGAGAGTTAATACAACACAATAAATGATCAAGACAGGAGGGAACGAAGTCAGTAAGTGCCAACAAACAGCTTCAAGTGCGATCGGACACTGGTGCTGACAGAAAGTGTATAGGGCATTTTTTTCTAAAATAATAATAATCATCATCATCAACAAGATCAGTATAGTCATCATCATCATGAAAATCCTAGTCAGCATAAACTTCATCCTCAATGTCATCATCAATAGCATCACCATCATTAAGGTCAGAGGTAGTCATAAAGAGCTGGGTCTTTAGCTTCTTCTTAAAGGTGAAAGGGGCTCTGTGGACCGAGTGGAGTTTGGTAGCTCGTTCCACCACCTAGGGACTACAGAGGAGAAGAGTCTAGTTAGCGACCTAGGGCCCTGTTGTGATGGGAGTAACAGGCGCCTATCATCGGCAGAGCGTAGTGGGCGGGATGGAGTGTAGACCTGGATGAGGGCGTTCAGGTAGGCAGGAGGCTTTTTTGTTGCTGTTTTATAAGCGAGCAACAGGGTTTTAAATTTGATGCGAGCGGCGACTGGGAGCCAGTGGAAGGATATGAGCAGTGGAGTGACATGTTGTTTTGGGTTGATTGAAGACCAGTCGAGCTGCTGCTTTATGGATCATCTGCAGAGGTTTGAATGTGCATGCAGGAAGGCCTGCCAGTAGGGAGTTGCAGTAGTCAATGTGTGATATCACGAGAGCCTGTACCAGCAGTTGTGTTGCATGCTCTGACAGGTAGGGTCTGATCTTCCTGATGTTGTACGGGCCAAATAGACATGACCGAGCAATCGATTGATTCCCATTTTTTTTTAAACAGTTTGAATACCTCCATGTTCTGTGAAACTCTTTGCTTAGCCCATATTTCTATTTCCTCGTCGCTCCCCCATGTCTGTCCTTTACTCATCTTGCTGGCTGCTTGACGTCTCTGCCAGTGTCAGCACCCGTTATCAACCCACAATGCACAGGTTTTTTGGTTTGCTTCCTGTATTTGTCTTACTTTTAGTCCGTTTATGTTCACTCTTGAATCGGTAGATTGGTCCGCACCAGAGTTTGAATGCGTGTTCACACCTGTCCAAAGGACCAGACTTTCAGAGTAAAATCACTATTTTGTTATCCTTAAAGTTCCCATGAAATCAAAATACATTCAAGTACTTGCCAGTACTTGTCCAACAATGATGGCATAAAGTAATCTCAATGATACACAGTCTTTTAAATGAAACATGTACATTTTAGAATCAAACAGCACTTCAGTATCCATTAATGGTTCATGGATTTTGGAGAGAAGAAGAGGAAATGTTAGAGAAGATACTGAGGCTGACTCACTAAAACATGTAGAAAAGCTCAAGGACAAAGGAAGGCAGGGAGGCTGTCAACCAAAACTGCTATTAACAAAAAGAGACGTGGGGCACAATTCAAAGAACAAGATCACTAAAAGATGCTTTGATTTTGTCGGCTCTGACAGAAAGTCAGAAGTCATCAGAGATGGATTTTGTCTTTTGAGAATCTGCCGAGAGAAACAGAATGAAGGCGGATTTCTGAGGTTATTCAATCTAAAACTATTTTGAATCAAGTGTTCGCTCAGTGCTGTGCATTACAGTATGTACAGTACAGTTTAGCTGATATTATGCTTTCATGCTTTTCACTGTAGTGGGAGAACATTGAGTGTTCATATGTGGCAGTTTGTGAAATAATCATCTTATTACAATGTTGTACCCGGACATGATTTTCCCTTTTACCTTATTGTGACTTAACTTCTGTTTTAGTTTAGTTTCCTTAATGACCTGTATTTTGTCTGAACCCACAATATTTTTTTCTAAACATAAACAAGTAGTATTTGTGACAAAAGCAAAAACTGATTGAATAGCTTGAGGAAAAGACGCATGGGATTAGATATTCAATGTTGGCTTCTGGTTTCATAAGGGACACTGTCTTTCTGGCAGAAAGCTCTAAAGGCTGCTGGGGACACAATTCACCAAAGGGTTTCAGCTTTGACTCTTGCTTTCGTCGAGGACTCAAACTTTGGTCCTGTAAGTCCTGTGTTGGGTTTTCCATCCATCACCTTCAACCGCCACATCAGAGGTTTTTCTGGAAATATATCCTACATCAGCTACCTTCCAAAATACTTTCATGTAAGAGACGCAAAATAATCCACTTGAGATACATACTATAAAATTTTGAGGTGACCAATGAAACTGTGAATATGTGTCAATGTACTATTCTATGTCTTCATCATGTATTGTACAGTTGTAGTGAGGCCGGGGATATACTTGCTGCTTGGCCTTGCATTCGCGTACACAACCGGCTGCGTTGTGACCATAATCGTTCACATACTTGTCTCTGCACTATGCGTGTTACTGGAGGATACCACTAGGGGGCACACCTTAGAGCTCAGGCCGTATGCAAATACCTTATGTGTGGTATGTAAACAACAGATATGGCAATACTCGAGGAGATTACTCAAGGTAATTCTGAGATCACAGCAGAAAAAGCAAAAGCTTTTGTGTCACCCCCACTCCATTTCTCCAACATGTTCTTCCGTGCACGGACGCAATGGTCCCGGACTTGTTTATATTTAGTTTTGCAGGTTTCCACGTCAACTTATAAAATGGAACTTATCTGTCTCCAGGCATGTTTGTCGCTGGGCAGTGGCACTGACACATCGTACAGATGTGGATAATTGCAGACTTGATCTATCTGCTCTTCTTCAAAACTTTTCATGCCATTGTTGGTCCTGCTGCTGTGTTGACCCTGTCACATCCCTTCTGCCTCTACACTGCCACAACCAGTCATGTGCATGCTGCATCACACGTACGTGTAGCGTTAATTTTTGAAGATGTGGGGTCCGTTTCACAAAGCAGGTTCAACAAACTCTGAGTCTAACCCTGAACTCTGACTTGATCTACTCTGAGATAGGAAACTCTGAGTTTTCGGTTCCAGAACAGCTGATCAGAGTTAGTTCAATCAACTCTGAGTAGGTTCAGCCAGAGTTAAGTGCGTGCATGCTGACTATAAAAAGCCAGCATTAATGGAGCCCCGACACCACGATTCACCATGGCAACGGTACACAAAAAGAGGTCCTCCTACGTCACACCAGTGGAGCTCGAAACCCTCACGCGAATACGAGCATGTTTTTAGAAAAATAAAGTAACACGGCTGCAGCTGCAAAAGAGAGAGAAGCGGCGTGGGAACAAACTGCTGCTCGAGTAAATGTGCAAGTTTGAACTGGTCTATTTATTTAATACTTAATCACGACAGGAAGCTAAAATTTATATTAATTTAGGAGTAATGCAGCGGGAGAAAAAAACTTACATGGAAGCGCTTCATTCATATTTTAAATATTAAACTAATGAAATATCATTCAGTGGCTGTTTTAATGTGCATTAGCTTTATCCCTAACATGATGCTGACTTCACATACATTATAATTCATGTTGATTAAACTGAATGTGTTAGTTTAAAAAATAATCTTCTTCTTTTAATTCGGTAACCGCTCAAACACACGCGTGAGACGGGCTGAATGAATGAGGAAGTCGAATGAGGGTTTTTTGTATTTTAGAGGGAGGAGACGGAGCGAAACTCTGAGTTTCCTGAAGAAAACCTGCTCGCGACCAGGTTAGGTTCATAGAGTCTGTTACTACGGTAACTGACCGAGAGCTTAAATTACCTCTCTCTGTGAAACAGGCTAGAGTTACCCCTCTTTCTCTGGTTTGAGTTACCTCCCTTTGTGAAACGGAAAACTCAGAGTTTCCCTCATTTCAGGGTTAACAGACTCAGAGTTTTCACTAAACCTGCTTTGTGAAACGGACCCCTGCACAACCAACGGGCCAAACAGACGCAGGGAACGTGTGGCAGCCATCATGCGTACGCATTGTTAAAAGCAAGTATCTCCAGCTTTACAAGGATGCTAATGGATATTGTTTTCACAGTTGTGAGCCCTGAATGCAGATCCACTGTGTTCTCATACTTAACTCTGAAGACTGAAACAAATAGATGTCTTTAGATTGATGCTCTGATAACACTATTTGGTAATTTTGAAATTGATTTGTGAAGCTGTTAATCCAAAACAACTTAAATAGGATTTAGCTTTGTGTACACAGTAGTGAAAAAATGTGACTTTCCTCTGCAAAACATGTCAAAAGAAAGTGATCCATCAGTGTGTGTAGAAGAAGTTCCTGTCTGCAGAGACCAGCGCATATTGACTTTGTTACAGCTGATAGATGTCCACATCTTTGTTCTACAGTCGTCTTGGTGACAAAGCAGAATGGAGATTGTGAGACATGAAACAGCAGCATAATCCAGTAATTTTTAAACTTTTATGAATAAAGTTATGTATTATTGCATGCTGCCAGAAACTAGAGGCCCAATCCTCATGAGAACAAGACTTAGATTGAATACAAAGTCCACTAAAATGAATATTTGTTTTGGTATTCATCCAGTTGTGCTGTATCGATAAAAGCAAAATCACTTTTGATCCTTTGTTCCTTCTGACTTTGTTCTGAGCAAGACACAAGGAAGGACTTTAATTATCTCTTCAGTGAAGAAATAGAGTTACATCCTGTAAAAGGAGTATTGTTGGTGTTCACATCATGCTGTGAGATGAGGTTATCACTCCAGGCTCAACGTGCTGTCATACAATTTATAAAAGCTATCCTGCAAAACACTTTTGTTGAACCTCACCTGGATGGAATGATCAAAAATAGAACAAAATCTCCTCAGTACCTCGGAATCAGCAGTGATGTAGTCACACGAGTGGCTTTCTTTGTGGAAGTGGAACATATTTAAACACCCAAAAGCTTGAGGCAAAAATTTGCATTAATATCTCACAGACCTGACACTGGAGTGCATCTGCCGCCATTCATTTAGAAAACACAAAGAGGTAACAGGCAGCTTGACTGACACCACAGTCACCAGACCTGCCCTGATTTTTTGCTCCTTTCAAAGCTCTGCTCTGATAACAAGGTTACTCTGGCAGGAGCCCGGGATCTAACACATACAGATATTGATGTCATTGTGCTGAGGCTGTATCAGTCCCTATCAGATCTGACAGCAGTGGCTCTGCATATTCCAGTTTATTAAGAAGGGGGCAAAAATAGTTTCCTGTATTTCTACATCTTCTTTTGGTCTGGTTAGGCTAAGGCAGACTGATACAGCTATAAAACACTGCTAATGATTGTAAGTTAATTATTCACACCCATATATGATATGTGTCGATCCTTTAGGGAAGGACCTTTTCTTTAAACTTGCCAAATGATGGGTTTTGGATCTTGTTCAACTTCCTGGCAGCAACATTTCCACTCCCAACCTGTTAAATACAACAGCTTGGTCCGTGGCCCAATGCTTCAAAATACAACGCTGTATCAGTCTGGCATCATTTATGGACGCTGTCCTCAACAGTGTGTTCAACTGTTTTCCAATGAAATTAGCTAGCTCTAGGTCCAAAAGTCGCTAGAAGTCGCCAGATGACGTCCTACGCGAATTTGCATATTGGTCATCACGTACTCATTTGCATAACGTAAAGCATGTCTCTGGACTGTGAGAGGAAGCCAGAGTACTCAGAGAGAACCCATGCATGCTCCACATAGAGAGGCCCCCTACATCCAAACCGTGATTCTGACCAGAAACTTTCTAGCTGTAAGGCAACAGTGCTAACCACTGTGCAGCCATGTCCATATATATGAAATGATTATTTTTTATTAAAATGTCACAGGCTAATAAACTGTAGTTTGCACCTACCTTTTCTGCATTAGGTCAATAGCAAAATGCACGATTCTCGCTCATTTGGAGTCGTGTTCCTGGCCCCGTGAAAAATGAAAGTCCAAAACTCATTCACTTGCAACTTTTGGTCTCCACCAATTTATAAATACATATAAGGCTGTTAGATATTTGCCTTGTGCGTGGACTGGGTTTATCATAGGCTTTCTGATACCAAAGCAGTAAAGTCAGCTGTAAAATCAAAACCAAGCACGGACAGAGTGACAATAACATCACGTCAAAGTCAGAACAAATGATTGGCAACGTGATTTCACACTTAACCAGTTTATGGACATTTTTGCAATCTCTCAATCAAATGATACCGTGACTATATACCACAATAGTATCTACCATATGCTGAACCTCCAGTAAGGTCAAAAAATAGGTCACACAAGCAGCCATCAATCAATACATTGTAAAATCATCCGTTTGAAAAAAAAGACAAGTGAATTGTGAATACATCAGACTTTAAAATGCCCAGAGTTATGCATTAAGGAGGATTTGTAGATATTGTTTAATGCATAAATCTAAAATCCTTAAACCATATAAAATAAAACAAACTAACAAAATAAAAGCCAAAAACAAATGATAGCTTACACTGTTGTTCATGATCATATGCACAAATCAACTTGTTCCTGTTGATGGGGGTTTTAAACAAATTGGTTAAAAATTCTTGACATCAATACTTTTAATGTTCGTTCGTTTGGGATGGAAAGGGTTACAATAACCCCTCACTTTATAGTTTAACAGGCATCTGTATCTCACCTGTTTTGTGTTTTTTACAAACCCCGAAAAAAAGTCACATACTGTGACAGTCTGCAGCCGACTGGTTCACCATCATTACAGCACAAAACTTTACATGTGAGTACATCAAAAGCATTCCCACGTACATCAATCTCATCCCTGTGGTTTTGTCTTCATCACACTTCTTCATAGGTATGCACAGAAGTGACCTGGACAATAGCAGAACATCACATTATCAATCACTTGTGCTTTATATTCTTGTCACTGGAAATTTCTGTACGAGGCAGACTAAAAAAAGATCCTTTGAAAATGCATCCAATGACCACAGAACACAACAATCAGTTCTGCAGTCGTCAGAGCAGTGTCTGCCAGTTATCTTGGGGCAAAGTAGGTTAAAAGCACACATTCAGAACACCTGAAAAAAGCTTCATAGCAGCTGCACGGACCGTTTATTAAGGTGGGCTTTTTTTTATCTTCTGTTGTTCATGAAATATGTCATTTGTGGATTGGATATGGACTGGAGCAGTGTACATGCTTTGAAGTTTAAAATGTCAAAAGAATGCCTGGTGTATTTTTGGTTTGAATCAAGGATCTTAATTCTTCACTATTTCATTTAAAACACTCAGGTACAACCAATAATGGACTGAAGGAGTATGTTTGCATATAACCTTGATCATAAGGTTAATATATATATATATATTAAATGTAAAGAAGTTAAAGGACTGTACCACTGTTTGTAAAAACTATCTGTCATATGAATTTATCCATCTCAAAGATCACTTTGTCTGTATTAACTGTGCATCAGTCTTCAATTTACCACTTTACAAAAGCATAACTTCAACACTTATTTTGAGTGGTTGCATTGTGCGAGAATGGTTAAACTTCACAACAAGATTCAAGTTTACTGTCATGTATTCCCCATACACTTGTCATCTTAAAGCCTAGAGAATGAAATTATCCACGGTTGCTGAGAGTGCATGTGCGCACTGCGTAATTAGAATTATTGTCAGGAGAAGGAGCAGAAGTGTTTTCTGAAGAAAGTCAAAATTGTCACACAGTAATGTTCTGCATAGTGCATATCAAATCTAATGAAACCTAATAGGCTCATTGTCATGCCCTTAATGGCATACTCATTATAGTACCATAGCAAATTTTAATGGAGAAAAAAAAGGGAAAATTCAAATATGGTCAAAAATGTCCCTACTAATTTGAAAGGAAAAATCAAGTCAATTATGACAAGGATCTAACCATGCGCACAACGTAGGTTATTCAGATAAGTAACACTAATGCAGAGGCTTTGTCAAGGCCCCCTTTGGATTCTTTTACAAATGCATGAGTAAGAATCTGTTATGTTTTAAGGTACCCTTCAGCATCTGCTTCCTGGTCCCCTAAATTGCTTTTAAGTTTAAGGTTTCTGCAAAAAAAATCTACTTAATTAAGTGTTACACACACATCAGGTTGTGAGTTAAAATAATTACGCCTTTTTTCATCATGCAAGAACGTCATGGGTGAAAGTCCAACGTTGTGTGACCCATTCATAGCCACTGACCACCAACCCAAGTGGAGTTTTATCAGTCTACTTGTTCACCTGAATCTACACTATCCAGTTGCTCTGAGTGTCTAATATTGGTGAGGAAAGGTTTACATTGGAGTTACCGATACTTTAAAGCCTTTATAGGATCTCGTGCAGACGCAGAAGGAATCCTTCAGCATCTGCATGAGAGCACGAGGGGTGTTAGGATTATCTGGGTTATATACAAATTCTAGTACATTACTTTAGTAGGTATTAACCGATGAATGAGAATGGCATGAACACACAGGCCAATGTGGTAGGCAGTGACTTTAATTAAGGACAGACTTATCACCCTTCGTCAGGTAAGCAAATTCATCTGAGTGATGATGGAACACGGCAGAATAAATAAAACCTGAGCGAAGAAGGCATCCATGTCATAGTTGAGCTTGCCTCTCACTTCAGCCTATAGCTTTCGTCATTGTTTTGACACAAAACAAATTGCCCGCAAAATGCCCAGCTGTTCACCAATCTGTAGAGTATTCTGCTAATTCAGATTCTGAAGCCACCTGTCCATTCAGCATTTTCTGATTCTCTTTCAAGGGATGAGTGTATCTGGAAGTCCTCCATGGGTTTCTCAGGATCCCTTTGATCCGTCTTTTGTCTCTCACCTTCCCCTTTACGTTTCCATCTGCTCTGCTTCTTGTTTCCATCCACATGTGCATTTAATCATTTTCATTCTTTCCTATGGACTATCTGGCTTGTCTTGACTTGTGTCTTGATTTGCTTCACTTTCTTGGCAAGACGACTACAAATAGGATGGCGATGGACACTCAAACTATCTTTCCATTGGTCCATTCTGGCCCCACTTCCAAGTTTTTAAATTTTAGTAATGAACATGCTGAAATAATTAATTGTCAAAAACACAGTTTCAGCAACCAGGCTATATGTCATGACATCACAGGTGATAAAAGTTTATAGGAAACATCAAAACAACAAAATTTGGTGTATAAGATGCACTTTTAATACATTTGTTTTCATCTAAAAATCACCTACGTATATACCGGTGCGACCAATATACTAGTATAAAATGCAGAGAGAGGTACGTTATTGTGTTATGGTATTTTACCCAGACAATGGCGCTGTCTGGTTGTTAGGTGGTGACGTCACACCTCTGCATTAAACTGTTTCTGGGTCCAAGTCGCTACATCTCCTATTTACAACATGCCGCAGTGCTCTTTTGTGTTTTCCTTGCTGTTTTAAGTGAGGAAAACACTTGATTGTTGCTAAAGCTTCGTCACGGACATGCACCATCATGATCGCCATTGCAGCCACCACCCTAACAACAATCAACGTGACCGTAGGCTGAGCTCAGCTATCACACCGCTAGATAGCAGGACAGTCGACATGGCGAAAACAGATGCTAGGCTGTAATTTGTGTGTTTTGAATGTGTTTTAAATGAAAAGAGATTGAAATAGTGTTGAAATAACTTGTATACACGTAACCTTTTTCCCTCTTTGATACCCCCCAAAACAGACTGTGTCTTATATTCCGGTGCGACTTATAGTCCAGATTTTACGGTAAGTGTTTACAGCAAAACTAAATAACTCTTATTGGTGGTGTTTTTAGTGACTGTATGCATTTTCAGAGATAGGTTGCACAAGAAATATATTCAGAGGATTACCATTTATTATTAAAAGCCAGAGCATCTTTTTTCCAATTGAAGATCAAAGGACAAAATAAACCCACAAATTGAAGTTGTTATAAGCTGCAACCTGTGGAAACACCCTAACTGCTTAAATGTTTACTGGTCAACCAAAGAAAATAGCTGCCTGTGAAACTTAGTCTTTTTATAATGGTTAAATTTAATTTTGGGGACAAAATCTCAGCATCAGAGTAAGTCATTTACTAAGTTCCAACACTAAAACATGACTTTAAAAGCTAAAATCTTGACTTTCTGGTTAGTTCACTAGCATGTTGCTAATACGACCAAGGACTAACCTAGCGTTTAAATGAGAGGTACGTTTGTTGGCTAACACTGCAGTTAAATGGGTGAAGATGTTAAACAATCCGTTCAAATTGCCACTGTACAGTATTGAATATGCCGTGAAGCTGCTATGACACTGTGATTGGGTGTTTGAAAATGCAATTGGACAAGAGTATGCATTTTGAAAAACAGTGCAGGAGTTTTTTTGTACACATTTGTTCATTTTCTACACACACTACTTTGGAAATAAAAATTTGGATGCACTATGCTGTAGGACTTTGCCTGAGAAATCATGGTGTACTATCTATTATTCTGATCTGTTTGTGATGAAGGCTCTGTTACTCTGTTTTGCATACAACTGTAAAAATACAGTAAAATTCAACAATCACATTGCATTTTTTGCCTTTTTTGTCATTTACTTAAAAAAGCTTAATGGTATTGTACAGATATTGAACAGGACATGACACAATAATAATCTGAATTTACACTTCAATATTGGGCAATAAACAGTCAACTATCAACAGTTACATGTATTTTTTTTCTTTTTCCCTTTCCACATACAAAAAAAAAAGGTTTGGGGATACGCAAACTCAGTAGTTCTACCGTCATCCAATTAGTGCATGATTCAAATTTTCCCCTTGCTCCAATCGACGCCTCTCACTCTTGGTGAACCGACAGAGAGCAGACTCCGATGCAAAACCAGAAAGAGAAAATAAAGAAAACTAAGAGTGAACCAGGGGGCGCTTTTGGGTTTCCATTCTTCTTATAGGACTAATAGTCTGTTCTTCCTGTTCAATGCTGAGAGGAGCTTGAAGGTTGTTACATTTCACATCAGAACTTCACCAGGTAGAGTAAGGTTACAGTCAGCACAAGACATACGGAGGAACGGTGCAACACGGCTGCCCCGTTCACATCATGCATTGCGCCAGGACCTGCAGGGGAATAAGACAAAGTGCGCCCAATCATCAAGGCGAGCATGTTGAAACACCAGTACTAACAAGTCACTAACTATTGGATTGGACTATTTTTTCTAAATGTGCATATATTTTAATATAACATGGTCAAAACACAACAGCTCTGAGTTGAATTGCCATAACATTCACATCAGCGGCATCTGTTATGTTATTGGCCATCATTAACGAAAAACTTAATTTATGATATAAAACCTAGATTTAGCTTTAAGCTTAAACCGAGGAGGAAATGAAATTGCCCGCCAAAACAAACCAAAGCTTTGTTTAAGGGGAACTACTCCCACTGTGACTTTAACATATTAGTTACTTTCGTTATAATTTTACATCATTTTCTTACTTACCTAAACAAATCAAATATCGCTTTCTGAATCAGTTTGTTTTCAGTGTACCATTTAGTTACTATCAGATCTGAATATTGAATGAATATTGGCATGTATGCCTTTCATTCCTGCCCATAAAGATTTTGAATGTCCATTGAAGTACATATTATTGATATGTTTATAGGTAATTATTTCCTAAAATCTAATTCATCGTTTTTTGATTATTTTACAAAAAGACTAAATCTAATTTGATCTCATAATTTGATGTCTTTGGTTGTTTAGCAAAAAATGTATTTCCACATTCATAGGAATATACATTTTGTGTCCTGATGTTTACACAGATGTTTATTATTACTCATTATTTGGCTATTGTATTACATATCTTTTTATAATTGTAATCCTTTCATTATTGGAATAATATGCAAATAACGTGAAAACAGTCAGATTTACTGCTATTGTAGTGGTTATGTAGTTTAAGCATTTAAAGGGAATCATGTGGTTCACTCGAATTCAATATGGCTTAGCTCCTCAGCTAATTAAGAGCTTTACATATGTGCAGCAATTACCATGGAAACTAATGAAAAGGTTAAGCAATGAATAACCTACAGCTGGTGGCCTTCATATAAGAATTGATTTTTGTGTGTTTTGTATGAATGTGCACAGCAAACGAAAATAACACCTTCATTAACATCAGTATGCTTTTTTCTACTCAGCACTTATGTTCTTACCGTAAAGGATTATGCTGGCGTTAGTTATTCCCATGGTGTTCATGGCAACACAAGTGTAGTTTCCATAGTCTTCTTCCGATACGTTGAAAAAGACGAGCATCGACTGTTTGCCTTGATTCTCTATCTTAACCCCATTTAGTCCGTTGAAGAGCCTGTAAGAGAGAAGGGAGCAGCTTTTCAACACTTCTGCTGCTGAGCAGTCAAGAAAAAAATCTGTTCCTATACTTCATCCTGTGCTGACATTGTGTGTCATCTCTTAGCTCTTAGCTCCATAGGCTATATGAAATAGACATAGCCTTTTGACTTCAAAAGTGAAGCTCCTGTGAACAGTGAAGTTCCTCATATCTGACCTAACTTCTCACTTGCTTTATTACCTCAGAAAACATTTCCCTTATGAATGGTCTCAGTCGCTAGATTCAAGTCTCTCAAATCTCATTCAATACAGCATGATGTTTATGTCGTAAATATGGTCCAATTTAGAGTCACACAGATGAAGGTATGATATAGGGCTTGGTTACCATGTGAGACACTCTCAGTAGTCAACTGTTCATACCATGCTAATTAATTATATATATATATATATAGATATGTATATCTATATATATATATATATATATATATAGATATATATATAGATATGTATATGTATATTTAAAATTGTCCCAACACCTCACTTAACAAGCTAGCATTAGCTGATTTAGTGTTTGCTAATCCCTTGCTCCTCTCCATCTCCACCTCCTCAACCAAATAAGGTCACTCCTGGCTGCAAAAAAACCAACAAGGCAGCGGCCCAAATGCACAGCTTGAGGCTTCAAAACCGTATTCGCCTAACCAATTGGCAGCATCACGACTTTGTTTACTTCTTATAGTACAGACACATTAAGTTTATACCCACATGAAATTCTAATTTATTTCACACGTGTGGGCTTTGATAAGGAAACGTTGTTCATATAACAGCCAAAACATGTTTCAGTGCTCAGCAGCCCTTCTTTTTCACTCATTGCATTTCCTTTTCCTCTGCTACCGCTGTAACAGTGCAAAATGGACCCAGCTTATATCAGCTCTGGGGCTGCTCCTAAACATTTTCCATTCTTCTGCGTTGAGTTGGAAGAACATTTACCATGATATCCTCTAAATCTCAGAGACCCCACCCCACTGACATAAACCAATTACAGTGTAAAAATAGGAATAGCTGCCTTTGGTGTCGTTGCCCCTTTAGCAGATGATTTGACTTTTTCATAAAAAAACTATGCTTATTCATAATGGGATTAAAACCTAATACTTTGCTCATGGAGTGAAGGACATTACATCAAAAGCAAAATATTATTTTAAACAAGGCTATGTGTGCTTTCACACATTTCACTTATCAACAGATATGATGCAGTCTGACTTATTTCAAATAAACCACAATTCTGCTGTAAGTTCACACCCTACAGCAGAATTGTGGGTCTTTGTGCGTTTGTAATGCTGACTTCAAACAATTACATGCCTGTAGATATCACAGAGTTCAGATAAGAAACTTGCCTGCGGTCTTCTTTGTACCACTCAAAATCTGCCCTCGGGACAGCAGAGGCTTCACACTGCAGGACTCCTCTCTGCCCAACTGGAGTTCCCGTGCTCCCCGCCTTAGATATGAAGGGAGGATCTATACAACATAATAAGAAAAGAGTTTTAGAATGGCGTCACACTGTATAGAGGATATAACCAAATTGCCTGGTGTGTCATACTTTCTTTAACTGTACATTTTGAGGAATAACAGTAACATTTTCTTTCTTTGTTTTTTTTGTTGAATCTTCACCCAACCTTGAAAAGCTTTACATCTTCTGAATACAAAAGCTTATCAGAAAAATAAAACAGAAGAAAGTAGTGTAAAATCAGATTCTATTTGATGTTACATGTAAGAAACACTTGTAGGCTTTGTTATGTCCCTGTTAAGTGTGCTTTGTTTTTCCCTTACAGTTGACGGTGATTTGCACTGTCCTGACATCAGGGTTTGAGATGTCATTAGAAGCAATGCATTCATACGATCCCGACTGCTCTTTGGTGATGCCTCTCAGCTCCAGATGTTCCCCCTCCGTCATGAATTTATGAGTGCCTGTAGAGCAGAAAAGCAGCACAGAGGAAGAAGTACATCAGTCAATTAGTCCTATTGGTAAATACATTGCCCTCACGCTGAAGTGGTTATTTTAACCTACAGTATGTATGCTTACATAAATCTGAGGACTGTGCCAGAAGTCTTTCACTCCTGCTCGAAATATGGCTCTACTGTTGTTGATGGATGTACTTGAAATTATTGAATGGGTTGCCATGAAAATGTGTCTATATACAGTGGCTGTCCACAAAGGAGGAAGTCTACTGTCTTTCATAACCCTGTGATTTTTCAACTAGCAGGACAAGCAGGTTTCTCTCCCAGTTATTTGGTTTATGACTAAATACCTGTAAAACTCATGACATTTCCATCAGCCTCTGCTATACTTTGTCTTTAACCCTTATCATACCAACATACTGTGGCTCAGTGGTAGAGTTGGTTGTCTTTCAATGGAAAGGTTGGTGGTTCGATCCCCAGCTCCTTGGGCAAGACACTGCACCCCAAATTTCTCTACGCCATCAGTGTGTGAAAGTGATGACTGATAGACAGTTGGGCACTTTACATAGCAGCCTCTGCCATCAGTGTGTGAATGGGTGAATGTGACATGTAGTGTAAAAGCAGCTTTGATTGGTCCAAAGACTACAAAAGCACTTTATAAGTAGAGTCCATTTACCATTTTTCCGTACAACATATACGGCCCTAAAATAAACCTCTAAATAATAATAATAATAATGGACTCATTTCTTCTCAAAAGATTATTAGTTACAGATTTCATGTCATCTGAAGCAAGAAAAAAACCCTGTATTTTTGTAAAGTTACTGCTTATTTACATATTGTGTAAAATGTGATATTGTATAAAAGCCTAACCCTGATTGTGAGTTTTATGTTATGTGAGAAACAATGTTAAAACATGAAAATAAAAGGCACATACATAATTGTATGCTTTTGAGTGGGGTCCCTTAAGACCCAAGTACACAAAAAAAAAAAAAAGTATTAATAAAGAAGACCAAAAACA
Source organism: Semicossyphus pulcher (assembly GCF_022749685.1). Classification (NCBI taxonomy): domain Eukaryota; kingdom Metazoa; phylum Chordata; class Actinopteri; order Labriformes; family Labridae; genus Semicossyphus; species Semicossyphus pulcher. The sequence continues at coordinate 30,322,621 of NW_027211604.1, read as the reverse complement.
AAAATATGTAGTCATTGGGAACAAATTAATTAGAAGTGTGTGAGATATGAAAAAGTATACCTCTGGGGTCTGCAGGGACCTACATTGGCAGGATTAGGGTTGATGGTTATTAGCAAAATAAGATTCATAAGAATATAAATACTGCCTGTAAATCCTTTATCTGTAAAGCATTCCAACTTCTTCATTGTGAGCATTTAGTTTGAAATGTAGAGGACACTGGTTGATCAAATCTACCATTATGATTACACTACTAGTTACATACAAGTTGTTAGATATGATGATGCGTAGACTCTAAAATTAGGAAAACCTCAGAATTATCTCTGTCAAATATTTTAATGTGTGAAGAGTTAAGAAGAAATTCAAACTACAATAGCAGTCTGTCCCCAAAATGTCCGCTCTCTACAGATGTCTTTATAAGGCAATGCCTGCTCAGGGCATGCACTCATTACACAAAGAAAATACACTAATTGCAGCAAAACAAGCCCACTTAAGTCACACCACAAATTACCCCTGACACCAGCAATGTTAAAAGCATGTTCTGGTGACAGAGAGAACTTAAGCTTTGCTGCGTGGGTGGGAAAATGGATCGGAGCACTAATCCCAATCAGTAGAAAAGTCAATCCAGCAACATCTACATCAGCATAATATCATCATGTTTTCTAAATCCTCAGCTGCAGACACTGTTACAGATGGTTGTGGATTCACTGAAAAGGTTGTTGGCTAAGGATAATCAGCTTTTTGCATGTAACCAGGGAACTGCTACTGTAGGTAATAGAACACGTTCATCATAAATAACTTAGTAAGGCTGACAACGGGTGACAAAATCCTGTTGCTCTGGTTCATTGATAACAAAGGGCGGAAGGAAGTTTACTATCAAATTATAACCCAATTACCTCATTGGCTGTGTTATATACTGGATTATTTCTTTCTTGCATATTTGTTAGTATACGATGCCTAGAAACCAAACAATTGAAAGACAAATTCTTCATCCTCTGTAAAAAGTGAAAGGTATACTAACCAATAAATGTCTTTCCAACAGGGATCTGACTTAATTCTTTGTTGATGATAACTGATACAAACTTGGTACTGGGTTTAGTCTGACAATTTTTATTCACACTTTCTCAGTTTAGTGCAGCCCCTTATCCCTCCCAAACTTTCAAATATAGCAGCTTGGACAGTGGCCCAATTCTTTACAATTTTACAATTTCATGGATGTACATCTGAGAGTTAATACCACACAAGCAACAATCAAGACAGGAGGAAACAAAGTCACTAAGTGCCAAAAAACAGCTTCTCCAAGGCATTTTATTTTAATATCATCATCAACAAGGTCAATATAGTCATCATCATCATCATCATCATCATCATCATCATGAGAATCCTAATCAACATCAACAACATCCTCAATGTCATCATTATCAATAACATCAATATCATTAAGTGCAGAGGTGTTCATGAAAGAGGTGATTTGTTACCTTCCTTAAAGGTGGAAAGAAACTCTGCGGATCGAATCGAATGGAGTTTTGTAACTCATTCCACCTCTGGGGGACTACAGAGGAGAAGAGTGTAGTTAGTGACTCAGGGCCCTGGTGTGATGGGAGTACCAGGCGCCTATCATTGCCAGAGCTTAGTGGGCGGGAGGGAGTGTAGACCTGGATGAGGGCGTTCGGGTAGGCAGGAGCCTTTTGTTGCTGTTTTGTAAGCGAGCAACAGGGTTTTGAATATGATGAGAGAGGCAGCTGGGAGCCAGTGGAGGGATATGAACAGTGGAGTGACATGCTGTTTTAGGTTGATTGAAGACCAGTTATGCTGCTGCATTCTGGATCATCTGCAGAGGTTTGAATGTGCATGCAGGTTGGTGAGAATGACAGGAAGAGCTGGGTATCGTCCTCATAGCAATGGTATGAGAAACCATGGGAGCGAATGATTGCACCATGGTATATATTGAAAAGAGAAGGGGACCGAGCACTGATCCTTGAGGCACCCCTGTAGATAAGCTGTGGGGTTGGGACACTTCTCCCTTTCAAGATACTCTAAAAGATCTCCCTGAGAGGTAGGACATGAACCAGTGGAGGGCAGATCCTTAGATACCAAGCTCAGAGAGAGTGGATAGGAGGGTTTGGTGGTTCACTGTGTCAAAGGCATCTGACAGATCTAGCAACAATACAGCTGAGGACTTTCCAGCTGCTCTAGCCCAATTACTGTATATATAGATGGACAACGCGTCTCCATCTGCTCCCATTGTACGTAATTGATGCCAAAATAGCCCCTGCGATAGGCACTGCCATCTTGTGATGGTGACGTCATACGGAGCCAGAGTCTGCGCAGTAGAGATCAACGAGTGAAGCGGCGGTAGCCACTTCCGCTAACCCAAACACACACTTAACTTACCTAAAAAACAGCAAGTATCCCGCATGGCGCTAAGTGATTTAGGGTGTGTTTGACGCACTTTTGCTAGTTAGATGGTGCACAATCTGGGCGCAAACCGAGGCACAAGGCGCAAAGAGGTTGGTTTAAGTCCCTGGATTATTCATCAGAGTGTTTTCGGCATAACCTGAATCAAACCAATCAGTGTCTCAGCTGTCCTTCCCTTTAAGAGCCCGGTGCGCCTGCAGTCAGGCGTGTTACTAATTACACGGCGGATTTCAGTTATTCTTCTTAGATAAACCGGACCCCGACCGGCATATTCAACTTATTTCTTTTCATTGTGTCCTTGAACATGCAGAAAAAACACAGGTTCCTGTACGAACAGAAACGAAAATGAAAAGAGTCTGTGCTGTGTACATTCATGCAAGAGGCACAGCATTAATGATTTAAATCTCCAGGCGGACAGGATCTTATGTTTATTAAAGTTCTGTTTGCTGACCATCAAAGAAAGGTTGGCTTTAAATGTTTATTTACTTATTGTTGCTGCTGGATCACATGGCTGTATTCTTGTGCGTAATGGAGACTGGACAGTGTATTAATATCAGAGGGCACGATTATCGGTGCCACAGGTAGTTATGTTTGAGTATGGTAATTAATTTACCTTTTAGTTGCGTGTGCGAATGTGTCTCAGTTTCTGCTGTATTATAGAGAGCATACATCTGAATGAGCAAGCATTATGGAGAGCTTTGTCAGTCTCAGTAGATTTTGGCCCGTGCGTGGCTCGAGCAGGAATCTCCCTAAGGTGAAGCAGGTGTGTGTGGAGGCAGCAGTGATCTTGTCCACGTCTTCCTGCACTTCTCAGCAGATAGGTGACAAACCAAAAGCAGTATCATGACTTAAGGAGTCGAGGGAAACCAAAGCTTGCAGTCTGTCCCTTAAACAACGTTTTTTCACTGTATCTGCAAACACTGCTTTTTCCTTAGGAGTAGAAGCGCTGCTGTGCGTCCTCGTGTGTGTCAAGCAGACTCGTGTTGTAAACTCGCCGATGTATGTCCATAATGCGCCCTCTAAATAGCAAACACAGATTGTGCCATAGACTTTAGACTGTAGACCAGGTTTTTGTTGGTCTAAGGCGCGGTCGCTTTCTGCGTCCTCAAGATACCAACGCGCCACTTGTTTGCCTGACCACACCTCATATCAAAACTAACACGCCCACGTACGCTAATGGTGGCGCAAGATGACTCGCAATTTACACAACGTGGGCGCTGGGCGTGAAAATGATGACTACGCCAGGTGGAAGATAGCACTGACACTTGCGCTGCTCACTGTGCGCTTTGCGCCGGGTTGATGATAGGGCCCAGACTGATTTGGATCCAACAGATTGTTTTTGGACAGGAAGTCTTCAAAATATGATGCTGAAGGTGACCATCCTTTGTAGACCTTGTCCTCTAGCTTACTCTGGTGATGTGACTTTGAAGTCAGGTGACGTGGTATGAACTGGTGAAAGTCCACTTGGGGTAGCAGTTGTTTTTGGCCTTGAATGGGTCATACAAACTGACATTTATCTGTTCATTGTTGATTTAATTAAGGAGGTTTTCTTTTTCATAAGCTAGGTAAATTAGTTAGTCATGTACACATTTACGTTTTGTAAGTTAATTCATTAAGAGGATTGGCTAAGAAGGGATTGTGAGCGCTGACAGCACCATAAAGTGTGCACAATTTGCCCCAGCTATCTGCTCTGTCTGAAGATCTTATTCATAAAGCATATTGTACTAATGATATTCAAGAGCAGACAAGCCTGTCTGTACCTTCACTCTCTGCTCTCATGCATTTACTGAGCTGCACACTGACACTGAGTTCAACTCCATCCACAGATCGAGGATGAACAGGGAAAGGAGGGGGCAGCTCTTTTAACAGTTTATTGTAGAATCCAGACTCAACAGGTGTTTTAGTTTCACTTTCTGTAAAGCAGCTTCCTTTCTTGAACCAGCCCACAGTAACAGCTCATCTAGATATAATAATCCTTGCCCTGCCCTTGGACAAAGTGTGCCCATGTGTACCAGTGATAATCCTCGTGCATGCCTCGAACCGATTGATCTCCTGAATTATAAAAGTAATTATAATATATTACTTCCAGACAATTACATTTTTTGGTCTAACAAGGTGTAATTGTTTTCTTGACCACTGGAAACTCACAGCCCTTATAATACTGTGTTGCAGTTACCACCAGCTCTGTTGTTTGTGAATTAGGCAGTTTTTGCCATGAGGCTCATTTGCATAGAAAGATGCCAATTCACCCATTTAACCTTTTGCATGTGCTTTGAGAATTAGAGTGATTTGCACAGGTTTAGAGGATGCAAAAGCCGTGCAATCCTTAAATAAGGCCCCTAGTGTTTTAAGTGCCCAAACATAACCAAACAACAGTTACACAAAGTTTACCAGAGGTTTATTTGTCTTACATTTTGAAAACTCATAAAATGTTAAATGTTTCTTTGCAACCTTTTTTACAGTCTTACCAGACTTGGCTTATTTATTATTAATAACCAGACCACTTTATTATGAAAGTCGAACCTGATGTTGCTTATTTAAAATTGATAACCACAGTTATGTACGTGACCAATGCTTGGGTAGCACCTCTCCATTCTCTTCTTTCATGTTATCATACAAAGAGTAATAGACCTGTATGTAAATTGTTCAGAGAAAGCTGTAATTTGATGCAATGTAAATCAAAATTGATAATATTGAAGTGTAGGGCCGCTGTCGGAGCTGCTGTTTTTGATGACTTGGGTTTGAGAGATTTTGGTTGTGAAATCTCGTCCAGTCAAAAACCAACAGATGCATCAAAAAGGATCACGATGACAGGTAATTAAAATGTTAAAAATGTTTTCCTGCCCTTTCAAGATTCAAATGACTGTTTATATTATTAAATAATTGTCTCTTATTTCTTGTTCAGAACTCATTAAGACGGTGCTGACAGCCTAAAGCATTGTTTTTTTCCCTCTCAGAACAAAAGAAGGCATGTGCTGTTATGTGGGTTTTTCTCAACTCTGCTGATTTCCACTCAGCCGACTGCTGGGACTAGGTGTGTACTAAATGTGTAACAATAACATGTCAGGATTCATACAATAGCACAAGAGAGTAGAATACAATCAATATATTATTAACTCATGTTGAGAAACTTGATCATTACACAACCTGTACAGAATACACAGCAGAACAGACAAAATGTGGTTTACAACGATTATAAAATAACAAGCAGACACAGCTACAATCTAAGTGTTATAAGTGTCAATCTAAATTACCCAGATGAATGAAAAAGTCATCATCATATATTACTGTGGATGAATGAATATAAAAACAATCACCATCATCATCAACTCCCACATCAGTGGTCTGCAGCACTGGCCATAATTCCAGCACATCAGTGTCAGTATAGCATGGATGACTAATAGGAGAGCCATTAAAGTACCGGGTGGCAGACGGCACAAATGAGCGTCTAAAAGCACTCAGCGGATCACCTCAGCACCAGCCATTAGCTGAAGGAGCTCTGCTGCAGACACAACTCTGTGCAGCCTTTGTGGAAAGATTACTGCTGTCCAATTACAAGCATTACAATATTACTTTACTTTATTTCAGTTTTATTTATAGGCTATAAAGTGTCACACTTCCATAAAAATTAGGCTTTCTGTTGCCTCTTTTAAATAGCTGCTCAAGAACCTGAACACACACATTCTTTCCTACATGGCCAACAGGGGACAATCAGACTGCACTAACCAAGTGAGGACCTTTTCTTTCTGGTGATTTTGAAGAAAAAAATAGACTGGAAATGATATTTCCCCACTACATTAATGCTAACGTGGTGTCTTGTGTAATGTTTATTGTATTGCCAAGAGAAGACTTGTACTTTTTTGGTACCCATTTTCACCCAATGAGTGTTTGTTTACCACAAAGACTTCCTTTGTTTCTTTATACAAGGGATGTTTAAACTTATAATGTATATGACAATACACAATTTTATAAAATCGGGGCCATAGTAAGATCATGAATGGATCAAATAAAGCATAACCATGGTGTTCACCTGTTGGTGAATGTGTTACACCAACAAGGTCTACTGTTGGATTGGTATGCAATTGTCTATGAAGCACACACTCTTCAACACTAACACACACGCGCAGTATTAAATTGTTTTGTGCTTAGACTTGTCTCCACACCTGTCTTCTACTCCTTAACAATACAGTGCAAGCACACATTTGCAACACAGACAATGACTGTTATGTTAAATTATATGAAATCTACACATCTACAGAGATACTTTATGAATACAAAGACCAACATTTCTTTCCAAAGGGAGTTTTATCCTTAATTAGAAATATTTAATAATTAATAATATATATTAAAAATAAGTTTTCGAGCAATCATTACAGCTAAACTATTAGAACCAGTTAGGTCTCTCACCTCAATACCTACCATTGGGAATGTATTTGTTGTTATAATGGTGGACTATCTTGCATTGTTGATATGTTTAGATACGAACATTAAATTGAGTCTCATCTCATCAACCACTTTAAACCTTATATAAGAGATTTATAAGTTTATAAGAGAAATCACTCTTCCATTAGTGTATTAAAGTTATACAAGGGCTGCTGGACACAATAGTCTCAGCACGTTTTCTGTTTTGTTTTTCTGAGTTTTCTGCATATTCTTAATCAAGAATATTCTGGAATTACTGTCAATAACATCTCAAACTTTCAACATATTATTTTATCTCCAATAAATGCATGTACAATAAAAAGAGATATCTTTGCTTAAATGAAACAAATTGTACCTTCAACATGCCATGTCTGTTTGATAGACAAATCACATGTTTTGGAGGCAGAATGCTTCAAATCTGAAAAACAGCAGCAGAAGCCTTGGTAAATGTTGCCTTGAGCTTTCTGCACAGCTCAGGGCAGTTCAGTAGGCACATTTTGCTGGTACAAGCAGGAAAGAAACAGACCCCAATGGAGAGAAACTGCCTCTGATCTGGGACTGGCATTATATATAATCTTATCTGTCTGTACACTAACCAATTAAACCCATCAAGTGTACATTTACATGTGGGCAAATGCTATCAACTCTATGTAAACTGACCTTCTTCAGTGGGCAATGAACTGGCTGCTGGAGATCATTGTTTGCAGAACCAGGACAGCTGAAGCATTTGTTACTTTTGCTAAATAAAGCTTCCGTCTGAAGTGTGACAAGTTTGTCAGTTTGTTGTTGACATCATTACATAATGTTACATTTATTATAAAGATAGGTAAAAGCAACAGACAAAAGGGGGCAGCTACAGTCTTGCATCAGGAGATTGTTTTTCGCTTAATGCTGTAAAAATCTACCAGAAACAAAAACCATAACAGCTACAGCATAACTTCAGTAACTTGAATAACATTTAAAGAAATAAAAAGGATTTTCCTTGAAATAAATGTCTGTGAAGTCACTTTCTATCCCCAAATGAGGTAACACAATAGTGACTGAGACTATAGCCCACTGATGAAAGCCCTTGCATTTGCAGTATTACAGACTGGGTGTCTGGTGCGACTTTTGCAGAAACGTCAGAACGAACGAAACTGAGATCTTCGAGATTACCTCTTTAAGTTACTTAAATTTGAGGTATATTAAGCATTTACAAACACAAACATGACAGATTTGTGTATTTAATTTATAAAAGAATTGTAAAATGTTATCAATTATTTGATTGAATTATCAATTATTAGCAACATGTTATTAAAACTTTTACATATTCTAGAAATACAATGCATTTAAGTAGTACTCTACATTCAAGAAATGACTTCACAATAAGCAAAGTACCAATGTAGTCACTGACCAACCCCTTGCTATTTCAGAGTTCTAACTTCTGTAAGACATAAGACTGGCTGCTATTTTCAAGTGTGTTAGTGTCTTAAGTTTTAGGGAGATGCACTCAAAGGTGTGCCAATATTGGCTAAATGCAATCCTACGAGTCTGGTTTAAAACTGTTAACCCCCCATAAAACTTTAAGCATCATTCATTTTTCACTGCGAGGTAAATATTCATTTAATGACATATAATAACCTGCCAAAGCTTTAAACGCCATGTGGACTGAATGAGTCACTGCCTAATGTATAGTATGAATGTGAATGAGTCACTCTTAAGTCCATATTATTATCCTAAAGCTTCCATTTATTGTTAATGATGGGGAGGAAGGTAAGCCTGTTTTACTGGTAAAGAAAACGACACCTTCCTGTAGTCCATTTATCACACTATGTAGTTTGGAGCCTCAATATAGATCAACAGCATCATCAAATACAGGAACAGGCAGATTAATCTAACATGCCATTTATACTTTTATATTTTTGTCTTCCTATTTCAGTACAGGAAACAGCATGTAGAATGTTTGGTAGCAGAGCAGGATGGTCTTTTTCAGAGAACAGGACAGGAAGTCACTTGCCCGTATAAAAAAAAGACACTGGAGGACACTTGATGGAAAGCAGTGTGTCTGCAGTGACAGCAGCCAGTAGGTAATTCTAGAGTGTCATGGTTTGTAACCATTTCAGTGCCCTGTGGTCATTCTCTAAGCTGAATCCTGCACACAGCAGACGGTACTTGAAACAGTCTATGGTCCATTTGATGCCTTGACACTCCAGCTGCCCCGTTGAGCACCGTGTCTCTCTCAGGACTGGTTTCCTGCTGACATCGGCTAGTGGCCTTTTCTCTTCTCCCTCACCTTGCTGTCACGTTCCACCAATAACTCTGCCCGAGGCGTCAGTCTGGGTGTTGAAGGGCACACTAAAGTTTAGTTGCATCTGCCATCGTCTTTATCTTTTTTTGATGACCTTCTTGGACCACCTTCACTCTCCTTTCACGGCTTCCCCTGGGAGAGAGAACAGTGCTACAATGCAGGAAACAGTGTGGCCATATCCTCTGGCACAGTCTCAAAGGAGGCGGCGGAGTACAGCCAATCCTCTTACAGCCTCTTTCCTCCTGCACTGGAAGCTCTTGTCCCAGATTACACACTAGTTATATTTTTTTCCTTTCTTGGCAGTGTAAGGAGTATTTCTCAAACCAAGTATAGAGATAAAGCATAAGAATAATACAGTCAAAGATGTGACAGACAGGAAAAAAAGCTTTTCAGAGCTCAAATGTACTTACAAATAAAGAAGTTTCCGGCGCTGAAACTGGAAACTGTTCAAACACGGTCTTTAAAAACAAGTCAAAGACTTTCATTTATGTTATTTTTATCTCAGAGGAGATAAACACCCCTTTTCTTGTTCACTGACAAAGCCACATAAGTGGCAGCATTGATGTACAACAGCAACTTGTGCTGAGGCGGTGGATGTGATCAGTCCAGGAGATGGCCCTGATTTAAAAGGCAAGATTGCTTTAACTGGATGGTTGCTTGAAGCTGCTATGAAGCCTGTATGTTAGCTGGAAGCCCTGTGTTCTCTTGTTTCTGGGTCTCTCCTCTCTCTTTTTCTCCTTTTCTGCATGTAGCCCTGTAACATGACAAATATAGTACTTGGACAACAGGACCACAATATCCCTGCTCATGTCCCTTGAGGCTCTAACATTACCACACTGCTGCAGCGCTGCGGTGATAGCACTCCCCCCATGGGGTTGACTGTTTAACTGCTCCAGCCAGTTTTCTGCTTTTATTTATTTTTTTATGCCAGTATAGCAGGTAAAAAAAATCAATGTCACAAAAGTAAAACTACTTTTCGTGCTGTAATGCTTTACCTGCAGTTTAAGGCTAAAGCTTTTTAAATCTGGGCCCTATTCTGACATATCTGAGGTGTAAATGACCACCGGGAACAAGAAGTTTGGGTTTGCTTCAGTAGATTGAGGAAGCCGAGAGACAGGTTGTAATGTCTGCAACATAATCTTTTCTGCTTGTTTCTACCACTGACAGACAAAGTCCTTTTTTTTAAAAACCAGAAGCAGATGTTACATCGATCTCTTCAAAGCCACCAGACTCCATTAACTGTATAGGACATGGAAGTTGCTGGTCTACCTCTGACTTCACAGGCTTGTTTGTTTGTTTGTGTTGTTGTGTGACTTTGGTAATATAAAGTGTTCACTCGAATCCAACAAAAAACACAATATTAAAACAAAGCAATCGTTCCAGGCAGAAGTGTATCAGTAAATCCAGTGGTCTGACAGCCAAAACGTTTGGTGTTTAGTGTGTGTGTATGTGTGTTTGTGCGCGTGTGTACGCTTGGTTACCTATCTAAATGTGGACTTTGGCGATGTTATACACTCACCAACAGGGGACTTTTTTGAGGTCCCCTCTTAGTCATGCTTTAAATTAAGCTAAAATCATGTCAAAACCACTCTGGTGATTTTTGTGTGTGTGTTATAAGATTTAATATCACTCCTTGGAGTGTTATGACTGAAAAATAAACAACAAACATGGCCTAGAGCTTCAGCTGTACTAAAATAACACACACATATACTGTATATACACAGATATATTATATATCTGTATATATTTGTGTATGTGTATTTGTGTGTGTGTGTGTGTGTGTGTGTGTGTGTGTGTGTGTGTGCACAGTGTTAACTGTCTCCATCCTCTCTCAACTCCAACTATAAAATAACCCGTAAAATGTCACATTAAATTGCAAGTTCTCCATCTCTGCTTATCATGCCACTGCACCCCCATGAAGCACACAGCCATGGTACTGTTGGCAGAATGAGGAAACGTTTCTTGTAATAACCCAGTGAGTTTGGATGTTGTAATTATGTACAAAAAAACGACATCTAAGTATTAATGTATAGTGAGCAGAATGTTATAGCAGGTCTTGTCTCACACTGAAGGGGTTCCTCTATGTACTACCCCAAAAATTACACGGTTGTTTATTTACAAAATCAATAACTTGACACAATATATTGATTTGGAAATGATTTTTACTAATTCAAAAATGACTGTCCTTTTAAAAATAGTTACACTCACAGTGGTGTTAACTCTGTAGCCTTCTTAAACTGAGCTTACCTAGCTGTTATTACTCACAATAAAATGAGTTAACCGAACCGTTTTTATCAACTCTATGAATAATGGATGTAGTCACAGTGATGTCACCCATTGGTTTCTGAAGAAGCGTTTTGAAGCCTGAATTGCGCCGGCGCTGGCGGTTGCCATATCGTAAATGCCAGGGCCGGCCAATCCAGAGACGGGCAAAGAGGCAGAGCACGACCCAACTGAAGCCTACGGCTGAGGACTATGGGCGGGCCGCATGAATCAGCCAGCTATGGCTAAGAAGCTAGGCTATATGCTCCTCAGCGTAGCTAGCAGTTATTAGCCATAGACTGTATAAATAATGAATGTACTAGTTTAACTTTGTGTTTCCCACAGAGGAGATTCTGTTTGTGACGGTGACTGATTGCAGGTGTTTAGTTATCAGAGTAAGTAAAGTGAAGCGGACTCGCCGCTCGCTCGCCCGGTAAGAGAGCGGCGAGTCGACACGTAATGGGAAACTTAAAAAATAACCGATCTTCTCATCACTACGGTCCGCTGTAATCTCTCCAAAGCCAACAACTTCTTACTCCTATTTACTGGCCAACCATTAAATAAATAAATGTTTGATAAACACTGAACAGGCTAACACGAGCACAGTATACCTGCTACTTTGTGCTAAAAATATATCAATACAATAACACTTGCATTTAGCGAAAAGCTGGAGATCAGACTTCTTGAGAGACAGATTATTTGTCCAAACTTTGAATGAAAAAATCCCCAAAAGTCTCCAACAACACAAACAGGTGAAGTTAAGCTCAGTGTCTGTCTGTGTTTGTGTTGACGTCAAGTGATCCGACCCCTATCATTTAAGGCTTAATATAATTATCGGGTGTGTTATACAAAAATTCATCCCCCGTACAGCTATCTCGAACAATAACATTTTGTACCGGGCTGTAAACATGTTTATTTCTGCTGTAAAAATTGGCATTTTCCCACCTGCTGTAATGATATTTCTTGTTTTCTGGAGCCTCAAGTGGCCACTCGAGGAACTGCAGTTTTTTGCACTTCCGCATTGGCTTCACTTTTCAACACCAGAGGTTGCCGCTTTTTACTCAGATTGAAATGGAAACATTTCCTCTGATGATGAAGCAAGACACAGTGAACGGGACCACATGAATCAGTGAAACACCTGATTTAGGTTTTCTGCCTCTTCACTGTCAGAGTCTGTTGACATGTTATTGTCCATTCACGGTCTTCAAACACCGCCGCATCGGGTTCTGCGTTTTGTTTAATGTTTACTTCATGTGCCGTCTTCAGTTTTGTAGATCTCTCTGTCGTAGCCTTCAGTTTTTGCATCGTTTAGCCTCTATTGCTGTCTCCTCACTGTTTTGTCTCTTTTCTTTTTTTCCCTCTTTAACAGACCGACGTCCACTTCTTTTCCGGGATTGATACGATTACAGTCCTCCGGATTGTGTGATTTGAGCCGCATCCATAGCAACTTTCTGTTCTTCACGGTCTGTTATCGATAAATAGCAGACCTTGAAATGCCATAATTAACCAATCAGAATCAAGTATTTATTTAATAGTGGCTGAACAACCGTTTTCTAAAATGTTGTTGGTAGCATTGGGTAATCTTTCAAAAAGAGTTTACAAAAGAAATTGCAATAAATTTTATTATGACGAACATACATAGTTCTTGAGGCAAGAACACTTTAACACAATTAACCTACCCTACCCTACTCTGTTCTCTTAACCCAGCAACCTGGCATTTCAAAACATAACCACAGATGTTTCTGCAGTTAAATGTCTCAGCATGAAGTATGGTTAAATATATAATAGTTATAAAAGCTTTCTAGTTGTCTTAGAAACCAGGAGCAAAAAATGTCCCTTGGACAGGAGGAACACAGTATAATAACAGCTGTCAGACCTTCACAGTGTAATGTTCTCTCATATCACATATACAGGTAGGCAGTTAAACACAGCTGGGATTGTTACACAAGTGGAGCAAATAGTTTTGTTTTGAGGGCAAGGGAGAACAGTTTTGGAACTATGAACTGTGAATACAAAGGTAATACGACAACATTGCACTGTTTATGTCTTTATAGTACATCCTGTGATTTGTGAAAATTAGCTTTTTCCAGTGCTGATGCTTCTTGATAAAATGAAAGATTTTAAAAACATGCCGCTGTTTCAATAAAGTTGTCTGATACGTATGAGCAGATGAGGATTTGTGTTTTATAAAGATTTTATGCTGATTCTTAACAGTCACTTTTGTAACCAAATGTAGTAAGTCATTATATGTCTTAAAAAATAGAAAAAAATTTACAATATTAATTTGTATAAGGAGGATTAGAAGGGGCATCGACGACTGAGAAAGAAGACCGGATGCTGTGAAGGAATCAATTCACCCATTAGACAGTGCTGCTTCCAGTCACATCAGAGTGTATAAGAGAGTTTAACTCTTCAAGGCAAAGGAAATTCTTTATAAATATTCAGTTCATATATACCAATACCAGTGCAGAAATACATCCAGCATAGAGCCCATTTGCCAATAATGTATTTGTCCTGTAGAAAAACATGGAGTTGATCTTTTCTGCTCAACAGTTTTTTCCTATGACAATAAAAATCCTCTAATGAATAAAAATAATGTGCTGTGCTTGTTAATCCACAAAGGAGGACACCAGCCGCTGAAACACGTGCAAACCCGAAAATAAGTTTATCTTGTCCTTGGGGAAAAGTTACATTGAAGACAAGGACAAACGCTTTATAAAACATTCTTATACGGTATTACTGATGTGTGTTTCATGCCCTGACTTCTAGCAGTATGAGCACAATTCTGTTATTTTATACTTTCGATGTATGTCATTTGACTTTTAAAGTCCTGAAGTACGCAACAGCTGTTGTGTGGGTTTATCAAAGTAGGGCAGATATCACAGAAAGTAGTGCAGCGTTTAAGTTTGCTCTTATGTCCTTAATAAATCCTCTACATTACTGAGAACGACCAATAGCAGTGAAACTATTTTATCGAAATAATTGTTGACCTGTCTTTATCAAAACCCTGAAATAAAGCAGCTTTATTGAATTTTAAACCCCAAATCTATTGTTCATTAAGAAAAAAACATTCAACACAAATTTTACAATGTCAAAGTTTCCATATTCAGTATAGAAAGACTGCTATATATCTCTGGATTTATTTTTTATAACAACACTAAGACAGAATTATGTTTTATTAGACAAATTTGCTGTAGCTATGAAGCTCAGCAAAAGTGATTGTTGCTGCTGTAAAAGTGTCCTGCAGTAGAATTAAGGAGGGTTATACTCATGAGCAAAACACACAGAAATATACTTTTCAAAAACATTGTGAGAATAAACAAAAGGACCCACTGACTATATTGTGTTTAACCTCGTCTAAAAAACAACCTTTTATTATGATGTGCTACATTTAACAGCTGCTCTTTTGTTTAGCTGTCTCATAACTGCAGCCATTTCCCATTTCCCATGCCAGCCTTCAATTTACTCTACCAAACCATCTGGGCCAAAGTAAGTGCAAAGAAGGTTCTTATATGGTGAAATAAGACAACAAATCCTCCCTATTTAATCTGCCAATCCAATAGTAACTCAACCGAATCTTCGTGCAGGTACAGTGACGGGTATTTATGAAGCAAGTACCACTAATACAGAAAAGACGACCAAATATCGGCAACCTCCTCAAGGCTATTGGATGCTCCCAAGGAATTGCTCCAACCATGCTTATCGAAATACTACCAGGAGCATTAAACAAACCTGACAGACCTAAGAGGTACCACAGCTATGAATACAAGGAGATTGCGTTACTACTCAAACATCTACGCACCAGCTGACACATATCTGAACTCACCAGAGTCTTGCACAATGGGCTCACTAAGGTGCCAGAGCCTGTTTCAGAAAGCAGCTGTAACAAACTGGGACTTTCCTTTCTCAGGTTAAATCAACCTAATTAAATGTTCAAGTCAGAAGAGCTGATCAGACTGAGTCCAATCAGCTGCATGGTGACTGAAAAAAGCCATCATCAATCAAGCTCTAATATGAACAAGGCATTAACACTAAGGTCATGAACAATGGCAAGGGTTAAATAAAGAGCACAGTCTCCATTTTAACTTACTACTAATGTGTTCTGCTGAAGACCATATATTTGGCTTTAAAAACACAGCAGCTGCAGTGAGAGAGCCTGTATTTGAAGTAAGAAATGGGTCAAGGCGATACATTTAATTTATAGGATATATTTATCATTTACCAGCCTAATGGATGATTAAGTGCTGGCATCTTTCTGTATGTTACATTCAATTATTAAATATATATATTCTGCTGTGACAGGGACAAAGAGCAGGTGGCAGCAAATGAATATAAAAATACTGATCAATCAGAAAAGACTGATGGAGAATGTTTCTAAATAATTTTTAATAATTCTCTATATTTAACATGATTAACATGATCAACATACCTAATATTGTCCTCTGGAAACATCAGCATGAGTTTCATTTGGTCTATTTGATTCTGCAGAGTCTTTGCTTTCACATCTTTTGCTCTGTCATATCCTGAACTCTACATAATATTACTCACTACTATCAGAATATCCCCATCACATTTCACATGTCGCATTTAGTTGGCAGCAGCATAATGTGTGCAAGCTTTATACATATCCAACACGTGTCATTTTAAACAATGTAATCCCTCATGAGATCCATCATAATTACTGAATGGAAATGTGTAACAGCAGGCATTAACTACACTCTGTACCAGCTTGAGAAGCTCCCACTGGGCAAACTAAGAGTCAGTGAGGTTGTCACCTCTCCGTCAGAACAATGTGCATGTAATATATTATGCAAAGGCTGTTTTGTCAGCTAAAAGGTAAGGAAGACATTGGCCTTCTGTTGCCGCTAGCCATTTAATCCCTGTATGACTGGTGCCATATGCCCTTTACAGCTCCAGTGGTTGTTTAGCATGCACCCCAAATATTAACCACTGCGGCTTCACACAATAACCATCTGTCTGTTCAGAGACGGACCAGCTCAGTTTCACCTGACTTTGGAAACAAAAAACTTATGTGATGGATAGCAGAGTGTGCTATTCAAACACCTTTCAATGTCTACAATGTAGATATGGAACCTTTAATGTATGCAATTTTTGACAGAGGGATTACAAGCGTGTATAGGTGTAAATTAGTTCAGGAAAAAAGTAAACTCTATTTTGTTTCCTTTTTCTTTAAAGCAAGCTACTGATTTTTACGTAGTTAATCAAAAATGGAGATACATGCAGAGAAACACTAATGAGCAATAATTACAACACTGAATTCAATAAAAAAATCAAAATGTAATTTATTAATAATTATTCACTATTAGTGGCTTAAAGTAATTGCAAGATTAACATCAGAGTCTGTCTCCCTTTTCTTCCTACCATTTATGACATCGATTGTCATAAGTTTCTTTTCTTGGCGTGGCCACCTTCATTGTATAAATCTATCTAAAAAGGCTAATAGCACTGAACTCCTCACTTTAGCTCACCTAGCAACAGCATAACTGACCCGACCTGTTGATGCAATATTGCTGTGATTGGTTAGGTTCAGACGTTGACAAACTTGCCAGGAGCAACACGGTTTTTTGACAGCTGATAGGCCTATCCTATTATTTTGGATTGGACAGGGCAGGCCACCTGTGTATTTGACTGAATTGAAGGGGGAAGAGGCTTTCAAGGTGCATTTATTGTTGTCGGACCCCTGCCCTAGACCAAGTCTTGAAATTGACTTTCTCTTGAAAAAAGGCACCAACCCATCCATCCATCCATCCATCCATCCATCCATTCATCCAAACCTTACTGTTCTCCGCTGCAGACACAGAAAAAGTTGATTTAAATGCTTCATCAAAACTGATTTTATGCATTTGTTAATTTCCAAAAAATTCAGTTGCAGATATGACTTAAATAAATTCTTGCTACTAAATGAAAATTACATTAATAAGGGTTCATGTTTTCAACTCTTTGGTGTTGATTTAACCTTTATCCATTCAAAAACAGAAATGGCTCCAGTGATAAAGAGCTAGTAGAAGTGCTGACTCTGATTTAAAAGAGCACACAGATACAACTGTGAAGGTATGTAAGAATGATGATTCAACACCATACCTGAGCTGTTGTTGCAGTGCTTTGATGGATTTATATTCCACCGACCCCAACTGGTGGTTAGTTTTAGTCTTTGAACATGCCTCTGGCTGCACTCAGCGAGTAAACTATAGAGGTGAATGTGGCGGCAAATCCAAGGCCCCTGACCACAGGGTGCCCCTCACTCTGAGCTGCTCAGTCAGGTGTGTTTCAGTCTCTCTCCCTCCTGTGTCTCCACCGACTGTGTCCTCCCACTGCAGAGTAAGGTCAGCAAACATATCACTACTTTTCCACTCCAAATGTTCTCCTTTCGCTGTGTAGTCATATTTCCCTGGCTTTTTCCAACCAGTCAAACATACACACATTCAATAAGTAGCATTTACATAACATAACTAATCACTAGAGTAAAGAAATGTTCTCAGTTAATACTATTCAATGTGCAAAACTGATCGTTATTCTACTTGTTTTTATGCTGAGTTGCATGCTGGATTTTAAGTATTCTTGTCAGGTAACGTAAGCATGAGCATTTTCAGAGGGAAGCCAGTGAGCACACGTCAGCCCTCTTGATTTTGTCCCATAACAATCCTAAAATTGTCGGTCTTTAAGGCGGGTGCACTGAGGACAGTTTTGTACTTCCTGTGAGGATGGCTTTAGTGTAATTAACAAGAAAAACAACAAAAACTAGCATGTCTGGGCCTGAATGTGACATCCATCATCACTGTCTCTGCTCTGTTTTTCTCAGACAGCGAGGGTTTTGTCTGTATCCTCTCTCACACACAGCCACAGAGTTTGTTAATTAACGCTGACATGCTACAGGGTAACATTTGAGTAATTATTTAATTCCCAGGTGCAAATGATTTCATGATAAACCACTGACTGCTAACACCCCATAATAGCTTCCCTGGATGAGATGCCCAGAATACACTTTCCTGAGACAAATGACTCCACTGTAAGCAGTCTAATTAAGAGACTGCTGACATTTGATATGAGACTGGCTTTGGTGAAAATAATGGGCGTGTGAGGGCCCTTATGAGCAGCAGCGGAAGTAATCACCTGCATTGGATAAAAGTTAGATTGCAATAATAGTTGTAATAATCCTTGAATTGTGCGAACATCCTCTTCTACAATCTCATCAAGACATGATTAGATAGCATTCAGGATGTAAATATGAAGTGTTTAATTAACACACGTCTATCATTAATAGAGCAGATTAAAGACATGGATAGATTAATCGTTACTACCAAAGATCGTGTGACAAGTGGAGTAAGATTTATTGTAAAGGTAGTCTCCAAAAAATATCATGTTATTTAAGTTGTGAAAGTTCCCTCCGGGTACTCCGGCTTCCTCCCACAGTCCAAAGACATGTTCATTAGGTTCATTGGTGACTCTAAAATTGCCTGTAGGTGTGAGTGTGAGCGTTAAAGGTTGTCTGTCTCTTTTACCACTGGGTGGAATTTGTAGCTGAGATTACAAGTAGTCGCAGAAGTTACCGACAGAGCATAGCACTGGGCCGGAAAGGGGTAGGAAAATAGCATGTCGACCGAGGTTTCGTGTTCCTATCAATGCCAATCGGCGATAATTACCCAGGTCTACTGCAGAGTGATTTGACCCACGTCTGAATGCCTATTGGAACCTTTCCCACTAAGCAATAAAGCCGAACAGTGGTAAAGGGGCTTATGTGTCAGCCCTGTGATTGACTGGCAACTAGTCCAACCATAATCCAGCCTCTCGCCCAGTGGGGATAGGCTCCAGCTCCCCCCCCCCCCCCCCCCCCCCCCCCCCCGTGACCATGAACAGGATTCGTGGTGTAGATAATGAATGAATGCATGGATTTTAATCCAGCACTAGTTCTGAAATAATGCAGGTACTCCTCCCCACAAGCCAACCCCAATCCCTCAATTTTTGTTATTAGATTTCATTATTTTGATTTCACTTGTATAAAATGTACAAAAATGTGCAATGGATTGGAATTAGTACGTAATTAATTATAAGATAAACAGAGAACACTGTAACTGACTGTTAAATATGCATTATTCAAACATTAACATTTTTGCTCTCCAGTAACATAACTACTGTTCCTGCTATATCCATACTTTAAAAAGTTACAATGTATAAATAGGTGATAATGATATCCTTCCACTTTTCCTGTACCTATACACAGTAACCTAGATGTATGTATCAACTGAGAAGTTATCATTTCTTAAACTAAGTTACCATCTTAAAAGAACAATACATATGAGTAATATTGAGTAATTGTAGATGTGACTGTGCGTGTAAAAACACTAACACAGACAAAAAGATCTTTACCGACAAAAAGAGCAATTTGTTCATCGTTATTTGAGAGCATGAGAACATTAGCAGCCCAGCACCAGAAGCACTACACATCAAATGGGACGAGCAATTGATTTTCTTAACAACCAGGGGGCAAGATTCATTACAAGTGCCATCAGTAACATCTCTAAAGAGACTGACTTCATCTGGCCCGTTCAAGCCAGCAGCACAGCCCCGAAAGCCTGTGAGCGGTGATCATGGGACATGCATGTGTGCAGGGCAAACGCTGGTACAGGTTCTGTGTAATCCCATCTGTGGCACTGACAGTATATATCTGTGTGTGTGTTTGTGTGTTTAGTTTTTAGTTTAATGTACATGTTTTCATATTTTTAAGTACATCATTTACACTGTGTTATGTTGTTAATTATACTATTATTATACACTTAATTACAGTGTATACCCTGAGTTGAATTGAAGTATATTCTACACAATTTTAGACGTTAAATATAGCATTTACACTGTGTTAAATTGTAGTATATTGTATATACACACTAACATGGTGTTATATATTATAGTATAATGTACACATTTTTACGTACAGCAAATTCACTCTTATATATTTAAGTATAACTTACACATTGTAACATTTTATTTTTTGTATTTATTATTTGTACTACTATTTTCTATACAAGCTGTCGTTATATATATTGAAGTATAATGCATGTTGTTCGCCTGCCAGAGATCCATAAACTATTTTTGATTCTAAATTAGCACAGATTACAGCAAATAAATTCATAGACACTGCTAACATGTCATGTTAATTTTACCGCTACACAGTATGCAATCAATTGTATTATCATCTCCATCTGAGAAGCATCAATACTGAACAGAAAACCAAGGCGCCATGCAAACAGCAAACTTAACAGATCTCACAAAGCCATTAACACATCTCTCCGTGTTTACTGAGAAGATAACAATATTTCCCATGTTTGTCATTCTAGGAACACACAAGCATTGGAAATTCTCAGTAAACAAGGCTCATATGGGGTCAACCGATTGTGAAGTATAGGACGTGTGGAATTCAATATTATATATGTCTCATTCTGATGATTCAGATTTATTGACCAAGCTTCCCTCATCAGCACTGTCACGCTGCTGTCACTGGTTTAGTTTCCACCAGTTGAGCAGTGTTGTGCGAGTGTCATTGCTATCTTCCACCCGGTGCAGTCCTCATTTTCATGCCCAGCGCCCATGTGTAAAAAGCAAGTGATCTTGCGCCATCATTAGCGCCCATGGGCGTGCTGGTTTTGATATGAGGTGTGGTCAGGCAAACGGGTGGCACGTTGCTATCTAGAGGACGCGGAAAGCGACTGCGCCTTAGACCAACAAAAACCTGGTCTAAAGTCTATGGCGCAATCTGTGTTTGGTATTTAGAGGGCACATTATGGACATACATCGGAGGGTTCACAACACGAGTCTGTGCTTGTCACTCACACAGGGATGCACGCTTCTACTCATAAGGAAAAAGCAGTGTGTTTGCAAATACAGTGAAAAAACATTCTTTAAGGGACAGACTGCAAGCTTTGGTGTTCCTCATCTCCTTAAATCAAGATACTGCTTTCTGTTTGTTACTGATCTGCCGAGAAGTGCAGGAAGACGTGGACACCGCTGCCTCCACACACACCTGCTTCACCTCAGGGAGCCAAAAACTACAGAGACGACACAAAGCTCTCCATACTTCACGCTCATTCAGACGCACACTCTCTATAATACAGCAGAAACTGAGACACACACACGCAACTAGGAGGTAAATTAATTACCATACTCAAACATAACTCCCTGTGGCACCGACAATCGTGCCCACTGATATTAATACACTGTCCAGTTTACTGTCCCATTTAAGTGGAGTGTCCATTAGGCACGGACAGAATACAGCCATGTGATCCAGCAGCAACAATAAATAAATAAACATTTAAAGCCTACCTTTCTTTGTCAGCACACAGAACTTTAATAAACGTAAGACCCTGTCCTTCTCGAGATATAAATCAATAATGCTGTGCCCCCTGCATAAATGTACACAGCGTTCCTCTTTTCATTTTCGTTTCTGTTGGGCATAGGGATCGCTTCAGTGGCTTTAACATCAATCCGTGCTTCGACATGTATCGTACAGTAGCCTGTGTGTGTTCTGCATGTGCAGGGGCACATTGGAAAGAAACAAGTTAAATATGCCGGTCGGGGTCCGGTTTATATAGGAAGAAAGACTCCGCCGTGTAAATAGCAACACACCTGCCTACAGGCCCACCAGGCTCTTAAAGGGAATGAGAGCTGCCACTCTGATTGGTTTGATTCATGTTATGCCGATAACACGCCCATGAATACACGCAGCCATGATGGTGTTCTGGTCTGAGACCATATTGAGAGTAACGAGTACGACTGATGAGGCTTCTGTTGGGTAAAAAACATCAGGTAGCTGGGGGCTTTGATGTTGCGTGTTGCCATAGCGAGGAGTTTGACTGACAGCCAGCCATCCAATCTTGACAATCACATACCAGGGAGCTTTTTGAGTTGTCCAATCATGATTCCCAGTTTGCACTTATAGTTAGACAGAAATTTCTATTGAACAGCTAACATTCAAACTTATGAACACACTCAAAGTCATCCGAGTCATCATGCCTCAAGTCAAGTCAAGTCTCAAGTCATTAACTTGCAAGTCCAAGTTGAGTCTCAAGTCATTTATGTTTTGTCAACTCAAGTCCAAGTCACCAAGTCTCAAGTCCACATCTCTGCAAATAAGGATAACAATAACTTCACAGATATGGGTCAAAGGCATGTACAATAAGTGGTAAAATATCAAATTCAGCACAAACATTCATTCATGTTTTAATTTAAAAATGTTTTTGCATGAGTGGCTGCTCCCAGTTTTTTATCAGCTTTTTATATTTGTGCTCCCTTTTCACTTTCTAATCATAAATTAATAGAAATCAAGGTTAATAATAAATATGTGTCAGCGAGAGGAGAGGAACCACGGCTCTGTTTTTCAACAACAATCGACCTTAGAAGTTGAGCATTTTTACAAACTGTCTACACACATTTCCCAAAGCTGCTCTTAACACTGTGTGTGGGCACATGCTGTTATGAGCCTCCTAATACCTGCTGTCCATGGTGCTGAAGATGATGCTAAATAGTCTTTAAGCTCTAAGCTCTCTAAGCTGTGCTGTTTAATCAATATACATACATCACAAAGCCTAAGGGTTGTAAAAGACACAAAGACATGTCGAAACTGATGTAGGATGACTTTAAGTGAAATGAAGCAGTGGCAGTTCATATGAGTTTGATTAATTTACAGGACATCTATTGTCATTTTTCCGTCATCATTTTTAGTATAAGATCAACTGTATAATGTGGCAAACCATCTGCACATCATAACAAAAAAAAAGAGAAGATACAAAACCTATGCCTTATACCCTCAGTAGAGCAGCATTTCAGCCAGAAGAGATTCAAAAATAAGGTAAAAAGATGGATATTAGTTTTATGTTCTTATTTTCTTACTCAACATTATGTATAAGTCCTATAACCTCAGCCAAACATCAGCCTTCATGATGGAAGTATAAGACTTAAAAAGGAACCTTACTGTGTTCGCAGACTTGGCAGGCCAATACTGATTTGGCTTCTTCACTTAGATTTGTTTCTGCCTTCTGCACCTACTTTGGAGGCTGTCAATAATTTGTGTCTATCAAACCTAAGAGCAAACTCTGTTTGGGAAATATCTTTTAATCTTCCAGTTGTATGACCATACTGGCATAAGGATGCTTTTGGAAACAGGGACCTTGACATTCAACATATAGAATATGTATATATAAAAAGCTGTTAAAAACATTCTCTTCTTTTACTGTATTTTTTTATCCTTTGAAAATCTTTATTTTACCCTTCGTTTAACTTTACTTTAACTTAAGTGTTATTCTACTTCAGTTTTTCATACAGCGGGAGATATCCTGTTATAAGTGATCTAAAATTAACCTCATTCTTTTACAGCTGGAAGCTAGGGTCTCATTCTTTTGTATCAGCATTTTGTATCCATTGATGACGTCACTACAGTCAGTTGAGTATCATAATAATAAGCAAAGATAGCAATATAGGCATGTATTTCGATTGCAATGGATGGATCTATTAACCCTATGTCAGCTTTCCTCATAAAAATGATCACATCTCAAAAACTAAAAGACATGTATATTGTTTAAATAACTTGTATATCATTAAGACATCTAATGTTATATGCATATAAACTGATGAAATAGAAATAAATAAATAAAATACATCTAATGTTCATGTTTTTGATTAATTTGTTTTGTGTGTTTATTTAGCAAAATCTGATGAAAAAAACAACATGTTTTTGTATTTTTATAATGACAGAATTTTAATAAGATAAGATAGACTTTATTGATCCCTATTTGGAAATTCACGTTATAACAGCTCAAAGTAAAGGATGAGGGTAAAACAAGCAACCGATTAAAAAGATAATAACATACAATAATAATAATAATAGTAATAATAATAATAATAATAATAATACATATATACACTATGTACACCTTTCACTTACTGTGGATGGTTACGTTTTTGTACAAAAAGATACAAAGTTAATATGATGTTGATATGGTTGTGGATTAGTACAGTGAAATATTACATAATAAATAACACTTGCACATGCAAGTAATTGCACAGAAATAATTTCATGGTGTGGATGAGGTAATAAACATTTAGAAATATATGTAGCAAAGTATGATATTACTACTTGATACTTGAATACTGATCAATTACTGTGCTTTAAATATATTACATTTTTAAGCTTAGGTTGTTGTGACTCTTGGGAATAAAAACATTTCATCGTCGAAAAAAAGACACAATAAACAGCAATACGAATGTAGCAGTGGTGGACCATTTTCTTTGCAGAGTTACTTTTTTACCTTATTCTGCTCGCTGTGCAACATAGGCCAGACTTAGTGAGTACAAAACACACTTTGAAAAGAGAGTAATTGTCTTGTCAAGGAAAAAGTCTCTTTCCCATTTTAGCTCTTGAAAGCCATGATTCCATGGAAACTGTGAAGTCACTGTGCACTGTAACTGACAAATAACAACTGCAGAGAATGTGAGTACAGGACAAGTCTGCCTCAAGTATTCAACAGTAAACCTGTGTTGCATCCACTGAATGACAGAATCCGAAGAAACTCTGCCAACAAAATTACAAATATTTCTTGAGTGCAGAGCTGACCTGCTATATTTAAATTGGTACCATGTTATTTTGTGACAGAGCTACCGTCTTGGAGCGTCACTCTGTCAAAAATCTGCCCGCCCTTATCACCAGCTCGCACAGAGCGCTAAAAATCTCCAGAAATTAAGTGTGACAGTGGAGTGTGAAATTCCCAAGCCTGTGTTGCATCAGCCTGATAATTCTACCTGATGATAATTAATAACGATCCACCAGCGAGGCATTCATGCACACCATCTCAGTTGCACCCCTGTGGCATTTGACAAAGCCAGCGTGGAGACAGTGGTTACACATGTGAGATGAAAGGAAACATGATGTGAACTGGGAATATGCGTTGCATTCAAGCTTCATCAGGTGTGCGACTGGCTTTATAATACGTAAAAAAAAAAAAGACTGACTGTGCTCAAAAGACTCGATAATGATCTGATGCACAAGCTTTAGTTGAACAGATTTTAGGAAGCTCTGGGGAGATATCACAAGCCATTAGCCGTTGCTTTAGGGACCAAAGAGGCTGAGTCTATTGAACAGTTCATTAATGTTTTTGCTCCTTTGAAACCTACAGGAAGAGTAGCGGAAACATGCCCAGAGGCATTACTATGCAGGTGGGTTGGATTAGAACAAAGGAAATTTAGGGTAAAATCAAGCGAGACGAGTGAAAAAGCAGCAGGATGTAAAGCAAACACACATTACTTTAGATATCTATGTATTTATGCAAGCAGCTGAAGATTGGATGATGAATTGCTCTCAGGACACGACACCATTATGTTCACTCCCAGGCGAAGATTAACCTCTTTGTGGAGGCATTGATGTCACATGGCTTTAATGATGATAGGCAACTCTTGGCTTCACTCGCCACTATTTCAATTATGCTAGGCTGGACATATGTGACAAGCATTATGGCTTCATCAAACATAGCTTCATCAAACAAAAATCTTTAGGATAAAAAGTCAGGCTGATGCTAAGAGGAAGCAGATTGTACTCTGAAGGCCTGTGGAGGAACACTTTAAAGTACAGTGAGGAGTTTTAAACTTGTTATTATACAGTCTCAGTTCAATACTGATGCCTCTATATGACCTACAAAAGCAAACCAGACTGTCAGTGAGAAGATGGACTATTTCTATTTGGTCCAGCCTTTATGCTGTAAACGCTGGTGGCTATGAATTCTGCAAACAGCCAATAAAGAGGGATTATTAAAGCAATTATTTATCTTCCTTTTCCTCACTTCCTAAAAAATGCACATGCAGATCAAGGTCTTTACGACACCGGGAGTTAGCTTTGTTTTCACAGGGCCAGCCAAAATCCACACAAAATTAGATTTCCTCTCAGCTGCTTTAATCACAGTTTAGCCTCAAAGCTGAGCAGAATTAGCCATTTTTTTCATGAAGTGGAGAACCCACTGACCGAGCTCCTGCAAATGATGAGTTTAAAAGGCAAGCAAAGGCCCCTCTGTGGCTGCTAATGGCTCTTAAGACACAATTTATTCATCAAATCAGCCAAATTCTATCACGACGAGTACATTTTCAGTTGCAAAAAAAGTCACAGGCTCTTAATTAATTCATGCACTCCCATCCGACCTCTGAGTCATCAGTGTTGATGTTTTGTAAAGATGTTAAAGTGATATTGGTTTATAACATATAGTAATATCTACAATATGTGTGTAAGCCTGTGACAGAGAACTTGTTTTTATGTTATGAATCTCTTTCAACTGTGAGTTCTGCTTTTCACGCACACTGAAGTCTTACGGAGATGGAAAGCAAAACAGAAAATAACTTTACAAAAAGTGCGGCCTCAAGATCTTTTACAGTGCATGGGACAACATCTGTATTATTTATTATGTTGGTCATATTTTGCAAGTACTTTCCCTTTCACCAAGTAATATGGGTTCCTGAACCATAAACATGTTTATCATGACTGAGTTGCTATGGGTGAATATATATATATCCTCATATATCTTGTATATCCCCTATCATAAATAACACATTAGAACTTGACAGATATGTTCATTACACCCCAGAACTCTGGAATAGAAATACACTACTTGTATTTGCATGATGAAACTACAGTATCTATATTTGTAAAATATAAGTATGTTTTGTAAGTTATGTGCGAACTATTATCTTATGTATTTTTGCGTCTTTTCCCTACATTATAACACTGCACATAACAGAATGTAATTTACTGGTGTTGTCAGGTATCATACATTGCTATGACATGAGAGAGTCTTAACTTTCTGCTGCAAATTGTAAGATCAAGACATTATGGTTTTAAATCAAATCAATTATAAAATGATTACACAAACAACAATGTCCTGCGATCTGCCATTGGAGGTCCATTTTCAAACGCTTAAAAGGGGGGTATTATGCTTATTTCTTCATATTTCACTCTGTGATACCTGTGGAGTAGCTTAGCACAATTTACAGTTACAAAAAACATTGTTCTCACACTGGTGCTCTGTGCAGGCCCTCATACAGCCTCTGCCTGAAACAACTCAGTCAGCTCTGTCCCTTTAAGAAACCCTGCCCCTACAAGCCCACTTCCTTCTGATTGGCCTGCTCTCTGAAGCCTGCATTTACAGCAGACTGAGCTGAGAAGCCTGGGGATTACTCCAACATACTTGTACCGACAGATTTGAAACTTCACCCACGTTTAGTCTGGACATCCAACATTGTTACATTAAATGTATGTCTTAAAATGTGCAGCATAATATCCCCTCGTTAATATCTGCATAGTAAAGATATTACAGAGAGGTCAACAAGCTTAGCCATAATTCCATTGTCATTTATCAAGTGGAATAATTAAAGCATCAGCTTTAATGTGATTCTAATTGAACCCTAATTAATAACAACAATAGATGTGTGTGGTGTGTCTTTCTGCTTTGATTGTCACTTCTTTGAAAACCCTGTTCATACTGTTCTCACAGTTTCCCTCTGAGTTTACACCATGTAAGAGGAGACTAATCAGCTTCATCACAGTGACATTGATCTCCATCACGTGCCTGATGTGGATCTGACATACAGACTTACTCCTCAGGCAGACTGTCGCATTGTTGTTGCTGAGAGACAGATCAACATCCATGTTTCATCACTCTGTATACTATAATTATTGACTGCTAAGAATTCCTCCGACATGTATTAAAGGGGACATATTTTAGCTATGCAATCAATTTTCTATTATTCTAACGTGTTTTTGAGTGACGTTGGTAAAGTTTGTTTCATTTTAAAAACTACATATTTTAATTCAATTATTTCTCGGAGCCTCTCCTTCCTCCTGAAACAAACAAGCCGTTTTGCCATTCAAAGGTCAGACCTTAGCCACGATTGGCTGAGTATTTGGAGTGACCACATAGCCCCTCCGTCACGTGTGCGATCCTACGTGGGGGAGCAGCTGCACTGCAAAGTTATAGAAAACATGGCTGCTCCAGGATCGGTTATTCGGCCTTATATGTACTAGAATTTCCAGGAGGTATCGGAATGGTAAGTTGAAATCTTGACGACGACTTGACTACAAGCTAGTGCAAGAAAGCAGCCTGTGAATGGCGGTGAATGACGATTGGTCGACTTCAGAGAGGGAAAGGTTCTACATAGAAACCTGCAGCTGTTCTGAACGGCCCATTTTAGAGGCAACCTTTTTAAACATGTCATTCTGGAAAAAACACGGAATTATGCAGTTTTCACTTTTTCACTGTGAACAAAAAACACCCAAAAATGTGAAACCCATGCACAATATGAGAATATCCATTCAAAAGATACAGCCCCTTTAAAGAGGGATGGCTTTACTCTACAGTTGGTGTCCTTCAAGGATAGCGTGGCAGCCATTTTTCTAGGAGATTCGTATTGCATATACAGTATACAGGCATCACTCATCAGAGGGCAAAAAACACCAATTAGCTGATTTGATTGTAATGTGTCCAAAAGCCCAACAACAGAACAAATGAGGGGGATTAAACACAGAGTCTCGTATCACCTCGATGCCTGTGATTTAAAGCCATGTGTTTGGGCTCTCACTTGCTGGTGACCCACATTCTCCCCGAGCAAAAGAAAAGAGAAAAAAAAAATCCATTCACAGCCAAGAAAGAACTTCCTCTGTCTTGGCTCAGTTTCTCACATCTTGACAGAATGGGGACAGGCTAATTTGATATATGGCGATAAAAATTTTTGCTTTCTCAGCAGAGCATAACAAATTATATATTGAAAAATGGTTACACTTTGTTTCACAATGCCCTAATTATGGCAAGATGATGGCTTAATTATGAAAAAAATGGCCTCCCTTTGCCAGTATGTAGGCTGTTTAAACATTTGACAAATTATGAACGGATAAAGTTAAGGGGAAGCCGAGACAAAAACACTCCGTAAACACACTTCAAACTAGCAGAGCAACGTGAATAAACTCAGCTATTATTTACCTCCTGGCAGCGCTGAGTGTGGCTCGCTTCTATATTATTGAACACAGGGAAAAATGTACTGCACTCAGCAACCCGCTGTTTGACTGTATAAAATACACAAACAAAAAATAGTTCCCATAGCTTGTATATTAATCTCGACAACAGTGTCAGAAGTTATCATGTTTAGTTTTGTAGTCTTGTCTTTGTGTTGTTTTCATGGTGTTTCATTGTTTAGATCGTTTCCTGTTTTACTTTGTCAAGTTGTCTCCCGTGATCTTCCACTTCCTGCCTTTGTGTGTTTCCCGCTTGTTTGATCATGTGCCCTACCCTTATTGTTTTCACATGCCCCTTGATTGTCTCACCTGTATCTGATTAGCCTCATCTTCCAGGTTTATTCAGTCTTTGTGTTCCCCTGTCTCAGTTGGTCGTGTGTGTTTTGTCCTTGCTCCTAGTGGATCTCTTTGCTCGTGTTGTAAAGTTGTGTTTTTGCTCAGTGGTTCATGAACAACAGAGACGCTCCGCTCTAGCAGCGGCTAACATTACAAGGTCCGATTATTGATAGATTCACTGCCTCGTCTCCCTCTCTCTCTCCCGTCAATAATAGACCTGTTACACTGAGCGCCCCCTACAGGCCTGGAGCACTTCTGTTGTGTTGACTGGATTTGCAACGTTTTTCTTTTGCATGTGTTTTCTCTGTGTTTGTGTGTTTTTGACTCTCAGCGTTTTTGTATTTGCAGCGCATTTGATGTTAATGCATTCGTTTTTGATCTTGCAGCCCGTTTTCTTTTCACCTTTCTAACCGCAGCCTGTTTCTTCAAAAATAAATGGCTTGGGCCGTTGCAGCACGATTGCCCTTGTGGGCCAACGTACAAACGAAATCAGCATACATACAGGTAGTTTTACTAATAGAATAAATTTGTCAAAAAGAAAAAAACAAAACAATGAAATCCATTCTCAATTTCACCCACCACGCACTCTGTCTTCCTCTGGAGTGGCATTACACTTTGACCTTATTTAATAAATACGTGACTGTGTAGAATATGTGGATGTATTAAAAAGCCAGAGCTCTGTCAGATAACAAAGACTGGTTGAGTTTTGAGGCTGATTTACCTGTAAATCAATCTGTGACTGGCATGAGGTATCATTACCATATTTATAGAATGACCACAGCATGTTTCCATATAAAAGACTACGCCATGTTTCCAAAGAGCAGCCATAAAATAAATACCATCATCTGCCTGTTTGTCATTTGAAAGACATGTTGCCGTGCTGTCTCTGGTGTGTAACAACGTAATATCCTTTCAAGGCTATCCATCCAGATTTGACTTTCCTGACACTATCAATAGGTTGCTTGAAACATTAAAAGTCCTCAAGTGTTGATGGAAGCACTAATTACAAATTCTGATATGTAGTGAGGCCTCAGTTGGGCCTCTTTGCGCACCTTTGTGTGAAGGCTTTGTTTGTTCTGTGTGCCCCATGTGTGTGTGCATGCTTTTTTCTATCTATGTTATTAAGCGAGACACAACAGCAGCCCAGACTGATGACGCCCTCCCTCCCCTTGCTCCCACTCCTCTGACAGCAGTCTTTGATGATGGGTCACATTAACTCCCCTGAATGTGCTGTTTATTCCACCTGAAGCCTCCACGGCCCCGCCTCCCGCCGCATCATAATTTAATTGCTGCGCATTCTCCCATTTCCCCCCTCGTTCGCCTCATTCATTTCAAATGCATGACCTTTCCTGAGAACAATGATCAATCAATAGGTGTTTTCCCTCATCAGGCCCTTTCAAATTAAAACCACTGAGTGAATTAAAAAGCCTTTCGGAGCTGAAGTTATGAAGCGGGCGCTGTAAGTCAGACAGGGAAAAGGCCAATCATCAGAGGCCTTCATGGGAGATTATGTGTGCCGAGCATTCAAAGGCTTCTAATAATTCATTAGCACTGATTGCACATTCTGGGTCATAGGTGAGCTGTCGTATGACGTACAAACAACCGCTGGAATTGTTGTGTAGAAGAATATTTCAAAAGAAAGATGTTCAAAGAGTCTATAAGCGTGTTGAAGTACTTTCCATCATTCCCCACAAACTTACACTTACTAGTAACCACGGAGAGACGTCTTCCAGCTGGGCTCAGAGAGGATCCTCGGAGGAGCTGCTGCATTATTGATGAGATCTGTTAAAAACACCTGCTTTCTGCATCTGGGACCAGTTAAAGTTCCTACAAGGTGTGGCTGAAGTCTAAAACTGTTCAACCCTACCTTCTGCAGCCAGGTACGCAAGCTGTTGTCCATTACTGAAACAATATGTGCAAACATGTGTCCTGCCAAATAATCAAGTTTCACAACTTTAAAACTCTTTACTTTCTTTACTGTATATTGTCTTATTCTACATTTAATAACTCTTACTATGCAGAGTCTGCACATGTGTAGGGTTCTTTTGTTGTCAAATGCACGATTAACAATTACAGTGAAGCAGTCATTGGCAGCGAAATTCTTAATTCTGGAGTTTCCTTATACAATGCTGAAACAATAAGAATAGAATCAGCCTGTACTAATATTCTGTTGGTGCTCATACCTACAAAAAGCATGGCGCTTTAATTCATAACCCACATACTCATGAGCAAATCTGCAGGTCTTTTGGAAGTCTTAAGCGCCTGCGTGAGATCCAGGCTCCACACATGAAGCCATCTGCAGCAATATTAGGTGCTAATATTAATTTTAGAGAGTGCTGTAGTAAAATACATACTTTTTCATTTTGATAAACTGCGCACACAATTCAGAGGAACTCAGAAACATTAGAGTTTTTTAATGATGATGTTTCAAGGTGTTTTGATCACCTTCCACCCTGCAACAGTGCATTGTCTCATTTGAAGGTTGAAAACTGTCTGATTCAAAGATTTATGAATGACTTATATCTTGTCACTTCAACAATTTCAAGTTCAAGGTTAAAAGCTGAGTGTCAATCATATTAGCTGATGAAACAATAGGAATCTATCTACTCTAAGAATAATGCTTCTATTCTCTTGCCTGGCGGTTTTCATGTAAACATGAAGGGCCCTATTTACACACCGCACATGTACACAGTCTAAAGCACATGGCGCTAAGTGATTTAGGGCGTGTCTGATGCACTTTTGCCACACAATCTAGGCGCAAACCCAGGCGCAAGGTGCAAAGAGGTTGGCTTAAGTCCCTGGATTATTCATAGGCGTGTTTTCAGCATAACATGAATCAAACCAATAAGAGTGTCAGCTGTCATTCCCTTTAAGAGCCCAGTGTGCATGCAGGCAGGCCTGTTGCTATTTACAGGGAGGATTTCAGTCATTCTTCTTACATAAACCGGACCCCGACCGGCATATTTAACTTGTTTCTTTCCAATGTGCCCCTGCACATGCAGAACACACACAGGCTACTGTACCAAACATGTCGAATCATGGATTGATGTTAAAGCCACTGAAGCGATCCCACTGCCCAACAGAAACGAAAATGAAAAGAGGAACGCTGTGTACATTTACGCACGAGGCACAGCATTAATGATTTTAGTCTCCAGACGGACAGGATCTTATGTGTATTAAAGTTCTGTGTGCTGACCATCAAAGAAAGGTAGGCTTTAAATGTTTATTTATTTATTGTTGCTGCTGGATCACATGGCTGTGTTGTCTCCTGAACGCATAATGGAGACTGGACTGTGTTTTAATATCTGTGGGCACGATTGTCGGTGCCACAGGTAGCTATGTTTGAGGATGGTAATAAATTTACCTTGTAGTTGTGTGTGTGTGTGTGTGTGAATGTGTCTGTTTTTGCATGTATTAGAGAGAGCGTGCATCAGAATGAGAGTGCGAGATAGAGAGCTTGGTGGTTTTTGGCCTGTGCGTGGCTCGACCAGGAATCTCCCTGAGATGAAGCAGGTGTGTGTGGAGGCAGCGGTGAGCTCGTCCACGTCTTCCGGAACGTCTCACTAAAACGCACCAAACCAAAAGCAGTATCATGATTTCAGGAGACGAGGGAAAACAGAAGCTTTCCGTCTCACAGTCCCATAAACGTTATTTCACTGTATCTGCAAACAAAGTGCTTTTTCCTTAGGAGTAGAAGCGCTGCTGTGCTCCCTTCTATCTGTATGTTTACAGATTGTTTTACACTGCATGCGAAACATTACATAACTTAACATAGTCTAGTGTAACATAATAACATTAAGAACAAATTAATAGTTGTTATTTAAGACCTCCTGATCTCCTGTGATGACGGGTATGCTTGCTTGTCGTCACCCTGTGTTAAGCTGCACATTACGAAATATAGTTTTTATTTGAGATCAATATAAACAGGATAATGCAAAAAAAACAGAGGTAAAGTAAAGTAAGGATCAATAGGCAAACTGCAAAGCTGCGTCCCCCGCCTCTGGATGAAACCCCTCTATGATGTAAGTATTTCAACTCATTATTTAGCAATTAATTAGGAACATCATTCCTGACTGTCCCTCATTCACAAGATGAGACAGAGCAAACCCTCCCCTCTGCCACTCTAGAAGAGAGAAACAGGTGTGAGTGCAAATGTCCTCTTACAACGAGGTTATTAATGATTGAGTTTCGAGGGGGGACTACTCACTCTGGTGATTAATGATGGAGGACAGGAGAGCAGGAGCCATTCACTCGGAACAGTCTGCACCTGTCGGAGGATTTCTGATGGCTTCTACCTGCAAAATGCTCCATATTAGTCATCGCTAAGAGCAAATTGGGAGCTCCTTGGTTGCACTAATCTTTTCTTTAGCCCCCTGTGTCCCTCTGCTGCTCCTCTGCAACCTATCGCTGTCTCACTCACAGGCGCGCTGCAGTCAGACCCTCTCTCTTTTTACGAACCTCCTCTCTCCTCTCTCTTTACACTTCTTTCTCACAACCTTTTACGCCTAGTGTGGGTGGTGGGGTGAAACAGAAAGTTTGAGTGAGCCCTCCAGGTGCCCTGCAAAGCACGCACACACTCACTCTTACATCAGCTTGCTGTACTCACACAGCATTCTACTTTTGCCACCTCTAACAGCCAAACGACACCCCACACTCCCACGCTGTGATTTTAGAAGTGCATTTGGCCAATAAATTTGAAAAGAAAGCTTGCTTGGAGACTTCCCAATAGTACACAGGCCACAGAGCAGGTTATTGGGAAATGCTTCCCTCTAATGTTATATGCTTTATTTCCACCAGCCAGCCCTGTGCTTGGGCCTGGCTGGCTAACAATCAGCATCTCAGACGTATTCCCAAAGCTACAGCCTGTCTGATTTATAGTAATTGGCTTACAGTACCAAAGTGATCCCTCTACAGGCGTGACATCCTTCTGTGTCTGCTGATTGCTTATGTTGGTTTAACGGCGGAGACTGAAAATGACTAACAATCAGTTTATAACGTTACCGCCAATTGTTGTAAAATAGGTTTCTAGGGGAAATTCACTTCCACAAGGCAGAAGCTTTGTTTTTTCACTCCTCTTGGCCCGTAAGACATGCTGTACATATTAATGCCTGTGTTTCTGTCTGCCACAGAGCGTCTGCTGTCTAAACTAAAGGCTGAATTTGAAAAAAACCCCAAAAAGAGCGTTCCCTCAGCACTTAAAATGGGTCACAAAGTGGATTGTATTTCTCCTTGGTTTTGAGCATTTAATCCCTGGTGCTGAAAGACGGTTACACACACTGTGATCTCACACAAATAAAAGATTCCACTCTGACCACAAACTTTCTCTCAGGATTAAAGTGTCCATCAAATGTGTTATACATTATGTATTTTCCTCTTTTGCATTTTTTGGTGCTGTTGAGGGAGAGAGAAAAGTATATTTCTTCCTGTTCTTCAAAACCTGTTCCTAATCCTCCTGTTCCAGCTTCACAGAGATACTGCACTGTAGCTGCTGATCCTACGACGTGACCTCAGTGAAGAGTTGCCAAGCAATTGAGAAATTAAATGTTTTTTGGAAGAAGTTGCAGTTTTATTCTACCCGGTGTCTCACAATGGTCTAGCTGAACAGAGGAAAAAGACAGATGCCTCTGCAGAAACTTGAACTGCTCCTCTAATTCTGCAGCTGAGCTCATTATACTTGGAGAATAAATAAATGATCTGATCGGTTTGCACTTTTTGCTTATGCTAATCGCTGACATCGGCAACACAATCGTGTATCCTCGTTTTGCATTTAAGCTTAAACTGAAATTTTATCTGCAACTCAAAGAAAATCTTCCGTTTTACAGTTTTCTCTAACCAAACCACTTCCATAATAACCTATTTGTGTATATGTAATCCAGCAACACCCCACATTTCAAGTTAAGACAAACGCCGTCTGCTCTTCTAACACCAGACAACACAAGGCCTAGAACACCCTCTGTGTAACTCTTTAGGAAGTGCTTTAAACCTGCATTCTTTCTGATATCCAGCAGGGGGCGACTCCCTGTTTTTAAGTTTATGAAAAAAAAATGAGCCTTCTTGATTTACAACCTCAGTAACCGTTTTCCTAATGGACTAAATGCTCTAAATATTGATCACATTCAGCGTTAAATTGAAGATAAAGCTTGATATTGGCTACCTGAGATGGACAGTTTGCTGACGTATTCACCTTTCAGCCTGGATAGAGGTATGGCAATGCATATCTAGAACAATGACTGTATATATAGATGGACGACGCGTTTCCATCTGCTCTCATTGTACTAAATTAATGCCAAAATAGCCCGCGTGATAGGCGCTGCCATCTTGCTAGGTGATGTCATTTGGAGCCAGAGCTGCGTAGTAGAGATCGGCGGTTGACGCCACCGTAGCCACTTCCACTAACCAAAACCGTAAAAAAACCAGCAGAGATCCTGCACATCGGCATATTTAACAGCAGAACAGCTTCTTGCGTTGGTCTGAGGTCAACGTTCACATGTATGGGAACTTTAATGACTGTAGTGATTGTTTTAGTTACGATTCCTCTCGCTGTTCCTCCTCTACTCTGCTAATCCAGAACAGATCGGCTGCAGCAGCCGTATTTGTCAACCGAGGTGTCAATCATTCTTTTGACTGCATCAAATAAGTAATTAGAAATAAACTTAAATAAATAAAACTTCTCAGAAAAATGAACACTTGGATGTAAATCAGCATGATTAGAACTAACTGTAATGACAGAAACCATGTTTAAGAAAATGTATTTGACGTGTATTTAGATTTTATAGTTTGACTCATGTCCCATCTGTTAACATGGAGGAGGCGGGCTTTATGACCTATACTGCAGCCAGTCAGCAGGGGGCGATAGAGAGGGTTTGGCTGCACTTTTAAGAAGCTGTCATGTCGTCTGTCTTTTTATACAGTCTAAGGCTGTGTTCGAAATGCTGTACAATATACTACATACTGAATACTGCGTTTGGCGGTAGTATGTAGCATGGCGGAGCTTTTCAAATTCATTTTGCAGTATGCTAGGCGGAAGTAAACAATAACCGCCGCTTATTTAGCTATAACACCCCCTTCTGCTGGAATGCTGCTGCTGTCTGTCATTTCAACTGCCGCTGTGACATTCCAGCGCCTTGCATTGTGGGATACAGTAGGTAAGCTAGACTGGTCCGATGCATACTGGAGATTTATTTTGAATCAGAACGACATCTGGGCATTTTTGTCATACTGCACATTTTGCTTCTTTTGTTTGCATACTACATACTACACTTTGGCCAAATCAGGATGTACTGCTAGTATAGTATGGCATTTTGAACACAGCATATGATATAGACTCCAAATGTGGTCACTTCTGGTTTCAAACATATCAAGATGGTGATGACTAAAATGCCTAACTTTCGGCTTCAAAATGACAGACTATAAAACTAATTGGTAACATCACAGTGCCTTTATCCTTCTTGTTTCCAATGTACGTTTGAGACATGTATGGGTATTTGAATAGACAGCAGAGAGTTTGGAAAAGCTTAAATAGATTTTTTCCCTTTATTTTCTCGGCTTCAAAAACTGTTTATCAATGGAATCCATGGCAACCAACAAATGGGAGCTGACCACTGCTGTTTAGGTCCATTAAGGACACAGCAGCTATAAAGCCGCTTTTCCAGCCTAACGTGGGAAGTGTTTGATACTATACACACTCAGTTATGAGTGATTTATTCCTTTGAGAAAATCAACCATGTAAGCTAAACCAAGGCCTTAAAGTAATTTGAAACTGTGAGAAGAACCTCAGAGTTTTATTGTGAAGGTCACTTCATTCTGGGGACCGTCCCACATCACATTCTCGATGTCTGAAACACAACATACATGTAGCTTTTAATATATACTGCACACTTTTCTTTCAACTTGCAAGGGAAAAAAACTTTTCAGTTTCAATTTTAAACCTCTTTTCTGTTATTATCATCTTCTCTTTTTCATCTAACAGCACAAAGAATGGTGTCTGTTACATTTATGTGATGTGCAATAAGATGAAAGTTACTTGGAGTGTTCTTGATATCACCTTGTTATCAACATTGCACTTTTAAAATGCTAGGTCTCTTCTTTTAAAGTAAAAAAGGGGTCATGAATATGCATGAGGCGGAGAAATGTTTTAATCATTACAAGATTGATACGGCTCTGTTGTGTGAAGCACAAGTGAGTCCCTGTGCCAGTGAATTCTTTATCGAGCGGCATCAGACAGCAATTAGTTTGACCCAGTTTTATATGAGAGAAGCGAGAGGAGCAGCCTTCTTCACACTTATTTTATTTCACCTCTTTTTTTATTACAGCAACGCATGGTGGTACAAAATGTCACACCGTTAGGAGAGACATGCGAATGTCTTTTCGCCTTTATCTGTGGTGTTATTAAGTCCAACACATTTGTCAAAATTTAGTAGAAATTCACAGAGCTGTAACATAAGTGAAGGAATCCACAAATTCAAACCATATCAGCCAACTAAAGGGAGACAAAGACCTGTCTCTGTCTCAAGCACGGAATGGCCATGAGTCTTCTCACAACCACACACCAGGAAGTGGTGATCTTATTGTGAAGGCCACTAAAACTCAAAAAACATACTGTGCCATTCACAGATTGTTTTTCTTGCATTTCCATTGCTTCCTTGTCTTTCAGTAAGTGCTTTGTTGTTGAGAAACTTGAATTGACTGTAACCCACATACATCGCCACTGCTGGTAATTCAGTTGCCCCCCCCTGTCCACTAAAAAGCTAGACCAAAACCTTCGCCTTGGTACAACCTAGAAACCTGGTCTCTTAAACAAAAATGTGGAACACATATGAACACAAATGGAGAACAACCAAGCATGAATCCTTTCGGCTTGAGTGGTCTAATAGCATGTGTGATTATAAATGTGCTCTTCTTGCTGCTAGAACGGCCCATTTCTCTGGCCTGATCAGAATAATGAAAATAACTCCACATTTATTTTTAATTCACTATCTATTGCCAGATGAGGTAGCACAATGGTGATCGAGCCTATGGCCCACTGATGAAAGCCTTTGCATTTGCAGTATTACAGACTGGCTGTCTGTGACGACTTTTGGTGAAAAAATCCCAACGCAGCGCCCAGTTAGTGACGCGTTTTCCATCAGCCAGCAGTGGTTGGTCTGCCAGAGAGGGTAGGCGGAGCTTTTCCGGTCTCTGTAAGTGTTGCAAGTAAACAGTTATCTAGTATGGCTGAGCAAACAAAGAAAAGATGGATGACTACAGATACAACTTCAAAAAGAAGTGAAAATCCAAAGGAAAAGAAACAAACTCGACGCTCAGATGAAGCAAACAGTCTGAAAAGGAAAGCGACCGTCAGCCAGGAAAATCAAGGGTTACACCCAGAGCCAACCGTGGACGTCTGGTTATCTGGGACGTATGCACCCGCAATTGCCTTTTATCGCCATTAGGTGCCGCCAAATAGAACAAAACTGATAAATTTGAAATGACATCTTTCACACAGAGGTCGTGGTCATTCCACACATTTCTGTGAGATGAGGTTAAATAATGGGTAGAAGGTGTTTTCAGATTCACACAGAATCCCACACAACACCTTCAGGTGGATCTAATCCAGAAACTAACCAATTCTAATGTATAGGATCATCCACTCTCCTCCAGGTTCTATTATCCTGGCAACATAATGTCTCAGTCTGATTGACTCTGTCCACAGCTAGTCTTACTCTTACACTAGAGTGTAAGGTGTGTATATTTTTATACTTTGTTCTCTCCACTTGCATCTCTTAACACTAAAAAACATCTTTAGAGTTCCTGAACAAGTCTTTGGGAAGTGAGGCATCACATGATTTAAAGTGTTCACTCCACATGGAACACACACATGAGGGTTTTACTCCAGCACTCAGGCTGGCATGCCTTAATTTCTGTCCTTTCATCTCTGTTCCCTTATTTTATGATCGCCCTGAAAGGGTACATCAAGTTTTCACAGGCTCTTCTGGATGATGATGATGAGAACTCAAACTCTATTGATTGAGGGACTGCTGCAGCCAAGGAACTCTCTCTGATCATTGATGACATTTCATATGATAGCTAGCATTTGATCGTTGTAGCTGCTGACATCTCCGTAGCTGCATAAGTGCAAGGCAACATACTTAGCTCTTTCCCACAACCACCGAAGCTGTTTCTGTTTCACAACCACTTTGCCCCCTATGAAACCAAAATATAATGACGTTATTTTAGACCCAACCATGTTTCCCCCTAAAGCTGGCCAAGAATTTTGGTACCTAAACATACTTTGATGTCTCCAGCACATTGTGAAATACCAATAGACTGCATTAAAGATGGCCCTACATCTAGGTCTGAAAAGTGAAGCCAATGCTTTCTGATAGCCGAAGGGGGACACTCCAGGGATTGCAAAAACAAGCCTGCTCGTATGTAAGAAGATAAGAAAATGAGCCTACTTCTTAGTTGATTTATTACCTCAGTAAACAGTTTCCTAATGAGCTTATGGTCTTAATAGCTAGTTCAGTCCTCTCCCATACAGCATGATGTTCGTTTTGTAAACAATGGTCCCATTAAGAGTAAAATGATGATAAGGCATGGTTTTCCCAGGGCGTGGCTATATGTTGTAATTGTCAAATGACTACCACTGCAGCCTGCACAATGTCTACAAGTGCAATTTATTTCAAAGCCAGTTTGATGTCTGAATTAGTATCTCAATTAATATCATGGTCACCTTGAGTTACTGTCACATCTGGATCTCCAGTTTAGCTCTGTTGTTAAATTGCGCATCCCATGTACAGGGAATCAGTCCTCAACGCTGTGGCCCTTTGCTGCCTGTCATCCCCACTCTCTCATCCCATATTTCCGACTCTATCCACTGTCAGAAAAGGCCAAAAACATATTCTTAAATAAAGAACAGTCACTTCTTCCGCCATATTCTTTCCTGTTCATGATTTCCTTGGCATACTGAGCACTGTGCAGCCTACACCCGTGTTATCCAACTCTCTACTTCTATGTGATTGGGTCTTGTCGTTGTAATGAACTGTTCAGCGGGTAAACCAAGCAGAGAGATGAGTCTATTTTCTCCCAAAAAACAGCTTCTGCCAGCGCCACTTCTCTTATTAGAAGCTTGTGTTTATGCACTGACATTGGGATATTGAAGCTGTCAGTTTGAAAGAAGAGAAATAACTTCTCCTTCTATTCTGATGAAACTGGAACTCTCAATCAAACAGCCCTATGTCTACTATTCCCCATCTGAAGAGTCAAAAAAATAAGGCTTTCATTCCAGTGTGGGAGGCACCTTGTGAAGTGTCATGAATGCAATTTTTCTTGGGATCATATCTCCTCCATTCTTTTGTGAGCAGCACCTGCACACCTGCTCTTCCTCCTCCAGGTGATAACTGCTTCAGGATTGTCAGCAAGCGATGCCAGAGTATTGTTCTTTTTGGAAGGATGGAGCAGTGTTCACTTCTGCTGTGTGATTCTGTGAATGGCACTCATCAGGAGAGTAATCACAAGTTGACAACGTCTGTCTGTGCTGCGGTGGTTCTGTCAATCAGGCTCAACACTGACAACTTTCCCAACGATTGGCCTTCACATGTCATGTAAGCTTTTTTCCT
This sequence comes from Semicossyphus pulcher, assembly GCF_022749685.1. Taxonomy (NCBI): domain Eukaryota; kingdom Metazoa; phylum Chordata; class Actinopteri; order Labriformes; family Labridae; genus Semicossyphus; species Semicossyphus pulcher. The sequence goes on along the minus strand of NW_027211604.1, from coordinate 30,281,253 downwards.
CACAATTTACTTGTCAGAATTTGAAGTCTGAAACTCTGAAAAAAAAAGTTTCTGTAGAAGAAAGCACTAAGACCATGTATTAAGGTTATTTTAGATTTATAAAAATCCCTCGATCCTACAGGATCCGTGTCCGGCGTGTTGCGTCTGTGTCGCGGTTCTGGTCCATCAGACGGTGTGAGCCCTCGCCCACAGGAAGCGTGTCTGATCCGCAGCGCAACTGGATTCGCAAGATCACAAGATCACGGGAGAACTACATCATTGCGTGAGAATTGCAAAATCACGCGATAACATCAATGTTAGCAGAGCAACACACAAACTACAGTTCAGTTTGCACCTCCGAGGTTGATTATCTGCTCATTTGGATATTATTCAGTGATGTTTTTAGCGTCTACCATGGCTGAGTACACTACTTAATTAAAGTGTTCTTTTTTCAAGATTTCAGTGTGTATTGTTGTTATGAAAACGGAAAAAAAGCGGGAGTCTGTACCGGTCTGTAAATGGTGTTTTACTTTGAGATAACCGGATGCTGTATGCTGTTTTCGTCTGTGACTTCCTGTTTGGAACAATCTGCTCTGTTCAGCCTGACATGGCTTGAAGCGGCCTCCTTCAAAAATAGACCCGGCACCAATCTTTAGCGGAGCAGAGTGGAGACACGCTTCTGGGACGCGCCTGAGACGGACCGCAGCGCGTGCTGTGGAATCACGAGCATTTGAATGGCCGCGATCGTCTCAGGATCCTGAGCCAGAGGCGGATCCTGTGGTATTTGAGGGTAAGTTAGAGTAAGGACATTCTGGGATCTCAGAAATGCTGTGTATTGTATATTACTCCTTTATTTGCTGTCAGTATAAATACACGTATACTCATCATAGACAGTCTACATTTGTGAAACGTGTTTTGTCTGGTTGATACATTAGACATTCAAAGCCGAGTAAATACTGTTAGTTACCTGTTTTTCAATACATAGGTAATGTGATGTCAATCTGACTTGTGTATTGTGCTTTTTTTCAGCAACAGAGGATGACACACTTATTTAGATTTAACAAGCTCAAAAGAACGTAGAAATAAGGAAAGAAGCAGATAAGCAGAATATCATGTGTTACCAGTATTTAGGTTCTTTTGGTGGTTTGCGTCACCTTTAAATGTCTTTTGGGTGTGGTCTTTATATAAGCCATTTACAGGATTCTACCACACACACACGTGCTTTTATGTGTTCTTTATGTACACACACACTTTTACATGAGACTCTAAAAGGAAATAAAAAAAACTATCCCATCAGATTTTTCTGTCCTCTCCAGAACTCATCTCTGGCCTGTGGCCTGAGGAGAGGGACAAGATAACCTGCAGCCTGCAACTCAGCTGACCCCCGAACCTAGAAGCTTTTAAGAGACGCCGGCTTGACACTTGTGTTCCTACACACAAAGTTAGTTCTGTAGATTCTTTAAAACCTCCATCTATCTGAGGACTCCATGAATGTGGTCTATTAATGCAGAAGTCAAGACTGTGACAACTTGTCGCTGCTAATGCTGCCACTTCATCTGTACACCACAGTGTGTATGTTAGTGTGTGATGAGACTCAGATGAGGAGATGTTTGTGTGATCTGTTATTTGAGCTTAGCTTTGGATTATAACTTCAGGAGATCGCTCTTGCAATGGTCCTTTAATTCATTCAGTCATCTTCCAGTCCCTCCAGGATTTCGCGAGCATTTCCTGTGATTGTCGTGGCCAAATATGCCTGATTTCGGGGCTTCTTTTAAAAAAAACATTGCTTATTTTCTGTTAAACACATTCCACACATAACGCATACATCCACTGTGAGTGACTGGGACAAACACTCCAATAAAGCCATCCTCTGGCTGAGCGAGCTGTTTGTCTTCTAACATCACTTCTGGTTGATTTCCATGTCAGCACTCCAAATAAAATGTGTAAAAACTGAATGACACTAAAGTCAATAACCATGAAATGCTCATTTCTCGCTGCACATGCACATCCAATGCTATCCATATGTGCAAAGAACCTACACTTAAGTATATTTACGCTGTTCTAGTCGTTATTTCTGGTGCTTTGGGACATTAATGTCTCACTGTACAATGACTATTTGAAATTGTGGGAAACTGTTTGAAACTTCATAATCAACTTCACCAGTGGTGGATTTAGCAGATTTTTCAATCCTTATATATCAAAGAAAGTCTCCCCCAGGAAATTATTTTCTTTATTCTGGTTTGTTTTTATTCCCCAGTTTATGATGGAAGTGTCTTTTTGTAAATGAAAACAAATTTGTTCAAATAATAAATGTCTGGTACTTCACATGGCATACAAGAGCCATAATTCACATGGCAGTATAATGTTGTCCATGCAGAAAGAGAGTGAGAGCTTTACTTCTTCACTGAGGCTGCGCTCTCTGCCTCATGGCCGAATTATAATGAGTTATAAAGTTGTAACCATAATAGGAATATTCACTTTATATTTAATTTTAGCCATATTTTATCTTATATTTTGCAAGAAAGCAGTTGCAGTTCGACTTTTTGAGTTTTAAAACAGACAATGACTATGATATAAATAATATTTAAAGGCAATGTACATGGAGAGAGAGAGAGAGAGAGAGAGAGAGAGAGAGACACATACAAAAGAACAGAAGTGCGGACAGTGGAAGCAAGTGGAAAACTGGTAATTTGATGATGAAGCTGATGTAGGTCTGTGTAACTCTCAGGTTTACATATAAACATATATGAGTCTGTCCAGTCTTGATTAAAAGCTCTGTTTTCTCTGTCCACTCATTTTAGAGCACGCCGTGTCTACTTTTCCCTTACTCGCTTATTTTCTCCCTCTGTGTCTCTGTAACTCTACTGTTGGCTGGCTTCACCGTGTGCATCTGTATTCTCACACACCCTCTCCAGCTGTGATGTTCATTTGAGTAACAGAATTGATTGGCTGAGTGATGAGTGACGTGTGATGATTTACAACGAATGCATTGGCCACAGGAAAATAGGATGACATCAAATATGCGGAAGAGTTGCGGCAGTTGGCCAAAATTGCAAGAAAAAGTCGAGAAAAAGTTGTGTTAATTGGCGGGAAAATCGCTGATATATCATGACACATTTATTCAGGCATCTATTGATTCATTCTTCCATGTTTGTTTATATCTGCCTTTATTAATCCTCTTATGGTGTTTAGTTAGTAGTTGTATGTCTGCTGCTTATTGGTTGTGTGTGTTTTAAATAAATACTTTAATTTTTCAGAACCTTGTGTCATGGCTATGACAAATGTAATAGTCACATTACACTGAGCTCTGAACTTAATGGGAATTTGTGATGGAGACTTAATTAAATAATTGGCTATCATTTTCCCCTTTGTTAATGGGAGGTGGTGCCCTGAGGTTTATGTAATACAAGCTGAGTTCTGTGCTTTCTTTTCTGATAGCTGGAAGTGCCAGTTAATTTGCTCCTTCCTTTTAAGAAAATAAAGGTATAACTTTATAATTATCTTTAACTTTCATGCCATAAGTGCTGCTACAAGGCTGTCACATAAAAAAGTCTAATGTGACCCGACTTTTAAAAGGAACCAGCTTGGCGACTTTACTGCAGCTGACTGTCAAAATCACAGAGATGTGAGCTGTCACAACACTTTTAAAAGGACAGCACCCATAACAGCCAGCCTTTCATCTGCAGTAGTGTAAAGGGAGAGACATCTGAAAGAGTGTACATTAACAACCTGACCACTGCGGGTCGAAGCGATCCATACTGTATTGTCCACTGAACAAACTGTTTTCCCTCGACAATATATCTTGTAATCCTTTTAGTGGCAGGGAGCCAGAGATCCAGTGGACACTGCTGCATAATTAATGTGGAGTTGAAATAAAGACTGAGTCTGGCAGTAAAGAAAGGGTGAAACTTAAACTGGCTAATGACCAAAGAGGCAATACTTAATGTCATGCATTTATGGGCTCCACACAGCTCTTACTTATGTCAACAGTATTGGCAGCACATTCTCACTCCCAACTCATCAAATACAGCAACTTGGTCAGTTGCCCAGCGCTTCAAAACATGATGCTGGAGGTTCTCTCCAGCTTCATTTATGAACAGCATCCAAAAGTGATACTAGAGGAAAACCTGCAGGTTGATGTGGTAATGATAATGAGGTGACATAGTACAAAGAGGACGGAAGACAGGGGGGCAGTGGGATGTGATGGATGGGTAAATCCAACAAGGAGAGCAGGGATCAATTCAAGTGCCAAACAAATGGTCAAATAGTAGGCTGCAAATGTTTATTTACTTATTGTTGCTGCTGGATCACATGGCTGTATTCTCAAGTGTGTGCGTAATGGACACCGGACAGTGTTTTAATATCTGTAGGCATGATTGTCGGTGCCATAGGTAGATGTTTGAGGATTATAATAAATGTACCTCTTAGTTGTGTGTGTGTGTGTGTGTGTGTGTGTGTGTGTGTGTGAGTCTGTTTCTGCGTGTATTAGAGAGAGCGTGCATCAGAATGAGCATGTGAGATGGAGAGATGGTGGAGTTTTTGGCCCGTGTGTGTCTCAAACAGGAATCTCCCTGAGGTGAAGCAGGTGTGTGTGGAGGCAGCGATGATCTTGTCCACGAATTTCAGCGTCACCAGATCGGCACCAGACCGGAAGCAGTATCATGATTTGAGGAGATGAGGGAAACAAAAGCTTGCTAAGAATAACATTATTTCACTGTAGCTGCAAACACACTGCTTTTTCCTTATGAGTAGAAGCGCTGCTGCGCGTCCCCGTGTGAGTGACAAGTAGAGACTCCTATTGTGAACCCTCTGATGTATGTCCATAATGCGCCCTCTAAATTGCAGAGACAGACTGCGCCATAGACTTTAGATCAGGTTTTTGTTGGTCTATGGCGCAGTCACTTTCTGCTTCCACGAGATTGTAACGCACCACCCGTTTGCCTGACCACACCTCATTTCAAAACCAACATGCCCACGGGCACAAACGTGGACGCAGGATCTCTTGCTATTTATACAACTTGGGCACTGGGCGTAAAAATAACGACTGCATCGGGTGGAAGTTAGACGGGTGTACGATAGGGCCCAAAATGTGAATTTTATTAACCTTTTTAAAAAAATCTTACCGGATCTTTGATTGCTTGTTTGATCACTGATTTTAATCTAACTTAATGTTGTTTGTAAAGTTGACAGAAGAGCTCCTAAAGTGCAAAACTGATGCTAAAGGGGAACCTTATATGTCTTATATTTGACAAGCTGGGAGAGAGAAAGTGTTGGTTTTGGAGGATTCAATGACATGTTGAGCCATCAGCTCCCACTTCATGCAGCAGTACAATGGGAAAATAATTTATATGAAAGAGTGACAGGGAATCTGACAGTAGCTGACAGCAGTGGTTCTCAACTGGTCTAGCCTCAGGACCCACCACCTCCTCCTTAATGACTAATCACAACCCAAATTTCTGAAATGTTTCAACCACTTAAATTTATTTAATGAAAAATGGTGCAGTTTAATATAGTAGAATAAACAGTACAGTAGTATAAACAGTATAATTGTCAAGCAAAATGACCAGCAGTGCATAAGGAAATTATTCCCTCTACAGTGTGTAATAAATGCAACTACTGTCGAGCTCATCAAGTTTAAAGAATGTAAACGTAACTGTAGCTGGGATTACACAATCAGTGGATACATGGAGTGTGAATAAACTACACTACTACTGCACATCATAGGAAACCCATGTCCTATAAAATAAAAGTGCAGCATCGACATTTGGCTACAACTTTTCTTTTTTTTGAGTGCACTTCCGCGACCCATCGAAAACAGCTCCGCGACGCACTTTTGGGTCCCGACCCACCAGTGGAGAACCACTGGCTCATAGTATATGGAGGTATATAAAATATGATATAATTCTATATCAGCATTTATTCAGACTGCAGGCTGATGTTAGGCAGTGCTCCTCTAACTGTGTTTCAGTATTTCGTCCATTTTCAGCAGAGCTACTTTTCTCTTTTCACTTGTCATTTTATTCGCAAAATGTGTGCCGTCTTTCTGCATCATCAGCTGCTACAGTACATTTGCTCGTGTTCCCGACACCATGTGAGTGTGAAGATTTTAAATGATATGCCATGAAAACAACAACTCAAGGTGGCCACATTGCAGATTTGAGACTTTCTAGAAATGTGGTTTAACTGAGGGAGAGGACCGCTGAACTAACAGACACACGCACACCGTCCTTTGAGGGAACAGTCCATTATCGCTGGTGACAAACATGAAAAGCAAACGGTGAGGAGCTGGTCGCAAAAAATACCACACTGCAGGAAAAACATTTAAGATTCTGACTGCCTGCAAGAATTTCTTCAGAGTCTCCCCACAGTCTCTCTTTTCATTAGAGCAACTCCGAGAAATGTCAAGTAAGATAACCCATTATCTTCCCTGTTGACAATAACATACTCACACATGCAAACACACACACACACACACACACACAAACACAGAGCATACCAGGATCCCTGGCTACAGATGCCTGTATATTGCTTTTTCAAGTGTGATTCTATTGCTTCATTTGCCACTCATCCTGCTGCTGTGCATCAGCTCACACTTGGTAGTGACAAGTGACTTCCTGTTCTACTGGTGGGGACATTTCAAACAACACGGTAACCACTGACAGTGTTTCTATGATTTTCATCCTGTGAAAAAAATACAATAAAAGCATTCAGTGTGTACGTGTCTTTTATTTCTAAACTGTCAATCTTCTGGTTTCTGTACTTCTTTTCTTACTGTGTGACTCTGTGAAGAAATGCAGGAGCTTGCGTTGAACAGGAGGAAATAAACATTGAAAGGATATGACAGCTTGCAATCTATTGGCTCTAGTAATCATTACTAAATTGGAACTGTGAATCACATTTTAGGAAAACATAATGTCTAAAGAAATACATTTTCTCTTACCGTGGTGAAGAAATGTATTCAATAACGTACCCGGCAAGTCGCAAAAACGTTGATATCGAATGTATCAGTTAAATTGACTGACAGCGAATTCAATTTATTTTCCAACAATGACAATCTTGCAGTGACTTGAAATATTAGAATTTTTATCAACATCTAACTGAAACCACAATGTGTCTCTCACCTTAACCAAAGTTCGTTGGTTGATTTAACCTACAGACAGAGTGTGGATGAGAACCTGAGACTCTGGTGAGACTGTCCTGCACTTTGTCAGCCGCTGTCCACCCTCACCACCTCGTCGTGAATCCAGCACAGTACATAGATGTCGTGTTTCATTCAGTTTACCAAACGTTATCTCTGAAACTGATCCAGGCTGAGATTACTTGGTAAACACAACCTAATAAGTAATTTAGAATTGTGCAATTGACCCTTTGCTAAGTCTCCCCCCCCCTATTGGTTTCTGTTGCTACGCCTCTCAAGCTTTCGCACCGGCATGTAAATATAACAGTGAGAGATGTTCGGAGGGAAATAATGGCAAATTTCTGGAAAAATAGTTTCCAAATATCAGAGAGAAGTCGACAGAAAGGACAACTTGTATTTGAAAGCTACATTAATTATATTGTTTGTCAGCGGAGTGTTGAGAATGAAGAGGACGTAAACATTGAGGCAAAAGCTCACCGATCCCAATGAAGCGTCAGGGACCCAGCGACAATTCATGTTAAGGACAATCATATATACAGGAACAACAATGTTCCTGCACAGTAGGGTGAGTCAATATATTGTTTTATTTTAGGCTAATGTTTAGTTATGACTCCCTATCACTTTCATTATCTAATATGGCCCATTGCTAACAAAACTAAACTATCTTACTACTAACTTTACTAACTTTTTTTTGTTTAAAGCGCGTCAGGATGTTGCTCGCATATCGTGGGCTTGATCCAAACACTGGATGTTGATTCACTTATAATTAATATTCAACCGTCTTTCTTTGCTAACATGCTAACCCAGCCAAGTTGGTTAGCGTCTTACCTTAGAGCATAAACAAAGGAGTGTTTGTTGATCTAAGCTGCGAGTGAGGTCCTACACAATTTTTAATCCATGTCCAGCATCTCTCCTCTCGAGTTTTTAAACTTTGAGGATAACTGCTGTCGGACTTGCACATTCCATATGCACACTGTTTTCGGCATTTCTCCTTGTTCTGAAGGCTTGACAGGCTTCCCGCCCCTATCTACGGTTATGTACGCTACGCTAACGTAGAACTGGACAGTGGCCGTTCAAGGGAGGGGCTTAGCAAAGGGTCAATTGTAATTTAGGGCAGAGAGGGTTGATGGCAACATACCAACTACAACACTGACAGGTCTCTGACACAACGCGCAGTATCTTGTATTGGACAGAAATATAACACTATTATATTGAGTAATATTAGCTCTACAGTAGTAAACACGTGCCAAGTCCTTTGTACAGTACATCAACTATTAAATTGAACTCAGACCCCAGAGGAAAGATATACAAATAGTGTAAACAGCATCATCTGTCTGGTGGTTTTGTGTCAGTCACAAGTTGTTCCTTTGAATTTGATTGCTATTCACATTCCAAACAAATGGTCATGATATTCAGATTATATGTGTAAATGTGTAAATGAAGGGATGAAATGTTGTGTATGGTTGAGGTGTTGCAGGGCTGCCGGGCTGTGAGAACCAGATTCTGCTGGCTCTACATAATGTGCAGGCAGAGAGGAACAGCTGGGCTGCAAGCATTCATGTCATGTTAGAGGCTGAACATCTGATCCTATAGAGAGGCAACGCATGACTCACACTGCTGAATGCTCAGTGGGAAGTGTGACGCAGACACAATTAGAGCACAGAACACACATGCAGAGCTTGGTTCCTCTCCTCCAGGCTGCGAGGTGCTGTAGGAGTGACCTAAACAGCTGTGGCCTCCAGCCAAATAAGGCTTGATCGGGGTTGGGTCCAGTCAGGCCACAGGTTAGCAGCTTCAACCTCCCCAGTCCATCAAGTTAAAAAGAAAACAAGGCCTTAGTCAATAGTTTAAGGCCTGGCATTTACCATAAATCCTCTTGTGAATATGTTAACAGAAAAGCAACAGATTCATGTCCCACTGGAGGTAAACGGCCTACATGCAGCATAATAATTTGAAGCAAGCGTTGGAGCTGTGTGCTTATGTGGGAAGGTCGACATCAGGCCATGTGCGTGGGAGGGGAGCATCACCTGTACACTGAGGTAATGCTGTTGGAGCTTTCCCTGACACGTTTGTTTAGAGACATTTCTGTATTACATGTGACAGTTCGAGAAGAAACTTTCTCAAAAATCCACAATACAGAGCTGAGGAACAGATTTTATTGATGGATGACATAATAACCCCAAAAGACAATATTAAATCTTCTAAATCTGTGTCTGATTTTGCACATTACCTACTACTCACACACTTCACGTGTCAATTTAGTACATGTTCAGGTCCAAATAGTAACCTAACATTGTTTGCAATGCCCAGTAATCCTGTTTCCTGTGACTCCAGCTTATGCTAATTACCTGCTTGTACAAAACAAAGCACCTCCAGCCAGATGCATAAAACTCTGTGTAGATTCACGTCTAAAACTGTTTGCTGGCACAAGAGAGAAATGTGGGTTTACTGTTTTTTTTTTAGAACTGTAGAGACGAGTGTTGCTTGTTTCTGTTTTTCAACCATCGTGGAGATCGGTGCACATGTATGAGCGTCGTTTTCACTCCCACAGTCCGCCATAAACAGACATAGAAATGTGCTCTTATGTCCTTTTGCATATCTGTAGTTGTTTCCGTTTCACTACCATCACTACCATTCATTACACCTGGGGATGAAAAGAGCTGCAAAGAGGAGGTTTAATTTTACCAATTGTGTAGCACTGGCAAGGCTTGTCCAACATCTGTCATTTCATGCACCTGTTACGCACGGCTGTGGCTATTTATTGAAACAATTCAAATATTTCATCACATCTACCGTTACACCATCATAGCATTGAATTATAAATCACTGCTTTACAATTTAGGATGAAATGAGACAATTATTAACAGGAAATAGTGGTTTGAATGTCAATACAAGGCGTGATAAAATTCTCTACCTCTCTAAACTCCTACCTTAAATTAATTTTGTAAATGGCCTTTGATTGATATTTCACAGCCAGGTGTAAATAAAAAAATACAAACGGTGAAATTAGGAAATAACAGAGTGTTTTCTATCAGCTCATGTCTCGAATCATCTGTCCTGTCCACTTATCACATCACCTGCAGATATCTCAGCTAAAACTGTCTGCACGCCTGGTCTGAAGTATGGTCTCATAGAGCATGATATTGATGTTGGTGATGCTTATTTCTTCAGCCATTCAATCTCGACATTCACCATATAACAGGTTCTGCAAATGTCGTGGCTGATGCTCTGTCACGTGCACTGCCTCCTTAAACGTCTGCAGTACATCATAACTGCTCATCGCTTTCTCTGCCTCCTCTTCCTTTGCTTCTTCTAGGCACCAAAGTTGCTGAGTTGGAGTCGATTGAGTGAGTCGTTGAAGGGACAAAGGGGTTTGTTATTTTAACAGCCTGAGGTTATTGAAATGTTCCTTGTATGGTTTGTGTGGTGTACTTGGCGTGTTTGAGGCCCTCTGGGCTCTCAACTTTATGGGAGGGGTGTGACGGCCTTTCTAATATCATGTCCTGTTTTCCTCCAGCTCACTGCCTTCCTAGAGTGCCAGCAGAGATGGGCCGTCCAAGCTGCTTGGCCTGAAGGTGTGGCTTATAAAAGGGCTGCTGTGCAGGTGTGCTCTCTCTCTCTTTGCCTGTGACTAAGCAGCATGCCTACCACATGGCCTACACCAGGGGTACTCAATTAAACTTGAAAGAGGTCCAGTTAGAGATTTTTTTTCTCAAGCAAAGGTCCTGACCATCATAATGTCTGACCTGTGTTATGATTGAGTACCATACATTTATACATTTTGAACGTCTGTCAAATCAAATAAAGAAAATACAATTAGACTAAATAGTTTTTACAACAATGCTTATAACTTTTACACAGAGCTCTCATAATTTAACAATAATAATAATGAATACTTCAATAATGGTAAGGAAATATAGTGTGTGTTTGTATGTTGGGGGGTCTGGGGGTTCTCCCGCTGGAAATTTTGAGTGTCAAAACCTTCATTTCCTGTGTTTTTGCTTTTTTATTTTATGTCCCAGTTTGTGATGGAAGTGTCTTTATTTGAAAATGAAAACAAATAATATAATGTCTGGTACTACTGGTAGTATAATGTTGTCCATGCAGAAATCAAATGAAAGAGAGAGACAGCTTTACCTCTTCACTTAAGCTGCTATCTCTCTGCCTCCTGACAGAATTATCAAGGTTTGACCATAACAGGGGGATTCACTTTATATTTTATTTCATGTTTGCCAAATTTGATTTTATGTTTTGCCAAAATGCAGTTGCTTCAGACTTTTTCTCATGGTGAGTCATAGTGAGTTTTAAAACAGGCAATGACTATGAAATAAATAACATTTAAACACACTTTACACTGACGGACTGCTGGAGAGAGCGAGAGCCAGGGGGAGAGAGAGAGGGCACATACCGGTACATATACCGGTGTAGCTCTGTGTAACTCTCAGGTTTATCAATAAAGTGTGTGAACTAAACTGCAGCCTGGAGTCTCTGTTAACAGAGACAAGCGGAGTGACAGTGTCAGACGATGTCCGCGTTCAATAATCGCCACAGTCACGGAACATACGAGTCTGTCCAGTCTTAAAAGCTCGGTTTTCTCTACTGCTCTCATTTTAGAACACGCCATGTCTACTTTTCCCTAACTCACTTATTTTCTCCCACTGTGTCTCTGTAACTCTCTTGTCGGCTGGCTCTTCAGTCTGTATCTGTATTCTCACACACCCACTGGGTCAGTCGCAATGTTAATCTGAGTGACATGATGATTTGATTGGCTGAGTAGCGTCACGTGTGATGATTTACACCGAATGCATTGCTCTGCAAGTTTCTTGGACCCCCAAATCACTACCGCAAAGACAAAAAAGCTGCACAGGTTAAAATAGATGCGCTTGTCAAAACTGTAAATAGGTCGGGGTCCGGAGACGACGGCAGTTGGGTCCGGATCTGGACCGCGGTCTGCCGTTTGGGGGCCGCTGGCCAACACCCTGAATTTATTGGTTTTGTATTGATTTTTCTTTTTTGACACACACACACACACACACACACACACACACACACACACACACACACACACACGCCTCACTCACCCACACACTCATACATTACTGATACTCACCATGATTAAACTTCATTATATATATTATATTTATTATCCTTGCAGAAATGTGTGAACTCTCTTTTTGGTTACAATCTTTGAGCCAGGTTTGTAACACTTCCTTTATAAAGAACAGTGTATGTGTAAGAAAAAGGCATACAATGTCTTATTTTGTGTGCACCTGTCAGGCTCCAGTCCTTCCCCTCCACTGAAGACTAAAAAAAGAATAGACAATAAAAAGAAAGTTACCTCTTGGTGAGTGATGCTTCCATATGATGTTGGCCTCAGGTCGACCGACTGCCAGGCACATGAGACTGGCGCTGCTTCCCTCATTCACTGTGATGTCTCTGGATATGTTAGTGATTCTGGCGGGTACTGCGGGGAGAAAGACAATCATGATTGATGTTTTGAGCTTAATTAATGACTCATAAGAAAAGGGCTCGCTATTCCACATGATCAGAGCAGTGATGAGGTTAAAAATAATAACTCAATTAGCATGAAATTAGCTGACAAATCTGACAATTCTCTGGCTTGCTGCGGCGCTATACATGATTGATTTTATTCATCTTTGCCATACTTCTCATTAGACAAGCATCAGACTGATTTGGAGTAAGAATAATTTCATCTCTCTTACTAGACCAGCTTGATCAGTGTGTGTGTGTGTGTGCGTGTGTGAGTGTGTGTGTGTGAGATGACAAATTGTACCCTGTGAGACTGTAGCCTCATATCAAAGGCCGGTAGTGATCCCTTGTGTTACAGAGTGTTACATTTGTAATGTTGCTTTGGGTATTTATCGCTGCATGATAACAAATTAATCATTTACAAGGCCAGCTCAGTGCACAAACATCCTTCCATAATAAAATTACAAATCCTGAAATTGAGCTTAACTTAAATCATCTTTGGGACTTGATTTATTTCTATGAACATTTCAGGGCAGTTGTCAAGGTTCTCTGCAAGACTAAAAAGCGACTCCTCTCTTACTGTCGATTGGTCCCATAGCTATGCAATTAGAGGTTTTGGCTGTTTGTCTGTTTGTTGTCAGGATGGTCTGATTCTCATGAAACTTGGTAGGATGATGTAAAATGGGACAAAAAGAACCCATCAAAACTTGGACAGAGAAGAATTTTCTGGCTGTATCAGAATCCTACTCGCTAACAAGCAATAATATTGACAAAAGAGTTGCAAAGGTTTCTAACTGACAGCTGATCTGAGTCAGGTACAACTCGTGTCCACCTCAGGAACAGAAGCTTCTTCATGTACAGTAGAAACTGTTTTTGATAACAAGCTGCCATGTTAATGATGATGTTCTACTTTAAGCATCTAATATCTATACCTATAACCATGATATTAAAAGTGCTCTCTGCTATTAATAACTGATGCTACGTATGTAAAATATAGCCACTAGAGGTACATTAAAATGCATTGCTAAGATTATGGCGTTTCCTGTACTGTTTTACATCTGCTAAGTTCATTTTAAACATCATGGTAAAACACAGTCCTATATTTTAATTAATACATCCAAAACTAAACCACGGATGATGCATGATGATTGACAATAAAATTTAAACGTGCTTAATAAGAAGAAGTTTATTAATCCCTGAGGGGAAGTTACATTTTTCACTCTGTGCTACACACACAAAGGCCCAAACTACACACATGCACAGACAGAACCCTAAGGACATGCACTAATGGAGAGATGTCAGGACATGCACCCCGAGCAGTGGGTGATTCTGTGCCTTGCTCAAGGACACCGCGATGGAGCAGGAAATGAACTGGCACCTCTCCAGCTACCAGCCCCAATTCCAAACAAAGACAGAGCAACAGTTTACTCTGCATTACTCTTACCAGCATGCGATGCTAAAGCTAGCCCAATTGTTTGATTTAGAACACTGTGTGTGAAGCCTGGTTCTCTCAATGCCTCCCATAAAGTCGCTGTTAACATGGAAACATATCCAAAGTATATTCATAAACAACATGACGAAATTCACTAATAACACTCATTCAATAAACTAAGAAGAGGTCAGTGCTTTAAAGCTGGCTGACTATGTTGCCTGTTTTGGGCCACTGTTCCAAGGTCAGGATAGAATCTGCTGTGCTTCTCCTGTATCCGAGGTTTGACAATATGTATGGGCTTCATTTCCAGCTCCCTGTCCCATGGAGGCTGAGCAGCAGTAGTTTGAGCGTGTTCTCCTGAACTCCATTTCAAAAGTGGAAGCAACCTATATGCTTGGTCGCTTGGTGAGACTTTCCCTGGGTCATGTATTGGCCTGGTTCAGGAGTTCCTCACAGTGCATTTCCATCACTAAACATAACCCCTGTCCGCCGTTTAGAAGTTCTCCTCCTCCGCTGTCAACAACCCTGACTAATGTCTATGTTCCCCTCTTGAGTTGTGGAGCGGTTTACAAGAACTTCCTTCAAGAAAAGTGAATGTCTTTCTCCATTGCCTCTCCAATCTCCTCCAACACGTATTTGCTACCATGACTACCCAACCAGCAGTTGTCCTGGCTTCCTGTCTACTACTTCAGGAGACCCCAGGGCCTATTGTAGTCCACTATTTTATGGCCATGATGGAATCCGCTGTGCTTCTCTTGTATCTGATGTTTGACAATAGGTACATATTTCCCTTCCAATTCCCTCGATCAAACTGACTCCTAGCAGCCGCCTCTACAATGAAGCTTTGAACTTACACTACATGTCCTTAATATACCCAAGGATGCAAAAGCAGATGGTGGTTGATGACCTCATTGATAGGAGCCCCAGCCAGCCATTTCCAGTTCAACCTCACTAGACATATAGTTTCCAGGGACTGTGTGGCACCATCCCCGCCATCAGCTGACACTTGCCTATGTGCAGTTTCATCAAAAGTTTCGGGAAAGGAATAACTGAGCAAGCTTTTATTTCAAATGTAAACGTTTATAGTCCTCCCTATTTTTCCAAACTCCATTTCTACATCAGAAGTGCACAGGAAATTTCCAAGTGCGTACTAAAGGTTTATGTCGGAAAGGTTCAGTGATACTTGACAAAGTGCTTGGCAAATTACACATGATGTGTTACGCAGGGTTTCCGAAATGCTACTCACAAGTGTATATATTTGTGTAGGAAACCTAAAAGCAAACCTTATATAGCAGAAAAAAATTATATAACCTGCTTTTTAAAAATTATTAAGTGAGACTTAAGGCTGACCAAATAAAAATATTCAGAGTAGAAGACAATCTTGGTGATCTCTTTTGATAGTTAAGCTTAAAAAAAACTAGAAAATCAGACAATACTTTGATAAAAATAGCATAATGGGAGACTCATCAAATAAGTTAAATATATATATATATGTATATACATACATATATGTGTGTGTGTGTGTATCATTTTCTTTCTGTGTCACCTGTGTCACTAGTAGAGAGCTACAGTACATCTAAACCTTAGTATTAGTTGAAAGCAATATATGTAAATTCAAGTACAAAATAATTTGTTTTCATAAAGAAAAAATAATTAGTTATTATTCTGTTGAAACTAAAAAGAGTAGCTGAGCACAGGAAGGATTTTAAAGCACCAAACATTTATCTTAGGCATCCAACTGAAGCAGGAGAGCAGTTGATGTCTGTGGTTGGATGATATATTTGTTTACTGAAAGTAGCTAATGTAAAGTTAGGTACTAACAGTTGTTGTGTAGGTCTGAGCCACAGATTCCAACAGCGATGTTATATCACAGAGTATTTTGCCCATATGGTGTTGTGTATCAGCCATCGTCTGCCAGCTACATCGGCCAACAACACTATGGAAGGAAGGCATCTGATTGTTAGTCTGTCACAGGGATGTAAGCCTGCAAAAATATGGACAAATTACACAATGTTGGATTTCTGCCGCAGAGAAAGATGTGGTGAGATATCAGGACACAGGTGACCTTGAAGTTTTCCAAGCCCTCTACATTTTAGAATGGCAGTGTTTCGTTGTAAACAGGAAACCTCTCTAAGTATCTTGCAGCCAAGAAAACAGTTTTTGACTAATTGTGCTCGGATTTACAGTAAAATAGAAGATAAAGCAGGATGCGTTTAAGGATGTGGCTACCTTTTATTGACAAGTGACTACTATAGCTACAGGATAGAGACATAACAATGCATATCCAAGCAGTCGTCCATTTCTGGTCCCTTTTGGTTCCAAAAAAACTAAGGAAAAACAACACAAAATGTAGACCACTAAAATGCCAAATATCGGAAGTGGGGTTCACAAACCAACAGGTGACATCACAGTAGCTATGTATACTTCTTTTGTACAGTCTATGGTACCAAGTCTCTTGGCATAACTACCCAATAGATTTCCTGCCAGATTTTTCATGGAGTAAAAATCCAGTTAGAAGTTTACCCTGCAATTGTCTTCTGTTGACAGCATTGCCACAGAACAAACCTAATACTTCATTTAGGTAAACTGCAACATGTGGTGCCTTTAAGGGGCTCTGAATAGGAAGGGGAGAAGCGTGGCGGTTTTAGGACACAGCAGGCAACACTTCCTCGGCCCCGCTGACCTCCGGCAGAGATGAATGAACAAGCGTCCGTGTGCAGAGCAGCTGACAGGTCCTCCAGCTTGATAATGCCAGTGGCCAGGTGATTAAAAGCACAGCTCCCCTGCCCCCGGGGCTGCTGGGCAATGTGACTGGAGGCCTGGGGACATGTCAATCTTCATGTGGGCACAGCCAAGGGGTTGCAGCCAATAATTAATTAGAAAATGGAATCAAGAGGCTGCCCAAATGGAAAAGGATGCTTTCCCTGGGTGTTTATTTAACATTTGGCTCGACTGATGTGGTTACATTTCTTAGTAATAACATTTTTTGTTTGTAATTTCAACTGTTATTGTGCTGTTGAATATGCTTCATTCACGGAGAGAGGAGCAGACGCAGGGCACAAACGCCACAATGTGTCCTTATTTGCGAGGCAGAGGAACACGATGGTATAGTAAGAATTGTTACGACACCGTACATTGTTGTCTGTCACAATATGAATTGTATGAATTGTACATATTTTGCATTTCACCAGTCAGACAATGCAATGGTGTGATGTACTTGGGATCTTTTGGCTCCTCTTTCCCTCATAAGAATGAGAAAAGATGTCTCGAAACTTTGGTTTGAAGGGTCAGGACGATTCAAAATAGAAAGTTTCCAAAGTATGCTGAGCAGCAACTTCCTGCTTTCCTCCTGGGAGTCCGCCCTATCCAGGTGGTGGAAGAGGTATGCGAAAAAAAGTCCTGTCTTCAAACTTGGGAAGTAGAAGTGAAGCCATAGCTTCTCAAGCATGAACATATGGCAACACTTTACAATAAGGTACACAAAATGTGAGTACTAAGAAACAAGTGACAGCATTAACTCTCTTTGCAGCAGAAAGTTATTGCTTCCATCTGTCGTGGCATCACATTGTACATTTGTTGACGATGTCATTAACTTATGTTACGTGCAGTGTAAAACTTTTGCTATCTGCCTGCAGCAGATTGTTGTTTGCAAAATCCTTTGAAATTGATCTGAAATAAAAACAATAACAGCTAGAGCATATCATACAACACCTACATCACCTTCAGCTGAAACAAAGTTTATCAAAGGAACTTACGAAATGACATCACAACGAGCAGAAAGTCCACTGTAGGGACTGTGTTTGTTTCAATGCAACTATGAAAAAGGCTCTGTCCTCTGCTTATCAAATAACAAGCAAAATATGTTACAACAGTTGAAGTAACTTATGGAGTGATAACAAATGTAGGGATCATGTTTCTACTTTTGAAATTGTTTCGGATCAATACATTTTTGGGATTTTTATTCAGCAAAATGTGAAAAGCTACATGTCAGTTTTCTTGTTTGTTTTCTATACGAAATTGTATAAATGTCATAAATTATTATGAGCTAGGATGGACAGATTTTGAGGAGCATTTGTACTCCGAGAAATTACATAATAACAAGTGCACTACTATTGTACTATCTACTAGGGTTAATATACAACAACTAGTACTGCATTATTGGATTAAATATAGACAAAGCATAGGATAATTTGTATGTAAAATATTTTATTAGCAAAGCAGCTAAAGATATCACATAAATTTAATGAGCGGTATGAAGAGTGTGGTGGTGAAAATCCACCATATGAAGAGCGCAACAGAGTCAGAGATACTGAGTGGGTTTTATGAGCAAACAAGCAAAGAAGTTGGACTAAGGGCAAAATGTTGTGTTTTGCATCCACCGTGTTGTTTTTATTGGACAAACATCTATGTGGTGACTTCCTTGGCGATGCTTCAGTCTGCTGTAGATTTTATTAAAGCTGTTTGATTTGATGTGTGTGTTGCACCGCAGCCGCCCTTTCTTCATTGTAGGTAAATGTTGTTTACCTGTGTCCTTATGTGTTTAACTGTGTGTGTGCTGTATATTCTGATTAAATTGGTATATTTTAACTATTTGGCTTGCATGTATTGTGTGCAAAATGGCTATCTGTGTGAATGAAATAATAAGCTATTGGAATGAGCTAAGAAGGACAATATTTCCCTCTGAATCAAAATGTTAGTCCATAGAAATTCTACTACAGTATCAGATTAAATGCATTTTACTGTATTGTGTATGTATGTTGTATTTTGAGACTGAAACTGGTGCAGTATTTAAACCAGTTTCCAAAAAAAACAAACAGATTGGGACCATTTTCCATTCAGTAAAAAAAAAGCTCTTTTGAGACTTTGATGCTCATTTTAAGGAAAAACCAACCTATTCTAAATATAAAAGGCTGTTGGATAAACAGAAATGTGTAACTGATGATGAAGCTAAATATGGATAACACAAAAATGAACAAAGAACATGAAGGTCAGCATCAAACCACTTTAGAGACATTTTGGAGACATCCAAACCACAAATGTCAACCTGATGGTGTTGGTAGACCGGCTAGAGTTAAGGTCCAGGAGCTCATAAAAGTCTGTAAGATGCATTCTCTTAAGACGATGAATTTCTGTGCAAAATGTCGTGGAAATCTATTTAGTAGTCATTTCAGTGTGGACCAAAGTGGTGGTTTGACGTCTTACAGACATTCCTACAGCCCAACATTGCCATCCTTAGAGGATGCCTGCCCAACATGGCTGACAAACACTGAAGACAAAATGTCACCCTGCGGAGAAGCTGCGGAGGTGGAAGTAGAGTCAGGTCAATTTATCTATAAAGCGCTAAATCACGTCTTACTTTTTATTAGCATATAAAACAAGACTTGACTGTGCTCTTTTTTAATATTATTTACAGAGACCCAACAATTCCCACTATTATATATATGAGATAACACTGGGGGGAAAAAACAGAACAGAACCACGCTTTGGATGGGCAGCCATCTGCCTTGACTGAATCTAAGTCAGCTAAAGTCAGAGGCCATGGTGGTCAGTGGTGGTATGTTGGAACATGGCAGACTGCTTCTTTTGAGCTGTCAGTAAGTCATTTATCTAAGAGAAGCAGCTCAGAACAAAGCCACAACCAGAATTTCAACTCTAGCAGTCAACTCTTCTGAAGAGATAGAAGACACAAATAAATAATAATAAATGGAATTTTTAACATACCTGACATCAACATGTCCCTTTGGTTATCCAATCCAATAAGTGGACAATGCAAAGGTGTGAATGCACTGCCACGCACCATAATATTTCTGCACTCAACCTAGCCGCTGTTAGCATAACGTTATCTTACCTCCCTTTAAAATGACAAATACTGTTTGGTAATTTGCATGAATAAGAATCACATACATTGATCGCAGGAACTGTTTTGATGTCAAACATAAACAAGAAGGGTATCATGGACCTATCATTGTCACTGGGCATTATGATGCAAAAATGACCTAGAATGCCCAAAATGATGTCCTTTGGAGGTCTTAAAAAAGCCTTTTTTTTAAATTCCTGTCAAAGGACCTGACATGAGAGTCGAGCCAGTATCAGAAGCGACTGCACAGAGGAGCCCTGCTGGCAGACTGTCTAGCTAAAATGAGACTTAAGAGTGATTGTGATTATTATTTTGCAGTTTTTGGCAGAACAGTATGCACTCAGTGGCACAGCACCACTGTGGTTATTGCTTTAATGAAACACTGAAAACCCCATATTAAAAAATCAAACAAAATTACGAGTGTTAAAAAAAGACGCTCGGCTCGGTATTGTTTGAGGTTGAGCCTAAACCTTTGACATCTCCCAACATCAAAGCCTCGGCTCCTGTGCCAACATTCACCAGATCTATAATAGATGCTAACTCCTCTTTCATAACAAATTATCATGCATATGAAACATCAAAGGAATCAGCGTCAGTGAGTTTTCTAATCTGCCATCTTCTCTCGAAACAATAGACATCCGTGACAGATATCTGGGTAACATTCAGTGTTCTTGTCAGTGCTTATTGTTAATTCAGAGCCATCTCCAAGAGAAGAAACGAGGAGTATATCCAACGATTCCGGCCTGGGAAGTGTGATAAAACAATTGGGGGGGCTGATCATTCTTTGGTGAGGTGGAAATAAACTAGATCAGTTTTCCCACTGGCTGGTAGAAAGCACACATGGTGACACCTGCCTTCAAACTTCCAAGCTCTCTCAGTTCAAAGGCAGCTTTTCATATGGGAGCCATTCCATCTCAGAATCCAGGATATGATCCAAAGAAGTGACACTCGCACTGAAGTGAAACCAAATGGCAGACTATGATGCACTGGGTAAACATGTTGCCTTGTGATCAGCCTGAGAAAAGATCTACACACAACTGCAGAGGGTCTGCATTCCCACAAATCCTGTGGGAGAAGGACATTGAAACTGCTGCAGGCAGAAGAGGGCAGTTCCAGAGAGTCAGTGATCATAGTGTCTCAGCCCCTCAGTCACTCAACATTCCACGAATGTTTAAGACTCCAATTCAGACTATGCGTTACATTAACACACACTGGACGTTTATATTGTCTGTACACTGCACTATTTTTATTTTTAGCTTTAACTTTATACTGTAAGCTTTTGCACTCACGAATATCCTGCAAATCTGTATAGTTATTAATCACACCTGTTTAATTTGTATCATACATATTGTTTTTGTTTTTTTTAATTATTCTTATTGCCTATTTTTTTTTATCTTATTCTATTGAAGTCTTTAAGGAAAGGTTCCACCAGTGCCTACATTGGCATTTTGTGTATTGTGATCTCATTTTTTGGAGGGTTTTCAAATTCTGTAGATTTCTCGAATCAGTACAACCTAGCTAAACGTTTATGCACATCATTGAACCTTTATAATTAATGGAATTATTGGAATTGAGTTTTGAATAAAAGACTCCAAAAAATGCTTTTTATCCGAAGTAGCTAAAGACCAAATATTTCAAAATTTTACAGAAACAATTTCTTTCCAAATAAGTTATTTAAATAATTGTATTGATTATTGTGATTCATGCAATTAGGTCAAATGCTTTATGTAATCTGTGCAACCCAAAGGTTAAAGGTATAATAAGTAGGATTTTCCTCGAAAACTTTTACAAATATAATATAATATAAATCATCACTTATGGGTCTCTGTACATGTATGTTGGTGAGTGTGTGTGCAGACCCTTGTGAGACCCTTCCCTCTGCATCTATTCTGTTGTTTTGCTTTGCACGGGACGTTTTCAGGAGGGGCGCTGTTGTGGTTCCCTGAGCCAATCACAGCGTATAGGTAAGTGTGGGAGTAGTTCAAATTAGAAACTGGACCCCATTCAGACCGGCGAACATGGTGAAAGAGCGATGCAGAGTTGGCCTTCTTGCTGTTGGAAAGGTAGGTGCCTCAAACCGGGTAGGACAAGCTAACCGGCGGTTAGCATGCTAGAGCAAAGGTAACCAGCGGTTAGCATGCTAGCTCAACGGTAACCGGCAATTAGCATGCTGGCTCAAAAGTAACCGTGATGCTATCGGTGTTAGCTCGGCGGGGTGGGCGTGTTCAAGGAAAAATTCCACTTATATCTTTAAGTAAGGCTGCATTCATACTGCAGCTAAAAGTGTCCCAATGTGACACTGATCTGATTTTTTCAAATCAGTGTGAACAGCAAAAAGTTGCATGATGTCGTATTTTTTAAATTCGGAGCTTGGCTACTTCAATTTGTGGTACTAAATCAGAATCCAAAACATGCAACCTGCATGCGACTTGTATTTGAACACTCAATTCCGAATTGGTCCGCATTGCCTTGGTAATATGCACATTTCAAGGAGTGATTCTAAAGAAGAAGAAGAAGACTTTCTTTTTCTGGTTGACCATGGAGGACAACCATGTGCAGCAGTGAAGAGACAGCGAAATAGCAGATTTAATTGGTATTTTGGGAGATGCCTCGATCAAGATGAGATGTCACTTACTTGTGCAAAAGTTTATGCACATCATAAGTCCCAACGCCCGAGAGCCATCCATGTTTTTACGGAAAATGAATGTCAGCGGATGTGACGTCTTCTGTTATTGTTCACATTGATATCTTACCATGGTCCCAGTCTAAAGTATATATGAACATTGACCCCAAAAAATGTAATATGAGCCCAAAATCGGAATTGAGCATGACGTATGAATGCAGCCTAAGTTATCCATCCGTCCATCTATTATGTTTTTAGTTTCAGATTGTATAAACAGGACGATGCAATAAACAATCTCCAGTAGTCTTATTACATTTGCCCCCCTCTCATAAGTCTTGTTTTCAGCACGTTTTACACAGCAGGTTATGCGAGGTAATGACTCTGACCAGGATGATGCACCCTCCCACACTGATCAAACAACTTCATGATGCAAAAGCCAGAAGTATTAGCTTTCCACTGCAAAAACAATAAAAATAAGGCTGTAACTACTACTTTTATTTAAGATGGTTTTAAAATAATTTAAAAAATATATATATCTCTTGCAGAGGTCCATTTTCAGATGCTCCAGTTCTCTTACTGGGTACACAGTTGATCATTATGACCAAACAGGAAAATCAATTGGCCAAATAATCTATGACAAGTTTAAATGCAGGGGAGGGCAACATGCTTCTGCTATGTTATTACTGTCAGGCATGCATTCTATAGAGGAGACCATTGGGATTGGGATCCCTTGGGTCCCACACAATTCAAAGGAAAACTTGCAGGAGTGGGCAGTTAAAACATTGCTGCAGGCTCGAGCTGGTGTTCTTGAACACACACATTGCAGGAGCGGGTAGTAATGGTCAGAAATCCAGCAGGAGGGATTAGGAAAACAGACCCCTGCAGGGCTCTACCACACACATGCTGGCTCAGAAAGCTGGGTCTTTAATTTCTTGTGTTTACAAGTCCAGACTATCAGCCATGTATTCATTTTATTGATGAGCTGACAAGCGATTAGTAGTTTGGCTGGCCTCTCGTTAATTCCCTGGCCTTTGCAATTCCAACCTGCGAGAATACACCGATCAGCCATAACATTATGACCACTGATAGCTCGAGTGAATAACATTGATTATCTTGTTACAATGTCCCCTCAGTGGGTGGGATATGGTCGGCAGCAAGTGAACATTTTGTACTTGAAGTTGATGTGTTGGAAGCAGGAATAATGGGCAAATGTTAGAATTTGAGGGACTTTGAGCCACATTGTCATAGCTAGACGACTGGGTTAGAGCATCTCCAAAACTGCAGCTCTTGTGTGGTGTCCCTGGTCTGCAGAGGTCGGTACCTACCAAAAGTGGTCCATGGAAGGAAAACCAGTGAACTGGCGACAGGGTCATGGGCTAATTGATGCACATGAGGAATGAAGGCTGGCCTGTGTGGTCCGATCCAACAGAAGAGCTACTGAAGCTCAAATTACTCCAAAAGTTAAAGCTGGTTCTGATAAAAAGGTGTCTAATGAATCACGTTTTCTTTTACATCATGTGGATGGCTGGGTGCGTGTGCGTCTTTTACCTGGGGAATACATGGCACCAGGATGCACTATGGGAAGAAGGCAAGCCGGCAGAGGCAGTGTGATGATTTGGGCAATGTTCTGCTGGGAAACCTTGGGTCCTGCCATTCATGTGGATGTCACTTTGACACGTACCACCTACCTAAACATTGTTGCAGACCAAGTACACCCCTTCATGGAAATGGTATTCCCTAATGGCAGTGGCCTCTTTCAGTATGATGCCACACTGCAAACATGGTTCAGGAATGGTTTGAGGAACACGGCAACAAGTTCAAGGTGTTGACTTAGCCTCTAAATTCACCAGATCTCAATCAAATCGAGCATCTGTGGCCAGTCTGTTTGTGCTGGTGGAATTATTTTGCTGAAAACAGTCTTACAAAGAACAAAATGAACATGAAGTATAACAGATATAACTGTGATAACAATAAAAGAAAGGAATGCCAAAGTAACATTTTAGCCATTTGAATTGTATGGGCCTTCTTGAGATGACACTTTTGTCCTAAACGAAATGATGATAATGAGTATGATGAGTAGCAATGGGCTCTTATTATAAATAGTACAAATTAGCAGCTTAGTAGTATAAAAAATATATACTGTATTTTTTTAGGAATCAGTACTCATACATGTTTTAAACAGAGACATTCCACCCAAACCTTTCCAGGCTGGACTGTGAAGACAGCAACTACATGACAGATAGTGAAGCTAGCAGCTGAAAAGTAGAAGCTAATGCAGATTAGTTGCTCTGAGCATTAAAGTTTGGGGATAATTGGTTTACATTGGAGATAGTTAAAAGCCTGGTGCCACTCATGCATGGACTGATGGATACATTGTACATCTGTATGAGATGCCAAGGGGCATGACAAAGCAGCAGTATTTAATGACTTTGTAGTTAAAGATTGGGCTGGGAGGGCCACAGAGTTCATTGAAGCCAGACCTGGCTCCCAGATTCCTTCATGGTGCTGGATGTGAACCGCTAGCTGCACGGCTAACAGAAGCTACAATTAGCAGCGGTTACTTTAGCAAAGCTATCAGTTGATCAGGAGCCGTGTCTCAACAAAAGTTGTGAATTCTTTGCTCATGTTTTGAAGTTGTCAGTAGTACATGACCAACAGAGACGCTCCGCTCCAGCAGCGTCTAACATTAGAAAGTCTGAGAAGTAATAAATTCACTGTCTTGTCTCACTCTCTCTCCCGTTAATAATAAACCTGTCACACCGAGCGCCCCCTACAGGCCTGGAGCACTTCCGTTGTGAGAGCTGTATTTGCAGCGTTTTTCTTTTGCATGTGTTTGTGTGTTTTTGACTTTGTATCGTTTCTATATTTGCAGCATGTTTGATGTTAATGTATTTGTTTTGGCTTTTTACAGCAGGTTTTTTCATTTGCAGCGCGTTTCCGTCGTTGTATTTGTTTTGGACTTTTGCATGTGTTTTTTGATATACGGTGTTTCTCAATTTGCAGCTCGTTTCTTCTAATCGAAATCGTTTGGGCTGTTGCAGTGCGTTTTTGTTTGTTCGTTTTTTTTAATACTAGTGCTGATGTCTTCATGTTATTTGAGAAAACCTGAAAGCTTTGCACTTCAGTGTTCCTGGATGCACTGACAAAAATGTGGATATTCCCATACGGTGTGTTTGTCAATCTGCAACCTAATGTCATACTGGAAACTGTCATTTAAAAAGAAATATAGTGACAGCTAAAAGTAATATGAGTCTGATTTTACATGGACAAGAGTGCATCATTTGAGCCTTATATTCACAACATGCCCTGCCAGCCTACAAATTAAACGACTATAATAGAAAGTTCACTTTAGAGATGTGAAGCAGCAGAGAAACTATCATTAAGATAGAATGTAGAATCGTGTTTTCACACAACAGAATTTAGGGTCTGTGCTAAATTTAAATGCAAAGTATCCTGCAGTGCTCATAGAGACGGTTCACTTTAAATATATTTTGCAGTTTCTTCTACAACGCGGAAGCATGGTGCAGCATGGTGAGCCCAACAGCAATTCAAACAAAACAAATCAAACCTTATTCTGTATCTTAACCACACAAGACATTTAAATCAGTAGTCTGTACAAAGTATTGAGTTAACACTGTACGAAACTGTAAATGAGCAAGATCATCATTATAGTCTGTGCCACAAACTGAAGTTACAACTGCTCGGTCTCACTCATAGTTTCCTAAAGCTTAACCTTTTTTAGACAGTACCCTTCTGAGGTCACTTTTGCTCGTGCAGGCCTCCACAGCCAAGTAAGCCATAAATATAAAACATTGTCTTTGTCAAGCTTACAAGTATATTTAGACTTTCAAAATAAAGCTTGCTGAGGGCGTTGGTTTGGCTCAGTGGTTAAATCGGTGACCATATACAGAGGCTATAGTCCTCGATGCGGTGGCCCCGGGTTCTGCTCCCGCCCTTGGCCCTTTGCCGTGTGTCGTTCCCACTCTCTCCTCTCCCATTTCCTCCACTGTCCTCTCTTTGAAATAAAGGCATCAAAGTTTGTTTATCCTTACACACTTGAACAGCTTGGTAGGCCTACTGTTTAGGCAAAAGAAAAGATTGCTTGGGTGTAAAAATCATTTACCATTGACGATTTGAAAAAAAATCAAACGTTCATCTGCTGGATGAAAGTCTTGTGTTTGTTTGACCCATCCATTGGCCCGCATCAACAGTCACCAGCAGACCTCGTCTGCATATGCAAATTCGAGGCTTGATGGCACTGTCCAGAAAGGACCTGAGAAGGTCACCTAATGCATCACATTTTCAGCGTTTGACCGTTCACTAAGGATGTTTTCACACCTAAAGTCTGTTTGTTTGATCTGAATCAAAGACCAAATTGTTATGTTGCATTTTGCCTCCAGTTTGGTTTGTGTTCACACGGCAGCTTTTACCAGCGGACCAAAAGCTTTGATGCGCGAGGAAACTGCTCTCTGATCGGTCAGAAATTCTACGTAGGAAAACTACCTGAAGTAAACAAAGAGAGAGAGTGAGAGAGATTGCTCAATCACACTCAACATGATCGCGGACTTTAAGGTTTTGTTGTTGAGTTTTGTTTTTTTACTTTTATCCAACATTGTTCCACAGTTTGATCAGTTCGACTCTCCTTCAGTTTCTCCCTGAACAGTTTGAACACCTCTGTGTTCTTGTACGTTTCCACAAGCATTTGTGAAATTGTTTGGTCAGTCCATATTACTATTTCCTCTTCACTCCCCTACGTCTGTCCTCTACTCATCTTGCTGCCTGGTTGCGTGGCTGTCTCTGCCATTGTCAGCACCTGATAACAACCCACAATGCACAGTGTTTTAGTTTGCTTCCTGTATTAGGTCCTACTTTAAGTCCATTCTCACCCGAACTGCCTTCAAACTGGTGCTGGTTCATTTGGAAACAGGCCGAGTCCTGTCTTTTCTGGCGGACCCAGGTTCGGTTGTTTGGTCCACACCAGAGTTTGAATGCATGATCTCATCCGTCCAAACCAATCAGACCAAAGCTGTCAGGTGTGAAAGCACGCTAAGCTGCTGTATTTGACAAGATTAGAGTGAGACTAGGCTGATGGTTGTATATTTTTGATACATTTTGGTCAGGGTAAGTAAAACATGCTTCCTGGGTATGAGCATGTGTTATTTAACCTTTAATGTACCAGCAATATGTCCTTTGAGACACAAAATCATTTTAACAAGCGACTGCTGATCAAGACAGCAGCGTATAAAAGGTTTCACATGAAGAACAAACAGAATTACAAAATAAAAGAAATCAGATCAAACAATGATTCTGCTGTGTTCAGCATTTTGGCTGCCGCCTGCAGGAGTGCTGAATCTGTAATGAATCATGCCTCCATTTTATATAAGTCAATAATTACAATGCACATCTCTAACATCCAAGGGAAGTAAGGACATCTTACAGCACTGCAGTGGTATATAATAAAAACACTGATGCCTCATTAGGATCCTGTTTTTACAGACTGCTGCAGACCTTTAAAACTCTTCAAACTTTGGCTGGATGCTTTTCTTGTTTCTTAACTATGAAAAGAAAAACTCCAGTGAACCACACAGAGAGGTCCCCTTCCTTTCTAATGCAATTTGAGTGTGCTTGGCCTGCAGCCTTCCTATATCTGGCTCAATGAGCATCCGTTACTTCTGTGTGATCTGCATTTGTTCTCTGCGGCTGCACTGATGGAAGGAAGGACCAGGACCACACCTGCTGCTGGTTGTGCCTCTGTACAAGTCAGTGAAAAATAGAAATACTCTTTAACATGCAATCTGTTCCACACAGTTGCACTTTCAAATAGTGCATGTTTAATATGGCTAGCTTTCTAAAATGAAAAATGTAATAAAAAGTACTAAATTGTATGAATGCTAAATGCATTTGATTACATGTGCATCCCAGGAAGAAAATAGAGCTGCTCTGTAGCACCCACTCTTCTTCACACAGGTAGAACAATGTGGCATCTACTAAAACTTAAAGTGCACTTACAGTTTATAATTAAATGACACAGCTCAGCTGAGTGTCACATTCTTCGGCCGCCATTCATCATTGCATTCTGATGATTTTGCATTGTCTGTGAAATATGAAAAATGTTTGTTTGTGGCCAGAGAAATAATCCACACCTCCTATCAGTTGGCGTAGCGCATACTGAGAGTGGTGTAGTATCAACATCAGGAAAACTTTGACCTCTTACAGTACAGTTACAGTATGGTTATCAACGTTTTGGTGTATAAGTTCAAGCAGGAAGACTGATTCTTACTCATGCGCTCGTGCTTCACAGAAAACAAACCAAAGAACAGCGTCCAGAGACCTCCCCACCATCAGACTCACCTTCACTCAAGGCACTGAGTAAATCTAATGCCTGCTTTACATTCATGCATCTCTTCCTCTTATCTGTGGAGTTTATGACTTGATGAGCAACTTGATGACACACAGTAGTTGGAAAAAAGGCGTTGCCATAGCAACATAAAATATATCAATCTAGACGCGCAAAATGAACAGCACGAAAATGACGGCAATCTATATAAGGGTAAATTTGACCCGCTAGCGTTTATAGGTATAAATGGCCATTCAAATCTGGCTTTATGTTGAGATTTTTTAACAATAGGGGGCGCTACTGAACACACTTTTAGCAAAAGTCAAAGACTGGGGGGGCTTGAATATTTCCTGGGAAAAAAGTTACATACAATCAAAAGACAGCTGCGGGTAAATTTTACCCTTTGGTGGTTCTTGTGTTAAATCATCATTCATTTATGTCATGTTCTCTCTCTCTCTCCTCTCTCTCTCGCCCTTCCTCTGTCCTTCCTGTCTGGTGATCAGCTGATTATGGGCGTCTACTACAGTATTTTAAGTGCTAAACCAACCGAAATTAGCCTTGATGTCTGTCGACCAATCATCCTGCTGCTGTCAGATCTTAAATCTGTTCTCGTCTCTTCGTTTCAGCGTGATCATTGTGACCCTCCTCCCCCCCCTTCACCTCCATTCCATCTCATCAGTGTCCAGCTCCTCAGCTCATCCTGCATCCTTCCTTCACCACCACCACCATTGCTAGACTCCATCGGGGGGGGGTTTCCTATCCTGCTCTCGGCCTCACTACCCCTTCAAGCATATGAAGACATCACAATGGAGTCTAATCGCCACAGACTTTGCACATTTAAATCATCATTTAATCATTCATCATTGAAACCCAGTTACGCAAACTGTCTTGAAAAGGAAAAAGAACCAGTGAAGAACTTGTCAGCTAGCAGCATTGAAGCTATTATAAACACATTCCCCTTGTTGATATTATCAGACAGTAAGGTGATGCTCTTATTTTGTTCACTTCATGTTCATCTCAACCTAGAATCAGAGAGGGCACCAGAAGGATCCACCTTTAATCTCCCACGAGGAGGAAATCACTGACAGGTAACTGAAGAAGAAAGAACAGAGCCTGCATTCATCCTACACATCAGCATGTTCACAAGCATCAGCTTTAATCCACTACAAGGAACAAGTTTATACTCAAATGTGCTTTTCTTGAATCATATAAAGGTCATGTGATCCTTCATGTATTTCAAACAGCTGATATTTAAACTGCACCATCTTTCAGGCTTTAGATGATCTGGACTGCTTGCAGGCGAAGTACAACTGAGGGCGGAGAAATGTTATCTGTGGGATTGTAATAAGATCTGTTTATGCTATGGTATTACATTTACATTCTGAGCTTATCAACAGAAGCTTTAAGTCACTTGTGTACATCCACAGATTTACAGTGAATGTCATTTCTACAATGAATCCAAATCCCAAGAAGCTAAAATAAGAATATCCAAATGTCAGGGCCTTAAAGTTAATCCTCGGACAGATGTAAAGTGTCAGATTCTGGCTTCAGCAGGCAGTCTTCTAAATGGCCGCAGGCAAACTTAAGGCATGAAGCGATGCATCAAAACAGTCTAATGCGGCGCCAAGCTTCAGCTCACAACTCAATTGAATTTAAAAGATCTGATGCTGGAAGCAGACCACAGAAATACTGTTGAGAAAAAGAAGTGGTTCGTGTGGCACCAGTCCTCCTGAGGTGCCACTTGTGTATATAAAGATAAATAACCCGAACTGTGCAGGAAGTGACAAGACTGTGAATTTAGAATATAATAAGCACCAAGAGCATCTTCTCTCTGAGGTTTTAAGCTCGTAGATGTTTTGCAAGATTGACCCAAGAACGTCTCTAATCGCTGCAGAAACCCGACCGAAGATTTTGGTCAACTCTCCAGTTGTGTAAGTTTAAGTATCTGGGATTGCAATTGATTATTCAACTTCACATTCAGCTAGTTGAAAAACTGAGGCTACATTTAGCATTTATTTTAGAATGTTCTGCTTTTCCTTTGAGGCAGAAAAGAGACTTGTTGCTGCTACTTTTAAGTCCTTGCTGGACTATGGCCATGTTTTATACATGCATGGTTATCCACAGAGCCTACAATTCTGTCGACCATCGAGCTGTGAGATTTAAGACCATTTTTAAAGCCCTAACTCACTATTGCTCTTTTTATGCTTGGGTTGGGTGGTCGTCTAATACATAAGGCCATTCTTCTGCTTCCATCTTACCAATTGATCCCAATTCTTCAGAAAAAAAAGTATTAGATGTTTTTGTCTCTGCTTATTGGACTTATTCCTACTAACTGTCCCTAAAGTCAAGACTGAACTGTGCAGCACACTCCTCAAAAGGAGATTAAAGACCATCTGTATTTGCATCTATAAGTCCACATGTACAGCAAGATATTACAATGTTCATTTAGCAGATGCTTTTGTCCAAAGCGATGTACATCTGAGAGTTAATACAACACAAGCAATGATCAAGACAGGAGGGAACAAAGTCAGTAAGGGCTAACAAACAGTTTCAAGTGCGATTGGACACTGGTGCTGACAGGCAGTTCACAGGGTGTTTTTTTTGTTTTTTTTTCTAAATAATATTAATCACCATCAGCAACATCAACAAGATCAGTATAGTCATCATCATCATGAAAATCCTAGTCAGCAGAAACTACATCCTCGATGTCATCATCATCAATAGCATCACCATCATTAAGGTCAGAGGTAGTCATAAAGAGCTGGGTCTTTAGCTTCTTCTTAAAGGTGAAAGGGGCTCTGTGGACCGAGTGGAGTTTGGTAGCTCGTTCCACCACCTGGGGACTACTGAGGAGAAGAGTCTAGTTAGAGACTTAGGGCCCTGTTGTGATGGGAGTACCAGGCGCCTTTCATTGGCAGAGCGTAGTGGGCGGGACGGAGTGTAGACCTGGATGACGGCGTTCAGGTAGGCAGGAGCCGTTTTTTGTTGCTGTTTTTAAACGAGCAACAGGGTTTTGAATTTGATGCGAGCGGCGACTGGGAGCCAGTGGAGGGATATGAGCAGTGGAGTGACATGTTGTTTTGGGTTGATTGAAGACCAGTCGAGCTGCTGCGTTCCGGATCACCTGCAGAGGTTTGAATGTGCATGCAGGAAGGCCTGCCAGTAGGGAGTTGCAGTAGTCAATGCGTGATATCACGAGAGCCTGTACCAGCAGTTGTGTTGCATGCTCTGACAGGTAGGGTCTGATCTTCCTGATGTTGTACAGGGCAAACCGACATGACCGAGCATTCAAGGCCATGTGAACCTTACAGGTAAGGTGGTCGTCAAGTTAGGCCTTTGATACAACATTTGCTTCTCCTAAGGTACATATGTTACCTACAAGGACTGCAGACTGGGGTCCCTGGGACCCCAGTCTGCAGTCTGGGATATTGTAAGAAACAACATAGAAAAATATTCACTCAATTCTTCTTAACCCTTAGATGCATAAGTGGGGTCAAAAATGACCCCATGGGTAGTTATTCTTCAAAATCTTTTATATTTTCATATTGCAGGTATTCCTCATTAAACATGTTTGTGACATGAGGCCATTTGCATTTTTAAAAAATGTTTCATTAATTTTAAGAAATCGCACTTTTTGTATCACTACCCCACTTTTCCATGAGCGGGGTCAAAAATGACCCCAAGCATTTCCTATGGCATCTCCTAGGAACCTTTGATTCTTATCAACTCTGACTGTCAGTATACATTTACTGTCCCACTTACACATCTGATGTCAGCAGTCTCACCACCCAGGAGGTCATTTTACACAGCAACATACAGGCACTAGTTAGTTAGTTTAGTAAGGTAACATTACTGCATTTGTGCTGTAGAGACTGAGACTCTTACTATATTTATAACTTCCTTGTAATCAAAGCTAACCTGTTAGGTAGCCTATTATACGATTATTGATTATTCAATGGTGTGTGTGTGTGTGTGCGCAAAGCTACCAATTGCTGTCGGAAATGCAGTACCCCTGTGTGCAATGGTCACAGCCAGAAGCAAGTAGTTTGTGACAGCTGCACACAGCGAGAAGAGAGAAGATGTTTGTGTGTGTACAGATGCGTGGACAGTGTGATGGTCCCCGGACCTACTGAATGTTCTCTATTCGTCCTCCATAGTCAAACAGACAGACGGACACACAAACAATGGATTTTGACATTTTTTGATACCTGATTCATCGATTGTTTTGTGATAAAATGTGAATAAAAAGTGATAAATGAACATGTCAAAAATGAAATCACTCTTTTGTTGAGCAAAATATAATGAAAATCATCATCTTTAACCAAAATTACAGAAATTTCTTAAGTTTATTACAAAAACGCATTGATTCTTATTGGGGTCATTTTTGACCCCACTCATGGAAGAGTGTAGGTATTGGTAGGTCATGCATCCAAGGGTTAAATGTATTTTATTGATGTTATTTGGGGACCAAAATACAGGATTATTTAGAAGAACATGTCTGTCTCCTTAAAATAAGTTCCCAAACCACCTTGATCATGTGCGACACTGGAAATCAGCACCCATCACAAACATCCTCTTGGATTAAGCTTAGCATCATGAACCTGAACTCCAAAACTAGTGTATATAGGCAGCACTAGTTGAAACAGAATCAGAAAACAATGTCATAAAGTCATTAGGAACAAATTAATTGACAAATTAATTGAAAAAAACACTGGACTATGACTGATGAAAAAGAGCTTCTGGGGTCTGTGGGGATCTCAGTGTATGATTAGTATGAAAGTGTGTGAGGAGTTTCTTTGGGGAGCTGTACGATCTGGCTGGTTGTCCATATGCATCAATATTAACCTATACACTAATGTTACCAGGTTGTAGCTCAGTAAGCTGATTTTTCTCATATAGAAAAGAAAGCTGGTTTTTGCATATAAGGTAGTGGAAAAGGGGCAGTGCTGCTCTCTCTGCTGTGTATCTGGGTAACCAGGTTTCTGATCATGTGATTTACATGTATGCATGTGCATGCTGAAAGACTGCAGACAGGAAAAGAAAACCTGAGCAATGTTTGAAAGAAGGAATCGCTACAGACTGATTTGCCCGTGTTTTAAAATAGCACAAGCCAAAGACGGACTGAAACTGTGACGAACACAAAGTATCCCCTTGAAGTCTGTTTCCGCCGCTGACCATCTGACTATTTGTTAAATATAGACACTTCTGAGCTGTGAGGAAGAGACACACACACAAAAAGAATCAGGGAGCAGCATTTTCTACTGATAAAAGCTACATTTGCCTCCACACGTCACAAGTTATACATCTGTTAACTTCAGACACATTCCTGCTGTGAGGAAAAGCTCTGCTCTGTCTACCCCACACCCTGGATGGATCCTTTTGTATTTTGGGAAGTGATGTGTTCAAGGAATAATTTAAGATATTAGTATATTTTATTAATGGAAAATAATGTGATGTAGCAGATAAAATAGAAAAGCAGACAGGGATGAGTATGACTAGTCCTGCATTGACTGATATTTCAGAAAATGTGTTATTTAAGAACTTCAAGTCTCGACCTTCAGAATGGGTTCATAACTTTAATGCTTTGACTACACTCATTTTACCTCAGTAGTAGAGTCACAAAGTAAAGAGGATATTTTTTAGCACAGAATTGCAGACAGTCAGTAAAAAAATAGTCTGACCTTGTGTCTCTTCAATGCCCAATGTCTGCAGCCTGCTGACATTCTCTTTCTGTACTGATTTGGACAAACACTTCGTAGCAGTCAGTTCAGCAGGGACAATAATTACTACACAAGCCTGTCTGTATAATGGCCAAGAAAAGGGAGGACAGCAAGCACTGCAACAGGCCCGAAGGTTCAAACATTGTATTTTCAGTGTGTTCTAATTCTCCCATGTGATAAAGCTTAAAGCACAGATGGCTGAAGAAACCCAAGAGTAATTCACAAAGTTTACCCTTTTTTGTCTACTAATTACTGGACACAAACTTCAGTGTGGAGATTTACCTTCCTTACTTAAAAGAATTGTTTCATATTTTGGGAAATACAGTTGTATAAGACCTCCCTGATTGTCTGCCATGATCTTTATATCCATTAAAAAATGAGTAATGCCACACTGGAAGATTTTGAAAAGACAAGGCACATTGGAGAGCTCGGGCTGTGTGGGCCTGTGTGACTTGCGGGATGTGTCGCGGATACACTCAGGGAAGGTTGCTATTATGTTGGTTGTCGGCTCTGTCCAGCTCTGTTTCACCTCCGTTTTCCTCGGACTTCTTTCCATTTGTTTGGGCGTCAACTTCTGAAGTGTGGCTTGTCTGTCTCCAGATGTTTGACGGGCTTGTTTGTCGCTGTTTGGTGGCAGTGCAGCCTTGTGCAGATGTGGATGGTTGCAGACTTGATCTGTGGCTTGTCCTCTGGACTTTCTGCCGTTGTTGTCCCTGCTGTGGTTTGGCCTTGTCCCATCCCCTCTGCCTATGCGTTGCCCCTGCCGTTCATGTGTGTGCTGCGTCTCTTGCGTGCACACACGTATGGGCAGTCAAAAGCAGGTACAGATAATGAGTGGATGAACCACTCAACTTTATGCTTTGCCTTAAGAAGGATCTCCTGATTTCTTATGCCTTATCATAATTTGATATTTATTGTTTTGTCTTGTTTCTTGTCTTGAGCTCTGTTAAATGTCTTGTCTACTTGTGCTGTTCATTTCTGTATTTATGGATCCCCTCGAGAACGAGATGATACATCTCAAGGAGTTATTCCAAATAAAGAATTTTGAAAATAGTTTTTTAAGACTACAGTCCGACACCCTTCCCCGTCTAACAACTTCAAAGTCAGAGGCTAAGATTTTAGCTAAGACTGATCATCTCGTAGGGTCGCTATCTACACGTCACAGCTAGATTCCTCTTAAGATTGTTTCTCATCTGGCTTCTGGCTGAAAAAAAGAACAATGGAGGAGAAACAGAAGCAGCGTTTGGCCACAGCTGCACTCGTGTGTGCAGTGGCTTGCTTTATCTGCAGTGATTGAGGCCGTAACGTTAGCTGGGTTATTTAAAGCTAGCAGGCTGCTAGCGAGGAATTTTCTTCTTCCTTACTTCAAAGCTAACCACAGCCACACTCCGAACAGCAAGTTAGGGACAGTGCAATATGTGACATAGGGGCATTGTAATAGGCTACATAGGGACAGTGCAATGTGGCACGAGAACAGTGCAATATGTTATGTTAGGATAATGTAATGTGTAAAATGAGGACAGTGCAACATGTGACATGAGGACAGTTCCATATGTGACATGAGGACAGTGCAACATGTGACATGAGGACAGTGCAACATGTGACATGAGGACAGTGCAACATGTGACATGAGGACAGTGCAACATGTGACATGAGGACAGTGCAACATGTGACATGAGGACAGTTCCATATGTGACATGAGGACAGTGCAATATGTGGGACAGTGCAACATGTGACATGAGGACAGTTCCATATGTGACATGAGGACAGTGCAACATGTGACATGAGGACAGTTCCATATGTGACATGAGGACAGTTCCATATGTGACATGAGGACAGTGCAATATGTGGGACAGTGCAACATGTGACATGAGGACAGTTCCATATGTGACATGAGGACAGTTCCATATGTGACATGAGGACAGTGCAACATGTGACATGAGGACAGTTCCATATGTGACATGAGGACAGTGCAAAAAAGTTAAGGTCTATCTAGGATGTGACATTCAGTGAAGAGACGGTGACAGCAGCCTTTCCCTGAGTCCTCTCCATGTTCACAATCTGCCCGCTTTGCTGCTTCCTGTTTGGTGCTGTAGAAAGCACCCCTGTTGGTTCTTCACAATGTTCGCGTCATTGAATTCACTATTTGCAGAAGCCAAAGCTAAAATCTTCTTACAACATTAAACGTGTTTGATTTTATTGGTGCATCAAGACGAGAAAATGACTTAAGAAAGCTAAGACTGAGTTTAATGACCATCTTACACCAAATGATGCAGAGGACAGGAGCCCGCATCCACTTCAGCAAAACTCATGTTCTTATTTGGATATTAGAAATGTGTCTGCAGCGGTGAAATCACTTGAAAAGTTGTTTGGTGTAAGGCCGACATAAACTGCTTCACGCTTTGAAAACAGGTGATAATCTCCTCAGCAATGGGCTCCATCAGCTCAAAAAGGGCTCTCTTTTAACACTAAACAGAGCGGCTACCCAGCAGATGAGTGCTTCATTGTTCAGTTTTGACACTTATAAAAACATCTCTCTATAATCAGATTGAGTGACTAGGATGCTTAAATATCCCACAAACAGGCCTCAGGTAATATAAACTGCAGGATGGGATGTGAACATGTCTCGGAGCAAATCATTAGCACTACACACAGTGCTGTCGGACAGAAAACATCAAAGAATATATTTGACTGAAAGCCAAGGAAGCTGCTTTAACATCTCTGCATGTGCTCATCATGTGAACACAACCATAGGACAAAACAGAAAAATGAAAACAGTGCAGCCCTGCCAAAATAGCCAGCGAGCTCAGTAGGTGAAACATTTAAGTGCAATCCCCAGCAGCCTCGGGGAAAAGCGAGCAATTTGAAATGCGTTCCACAGGCAAAGCTTATAGGGCTTACTCTCCAATTTCAGTTATCCTAATGTTGTGGAATATTTCAAATGCCTCATTACTTGCATTTTGCAGGAAACGGAGAAGCCTCTCTCTTCTCTATAATGAGCCCTGAAGCTTATTAGACCAGTGTGCATTGAATCGAGAGGACCAGTGCTTTTTCTTTTCTTTTTCTCTTTATGGCAAAGAGAGGCTTGGGCCCTAATCAGAAAAACACAGAGCCACATCATTACACATGACGAAACTAAAGAGGATAATCCTGTCGTACTTTAAGGTTGCTTTATAATAAAATTAAACTGCTCCTGCCTTCTAATGTCTCATGGTGCACGAGCCTTCTGTTCAGGAGATGCAATATGTTGCCAGAGCTTATCTCAAACGGATGCCCTCAAATGGACATATGTATCAAAGGGCTCCCCCACCGGAGCAAATGTGTGAAGCGTCAGCCATGCAGGGACTCCCTGGAAACATGTTGGCTGCACTGCTGAGACGGCTAAACAGATTAACACAGTCTTCATTCACCTCCTCCTTCATCTTAACTTGCAGTGGAAGCCATACACAGCATTAGTTTCATCGGAAAACTCTGGTACCACATGCTCCTGACACCTTCAGAAGAACAACTGTCAAATGTCTGGAAGAATAAAACATATTTCAAGAAAACAAGTCTTCTTAAATCAAAAGTTTGGACAAGTTCCTCAAGCAAGCAGCCTTGTTTCTTTGAGAACTCTATCCAACTTTAACAACAGTTCATCCTGTGAATTCAGAGTAGGATTCAGGGCATTGGGACACAAAACAGGGCATTAAAATGTACAGCCACTGTACTGGATGTGCCATGCATAATATACTGCAAGGCTTGCTCTGGATTCCTACTCCTATAGTGACACAGGTCACTTTTTGGTAGTGAAACTGTATGATAAGGCTGTTGTTAGTCCATTAAATAACTTAGAATAATGATAATAGATGCACACAGTGAATATTCTTGTGTATAAGTCTTTCTGTCTTCAGACGAGGTTGTACACATTGACATTCCTCCTCTTGTCTGGTGCTCCCACTGCCTCAAGTGGGATGCAAGATGACATGTAAGTCTCTAGATTTGTTGTCGACTTTGCACAAAGCAGCTGTACTGCTTGACAATGACAAGCCTTATCTTCATTAGTTACTTTGATACATTTCCATCTTCGGTGTATGATTCGAATGTTTCACTGAAGTGGGGGACAGGGAGAGATGACTAGCAACATATATGAACCAAAGGACAAGGGTCAATGAACATATCCTATTTACATGCTCTAATTAGACTTAGACTTAGACTCAACTTTATTGATCCCTTTGGGATGACTCCCTCTGGGAAATCAGCTCCAGCAGCTTATACAGTACAATACAATAGGAAAGAATCAGCACACAGAGGGTAAAAAATAAAGATCAAAATATATATATCTATCGATATATATATATATATATATATATATAAAAAAGTACAAAATTAGATAACAAAATATATAAAATATACACTCTTAGAAAATGTACAAGTAAACAGTGGGTAATAGTTCATTGACACTTTGCTAAGCCCCACCCTTGAACGGCCACTGTCCTGTGGTTCTCTGTAACTTGACGCGGGAGGCCTGTCAAACTTTCAGAACAAGGACAAATTCCAAAATTGAATTTTTCACTTTTCTGAAGCCAAAAACTCGAGAGGAGAGATGTCGGACATGGATTAAAAATTGTGGAAGACTGCACTCGGAGCTTAATCCATCAAGATCAACAAAAACTATTTTGTTTGCTCCAAGGTAAGACGCTAACTAACTTGCCTAGGTTAGCATGTTAGCAAACAAAGACGGTTGAATATTAATCATAAATGAATCCAGATCCAGTGTATGGATCAAGCAAACAATATGCGAGCAATATCCTGATGCACTTTAAACATGTGTGGCTGACCGCGACTGTTGAGGCCAATGCCAACGTGTTTGAAAGCAGGTACGCGCTGCGGGTGTAGGTGAGGACAGTGGACGAGTAGCGGAGGAGCAGCCCCGCCTACTCCCCGAACAAAGTATCCAGAGCCGTATAGACAGAGAGTCGCGTCAGTAGAGTTCCAATATGCTCCATGATCCACCATTGCGATGTCGCAACTCTCTCTCTCTACGGCTGTGAAAGTACCATCACTCACTCACTCAGTCAGTCAGTCAGTCACATACAGACCCATGTGTAGGGCTGACCCTGGCGGTCCTAAATGTACCTAACTAAGTTGGATTTTTCTAGCAAATATCCAAAAAATACTTGCAGCTGATGTTGACTGTTGTTTTGCAAGTGAAGGAAATAAAGGTGCAATTTAGTTTTCTTTGTTAAACACTACTGTAATATAACAATGGTGAAATAAAGTTTACTTTATTTAGTCGTGTTCATACACCTAGTTTAGCCTATTAAAGAGGGGGTATTATGCTGTTTCAAATTTTAATATCAACATATATATATAATGTTACAATGTTGGATGTCCAGACTAAGCGTGGGTGAAGTTTCAAATCTGCAGGCTGCTGTGAACGCTTGCTTTCAGGCAGACTTCCCCAGACACTTCACTTTGTAATGTCACAAAGTGGAGGCACTCTATATTTGGGCATCTGCCCGAGACATAGCAGAACTGCCTGCCCCTGGCACAGTTCAAGGACACGCCCACCCAGCAAGTCAGTCTGCCTCTTAAATGTTTTTCACTCCATGGCTGACCCCTGGCGGTCAACCAAAAAGTGGGATTATTTAGTTTTGCTAGCAATGTGCTAAAACATATCTGACGCTTGCTTTGGGAGCGGTGAGCTTTTGCCTCGATTTTTATGTCCTCTTCATTCTCAACACTCTGACAGATTATATCATTGATGTAGCTTTCAAATGCGTGTTGCCTTTCTGTTGACTTCTCTCTGATATTTGAGAACTATTTTTCTGCTATTATTCCCCGTGGAACATCTCTCACTGTTATAGTTGAAATATTTACAGGCCAGTGCGAAAGACAGGTGTCGCAACAGTAACCAAAGGGGGCGGGACTTAGTGAAGGGTCACTCGTGTATGTGCTTGTATTGGAGATCTTTTACACTCTCTCTCTGCTGTGTTGCCTGTGTGTGCTGGGCTGCAGGTGCTTGACTGAGTGAATGATTGACTGTGTACGTTCCTCCCCCGATCATGTGGTTTACCCGGCTGTCTCTCCGCAGCTCCTACAAGCTCACTTCCCCAACCAAATGGCCAGCCAATAATTTTCAGCTTAAAATCTAAAATGTCTGCTTATTGATGACAACTGCTCAGGTTTGGCACGGGTCAGTAGCATTTAAGTGCAACACTCTATTCTTCTGATTTTGATAATAAGTAAGTTTCATGACTTTTTCTTATTTGAGTCAGGAAATTTTGATTTTCCCTCATTGATGCCTCCAAGTTTAGAAAGAACAAGGCAAAAAGTGTCCCACTGGATGGCTCCTGTGGAAGATAAAACCTGGTAAAGTTCCCTCTCTAGGGTGCAATAAAACATGGTGATAAAGAGCCACACCCTCTCAGTGGTGAAAACTTGATGCAGTGCCCTGTAGCCCGCCCCTAGTTTTGCATACCAGTTTTTGAGATCCTGTAGTGGAAAACACCTTACGTCGGCTGAGGACAATGCTTGAATTATTATCAATTATCAATTTTACCATAAAAAGAGGTTTTACAAATGATCTCTCCAATTAAAAAAAAGCTGGATGTTCTTTTGATTGAAATAATGAAAAGAAGGATTTAGCTTCTAATCCGTTACTGGTATTTCCCCAAGGGGAATCTCATGAAACTCACAATGCTACAAACTGGCAAATATTCCAAGTATTTAGGCTTTGCAGCGACGGTTGGATGCACAGGTCTATCCGGTGTGTCTCAGTGTGGTACATGCAAAGCTGCCGTCACATGCCCACAGACTGGAGCACTGTTCCACTTCTCACAGATCGACCCATAATGGCATTTCCCATGAAAGTAGCAGTTGACTGTGCTAAGCCCGATGACACACTTTTCCCTACAGCTAAACCACCAAAAGATTCTGAGCCCAACAAAGTATGTGGGTCTACCTTTCAGCAAAGTGATTCTTCCCTGTAAGCTGCTGGAACTCAGACCTCACACACCTCGATCACTGCTACTGTCGGGCTGTGTGCCAACAGTCCTCTCTTCCTTGGAGCCTGTGGTCCATACTGGACACAGGCATGACATTGGACATTGCATATTTATCTCTGTGAATAAGTGACTGTTGTACTTTTTCCTTTGTCCTCAAGCTTGAAGTTTGATGTAATATCTGCCTTTTCCCCCTTTGACATACTGTAAAAATGTGGCATACAAAAGGCTAAAGCAGAAGGACAGGACAGTGATTCCTTCTGTTTTACCTGTACCTTTCCCCAACTGAGCAAGTGAATGCCAATGTAACCAACTTCAGATGTACTGTACTTCACATACAGAACCAGACCCAGGATGGCAGTGCTCCTGAGTGTAAGGCCAGTTTTAGAATATACAATAAAATGAAGATTTCAAAGTGAAAACAATGAGGGGCAGCTACACTGAGAACTTAGACACATGGACAGCACACATGGAAAGAGAAAATGCTAAGCAGGAGGACTTAAAAAGGAGAAAAACCCAACAGGAATGTGCAGCAAATACTGCAAAAGTCAGCTCTGAAGAGAGCACTCCAAATGTTCCTTAAATCAGCATCTCTCTCTACATGTCATGAACAGCCCAATCCAGATCTGAACTCCAAATCATAGGAGGTGCCTTTTATTTCCAGATCTTGAAAAAACCTCCTGAATGTGATCAAGAGGAAGATGGACCATCACAAGCCATCGAACAAGAGTGGCCCAAAGAGCAGCCTAACGTCACCCAACAGCAATGTCTAAGTCTTCCAGGGTGCATGAAGGCTGTAGTTAAAAACCAGGTTATTTCACCAAATATTGATTTGTGAACTCTTCCGGAGTTAAAACATTAGTGTTCTGTTGTTTCAACATAAACATTAACTTGTTTTCTTTGCATTATTCAAACCCCGAAAACATTTTTTGCATCTCTTGGTTATCTTAACCAGTCGTAATTTTCTGCAAATAAAAGACCTCATTGAGAATATTTGATTTGGAAATAGAGAGAAATGTTGTTTACAATAAAACAAACCTTTAAATAGTGGAACCAAAGAAGAACTTTTTTTTGCAGTTATTTTTTTCTGGAGCTGTTAATATCAACGAGCACAGAACATGTTTATATGAACAATGAGTTAAAAAAAACCTACATGCAAAAAAAATCATGCTAGCAGGGCTGACCTCAGCACATCAAAATATCAACACCAATCTTTTGCGAGTCATGTTCGAGCCCAGGGCCCACATCGTGTAGGCAGTACATGTACTCGCAGGAAATATGATCACCAAAATATCATGTTACATATTTCCCAGAGGAACTAATGAATCAGTTCAAATCTTGTTTTCTGAGATAGCAGTCCACAGATATTTCCTCCACATGACCTCTGACCCAAACCGGTCTGAAGAAACCAAAAGGGCCCCTCAATACATTTCCGTATTAAACCAGTCTGTCTGTGTTCCTCGTTTACTGGCTCCATTCTCAACCATGACAAATTTATGGCCAGGAAAGACGCACCAACAACTTCATTACTTGACAATAACCTTCCTTTTATTTCTCAGATATAAATGGAACACATTCTTTTGATAGCGATGAAATAACACTGCCTGAAATATATTATCAGGTTATTACACTGCATTATGTTTAGTTCATTTCATTCACTAACTTGCTGTGCCTATAGCTTGATAGATGCATGCATGCATTGTCACAACAGCAGGTATTTTGTATGATTGCCTTTTATGATGTTTGTATATCGCAGTAAATTATGTTGAGCCTTTATATGTGGGAGCAGTAAACGAGTCGAGACTCCAGATGTCCTGCATCTATGAAGGGGCCAAACAAAATACTAAGTCCTGTACTTGGCTACTTTAAGAGGAAGGACCTGCACCAGTCTGACAACTTATCTTACTTGACCATAGTTATAAAAAGTAGGGCTGCAACCTGCTCAAGACGCCAAACATTGCTTAATGAAATAATAACAGTACAGGTCTGTCCGTTGTGAATCATTTGTGGAGATTGTCCTGATACATTCCCAGTGTTGATTATTTTCCTGCTGAGGTCATCACACAAGCGTGCACATAATCCCAAGACATGAAGTGTTGCATTTTTTCTTGCATACAAAAGTTTGAACAGAACCAACATTTTCCTCACAAACGAATGCAGAGGAGCCACAGAAGATGAGAGGAGAAGAGACAGTGGAGTGTGTCAAATCACATTCAAACGAGCATTTTGTGTGTACACATGCAGCACTTCAATCAACCATACTGTCGGGATGATTTAATTCCTATTACTAAAAGTCATTAGATAAGTATTGCAACTATGAAGTAGATAATTGTGTGAAAAGATGCATTCCATAAATCCCATTTAGTGAGAGCACAATTAAAGACATTCTTGTTTTAATTTGTCAGCATTTAAGTGCTGAGGCGCTTCTGCTGGGGCTGCTCTGGGTTTTTTAAAGTCAGATTGTGGATGTGCTTTTAGAAACAATTAGACAACAATTTAGTCCCGTTTTTCTCCTTAAACATCAGATTGCTGTAGATGCATTAATTACCTTCTCTCCTTTTGCATAGCTGATGGAGGCATTTGTTTATTTGTATGCAAAATACACTATTGGTTTCCATATGCATTGTGGATAGATGCTTGCAAATAAGCAGTGAAATTTCTGGTGTTAATGAGCACTTCACAAATCTCTCTCTCTGTTAAGTTAATGTACACTCGTCAATACAAGCCTCTAAATAAACGCAGCCACAACAGCCTGGCACCTCCTCCTCATGCTGGTCACCAGCTTGGTCAGTATCATGGTGTGGGGCGGCATCTCCATCACTGGCAAAACAAGGCTTGTCACCATTTAAGGCCATCTCAATTCTGTAACATATCGGGACGAGATTCTGCAGCCAGTGGCAAACCCATACCTCCGCAATCTGGGACCTAACCCCATCCTCCA
Source organism: Semicossyphus pulcher (assembly GCF_022749685.1). Classification (NCBI taxonomy): domain Eukaryota; kingdom Metazoa; phylum Chordata; class Actinopteri; order Labriformes; family Labridae; genus Semicossyphus; species Semicossyphus pulcher. Next base: position 30,236,750 of record NW_027211604.1, on the reverse strand, counting down.
AGATGACAATGCTCGCCCCCACAGAGCCAGTGTTATCACAGACTACCTCCAGAATGTGGGAGCAGAGAGAATGGAGTGGCCTGCCAAGAGCCCAGACCTCAACCCAATTGAACACTTGTGGGATCAGCTCGGGCGTGCTGTACATGCTAGAGTGACCAACACAACCACAGCTAACCTGCAACAAATCCTGGTTGAGGAATGGGATGCCATCCCACAGCCACTTGTGACCAGGCTGGTGACCAGCATGAGGAGGAGGTGCCAGGCTGTTGTGGCTGCATATGGTTCTTCAACCTGCTACTTAAGCTCCTTATTTTGTTCAATAAATAAAACATAAAATTACCAATATGCCTTGTTTGTTTATTGTTACTGATAGAGTTGAATCATCCAATCTCTCAAACAACACAAAACAATAGAGTCAATACCAACAGGAGAATAGTCTGAACTGTGTTCAATTGATATAAAACAAAATAGTGTCCAACCAGTGGGGGTATGGCCTGGACCCCTCTCTCCACAGAAATATGGTTCTGATCTCTAAATCTGTCCACAAGGCATTCTTTGGGTTTAAATAAGTTTTCAGGTAAAAATAACTTTCAATTGTTGAAAGAAAGTAAGATATACATTAACATACACGATTATGTACAATGTAGCCTTTTCAGTCAGAGATCTGTGCTACAGTAGATAAAGTTTGTGCTGCATCAATTACTAAGTTGACTCATTTTAAGAGTGAGCAGCAACACTGTCCATTATGTGCCTGTTTTTATGTGTAGCTGGATCATTTTCCACTTAGTAAACGTGAAAATATGCAAATGACATTTAAGCTGACTTTCTTGTAGTTGTCTGTAGTACAGATTTTTCAGTTAAGTGGACAATTTCAAAGATCGGTATTGTATCCTTCTAAGTGCTGAACTCAGCTGTTCGGTGCTGTGAAGAAGAATAAGTGATTGAAATGGAGCCTTGACTCTGCCCCTCCTGAAGCATCTGCAAGCTAAATTAAAGAACTGATTCAATATGCTCAACACTCTGCTTTCAGGTCTATGAAACCTCAACAACAAATACACACTGAGGCTGAGACTGGGAGCACCGATTGCTACAAGGTGCATTTTGTCTTTGTTTTAAAACAATAACAGTCTGAGGTACACAAATGCTTTCATAGACACCTGGGTAATAACACAGCCTGTGTCCAGGGCCAGGTTGCTTAGAAACTAATTTCAGCTGTCTCCACTGATTGGTATTGACTGAAGGGGCAGGATGAAGATTGGCACGAGCGACAAAGCAGCTAACATGGGAGGGAAAGTTTTCCTTTTGTACACTGTAACCATGCTAAAAGGTGTTGCATCTGAGCTATGTAACGTTTTCATAATATCCCTGCTTATATCGATAATTTGTCTGATAATTGGAGTGATTATATCTGTCATTGGCTTTCATATAAACCTCATCAGCTCAATAGATCACACTAAAACACAGCTTTCATTTTCCAGACGTTTGCAGAAGCTCTGCTTAATGAGCAAAGGACACAAAGGTTAATTAAAGTTCTGCCATGTAGAACAACTAAGGAGCAAAATATGCCATACTGATGGCACCCCAGACTGCCCCTTTTATATTTCACTAAAGCACCCATTATTTTTTAATTATTATTTTTAAACATACCAAAAAGTCCCAGCTTTGTATTGTAGATAGTTTAAGTTGTCAGAAATAACAGGAACCCGAATATATACATTCTAAAACGGATTTGTTTTACTTCCCCACAGTTTTTATAAATATGGCAGCCATAAGTCCTGTTGTTGTTACAGTGTTAGTTCAGGGTGTTTCGCTTGCAGTCACTTCACATGATCAGCGTCAGTAAACAGTAGAACCTACTCTACTGCCACAGCTACTTTTCCACAAATAAATTCAGCTTTGTTGCCACTACCCACAGACTGTATAAAAAGATGGACGACATGACAGCTCCCTTAAAGTGAAGCCAAACCCTCTCCATCACTCCCTACTGACTGGCTGCAGTATCGGTCATAAAGCTCGCCTCCTCCATGTTAACAGATGGGACATGAGTCAAACTATAAAATAAAATACACGTCAAATACATTTTTCTCAAACATGGTTTCTGTCATCATAGTTAGTTCTTATCATGCTGATTTCTGTCCAAGTGTTCATTTTTCTGACATTTTTAATTAGTCATTTGATGCTGTGAAAAGGATGATTGACAGCTCTGTTGACAAATGGGGCTCCTGCAGCCGATCTGTTCCGGAATAGCAGAGTAGAGGAGGAACAGCGAGAGGAAACGTTACAAAAACAATCACTACAGTCATTGAAGTTTCCATACCTGTGAACGTTAACCTCAGACCAACACAAGAAGCTGTTCTGCTGTTAAACACGCCGCCGTGCGGGATCTTTGCTGTTTTTCTCTGTAATTTAAGTGTGTTTTGGTTAGTGGAAGTGGCTACGGCGGCTCCACCCGCAGATGGAGACGCGTCGTCCATCTTTATATACAGTCATTGACACTACCTACCACCACATAATTTTAGTTTGTTCTTAAAACATTACTACTATGACATTTCTCTTTCATTTTGAAAGTTTAGCAAAGATCTGTTATGTTGTTCCACTCTGAATGTTGGAAGCAAACACAGACAAATGTGTTGCATGACATATTTGATATAAAATTTTAAGTTTATAGTTTGGATTCATTGCATTCACACATTTTATATGTTTGGATTAAGGAAATAGCTAATCACAACTGTGTTACTGCTATGTGTTGTTTTTCTGGTGTTTTGATTTAAATGTTTGACTCAAACTGTGTTTGACTGCACACAGAAGGATTCACCAATATATTTTACGATTTATACATATATGACAAATAAATAAGATTCACAAATGTATTTCTGAGGCAAACACAAATATTTCTTGTTTTAAATATGTGTAATTAAAATCCACAAATATATGTATTAAAAAATATTTGCAATTTTTAACAGAAACATTTTTGGACATTTATATACAGTTTATATACAGTTTAACCTGCATTTACGGTGTTTTTGGTTTGTGGACTTCACTGCACGAGCACCGCGGCTCCATTCACAAATGCGTTTATTTCAACAGGGAATCATCGATAACCAATCAGATGTCTGCCTACTTTTCAACCAAACACAAGCGTGCCCATGCCCACATTTGGCAGTGCTGTCTTTTCAGCCAATCAAATGAGGGCATCCCCGCAGTTCTTCTTTTAGCGCTAACTGTTAGTAAGCTAACTTTATGTTCACAGGTTTCCTTTGAAAACACTCACAGTAGTTATAGATGTTAAGGACTATGTGCTAACAGACACCAACTTCAATTGCAGTGGGCTCAGTAACTACTGCACACTGTAAACAACACGGCAACTTAATATACTTAGATTAATATGAGTTATCGCACATCCAGGTCATGGTCCTGATCTCTTTTTTGTCTGTTTGTATTTTTAATTTGGTCAGGGTCAGAGTGTAGCCAAGGTCACCTGCTGTTTTTCGTCACATAGTCAGAACAAACAGCAAAAAGGTTTGAAGGGGTGAAATACGGATCGAAGAAGTGAGGCAATTTATTGTGCTCCCCTCAGCAACCCACACTATCTGATACATGGTATGTCAGAGAAGCTGTGTCAGTCACACCATGCGTGATGAAAATAGCAGCAGACAGCAGAGCGGCTTTACTAATAAGGAAAATATTATTGTTTTTGGTTTTGCGACGAGCTGCAATGACAAAATCTGCTGCTGGATTTTCAATATCTCTGACTGTTAAGTAAAGTTACTGATTCATCTGTAAGGCTTTAAATACTGTTTTTTTCCCCTATTGTCTGGGTTTAGATAAAGTAAAAATAAAAGGCACCTCCTGTGAGTTGTATCTGTTCATTTTTGTTTGCTGTCGACATGGCACCTCTATAGCCTCAATATTAAATACTTTTGTACATTTTGAAGCATGAATGCAGGCGCCACAACGGCCCATCCTTCTCTGGTTAAGCTTGAAAACTGTATTAAAAGACAAAAAAATAATTTCATCATTTCCTCAAAAGCAATATCTCTTCAGGTTTGTCTGTGAGTTGGAGCTTATCCCGGCTTGCACTCAGTTTGCCGTCTGCAGACATCTTTTACAGGTTGTTTCATATTCCTGCAGGAACCCAACACGGACCTTCTTTGGTCTGAGGCAAAACCAAAGTTTGTCTAAATCTACAACACAAGTCAAGATAGTGGTTCCTTCTCCAGTGGCCTGCTCTGTGTTTCATCATGAAAAGCATAAAGCCCCATGGATGAGACACAGCAGAGTGCATGGGGCAAACACAATGTGCACTTGTTGTGCTGAGAGCATGCTGTGAAGGGAAGAACCTCTAACCTCTTCAGATACTAGACGCCAGCTGAGGCACATAATAAATAGTTTGTGTGCTGGCTTAAGTGTTGACCTGTGCTGTTGACTTACTGAAGGACTGTAACAACTTCTTTCTATCTATGACTGGGACTGAGTTTATTTCTGCCCAGGTGTGAAAGCATCAGCAAGCCACAGTCAACTTTAAGCCAGGAATGTGTGCAGTAAATGTTCAAGCTTTAAAATCTCAAGAAAAAGTTATACATGATTCAACATATATTTTTAGACCATCACTATTAGTTGCCACATGTGGAAGTTACAAGATTGTTAACTGTTGAATTATTATTAATTATTAATTATTAATAATTAATAATTAATTAATTAATAATTAATTATTATTAAAACTGTAAATCTTTGGCAGTAGCCACAGTGAGCTTCAGGTCGTACCAGACTGTAACTCCAGATGTCTTGAAGACGATGCTGTTGCTGTGCCTTTGCAGAGTAGCATGTTCTCACTCTCAAGTCGTCAATATTGTCGCCTTTTTCAGAAGTGTGTCAAAACAAGACGCTGTTGGTTCTCTTCTAGGATCATTTCTGGTCCCTGTCCACTAGCTTAATGTATCGATTTGGAGTTGAAGTCAGGTGATGTTGTATAAAGAGCAGAGATGGTGGTAAATGGAATGGAAATAGACTGTATTTATATAGCGCTTTTCTAGTCTTGCAGCCACTCAAAGCGCTTTTACACTACATGTCACATGTCATTACACTACGTAAACCCAACTGTCAATCAGTCATCACATTCACACACCGTTTCCTGTGGCACTGGGAGTTCAGTGTCTTGCCCAAGGACATATAGACTGAAGGAGGTGGAGATCGAACCACATTCATTCCAGTTGAAAGACAATTGACTCTACCACTGAGTCACGTTCACCTGTGGTGATGGATGAGTTAAACAAATATGGGAATATCATTCAAGAGATCTGGGTTTGATTCCTGTGGTTAAACAATTAGTATGTGTTCTTCTTGTATGTGTCTTCCTTTAAGTTACATATTGTATGTTACTTATGTAACCCATGTATGTCACATCATATAAAGTGTGTTAGTTAAATAAACCTTTTATTACCAATTGAATAAGCTCTACAGATTTTACATAGACATGTGGAATCTGTACGCAGAGACATGGATTTTAGGGATGGCAGGTGTTCTGGTTTCCGTTTGTAGTACGCTTGTAGTCCGAGTAATATTGACCAATCATGTATCAGCAGGCTGCGGCGTATGCGGGGAAAAAACAGTCCATGAGGAGAGCAAAAGCAGGCGGAACGTAATTCGCCGTAATGACATCCCGGCTCCCATCAGCGTGATCTGAAGAATTTAGCTTCTCATTGATCTCCATAAACAGACATCTGCATGCTAACAGCTAACAATCTGTTCTAGATCTAAAATTTAACTTGAAATAAATTCACTTGACCTCCGTTCAACATACGAGCATTTTAAAAATAGTTTTATTCTCCTCTTGAGGACAGAACTGACAAACTTCATTTTGACTTTTCACTTATCTGCATCATGATGTTGAAATTTCAGCAAACTTAAGAGCCGTTAATTAAAGTTAATCACAAGAAAAACTGGTTATTTTTCTGTAAACAATGCAGCATGCGATAAAGGAAGTCTTTTATCGCTAACCTCTGGCTACAAGCCCGGCATGGTCACCGCTGTCTGATGGGATCCGAGATTGCCAATTGAATAAAAAACCATGATCTCTTTCTTAACTAAGTAGTTTAGATGCCTTAACCTAAGCAAACTGCGACAAACATTTAACATGTTAATGACTGTGAAGTGTCCAATGTCAAGCTTTAATTTTTAAATGTAACCACCTGTAAGTCTTATAATTTACTTGACTGTTTGAAACTCTAACCCTAAATTGCATCATTTTATAAGTCACTTGACTACAAAGCCCTGCATGTGATAAAGGGACACTGGAGTAGAGTTATTGTCATAATTTGAGCTCAGGGCCACCGACCAAGCTGCGAATGTGACGAGCAAGGAGTGAGGATGTGTTGTTCAGGAACAGTCGATAAGAAGGAAATAGAAAGGCTCTTTGCTTATTAAAGAAGCAGAAGTGAATTCCTCAAAGTTGGGATCAGAGTGTAACTACCACTTGATGTGGAGTCAGAGTCCTTGCCCCTTCTAGTCCTTGGAATACATAAGCTATGCATTACAAAGCACTCTAAGATATTATTCTTTCTTGTGGTGGGGGCTTAACTGCAGTCGGTCCACTCCTTGTGTGCAGTCACCATAGAAGCAGCTGCCCTATATTCCTGAGGGTATCAGCTGACAAGGTCACTGGGCTGATTGATGTTAGCCTCCAGAGTCCTCCTCTGTGTACAGGTTCATCACCAATCTCCATTTCTGAGGTGCGAGAGAGGAGAGCGCCTGTGGGGACAAAAGGCTCAGCTGAAATCCCCCGCGGACCCTCTGATGCCATAAAGGTGGATGTACTGCTCTGTATTCATTCATTTGTAACTCTGGGGTGTGACATAAATCTGGGCTCACACAACTCTCACAAAGTCGAACTAGTGGCAGCAATTTATTAAAACTGTTCTAATTGTGTATTGGCATGTGTTTGATCAGGCTGAAGCAGCATTACAACACTGCTGGGCCTGAAACCAGAGCCAGTATGAGAGGAAGTCTGGGCAATGCTGTTTCACTGCGCGTCTGTCCCTCCACCCAAATAAACAGAGGGATTTCCTACATAAACATCACTGAGTCTACATCCCCACAACTACAGTATCATTCTGCATTACGCTCACAGAGAGAAGCCAGACAAAAGTGCTAAATAAAAGCCTTTTTTAAATAATAAAACGCAGCCTCTCTGCCTTTACCCATCCTTTTCTCTCCTACAAGTGTGTAACAAGAATTCAGTCACAAAGGCTTCACTTGCATTTAAAAAAGCCACTCTTCTATCTCTAAAAATGAAAGCATTCGTGTTTTTTCCTGCTCGAGGACACTCAATCTCAAAGTTCATCTGAAAGAGATTTATAATCCAAAACATGAGAGAGCGGAGAAATGGATTTTACAGCTGGCCTTCCCATTTGTATTGGCTTAAAAAAAAAAACATCACCCAGACCTCCTTTGTATCTTATTCCAACTTATATTAGACATCATATACCAGATGTGTATTATAAATGTATGTTTATTTATATTTTCTCCTTCAATGAGGCCTAACTCTCTTTGTTCTTTGGGATGTCAGTGATTGAATGATTATCTGTCAATGTGCATTAGTAATGTTGTCGATCAAACATATTAATTGACATCTTAGGAGACGAGATGAGGTGGAAACTATCAGCGCTACGCCCATGAATCAAAGAGCTCCCCTCTCCCTCTGCCGTTATCAGATGACAAATAATGACACCTCACTGTGGAAATCCTGACAGCTACAGCCTTAGCGAACTCCCCCAGCTGAGAAACCAGGTGGTGCATTCTGGGACACCTGCAATGTATAGTATCTCACAGATTGCAGTAATAAGACACTGTGTAAAAATCACGGAGAAGTGTTGTTTGCCAGCTGTCTGGTTTATCTGGCTATCCTGAGACTCAGGCTAAGGCCAAACTGACAGCCTTTCAACGAGAACAGGCTAACACTGACTCAGACAGCACAGTGAAAAACACATCACTCAATTTATTTGAGTACAGGATATCTCTTAATATATGAATACAGAAGAAACTGGATCAATTTGCAGAAAATTAAGTAAAAGTCATATATTTGCACCCTGAATGCACTCCAACCACATACAAGGTTGTATGTGGCTGACTGCATCAGGTCAATGTGCCCTTTTGTGGGTAATGTGCTACAAAGACTGTCCTTATGAGGTCGATGACAACATGTTTGAAAACAGGTGCGTGCTGCGGACGTAGGTGAGGACAGCAGAGGAGCAGCCCCGCCTACTCCCTGAACAAAGTATCCAGAGCCGTATAGACAGAGAGTCGCGTCAGTAGAGTTCCTATATGCTCCATGATCCGCCATTGCGATGTCGCAACTCTCTCTCTCTACGGCTGTGAAAGTACCGTCACTCACTCACTCACTCAGTCAGTCAGTCACATACAGACCCATGTGTAGGGCTGACCCTGGCGGTCCTAAATGTACCTAACTAAGTTGGATTTTTCTAGCAAATATCCAAAAAATACTTGCAGCTGATGTTGACTGTTGTTTTGCAAGTGAAGGAAATAAAGGTGCAATTTAGTTTTCTTTGTTAAACACTACTGTAATATAACAATGGTGAAATAAAGTTTACTTTATTTAGTCGTGTTCATACACCTAGTTTAGCCTATTAAAGAGGGGGTATTATGCTGTTTCAAATTTTAATATCAACATATATATATAATGTTACAATGTTGGATGTCCAGACTAAGCGTGGGTGAAGTTTCAAATCTGCAGGCTGCTGTGAACGCTTGCTTTCAGGCAGACTTCCCCAGACACTTCACTTTGTAATGTCACAAAGTGGAGGCACTCTATATTTGGGCATCTGCCCGAGACATAGCAGAACTGCCTGCCCCTGGCACAGTTCAAGGACACGCCCACCCAGCAAGTCAGTCTGCCTCTTAAATGTTTTTCACTCCATGTCGATATGATACTGCAAACACTGTTCATTTGTAAAAAACTTTTTTGTATTGTAACTTTTATTTTGTATTTAACTTTAATTTTGCCTTTAACTCTCTATGCTTTCTCTTTGTCAGAGCAACTGTAACACATGAATTTCCCCCCGGGGAAGAAGTCTCAAGTCATTCGGTCCAAGTCTCAAGCAAGTCTCGAATCATTTTTTCTTGGGCAAGTCAAGTCAAGTCACAGGTTATGTCAAGTCAAGTCAAGTCGAGTCCTTAGTTAAGACAAGTCCCGAGTCAAGTCACTTTTTTTCCACCCATGATCCAGCACTCTTACCTGCAGTATCCGGTCTTTATAAAGAGAAAAGACAAGGTGTTAGCAGCCCGTCTAATAATGATATTATTGGCAAATTTATATAACCTGTTCAAAGAGCATGACAATGAATTGTATCTGTGTTATCTTGGCACAGACGCAGCCATGATGATGGTCTGCTCTGAGACCGTATTGAGTAGTAACGAGTACGACTGATGAGGCTTCTCTATGGGGAAAAAAACATCAGGTAGCTGGGGGCTTTGATGTTGCGTGTTGCCATGGCGAGGAGTTTGACTGACAGCCAGTCATCCAATCATAACAATCACATACCGGGAGCTTTTTGAGTCATCCAATCACGAGTCCGTTTTTGTCTTATTTCTAAGGGAATTGAACCAAATGGCAGCTATAAGAATACATTTTAAAAGTCACTCTAATTGCTGATGGTCGGGTTTGGATTCGGTCATTTACATTTATCAGAATTAAACCGAGATTGCTTTATGACTAGAAAAACTCCTCACTGAAGTTTTAAATACAGCCCACTTCTTGACATTTCCATCCCTGCTTTACTTGTAGAGCTGTGGCAGAGACAGGCCTGTGGTTTGTAGCACTTGCTGCACAGACACCGTTTCTCTCACATGCCCACTTATTGTTGGATCATTGTTTGAGCAGTCTCATCCCTCCTTTTGTACAACAACACAAAGCACCCACCACCAGTTTTTGTTGGTGTATAAAAGCCCAGTGTCGCCTGTTCCATGCGGCTCCTTTTAGCTTCAAGTGTGATCTTGCTCTATCCAGATGGCTTGTGTTATTCAAGGTTGGAAAAAAGGACGAATAAAATCCACAAGAAAGTATAATTGGAGACGTACTAACGTGTCAGTGTGTGCTTGTCTATTGTTTGATTAAAACCATGGCCTGATGCTTCTCGGCATGAATTAAGAGTTAATGAGACATCACCATGAATTATACAGATTGAAAATTATACACTGTGAAAATACTTAATGTCACTTTTGACTTGAGAAAGAAATTATTCTTTAAACTCTCTTAAAATGGTGCAATCTGTGTCCAGCTTTCCTTACTTGATAGAGTACTAGAGTACTCTCTTTGTGATTCTACATGAGGTATCTTGTGCAGATACTTAATTTAAGTTTTAACGATTCATTTGTGCTAATTATTTTAAAAAGTCACACAGGAGGAAAAAGATTCATCAGGAGAAATAACAGAAAGTTTCAGTGCTTAAAGTTGATTTAGGAAAACTTTGCAATGAAACTGAGCCAGGACATTTTTCAATGTACTGTCCCCTAAATCAATATCTATCAGCAAACTTAAATTAAATCGAGATTGAATCCTGCTTCCCTCCCCGGCTCTAACGCTGGCTGTATTCCACACACCATCCTAAGACAGAGGAGGGAAGATTTCTTATTTGATTTTCCTAAAGACTCGTACCGGTCCAATCCTCAAAAGAGTTTACAATTCTCCGTCTGTAAAAAATAAAACACACAAGGTCTTACCTTGAACAATGAGATGCACCTTTGTGGATTTTGGTTTCTTGTTTGTGAGGATGGAGCAGACGTACGGCCCTTCATCGTGGACATCCACATTCTGGATCTTGATGCTATATTCTGTGACTGCTGTGTTCTCCATCAGGATGACGCGAGGGTCGAGGGACCACTTCTCACTTCCTGCGAATAGGATGGTGGTGCGATTGAGCCACGCCACTCGTGACACTTTGCTGTCCACGTTGCATCTGGAAGTAAGAAAAAAAGAAAGAAATACAAACCCATTAAAAAACGGGGATATTTTGACATCCAGCTCTGTCTGATGAGGTGCTATGAGAGGTTATCTTGCTGCACGGTACAGTCATGATTTTGTTTGAGGGCAGTTGAGAAGCTGGCAGCTAACAATGTTAACAGAGACTTTCTCCATGCTGGAGAGAGACATTAAAAGGATTTTTATAAGACAGAACCCCCTGCAAAGCAGCCTTACCAGACTCTGTCTGCTCTTCTACCTTGAAGCACCGTTATGATCAGCTGTCTCCCATGTTCACAGACATCTTCAACACCTCGCAGGAGACATGCCACATGCCAGCCTGATTCAATTCCTTCACCATCAAACAACCAAGGACCACGGGACTTAATGATAACAGACCCCTAGCCCTAATCTCTGTAGAAATGAAGTCTTTTGAGCGCCTTTTGCTGTCACATGAAACTCACCATGAAGCTAGCTCACTGCTGTTTGATTCCACATATGAGTGTGTCCTATAAAAATACAATCATGGAGAGGGACCTGCGTGGATATTGACTGCCATTTACAGCAACCAATAGTGCTGAAGTAGGTTACTACCTCCATCCTCCAAACCTTTGTAAAAAGCACAGAGAGGATCCATACTGGCCTAACTTTACTGCTTGCTAGTTGAAGCCATGATTCTGCTCCTCCACCTCCACAGAACTTTTGGAACGCCGCCAGGCTCGTTAATGACGCTTCTGCCTCACCAACCAATCAAAATCAAGAAGACTTCAAATAACAACTTGATCAACGGAAATGGTAAAGGACAAGCTAATCCTCTCGTTTTTTCGAAGGTAACATTTTCAGATGTTGAGCTGCTGCTAACGCCAGGACCCGATTCCTTTACATTGCTGTATGTTTTATTTGTTTATTTCCGTGAATTAAAGCAAATATTAAGCATACAGAGCTATTTAACGGTCATTACCGAGGGAAGTGGAAGTGCCGCAGGACAACTAACGTAACCTAGCAACAGTAAGCGGCGGTGAGAAGCAACCTAAAATTGAGGTTGTGGGTGCTGCCAATGCAAAAAACGCCATTAGTGGACAAAGGCCCTTACACTCAAACGTTGCTTACTCAAACATGCTGTGAAGTCACACAGTTGGACAGTTATGTGCCCCGCCGTTGTGTGGTCTAGTGTAAAAAAGCAAAGCTAGTATGAAACCTTCCTGCTTTACAGCTTTTATTTGGGTTTCTGCATGAAAAGGTCTTTTTTCAGCAGCCGGAGTGACAGCAAAGAAAAGCTAAAGGGAGCTCGTATGTGAAGGTGGAAGGGAAGGTGAATCAAACAGGACATGTTACAAATCATAGATTAATCACAGTCATTATTTTGTACGATATTATTTTACTAGTTACCAAATAGTGCTGGTAACCAAACAGAAAACACTGTAAGAAGAGAAATAGTTCCATGTTAACTGTGGCTTTAACTGTAATCCTTAAAACGTGACGCTCATTGTTCTGGCTTTATAAAATGTTCACTTTGACCCAAACACTGCAGTATTTAAAGACACAGACATGAAAGAGAAGATAATCCACATCAAATCCAGCAAGTCAAGCAACAGTCTTTGAAGAGTTTCATTATATGTTGAACTCTATCCAACAAATATGGGAGAAAGCACTGAATGCAAAAGGAACAATATGTGTTCCTCCTTAGTGGGAGGAACACTCAGAGAACTTGAAGGGGATTATTTATATTTGCGAATCCTAAAGGAATGTAAACTTTTGGTCAGAGCGCTGAAGACAGTCTGGAGGAGCACTAATGGTCTTCAAGAGGGAAGTATAATTTTTAAAGGTCAGTAATGGCCATTTAGCTGTGGCCTTTAACTGAAGCACTGGAACTATTCTTATGGAATAAATGTAGCCGTATATCAGCCTGTTAAAGTCATGTCTAAAGAGAATCCTTGTTTCTGCATTCTTCTTCTTTTTTGATGTTATTTTACATTTAAAATTGAGTTATTAATGCAAACATGAGTTAGCATCTACCTATCCCTTATATTGAAGCTAATTGTGCATTTCAATCATGTTGTACAATTCGGCCCAGGATCAACATGCCAGTGATGGTCCTGGATCACAACAAACTTGGAGGAAGTGGTTTTGATTGGGTTATGCTCCTGTCCATTCTAATCACACATTACACAGACCAAAGCACAGTTAGAGTCCTTATAGTATTATCTTTACCCTTTGGTCCATGATTACAGTCTGGGATGTTTATCGAGGAACGTGTCCTACTGGGCAAAGTTATGTCTTCAGAGTTGCCAGATCATTAGGTATGATATCCATTCTTTTTCTTCTCATCATTAAAAAGCCACATTTAGTCTTTGCATTCTCCTAAAGGGTTAGTCCTATGTGTAATCTCAGGACAAGATTATTATAATAAATTCTTTGCCTATGAGGTGATAATAAACCAATAAGGAGTATGACAATGATTAACAGAAAGTTTGTGTGTTTTCTGCTAAAATGGGGCTGTTATAAGGATGAATGAAACAGTAAGGAGGGTTAGCTGATGGCAAGGCTTTATTTAATAGAGAGGTAATTTGATAAATAACAGATTTCAGTGCTCTGCTCGAGCAGTGTGAATACCTTCATTTTCAGTGGATCAGTTTGAATAATGCAGGCAGGTATAGTACGAGCAGAAGCAGCTGCTGTGCTCTTAATGTGTGAACTGCAGGCAACAGACTCTTCCAGCAGTCAGCTTGTGAGAAACAGTGCACCTCCAACACATATAGGGAGCAATACTTGTCTGTACTTGTTGTCTGGGTAGATGTTGTTCTTATAGTATAATCACAGTTTCTTATGGCATTGCATCGCCCAAGTGTCAGGGCCCTGTGAAGGACCCATCTGTGATTCACTGAAAGTTCCAGACATGACACAGGTTTCATTTCATTCAGTGCCAAAATTTAAAAAGTCATATCAGATCTGCTTTTGTTTAAATAAACTGCACTTATATTCATACTGTTCATGCAAGATGCTCAAATAATTTGTTTGTTAGTAAAACCATGCAACAAAGAGGTTCTGGCAACATAAGCTTGATCAACCATACATAAGACACAGAAGACACAGGTGGAACTACAGATGTTGCAGGATGCAACACATTGTCTTTATCAATTTAAAAAATACAGCAGCTTGGTCAGAGGCCCTACAGTTCAAAAATATGACAATCCAGGAGCCCTTGGGGTCACTTCTGCACATACAGGGCTATGTGGTCAAGTAAGCAGAATTTGTCGAGTATAAATATGCAACATCCAGTTAGACCTTGGAAATAAAGTGGGTAAGTTGGGGATAATATATTACAAACACAAAATAAAGCTTACTGAAAGAAATGTCACATTTTATAAACATGTGATTTACATTGCAAAATTGTTCCAAATATAAATGGTATAAATAACTATCATATAGATGTAGATACGTTATGCAATCATTGATTAGTACATTAGGTGACTTGTGTGCTGTATTTGAAGTAAATAACGTTTGTTTTGTTACCTGTAAGCGACTCAAAAATGACTCTTGAAACCCTGGTGTCCTGGATGAAAATCACATGCACATTTAACCCCTTCATTGCAGGTTATTTTATTTTATTTTTTAGACAGACTTGTATGTAAATGTTAAATATACTGTTACACTGTTAAACATATATTCCAAAATATCTGTTTAAAGTCTTAAAATGTATGGATTTGATGAAAATCCTGCGTTAAGCAATAAGCAGGACGAATACATACTTAATAAAGCTCATATTTTGCCGAATAATCCCTTTACCTTTCTGATTATGTGTGTGCAAACATATCTGCAGATACAGCAAACGAGGGCAGGTGAACACACCGATGCAGGTACTGGCCGCTCAATAAAGAACATTCCCGGCGATGTTAAAACCAAACCTCTGCCCTTGTACAGGTTATTACTATATTATTTATGTCCATCTCCTCTTTACCTTGGAGAAATATACAGGAAACTATTTGTATTCATTATGCTCTGGTAGCAGGTCCTGGCAATAAACAGATAAAGATATGAAGTCCATAATAAGAGAAGCACAACATACTTTAAAACCTCTCCACACACTGAAACGCTGAAAATAAAAACAGGTCATAAAATGTAAATATAAAAGGTTATCTTCCTCTCCTGCTATCTCTCTGGCAGGTGCTGCGGTGGTAGAGTAGGACTTAGTTAAATACATGCCAAGACTCTGCAGTGGAGAAAGGGCTGCAGGTGAAGGTGCTACAGGAGAAGCTTCTTCATTCATTTTATGAGTCTTCTTCTGTTGTTACTCTGTGAACACGTAGCACATTCTCACTCCCAACTCCTCAAATATGGCACTCTGGAGTGGTCCAATGTTTTAGGTCCAATGCTTAACCATCCCAATCTGCTCTCACCCAGGTGAGCTGAATGATGAATCCCACTTGATCTCAAATTGATTTTTTGTAATTAGCATATGTAACGCCCATATATTTAAACACTATATAAGGGCAGGTGCATGTTGTGCTGCGTGCAAATCAGGCACAAGGAGAAGAAGAAATGCCAACAACAAAAGGTAGTAAGAGTAAAAAGTGGTTTGACATGAAGATGGAAACAAAACAGCGTATTGCTCAAGCCAAGCGCTCCATGACAACAACAGGAGGAGGACAGGAGGAGGTGGTGATCTCGCCAACAGACCAAAGAATCCAGGAAATAATTGGAGGAGGTAGCAGTGACAGGTAATGGATTTTTATTTCATTTATTGATTGTCACGCCACAAATAAAAATCCAAGAGATATCATGTCAAAGTGAAAAACACTTATTTCCAGCATGGTCCACAGGTGCGCAGTCAGATGCTTCACTCGACAGTGATGCTCCGGGTGTGTCAGTTTCTGAAGCCCCCGACAGACGAAGATCCACTGCCGGGCACATCCGGGACTCATTCTACTCATTGTAATTCTCCTAAAAACATATAATAATCTAAATCTGATTATATGATGCATTTACCATATGTTTCCATGCATTGGACAAACAAGTTGTGGACTGTTTTTTTTTCTGATCTTGGAAAGAGTGCTCTCCACCAAATGTAAAATTTTTTCTTACCTAAGAGACAAGCAAAAATAAGCCAACATTGGTGAATCCTGGAAACCAATGGATACAAACAAAATAAGAAAAAAATCGTGGGTAAGATCAAAACTTAGAGAAAATGTGTTCATATATCACTTCTTGCATGAGGCCCAATGTTGTCTAGCTCTTTGTTATGAACGTGTGGTTGCAGTCAGGTGGCACAGACCGTTAAGTATGGAGGTTATTTGAAGGTTATTGAAGGTTGGAGGTGTTGGATGAGTCAAACAAACACAGGACCTTCATACAGGAGTGCGCGTTCACCACGTGAAATCAATAGTCAGTGCTGACTTGTTTTGATTTTATGTAGCGTGTGTTAGTCATGTAACATAACATGTTACATAACTCTTATTGTTGCATTTTCATGCAGAATCTGTAGGTGCAGGAACAGATTTTGGATCCAGAAGGTTCCTGTGCGTCCGATTTGTATTGAGCAATCATGTATCAGCAGGCTTTTGTTGTTTGTGTGAAGGGCCAAAGGGCAAAGTGCAATCCACTGTAATGATATCCTGGCTCCCATCAGCGGTCATCTGACAAAGATTTTACTTTTTATTCATCTGTATGAAGAAACATCTGAAGATATAGCCTCTGGGAGGGTTCTGAGATTGACCACATATCAGTATTTGTTGCCTGTTGAAAACTCTCAGCAGGCTTTATTTTGAAAGTGTTACTAGCTTTTCAGCTTTATTGTGAAATTTTAACAGGATGTGGAGGCCTGCTTTTGCAAAACTGATGCTACATGGTTACCTAGATAGTTGTATTGTGAAGCATACAGTCACTGATCAAAGTTCAGTATTTGACGAGCTGGGAATGGGAATGTGTTGCCATGTGATGAGGGAGATTATTTTTGAGAGAGTCCATTGTCCTGCTTCATACTCATAATGTTGCACTGTCCAAACTTGGAGCTGTTCAGTTCAGTTTAGTCCTCCACTGCTGGCGTCTGAGTCCCTCCTGCGGAGCTACCAGAGGTTAAGTGCTCAAGGTCACCTTGTCTGTACCCACTCTGAAAGGATGAGCAGGAGTGTTCCTTCTGTGGGACTCACACCACTGATCCTCCAGCGTGTGTCTTTGACCTTAATAGGGAAAAATGACCGACTTATCTGCAGGGGTCTCTCTTTATCCAGATAGGTTTAGTGTGATTTGGGGATTTCTGCTGTTAACTTCCACAGTTGAGTTCATTTGTATGTAGCTCACATGCAATAAAAATGCATCTGAAAAGACTGTGAACATCCACAGATTGTAACTTGGTTATGTAACTTACTTTCATTTGTGCAGATTTTCACAGTTTGTGGCAGAAACAAAAAGCAGTTCTCAGCACAGCAAGGTCTGTGAATCACAAATAATAACCGAGTGAAGACTTAAGAGCTCCATTTTATTGGGGGTACAGCAGACATTTCTGTGGCTGACATCTGTAGACCAGAGTTTATTACACTGGGAGTTCAGGGTGGCCCCACAGCACCTTTCACTACTTGCTCTGTTTAGTTTGTGTGTGTCTGTGTGTTTTCTAAAAGCATATAGATTAAATGGATGAAATAAACTAAACAACGGCAGTGTCAGCCCAATACATATACTGCCCTGCTACAAAAGCAGCATTGTTCAACAGGGATACAAAGAGAAATCAATCATAGAGGAAGAAAAGCTCCCAACTTCTCTGATGACATAAGCAGAGCAGAATGTAATGCGGAGACAAAACCTAGGAGAAGAATGTTTCTCCCTCTTTCTATGCATAATTAACTAAAACAGCACATGATCTAAGGTTTTACCAAAGATGATAATTAAATCACACAGTATAGAAAGCCTTCACGATCCTAATCTGAACAAACTGAGGGCCACGTCTGATCATTTCTTACACAGTTGTTGTAAAGACAACCTGCACAGAGCATTATTCTTAACAAGCACCTTCATGTGAGGTATTTAGGTCATACTTTGACAGAGTTTCCTGAACTTAGACACGTCGCTGACAAGATGGCACATTAGGTCTGAAACCCTAACATCAGACAGCAGACAGCTTTCAAATTGGCTGCACTTGTGAGAGCCAGTACTTGGAGAGGAGCCAACAATGGGTGCCACTGTCACAAAGTGTCCCGCCGTAGCACTCAGCTGACAGTCAGTGTACTTTTCTCAATTGCACTTCAAGGCAAAATGGTTTGTGCTCGGTGTCTCTTGTGAGAAACTTTGGTTGGGTTTCAAGCGAAATCCCACGTTAGCCTCAGAGCTCCATCAGCACGGCAAGGTAAAGTCAATGATGATTTTTGTTTTTTCATAGTTGTTCATTTTATTTTTTCTCTTATAAGCCATGCTAGTGGCATGGCTTGGGGGATGGCAGTTTTGATTGGTCCGTCACTATTATCCAGAATTACATACCCCAAAAATTATTCATTGTACAGCCCGGTCTCCAGCCCTATCTTAAGCTCACAAATGGAAATGGACTATACTTAAATTGCGCTTTTCCAGTCTTCTGACCACTCAAAGCGCTTTTACACTACATGTCACATTCACCCGGGGCGACTGTGGCTCAGTGGAAGAGTCGGTCGTCTTTCAATCGGAAGGTCGGAGGTTCGATCCCCAGCTCCCTCAGGCTACATGTTGAAGTGTCCTTGGGCAAGACACTGAACCCCAAATTGCTCCCGGTGGCATAGCCAACGGGTATGAATGTGATATCTGATTGACAGTTGGGCACTTTACGTAGCAGCCTCTGCCATCAGTGTGTGAATGGGTGAATGTGACATGTAGTGTAAAAGCAGCTTTGAGTGGTCGCAAAGACTAGAAAAGCGCTATATAAGTACAGTCCATTTACCATTTACCCTGTCATACTCACATTCACACACTGATAGCAAAGTGCCAATCTCCATTCGGGGTTGAGTATCTTGCCCAAGGACACTTTGACATGTAACTGCAGCAGTCAGGGATCGAACCTACAACCTTCCGATTGAGAGACGACCGACTCTACCACTGAGCAACAGCAATTTCCAGGCCTAGTGCCACCAACTTACATTTTCTATCATCATAATGAAGAAATGTTTTTAGGTAACGTAACTGGAAAGAATGTTGATTCTGAACATATCAAATGTTTACAGACCATGAATGATTATTCTCTTTGCTATAATAGTCAATCTTGCAACACACTTTACTCTCACCGTTACAGGGGGGTTGGGGTTAGTTGAGATATACGATTTTTATTCACATCTTACATTAATAACAATCACTCCCAAACTTAAACCAGATTTCTTGTTTTCGAGTCGAGGTGAATTGAAAAATGTCATTTTAATCCTTTTAGATCACATCCCCGGTAATATTGTGCATCTATTTGACAATATAGGCCAAAAAAAAATACAGAAAATCCATTTCTTCGTATTCTTATATCAAAATCCGATCAATTTCTCTTCCTGTAAAACAAAATTTCACGCGTGCTTACGTAAGTTAGCACCAAACAATTTCAACCAATCAGTCTGCAACATTTAGCCTCAGAGCACCAAGAACGCTCGTCAGTTAGCTAGCTACTGCGCTGTGGAGAACGTCTGTCTACGCCAACTTCTCAACGATCAAATCAAATCCCTCTAATGATATGTCCCGCCTGCACGTCCTGTTTCACTCGGAAATATGTCACGATACGGAAGCTAGATACTCTGGAAATGCCGTTTCATCTCGACTTTAATAATCTGTGGAGTGTGAATGCAGAAGTAGGACTCAGTAATATTCATGGACTCATGGCTGTTACAGTACATGTAGTGTTTCTCTCACTCTAAAAAACATCTGTGAATATAATCCAAGCGGCAACTACATTGTCACCATAAGGCCATTCGGAAAGTGGTTTAGTAATATAAATGGTAAATGGATTGTAATTATTATACTGTGCTTTTCTAGTCTTCAGACCACTCAAAGCTGCTTTTACACTGCATGTCACATTCACCCATTCACACACACATTCACATACGCAAAGGCCTAAGAGCCAATATCCAATCAGATCTATGCCCATTCATACCTGTTGGCTCTGCCTTCGGGAGCAATTTGGGCTTCGGTGTCTTGCCCAAGGACACTTCTAAATGTGAGTGTAGCAGTCAGGGATCGAAACCTAAACCTTCTGATTGAGAGACGACCAACTCTACAACTGAGCCACAGCTGCTTCCAAAATACAAACATAATTTCCAGGAGACAAGGCTGGAATAGATATTCTTGGGACATTCATGTTCCTCAGAGAATATAGAAAGGACTTTGGTGCTCCATCTAGGTTTCCTATACCATGGGGTTGATATTTTACATTTTTAGTTAAATTTCTTCACAGTTATAAAATAAGTTTCCATGAAATGTATTATGTACAGTATACACGGTGTCCAGAGGATGAATCACTATGACTTGTTTGATCTTCTGACTTTTTAAAGTAGTGCTTATCAGTGATTTCTTAACATTTTAGGGCACCGCTACTTCAATGGTGGCTGAGGTAACATGCTCCTTTAATCTATTGACAAAATGGAGCCATTGAGCTCCCAGTTTCCCAGGATCCATCACCCAGAAAGCTAGCTTTCAGCTTCTATTGCTCGATGTCATCAGGTGCTGTAAAACCGCAGCTCTGCTGTTGTTCTTCCTTTTCCTCGCTGGGTCTTCTCTGATGGATTTCTGAGCAGAGGTCCTCTCCAACAATGTGGCCTGCTGAAGGCAGACACATTATCTCCATGGCAGCACCTCAAAGGCCTGCCAGAAAATTGAAGCTTAATCTTTGACACAAAGTCTGACAGCTGCCTTTACAAGCAAACAGGAGCAACAAAGCAAGTTAGCGCCAAGCTGTTCAATGCTTTCGAGAACAAAGGGGCAATCAACGTTTGTGACCTGCAGCCTGGGAAGTACAGCAAAGATTGCTTTCAGCCCCACAATCACGATTCCAGTGGCCTGGCTTCCAGGAAAGATTAATTAACGGACAAAGCTGCACACCAAAGGACTGGTTACTTGAACTTTCACTTGGCATCAAAAAGCGTAATAGTAACAAGACTAAGCATACGACAGCTTGACTTTGTTCAGGTACGTGTGTGGATTCTCATTCACTCAGTCTGTTTACTATCCTGGCACCATTATCCCACACAAACAGACTACAACAATGCATCACTCTGCCAGATCCCAACATTTCAATCTGCAAAATGATTTCTGCTTCAATTACTATTGTTGTCTGCTGTTATTTGCATTTACACTTTGCAGGGATATTAAAGAACAGGTCAAATATCTAATGCAGTGAGCAAAGCTTCAGTTGGTCAAAATATGTGTTCCTTAAATAGAGTTCAGAAATGAGGCAATAATGTCAGTAACTGCTATAACTGCAGTTAAATTGAATTTTACTATGTACTGTGTAAGATTCTATTGTTTTTATTGCACGCCCGAATGTAAGCAGGGCTTTCCCTCAGGTGCACTCACACCCCCTCCTGTTTGCTCCCGTCCTCCTGAAACCTTTGTTTGATGTATTTTATCTTATTCTGTTGCACATTGACACACAATGCCTGTCAAGGTGTCCAAACACGTTTTCTCAAATGTGTTTGCACTCTGACGAATACAACCGTCTGCGTTCACAGGTGAGCTTTCTATCTCACAGCACAAGTTCTTTTTTTCCTGTTTAAAGTAGCAGCAACTGGTACATGCAGGAGTCAAACAGAGGTTTGTATCCACAACAGTCCAACAGGGTAGTGAACAACAACGAGGACCATAGCGCACACAGGAAAATGGAAACGACTGCGGGAAAGTAGGACAAAAATGACAAACATAATAGAATGCACTCACCTCATGTGGTTATGTTTTGAAAAACAGCCAAACTTTAGGAGCATGTTCAGTATTGACTGTGAGCTCTTGATAAATGGCATAAAAACCCAGAATAGCAATCACATGAATACTGTCAACATGCTGCTCAGCCACCTAACAGGCACTGAGCTTTCTATTATTATTTTCCAGACCCAGGCTCTTTTTTGGTATTATTTGATATGCAGCGCACCACTGTTGCATCAATATTTCAGGTGCCAGACACAAAAACAGGAACAAGGAATGTACCCAAGAAGCAGCTGCTTTCTCAGCAGCATTCGATAAAATAATAAAATAATACAATTTTACATTATATGCCCAATGCAGCTTTGAGGGCTATGCACTGAGAAAGACATTGAGAACAGAAACATCTGTGAGTCAGCTCCCCTCTCGCGGGCCCACAGGCAGAGTTTAGCTCAGACTCTGGATAAAAATACTCAATATGGCTGGTATGCTGCTTGGCACTCGTGGCCCTCGCAGACCTAAAAAGTAGCTAAGAGAAAGTAAACTGTATTGTTTTGTGAAATGCTGTGGGTTTGTGAGATATGAGAATATTTTCCTCCACAGTATTCAGAACGATGTTTAACAAGAAGAGAGCAGCCAACAGCTGCCAATCATAAAGTGAATAAACTCTGTTCTGATCATCACGCCACACTGCCCAAAATGTCAGCACCTATGAAAATTTCCATTTCCCACAAATCTGTGGCAAGTTCGAAATTTGCATATCTTTAGCATTCTGTAGCAAACAGTTTGTATAATATCGATGTGTGAAAGGGAAGGTTACAACACGGCGAGCTCTCGCCCTGCAGAGTCCCTGGGACACAACGAGTGACAAAGGATTCATATTAAAGACAGATTATTGTTTTCTCTCCACACAATGCCTAGCCTTCAATCCAATGGACCTCACTGGATGAATAGCATTACTCATACTGTCATTTCCTACTGCCACTGCAGGGTCAGCCATATGGGACTCTAGCTCTATCACAGCGCTCCATCAAAGTCCAGACGTGACTCGGAAAGTGGAGAGAAATACTCCCCACAGGACAAAAGTGACAGACATTTTAAGTATAGAATAAGGTACTCTACTATTGAGCCGGTGCTGGCTTTGTGGTTTTAGTCCAATATTAACAAAACATGGCTTTGACAGTTGAACGCTGTTAAAACAGTTTGGTTCATATATACATAGGCCCTATTGGGCTGTAAACAGGAGATTGTACTTCTAGAATCTGCACCATATTTTGGGGGATATTTTTCTTTGGTCAGAAATGTTCGTACAACTTGAAGACCTTGAAATACTAACAATTAAGAAGGTGATTTGTTCATTCCACCCATTTCTCAGGCTCATATTAAGACAGTCATTGACCTCAAGGTGATGCTGTTGAACATTCTCTCAATTATCAAATAAACTGGAGATAGCTTCTCTGCCAAAAAAAATTCAGTGTTTACATTTTTCCCCCTAAATTATCAAAAAAAATTTTTTTAACATGCTGGCATTAACAACTTTGCTCGCTTTGATTTGAAGTTGTTAAAAAGAAATTTGATATGTCAGTCCAGTAGCACAACATAACTGTGATAGGCCCATAAACACAGACACACACAACCACTCCAAACAATTTTAAAGCAGACACTTTATGTCACCCTGCTGAGACTCACGGCGCAACTCTCATCCACACCAGCCAATGATCAGAACCACGGACAGCAGCCGTAGCGACACATTTATCTGCTCGAATCAAACAGTCTGCCTCAAACCACCAAAGCCTGATTCATTTAAACTGCAAAACATCCGAAATAGCTTTGGACATGCACTGTATGTTGATAAGCATAAAACACACAGCCAAAAGAAAAGCAGAAGCTTTATACTGTGTGACAGCCCCGATACAATTACATGCAGACTTCATCTTCATCATTAACGGCACACCAAATTATATCACAGACTCACAGCAGGTGCGCATTTCACAACAAATATGAGAGGTAACGATCATACTGCTATAAATCTAAATTCCATCCCAATATGAAACAGAGAAACCTGTACTCCCCTATTAGAAGTTCATCCTGCGGGCCTTATGCTCAGCAAAGTCTGTGACTGCCAAATTTCTGGCTCTGCTGTTCTCTATGGACAGTTTTGCCAATCCAATATACCAATTAAAAGGGTGGTACAAATATCTATCACACGCATGATCTAACTGATTGGTGAAGTTAATTTTATATCTTAACACTATATTCCTGCACCACGGTTGGCTGACTTCCTTTCACCCGACATGTTTGATAAAGTGGCAGCAGAGGACGTTCATGTGTAGTGTGTGGGCACCGGTCGCACCGCAAATCCTATGTAGCGGTCAATTTCAATTGTGTAATATATATATATTTGGTATCAAAATACCTACAAATATGTCTTTGGTGACAGTCATTTAGTGATGACCTTGATTAATTATTTGAAAGAAAATCAAATTGCTTCTTGTCAGTAAAAGAAGCAACAATTTTCGGAGCCATGTTATTGCCACTCCAAATTACATGATGGATATGTCAGCTTGTTAAATTATAATAAGTCATACCAGTGGGCTACACCTGATCAGTATTTGAAAAGTTTTAGTTTGAATAAAGGTCAGTGGTAAAAGTTGGTGATTTCGATTAGTTACAGATATCTCCAATGAACATTGCCACCAATAAAACACATTATGAAATTGTAGATATCTTTATTAAAATCTTTACTTGGCCTCAAATTTGAACATGTCAAAAAGCCATTGTTATTACCTCAGATGATTAAGTGTTAAATGGCTGGGTATTCTGTTTCTAATAATTTCACGGCTTAGTTGAATAATTGATTCTGATTGGTCAGTTATGGCAAACAGTCATCTTCTTCTGTGTAGCAGCCAGCTGCAATGAGAGACAGATTATTGGGGACGGAGCTCTGACAGAACCTGATCTCAGGAGCCACTCTGAGCACATAAATCTGCATGAAGAAGACATTTCACTTCAGCTCGTTCACAGTAATATGTCTAAGAGGCAGAGACACAGTGGCCGAAAAGAGAAGAAGAAAACTCTGAAGAGCAGGAAAATGAAGAAGGATATTTCAACTCACTTTGACAGTTATGGGGCAGAGACCCTCAAATAGGTCCTGCGGTAATTCTTGTTCACCTTGTCTGACTTCACAATAAAAGTTCAGCTTAATGTGAAATTATAAGAGCCAAGTGGGCTCATTTATAAAGGCAACTCTTGTCATGGACAAAGTTCTTTCTGTAGAATATAAAAGACTTTAATGTGGGTCAGAGGTAGAGTCGGTCGTCCTCCAATCAGTAGGTCGGTTGCTCGATCCTCAGCTCCTTCAGTCTACATGCAGAAGTAACCTTGGGCAAGATACTGAACCCCGCATTGCTCCCGGGGGCATTGCCTGGGGTGTGTGAATGTGAGTGAATGATGACCTTGAATGACACTGATACGCTAACGTATGAATGTGTATATGACAGGGTGAATGTCACATGTAGTGTAAAGCGTTTTGAGTGGTCAGAAGACTAGAAAAGCGCTATATAAGTGCAGTCCATTTCCCATTTAGCAGAAGAAATATTTTAATAATTATTTTCTTGGCCTTTTATGCCTTTATAGAAAGGACAGTGGATAGTGTCGGGAAGAGAGTGGGGATGACACCCAGCAGGGGGCCAAGGGTGGGAGTCGAACCCAGAGCTGCCTCAATGAGGGCTATGGCCTCTGTATATGGGCTGCTGATTTAACCGCTGAGCTAAACCGGTGCCCATGAAATCATTGTTACATCGTAAAAGTCCTTTCAAAAGCAATATTGTGTCTCCCTGTCCAAGTTCTTTGTGGTTTAACTTCTCTCTTGCTGCACATTTTCACCTTACTTACTGAGGCATCATGCATCTGAAAAACCTTCTTCCTCTGCTGGGCTACAATTGTTGCAACGGTACACAGTATGACAAATGATTTAAATGATTTGAAAAGGCATGTTGTTCATATTTGCATAGATCACAGCGATATAACTGATAAAACTAATCACCACACTAGCAGGATGGTTACATATGGTGGAAACACTTAAAGTGCTAATGCTAATGCTCTACGTCCACACAACGTACAATAATATCACAAATTATTACCATAAATTATTCATAATTACTCATTCAGTATTCATCTATTCAAGGTCATGGGCATTAGCTGCTATATACACCAAATGGATGCTACTGCCTTGTCATAGTTAATCATGAGAAGCAGATAACTGGTGGGCAGCCTCAGAGCTTGTGTCAAGGCTTCTTCATCATTACAATGGTGGGTGTAAATGCAGACAGCTTAAAGTGCATAGTGGCAGTCTGATAATGGCCAGCGCATGCAATTATTACACCATTAGTGTTGTTTCAAATGAAAAACAGCTTGAAGCAACAAATAAACTAATCTGGTGTATAAGTGATGTCAGCTAGAAACAAACACATTTAGTACGTAGAGGGAGGCCCTGAGCGTTGGTGTCATTTGCCTACTTTCCCTAACAAGGACTTTCTATCACTGTGTCTCCAGCCTCACATGCAATATGAGCCAACTCATAAGCAAGCAGCTGAGAACTGTAGGAGTGGTGTCCAATTAAGTGGGAGTGAATGACTGCTTCATTAATCCATTGTAAAACAGATCCGGAGCAGCGAACAGGAACAGGAAGTAATACATAAGAGAGAACACCTCAGACAATGCATTAGATCTGAACAATATATGTTAGTGGCATTAAAAGCCATTCATTTAACCCTGTTATTACTGAGCTATTTAGTCTTAACAGCATGTAACAAACATGCGACAAAGAGCCCATCACAGCATCGGTTGGAACAATGCCTGAATCTGTAGCTCATCTGAAAACAGCATTAATCAAACATGAAGTCAGCAAAGTAATATAACCTTATAACTAGGGCTGTCAAAGTTAACACGTTAATAACGCTCAAAGAAGTCTTTGAAAAAAACCTGCACTTCCCGTGACAGTCGCTTCTCCATCGTCATCCATGGACAGGAGGAGCTCCATCTTTCGCTCTTGGCCAGTATTAGTCTCCTTTTGTTGGAGCCATAATGTAGTTTTTTGTTGGTTCTATGTTTAACACGGTGACTGTGTATTATCATGCTGTTCTGATATCCAACACCAGGTGGAGTACAGGAGTGCATAGAGGTAATCCCCCGGTGATGAGGTGCCGATGTGAACGGTTTGTTACCGTCAGTGTGTCGTGCACGGTCCGTTCAGCTTGCTTTCTGTTTGAAGAATGGAAACATTGCGGCAATATAACGGACATCGAAATCTGCCTTGATGAACTTGTTTGAATGCCGATAAAGAAAGGGGAATAAATTGATCAAAAGATAAACGTGCATGGATGTTGATTTATTTTCATCCCAGAACACGCGTCTGAAACTTGTTCATCCATCCACACTTCCCTGGCTTGTTTAGATTGGTTTGTTTTAAAAGTCACTTCAGATTAACGTTGGGAGGGGTTCAAAAGGGAAAAAAAGATATTAAAATACTGATTTTTGCCGTTGATTACCATGGCAACGATTGAAGCTTCAAAGCATTAGGATCAGCCCTATAGTGAAAAAGTAATGCTGAATATTGTTAACGTGTAATTTTTGACTGAGAATATATAAATATTTTGATTAGACAGTCATTATGAAAGATGGGTGCACATATTATATCTGTATAATATAATGTAATATAATATAATAGTGCAAAAATACTTTATACTGCTGTTGACCCATGCCACCTAATTCAAACAGAGGTTATGGCTACTTATGGCTTAAATTAAAGTCAAGCTTTGTATAATAGTCAAAGAACAGCTGCCACCAGCGTTAGTGGAGCTGGCTCTCCATTAACCTCCTGTAAGAGTGATACAGTGATGATTAACACATCATGTAATGTTTCTTTTTGAAGGTACTGTCATATTGTCAAAGGGGATCAGCTGCTGGTCTCTAATGATCCATTTTTTTTCGTACAGAATAAAAGACAAATTCTGAATTCACTTTTATTATTCATGCTGTTAGATTCTTTTCAGTCCCTGGACAAAAGTGCAGCTGCAGAATGGAAGGTGCACTGAGTGATATTAGGCCATAAATGAAACATGCTTTGCTCACTCTGCAGTCTGCTTGTCGTCTGACATACTGTATGTAAGGGGGCCTTCAAGGACCCCAGACTGCAGAGTGCAATTCAAAGAAGAAAACAAAGTCAGTGATTCAAAGATGATAAAAAAAAAAACAACAACCATATCGGTAATGCTTCTGTTATTCCTCTATTTTTATGTGATGATATTTTCTATACAATATTAAGGTTTTACATCACATCAGTAAATGAGAGAGAAGAGAATCAAGAGAATACATTTCAGTTATCGAAAACAAGAGAGACAAAGTAGGCGGTGATGCTGTTTTTTTATGGAAACTCTTTCACTCTTTGTCCAATCTTTTTCTCCGTCTTTCCATGTAAAACCAGCAAAAACAACAAATATGTATGTTTTAAGATTATAGACAACAAAAGTCACTTTCAGGACAGTGGATAGAGATAACAATAGACATACCATAGACGTCCTGGGGCAAGTCTTTTTTTTCCATTAAAGACAGCTATATGCACTTCCAAAAAATCAATCAATCAATTAGATATTAATATCAATATAGATCAATGCCAAAAATCATTCGGAAGCAACACAGAAACACTGGGAAAAAATAAAATGAATCTTTTGAGCCTCCATCCGTCTTTGTATCTAATTCTTCTCCAACTGTTTTCATCATAAAGAAACTAGAATATAGCTTGAAAATGGGGAGCTACAGATAACACTTGAGCCTGCTGACAATGTTTAAATTTGAATCTATATATTTTTTAACAGAAGCCTCTTAGAGAGGCAATAAAAGGTAGTTATGTCAAGTAGGCTGCTAAAATAATATAGCCACGTATGACTGTCAGGGTCCCTTAGCTTTTTTTATTCATGGTTATTCTTCCTGAAAACTCAGTGGCAACTGTGAGCGTCCGGCCACTGCTCCCTAGAATGGTGCTAGAATGCTCCCTAAGTGCTTCTATTTTCTTGGTTATCATTGTTACAAGTCCTGCCCCATGTAACATCTGATTGGCTGCCTGGAGTGTCAGCAGCAACCCCAACACATTTCAGTGGCCAAACACAACAGAAGCTGGGTGCAGAGGTTTCTCTGTAGATCACCACATGCTGCCTCAGCTCTCTCCTCATCGGGAACTGTTGAAAATAGTCAGTGGCCCTCTGAAAAAATGGACGAGCTAACCACAGCTAATGATAGCGAGCTAACAACAATCCACAGTCATCCAGCAACTCATTACTGTTAGCATATTCACTAACCTGAAACAAGTCCCACAGGTCACAGGCTGCTGAACCACTTTACATTGGTGGCAGTCACTTGAACAACTATGTTCAAAACGTTTGGCATTAGTAAATAAGCTAGCTAGCATACTTTGTCACTGGGGATTGATTGAATGAAAACACGACACATACACGTAACAACAACTCCCCTCTGTATTATTACCCTGCACCTCCGTACACAATGTGACCTAACAGTCCTCTCTTTGTTCCTCATCCCGCAGTTTAAGTTCATTAACAGCACATGCAGCCAGCAGTGTTTGACTTATCAGTTCCTGTTGATAAAGAGTCAGAGGCTGAGCACATTACAGCTTTCCTCAGATCTCTGCACAGGCTTGCAGTGTGTTGTGAGTTTGATGTCGGAGGACCTCTGCTTCTTGTCTTTAAATCACTCAATGGTTCGGGGCAAAAATACATCTCTGATATGCTCTCATAATAAAAACCCTTCTGACCTCTCAGATCAGCTGGGAGTCGTTGATAACTGTACCCGACTTAAAACAAAACAGGGTGAAGCAGGGTTAGTTTTATGCGTCATGTATATGAGACGAAGCTTCCCGAGGATCTGAGACTTGCCCTAGCTTTGACTCCATTTAAATCAGTCTAAAAGCCTTAACTATGTTCCTCCTCCACGTGTTATTAAAATTTCAAACTGCTTAAAATTGCCCTTTGCACTTCTCTGCATTTCTTTATTTTCAGTTCCTAAATGCCTAAAGCCCTTTGAATTAAATGGAGTGTATGAATGTTCAGTGTCTGCCCTGTCTTTACTTCAAGTTAGCTCTGCATTAATTTTGCTACAAAACAGACGTTGGGACCGTGACATTGCTTAACCCTTAAGACTCTGCAAAAGAAAAGATCCACCAGTGACTACATTATTATTTTATTGTTATTTTGGCTTGTTGTGATGTACTTTCTTGGAGTATTTTAAATGTTTCATAGACCCAGAATCTGTACAACTTCACCTAAAAAGATAATGGTTAGGTTACATTTTGTGCTTTCTAAACTTTAAGCTCAGAGAAATGTGTTGAAATACATGTGTATGACGCTGCAGCTGATCCTGAGCTGCATATATTTTGAACCTGCAGTCTCCCATCAGCCCATCATGCCAGAAGGGTCAAAAGAACACAACTTTCAACATCTTTTTATTCTCATTAACAGCTTCCCAGTGCTAAGATTAGATAAGATGAAACTTTAATGATCCCATGAGGGAAATTGATGGGATGGCACTCTACAGTTCTAAGAAAGTCAAAGCGATCCGAACCTCAGGGACTTGATACGAACTGTCAGCAGGTCAGAAATTTGCCTTTCATTTGCAGACTCCAATGTTTAAAAAAAAATCATTATAAGTTCCTTATACTCTGATCCTGTGCGGTATCACTGACTAAGAAATGAAATAATGAATATGCTCCACACTGCAGCTTCAGAGGTTGGATTTAGGATTAGGTTACTCTTGGTTTCAGTGTGAAATGAATCTTAACAGGTGTCCAACCCAAGCATCCAAACTAGTTAGCTCGCTGGAGTCCCATTCGTTTTTGGATTACAGGGACAAATCAATCCACCAATGAAGAACAGCCATGTACCACCCACAGAATCAAGTAAGAGCTTTCAATTAGTCAGTACATTTCATGTCCAGGCGGGCTGAGGTTTGCCATGTTGATTTAAATTAAGCTGCTTTGCACCATACTTCAACCGGAAACTCAAAGACTTCTGCTGCCTGGTGCTGCTCTCCAGCCCTGAGACAGCCTCCAGAAAGCCCCAGCAGCCAAAGCAGCACACCCTGGCCCCAAGCCTCAACCCGAAGCCTCTGATCAGCCTCCAGAAGTCTGAGATAATCTGCTTAATTCAGAAACATAGGAGAGGATGTTTTAAATCACAAAAACTTTTCTCTGAATTATTTTGATAATAATCTTGTTAAGAAAAAAAGCAGCATTTCTTTTCCTCTTCTTACACTTCCATAGATAACTATATATCTTTACATGACCTGATTTTACCTTAGATCTATATGATTTGGACCTAATCCCACTCAGTTCCTGTGTAGTTTTCTGTTCCTGAAAGTCTGTAGAGTCTGTATGACAACCTGATCATAGGCCGGACTCTCTCATCAAACTCGCTGTCTCAATCTCCCTTTCTCTATGTCTGTTGTACATTCATATGAATTATCCTGCCCATTTAAATTCATGTCAAAAACAGGAATTGCGTACCACTTTAAGTGTCATTTCAAACAATCAAGTATTTATTGTTAAATAATGCCCTCAGACTTATTACACCACAGCTCTGCATGGCTTAAGGAGTTCCTGAACATATTTAAGAGCTATGCTTATGTTGTGTAATGAGTAGAAGATGTTTCATGTGTCTCATTTTCCAGACGCTGTCAGGCATTCAGAACATTATTTCGGTATCAGTAATCAGACTGTTTGCTCGGCTGCTTGAATGCAAACAGAAGGAGAATATTAATAGTTCTGTTGAGGTGAATAAACAACAAAGCACTGGTGGGGCATGTAATACCTGGCACGTAAACAGTTTCACTTCAAG
Organism: Semicossyphus pulcher; assembly: GCF_022749685.1. Taxonomy (NCBI): domain Eukaryota; kingdom Metazoa; phylum Chordata; class Actinopteri; order Labriformes; family Labridae; genus Semicossyphus; species Semicossyphus pulcher. The sequence goes on along the minus strand of NW_027211604.1, from coordinate 30,205,034 downwards.
GGACACGCATTAATGCTAAAGACGGCTGATTCAGTAATGTGCAATGTTGCAGAGCGCCTTCCTCTCTCATGTTAGCTGTGCTGTGTCTCAGTGTGATCAGCTGCTCTTTTATGTTTCAAATTTGACTTTTATTACATTATAATGGATTTACAAAGGCTGCTGCATGGATCTCTGATATGTGCATCACTTTTTTCCAAACTGCAAGGAGTAATGTCACAGCTGGTTTGCAGAGCCTGTACAACATTTGACAATTATCCTAGCTTACTGATACACCGCTACATTTCAGCAGCATTTAAGTCACCATATCTACATGAAGCATACAAACCCAAAATAAGTGAGGAGAGATGGATTAGACAGAGAACCCATTAATGTCTGTCGGTCTCTCGGGGTTACATGAAATCATATTGTGAGTATAATTGTCCATTCTGGCAATTATTTGACAACCAGTACAGCTACCATTGGTTCTTCTCTGCATGCCGACATTGTAATTTCTTTGTGAGCTGACAGCTTTCCTTGTGGCTGCTGCTGGCTGACAGATCACACTTCATTCACAACATACAGCCAAAAGGTAAGTTATAAACAAAAGTCCTACAAGCAACTGTGCTGCCAGACTTCACAGAGTGATTCAAAAGATGCTGGCAATATCTTCCCAAAAATTCTTATAAAGCTACAGCACAATTTACCAGATTTATATTATTGTGAATGTGAAAAAGGTGTTATTGGAACAGTGTTTAATGTATTAGATGATTTAGTTTGTAGCTGAAGCTGGTGGCTCATTTTACAGCAACAAGAAAGTGCCAAACATAACTCAGGTTAAATAAAAATGTAAAACAGATTAAAAAAGTAAAGTGGTGTTTAAACACTGGTGCCAAGGCTTGAACAGTTCTCAGCTGCAGGGCTCAGATGGTCTTTGCCACTCATAGAAACATCCTGTTTATAGTCTGCTGAAATGATAAAACAATGGCTTTATATAGTTAAATTAAGAATGTCGACTTTATACTTAATAGTTATATTTTTTGTCATTGGTGCTGTCCTAATGCCTTGTGTCCATAACGTGACGCTCAATAAATATACAAATATTCTGACATAAATCAGCCTGTCACCACATTTCATTTAGTAATATCATTCTTATATTGAAAATAGGAGGCCCTAACACCCAGTTGCTTTCCCATTCCAGCATCATTATCCTGTCTGTGTTAAAATGCTAAGCAAGAGTGACAGAGGCATCAATTTGTGTCCATTTAGATCATCATGGTCACTAGAAACTCATTTTAAACTGATTTGGTGATCTTTAAATTGATTGCACCATGCCAGTCTTTCGACATGTTCCCCGAGCCATATGCCACCGCAACCTTTACAAATGTGTGCCAGCAGTGGTTTATTACTCTGCTGAGGAAAAAATATAATAGCTCAGACTGAAAAAAAAGAGCAAATAACTTGGTAATATGTTGTCTGTCAATTTGTGATATGAGATTATAAATTAAATGAGCCGCAACACTCTCTGTTATTAGAGGTAGATTTGCAGTCAGCATCATTTAAGCACAGACTGACATTCCTAAAAAACACACACCTAAAAGAGGGAGCATGGAAAGTAACAAACAACCTTCTGGGTAAGAAGTAAAGTCAGCACTGTCAGTCAAAATTTTAATTTACTTATTAAAGCGACAGTTACTGTACTGCAGTAATACATACACCAGCAAAACAGTGGTAGCTCACAGTATGATAAAGCACTACTTCAGTACCTGCTGGTTTATTTTAAATAATGCATCAACAGGTTTTCACCTCCATGTCAAATACGGCAGCTCAGTCAGATACCAACACTTCAAAATATGAAGCTGTAGGTACCTCATTAGCTTCAGCTTTATTCGTACACGGTCAAACTAGCTATAACACATAACAAGCGTTTTGGTTTAACTAATGCAATAATGCTATTTTATGCACTTTGGATGTGCAACAATTATATACAATCTGTTACAATGTGAAATGGTTGCAGTTTGATTTGGCACCAAAATAACTTCATGGTTATGGTTCAAAAAATTCACAAGTACATATTTACAATGTTTCTTATAATATGAAACCAATGCACATTAAGTTACTTAAAAGAAGTCAACTAGAATAACACCCCAGCTCTGCGATGAATATCAAGTGTGTCCGCTCTGAGTGGACCTTCATGCTAGTCCCACTGTGTCACCAGACCCTTACTACACATTAAACCTGCCTGAGGCCAGTATGCAGATGTCACACAAGAGGGGTCCCAAAAGACTTTGAAGCGTTGACTAAGCTGCTATGGCCTACGAGTTTGGAGTTAGAGCTGGCTGGCTTGGTTTAGACTTTGAAAGGAAACCATAGACAGTCGTGGCTCACAAAACACCAGTGCCTATGTTCAAAGCTAATCACGGGCCAAAACAAAACAAACAAACAAAAAACAACAACTCTGAACTTCTTTTCTGCTTCTGCATAAGAGATTAAAGAAAACACACCCACACAGCAGCCGCTAACCCGAAACCTGCCTCTTCTCAGTGCTGAGTGCAGGCCAGCAGGCAGGTTCAAGTGTGGAGTGGACAGTCAAAACAAGACAGTGAAAGGGGAATCAGACAAACATACTGACTAGGGTCACATTTTCATGCTAAGAACAAGCCCTACTATTAAGTTAAACCCATACACGTGACCAATATCTACAATTTCTGCAGAAGGGAAGAGCAAACTACATCCCCCATAGCAACTGTCCAAGTGAAGTGCCAGACACAACCAAACTCACCTCAGTTCCTTTTCCTCCATGCAAGTGTTGTGGATGGCAATGTCAGTCATTTCGTTCAAAAATACCAAAACAACTATGAGATAAGATGCCCTAAAATTGTTTGATGCAAAACACGTACGCAGATATTAATGTAGGTGTAAATTATAATTAATTTGGTCATCCTCTAAACTTTAATCCAGCACCATCCACAGAATCAGAATCAGCATTATCGGCCAAGCTTGTGTACACATACAAAGAATTTAACTGTGGTCTATGTATCATCTGACCAGATACATTTGAATTTTCTCTTTGGCCTTGTAGTAGGAGTATTGATTAATCAAGTCATGATGATGCAAAACCTGTTTAAAAAATAAGGGAAATTCACAGCTATCATTGGGCTATCCCAGTTGTCATTGGGTGAGAGGTGGGTACACCCTGGACTGATCGCAAGTCAATCACAGGGCTGACAGAGACAGACATTCATATCCTTATATGAAGACCAGAAAAATAAATAACTAATTAAAAAAGCATAGGCCGTAATGAGTAGTTATGATCTCAGGGGTCGTTCCCTCCCTTGAATGAAAATTAAATAAAAACTGTAAATTCTCAAATGACAGCCGGTAGTCAAATTAAAGCTGACTCTCTACAAATAGGCAGGGGCGTCGTCGGCAAGAACAGATAAAGGCTGGTCCCAAACACAGGCCGGGAAAAAAAGAAAAAGAAAAAAGTCAAATCAAGTCATTTATAAATATATTTTTGAAATATTTATGAGTGATGGATTTATCATTCTTTTTATTTCCAAATATGAGCCAATAATCATTCAATCATCTTACTTTTAACAAATCAACGCTTAATTGTTTAGGATTACTCATCTTTGTGTTAGTGTGCTGTTTTAGTCACTGTGGGTGCAATCTAACCGGAGCGGTTATTGATAAACGACTTCCAGTCGAGACTTCCTTTTCCGCATGTGGCATTGTTTACAGAAAAATAATTTTCTTGTGATTGACTTTAATTAACAGGTCTTACCTTCGCCAAGATTTAAACATCATGATGCAGATTTGTAAAAAGTAAAAATGCAAGCTTTGTCAGGTCTGTCCTCAAGAGGAGAAGAAAACTACTTTTAAAATACTTGTTTATTGAACGGAGGTTGGATCGATCTGATGCATTCGAGGAAGTCAGGAAATCTGAACGCTGAACGGCTTTCATGACGCAGCGTCAAGGGAATTTATCTCAAGTTGAATTTTAGATCTAGCTTAGAGCTTTGGCATTGATCCGAAAAGAATCAGGCACTGGAAAAAACAGGCCAAACAGAGCGGATCATAGATCAGTGAGGCTTCATACTAAAATATGACCACATGTACAGAGGGAATTAGAAATAACAGCCTGTCTCTAACATAAGCCTGCTTCATATAAAAGCCTGGTACCCTCTGCAACTGAGGTAAATAAAGGCCCCGCCCACTATTTGAGAATTTAAGGTATAACAGATTCTATAAAAAATACTCTCCAGGCTTTCCTGATGAATCACATGGTTAAGGAATAATGGCCAGAAAAGTGTTTTTCCGGAACATAAAGACGTAAGGTTGTGAAGTTGACCTTTGACCTTTTAGGTTAAAATTGTAATCACTTCATAATTTTATCCCAAAAGATATTTGTATGAAATTTTGTCAAACTTATTGTATAAATTCTTGAGTTAAGGTCAAATAAGAGTGTCTTGGCCTTTGACCTTGACCAGCAAAATCTAATCTGTTCATCATTAGGTCCAAGTTCGTCCTTAATGGTAATTTCCTCTGGACACTCCTGAGATATCGTTTCACAGGAATGTGTTGCCATCAAGGCATAAATGACCTTGACATGACCACATGGCTCATTAGACTGTAGTGACAGTCGTGAACATGGTGCATTTCTTATATGCTTTCAATGCAGTGCCTCATAACACATACAGGTTTTTTCCCCCAATTATGCCTAAAGCTGATGCACAATAATTTGAATAGTTTGAAAGCTGATGATAGCACAGTGAAGGCAGAGTGACAATACCCTTTAAATGACTTTATGGAATCAATTTTCCCTTCAGAACATTGAATATTGGAAAACACTGTAAATGCCTTCCAACACAACACCGAGCTACGCAACCAAAGTGAGGCTTTGTTTTCCATTACCGGCCGGCACACAGGAACATAAAACAATAGTGCACTGTTGCAATATTAAACAGCCACTTTCCTTTAACTGTGCTCTACTCATGCGTTGCAGGGCAGCTGGCCTCTCAAGGTGAGAGTAAACTGGTGTGTCACTTGTTGGAAAACACACACTTTCCACCCGCTAGCACACATTATGGTGTTTATCTTGTCTGATTGGTTTGAATATCCTGCTGATTCCAACCTCACAAAAGTTAAAAACTAACTTATGAATATTTCATGGCATTTAAAGCTGCTGGAAATTTGGCTTCAAGTAGTAAAAATGAATTATGATATTTTAAGAGAGTTTAAGCATCCACTAAAATCTGACGTTCATCGCTATTGCAAATTAGAAATAGACTGTGTGGGCTACATTTTGACCTCCCTGTTTTCACACAAAACAATGGTGCATGTAACAATCAGTGTAGTGCAGCCCTAAACAGTATGTTTGAGACAGCATCAGAGGAGGAACCAGACACCCTGACATCTCAAAAATTACAAAAAAAGTTACAAAATGTTTTGCTATCATATCATCGTTATCAATTAGCATACAAATGCAACTTTGGCTGGGATAGCTCTGTGGTGTTAGCCAGTGCCATATTATTACTGAGCTGAACATCTGCAGCCAACCTTCCGCCATCGTCAATACTTGACCCACGGACAACGCTGATGCTAGATGTAAGCAGCCAAATAGCTGGTGTGGGACTTTTGTAGAATTGTATTGTGGAATTAATTGCATTATACATATCAGAGCTTCACCGGGCCCAAACAAGCCAATATCAGGAACCTTTATAGAAACATAAATGACAATATTTCGAAATTGGATCGAAACTAATTTGTAATATTTGTTAGAAGCTTACTATTATGTACTGTACACTAGACCGTACTGTAGTTACATAATAGAAAGGTGATTGTGGATTCCGGCTTGGTTTATCCGAAATTCGACTTTGTTACTTTGTTCAACATGTATCTATGATTTCATTATTGGATATGATCATTCACACAGAGAATAACATTTACGCTATTACAAATGTTATGTATTTACTTTGAGTTTCACAGCAGGTCTCATGAGAATCACTCCTATATTCTGTCTCTTCCAGCCCTCTCTGCCCTCCTTTCGATCCGCCTCCACCCTCCCAGATCATCGACGAGTATCCTACTACTGTTTGACCTCTCCTGGATGTCAGCCATCATGTCAGAGGTTACAAGCATAGTGTGGACTCGGAGGGCTAAGGTCGAGAGAAGAAGTCCTGGATTCATAAAGGATGCCCAGCTCATCACTGGGCGCATCCTGAGAAGCTCAAAGGGTCTCTCAGAGGCTCTCGTTGAAGTGGGGGCTGTCATGGACCTAGCTGTGTCTCGTCATTCCAATTGTGTCTGCTGTCTTTCCCCTTCCTTGCGTGTCGTTTTGATCCCTGATTGTCTCGCTCTGTCTGAGTGTGTTTGTGCAAACAATCTTCTCACAAAGTTTGTACTGCATTTATACCCAGTGTCTTCACTACAGTCTTTATTGATCGTTGTTCGCCATTGTGGTACAAACGCTACAGCCAAACTTTGAGCTCTTGATCAGACGTGCTGTTGTGTAAGCTTGAAGCCTGTTTTACTGTGTGTTACTGTGCCTCAGGTTCATTACCTTTCTGTGATCTCTGCCGTCCTGCCTCGCTCAGGATCTCATAAGCCAGAATTCTAGCAAACACTTCTGCTCTCTACTAGCCATGGTGCCCACTGACTCTGGACCAGCACCTCTTAAATGTATTCTTTACGCTTATTGGAGAGTATTTACAATGTATTCCAGGGTAGGATTTATTGTCCAAACTTAATCATGTAAATCCAATCAATATAAATACTTTGGTTTGTAACAAAGGTCCAGAATATATCCAAAGAAATGTAAGGTAAACTGCTTGCAAAGTTTCTAAAGTCACTGCTACAGTATACATCATATTATGTGCATGTAAAGTCAATGTAAAACAAAAATTAATGTACAACTTTGCATCTCAAGTGTTAAAGAAACACAAATGTAGAACGGTAAACACACTGGCCAATGATAAGCCGGTTACCAGAGAGGGAATCCCACAGCTTTTGTCTAATTAAGCCGCCCTGTGTTTCCAGGCTTCAGGTGTAGCCAAGGGATATCCAGATAATTGATCATGCATTATCAAAGCCTGCTTTTTCATGATCATTGTTTACAGTTCAATTAGCAACCTGGGGAGCAAGAATGGAGTCAGACAATATCTTAGATTGGAGTGTTGTCTGCATTCAAATGCTGTTATCTGTTTATAGAGCTCATCAGAAGATTTAGCATTTTGAGCAATGCCTCTTTTGCTCTCTGCATGGACTGATTCCAGGTATACAACCAAAGCCAGCTCAAACATGATTGGTCAGTGCTTCTCAGCCATCAGACAGAAACCAGTAACAAAATGCATGTCCTTTCCCAACAGATTCTGTATTCATATGCAGATATCTGTTTATAGAGATAAGCCAGGAACAGCTCCTGTGACTGACACGGACATCTTGGACCCTGCCATCCACCTCCTGTCCAAGGTAGCCCCTCCTGAGTTTTCCATTATTACAGCCTGCTTACAACATGACCCAGCCCTGCATCCTCGGCGTTATGTTAACACTGGATCAGTCTGAACCAGGAGACTCTCAACAAAAAGACAGCAATGCCCCAAAACATCCATTTACCTTGTGAGAGTGCCCTCTGATGGGTGTAGGGATTTTTTTTTTTTTAAAGATTTTTTTTTTGGCCTTTGGCTTTATGTATAGGACAGCTGAAGATAGACAGGAAACGTTGGGAGTAGAGAGTGGGGGATGACATGCACCAAATGATTGGCAGACCGGGAGTCGAGCCTGCGATCAGTGCGACGACGACTAGCCTCTGTACATGGGGCGCATGCTCTACCGACTGAGCTAAACAGCGCCCCAAGGGTGTACGGATTTGAAGGAGGAGGTCAGGAGAAGGTCATGTGAGGATATCACAGAGGAGGTCGGTGTGGATCAATCGATCAAAAAACATTGACCTTTGCCACAAGAATAATGTTCATTATCAATTTCCAACCATGTGTCAACTTTTAATTACTTGAACTTGTTTCCCTTGCCTTAAAGATGTAATATCAAAGTTCTAAGTTTTGTTCTAATTGGCGCCATCTTATGGCTATAAAAGGCAATTGCAGGCGCATATGTTCCAGATTACCAGACGTCCACGGTTGTAACTCTTGATTTTCCTGGCTGACGGTCGCTTTCCTTTTCAGACTGTTTGCTTCATCTGAGCGTCGAGTTTGTTTCTTTTTCTTTGGATTTTCACTTCTTTTTGAAGTTGTATCTGTAGTCATCCATCTTTTCTTTGTTTGTTCAGCCATAGTAGATTACTGTTTACTCGCAACACTTGCAGAGACCTGAAAAGCAGCCGCTTAGCTCCGCCTACCCTCTCTGGCAGACCAACCACTGCTGGCTGTTGGAAAACGCGTCACTAACTGGGCGGCTTGTGATTTTTTCTGTGAATGTCGCCACAGACAGCCAGTCTGTAATAATGCAAATACAAAGGCTTTCATCAGTGGGCTCAGTCACCATTGTGTTACCTCATTCAGCGATATGTAGTGACTTAACAGACATTTATTTAAATGCCAATCTTCGATATTATCACTTTAACCTAACAAAGTAGATATTAGAATTCTGACTCTAACAGAAGAGGATATGCTTCAATCATTTTGAGTGAACATTTAAATTAAATCAATAAAAGCTTCTCAACTGACAGTTCTGCATAATTGGAAAGCTTCCTTGTTAGGTGAAAGCTGTCAGTCAAGCAGCTCGTCAGATGGAGTCAGGCTCAGTACAGTTTGTACTGTATAAACAGCTTTCAGTTATTTACAGTGGTATTTTGTATATGTTTGTCTGAGGTGAAATTGGACATATGTGAAATCCTTCAGGGCATCCTCCATACTTTAAATCAGCATGTTGCAAACATCTTGAATGTGAAATGGCACATCAATGGAATTCATAATACCACGCTTTAGGCATGGCTGGGAGGATTATCAGAGAAACAAAGTTTAAAGGATCAATCCAACAGTATTCATTTTTCATGAGATTTCTTTTTACTTGAATACAGTTTGTCTCAGGAGAACATGTCTTGATGTGTTACTAATTCATGTTTTATGAGGTTACTTAGTGAAGCAGCCCCCTTCATGACCTGCTGATTCCGCTGGTAAAATACCACATTTGAATTTCAGTTCCACTATAAATGTGCACTTTATTCAGTGAATTGAGGACCAGATATAAACTGTATATCGACAGTAGAAAGTAGTTCTGTCTATGTTGGGATAATAACCATAAAATGGTTTAAAGTGTAAGATGATGATGTTCTTTTTTATTGTCATCAAATTCAGGAAAGATGTTGATCTATCTTCCGTTCTGACTCCCCTGCCCTGCCTGTTGTTCTCTGCTTTATTCCCATTGGTTTATACTGAAGAGGAAAAATCTCGCTTTCAGCAAATGTTACACAAACAGAAAGAAATAGAACATTTACTGGGGACTATTTTCAGCGGCAGTGTTTGAGGGATTGACTCAAAATGAACTACAGTGTGTGTGTTTATTTCCCTCAGTGCTACAGTGTGGCTCACTGATGTGTTTTTAATCGTTTCTGGCCAACAACTGAGCTCAGTGGCACAGAGGAGCAACATATATCACACAGCACTGGGTGGTGGAGCTGCAATGAATGTGGATTCATTGATTAGTAGATGGAAAACCTATAAAACATATACCAGCTTTTTAATAAATGATCAAATAGTGATTTATTCCTGTCTTGAATTGACAATAGACATAATGTCTTTGTGTGTTTTAATGTTTTGTAGACAAAAAAGACCAAATGATCTATTCATTCATTCATCAAGAAAAACATCAGCTGATTAACTGATTCAAATATCATTGTTTGCAAATCATTTGCTGGAGCAGTTGTGACTAATGGCCAAACACTTGCACCATGTGCTGTTAATCTAGGTGGCTTTTAATCACAACCTTTGTATTGTCATTTTTTGAAGGGTTGATGGAGGTGCGTTTGGATCTGTTTGCTGCCTTCATGCACCTGAGAAATGTATCTGTGAAGACGTACGATGAACCGATAGAGAAAGTGTCACTGTACCCTGTTTACAAGGCATAAAAATAAATATTGCACCGGTTTAGTGTCACCTTTTGCAGGCTGAGTTCAGTTGCACAACATTTCCAGCCTGTTCTCACTTCCAACTGATGAAAAGACAGCAGCCTGGTCGCTTAAAGCACAGGCCATATAGGCATTTACCTTGGGCACCATGTTCTCTAACTTTAGCCCTTAAATATTATGACTGCGGCCCCGCATATAATGTTAAATGTAAGCCTGCTATAACAGATTGAGGACTTCACTGCTAACCTTTCTCTTTGCTCTGCTCACATTCACCGAACACTCTCTCACACTCTCTTCACACATGCACCTTTTCTTTACAGGAGCTGTGCTACTTTTATTACAGGTTGATCTGATGGTCATGGATATGTCAGCTGTGAGTGAAATGAGCTATAGCAGGGAGAGGACAGGAAAAATGAGAGTAGAGCTTTCAGGCCCAAGCGTGAAAAACAAAAAAAACAAAAACAGTATTGTAACAGTAACAGATTTTTTTTATATACCTCTGTCATAACATTTCAATAATGGTTCAAATTGCCTGATGATTTATAATATGAATTGAATTTAACATTCATCCTGATTTTAGGTTCTGTTTTCAGCTTGTTGGTCATACTCATCCCAGCCCACATTTTGATACGCTCTGACCAACAGACAGCAGCCAATGATGACAAGTTCACGGTATAGGCACAACACTGTGTACATCACATATTTAAAGTTTAGGACATATAGGAAGTTTAGGACTTAGAATGAAAAGAAGGTGGCCAGAATGCAAAACATTGCATCAAAATACAGCTGTCTATCACCCTAACCCTACAAAGGTCAACCCTGTATGAGAGCTTGGTCATCTGCCCAAAGCTCCAGAATATGAAGCTGTAGGTATCCTTCAAGCATCATTTCTGTGCGTTGCCCTCTAGCTCATTGTTTTGATGAGCTGTTGAAGTCAGGTGACATCGAAGAGCACAAAAGTCTGTCTGGGTTGCAGTTAGTAACAAACAAACAAGGGCCTTCAAAGCCTTCATTTAAACCGACAGTCAGGGTTGGCTTCTTATAAGAAGTTGATTTATTTTGAAGCTACATTAGGCACACTGAGTGCTATGTAAAGTTCTCTTTTGCGGCACCTATGGCGTTTACGGTAATTGCAGGAGCACACTTCCCAGATATCCGAATGTTACCTCATTCAGCAAAAGATAGTGACTTAACAGACATTTATTTATACGAACATTTTTTAGATTATTATTTAAGGGAAAGATGATGGTTTGGATTAAGTTAGTTAAGTTTTTTAGTGCGTAAACACAACCAAACTGCACACTTTTTAGGACTTAACCACATGTTAATAATTGTTGGACTTCCAAAGAAAATGTAAAATGTTTCACAACAAGGTTTATACTGAAAGCGAAACCAGGCGTTCCTGATATATTGTTGCTTATCTGACTGCCTTATTTTGAAAGACTAACGAGATATTGCATATTTATCTTCGATATGTGCGTTTGAATCTCCAATGAAATTTGGATATTTGTGAATTAATATCCTCTCATATTTTTCCACACTCACTTTAATCAGCAGCATGAGAGGATCCACCTGCATCTCCTCTCTTTATACGTACAGTTGTAAACACAGATGCTGGAGTCGTACATTTGAAGTGTTAATCAGCTCAAGACCGGGGCTACAATTAAACCCACAGTCGGATAAACACTTGCCTCTCCAGTGGTCCATGAGAATATTTGATTATGCATCTCTATTTACAAATATGGTACCTGCGAGTAAGACTTATTGATGTGTATGCTGGCTTACTGATGTATGGAGCACTGGCACAGAGCTGCGAGTGGGCGGCGTGTTTAATTTGTGTTGTGGGACAGATAAGTTCTGGAGAAGCAGCGGATCAAAAGGACTTGACAGCTCCTGAAACTCATCTGTGGGCTGGCTGAGAGTTTGCGGCTGCCAGATCCGGACCCGGAAACCTCGTGTTTGTCATGCGGCCTGAACCAAAAGCTCCGTCAGATCAAGAGTTCAATTTAGCAGGACATCATTTCGAAAAATTTGTCATCTCTCACGGTTCAATCATTTTGGTCGTCTGTTGTTAGTCCTGCCAGCAATCTCAGCCAAGCTTCCCCGGAGAAGTGCAGAGTTCCAGGCAAGTTTCATAAAAATAGCCCGGGACCGTTCTGTTATCTCTCGGATTTCTGCTGATTTAAGCTGTTCTGCTCCCACTTCACCACGTACGCCGGAGGAGATTACATCTTGTACAAAGTCGACTACCTTTTCCCTGGATGCTTCGCCGCACAAATCGCTCAAAAAGGTCATCGATACGCACTTCAGCTGCCATCAGCACACCGGCCACTTGGGTTTTACCAATTATGAATGTGAGTGAAATCTTCTGGAGGACTGAGTGACTGAAGGGTAGAAGTCTGCTGGAGTGACATTTCTCAAAGGACAAGTGAAATAGTCCACCAAATCAGTTCAGTCCCATCACTCTCAGCAGGAAGTGTCCGGACGTGGACACACTTTTTTTTAAGCATGACATAACGTACAAGCTGCCTTTTTTTGTTCATAAAGTAACATGCTTGATGTTGAACACTGCAAGATCTTCCAACCATGAATCATGCTCCACACACTGCATGAAGTGACCTGTTTTAACACTGTAGCCTCTAAGTTGTGTTTGGAAACAAAAATGATCATTTCAACTGAAGCTTGTGATTTGACGGCAGGGAATTGCTGCGATTTCACATTGTTTTTTATTTCAAATATCCGTGTTCATGAATTTGTGTTATAAAAGAACATTGTCACTCCTGAAATACAGCAGCTTGGTCAGTGGCTCTACATTTCACATGACTAGTGGTGCCCCTCTAGTTCCAGTTCGGCACAAGCACATGCAGGGCTTTGGAGTCAAGTTGGCAGACAATAAATGTGCTAAGCTTGGTTAGACTTAAAAAAAAGAAGAAAAAAAAAGCTGTTTGTAAATCAGTGGTTCCCAATCTTTTTTCCATGGAGCCCCCCCTGCTTGTATCTAAGAAAGGCTTATTAAAGTTAACTTAAGTTATTATAATAAACACCCCTTTTAGTTAAATTAAACTATGTAAAGGTAGGCATTTCTGCATGCATGTATGACAAAAATATACGTGTGTGCATACATGTGTGTATGTATGAATGAATATACAGTTTTTTTAAGAGTTACACATACGTTTCATTATCAAGTGGTTGCTTTTTTAATGATTTTATTTCAAATGTGCAAATCTAATCGTGACATTCTCAGTGCAGACAAAGCCTTGCACACCCCCAGCGATCTTTGGCGCTCCCCTAAGGGTGGCCCAGACCCCAGGTTGGGAACCACTGATGTAAGTAATAATAAATAATCAATGTCAATTTAGATTTTTAAAATATATATGAATCACAAACCTTTAATATTTAACACTAGAACTACCAAGACAGTCATTTTGATTGTTTTTACATTTTGCAATGCAATAACTGGGGAAATCAAATCAATGTAACTATAAGACCCTGACTTTTCCTTTATTATTTTATTAAAATTACACAAAATAGTCCTGAGTATTTCTTCCTTGAATGGCCATAGCAGCCGTGGAGTCGTAGAGTCGGTTGTCTTTCAGTCGGAAGGTCAGAGGTTCGATCCCCAGCTCCCTCAGTTTACATGTCTAAGTGTCCTTGGGCAAGCCGAACCCCAAATTGCTCCCGGTGGCATAGCCAACGGGTATGAATGTGATAACTGGTTGACAGTTGGGCACTTTACGTAGCAGCCTCTGCCATCAGTGTGTGTGAATGTGACATCTAGTGTAAAAGCAGATGAGAGTGGTCGCAAAGACTATAAAAGCGCTATATAAGTACAGTCCATTTATCATTTATATCACTTAGATTGACTGTATGCATTATAGACAGTGTATAATTTCATTGGCATCTCTCAATGGGCTCACTTGAACAAGGCATTGGGTTGTATTGGGGTCAAACACTGCTCATCACTTTCACTGGCACTTGAACAATAAGACTACTCACAGTGACCACAGGTAATCTCCACCTTCCATGTGCAGCTCCCACACACTACCTTGAGAAATGTGTTATAGGTGTTCTTAGTTTTGTTTTACTTGCAGTTTCTCTGCACTTCACACTGCCTTCTCCTCTCCATCTGCTGCTGCTCCTGTATGCGTCCTGGCTCTTGCATCATCAGCATTTGCGCTCATGTGGTCTGAGCAAAGTTCATTGGTTTAGCAAGATTTTGGTCAGCTGACTGGGGCTATGCATTTTTACAGAAGACCATTTCCTGATACAGATTGGAAATCATGCTACTACTGTTATTTCACTGCGTGATATTTTAATTACAATTCTAGAGCATGATAGTTTTGCTCAGTCAAATGAATATAGATTTCTAAATTTGTTCCTATTCCCGCAGTTTAGTGCATTTCATATGATTTTCCTGTGACAGTCAATTTGAATGTTTTAGCCATTTTGGTGTATACTGTATGCGTTTTATACTAAAATGGTCGATAAAGAGTTTTACTATAGTGAGTTAAGTGAAGTTATTGTTTCCTCAGATCAAAGGAAGAATTAATTAATAAATATAATAATTATAAATATAATTAAAGCTGCAAGCAGTGATGAATGGGCCCTTGCACCTGTGTGCACGTTGAGGTGTGTTGCACGTCAGGGTGTGTTGCAGTCACAGAGCAACCTGCAGCCACGGTGTGATGATCAGAGAAAGAACAGTGGAAGCGACTTTCAATTCTCATGTGTACTTGAGACAACAGCAAGTGTTGGCAACACAGTGTAAATTCTATGTTGAGTGGACCAAAATGTGCGACAGTCGCAGTGTGTTTAACAGACACAAAACTGAAAATGGAAAATGGCTCCTAATTGTTATGTGATTTGGACACAACATCAAGTGTAGCCAACACAGTGACAATGCCATTCAAGCAAAAGATGCATGTCGGAATTGGCTGAAAGCCCTAGGAGGAGTTAGTTAAAATATGACCCCTGGAAATGGGGCAAAATACACAAATGGCGGACTTCCTGTGGGCTTTACAATATGAGTCCAAGAGGATTTTTTGTAGGTCTAGGCATGATACATATGTGCAGAGAATTTCATAAATCTAGGTGACACGTGCTGCGGGGGCTGAATTTCTGAAAAGTTGTAGGTGGCGACACTGAGCCGTTTAGCCGCGCCCACTAACACAACCTACAAAAATCTTCCCATGTCCCCACTGGGGGCATGTCTACCCAGTTTCATGGCTGTACAAGTATTTTAAGCCCTTGAAAAAACAACTTCCTGTTTATGGCACACAACGAGTCGCCATGGCAACAGCGTTAGATATAGACTTATAGGTTTCAAAATGAAGCATAGCAAAGGTCTTGGGATCCTGCTGACCAAATCTGAAGGGGCTGCTACCAACCTGATAAGAACTGGACATGTACAAGTACAAAGAGTGACTTCCTGTTGCCAGTAGGTGGCACTGTGCCTCTTGTGCAAATGTTCAACATAAATGTGTTCAGGCCGGGACTCATATCAAGCACATATAATTTGGGGCAGGTATGATGATGTACTGTTATAGCAGTTTGACATTTTTTGGCGAAGGATAGACATTACATCATCTCCTCTGGCCCATGCCTTGATCTTATAAGACACAACAGATATATTCAGGTACCTCAAACTTCAGTGCAACAGTGTGGCTCACTGAAGTGTTTCTAATCGTTTGACAATGGAGCTTTGACAGAGTACTGCTCTCTTTGTAAAGTGTCCTGAGATAACTTTTGTCATGCTTTGGCGCTATATAAATAATAATTGATTGATTGAGACAGAAAGTAACAAGATAAGTCAGGCTTGGATACCTTCAAAACAACCTTTAAAAGCTGCACAGGTGGTTTAATACTTAACACACATTACTGTTACATCTTAGTTTATGTTGCAGTGTAACTATTTTGGTTCAGCGTTTGTTTTTTGGTAGAAGGAAAACAAAACAACTTCCTGAAAGAAAACATTTCCTTGTGATTTTACGCAGGATAGCAACCCCCGGTCTGCTTGATGAAAGTGTTTGTTTGGCCCATCCATCGCCCCGAGTGGACTCTCACACTCTTCATACTCCATCAACCTGACATCAACAACACAACAAAACAGACGAAAGCATCCTGAAGTGATGCTAGAGTGGTTCCTCATGCGTCATGTTTTTAAGCGTTGGGTCACAAGCTGCCGTATTTGATGAGTTGGGAGTGAGAACGCGCTGCACGTGCATCCTGGGCAGCCCGCCCTCCGATGTAAATATGTTTTTGTGCAGGTTTTATTCCTTCATTGCAGCATTTATATCTTCATTGTGTGTGTCAAGAAAGGATGCTTTGCAGATGTGATGTTGAGTCATAGTTTATACTTTAAAGACTGTAATTACTTCTACAGTCGATGTCAAGTGTTGCAACTGTGAAGTTCTGGTTGGAAAACAGCTCTTAAAATATAAAGCTCAGTCTTCATCTGCTCACATTAAAGCTGAAATACCTCTCACCTGCACAAGTGTGTGTGTATAGTCCTTAATAAGATTTTTTCCAGTGCTTCTGCAGGGTCATATTTCTTAATGCCTCTTTAAAGTGAATATTACGATTTGCTTTTACACTTTGGAGCAGCCTGCTTTGCATATTTGCTCCTGATAAATGCCACGCGTTAAGTGATGCCTTGTAATGTGTTTTGTCTGAGCTTTGCCTTGATTGTTTGTTTTTTCTGTAAGCAATTTAAAAAGGGTGCAAGTGCAATATTAACAACACAGTATTTTTATCATGCTGTGCTTTCCACAGTGGATTCTGCTGCTCGGTATGACAGCAACACAAGTGGATGATTGACTCGTGGGCTGGGTGTAGGATGGAGATAAACTAGCACATCTTCCTTTCACTCATGCTGTCAGTGACGAGAAAAAGAAAAGATCTTTATACTGAGAATGTGCGTGTGTCGACACATGATTGTAATGCTTCCTTTGTGAAATGGGATGATTTGCCACATCAGAGAACATCTCGCATTTTGATAGAGACCTCCATCGGATATTTGATTTGTCTGTGCGGCTCACAAATACCTGCCAGTCAAAACAACTCGGAGGGAAATCGCAGGTGGGGAGGATTGAGAAACAGCTGGTCTCTTATTCTGCGGCACATGGAGGTATGAGCTCCGTGTTGGTTTGTGGATGATGATGTGTGTGAAGGAAAAAGAAAATTGTGTCCGTTTCAGCACCACGGCACAGCTGTTTGAAATTAAATATTAAATTATTGGGAAAAGATCGGTGTGTTGGGGAGTACCGGGCATCAAACCATTAAACTTGAAAGGAAACTTTTGCATAATGCATTCAGGAAAAATCATTGTGCATTTGCATATTGCCCTTGTTCTATAAGACCAATTTCTCCCTTTATAAGTCAATATCTGTAAACCACTTTCTGGCATTTCTGTATGCTGTATGTGTGGTGTATTCTGCCGCAGCTCACCACAGAAGTTTTATATTTCCTCTTCAATATATTTTGGAGGTCACTGTCTCTTTCTAAACCGAAGCCTGCAGTGCTCCTCCTGCCATGTTTCCTACTGTTCTCCTCCTGAGAGATCCGACAGAGAACCAATGCAGCACACGTGACTTTGATCCCATTTCACAGAGAAGACAAAAGCCTTTGTTTTCATATTGGCTGATCACTTGTACCGTATGTGTTTCTCAGTGCTGCATACCGTTTAGATATGGTTTTATGTTTTTATCTGGTTTGCTGGTTGGGTGACGCAACACTTAAAGACACCCTCCAGTAAAATCCAGTGTTTAACCTTGTAAACATCTCCATGTGGTGTTTCTCATGTGCTACAAAACATACCAGGGACAACATCAGCAGTCGTCTCCATGGCTGGGCCTGTCTGCTTTTAAACTGCAGTGTACCAAGGACAGGCTGAACAACACGTTTTCAGATTGGCAGGTTTGAAAACCTAAGGAGCCAATCCCGTTAATGGACAGGGTGACGCTATGCATATCATTATGTGTAACCTATGGCAACCACTTAAGCGATGTGCGAGCCAGCTGTAACCGTCATCGTAATTTTTGCAAAATCACTTCTGACTACTAATGTTAACGTTACTACTACTAATGACTACATTACAAGCTAGCTAAGTTTCAACAAGTTGCCACTAAACAATGGCAGAGAAGTGTTTTGTTTTCACAAGGAGGGGGCGGTTGGAAATTTGCATAGTGGGCGGGGACAATGCAGATTCAGGAATTTTTAATATGGGAGAAAGAGGAGATGCCTTAGGAGGATTTTTACCATGTAATTAAACGTATTTTGCTGAAAAAAACTTATCAGACACAATTTATCATTTCAAGCAGAGCATTTTATATGTCTTAAAACATGACTGGAGCTGCTCTTTAAATAATTTAGCAACGCTCGGTATCAGCCAGCCAGGAAAACATTTAAAGCCTGTCTTTTCCAGTCTGCATAGGGATATTATAACCACAGACATGCTTCACAGATTAAAGAGAAAACTGTTGCAGGAAATATAAACAGTTGTGTTAAAACTGCAGTTTTCTTTAATATTTTCAGTATTTTTCAGTAAGCTCCTGTTGAGCAACATAAATGACCACTCAGTTCAGCATTTGTGAAAGATAAAGTTCTATCTGTACTCCATTGAGTATCTCGTAGAGTCCAGCATCATGAGGTGCAAACTGAACTCTCAAACTGCATATTGATTTAGATGTAAAGCATAAATAAATAAAGAGCTCTCCAGCTTGTACCACTTAAGGCCAAACTAAAAACATCTAGCCGCTTCGGGCTCAAAATGTTGGTTTGGGCTGTAAAACAAGCTGCTGATAGTTCGGCCTGTGTGCTACATGCATGATACGAGCAAGCTAATAACACTTTCCCCAGGGTGCTGGTAGCGAAGATGATATGGGAGAGCAGAGATACAACCGCACACCACAGGGCGCTTCACCCAGAACATAATCTGCCACATGCATGCAGCTGCAATCTGAATCACCCCAGAGGCCTCCTTAGGTTTAACTCGGCCTCGAGTTTCACTGAGGTGCCAGGAAAAAGAGGGCAAGTAAGGTCTGACAGCATCTCCGTTCACCATCACAGCTTACTCAAACGGGAGAAAATATTGCAAAAGATTGGAGGAGAGAAATGAAAGATAATAAAGAGAATCTCTACAGCGAGATCGTCGCCACCCCCTTAGACCATGTTGAAGACTGCACGTAATCTTACAAAATGATGCCATCATGAAGGTACAAAATGATGACACAAAAGATGAAAGCCTTAGTATTATGTTGCAGAAAGAATGAATGAATTACTGATTATTGCACACAATGATAGACATTGGCCAGGTTTAAAAGGTTTAGGTTTGGTTTTTAACATCACATAACCAAATGTAACGACATTACATGTGATGGTGGTAATGTGATGGTGTGAAAGACGGACACAAGCGATTTTTGCTGCAAAAGGAATGAAGGCTCTAGCTACTCTAGTTTTTATGCAAGTTCATTCCAAACAGGATCATGCAAACAACAATCTCCTGTGGCAGCCGGCAGGAGGTCTTTTTTTATGGGGCTGAGCCAAATATGAAGCCTGACCGTGCGTGTTTGTGATAACTACCCATTAATAACGCCTCATGCTGTGAATCCACATTTTTCCACCCATGTCCAAAATGCTGTAAATGATCTGTTGCTATGTGATAATGATATTGGGATGATTTACATTTGACTGCACGATAAACACAATTAATAGCTTCGGCCCTGTTGACTGGGCTGTTGGCAGTAAGTGGGACATCCACACGTGTGCCAGCTACTTAGTATTCATGACCCCTTTCAGCCAATGAGCTCAGATTTGCTTGAATGGTCATACTGTACAAGCTCAGGCTCTTGTAAATAACAAGACATTTTGCTAATTTTCTCAGCAACAAAAACACAACGAACCCCGCTGCCTGACACACACTGCTAATAAAGCATGCAGCCAGCCTGTATCACTCACTGCACTCATCGCTGCGTGTTTGCTCTTGGCATGGAAGGGTACCAATCAATATCCACAGCCAGAATGAGCAAGATAAAGGTGCAATTTAGCAAAACCTACATGCTTACATCTGGTGCTGCACTGGTACGGCCACGGTGATGAGTGTGACCTCTAACACAGCCAAACTGAAAAATTGTGAGAGCAGAGTTTGCACTTTAGTCTGTGGTAGTTATGTTGCATCATTCATGCAACACTGATGTCAGTGTTAGTGTCACTGCCACTGGTGTGTGAACAGGTGACTGAGAAGCAAATTGTAAGGGGTTATGGATAAAGTAACTATATAAATGCAGCCATTTAGCATTTTAACAGGTACAGTTATTGTACTTCAATTATATCCAGCTTGGCAATTAAGCTGCAGTTTACACTAACCCACATGTTACGGTTACTGCCTCTTATCGGCTGCACAGAGGTGGATGATTTGAATATGAATAAGGCTTTTAGAAAACATGTAAAGGCTGAATGTATGGTAAAATGCTGTGCAGACTGGGCTTTGTTGCAGCTTTTAATGCATCCTGTATGTCTGCACAGTCTAAATAAAAATATCTGCTTCAGCCTCCCTTTGAGGCTATAAAAAAAGGACAAGATAATTATGCTTGTGCTTGCATAAAGATGATTTTAACTCATCAAACATTCTCTGTAAAATGCTCAGTTCAAAACTATTTATGGCAGATAAAAGCATATTGAGGTCAGAAATGTGGCAGCTTCAAAAAACAGGCCCTGGGAGTAGAAACAAATACTTAGACCCCTAAAAACGCAAAGAATAAAAGTGTAATTATGCACAGCTTGCCTTTGATCCGATCCATCTTGTGTTCATGCAAAATTGTGCTTCAGAACTATTTTGCTGGCATTTCCGTAAAACGAAGCAGACGTCTGTGTTGTTCAGACTTATATCAATTTTGTTATTTGGTCGGGAAATTTTCACTTCATTTCACACATATCTTTGCTTGCGTGGCGGAGCACCGGGAGCTTCAGCTCTCAGTTGACATCTCACTAACATGCGTGTCGGAGGCAGAATAACTACCAGAGTCTGAAATAGAAGTCGCCCCGCGTTCACAATTGTCAATTCGCCTGGGTCGGAGATAGCCAGATTTATCCGTGATACAGCTGTCCATCATCCCATACAATCAGTTTTCCCTATCTTTCATCAATCTGAATTACTACGGACAGCGTCGGATAACTTGCAGCAAATCCCAGCCACAGGGCGTCTGCAACTCTGGCTGCAGCTTGAGCCATAGTTTTCATTTTCACAATCACCGGGTGAAAGTGACGGCAGGTCCTGAATGTTCTGCAGGTTGATCCATCCTCTGCAGGAGAGCCATGATCCATTATGTGAACGCTGGTCTGCTCATCGTGTTGTATCTCGAGCTGCGTACCAGATCCAGCATGCACGCATTTCGCTCTGCAACCCAGACGTTGCTATCTGCATACTGCAGTGGACATGAACATTAATCAGGCTGTGGCCGGTATACCTGCATTTCTCCCCTAAACAGCAGCGAGTGCACGGAGGTGATAATGAAAAAACGCTCCATCACCATATGCCGTGAGTATGAGTAATTAATTTGAAATTAACAGGAGAGGGAGAAGCACAGGCGGGTCTGGGGAGGGGGGATTTGCATCCTATGTTTCCACCGGTTAGATGTTGGCAGCCTCTGCTCAGTTGGATGCTTCCTTGTCTGATTCATCTGCTTTTCTTGTGCAGTTTCAAGTCCAACATTTCACCAGATGCTTGTTTCATAAAGAAACAGCGGCTGCTGCCAATCAGGATCTTAACACCTCAGTAATTTCTCGGCTCTCTCCCACAAACAACATAAAATAGCTTAATCTGACGTGTCAGCTGTCCTTAAAAGAGGAATTAGGAGGACAATGAAAAGGCTTCATAATGATATGATCTGAGATAATAGTAGATCTAATACTTCAAAGCTTAAAAACATATTAAAGTGCGCTTTTTTTAATTCCCAAAGGTGATACTCCAAGATTGGAATGAAGTTAATCTTTTTATTCTATTTTAGGAAGTATTCAAATGCTCAAAGAGTTACATCGACTTTTAAAGGGAGGAAATCCAGCGTGTGTTTTGTAAGGATATCAAGACATTTAGCAAATGATTTCTATGGTAAGTTGGTCACAAGAGATTAAAGATCCAATTTCTGCTACATGGAAGGATTTCCATTTCCTCTCCAGAACATCAAGCAGCTACATTTGTGTTTTGGCGTAACAAGGGGAAAAGAGAAGTAACAAGATATTTCAGACGTGCACATGCAGACACATACACACCAGGGGGATGAGAGGCAGACAGCTAATAACCCATCAAAAGAATAACTGTGGCTGCCAAAGCACAGACCACGGTGTCTGCTCCAGGCCCCAGGCTCTGGGCAGAGACGTCCCGACGCTTCACAACATGACCTCCATTTTACAGACAAATCAATCTATGAACGACGGGCTAATTGCCAGGAAACTCGCAGCGTGACCCATTAGGCTCCCTGTTCCACCCACACCCACACACACACACATAGTGACATGACAAGCCCGCAAATGATGTGGAATGGCTTGAATTTTTCAAAAATGAAATAAATTACTTGTATCTTTAATTGGTGGTGCTTTCATGCTGCTGTTGCACACAGAATAGTAGTTTCACTCTTTGCCAAAGTCTCGTTATCTGAAGCTGAAGTTTGGTGTGTGCAGTTAAAGTTGGTGTGTCCAAATGATCTTGAGTGAACTATCTCAAATTGTCATTTGTTGAAGTCAAAACTCAGTCAGTAAATGTGTTTCCTCTGCTAACACTGAACTGCAATAGTTGATACAGAGTCTTTCAGATTATGACTGTGACAGCAGGAGGAGAAAACAATCTCCTGTTGTTGATCACTAATAAATCTTGAAGAACAATTTTTAAAAAGTTACTTACAATTACTGGCTCAGATTGCTATTCTGAGTGCCCGATGACAGAAAGGATCCCTACAGAGACAGACCTCTGTGTAAAGATAAGATACCGTTTACTTGACACAGCTGTTAGCTACATCTTCAAAGTAATCAAACATCATTTACAAAAACGTTTTACCTTGTAGTACATGTTAGCTGTACCCATGTCACATGCTCTGCAAGTTAAAGTGGTAATCGCGAAGATTTGTTCTCTTTGGCGGCACCTATGGCGGTAAATGGTTATTGCAGGAGCACACTTCCCAGATATCCAGACAGTGCTGCATGTGGGGCTCCGGTTGTTGTAACTCTTGATTTTCCTGGCTGACGGTCACTTTCCTTTTCAGACTGTTTGCTTCATCTGAGCGTCGAGTTTGTTTCTTTTTCTTTGGATTTTCACTTCTTGTTGAAGTTGTATCTGTAGTCATCCATCTTTTCTTTGTTTGTTCAGCCATAGTAGATTACTGTTTACTCGCAACACTTGCAGAGACCGGAAAAGCAGCCGCTTAGCTCCGCCTACCCTCTCTGGCAGACCAACCACTGCTGGCTGATGGAAAACACATCACTAACTGGGTCCACAGACACCCAGTCTGTAATACTGCAAATGCAAAGGCTTTCATCAGTGGGCCATAGGCTCAATCACCATTGTGTTACCTCATTCGGTGATAGATAGTGACTTAACAGACATTTATTTACATGAAAATCTTCCAGATTATATCTTTAAAATTACTACTTTTGCCAAAGGAGTTTAGTAGCTTTGCAGAGAGCTAAGAAAGCATCTTACAGAAAAGAAAACATCCCTGTTGTAATGTTGTCTGATACTAAAATCTGAGCCTTACACTGCAGCCATTACCGGCCCTTTGCCCTCTGAATCAATCTACTGCACCAATCCGAAATTTTTGTCATTTAGACCTCAAAAATATGTAAAGATTGGGCCAATTCTGCTTTAACAGGTAGCTCTTCCTAGTGTGGTTCACTGAATTGAAGCAGGTTGTATAATAGACACACTGTCAACTAAAAAGCCTGAAACTCTTACATAACTACAAACCATGAAGGTTTTGTCTAATAAACTCACAATATAAGAGTCAGTTCATATTAAGTGTTATGTGGAAAAAGGCATTTTCTAAGTCTAGACAATGCGCCAATTTACAGAATAAATTTAATAAGCACAAGACAGCTGCATTCCTCGCATCGCGCAACTCGCTGTCAGAGCTCCCTTCTCATTTTCTCTACTGTGATCTCCCCTTCTTTTACACACATATATACTTGCTTTGTTTACAGCAAAGTGCAAGCAAACCCCGCTCCACATGCAGCGAGACAGTTTCCAAACACTTGCTGAGTACCTATCAAACACTTCCTTGATCAAGGACGTCTGTCTGCAAACCGGGCCTTCCAGCTGCGGATTGGCAGTGTGAATCTACTCAGTGAACACAACAGAGTACACGGATAGCAATCAATAAAGCCTCCTCTTGTTCACTTTAACCCACACTGCCAACACGGAGCTGCTGCACAATGAACTCACTGATACTCAAACACCAAATACTTCTGTACAATGCCCTCCATATGTTTTTAGCCTTCTCATGAGGAGATATGAGGTTGTATGGATGTAGATAGAGGGGACATGATTAAACAAATGCAAGCTCCAGTTCTCTCTTCTTGCTAACAAGGGGAGGTGGCACTCCACGAAGCCAGAGCTCAATTAAGGATGCTATATATAGTTCAAACCACCTATCACATATTCAAGCATGTAGATAACACAGTTGTAGAAAGCAGACCTAAAGTGTTAGAAGTATTCAGGAAGGTTCTCTGCCATTACAGCTATAATCGTGAAGATGTGTTGAAGCTATGTGAAAACAAACCTGTATTACCTGCCTTTCTATGCTATATTCTGTAGCTCACATTGAGGCTGCAACGCTGAGGAAGACCCATTCTTACCAAAGCAGGACTATTGTTATTCCATTCTATTTAACATAATCAAATGCCCAGAAGTAAAAAATACTCCACACAAAATCCAATAAGAAAGCTCGACTCTCCAACAATTTCAGAACTTTTTAGAATCTCACTGCAAACAAAATATATACATTATGCAGAGTTATACATGATTTGGGGGGAAGTATAACAATGCTCCCAGTTACAGCGAGCATGGTGCACACACAAAGAGACTTTGTGTTCAGAGAGATGGCAGGGTTCGCCTTTAGACAAATTCAAGTCATTTCAGAAACATTGCTCCTAAATTCATTCATTAATTTATGCTACCATGTATGATATGCAAAAATACATTACTTGCCATACGAAGGAGTGAATTTGTAAATATAGATGAATATATTTTCTCTAAAGGCTTAATTAATCTAAATAAAATTTTAGTTTGTCTCACATCGTGTCCAAACAGCATACGACGAGGCATCGCATGACAACGGTCGCTCACTGTCAACATGGCATCTGTCAAATATACACTTGCGCTACGTCATGTAAACAAACCTCATTGCTATCAGCTGTGTGCTGAAGCCCAGCTGAAGATGTCCAAGATGGGTGAGTATTTTCCATCTTCCTACGTTTGCAATGAAACAGAAGAACCCATGTTTTCTATTGCAACTGCACTGGTACACGGGTAGTTTTCAAAACGCAAATTTTCTTTATAAATAAATAGCTTTTTCTCTGCATTTTGGTCTTTCGTCCGCGTTTTAGGTCACTGGAAACAGATCTTTTGTAAAACTCCAGCCAGGGTGAAGACTTTTAGAAACTCAGTTACCACGGAGACGTGTAGACGTCAGGCTGTGCGCCGTTATCTCCTTTGAGGCGTCACAAACGAGGCGACATTCCTTGCAAAATGACGGATGTGACAAAACAGTGCTGCTTTATACATATATGTACAGTTGCTCGTCCACTAAATTGACATATCGTCCCCCTTCCTCGATGTGCCATTGCAGCCCACCAGGTAGTCTTCCAGCAATAGATTTTTTCAGGCTTTTGATGTGGCTGTGATTTTCTTTTTCTTCTTTGCATGATCGGGTTATATCGCCGCCTGTTGGTGTGGCATTCTCATGACAGCGTTTCTGTTGTGTTTTTGCATTTTCGTATGGACAGGGATTTTTTTTATAACCATGCTTGAGTGGACGGAGGTTTTTTTGTTATACATTTCCATCTTCTGTCAGCAGGTTAACTTGGTGGAGGATTCAAGGGCCAGGGACAATAACTTTAACGTTGACAACAATACCAAAAGACTACAACTGAAGAAGCCTTTCGGATGAGAGGTGAAACGTTTTCAAGAACTTCAATCAAGTCCAGTTTTCTTTTGGATTAAGCTTAGAATTACCATAACTTGGTTCGCTGAGAACCTTCACAGACAGTATCAAAAGATGTTGACACCTTGTCGGGACTGCCCATGGTGTTAACACAAGTCAATGCACAACATTTTAATCACAGATATGGTTATTATTAATGCACCACTATCTCCACTGTGTAAAACAAGAGGTAAAATGAGGAAGTATAATACAAGTAACTTCTAATCTGAACTTCATGAATTAACCCCTCCTCGTCCATGTCTACGTGAGCAACAGGAATGTAAATAGAAACAACATGTCGGGGTCAAAACGGTGCGCCGCGTCTCTTCGTGCTGCGTCCCTCATAGCCAGTTCGGACACTCCAATAGGAAACAAAAGAATCAAACCATTTTTGTCACTGACGCTCTCTCACGTTGCATGGTGTTAGGGGATTCACACAACAAGACAACAGGATTTGCATTGCCCTTTAGTCAACTACACATATTGAATCGACATCAGACGACGATTTTGCTACATTTAACGTTGTTCCTCATTTTGTCACTGCTGTTCTGTGGTTTCACCTTGTTCATCTGTTTTGTCTCCATTATATGCATGTGGAAATGAATCCCAGTCAGAGTGGCATTAAAATAGTTGGCGAGTTTGTTTTGTTTATCTGATGGCAATATTCCTGTAAAACAACAAATATATTCCCGCTCATACAGATGCAGAGAGTTCATGCATGCAAGTGTCCAGCAGACTATCGACCGAATGTCTTTGTAATGCATAAACGTGTGACTCCTAACAGAAGACGTGAGGCCTCACAGCTGTCGTTTTCTGCCTGCGCAGGTTCTTTGAAGCCAGTGCGGTGTGTCAGGGCTCTAAAGGGCAGAGCAGTGAGTAAACCAAATGACATTAAGGGAGGATGTGAAACACCCAGCACGCTGATGACTGAGAGTTGACCTTTTAAACGTGATGCAATGCAACATTAGTCAACGCAGCATGAACAGTCGAGATGAGTATTACAAATGCTCCACTGCCATGATACTGCTATAAAGCATTTATATTGTGTCACTTGTTTGCCTTCAATCAGTGAGCCAGCAGTAATTCAACACTGTTACTGAGGCTTTAACTATGTGATGGACTGAACTGGCACAAGGGCTCTTTTTCTAAATAACATTCGGACTTTAGCAGCCATCATATGCAAGATGGAGTTAATTTCACATTTGGTTTGGAGCAAATGTGAAATGATTTTATTGTCTCTGATTTTCAGGCAGCTGGAAAACAAAAGGCTTGTTTTGTACAGAAAGTCCCCTCTTCCCTTTTGTTTCCACCATTCTTGTTTATATAACAGGGACGTTTGGCGTGTTTGATTCTGACAACTCGCAGCTCCAGGGCCATCAACCAAGGCTAAAATGTTCAATTCTGCCGTCTGTGAAGAAATGTTGTGAAAAGATATGCACAATGGAGAATGTTTTCCTAATGTGTTTTTGTGAGCGGCTGTCTGCACGTCATGTCTATTTGTGATGCTTCCCAGCACTGCAGAAAAAAGCCTTTTCTCCATTTGGCTATTGGAGTAAAACTGGCAGATTCTCTGCACACTGAAAGCGCACACACTGGCTTTCTAGTAGAATTTTCTCCAAAGCAGAACGACTTTGTAATTGTCAGCAATATGGAGCCAAAAACATAATCAAGTTTTGAATACAGCCTGGCACAGGCTCGCTCTCCCAGCACACAATGGTTCCCTCCCCATAGACTGGAACATGTGCACACACAGAACCCTTTTAAAGCACATGAATAAACACATTACACACACATTCGCCAATCTCCCCTTTGCTCTGTTAAATACACACACAATCACACACACACACTCACAGGCACACACTCAGACACCAACCGCACCTGCAAAAGTGCATTTAGGAGGATTTCAGCCAGGCTGAGTCTGCAAACCAGCATCCCGTTATCCTTTAATTACAAGCCAGGCCATAATAGGGGGATGGTGCAATATTTGCCCCTGGGCAATCTAGGGGGCTACAAATTGAAGATGATTCCTACACATGGCCTAGATTCCGCCTGCAGCCATATTCCCCTCTGCCCTGTGTAACAGCTTATCATTGTGCAATAACAATGTCAGAGAAAATAGTGCACCTGACGCTCACCCCATTCTCCCCTCACATTCTTGTTATCCATCATCATGTTGTCTCTCTCAGAGCAGATGAAAAACACCTGGATCACAGCGGTATGATTGAACAACTCCAACCCCCTTATTAGCCAAAAAGTGTTACTCACAGACTGAAATTCTGCTCTGACATGTACAATAGCTGTTTGATAAAAGGATATACTTAACTCGTCTCTAAACTGAATAATAAGAAATCTGCAGCAGCCGTTCGCTTCCCAGCAAACTCTATTCAGCTCCACTGTGGGATTTGGGGAGCGGCCCCTCCTCTGGGCTCGCTTAAGGTGTGGATTAGAGGCTGCTGCTGAGTTCACCATGTGTGAGCCTCAGTCTGTTGAGCAGCTGGCTGGAGACGTGTCTGTCGCTTTAATTTTTAAACCCATTTCACATTGTTGAGGGGAAAAAAGGAAAACATTCATTTTCTTTCCGTAAATGTACAGATTACCCGGACGCGTCGGGGTCAAGATGTTTATGGTATTCAATTAACAATTAACACAGTTTCACCTGTTTAACTTATTTGTAAATGTCGAGGAAACGTATCATTAAGTTTCCTCATATAGAAACAATAATTGTCTCAATTGGTTTATTGTTATTAAACTTGCTCCATGTAAGATTGAAGCCCAGTCTGTTCTTAACCCTCCCAACCACCCTGACTTTGTTGCTACTTCCTTTGCCGTAAGCTTACATTTTCTACTTCATCTTCCTCGTTATTACAAAAAACGATGGACATAAACGCGTCTATTTTGACAATATGAATACTTTGATGACTAGGAAGCAGCTGAAGAGGAAAAACATTGGTTATTTACAACACTGACTGTAGTCCTTTATTTCCTCCTCTTCTTAACTAAACAGGATGGTGATGATAGCATACAAGCTGCAGGAAGTACACTGCCCCTCTGAACTTACTGACCCCAGGGATCCCAGAAGTGATCACTCCACACCCCTCCTGTTTGCCATTCACATATACGTCGAGCAGTGGCCTACACTTTTTAAAAATCTTGATGTACTGTGGATGTGGGGACAATGTCATGGTAAGCTAACATATGGCCACTATAATTGACTTTGATCTTGCTAGCATGTTGTTAGCTTTCCTGCTAATAGCTGATCTGAAGCAGTTTGTGAGCTGACTGTTGATCTTCTGTTGCCAGGTAGCAGCTAAACATCTGTTCTATTTTCTGGAGTGTCGAACAACATCTAAATTTAAATCCATTTGAACCGTATAATACTTTTTCAATAATAGGTAACCATGAACTGGATAATGCCCTTTGAGGAGGTAACTGCACGTCAGACAGTTCTGGCCTCCACACTGTTCCTTAATTCCTGATAATGCACACCTTATTGGGTATTATGCCTCACAAGATGTGATAAATGGGGATATGTCCACCAGCAAATCATGTAAAGTATCTTCTTTATGCAATGTATTGCAATGAATTGTGGGTAATTAAATCAGTCTGGTGCTGTTGTTTCCTGTCTTGCTGCAAGTATTTACTTAAAAAATAGGTTACACCAAAAATATCTATTACAAGTTTAGTTCTTATGAGCAAAGTAAGAATTTTCAGTTCAATTTTCTTATCTTTTTTTTTGTGAGGGAAAAGAGCGATATGTTGAGTGTGATAAATTATCACTCCTCTATAAGAGCCTCTTATGTATTGAAAGAAAAATCATCAGGCTGCTGATGAACTGCTGACACTTGATCTCTGAAGGAGACTCCAGAGGGAATAAAGCAGCTCTTAGCCACACAGAGTTGTAATCTGTCAACACGTCTGAAGCAAAACAGCAGCACAGAGAGGTGACAGGAGGAGAGAGAAATTGCAAAAATCAGGTGAGGCGGTGAAGCTGAAGGCAAATGGCCATCACTGCCCTTGCCTGCGTATCCTCTGCCACCTGCCTGACCTCTGGTCAATCAAAAACCCATCCAACCCCGGACTATAAGTTAATACTAGGCACGGCACTGCAGCTCCCTGCAATCACACAGGTAAGACTGAGACTTGTTTGAAAACGCTGTTTATTTTGTCACCGAGTGGACATCATGCCTGCTGTTCCATTTAAGCTGTCAGGCATCACAGGCTCAAAACGGGCGCAGCTGGCTCCCTGTGAGCCTTCAGCAGTAAGATTGATGAGGGGAGGCCTGGCAGAGGGAGGGCGATACAGGCGAGCCTTTGTGTCCTCCTGTATGTACACATCATTTTCTCTCATTCCACCAGAGGCTCGGCAACAGCAGATTAAATGACAGAATGAATTTCCATCAGCCCAGACCCATTTGTTCTACTGAATTTGTGTAAGCATTCAGAGGAACCTGGAATTAATTATGCACGCGTTTATCCCACTGTTGTAATGCAATCGTGCTATTGTACTTTCAAACATATTTGTTATCTTCATGCATTAAAATCATGTTTTATCACAATGCAAGATAGCATCTGATGTTTTCTATTGTCATTGTGAATGTACTGCAGATAAGATCTGATAATGAATAAAATGTATATGAGCACTGAGCTTTATTTACCACATGTAATGATAGTGTAGAGTTACAGTAATCAGGTCCAATAACCTCACCATTCCCAATATTCACTGAAGCCATTTCCTTTGATGTCACACTCATGATGGGAGGCTCAAATTGTGTTATCAAATGAAAATATTCAATGTCTGTTAGCTAGCAGCATTAACGTGGTATAACATATTAGCACTGCCTCAGAGGAAAAACAGGACATTTTCCATTTTATGTCCTGTTTTCAAACTGCAAACCTCTAACTGTCGCAGAAAGAAATATTCTAACTGCTGTCTAAGACACGATATTAAACTGTCATTTCCTATTTTAGCAAACCTAACTCCTCTCAGTCTAATTTGATTTCCGTCAATTGAGTGTTTGTCTGATTACAGCATCCTGCAGACACGCTTATCACTGGCACCAGGGAAGTAATATTAGATAAACTGATGTTTTGAAGTGAGTCATGAATCTATTTGCCATCATGCTGAACACCAGGATACAAACCCATGTTAAAGGCACCAAGCCAGGGGAGGAGGCTTGTATTCCTAACTGAGAACTTCCTTGATTAAAGTTGTACATTGTTTACTGTTTGTCAAATGGTTTAAAAAGAAAAAAACTAACTGTATTCAAAGATGGACGACATGACAGCTCCCTAAAAGTGAAGCTAAACCCTCTCTAGCGCCCCCTGCTGACTGGCTGCAGTATAGGTCATAAAGCCTGCCTCCCCCATGTTAACAGATGGGACATGAGTCAAACTATAAAATCAAAATAGGCCTACACGTCAAATATATTTTTCCCAAAAATGGTTTCTGTTATTATAGTTAGTTATTATCATGCTGATTTATGTCCAAGTTTACTTTTAATTAGTTATTTGATGCTATAAAAAGGGGATGTAACCTCATGATTGACAGCTCTGTTGACAAATGGGGCTCCTGCAGCGTTCTGTTCCCGAGTAGCAAAGTATAGGAGGAATGACGAGAGGAGATGTAACTAACACTACAGTCATTGAACTTTCCATAAGTGTGAATATCTGCTTCAGACCAATACAAGAAGCTGTTCTGCTGCAGACTGAGCCTACCTGAGGGCTCCAACGTGTTTTGTCCATGAGTTGTTTTGTGTAGAGGGAGGGGCGGGACGTCAATACTGCAGCTCCACCAGCCAATCTCTACTGCACACACTCCGGATACAAATGACTCAAGTGGCTGGCCTCATCTTTAGTGAAGCTGTTTGACTTTAACACAGTGGACAGGCTCTTGTACCATGTGGTGTTCCTGTACTGTAGGAAACTCATAATCACAGATCAAGTAAAAAACAAAACATGCGGCCCAAAAGATGTCAGTCATTGAAGGACATAAATTCTTTGTTTTGTCTTTTTGCAGACAAATTCAATGTGGTCTTTCCAGGACAACAAACAGTCGATCACTGTGTTTGTTATGAATAACAACGGGAGCTTCATGAGAGTCTGATGGTGAACTAAATACAATTTCCTTTGTATTTACTACAAGAGCATTAGTATTATTCCACTTGACCACTTTGTTCACGGCATGTTGGTGCAGCCAAATGTTGATTATGTGTATTTGAGCCACTGAAAGCACTGCTGAGCTCACACAACCCTGGGTCTGGTGATATTTTGTTTTGCTTCAGACACGCAAGACATAGTGCGAAACTTAACCTTTTCAGTCACTGACAGGAGTCAGAACAATAACCGTTTCTTTGGATCTTTTACATTCATCATTAGGCAAGTAATAATCCCTGAATTATCTTATATATCTGTGCATTGAAATGAGAAAAGAAAGATCTTAGAAACAACAACCTTAATATAACTGATGAAAATACTTAAAAACATACAACAAACACAGGGCATATTTCAGCTGTATTTAACACCTCTTTTTTTTGTTTTTTGTTTTTTTTATTTTTTTTTTGGCCTTTTGGCTTTATTTTTTTATAGGACAGCTGAAGATAGACAGGAAATGTTGGGAGTAGAGAGTGGGGGATGACATGCACAAATGATCGGCAGACCGGGAGTCGAACCTGCGATAGGTGCGACGAGGACTGTAGCCTCTGTACATGGGGCGCCTGCTCTACCGACTGAGCTAAACAGCGCCCCGTATTTAACACCTCTCATTCACCCGTTGATGCCATTGTTTTATGCCCGGGCCCGTGGCTGCAACCAAAGGATTTCATAGGGATGGGAAAAGTAAAGCACTTAATAAATACATTTTGTTTTTCACCATTTGATTTCTAAAAGGGAAAAGTAAGATAAATAACTTCAGGTCAAATTTAATCTGTATCCAAGATAAGTTACATTTCCTTTTTAACATCCTCCCAGTACGTCTGCAGATTTAAAGGGGCATGTATTATGTGTAAATGGTTCCTCCAACATACTCCTGACCTTCCAGACAAATTTCTTCCAATTTGTGCTGTTTGACATATAAGTTTCAACACATTCATAATTACAGTGTTCAGTTCCAGTTTCCATCTTTTTTTATATTATTTTATCTTAAAATTGTGTTGCAGTTACATCTGCGCTTTGTTTGGAAACAGGATAAGAACAACGGTTTAATGAGGATGAACATGATTGATAGCCACCATAACTGAGCAGAAAGAGCAGCTAAAGAGACTCATACCTCATTACCCGAAGATCAAGTGAAATCTCATTATGTTTGACTGACAGGTGACTTCTGGGAGCAGCAGAACAAATTCACCAGAATCACAATGAGAATCGGGAATGCCGAGCAGATATGCAGGGTTTTTTTTACCAACAGGGAATTTACCTTTGTATTTTGGTGCACGATAACCACAGTTAGGATAAAAAATCGAGTACTGAAAGTCAAGAATCATAGACCTAAAATTCAATATTAAAACCTGTAAAATAAATCTGTTAAAAAATAAGAATGTGAGAAGATCGAGGGGTGTCCAGCCATCGGTGACATCAGGCTCTCACTAGCTGTTGTGATCTCGCTCAGAAATTAACAACGTAATCATCCAGATTTGAATATCGAACATGATTGATACTATCCAGGTGACCGAGTCTGTGGCAACAGTTTGGCAGGTTTAAGACTGGATCTGTGAACCCCTCACATTAACAAATCATTTGGGCCAACAATGCAGTGTTGTGACGTTGGCGAACGACCCGATTCTTTTGAACTGAGTCGTAGATGAGAGCTGTTCTTTTTATAAATTTCACTGCCTGCCCTAGATCCACTCCTCTTTATACCAAATTACCACAGGCAGGTTTTATCAACTGCAGCTCCGCTATACTAGGTCACTTGCAGTGAAATCATATAACCACAACATAGTGCCGATGGTGAGCAATTAGCATCATAACACTCCGATAAGTTTGTTGTTTTTTTGTTGACATCCCTGTAGTCATATAGAGTTGTCATACATTATTGGCATAAATTGGCAAAAATAAAAAGAACGATGAGCTGGCTCTGGGAAAGGAACAGAGCCATAAGATCCGGCTCCCTTCAAAGAGCTACCAACACTACAACATCGATACTGACCAAACCAGACTCATCTCTGATTGTTGCGAATCACAAATCACACATACATCGGCCCAAAACTCCTGCAGTCTGAGCCCGGCTTTAAAATACAAATCTGAGTGGCGAAAACAAGTAACTTTGAGGTGCTAGTTTAGCTCAGAGGCTAAATCATTTGCCCCACGTACAGAGGATCAGTCCTCAAAGTGGCTGCCCCAGGGATCGACTCCCACCCTCTGCCATTTGCTGCATGTCTTCCCCACTCTCTCTTCCCACGTTTCTGACTCTATCCACCGTCTCCTCTCAATAAAGGCATAAAGGCAAAAAAAAAAAAAAACCTCTCCTACTCGACCTACTTTGATTGGGAGCGTTTGAGCAAAAGGATTGATATGGCTGAAGAAATGTACTGGGGCGATTCCCAAACAGTTTTTTTATTTATATATTTGGGACTGTCATTATCGCAATCTATTCTTCCTATTCTTCCATACTACAGAAAACAAGACAAAACATTTGAGATTACACAATAGACAATCTTCAGCATCAGAGAAGGAAAAACAAAAGAAATAGTAAAACAAAAGAAAACCACATGTTCACATTGTTCCATGAGGCCCGAGTTGTTTCGGCCCTGTTCTCTCTCCCCCTGTCTCTCAGGTCCCCCTCGTCCTTCTGCCTGCTGTGCACCCTTTTGTGTAAGGGAGGCCATAACACACGTTCATAGTGTCACCACAACAGTAGATGGTTATTTTAGCTTTATTGTTCGTGTAAGTTTGTGTAAATTAGTCCTTCAAATATTATCCACATTCATGTCTCTTAATTTAGAGCCCCAAAATGCACGTTTAAGATGTTTTAAATTGAACATAAAGATTCAGACACACCAGTGCAACAGATGGACGCATGAAGACTTCCTGATGTTATTATAAGTGCTTACAAACATTACTCAGATGCCCCTCTGTGGTGAGAATAATAATGAAGGCAGTGACGTATGCAGTACAGTGGTCTGATGGAGATTTGTTGTTTGCAGTTCAGCTCAGGTCCTCATGCGGGGAAACATTTGATTTAAAAGTACATAACCAATCGTTTATGATTACAAGAAGCATGAAAACTCAATTTACAGAAGCTTTTAAATTTTCATTATCTTTCCCCCGTCTTTTACCTCCTAATCCCTTGTTTCTTCCAATAAACTGCCCGATGTGTCTGAGGACTAAAGATGTGTGTGCAGTTTATCATCTAGTTTTGCCAAGTTGTTTGTCCTTTACTCTTTTTTTTCTTCAATGATCTCTCTGACAGTTTGATGTTGCTCAATGCAAACATAAAGTCATTTCCACAGCGTTTAACACACGCACACACATACACGTCTTCATTACCAAGAAGGGACTATCATGATGCACTGACTAAGAGGGGACTCCTATTTGTGCTGATTTTAGAAACACAGAAATTAAATAGAACATTTGCTTTTTAATGTCTTTTACCAGAGTATTACTTCAAATGTGTATTTTAATTTTTTTTAAAGAAGCTGCCAAGAGGGGGCTTGAGTGTTGTTTGCCTATCTAAGAGGGGACCTCCATTTTCTTCTTTCGTTTAATAATGGATAATTTCACTAAAATGTCATCAATATTTAAACATGTCTGTGAACCATAAATAAGGGGGGGAAATCACAGACAATTTAATAGAGAACAGATCAAGTTTAACTCAGAAGTTACTTGTCTGCTTGTAGTTACATCAAGTATTAGCAGTGTTAGCAACAAGATTTACCTCATCCAGGCTTTAATTGTATGAAGTATATTCTAAAAGGCACATTTTAATGATTGATTACACCAGGTTATAATGTTACATTTCTCCTTGGGGACTTTACATTCTTCAGTGTTATTTTTGGTCATTTCTATGTGTGGAACAGTAAAGTAAGTATTTTAGGGTGCTTTCACACCCAAAGTCCGTTTGTTTGATCTGAATCAAACACAAAATTGTTACAATGTTGCATTTTGCCTTGAATTTGGTTTGTGTTTACACGGCAGCTTTTACCCGCGGACCAAAAGTTTTGACGCACATGGAAACTGCTCTCTGATTGGTCAGAATGTCCATGTAGGAAAACTCCTTGAAGTAAACACAGAGAGAGAGCAAACTCCTTGATCACCTCAACACGATCGCAGACTTTAATGTCTCGTCAGAGTTTTTTTTTAACTTTTACCCAATATTGTTCCACAGCTCGATCAGTTCCACTCTCCTTTAGTTTTTCACAGAACAGTTTGAATACCTCCGTATTCTTGTGCGTTTCCACAGGCGTTTGTGAAATTGTTTGGTTAGCCCATATTTCTATTTCCTCTTCGCTCCCCCACATCTGTCCTCTTCTCATCTTGCTGCCTGGCTGCCTGTTTGTCTCTGCAAGTGTCAGCACTCGATAACAACCCACAATGCACATGCAGTGTTTTTGGTTTGCTTCCTATATTAGGTCCTACCTTCAGTCCATTTATGTTCCCACCTGGATTCAAACCCGACCATGGTTTGTTTGGGAACAGACCGAGACCCGTCTTTTCTAGCGGACCATGGTCCGGTTGTTAGGTCCGCACCAGAGTTCGATTCCGGCGTTCATCCAAACAAACCGCACCAAGGGGACAAACGCTCCAGGGTTCGGTTCAATCGGACTAAACTAGGCTGGTGTGCCCTTAAAAAAAGCTCCCCTCATCCTGAGTTAGATCTGATTTTACATACAAAAAAAACAGTAAAAAGTCAGTCAGTAGTTTCATCTGCAGAGACAAAGCAGGAAACAAAAACAACATAGTACATTTTCGGACACTTAGAAGTTCATTTTTGTCAAACTTGAATCATAACCACATCTGACCTAATGGATTCATCCATAAAGGGGAACAGGGGACCTCTGTCAATGTGTTCAAGCAAAAAGGGGACTCCAGACATTCTTTAAAACCCCAGGCCTACATCCTGTTATTTTAGGGACGCACGCACACACACACACACACACACACACACAATGATGGCAGCACTGTTTCAGACACGGCACCGACGAAACCCCTGGGAGTAATTTGCGGTTATTTGTTTTGCTTAAGAACACTTCAACATGCAGACAAGAGGAGCCGGGATAAAACCTCTGACCCTGGAAATACTTGATAATCACTGAACAGTTGTGTCACGTTAATATAAAGATCACATTTTAGGGCACTTTCTGAAACATACGATGCTTTACTTTTGGACAGTATTGTGCTTTGATACGTTGTTATGTGCGGACATTGTCTTCTAGCAATGTTAGGCCAACTGCAGTTATCTCACTTTTTCCCCTCCCCTCTTCATGCTAACTTGTCTACATCTAAGTTAAACAAACTAAAGTAGTGGTTTGTCTCCACAGCCCACACATTTATAACCAGGGGGCACTCACAGGCAAGAAAAAAGCCCCCCCTCTTCCATTAACCTGTTAAAAAAACATATCGGCACATACATAAAAGCTCCTCTTCCTGTTCCTACATATTTCACCTTCCTGTAGGTGGTTCTCTGTTTGCTTACCAATAAAAGCCTTTGATACTGCTGGAAGATGCAGGAGACACACTATGCTGCAGTATTTATGGAGCTGGGTCCTCACTTGAAAGTTGGCTCTCTAACAAAAGGTAGTTGTGTAATGCAGAGAGCTGGAGTCTAAATTAAGACAGCCCACTTTTTGTGAGTAAAGGAGCCACTTAGTAGTCCATAAGACAGACTTTTAACACGATGAGTGTCATCACCTTAGAAAGTGTTTGGGTTAATTTGAGTTTTACATTTTTAAAATTCTGCAGCCAATCTCGTGTCTTCATGTCCTCAATCATCCGTTAATTCAGATCTCTCTGCTTGATGCCCTGTTGCATCACTCTGTGTATCTCTGTTCAATGCCACTTTGTTGCCAGACCTGCTGAAGCCAAATTGGCCGGCTATACTCTGGGGCTTCCTTAATGAGGAGATCTCTAACTGGAAGCCGACAGCCTCCCAGTAAGTGGCTCCTTAAATTATTCTGGAGGTTGTTAATCAAGAGGACGTACTGACGGTGGAAAGAAGAGCTCTCAGAAATCCACTTTCTCCAACCAGTGTCAT
The DNA here is from genome assembly GCF_022749685.1 of Semicossyphus pulcher. Taxonomy (NCBI): domain Eukaryota; kingdom Metazoa; phylum Chordata; class Actinopteri; order Labriformes; family Labridae; genus Semicossyphus; species Semicossyphus pulcher. Next base: position 30,166,603 of record NW_027211604.1, on the reverse strand, counting down.
ATACAGTATAAACACACGACATCTCTGCTGGAGTGAACAATCTTGAAGACAAAGAAACACAATGCATGGCTCATAAATGCAGATATTGTGATATAGTGTTGGGAAGTTCAACTCATTTTACTAACTCGAGTCTGTATGAGTCACTCACTAAAGAGAGTCGGGTTTTTGAGTCACTTGAGTCAGTTAGACCAGACCAGAGCTTGAATCCCCCACCGGCCCAAGCGCCCATAGAGTGTGTGCACAAGAGACTTCTGTCGGGCTAACATCACAGGTTTGTGGTGCTCGTTTTCCCGTGATTGAGTGCTTGAAAAGTGCTTTTGGTGCCCTGCCGTGTTGGGAGAGCGGGTACTGAGTGAGTGAGTGATTCAGTGTCTGACCTCGAGTCTGACCTTCAGTGCAGGGCAGGGAGCGAGCTCCGGGCGCCGGACTGTGGGAGCGAGTACAGAGTTGAACCAAAGTGGTTGTTCTTCTCAGGGCTCAGCTTACGGTGGTCTCACCTCAAGTTTGCAGTTTGCAGTGGCTAGTAGCAGGTAGGAGGGGTGAGTCAGTGAACGACTCAGTGAACATTTTTGTGCAGTCACAACAGCTGGATTTGTATTTATATTTATGAGAGTCCCGGTTGCATCCAACAGCAAATCACTACTTTTTCTCAAATCTGAGAGAAGGAATTAATATTTGCCTGTATGACATAAAAAAAGAAAAAACTTTATATGTAATATTTTGATAATAATTTCATGAATGCAGCTGTTAATAAAGTTAATGATGGAGCCTTTTTCGTCTTTGTTTAAGTATGACATGAAATCGACATACGGTTCAAGAAAGCTTGTCAAATAAAAAACTGCAACATTTACATGTATCCCAAAGTTGTGGCATGTGAAAAAGGAATTATTTTCCATTTCCTTGCGGAGCCTGTGATCTCTCCTGTTCTCCTTCATGCTTAACTTGGATAACCCCCCTTGAAAGTGCTTGTTTCTAAGAGCTGATCATGACATTTTAAGGTGCTCCACTATATGTATGCGATCAGAGGATAATAAAATGAAAAGGGTTTTTAGTTTTAACGCCCTGAACAAGATTAAAAGACCCCTCAGGCCGCCTGACAGGGGAGGTCTTTTGATCCCTTGTGAAAGGAAGAAAGCTGCTTTAAGGATTTTACATCTACAGCGTCCTGCTGAGTGATCCGAGCCTCAGTGTGCCCGACATTAGACATCATTGTTTTAATACATCAGCTTAGCTGTGCAGTCTTATAACATGTTCAATGTTTAAGTGTTTAATTTGCACATCAGCAAACATGCCTCTTATCTATTAACCAAGAAACCCAAGCTCTCTGACGAGATTATTCTTTTGGCAATGAGACCAATCCTTAATATTGAAAATCCCAGCTGGAAATGTTTTGTTCTGAGAACGTTCTGAGAATGTTAAATGCGATGTTCTCGTAATGTTTTGAGCGTCAAGTTTTTATTTGGTTCCCAGAATGTTCCTTTTACTAGCAGGAGAACGTTCTCTGAAAACATCTTCAGAAAGTTGCAGTGAGAATGTTCAAATCACATTTCAGGAATCACGTTCTGATAGTTCAGGCCGTACTAACATCCTGAGAAGTTCCTCAGAATGTTGCAGTGAGCATGTTCTACCTTTGTTTTTAAGTCACATTGAGCAAATGTTTTATAAAAGGCGTTCTGACATCCCAGGCCTCAATAACATCCTGAAAATATCTTCACAATGTTGCAGTTAAAATGCTTTGTCTTAGTTTAACTTTTAACATTACAAGAACTTTATTTGAAATGATAAACATCCTTAAAACGTTCTTTGAATTTTAGATTAAAACGTTTTCTTTCAAACTTGTAGATAATGCGAGCCAATGTTATGGGAACATTCCCTGCTAGCTGGGATGTTTCCTTTTGACAAGCCTTTAGAGATCAATGAGATGTTATACAATCACAACTTCATGTTAGGACACATTGATAGTAATCCAAAGTTGTTTTAAAAAGTTGCAGACTGTATCACCATTTGATATCTGAGTAACAGAAAAGTGTTTTGGATGATGTTAAAACTAGCAGGTGCACATGATTGCTTTAAACAGCATGAACTCACTGCACAGTAGGCCAAACTAGCGTAAGCACTGATACATGTGCTATATTGGACCATTGAGTCCCAATTGATTAGAGGGCTATGAACCATCTGCCTCCCTTTGAAGGCCGTACAGAGAGATTGATGATGTTTATCATGTTTTCTATAAAACTCCAGAGGTGCCTTCAGAGCCAGCTCATAACTGGCCTGTAAATCGATATCTGTAGGACGGACAAGGCGTAGCTGATGGAGGCATGATTTCAGTCCAACTTGTGCATCTCTGTGAGCGTGTGTGTGTGTATTTGTGTGTACTTCTGCTATGGTCTGAAATTGAGGCATCTGCTACCAAACAGACCCATTCCAAGGGTGGATATGTGAAAAACAAACCAATAAGTTGGCTGAAAATAAACTGCCCCAACTGCAGGACCATTCGAAATAAATAAATAAGGAGAAATTCACATTAGGTTTCCACATCCAGCAGCTAGATTGTCACAGAAGGCATCAGAAATATGTACAATGGCAAACACTTTAGGGAATACATCTACATGGTGAAGAACGGGACACACACTGACTGTCTCTCAAGTACTTTCATGCTGAATTACTTGAATTCATTGTAATCACTTACTGAACTGTTCTCCCCTCATCAGCACCCTATTTATCCCCATTAAATATGCACCATTTCATGCAGATAAAGCCCTTTAATTTCACTTGCAGTGAATAATTGGTGATTACTTTAAAACTCTGCCTTCCTGAGATAAGAAGCACACTTTCCATCTCTAAACACACATACTATAAATCTTCTCCTTATCTGTTCCTCTTATCTGTCTTGTTTATCAAACCTTTAACTATCTTTATCTCCCTTATCCTTCCCTTTTATAAACTTCATCTAATGTACAAATTAATTAAATTATCTCGAGAGCTAATAGTGTGCAAGGAGTGCTCGAAACTGACTACAGACAAAGCTCAAACCAAGGCGATCCGGGCCGCACCAGCCTGGCTGCCCATGTTATCTTCTAACATCGTTATGGATGCTCTGATTGTAAATTGTCTTGCACACGTCGCAAATTGTTTAATTAAAAGATTGGATGATACCAGGACGATATCAATTTGGATTGTAATTGTTGGTGTATACATGGAAAATAACCTTGTACCTCTGCTGAAAATTAGACATTGAGAACAAAGGTTCAGAATGCATCCCGACTTTTAAGTTGTAAATTAGCAAGAAAGACAGAGGGGACTTGTTTGACTTTGGAAAATCTAAAATGCTGCGATGTTACTTGATCTAGGCAGATACCTTTCATTCCTCCTGTTATTATAACATAACTTTAACTAGGAGTTCTATCCATGCATCCATTGTCTATACTGCTTATAATGTTCAGTGTCGCAGAGGGCTGGAGCCAATCCCAGGGTTACACCTGGACTGATCGGCAGTCAATCACAGGGCTGACACACAGAGACAGACAACCTTTCACGCTCACACTCACACCAACATGCAATTTAGAGTCACCAATGAACTTAACGAGCTTGTCTTTGGACTGTGGGAGGAAGCTGGAGTACCAGGATGGAAACCCACGCATGCACGGGGAGAACATTCAAACTCAACCATGAAGCCCTAACGAGAACTCAGACTGAATATTAGAAGTGGATTTAAACCTTTATTCTTTCTTATGTCCAGCAGGGGGTGACTCCATTGGTTGAACAGAAGAGTCCAATTTTATGTTAGTCAGCCACAAAATGAGTCAACTCCTGGTTTGTTTTACTATCTTAGCAAATATTCATTTTATTAGTTACAGTCTTATTTAGAGTCCAATACACAATAAAACAGCATATGTTTAAGGGTGCCTCTACCAGTGATTGACAAGTCACTCCCATTGTGACATGTCAATCACCTGTATCAATAGAAATCCACCCTCTAATCCAAATATGGCCATTCCTGGTTGGAAAAAAGCGAGTTAGCTACGGCCAGAATGGCAAATCTGAGGCTTTAAAACGGTCGTCCACAAATCCATGTGTGATGTCCCGTTGGCTACGTCCACTCGCACACAGTCTGAGGTATGAGTGGAGTGGTCATTTGTGTTGCAGTTGGATTACAGCTGACAGCCTCAGAGCACTGCATATTTTGATAACAACACAGTGCACCTTTAGTATGTTTGAAATGTTGTATGCAAGTAATTGGATCTAATCCTACCTCTGACGGCTGCACCTCGAGGTATCCGAAACCAATCTAAGGCTTAAGGTTTATGAAACTGACCCCTCCCCTGATGGACCAAATCCATTCTTGAGTAGAGAGATTAAGTCTAAGGCATCCTATTTTCTGCCTCTCAAAGACAAAGTAATCTCTTGTAGCTTTCACTCCAATCCCTCTTACACTGAATATCTCTGTACACCAATCAATCACAGCGTGCTCAGTGATTTGGATATGCATCAGTCTCTAAGAAATGCTGAGGCCTCGCACTTTACAAGCTGCTGACCTTTCTGTAATCTGCAAACACAGTCTGAAGTTAACCATACATTAAAGGAATGTCACAGTGAACATAATAAGTTGGCTTCCTTCCGCTATGCAACATTTATCAGTTCTGATTGCCTCTTTTGTTGAACAAAAGGCCTCTATTTTAATCAATACGCCTGTCATTTTTCAAAGACATACGATCATCTTCTGTCACCCTGTAAATGTAAGTCTTTTTCTAAAACAGCGTCAGCAGTGATCAAATGGATCATGACGTCCAGTGTATAGCAACACACAACTCGCTCTACTTCTGGTGTTCACATCAAAGTTGTGAAGTTCTGCCAACTTTTTGAAGTAGTGTGTGGCAGTTCTGTAGCTCCGGGCCGATGGCGCCGCACGGAACCGAAGTGACACGGCTCATTTCACTCAAGACAAGCGTATGGATTTAGAGCAAGTCTCTGAGTGTCCCGAAAAGTTTGAGAGTGCACCTGAAAGACAGAGCGCCATCAAGGTGGCACTGCCCTTGTCCCGGAGCTAATTTTATCAGATGTACTGCCGCGGTCAGGAAGCATTCTTTCTTATTTGGCGGGTAAGTGTGCCACCCGTTAGGCAGACAAATGAGAGCAATGCACTTTGTGGAGAACAACATCATTGACCCTGTGCTCCCTCACAGCTATAGATTTTCCTCCAATGCAAGCTCCATATCCACGAGGGCACAAACAAGGCCCAGCCAAAGATTAATTGAAGCCCTTTTGTACCCGTTTAGGTATTAATCTATTGGGGCACCTTGCCAGAGTATTTCTTATGTCAGAAAATTACCACACTGTTTCAGCCCCCTTCCAAAATATAGACATCTATTATTTATAACATCCAACTGTGTTCTTCCTGTGTGCTTACCGTGTGAGATAAAAATATCTGTGAGCAAAGTCTGCTTTCTCCCCGTTTTCTTGCAATGTGTCTCTGAGATGGATTTCTGCGAGACAGGAACACCATCAGGTGAAGAAATAAAACTCAGAGCTACACTGTGTAATATAAAGGCTGCACACAGAGGGGCTGGCTCCTGTAATGGTTCATGCTGACACACACAAGCAGGGGATGGTCACTTAAAAGTTCAGCCCTGTGGCACTTTACAACAAATGATGTCGGCCTGCTTGGTTATGAAGTTGTTCATTTCCGCTCTCTGGTCCAATAAAAGTCAAACCACTGGAGAGAAATAAGAGATTTTTGCCCCACATCCGTGCAGGCTAAGTATGTGTAGTACAAGGCTTATTACTGATGTCTAGAGTAACCATTCAGAATATATGAGGACGTGCCATGCTATGGTAATTGTTACATCATATGATGCAATATGATATTATAGCTGATATGATTAAACCTTCAGAACTCTCCAATAGAAATGGTCCGCCAGTGGTACATTAATCATGTACTGCACTATTTTCAAGCTACATATCCCTGGACTCTCCAAAAACTAAGCTTAAAGATTAGGTAACTCAATGAACCTTAATAATTGATGAAAGTTCGGTAATAAATACAAATATAACATGTTTTTTCAAAGGTGTGACAGTTTTGTCTGCAATAAAAATACGATGCCTATATTTTTTACTTCTATGATGTCATGTCTTTGAGTGTCTTTAATTGCTTCCTATCCTTAAAGGCGGGGTATAATGCTAATTTCAAGCTTCATATTTCACTCTGCGATACCTGTGGTGTAGCTTAGCATAATTTACAGCTCATTTTTCTCACCCTGGTGCTCTGTGCAGGCCCTCATACAGCCTCTGCCTGAAGCGACTCAGTCAGCTCTGTCCCTTTAAGAAACCTCGCCCCCACAAGCCAGCTTTCTTCTGATTGGCCAGCTCTCTGAAGCCTGCCAAGGTGCAGAACTGGTGTTTGAGGCACACCTCCTACCCTGTGGCCATGTTACAGAGTTGTCAGTAAAGAGTAAACTTCACTTGTTCGATGTGAAATAAAGGTCTGGAGCTCTCGTCCTTTGGAAAAGTAAACACTGATGTCTTTCCTTCACAGACAAACAAACACTTTCTCCAAGACATTCTTAACCAACTTGACAAGCAGAGCCGTCGAGCAGAGTGGTGGAATGAAAAAAATGTCTGAGGCAGACTGAGCTGCTGGGTGGGCGTGTCCTTGAACTTTGCCAGTGGCAGGAAGTCTGCTGTGTCTCGATCAGATGCCCAAATACAGAGTTCCTCCACTTTGTGACATCACAAAGTGAAGCATCTGGAGAAGTCTGAGTTCACGGCAGCCTGCCGACTGAGACTTTTATAGCAGGGGATTACTCGAACATACATTTACCTACAGATTTGAAACTTCACCCACGTTCAGTCTGGACATCCAACATTGTAACATTATATATGTGTTGATATTAAAATGTGAAACAGTATAATACCCCCTCTTTAAAATCTGTTCAACCAAAAGGTTAGTTCTGTAAAATACACTCGTGCTCTTTTTTATTTTTTATTTCAGATCAATTTAAACAGATTTATGCAAACAATGTTTTCTTATTATTTCCTGCAGTCAAATTTCATCCACCTCCACTGCCTGTGCTTTTTCACACCTTTTACACTGAACATAACATAACGTAATGTTATCTACAACTGTACAACATTATGATGCAAACATAGCAGCCTTATTTTGCAGCATCCCACTGCAAAAAGAATGGAGGCTCTAAATATAATTGTTTTTTATTCTAAGTTAGACTTAAACAAGATTATGCAAACAATGATCTCCCAGTGCTGTTTGCAGGAGGTCATATTTCATACTTCATGCTTGTTTTCACACTCTTACGCACATGCTGTTTCAAAGGGTGTAGAAACGTCTTAAAGAGGGGGTATTATACTGTTTCACATATTAAGACATATATATAATGTCACACTGTTGGATGTCCAGACTAAACCTGGGTGAAGTTTCAAATCTGTAGGTAAAAGTATGTTGGAGTAATCCCCAGGCTTCTCAGCTCAGTCTGCAGGCTGCTGTGAACGCCAGGTTTCAGACTGTTTTTTCTACACGCTGCACTTTGACGTCACAAAGTGCAGCCTCAGCAGGCTTCGGAGAGCTGGCCAATCAGAAGAATGTAGGCTTTTAGGGGCGGGGTTTCTCAAAGGGACAAAGCTGACTGTGTTGTTTCAGGCAGAGGCTTGCACAGAGCACCAGTGTGAGAAAAATGAGGAGTTTGGCTCAGCTACTCCACAGGTATCACAGAGTGAAATATGAAGCTTGAAATAAGCATAATACCCCCCCCCAAACTAATGAAGCACATTATATTCAAACCTCATAGTAACCCTTTTGTGGCCCCATATTACACGCTCTCTTATAAACCCCAACATGTAGCCATGAACCTCTCAATGATTCTTTCCCTGACACTTGCTCATGGTGTTTTGCTGCCTTATCAAACCTTATCTTCTGTGCTGCTTCACACAATTGCTGATTATTCCTAAATACTTTGGTAACTGATAATAAATGCATACATATGCGCATAATTATACTACGAGCAAATTAATCTGGAATAATGAATTGTAGAAAAATGTTTTGAACGAGGAGATGGAACCCACTGGTCCTGCAAAATGTTTTAAATTATAATTTTAGGCACAACAATGTTTTTTTTTCTTATTGTGGCTTTTTTTAATGCATCTCGTGTGGTAAAACCTCAGACTTAATACCATGAGAGGCCTTTTTCTTGGCAGCATTCATTCTGGCTGGTGACAGGATTTAGCTGTTGGAAGGCAGGTAAGCTAAAAAAAAAAAGTCACAGCTTTGCAGTTTTATACCTCTGTAAACCAGTCAAATTGCCTTTTACATCCATCAGTGATTCCAACAGAATGACAGTGTAATTGTGGGATAGAGGGGATATATTTGTACATTGAAAATAACTGACAGAATATGTTACCCTAGAAACAAACAATGCTATAAGTAGGTCTGTTTCAAACAGGAGATGATGCAGCACAATCATTTACAGGAGGGACATCATACCAGAGAATGTCTCTCTTTCACTCTCTGTGTTTCTCTGCAAAGCAGTAGACCCTCCTCAATACAGCAAAGCAAACTGATACACGGGGTCGAGCGAGGGGAGATTGTCTGTTAATCAATCGTGGATGGCGTCTTCTTGGCGGGTGAAACAACTAAAATAGACCTGATGTATAAAATTCCCTCCAGGTTATGTTAAGATAACATGTTAACGAAAATGAGACGGACATGAGGTCACAGTGACCCTGACCTTTCACCTCTGACCATTAAAATCTTATGAGTTCATCAGTGAGTCCAAATGGAAATTTGTACCAAATTGGAAGGAGTTCCCTTAAGGCATTCCTTCGACATCACATTCACAAAAATGTGACAGGATTTATAGCCAGAGATGTGTTTTTAATTGACATAATGATGTCACAGTTCACCTTTGACCTTTTTGTTAAAAATGTCATCTCTTCATCATTTAATCCTATTAAACATTTGTGTGAAATTGTGTCATAATTAGCGTATGAGGCCTTGAATTAAGGCCAGAAACGTTTGCCTCAGCGCTGGTGACATATAAAAGTCAGGTCCTTCAGGATTTACAGGTAAATTACAGGGAAATAGGAGCTTGTTAAACTCGAATGTAAATGGCCAGTATCTGTAAATGAAGCTTCCCTGCACTGTATTGCATAACAGCATGTACTGCAAATGTACATGACCATTACCCATGTATGACAATGCATGATTGCACTCACCAGTTCCCGGCGCTGTAATTAAAGCTTTATGGCCATGATAGCTTCGACCCCTGCACAAGCCAAGAGGGCCGTCTCCACTTGACAGCTATAAATTTAGTGCAGAGTCAAAGGGGTCACTGTCAACAGTCTGCTTCTCATGGTTCTCATTATTTTCAATGCCAAGTCAGGGACAATGGACAGCCAGTCGAAGGTCAAATGTCTATAACCTTAATATTTATGCACAGCCTGGACATGGAGATTGGGCTCATCCTGCACGCGCCATGCTGCTTTATTATAGCAAGATGGAGGCGATTACCATTCAACTGCTGTTACAGAGAATGTTGCAGTTTAACACATCTGAGATAAGTGGGCCGTGTGTCATAAATATCCTCTCCCAGTTAGTTTATTATTAGAGACTAACGCATTGTTTTTCTCTATTGATAGGAAGAAATAATGACGCAGAAATTATATTAAACTTCAATACTTCATTCTAATTTTGGCCGTCCAAAAGTCTGGCTGGACCTGTCTCAGATAAAAGCTGTCAAAAGCAGGCCTTGCTTAGTGTTTCTTAAACATTTGTATCATAGCCAATATGTTTGTTTGATTCCTTCTCGCCTCTTTAAACATGTACAGAAGGGCTGTTTCCTCAGGTGACGTGACAGATGGAAATCGCTAATCACTGAGCTTTCATCTCTGAATCTCTTCTGCTGGGCTTCAAAAACCAACATAAGCTGCGCGCAAAAATCCTCACACGCAAATACCTTATGCTCGTACAGTGCTCTTAAATTTAAGAACTTTACTGCGTAATCAAAACGATTTAAATATCACAGCAAAAATTGGTAATGTTTCTGTTTCTGTCTGGTTTCACAAAGCTCAGGGACACTTCTCACAGCTTTTGAAGGGCAAGTCTGTCTCCATGTCCTGGTTTAAAAAGCAGAGCACTGAAGAACAAATAAACAAAGAAAGTATTCGCAGGGTTATTAGACCTTTTATGCCCCTGTGTGTAGCCAGGATCTGACAGGATCACATTGGCAGTGAGCAGTATTGATTGGCCAATTACCAGCATTGGCAGCACGGTGGCTCTGGAGTTACCATGGATACCTAATAGAGAGCAGATATTGGGTTTGGATCTAACAAACTAGCAAAGATGTTTTTTCAAAGAAAACCATAGGTTTTGTAGACTGATTGCTGGAGGCGTGTTCAAGGGTAGACAAGAAAAATGAGTCCAAGAGTTTTGGAACGAGCCCATGAACTATTTTACCAGAAAACCAAAATAAAAGACCACATGCGGCTCACTGTGAGGAGCCAGACATGTTTTTGGAGGAAGTTTGTTATTTATACTTCTCTGAAATGACTGATGGCTTAAAGCTGGGTCCTGTTTCAACATATTTTGGCATTGGAATGGAGGTTTTGAAACTGCAGACAGCCATGAGCTGGACTGTAATATCTGCAACGTCGCCTTTCAGCACAAATGCTCCTACTCTCACATATTGTAAGTGTCAACATTACAGAAAGGATCCCTAATGAGATAGATCTTTTTATTAAAGGGAAAAGACATCACTCTCTTCACAGCGACCAGACTCCATTGACAAGAACAGTCATTTTACTCTGCAGAACCAAGAAGTTGCTGGTCTACTGCTGCTTCAACTGTAGTTTTATTTTAACTTTGGTGCTTTAGAAGCCGAACTCTGCTGCAAAACAACATTATCCAAACAAACGTACTGGTCCAGGCAGTACAAGAACAACTCATTTTTTCAGTCTTTTGAAGGGGTTTTGTAAGAGAGCGATGTAGTTAACAGCAGTTTCTATCTATCAACAGGTAACAAAAGTGCATATTTCTGTGGTTTGTTTCCTTAATGTTGACTGACAGTTTTTAAAACAATCTGACCCTGTCACTGGAAAAAAACAAGCCCTTGAAATGTCACACCTACAAAGTCTGGTGCATGATAACACCACTTTACTTTTCTCTCTCTTTTCTTGGTGAACTTTCGCAAGCTCCTCCATCTGCCTTCTCAGCCTCATGCTGACAGGTGCTGATTAAATACAGACAATTAATGTAACACATAGACACGCACTGGTTACAAATAGATCTACATGCAGACAGATGCACTCTGATGAATGATCCCTCGCTGTGGAAAGACATGGAGCAATATGTAGGCTGGAAAGTGATTACCTGCACTTGGCCTCAAAATTTATTAGACCCATGTAAACGTCAGCATGACCCCTTTGAGTTGGCACAAACTGGGTTTAAATCAAATTTGGATGCCGAGTAAAACTGTGCCTAGAAATAAAATGACATCAGCGCAATCCCCTCGCTGTTCAACAAGCCTGCGGACAAGTCGAGACGTGTAAAAATACAGAATCTGTGTTGCCAGAGAAAACAAGAATTTCTAGAATTAGATTGAAGATTGGAGGTAAACTAATTATACTGGAGGCTAGCTGCTAATTTCTGGTCCGGAGCCACCTGACAGCAGTTAATCACTTCAGGAGCCGCCCATAATTGTCTGGCTAGAGTGATATACTTTCTCATATCCAATATTATTTGCCCTACTTCCACAGCTGTCAATTACAATTTGAAAGAAGCTTTCCTCCAAATTGTGCTCGGGTTTAGTCACTGAGTATCATCTGTCATCTGCCACACCTATTCAGATTCTCTTCTTCTCATTTATTACGTGAATGAAAAACCCATTTGGAATGAACTGAAACATTGGCATGGCTCAGTTGGTGCATTTAAAGGGTTTAAAATAGTCCTAATAGAAGTATTTTTCCTCTTCACACATAAAAACCCACACACAGAGGTATGCACTGCAAAAAGTGAAGACTTCAGAAAACATATTTCAAATTCAGGTCTCACAAGATATTTTTCGAAGTGTTTACGTTCTAGCATTTCACCTGCTTTATTTTCTGATTTTAAGCGTCTTATTTCTGTCATCTCTTCACATATTAAGAACAGACAGTTTTATTATCTACACACCACAGCACATCAATCATGTTTTCCTATACTTTTCATATCAGGGGAATTACTATGAGTCTTTTGAACTGTCTTGGGGATGAACTGAATGAACAGAGTTGTGACACATTTGTAAGTTTGACAGAGACAAGGGGCATAGAATTGTGTAGGGACACGTACCTACCAATATGTAGAAGTTACTGAATCCCTACCAATAATTTTGTCCGATAATTAATGTATGATATAGCCTACCTGTGTAGGACTCATGCGTATGAGAACTCCATCGCTCTGTGTATCACTGTAAAGAAGGACTCCAGTTTATAGTTCAGTTCATACACTTCACTAAACTGAAATTTATATAGTGGAACAACTTGTCTCATGCTCAAATGACCACTTTTTGCACCGTGTCCGCGCTGTCCATATGCATATGCTCTCTCTCTCCCTCCCTGGGCGAGTGCAGTTCTTTTAAATATTATAGAAATTAATATTTAATAATAACGTTGCTCAAATGTGTTAGGGTTACAGCGGGACAGTTGACAGGAAAACACCTCATCATTTAATAGTGTCATATCAAAAGTGACTACCTACCCCGAGACGAGTCACTTTTCAGTACCCGTCATAGACGGAACATATTTAGTGGATAAAAACAAAGATAAAACCTTTTTACTGCTACAAATACCAGTCACTGAGGTGTTGAAGCAGATACATAGTTCTGTCCATCACATTATAAGTCTTGCTAGGATTGATTTAATAATAATGAAAACATTTGAATAAATAAGTTGTCGTCTCCACCAGTGTTACAATGAAAACTACGCCCTTGGACAGAAATGTATTTGCCAGAGAAGATTTCTTTAGGAAAACCAATAACAGTTTGGTACAAGGTTAACTTGATAGGAATACTTACAATAGCATCAGATGCTAAATGTAAGCATATTTTCGTATATAATAATCTTTTTAATACCAAAGAAACTTAGTTTACCTCGTCCCTTCCAAAATGCAAATGTTACCTTAGTTAGTCTTTGTAATTTGTCTGCTCAGAACACGCTGGTATGGCTTGATAATTGACAAGTTGGGGCTGATTTATGCTTTTTCTCTGTGTAGAAACTTATTACAGGGTGATAACTCCTCAACACAGAGGACCCTATCATACACCCAGCGCAAAGCGCATAGCGCACAGCGCAAGTGTCATTGCTTTTTCAACCGCGCAGTCATCATTTTCATGCCCAGCCCAGAAAGCGACTGTGCCTTAGACCAACAAAAATCTGTGCATCGACATGTATCGTATGTGTGTGTTCTGCGTGTGCAGGGCCACAGTGGAAGGAAAGAAGTTAAATATTCCGGCCCAAGACTGGTTTATTTAAGTAGAATGACTGAAATCCGCTGTGTAAATAGCAACACGCCTGCCTGCGGGCACACTTTCTTAAAGGGAATGAGTACTGACACACTGATTGGTTTGATTCATGTTATACCAAAAACACGCCTGAATAACCCAGGGACTTAATCCAACCTCTTAGCGCCTTGCGCCCAAATTGTGTGCCATGTAGCTAGCAAAAGTGCGTCGGACACGCCCTAAATCACTTAGCGCCTTGCGCTTTAGACTGCTGTAAGTTTGCTTGACTTACCTTTACATTTAGAAAATATCTTTTTAAATCTTCTGCATTGGTATATGTGTGGGTTTTTCAGGCTTCTTATTTTTACTTGATATATAACATTTTTGGAAATGACATTTTCCTGTCCTGTTGGCAGATTTTGCTTATTTTAACTCCTATCCCCCCATTTTATCGCTTTTTACTTCATAGATTGATGGAGCCAACTTTTTGGGGTGTGCTGACCTTGTTTGGCTTCTTCTTTTCCTCTGCCAGGGTTTGGTCAGTGATCCCGACATGTGGATGATGATGTGGATTTTATATTAAGTTTGTACCTCTCTGCCCTCTTCACTTCACTGAGTTGAAGGTTCGCTTCCTGTGCTTGTGAGTTCACTGAGGCCACTTGGTGGGACTGTGATGTTACTACTATACTTCTATTTTCTCTTTCTGCTATTTTTAAGCCCCCCTCCATGTGTCTCTCAGATATTTCTTCCGGGCGAGGTCGTCAGTGACCTTCAGCCGGTTGTGAGGGAGCATCTGGTATCTTTTTTTTCATGCGTCTGGTTTTGAGGGAGTGAGGACTTTTTGTCACTAACCATCAGTATCAGAGAGAGGCTGCCGCTCGGGGGGGAAGTAGCCTGAAAGAACCTCCGAAAGCAGACGCTGGGAGTGTTTACAGGCTGTGTTTAAGAACCCTGCTGGGGAGGTGAAAAGGACAACCCAAGTAAAGTTACAAGACTTCAGAATCCAGGTGTTTCATTGCTGCCTGAAATAAGTGATTAAACTCTTCATTGTGTCTGTCAGGAGAGGAAGGATTCCCTCCTGAGTGACCTTAGACCACCACCACACGGAGCTGATTTTCTGCCAGTCCTGAGTAGAGTTGGGAAGTAACAAAGTACAAATTTTAACAAATATCTGTACTTTAAGTTCTTACATTTCCAAAATAGGTTCCTTACTTCAGCTTTAATCCTTTTGAGGAGAATTATCAGTTATTTTAATCTTAAATCATCCATGCTGCCTTCCCAACACAAAGACCGATTTTGATCTAAATGGATAAGACAATACGACAAGGAAGAGAGGACAGCTCTGTGTCTCTATCAGTGCATATTACACATGACAGGTGTAACATGAGGGAAACTACATAAAGAGAAAGATAAAACACAGAGGGGGAAACTCAACAGGGGAGAAGAGGCTTCTGGTGAATGTGATGTTTCAGGGAGAAACCACATGGATGAAAGTGACGCAAACATTTAGAGTAGCAAGACATTCCCCACCCAACAGCTTTACTCACTGGAGCAAAGTTAGTGTTAATTATTTTCAGTGTTTTATTTTATTCTTTTTGAAGTCGGATTGATTTAAGTTCAATAGTCCTCCAAATAGGGTGGAATGGTGGTGCAGTGGTTAGCGCTGTCACCTCACACTAGAAGGTTCCTAGTTCGAACCATGGTTTGGATGAAGTGAGCCTTTCTGTGTGGAGTTTGCATGTTCTCCCTGTGCACTCCGGTTCATTGGTGACTCTAAATTGTCCGTAGCGTGAAAGGTTGTCTCTCTGTGTGTCAGCCCTGTGATTGACTGGTGACGTGTCCAGGATGTACCCGGCCTCTCACCCAATGACAGCAAGGATAGGCTCCACCCTGACCCTGAAATGGATAAGTGGTTTAGATGATGGGTGGATGGAGTCCTCCAAATACGGCGTGAAGATCAGTCAGCTTTGCACAGAAATGGACGGTAGTCATTCTTTACTGTGAGTACATTTCAGAGCTTGAAAGTTGAATCAGTACTTCCACTTTTACAGATTTTTTTTTTTTACACATCTGTATCTGCACTTCTATGTGAGTGAAGAATGTGTGTACTTCTGTCAACTCTGGTCCTGAGTTGACAACATTTAAGAGCCAATGTGAGACCCTCAACAACCTGGAACTGAATCTATTGATTCTCATGGAGGTCATAAAATGTGAAAGCTTTCTTTCAAAGAAAATAAAATCTTTGTAAAGACAGAACACATTGCAGGAACCACCAAGCGGTGTGAGTCATTTCATTAAAAAGATCAGACTTTAAACTTGTCCCCTGGAATCCTCAGGAAGACGCTGATAAACTGGAAGGCACACACACACACACACACACACACACACACCAGAGAGGCGTTTGGCTTCCTGATTTCATGTTCAACAACATGCTTCTTATACTTGAGGGTATTTTACTGTAGCTGTATGCTCAGTGGCTTTTGTAAACATGGACCAGATGTGTGAAGGCAGAACTAATACAAGCCTGTACAAACTAAAGGTATATATCGAGAACATGAATGCTTTTCATCCTTCACTTTCTGTGTGGGAACACTGCTCAAAAAACACAACTCTTGCCAAGTGTATTTTATGGTCTATTTTATTTATAAGCTACATAAATCAGTAAGAGCCATATGCTGTTCTTGAGCTGAAAAGGCATGAAAGCTAAAATAACATGCGACTATAATCTTCTAATAGGCTTATCAATGTTTCAGATGTGTATAAAACCTTTCAGTCCTCACATTTCTTTTACATTTTATTCTTTTCAAGGTTCTAGACATTAAATAGCTTCTTAATGAAACCCTTTATCAATGTAACCTTTCTGCTTTTTATCACATCAGTGTGAGTGGTGTGCTTTTTATAGCTCTAACTTCATACTTTCCAATACTTTTTAGTGAGGGATCATTACGGTCTATACCTTCCTCACGGCTCACTGCACCTCAAGCTAACCATTAGGCTTTGGTCTGACTGCAGAGACCGTGAGAGTGTGAGGTTATAAAGTAACCTACAGTGAGAAATTAATTAGATCCTGTCAGGATTATGGGCTTATTATTTAGACCAGGTCCTCCTCGCACACGCTGGAAACCTACAAAAGGTGAATCACATTGAGATGAATCAGGACGTGTTGGTAGCAACCAGAGGAATCAGCAAACAGCAGGGAAAGTTGCTGAATTTAAAGTCTGTCACTGTCACACTGACAGATAACATTGCTAACATTTGTAGTTAGGATATAATATCCAGGGCTGTATCAGTGCTCGTGAAATCAGACATGGCTGTCCTATACATATTCGTTCTTCTGTTTCCAGTTGAGCCTAACACCGAACTCTTAAATCAGCGTGTGTTTCATGTTTCACCTGCATGCACATCTTTCTACTACTACTTTCTCAGTGTTTCAAGAAACATTGCCGCAATTTTTTACTTATCATTTAGCCGGATGACGGATTTTATTCAACAAGATCTCAGCGTCATTCTTTTTGCCGGCACCTGTGGTGATAAACAGTAATGACTGGAGCACACTTCCCAGATATCCAGACAGTGTTGCATGTGTGACGGTTGGCTCCGGTTCTCTTGATTTTCCTCGCTGACGGTCGCTTTACTGTTTACTCGCAGAGACCAGAAAAGCAGCCGCCTCCTACATTCTCTGGCAGACCAGCCTCTGCTGGCTGATCTAAAACGCGTCACTAACTGGGCGCCGCTTGTGATTTTTTCCGCCAAAGTCGCCACAGACACCCAGTCTGTAATACTGCAAATGCAAAGGCTTTCATCAGTGGGCCATAGACTCAATCACCATTGTGTTACCTCATTCGGCGATAGATAGAGACTGAACAGACATTTATTTACATCTTAGAGATTATTTAAATTTTTGATTTCAACCTTTTTTTTGTCAGTGTTTTTAACAGTTTCATTTCCTCGTCTGTTTGATTTGGAGAGGAGATCTGCTGCCATTATAATATCCCTTATCATTTAATTTAATTTAATTTAATCATCTATATGTTAAACACAGTTCAAATGCTGTCAAACATATGATTTCTAAAAGCCTCAAACTTTCATCTCACTTTACAGAAACTGCTTTAGTATTTGGTATGACAACAACGAGTGACAAGACTGAAAGTAAAACAAGCCTTACAAACACAACAGAGGTATCTTCATCCTTAAAAATGTGTTTCATGGTAATAGCTCCACCAGCCCATCCATCCTGCTTCTTATGAATAAAAAGTTATAATAATATCAGATATATTCATGTAAATGAATCATGTAACTTTTTATGGCAGGTGATGAAACAGCTTATTACCAACCCGTGCTGTTGTAGTGGATCACTTAGCTCCATTAAATGTATTCAGTGAAGTCAAGTTCTCCGTGATTTGCCCTCTACAAAGGAATCCAAAGACAGGAGTCAAAATATGTGGGTCAAACTGAGCGCTGACCTCCTCAATTATACACGATCTCGTCTCCTCAGTACTGTGGAGCTGGTACTTCAGTTTCCCTCTCACTGAATAAAGTGAATATGTAGGAGTGCTGTTAAGTGTAATGGAAGCTCACTGTAGTTTGACACATCGGTTTGTAACTGCCCTGCAGGCAATGTAAGAACTTCTGTCCTGCTCTTATGAATAATGTAGTACTCAGTGCAGTTCTGCATGATAACTGGTGGTCACTTATTTAAGAGCGATTTAGGCTGTTAACACATTTAAACACATTAGAATACACTGTCCGGAGAGATGAAGGTGAAAAAAATCTATTAAATATATGCTGGGGCATTGTTTGTTCATTCATGATATTTGCATCGTTGTCAGAGAATATGTGAGACGATAAATGACAAGAAACTGATGCACAGAGACCAAAATCTTTGGAATGTTGCAACACTATGTTGACTTTTTTTTGTAATCCTCCTAGAGTAATGGAAAAGGTGTGAACCTCCTAGGCAAACATGGTAGGTTATAACCTAGCATGTGCAAACTGGCAAATGTTATTTGCTGCTACATATAAAGCAAATGAGGTAACTCCTTATACTACACACATAGCTACTTAGATTTTCCAAGAAAGATCCCAGCATCAAAATTTGTTAGGGACTGGGAAAAAAAAGGCTCCCTCAAGTCAGAAAAGCAACCAGAAAAGTCGGAGAAAATTTTGGTAGCCGACTTGCTTTTGATCACATAATTAAGCTCATATTCTGCAGAAACATGTCTGACCAAAGTAACAGTTGGTTGATATTTCACACATTACAAATGACCTTTTTGGCTCATTGGTCTACTCTAATATTGTCTATGGTTGTATTTGCTATCCATGTAGAGCTTCCAAGTTTTGTTCTGACAAGTAAACATGCATCTTCTGTTTATTGCCACCATGTGTTTTCCATGTTATGACTTCTAGCTTGTGAACACACTGAAGTAGAAAACGACTTCCCACCTCGGTAGCAGGGACCATCGAGAAGCGCTTGACTGCAGGATACGACTTTGTGTCGGTCTCTCATGACATCTATTATTCTAATCAAGACTGCTTAATGAAGAGGAGTTATTGTATGAGGATCAATCAGTAATCAGAAGATAATTGTAATGTCAACTTGTCGCTGCATAACTTGGATGTTAAATTGGGGACACAAAAGATATAACAATCATGGAAGAATTACTACACACATATAATGCTAACATGAGACTGAACAAGAGCTGTTACTGTACAGCACAAATTCACCCTACAGCAAGCCCTGTCCCAACATTTAGCCCGCTAGCTGGGCTGCCTGCCAGTATAAAAATAATTAGCCTAAAATGTGTAAAAATGTGACAGTGCAAACCTGACATTACAATTCCTATGTAGTAAGTTAAAAAGCCAAGGAATGTGTCAATATATCAGTTATGCAGTCAATATGTTAAATATGATACTGGTAACATATTGTTAACACAGACCGTCTAAAAAGACGGACGACATGACAGCTCCCTAAAAGTGAAGCCAAACCCTCTCTATCGTCCCCTGTTTACTGGCAGCAGTATAAGCTCATAAAGCCCGCCTCCTCCATGTTAACAGATGGGACATGAGTCAAACTATAAAATAAAAAATACACGTCAAATATATTTTTGTCCAACATGGTTTCTGTCATTATAGGTAGTTCTTAACATGCTGATTTTTGTCCAAGTGTTCATTTTTCTTACTTTTAATTAGTTATTTGATGCTGTAAAAAGGGGGTGTGACCTCATGATTGACAGCTCTGTTGACAAATCGGGCTCCTGCAGCGTTCTTTTCCCGAGTAGAAGAGTAAAGGAGGAACGGCGAGAGGAGACGTAACTAACACTGGACGTTTGCATAACCGTGAATCTTTTCTTCAGACCCACACAGAAGCTGCTCTGCTGTGAATACGCCGAGGGATCTTTACAGTTTTTTTTGGTAAGTTAATGTATGTGTTGGGTATAGCAGAAGGGCCGGGATGTCAATACTGCGGCTCCACCAGCTGATCTCTACTGCACAGACTCCAAATGGGCAAGATGGCGGGGGTATTTTGACTTCACTTTTGTACAATGGGAAGAGATATATAGAGGGGGTCTATATAAACAGTCATTGATTGTTACGATCACAGAAGGCAAAGCACTTGCAACATGACCGCCTGGATTGTGTATCACTCTGGCAATGACAGCTTTTCTCTCACTGAACGAATTGGGCTGTTGCTGATTCATCGAAAATGGTGTCCAGGGATCACACCACTCAGATCAGTGTGAGCATAAAGGACTAAACCCTACAGCTGATTGAAATTAAATTGGATTTGAATGCACATTCAATATATCAAATTAGTAGAGGGGAAATTTTCAGGTAATAGGGAAAGTAGTCCCTACAGTAATAATGCCCATGTACTGGTAAATAGTCTGGTCTTGGGTATCTCAATAGTTAGTCCGAAAGTGTGATTGGTAGTATTGCATTAAATTGTAATATATCGCAGAATAACACAGCTTTAGTTATTACATCAATAACAATATTATATTATCAGTCAAAATGTTTCACAACTAACTGCCTGTTTTGTAGCGTACCACTTCTTTTGACTCTCTACAGCATTACACCAACAATTACATAGTGAACCCGTTGAAAAGACATTTCATTAGAGTCATTGCACTATACAGCAGTTATAAATTATATTAGCTGCTTCATGGTTTATGGTGCCTCTGACAAAACAGCCGGAGCTGTTGATGGTTGTGCAGTATGAACAGTTAGAGTTGTGTTCAACTGAGACAACTTCCCAGAGTGCCAATAAAAGGAAGTTGTTTATTTGGACACAGATGATAGCGAGTACTCAGGAGAAAGGTCATAGCTTTTACTATTATGGGAAAACATTGTTCCAAAGAGAGATACAGAGAGAGAGAGAGAGCGAAAGGCTGTGCTAAGCTGGAGCATCTCTGATAAGCAAGAGGAGCATTCTGTTAAATTGGCTTTATTGATTTTCCAAAGTTAAATTGTGTATGTCAGAAATGTTTTACAATAGTTTCTTGTTTTTTTTTCTCCTGTCCAACCTGCATGTTTTGTCTAAGCCATACCTCCACAGATATCTCTGAGTGACAGGGTTTTACAGGGAATTACACGGGTTAGCAAAGTGGCTTCACGACGAGACAGTCACACAGCGAGTTGAATAACAGTCGGGCAGTGTTTACATGGATCATTCAGCAGCTGTCGCTTTAACAGACAGTTTACTTTGAATGGCTGTAGACGTGTCTCTCTTTTGTAGCCGTCTGCACAACTTTAACAGGCTGATTTAGTCTGAGGCCTGTCAACAACAACTTGCACGCTGCCAGAAAAGTAACTAGTTGAAACTTTTCTGAGGGTCTGCTTTGTGGTGTTTTCTTTGCCCTGCATTCCTTCACTTCATGCATCGTTTCTTAAAGGACTGGTTATAGGTCTCCATAGGTTAAATACATGAATTGATGCATCACAAAAGCACATCCAGCACTTCTCTCCCCCAACAATACCTGTCAATATGCCCTTGACCGGAGAATTGAACTCCCGACTGCTCCACCGCGGCTGCTCAGCAGCAGACAGTAGGAGATCTTGGCTTCACAGGGCAGAGTGAGTGTGTGTCTGTGTGAATGTGAAACAGGGTGTTAAAGAATGTTGTTCTGCAGGAAAGTGAAAATATTCCCAGATTCGAAAAAGATAAAAACACATCAGAGCAAAATCCTGCTCCTTTTGTATCTAACTTTTTAAAACTCATCATATCATAAGGATAGATTCAACTGCCCAGGAATCACCATAAATACTGTCACTGCATCAAAACGTTAATCAGCGCACTCCGTGCTGTAAATACTGTCAACCTATCTACCTCATGTACATGAAACAACCATTAGCATCGTTTGCACTCCTAATCATTGCACTGTTGTCTCACTGTCGGAAAATGTTCGTGTTGTTTTCATCGTAGTAATCATGAGGTGAAGCCATTAGTCGACTAGCTGTCGGGCCTTTATGATATGATACATCCTGTGTTAACTGGGACATCAGAATGTGAACAAGTAGTAGCGCTGTAACACTATAAGTAACATTAACATTACAGAGACGTATAAATAGTTAATAATGAGCTTCTAAAGTATACATTAGGTGTGCACAAAGAGAGCCATCTGTTAATGACAATGCTAAAGGCATATAACAATATTGAAGGAGAACATTTTGGTAATTTTTTTTTTAACACAGTACAATATTGTCCCTGCTTTCACCTCCTCAGCTTCACACCTTGAATCTGTGGTTGTGAGGCATCTGGTCAGTTAGCTTTGGCCTGGCTAGTAGCTAACTAACTAAATACTGAAGAATGGTGGTGACTTTTGGTATTGCTGCATAAAACAGGTGCTTTAATAATTCGAACCCTCAGCAGACGGCCCATATTTACAAACGCTCTACTTGAACCTGAGCTTACTACACTTTCTCACAGTATCCAAAGTACCACAAAATCCGAAATATAAATCGCACCGGAATATGAGATGCAGTCTGTTTTTGGGGTAATCCCAGGGTAAAAAAGGTTTCTATTGCTATCTATGCATAACGTGTGTTAAAAGTTATTTCAACACAATTGCAATTTATTTTTATTTAAAACACACAAATTACATTTGACCATATGTTTTACCATGTCCAGTTTTCAATCCTGCTAGCTACCGGTGCATTAGTTGAGCTCAGCCTACGGTTACGTTGATTGTTGTGAGGGTGGCGGCTGCACTTGTGATCATGACGGTGCACATCCGTGACGAAGCTTTAGCTAGATTATAGCACCGTCATCTGGGTAAAATACCACAACACAATAACTCTCCCTCTCTCTACATTTTATGCTGGTATAATGGTCGCAGCCCACTTCCACACATGGTGTATTCACACATGGAAAACATGCGCTTTAATGTGGCTGTTGTACATCTATGTACTATTCTTTACACACACAGCGCAGCACAGACACACATCATGTACATTTGTTTCCTAAAATGCCACCTTCCTTATTGGGAAAGGCCTTGGCCCGTAACACTACAAATGGTTCTAACAGACGCACAAACAACAGGCAAGCAGCAACCTGGATGGTTGCAGAACCTTTTTTAAAGTCTTCTTCCATAATAAGACTCAAAGAGATACATTTGGTCTACAGTTGGTAGCCATAGAGATACATTGTAATTTACATTAAGCAAACTAATAAATATTATTTGTGGCCTAAATTAAACATCAAACAAAGAGTTTGAATGATGCAATTTAAACATGGAATTGAGCCTCATTCACTTAGAATATTTTGTATCGTATAATTGCACAAATTCAGAACATGAACGTGATTCCCAAATGTGATTAACAGTGGAGAAAGGGGGGGATCAATGTGAAGCAAATCAATTCATTACAGCCAGTGGTTTCAGCCACTTATTTGTCTAATGTGGTATGACATTCCTCCCAGATGACTCCTAGTCAGTTTTATTCATATTAATGAGCACCATCAGCTGGCAGACTGAGACAAATTCTCCCCTCTCCTCCTCGTCCTCACATGCTGAAGCCTGGTTTGTAATAATAAATCAAGGTCACTTATTGATGCCTAAACCAGCCGCACCGAACCTGTGCATTAAAATGTGACATGAGTCAGAGAGACGGGGAGTGTGGGGCAATGATACAGCAGGATCATGCATTTCCCAAGATGCCTTTCATTTTAAAATGTCATGTATTTATTTTAAATGATTTTTCTGGGCTTAAACACATGAAAGACATCTGACTGACAGTTTCCTGACAGTGTTTAATCCCCTAGACCCCAAAGCGCCCTGGAAAGCCCATTCTATGTTTCGATAAAACGCCTGGGAGCGCCGTCCTTTCTAATAACTTCCCAGTGTATTAAAACAAAGATAAAACAGTCAAAGCTTTATCATTTAGATACTCTAAATTGTTCTTAATATCTGAAGTGTAAAAATACATTGAAAGTTTCTCTGGTTTCCATTGTAAATCAGCTTGGCTCGCTGGCTGAGCGTCCCTTCCTTTATTCATGTAATGATGACAATGGTTGTAATGAGGGCTGTCAATCGATTAAAATATTTAATCGCGATTTATCACGTGGTTGTCTATAGTTAACTTGTGATTAATCCCAAATTAATCAAGCATTTTTTACCTGTTGTAAATTAAAGAGGTATTTTTCAAAGTTTTTAAGCCTCTTATCAACATGGGAATGGACAAATATGCTTTCTTTATGCAAATGTATGTTTATTATTACTGCAACATTCCAAAACAATGACAAATACACAGCATAGTCGTTTAATTACACAGAAATTTGAAGCAGCAGCAGCGGCGCAGCAAAATGTATGTAGCGGAAACACTGCCGGTGGTAACTCCGTTCACATCAACAGTAAATACAAAGAACTTTTGTCTTGTCCAGAGAACCATCTAGCAGGGCTTTGAGGCTGAATTTGCCATTTAAAAGTTTGTTTCTGCATGCTATCCACAACATTGCGGCTGCATCGCTTCCTTATTTCTCAAACTACGGGGCGGGCAGAGGGTCATAATAATAGAACGTGCGTGCGTTAATCGCGTGCTAAGATAATTAGTGGCGTTAAAGGGAATGTGCGTTAATGTGTTATTAACACGTTTACTTTGACAGCCCTAGTTGTAATGCTATTTGATTTATATACTAAAGACTAAAACTTTGTGGATAAAGCTCCAAGTGCCACATATTTAGAATCAAATTTAAGATTAAGTTGCGCTTTTTAAAATGAAGACAACTTGTTACAGACTTTTTCTTCCTGTTTGTGAGATCGAGCTTTGTTTGAATTATGAATTTAAGAATTCTGCTGGGGTCTGGTGGGTTAACCAGTGGTGTAGTCTACATGATACGCAGGTATACATCGTATACCCACTAGGAAAGCTCCCAGAGGTCTGTATAACCACTTAAAAATGTGCAAGTACGTAACAACATGCTTTCATTCATAAAATTCACTGTGCGCTCTGTCTGTGTTACGAAGCGCAGACTCTTGGACATGATGTCACCTTACGTTACCAAGGAAACAACACAGTTGCTTGGTGGTAATTTCTCTGGCTCGTCAGTAGCTATGTAGCGTTTCATGTTTCAAATGAGCTGACCTTAATGTGTAGAAGAACCACAAGGATGGGAAACGAAAGCAAACTCGCCAAAACTGGCTAAATTTAGTATGTAGTATGCAAACAAAAGCAAAGTGTGCAGTATGCCAAAAATACCCCGATGTCGTTCTGATTTGGAGAAAATTTCAATGTATACATCGGAGCAGTCAACCTCACCTACTATATCCCACATCAGTGTTGCCAGATCAGACTGACAGCTTCCAGCCCATTTTTTAGGCATTGATTCATCGATAAAATGGGACTTAAATTATATTTCTTCTTATATTTATATTTCTGATTTCAGAAACGTAAAAAGAAAATTTATGTCACATTGTCAATGATAATGATGTCAAAGTAAATAGGTCCTCCCCTTATTCCTAGGATTGAATACAACTCATGTCAATCATATGGGTAAACAATGAGTGAGTGGAAACAACAAAATATTTGTTTTTGACCACAAAATGACAGCTTGTTTAGTGTTCAAAAACCCACCAAACGTTGACAGAAGCAGACCAACGCTATTTTCCCCAGCCCAAGGTAATCAAGGAAGCCCCATTGGGCAGAAACCAGCCCGATCTGGCAACACTGCCCTCAATGCAAAGTGCTGGAATGTCACAGCGGCAGTTGAAATGACGGACAGCAACAGCACTCCAGCCGAAGGGGGCGCTATAGCTAAAGAAGTGGCGGTTATTGTTTACTTCCGCCTGGCGTAGCATACTGCAAAATGAATTTGAAAAGCTCCTCCATGCTGCATACTACTGCTGAATGCAATATGCAGTATGTAGTATATAGTGTATAGTATGTATTATGTAGCATATAGTACATAGTATATAGTGCATAGTATATAGTATGTAGTATATAGTACGTATATAGTATAAGGTATGTAGTATATAGTACGTAGTATATAGTATGTAGTGTATTGTATGTCGTATATAGTATGTAGTATAGAGTACGTAGTATATAGTATGTAGTATATAGTACGTATATAGTATGTAGTGTAGAGTACGTAGTATATAGTATGTATATGTAGTATATAGTATGGCAATTCGAACACAGCGTCAGTGTTTTCGTAAGCCTGCTGGCCCTGAAGTTACTGTCGCTTTGGGTGAACCTAATGTTATGGAAAGTACAGAAAGGGAGCCTGATACCTGTTGTGTGGCAGATGCTACTGCAACATTATGTGACAGTGATGCTATCGTCGCACCTGGTGAGTGGCGGTCGCATACAAGTTATATTACCGTTACTGTTACAGGAGGGGATTGTTTGATATATTGAGTTGCACCAGGCTGTGTACGAGGCTGGGCAGGGGAAAATCAGAGTTTACCCACTACAATAAACTAGATTACACCTCTGGGGGTAACATATGAGTGACATCTGACTTACAGTCTCCTGTCAGTATTTGAAGGCTCATCAAAATGTATGATACAAGTTGCATAGCAATTAGGGGGACTCATCCTGTCCACTTTCCAGTATGCCTGTCAATAAGTCTTCAGAAGTCAGTTCCATCCAGTTTGCATGGGTCTCTGATTAATCATAGAGGCGGATGGGGATAACACAAATGGTCTCATTAGATCCATAAACAAGTTGCTAATCTTAAAATAATGACTGTAATGCACTGTTCGGTACATGATAGACATGTTCAGAGGAGGGTTTTCACATTGTGATCAGCACTGAGCTTAGGCTGGCAGCCAAGTCCCATTTAACAGCCATATTTACTGCATTCTGCTACCAACAGACGACTGTAGCTGCTTGCTTTATGTTGAAATTGCCCCATCAGGATTAGTTAATCACTGTGCTGCCCATACAGAGCATTCTGAACACAATAAAAGAGCAGAAATATCACGAAAACCCCATCCTTAATTCGGAGTATGGCTCAGCTGTGCTATCCTTGAGGCAGCATTAGCCAGGGAACAGAATCAATGAGAGGCACTTTTCTCTGCCATATTCCTTCATTAGGGGGATCTGTTTCGTTAGAGGACCGACGGCTGGGATCCAGGACCCAAAGGAGAGGCAGGGGAATTAGGAATGATTTGTCTGGTCATGGGAGGCCGGTGCTTTGCGCTGACAGATGGTCGGAGACGTCTCATTTCTGAAATGAGGGAGATTTCGAGTGCAACGGACGAAGAGCGCAGCACACGAGATCTCAAGAGCTGCTTCAATGCCCACCAACAGTGCATCAACTCATATGGAAGTACTTAAATGTGAAAGCCTTGGCAGTGATAAAAGTGTAATACGCCTCACTGCCAAAGCTCCGCAACACATAGTAAAATGAAAGAAAAACAGCAATACTCTAGTGGCTCCAGTAAATTGTTTTTTTTTCTCAGTATTTTGGATCAGTCGCCACTCTGATGTGCCCCTGATTCAGGTTTCTAGCCGTGCCTGATTGTTGAAACGTAAAGCTGATGCCCCATCATGGCAGCCAGCAAAGAGAGCGTACAACCTTTCCGGGAGACTTATTGACCTGTGGAGAGCATAACCTACTTTTCAGCTTCTGATTCTTGAGACAGAAACAATCTTGTCAGTAGTGGTCAAAATACCAGCCATTACAACAACAAACAAGCTTTCATGAGTTCCCTATAATTACCATGATATATTTAATAAAACCATTTATGCTTGGGAGGTCAGTAATACATCTAAGTTAGTCATTAATTAACAGATCTAAATCATATTTATCTTCACAGAACACATGGGAAATATGAGAATTAACTTCCAGTCTCATCGCCTGAAGGCAGTGAAAACAAATATAGCAAATCATTCTTGCACTCATTATTTAACAGTGCTACATCTGACCAAATCTTCTATTGTTTTCCTGGATTCAGGATTGGAAGGATCTAATTCATCATGGCGCTTATGCTAGTATTTGTAAAATTGATTTAATCTCTACAATGTGTCAAAAGGCCAGGCTGGATGAGGGTTATGGGATAAATGGATGTCTGTGATATGACTGACGTGCGTTGGAAACTACAGTAAAAAACCCTGAGTGAGATACATATTCTGAATATACGTGTTCAAATAATTCTTCTATAACCTGAATAATATCTGCTTATCATGTATAAATTAAAAAATAGGACCTAATTTCAGTCTATCTACAAATGCTATGCTTTATTGCTGCTCATATCATGTTGTGCTTCCTGTAACTGACATGCTTTGTCATGGTAATTGGATTAAAGGGTGGTTATTATGCTAATTCTAGCTTCATATTTCACTCTGTGATACCTGTGCAGTAGCTTAGCATAATTTACAGTTTGTAAGTGGCCACCAGAGCCGGTTAATTTGTTATGTGTCATTCGTTTCAAGGTTTAAAGCTGTGTGCCCCGGAACATGTATAAATTCAACAGCCCGGCTACACGCCAGGGCTTCACTCGCCTAGCAGGTATCGCCATTAGCACGGTACGTTTCATTGTTTAACTGTTTCTCATACTAATTAAATTGTTTATTAATGACGTCGTTTATACGGACTGCTTGTGAACATGTTGTTTAGGTGTAACGTGAAGCAAGCAGTTTGATTCAGCTTAAGATTCAGCATACCGCAGTTAACGATACACATTCTAAATGTTTGCACCTGTGGTCAGCGGAGCAAGGTACGTGACTCTCGTTTTTTCTTCCATACTTTAATACAGTGAGTTTGTTTTAAAGTAACAGTGAATGCAATATGTATGTATTTTTGAGTGTTAATGTTGAACTGTAAAGCTTATTGTAGCTTTGTTTATGTTTATCTTTATAGCTTCATGGTGCTGGAGAAACAGAGAAATAAATTATACGGACCCGTCAGAAGTCATGTTTTTATTGATGCAAAAAACTCTCATCTCTCAATTTTTCTCACCCTGGTGCTCTGTGCAGGCCCTCATACAGCCTCTGCCTGAAACAACTCAGTCAGCTCTGTCCCTTCAAGAAACCCCGCCCCTACTAGTCTGCTTTCTTCTGACTGGCCAGCTCTCCAAGTGCAGCGTGTAGAAAAAACTGTGTGAAACCTGGCGTTCACAGCAGCCTGCAGACTGAGCTGAGAAGCCTGGGGATTACGCCAACATACTTTTACCTACAGATCTGAAACGTTTAGTCTGGACATCCAACATTGTAACATTATATATTTGTGTGTTAAAATGTGAAACAGCATAATACCTCCTCTTTAAAGTCTTTTTTTTAACCCCTGTAAACTAGCCTTCTGGGTAATTTTGGCTTTTTTTTTTACAGTAATTTATATCATATGCACTGCAATAGCCTAAATACTTAATTATGTCATCAGCTCAACAATATAAATTTGTTGTCTGTACTTCTAACTTTAGGACTCCTTTTTGTTCATTAGAGGGCTTAAAGTTTAGACATAGATGAATAAGGAGAATAAAGTGCACTATACAGAGTCAGGAGAAAAGTAGGAGAGTGAAAGTAGTAGAGCGTAAATTGCCTGGCAGAATTTGGTATGACTGTAAGAAGTTCCTGATGAGTATAAATGATATCAGAAAAAGTGCAACTAAACATGCACACAGAGAGGGGACAGCAGAGACGGGCTGTAATGGATGTGGCTGGCTCTCTGGAGTGCAGGATCTGGTTGGACTGCAGCACAGCGCATAGGTTCCTGGATATTAAAAATTAATGACTATCTCAGTGATTTACGACAACACAAAGATGCTGAAACCAAACCTGTGTAAGATGGATTTCTTGGGAACACTAAAAAAAAAGACTGATGCAACCCTGGTGGACTACTGAAGAGGGGACACGGGAACCCGACCCCTATCCTTCAGCTTAATATGGCGGCTCTATACCTGATGGAGAGAGCTACATTACTGCTGCAGTGACACTGAGATTCACAAGTGATTTGAATATATTTTGATTGTAACACTGAAGGACTCTTCACAAACATTACATTCCCCTCATTTCAGTCCAATATCACATTCAAGCACGGCTCTGGTGGTAAAAGGGGATAGAAAGAGGCCTTCCACTTGCACTCCACTTTGCTGAACACACGGGTGAGTTATAATTCTGTGCACAGTCTGAATCTTATAAAGCCTAGAAAGTGGTGGCAACGACACGGTTGTTTTTTCAATTACAATCTAGGTTATAAAAAAGAAAATGTGTTTGTTGTCCTGAGAAGTAAACATTTTCAGTGATGAGGCAGAGGACAAGATTTTCAGTGCAACTAGTTCTCAGAACAAACAGATCAAACCCAATAAACAGTCTTTGCACTGGATGAAAAAAATAAAGAGTTGAGGCAACAATAAATTGATAATAGAAATTATTCTGAGCAAGGTTTTTATGTGGTGTGTTTACTTTCAAGAAAACTTTCAAGGTTCTTTCATTTAGAGCCTGACTGATATATTGGTAGGCCGATATTATCTGCTGATATGGGCCTATTACATTTATATCTGTATCAGTGTCTATTTGATATTGGTAAACATCTTTTTAAAGAGCATATAAACAGAAAACAATGTTCCGGGTGTTTTAGAAATCTGTCATCACAGTTTGCATAGCTAGTTAGCATAGTTAGCATACTCTCTGACAACAATATTACAAAACTCCTAATTTAGACAATGTCAATTATCTTAAAGTTGTAATCTTGAAGATCTCGAACTTCCTGATTTGTGATCTGATTAGTTAATTGATTCTTAAAGTTATAATCTTGAAGATCTCAGTTTTGTTCTCTGGTGATAAACGGTAATTGCGGGAGCACACTTCCCAGGTATCCAGACAGTGCTGCATGTGTGACGTCCACGGTTGGCTCCGGTTGTAACTCTTGATTTTCCTGGCTGACGGTCGCTTTCCTTTTTAGACTGTTTGCTTCATCTGAGCGTCGAGTTTGTTTCTTTTTCTTTGGATTTACACTTATTGTTGAAGTTGTATCTGTAGTCATCAATCTTTTCTTTGTTTGTTCAGCCATAGTAGATTATTGTTTACTCGCAACACTTGCAGAGACCGGAAAAGCAGCCGCTTAGCTCCGCCTACCCTCTCTGGCAGACCAACCACTGCTGGCTGATGGAAAATGCGTCACTAACTGGGCACCGTGCTCGTGATTTTTCCCGCAAATGTCACCACAGACACCCAGTCTGTAATACTGCAAAAGCAAAGGCTTTCATCAGTGGGCCATAGGCTCAATCACCATTGTGTTACCTCATTCAGCGATAGATAGAGACTTAACAGACATTTATTTACATGAAAATCTTCAAGATTATCACTTTAAGTAAGTTATCTGTTTAAGACAGCAGCCTTCAGGGTAACATTATGGTTAATCAGTCCACACAGAAAAAGTCTATTTTCATTTCACCTTAAAATGTCATTAAATCTGCCACAATATCAGTTTCCCAATAAAATCTCTATTGGTATCAGTATCAAAAGACCGATATCTGCCTTGCTCTACTTTCACCTTTCATTAGAAATGTTCAAAGCCAACCATAGGATCAATATTTGTGCTGATCCAGGCTTATCTGATATGGATGACTTTCAGCTCAAATAAACCTCGTAAATTATGTTCGTCTTTTCTCAGCCTAAGCCTGTTGAGCCGTCAAGCGCTAAAGTGCAGCATTTCAGTGCTAAAGAGCAGGACACAGGGTTAAAAACCTTGATTGGGAAAAATACGCTGTTCATTTTAAGTAAATTATTTCATGAGAACTCAGAAGAACGAAGATTTTAGAGAAATATTAGATTGAAATAGAAGTGGTAATGTGTGGGTGTAAACTGTTTTAGACATGCATCTAATAAAATGAGTCCCATGAAGAGAGAAGTTTATTTTTGTCATTCCCTGAGTTCACTTCCTTCATTATTTATAATGAGTGTTTGGAAAAACATAACGATGGATTTTCAAAGATTCAAACGATGTTTTTTTAGTTTATTATGCTTAAAAACTGCCTTAGGCTAAGAGGGCTTGTTTTGTCATTACTTGATGGATTTCTGAAAAGCATTGTTTTAAATTATCCATTTAAATTATGAAGAAACTTTGCTCACTCCATCCATTCCCATTATTCTCTCTTTGGGCTTCTTTTTGCACCATGCCCTCGTTTGCCTACGATCCTGATATACTTTTAAAGTTATAACTAACTGCCTGTTATTGTAGTCGGGGTGCATTGAAGTGTTTCAGGTCAATGTCTGAAATGGAGCTAATTAGCGGCACAAAAGGAAACATATGCAAAAGAAATGCAGAATACCGTTGAATCCTTTACATAATGACTGCAGAGAAAAGAGATTGACCCAATTCTGCACAATTTAGCTGAAGTTTTAGAGTATCTATTCACTGATGTAGAGAAGTCCTTCCTGTTTGAAGCATACCACTCCAAACTCTGAAATTCTCCCGTGTCAATACACCGACCTGTGGAAGCCTCCTTCAGTAGCTTCCTTTGTCACTGAATTATTTAATGCGACTCATATGCTCTACAACCTTCATGTTTTCAACTAAAAGACCCTGGTGTACTGTGGGAGTGCTGATCAGAGAGAACGAGGAGGCATGAGGGAAAGAACATGTATGTATCTTATGTGCACATATTTCTTGCCTCAGACGGACAGTTTGTGTGTTAAAGGCAAAAAAACATATCCTGGTTTGTTATTGGCATCAGTGAGAGCCTCACAGATTCACATTCTCTACTTAATTTTTGGTTCGACACAGCTTTCTGAAAGGCTACATTAATGGTGGGCCGTGGTTTCATTTATTAGCATTTGAAACCAGACATTAAACAATCCGCACATCCTGCACACGCACACTTGTGTGGGAAAATGAGTGTGAAGCCAAATTCAGATCAGATTAATTCTTAACTGTCATCTATTAGGCCATGTGTCCACAAAGCACCTTTCTCTGGCCGAAAAGTGCTGGCAGGGCGCTGGGATGAAGCGCTTGTGCAGTAAAAGTTTAACTTACTAGACAGCTAACAACAAGCTTAAAACACGTATAAAAGCTGATTCTTCATAAGCAGTTATTTAACATGTTTATACCAATGACTGTATATATAGATGGATGACGCGTCTCCATCTGCTTTCATTTCACAGAATTGATGGCAAAATAGCCCCACTGATAGGTGCTGCCATCTTGCAATGCTGACGTCATTTGGAGCCAGTCTAAGCAGTAGAGATCAGCGGGTGGAGTGTCCACAGCCACTTCGGCTAACCAAAAAGCAAACTTAAATTACAGAAAAAACAGCAAAGATCCCGCGGTTAACTTTCACAGGTATGGAAACTTCAATGACTGTAATGATTGTTTTTGTTATGTCTCCTCTCACCCTTCCTCCTCTAACTCTGGTAATCTGGAACTGTTTGGCTGCAGGAGCCCCATTTGTCCTTTTTACAGCATCAAATAACTAATTAAAAATGTCAGAAAAATGAACACTTTAAATCAGCATGATAAGAACTAAATATAATGACAGACACCATGTTTGAGAAAAATGTATTCGACGTGTATTTTGATTTTATAGTTTGACTCATGTCCCATCTGTTAACATGGAGGAGGCGGGCTTTATGACCTGTACTGCAGCCAGTCAGCAGGGGGCGATAGAGAGGGTTTGGCTTCATTTTGAAGGAGCTGTCATGTCGGCCGGCTTTTTATAGTCTACGGTTTATACTGATGAATAATAAAATAAAAACAAGTATTTGACTAATTGTTTAAATATTAAAGGCCCTTTGAGACCGTACTTTTCTTCCATTAGAGAACATTAAAATTTGACCTTCTGAGGCCTAATAACCCAAATTGATTTTTCTAGGCCTGCAAAGGATGATTATTTCTATCATCGTTTAATCTGTCAATTATTTTTATGAAATAAATATAAAGTAGAAAAGAGCAAAAACTGTTGATCACAGTTAACCAAAAACTCAAACTTGCCCAACCTATAGTCCTAAAGCCAAAACTATCCAGTTTATCATGACATCAATCAGAGACAAGTAGCAAATCCCTATTTGGAGAGGAACCAAAAATAAAATAAAAATCACTGTTTAAAAAAATGATTTGCTCATTAATTTTCTGTCAATCAATCAAAGAAACAAACCCTAAAACTGAGTCCTGTTGGCGAGGAGAAGAGGTCTCATCTGTAAATGAGTTGGAATCAAATAGCTGTTCTCACAAGTGTACCCAATAACTGTCATTGCCCCTTTAACGCTGGTATGGAGCATCCTCCCCCCTTACATGTCCACTGGCCACTTAGTGTGAAGCCGACAATAAAAGAAGGTGCTGACCCTGAATTTGCTGCATCAGCGTGTCCTCGAAACACGCTCGCTCACTCAACACAGAGCAGGAAGACCACGTGATGGGAGAAGAGAGCTACACCTGCCTCACACTTACACCGTCACATTACCTGCAGCAAGAACATTTCTACAGGCAGAGAAAGCAATTCAATCCACACCCTACCTTTAAAAAAAGCAGATTCAATACTTCTGCTCAGACATGCCCACCATCAGTTTGCACTCGGCTCTACACACTCGCTTACAAGGCTGAGACAGCACCAAGGGTCAGACGCACATCACCTCAGCCTGCTCTGGTGCTAAACTGTCCACCTGGGAGCCAAATCACATGAGCCTGTCAGCGATTTAACAGCAGAACCAGTGGCACGGAGGGAAAGCCTCAGATGACATTTAGACTGGCCCTCAAACACATCAGCAGCAGAACAGCAGTGACACAGCCTGGTGTAACATTTCATTTTAAAAGGTTTGTTTTCAGGCAAAAAGAATCTCCAGCAATTAAACACACGCCTGTAACAGCATGTCACATGACCATTCACCCGCATTGGGTGTGCACTTTCTTTTTTCTTTTTTAAGATTTTTTTTTTGGCCTTTTGTGCCTTTATTTAGAGGACAGTGGATAGTGTTGGAAATGGGGAAAGAGAGTGGGGATGACACGTGGCAAAGGGCCGAGGGCGGGAGTGGAACCCGGGGCCGCCGCATCGAGGACTATAGCCTCTGTATATGGCTGCCAATTTAACCGCTGAGCCAAACCGGCGCCATATGTGCTATTTTCTGAAATAGCTATATTTCATGCAGGTTTTAAGGGCTCTAAAACAGCTGAATAGTGTGGATGTCAGGTGTAACATAGCAAAAGTCTTGGGGGGAATTCTCTAAGAATCAATTACGGCCGCTGATAGCACCATAAATTGCGCATCCTTTGCACCTGCTATCTGCCCCGTCTCAAATTGCACTACAGATATTCAAGCGCAAACACGGCCATAAAGTTTCGCAGATCCGTGCAGTTTGCGTCTGATTGTGGAGAGAAGCTGTCTGCACCTCCACTCTCTGCTGGGTGGTGCTGCGCTCTCAGGCATCAGTTGAGCTCCACACTGACAGACCTCAACTCCATGCACAGATCGATGATAAGCAGGGAGAGGAGTGGGCAGCTCTTTAACAGTTTATTGTTAAGTCCAGACTCGACAGGTGTTTACTAGTTTCACTGTCTTTAACGCAGCTTCATTTTTTTAAATGAGCGTGCAGCAGCAGCTCGTCCAGATAATAATCCCTGTCATGCGTAACGGCTCCGAACCGTCTCCACACATTTGTACAAAGTGTGCCCGTGTCGGGGTTGGTCTCCTGATTATTATAATAACGACAATATATTATTAACACATTATATTCACAGAGAAATATATTTTTTGACCACATAAAAGGTAGAATTGTCTTTATGAGCTCTGAAAACTCAGAGCGTGACAGGCCTTATAATACTGTGCCGCAGTTACCAACAGCTCTCTGCAGACACTTTGTTTTCACTCTAACTGTGCGGTACTGTTAGCGCTGATGTTTCTGAATTAGGTGGTTTTGCTACGAGGCTCATTTACATAGAAAGGGACTAAATTAGCCTCAAATGTCTACATAATGATTCATGTGCGTGTATTTAAAATACACGCACCAGAGCACAGAGACGCTGTTTGCTCTGCAGCGCACTTTGAGTCCTGTTGTGTCACTTGCACAGGTTTAGCTGCACAATCCTTTAGTTAATTCCCCCCATAGTGTAGTCGTCAAAGATAGTGTTGATGTAACCTTAGTTTGTCGCTGCCCTTTACCATCCTCCTGGAAGCTAGCATTGGTTTGCTCAACACAGAAGAACAAAGGCACTGCTGCAGTCCTATGAAATCCATTCATGCCATCCACTGTCACTGCAGACGGGGTGTGATTTTTTTTTGGTCAGATACTGCGTCCCCTCACCAGGTACAGTTACAGGTCAACACAAAATGACATTGTCACATGGCCCAGAGACACTTCACACCTTCAGAGCTCCAAAAAAGCCTGACCAGCTATGATCACAGGTTTGAGGCCAGTGTGGGTTGTTGTCCTTGTCATGGCACATGTGACCCTGGTTGGTTGGGGCACCTGCAGGGTGGGTGGGTGGGGGGGCCTGGAGGCGGATAATGTGAACCGCACGTGTGTTTATGTTTCCAGTGAAACTCATCACTTCAGGTGTCACAGAGGTGTTTGTCTGTAGCCCTTCACAGGTCAGACCAAGAGTGGCAATGAGAAGGACTGCAGGGTGAAACCATGAAACTGGGCATTTTAAGTTGGAGAAAAAGGGGCAAAAACAAATAATAATGCCCTGGCAAATATCGTCATTTTACAGCATGATTTTTTTTACAACCAAATGTATGATTTTTCACAGCCTTAGCATTCATTTCTCAGTGTCTGCTTTGCATGTTGTCATATATTCACCTCATGATTTTGAATAAAACAGAAACTCATTTCCTCATTTAAAATACTAATCTCAAGCCCTGAGAATGTTTTATAGAAGTTGATCAAAACTGGTGTGCTTTCTTCTTTTAAAATTCCATTCACAGAATAATTGAGAAGGTGTTAATAAAAACTCTCTATTTAGCAATGAATTCACATTCTGGGATACAGAGCCTTCATGAGCTCAAGCCAAGGCAGGAAACAACATGCAAGCCTGCAGTAACATGTTTGTTTAGCTGCTTCCAAACGTCAGGAATTAAAGACTCAAACAAGCCATGTTGTGTACAAGTGTGCTTATTAATTTAATTAAACAAAAAGATTAATCATCTAGACCCCATAACGCTACAGAGTGATCATTGTGTATTTTACTATAGTGCCTCAGAATGAGTCATTTTTAAGTCCTTACAGCGTTCACACCCGACAGCTTTGATTTGGACTTACTCGTAAAGTTCGGTTCGTTTGTACAGGTGTGAACACGCATTCGAACTCTGGTGCCAACCAAACCACAGGACCATGGTCAGCCAGAAAAGATCCGGTCCGTTTCCAAATGAACCACGGTCCACTTCGATTAAGGTGAGAACATAAACAGACTTAAAGTAGGACCAAATACAGGAAGCAAATCAAAACACTGCATGGTGGGCTGTTAACAGGTGCTGACACTTGCAGAGACAGACACGCAGCCAGGCAGCAAGATGAATAGAGGACAGACGAGGGGGAGCGACGAGGAAATAGAAATCTGGGCTGACCAAACAATTTCACAAATGCTTGAAATGCACAAGAACACGGAGGTATTCAAACTGTTCAGGGAGTAACTAAAGGAGAGTGGAACTGATCGAGCTGTGGAACAATGTCGGTTAAAAGTAAAAAAACTCAAAACATTGAAACATCTTGTTCTCTCTCTCTGTGTTTACTTCAAGGAGTTTTCCCACATGGAAATTCTGACCAATCAGAGAGCAGTTTCCTTGTGCATCAAAACTTGGTCCGCTAGTAAAAGCTGCCGTCTGAACACAAACCAAAGTTGAGGCAAAATGTGACATTGTAACAATCTGGTCTTTGATTCGGATCAAACAAACAGACTTTAGGTGTGAAAGCACCCTTTGTAATGTTGGATCATTTCTGCAGATTTTTCAGTTGGTTTCGACTGAAAATCTAGAAATGCTTTCACCCACTAACTTAGCTTCAGCGTCTTCATTATTTGGAAGCAGTATGATTGTGGTGTGAGAGAGATCCTGTCCAACCAAGGAAGGTTGAAAACTTCAAAGGCCTCGTTAAACACGTTTTTTCTTCACCTTCAGTAAACAGTGAGACCCACCCAGCTGTCACTGCTGCAGACCGACACTGTTTTTCTGGGAAGCAGTGCGATGGAGGCACCACAGGGAGAACTGACCAGGTGGCAGAGATTTTTCCACTAAGCCTGTACATTTTGTGATTATTTCTTATATAAGTTGCTAACGACACTTCCCACTACCACATAGCTGTTGTTCCTTTAAATAAAATGTATATGTGGGCTGAAATTTGGGGCATTCCTCTTATATTTTGAAGGCTTTGTGTTACCGGGCAAAGGATCTGTGAGGTTGTCGGACTCTGAATCGAGTATCAAATTAAACAGGAAGTTGTAAGTTTTTTTTCTTGAGTTCTGCTGGGGTCTCAAGGTTTAGGTCTTGCTCTCTGCTCTGCCCACAAAGCCAATATCAGTGGAGTATTCTCCATCCATCCATCCTTATCTATACTGCTTATCCTTTTCAGGGTCGCGGGGGTACTGGAGCCTATCCCAGCTGTAATAGGACGAGAGGTGGGGTTACATCTGGACTGATCGCCAGTCAATCACAGGGATCGAGTCAACCTTTACGCCCGAACCGGGATTTGAAATAGGAACCTTCTAACTGTGAGAGCGACAGCGCTAACC
The DNA here is from genome assembly GCF_022749685.1 of Semicossyphus pulcher. Taxonomy (NCBI): domain Eukaryota; kingdom Metazoa; phylum Chordata; class Actinopteri; order Labriformes; family Labridae; genus Semicossyphus; species Semicossyphus pulcher. The sequence goes on along the minus strand of NW_027211604.1, from coordinate 30,128,032 downwards.
ACTGCACCATCGTGCAGCCCTGCAGTGGAGTATTCTATTGATCGACAACTAAAGCCAACGCCCTCTGGCTCCACAGCTGCTAAAAACGATAATGAGAACGATAATGTTGCTTTCTGACACATTATCTCACTCACACAACATCATGTGGCAGCACCACTTGACTCCCAGCTCAAAAGTCACTATTTACCGTTCACTGAATCAATTTGATGAACTTTGTCACCATCGCTTGTAACCCAACCACTGCTAATTAGAATCTGATATTTATGCCACACTGACTCACATTCTGGCAACATTCCTGCCAATTAGAGTCAATTATTCCCAAAAGAGTGTGCATGGACAGGATACCAAAGCGTACCTGTAAATTCCACTCCAAAGAGAAATTGGCACTGATTTTCTGCTTCCCTGATGTTCTCCATTTCTTAACAATAAAATGTAATATTGCTACTAAGCTGTGTTGAAAGATGCTGATTATTCTGCCTCACACATCTGCTTAAGTTCCTGTTGGCAGCGGCTTTCTTTATGCGAGAATGATGCTGCTATGTGTTGCCCTTGACTGTCTTAATAATACAACCCTGTGGAAATAAAATAACACCCTAGGTAGGAATTGTGCCAGCCACAGGAAATCACTCAGATACAGCAATGTTTCATTTAAAACATATTGCCGGGACCTGAAAGCATTTAACCCTCGACAGGCTTCTGTGAATTGGCTCACAGAAACATTTTTGGACTCCAGATCTGAGCTTGAAAAGCCGGCTGTGCCAGACTGGAATGAAGGCTGTGTATCACTGTTTCAATCTCTCTTGACAACCACTCAATAATGGTGGCATAAAGACATTTTGCCTTCAGAGTAAGGTCAGAACCATGGCAATATGAAATACTGAATTCCTAATATCATCAATGGCAGTGTTACACATATTAAAGCTTGGACTGCCTCCTAATAGTCGATTCAAATCTTAAAAACCTGATTTGACTCGTTTAAAGTCGTTCTAATCTCTGCCTCTATTTTTGTATCTACGTTATTCTACACAGAGCAATGCAGCTTCAAAAGCTTGACTGTTACTTTACAAAACAAGTCTTAAAATGACCGTGAGTCATTCAATGATGATTAGGTTTATACCGGCTCAATTATCCATAGAGATCTCCTCGTCCTCAAAGCAAACGATAACAGTGATGAGAACCAGTAAAAGCACTGAATAACCTGGATTCACGACAAAACCCATTGTTTCTCAGACACTCTTACTGGGAATCCACACTGACACTGTAGCGTTAGACGAATGTGCGTGACACATAAGTGTCATGGCAGCATCTATTTTGCGATGTGCGTCTGCAGCAAAGATGAGTCTCAAAGTTAGCCAATGGTAATTGCGATTCCTGGCCATAAGTAGGGATGTGAGTGACGCCAAAAAGTGTGCAGTCTGCCGGAAACAGTAGAAAAAGACAACTTTGCACCCGACTTGTAGACTTATTTCTTTATTATGTATGAGTTCTATATTTATGTAGGATGTAGAAGTCAAATGAGAATGAATGAATAGGATTGGTTTACCCAATCTTTCAAATTAATCTTCCCTGCTCATCTAGTCTATCAATAACTTTGATAGGAGACTGAAATTGAAGTTGGCCAAGAGATCACATCGTTTAACACTAACCCTTTTTACACAACGGTTCCACCTCAGCGCCATAACGAGGCTCCACCGTCATGCTGCTTTTGTCATTTTACATTGGACCACTGGACGTTTACACAGTTTCGCCGGCTCAGAGGTGGAATGATTTCGTCCCACCATTCCGCCTCTGTGCGTTTTACATAGAAGACAGAACGAAACAGAGGCGTAATAATTCCGCCTTGAACTGGCAGTGTAAAAGGGGCTATGGATCCCTTGGTTGTGGGCATGTAATTACATAGCAGTCAATGGCTTTCTGTGCTTCACTGATGTGCAGCAGCAAGGAAAAAAAGACTTGACTTGTAAAACGAACGGAGCACCAGAAAATTACTCGTGTATTACACCCACCTCCCGCGCAGCATACGTGGCAGGTGGAGATTGCAGAAGTTGCCTGTGAGCTGAACTGCTTCTAGCATGTGTGTAGGTGCTCATCTTGTTTGCAGGTTAGGATTTCTTCAGTTTAATATAAACAAGGTTTTTACTGTAGTAGTAAAGTAATGCTTTTTAGCTGGGCTTCAGCCAACCTTATCTCACAGATACTACAATCCTTCACCCTGTTTAATGATTCAGTTAAAACGATGATGACATGACTTGAAGCACTAAGAAAGAAGCTACAAATTCTTAAATGTCCAGCCACCAGCCAGCACCACAGAAAACACAGGTACAGGTAAAACATGAGTCATGTGGGCTGATATGAGAGTTTGATGTGGCACTGAACTAAAAAGAAAGAACAGCAAGTCAACGCTTTGTTTAAAAAAAAGCATCAGGGCGGCCCTTTATATCTGGAAAAATACAGGTTTCAAAGCCTGTAATTCTTTGGAAACATAAGAGTGTGCCGGTCGTAACTAGTTGAATCCAAATTGCACTTTCATACATAAAATGCTCAAATGAAAACAGCCTGCCTGTCCACTTCCCTGTTGATCACCACACCAGTCCTCCTCTCCTGCTGCTGCCACCTCTCTGAGTCCCACCTGACCCGCCAGCTGCTCTTCCAAGCCTCTGTATTACTGCCACTCGGGCGCTGAGGGAGTCCGAGCGTCTCCTCACAAGCATCAGGCAGTGGGTCCTCACGTCTTCATCCTCAGGGTGCTCCAGGCATGTTCCAGTTAGCTGTCAAACATGCAGACAATGCTATCATACAGCAGCTCCACCATCCTGATTCCCACCCGCTGAAGCTGGATGAGAAAGATGTGCTTTGATTTCTCCGTCGCTTTCAACACCATCCAGCCCCTCCCGCTTCGGGGAGAAGCTGACAGCGATGCAGGTGGATAGCATGGTGTCCTGGATTATGGACTGACGCTCTCTGACAGACAGCAGCTCATCTTCCTGCAGGGCAGTATCGGATGAACCATGGAGCCACACAGGGACGCCGGGGGTGACTGTATTGTTCCCTCTCTACACCTCTGCTTTTAAGATTCAACTCAGGGTCATGGCAGCTCCACAGAGTTAGTGGATGACTCCTCTATTGTGGGGAGCATAGGTTAGGGCAAGAATGGAGAAGATGGAGGAGATGAAGTGTGCCAAAAGAGTCCAGTGTGCTGCTACAGGGATGAACATTTGCAGCTCAGTGGAACAGATGAGCAAGAGGCTGATTTCAGCCTGTCACCCGGGGTGGCAAAAGTACTCTAATTCTCTTTTGTTAAAGTAAAAGTACTGATTCAACTTCTATACTGATGTAAAACTGAGAAGTACAGGCTTTTAAAACCGGCTGTTTGTGTGCAAAGCTAACTGAACCTTATCTAATATTTTGGAGACTTAAATCTTTCTTACGACACAAACATAAAAGCAGTGAAAATAACCAACTTAAGCACATGTACTTTGCTCCAATCAGTGTTATTTTGTTAGCCAAAATAATGACGCAAAGTGTTTGTCAACGAGCTAAAAATAGATCGTTGATAATAAAAACTGTGATGACACATGTTTTGTTTCGTTTACGAGACGAGACGGGACTAAAATGTTAGTGGTGGGCTGTCGGACAATCAAAATGCATATTTGCCCACACTGTGCGTTTAATCTGTCTGTCAAAATATTATCAGTGCTGTCAAGATTAACGCTTTAATTTTTGCGATTATGAAAATATTGAACACTTTAAATATTTAATGCGTTAAAAAAAAAAAAAAAAAAAAAAAGACCTCTCTTGGCGACTGTTTTCTAAAAAGCGACTAGCGACAAATTTAGCAACTTTTTCAGACCAGTGAGATGTATCATATTGTAATTTATTCCCATGTATGCTGTTCAGAGTAATCGCAGTTTGCCTCTCCTCTGCCAACAGCTCCAAGTTGCTCTCTCTCCTCTCGTCCCGTGCGCAGCAGCACTGGGCAGGTGCATCAGGGGCGGACGGGGCAGGCCTGGGGCAGCGGGCAGGAAGAGGACAGCGGCCAATCAGGCAGCTTGCTCGCTGCAGCAGTGCTGTGACAACCGCCTCACCACCATCCTGGCTAAAGATGGATAAGGACAATGATGGTTTTGAATTCAACTGGCACTCATAGGCCAGGGTTTTGTTATTATGTCTTTTGGTACATCAGAAATGTGCCTTTCAAGCTGACAGTCAATGTTGATGGCCTTGAGGGTTCTACTGGAAATATGTGGTTCACAGGAGAGAATCTGTGTATAAAGTTAAAAGTCTTTTGTGTTGATTACATTAATTTCCTGATTTTACATTTAAATATCCATTATTACAAGCTTCAGTCTTCAGAAAAAAGTGATTAATCGCGATTAATCGCAGCAAATTGTGCGATTAATTACTTTTTTTTAATCGATCGACAGCCCTACATATAAGTAATTAATTCCTGTAGGTGGGTAACCCATTTGGAGATAATGGGTATCACAAAGGTGGTTATGAACTTTCTCTTTTAACCCAGGCTTTCTGCTTCAGGCTCTGTGCGTGCTCACAGAGAAAGGGGAGTTTTACGTGCCATTTGACACTTCTTCTGCACAAAAAGGAGCGATCAACGGTTGTCTGCTTCAGTCAGACTGTTTCAACGAGACGTGATGATGGAAAGTAATCTTTAGATGCAGTGTCTTTACTGTTTGGATGATCTACTGAAATTTAAAGTCTTAATTTTACCTGAAGCAAACAGGTAAATAAGCGAAGAGACTGGGATGTCTTGCTGCTTTGAATGTGCTCTGTCCTTTCTTCACTTTTACATCCTCATTGTCATGATAGGTGTGTCTCAGGTGATATGCACTGAAGGATAAGCCAATAGATCTTTCATCGTGTGTTATTGTTCCATGTCTTTATCTTGAACAAAGAGTTGGAGTTGGAAAGCGACGGGCACAATGATCCAAAATAAACACCTACAATGTCTTAAAGCTAAATTAACTAGTCAGTATAGAAAATGTAAGGAGTGAAAGCATAGATACGTGGGTGAAAATATAGTTAAAGTAAAATATCAAAAATAAACAAAACCATAAAACTCAACTTAAGTAGAGTATTTGTACTCGACCTCAGTCTGTCACTGTGCAGGCTGAGCAGAGTGAAATTGCTGCTTTCAGTGGATCCAACAGACTTCTTAACAAAGCTAATCAGCGGAGGCCAGCACACATTTGTAATGGCTGAGAACGAAGGCAGGATTAACAAACTGTGAGAAAGACTCTCTGTTCTCCGAGGCTGCACGGAGCGAGACGAGGACTGAACTGAACCCTGTGTTAGACTACACCTCCCGCCCCCTCCGTGCTCAGCCGCTGCTGCAGTGCACGTTCACCTTCCACCTCATCTACCCAGAGTGCATCGGCAAGACGTTTAAACAGTCATCACACTGTACAATAATTCTTGTCCAAATACCTCATATCTCAGGCAGCGAGGAGCTGAACTGTACTGCCCTGCTCTGACAGTGTGAGGAACTGAATGCACAGTCTGTTATAGGAATGCTAATGTGAATACATTACCAAGTAGACACAGTGGTACTGCAAGTGCTCTCAGAGGACACTGTTTCAAAGTCTTCATTGTAAAATGAACACAGCGGTCAGGTCTGTAACTGTTTAGTGTATGTTGAACATCACAGCGTCATGTTTGTTTCACCTCACAGTTGTTTCATTTCCTCTCAGCTGTCTGTGATGCTCACCTTTCATGTCAGGTATAATTTCTTTTTCACTTTAAATGACTGAATTTAATCTTTTTTATCTTTGCTGCTGTTCAGTACAGTTTATATCTTATTTGTTTTTTTATTTAACCAACATATTTACAGTAAAAGGACCACATGGATAAACTGTGATAAACAACCATCAGAACAAAATGTTCACTTGTTTTTTCTCCAAACATTATTATTTATGTAATTAATGTAATGTAATCTGGAGAAGAAAAAATAATAATAATTACATTTTTCGGTTACATATCAGTTAATTTGCTTAATGCATAAACTAGATGGTGTAAAAACTTGAGACGTGGTCTGTCTCCTTCACAATGGGAGCCCCTCCCCGCCTTAGTCCTTGGGGCTGTTGGTAGGATTAGGGTTAAATAATGAAAGAGCGTTATGTTGTGGCCCTGTGATTGATGGTGACCTGTCTAGAGTGCACCCCGCCCCCATGACCCTGAAGGATGAGGTATAGGTCGCTATAGATACAGCGAAAGGATGGATGCGTCATTTTGAAATATATTCAAAATCTTTTGCAGTTAATTGATATGGTACTTGTGTGTGTATAAGTAAATACAGTACGTGTTAAAGAGTCTGTGTGTCTTTGGTGTTTATATGTTTGTGTGTTGGTTAATGGAGTGGGGCCCAAATTTCTAATACAGATTATAGGCACCAATACATAGAAATATATATGAGGAGACAGAAGATGAGGAAGTCTCATGCGATGAGATAAAAACACAGGAGAGCCCTGCAGCAGGAACAAAACAGCAGATGAGCATAAGTGTGATAAGGTCACAGCAGAAACAGGACCAGTCCTCCAAAGACATTCATCGAAATATGAAAGTGATTTCACACAAAGGGTTAACTGATGAAAATGAAAAGCCGGAATTAGACTCTCTCTCTCTCCAGTCTTCTAAAACATTTGACGAAGTGTAACGAAAACAACACGGCCTTGAAAATTAAAGTCATAATTGCATTTGTAGCACACGCTCCAATCAATACGTACACAACCCCTCCCAATGCTGAATGTGAGTATCTCAGCTCTGTGCATCCTCAACAAGACATTAACCAACCGAATCAATAACATTCAAGGGCAATGAGCACGAGAGGCTGCGCACCGAGTTTACACCAGCACAACTTACAAAGGCATGCACGGAGCGGGAATCACTACTTGTTATTCACATACTGAAAACAACAATTTGTGTGTTTTCTTTATGTTGTGATGACCTTTAGTAACTCCCGGTCCGCTGCACTTGATCAGCTGCACGGTGGCTCAGACACACGCTGTAAGACAGGACTCGCACAGCACATATCATTGGTGATGTTTTAATGAAACACAGTTACAGACTTACTTTAACACGGCGCTGTCCCCCTGTCTGACGGTGATGTTGTCCTTTAATACAGAATCCCCGCTCCTGGCTGGAACTCCTGCAGGTACAAGGAATAACAATTTAAGTCCGAGGACGACAAGGCATTTCCCAGGCACCGCCAGATAACCACTAATTCCCATGTTTCCTTTTTTTTCTGTCACTGCGCAACTTCCAGGAAAACTTGATATTCCTTTTTGCGCCTTAAGCTGCGGATCGCAAATTCCAGTCACAAATAAGATGCAGAACCGCGTTCTGGAGCTGCGGACGACCTGGTTTTAGTCCAAGTAAACAGGCTTGTTATGAAATACTGTCCGTGTCGACAGAAAAAAAGTGTCTTTGCGCACCAGCAGCCGCTCTAGGAAACTGACTCCGGAGGAGAGAAAAGCGCAGCGTTAGTCGGAGAATTGTGCACCGTCTCCTCCGCTTCAAACTGTAATCGCCGTGAAATGGATGCTCTCACTGAGATGCATCAGCTAAGACTCCTTCTGTGTGTGTTTTCTCTCCCTCCGTGTTCTCTCTTCTTTCTGTCGTCTGGGTGAGACTGTGTAAAGCTGTGTACCCAAAGCAAAACGCTGAATTTGCTTCAGTATCTTTTTCTCGCTAAGTAGGCTACAGCTCCTCAAGTACTTCTCTCTCTCTCCCTCTCTCTCTCTCCCTCTCTCCCTGTCTCTCTCTCTCTCTGTGTGTGTGTGTGTGTGTGTGTGTGTGTGTGCGTGCGTGCGTTTCTCCCTCTCTCTCTCTGTCTCTCTTTGTCTCTCTCTCTCTCCCCCTCTCTTAATCGCCAGGTAGCATCACTTGCCTGTACCATCAGGACCATATGGTGCGCAGCCTGCAGTGTTCTCATGTGTGGCTCCCAAACTGGGGTCCATGGACCTCCAGTGTGTCCTTAATCCTCATCCTACCATCATATTTAACACAGAAGGACCACAGACTAGCAACAGAACATAGACAAATGTTTACTTATATTTCTCCAAACATGATTGTTATACATGCCATCTGGAGGAAAAATTATTTTAGGGACTTACAGTTTTTTTTTATGTTTAAAAATCATAGGGAAATCTGGTTCTTCTGCTTTCTTACAAACTGATAGATCATGCCCTATAAAACACTGATATGAAGTCATAAAAAAACTAATTGATCTGGTTATGAAAAATCTGAATGATAAAATAAAGCATGTGTGACATACGGCAGGAAGCAGACCTCTGGGGTCTCTGTCTCTGGTCTGTAGGTAAAGGTTATAGCGTTACTGGCTAAGGAGACTCGTAGCATAAAAATATCACAATAAACCTCTAAATATATATAACTGCTTAGAGACATACTTGATATGACTTTTTTCATAGCAAGCCAACAGGTCGGGCACGGAGCATGTATGTAGATTTAGAAGTCTGAACTGAACAGTCAGAGTATTCACTGAGATCACTTTCAGAGCAGCAGGAGCACCCAGCAGCCCGGAGGTGACAACAGAAAATGAGGAGCCGTTAAATGTCACAATAATTTAATTGAATGAATCAGCTGTAATAACAGGTTTCACACTCACTACTCTTATGTCAGTACATGCTGCAGCAGCAGTCTTTCTTGATGTGCTGTGTGTGGACTAAATATCTCTGAATCAGAGTCCAATGACTCTTTGTTTTGCGACCATAAACAAGTCAAGGAGCCCTCATTGTATGGAATAAAATATTTATGATCCTTCTTGAGAATTTTACCCTTTTTATGACACAGACCTCTGGTGGGCCGCATGTAAGAAAATGTTTTTCACTGCAGGTCTCTGGCCTCTGTGTGTCTATTAAAGCTCCCTGTACATCAGCCCCGATGTCATGCACCACCTTCATTATTCTACATCTGTGCTGCCTGTTGCATATTACTAATAAATGTGTTTGACAAACACAGCAAACCTAATGTCAGCTTGTATTCCAGCATCAGAGAAGTGGACACATTGCATATTTCTAAGGAGAGCGGCGGGTTAGGAGCTCATTTGTGCCCCAGCACCCCAAGCATTCAGCTACAGCTCTGTCACCCTCACATCACCGCTCCTTACTCTTTGACCATGAAGTCAGAAATCAAAGGGACAACTTGTACATGATGAAAAGGCCCATTTTACCCAGTGATGTGCACACAAATAATCAGCCTGTATATCAGTGTATCCATCATCTTTATTTTTCCTCTGAGGTATCATGCAGAGGACGGGGGGGAAAAAATCCAACCAAAGTGAAAAAAACTTTGATAATGTACTGGTCCTGGAATCAGTCTGGATCCACAAAAGGTGTTGTACCAGACTTATTCCAGGACCAGGATTCAATTTCATATGGCTTTTTGTTCAACATGATAAACAGACGTTTGGCAGGACATGATTTAGTAGTTACCTCTTGCATTGGTACACAGCATCAACTACCATCGAGTTTGTTTAATAACGACACCATTCCGCATGTTCCACACCAGCAGCAGCCATCTTGGTTGTTCACAAAAATGGCCCAGAGGTGCTCCTCTGTGCACTCCATCATCATATCAACCCCCTTCATAAAACATAAATGGCTGTTATTGGCCTGACCTGACCCTCAGATTGAAATCTGTCTGAACAAAGCGGCAACCTCCGGTGTTGAAAAATGAAGCCAGGGCAGAAGTGCAAAAAACTGCAGTTCCTCGAGTGGCCACCTGAGCCTCCAGAAAACAAGAAATAACATTACAGCAGATTGGAAAATGCCAATTTTTACAGCTGAAATAAACATGTTTACAGCCTGGATCAAGAAACGGTTTTGTTATAAATAGCTAATTTTACTGTTCAACATAACTGTACGGGGAATTTTTTTGTAACACACCTGTTTTAATTATATTAAGCATCATAGGGGCCAGGTCACCTGAGTGACAGGTGGATACTGCTGGCTGTCTGCTAGACGTCAACACAGACACACAGTCCCTGAGCTAAACTTCACCTCTTTGTGTAGTTGGAGCCTTTTGGGGATTTTCCTTTTCATTCAAAATTTGGACAAATAATTTGTCTCTCAGTGGGATTTAGGGAACTTTATGGCCGTGCAAAAGGTGTGCACTGTTTATTAAACAATTATTTAATCGTCAGCCAGTAAATTGGAGTCAGAAATCAGAAGCGGACCATAGTGACGAGAAGATCGGTATTTTTAAGTTTCCTGTTAGGTGTTGACTTGCCGCTATCTCATCTTTAGTCTGATAAATAAACACCTGCAGTCAGTCACCGACACAAACAGAGTCTCCTCCTGGGAAAGTTAAAGTAGCTCATTCACAAGCTAATGGATCAGCCACAGACACAAACTGTTAAGCTTTGATAACTATTTCAACCACTTGCTTTTCTGCAGCGCCACCGTCTCATCCAAATTTGGTCACTTCAGGCTCCAGTAAACCAACATGGCGGCGGCTTCATTTATGCATTCGAGATACCAATGGGTGATGTCACGGTGGCTACGTCCATTATTTATACATCATACGGTCTGAACCCAGCGCTAACCTCCTGGGCTGAGAGGCCACTGCAGAAGAGCCAAAAAACGCAGTTTCTCAAGTGGCCACTTGAGGCTCGCTCAAAAAATTAAAGCCACCTCAGCTGATTCAGTCAATGAAATTAACCACCTGCTCAGGTTTGTGTTGGTGGTTCCTTTTGGGGACACTTTCCTAGAATAGTTGGACAAATGACACGGCTTACAGAACTTTTTTATGCTAACAGTATTTGTAAGAATTCTGTGCTTTTATTTTCTCGTTGAGTGAAGATAAATGTAGGTAATTAGCAGGTATCTGTGTCTGCACTCACCTTGGCTTGTTAGTCATACATTGATTTATTTGTGGCGCTGAGGACTTAGGAGTCAGGATTGTTGTTGGCTTTTCCCCAAGACAGCTTGCCTTACTGATTTGAAGCTGAGTCTTTTTTAAGTTACCCGGTTCATTTTGGTCAACTGCCCCTCGTTCTCCCACCTGAGAAGTGTGCCAGCAAGCGACAAGTTTGTGACTTCCCACATGCTCTCTGAGCTCCATAGTCTCTAGTTATATACCACCAAAAGTAGAATTTAATTCTTTGGGAAACAATGGTTGGCTTATTGGCTCATTCCTTAACTAGTCAATTAACTATGAGCATTGACTGTACAACTTTGTTAATATATGCTAATGTGAACCCTTTGCTCCTCTCCAGATTCATGCTCTTCTCCAAATAGGGTCACCACCAGCTCCTAAAAAACAAGATGCCAAACTCGAGGCTTCAAAATGGCAGTCGACATACAGGTGCATCTAAAAAAATGTGAATATCGTGGAAAAGTTTAATTTATTTCAGTAATTCAAATCAAAAAGTGAAACTCATATATTATATAGATTCATTACACACAGAATATTTCAAGCCTTTATTTCTTTTAATATTGATGATCATGCCTTACAGCTAATGAAAACCCAAAATTCAGTATCTCAGAAAATTAGAATATTACATAAGACCAATTTTAAAAAAGGATTTTTAATACAGAAATGTCAGCCTTCTGAAAAGTATGTTCATGTATGCACTCAGTACTTGGTCAGGGTCCTTTTGTATGAATGAATGCATCAATGCGGCGTGGCATAGAGGCGATCAGTCTGTGGCACTGCTGAGGTGTTATGGAAGCCCAGGTTGCTTTGGTATCGGCCTTCAGCTCCTCTACATCGTTGGGGCTGGTGTCTCTCATCTTCCTCTTGACAATACCCCACAGACTCTCTATGGGGTTCAGGTCAGGGGAGTTTGCTGGCCAGTCAAGCACAGTAATACCATGGTCATTAAACCAGGTATTGGTACTTTTGGCAGTGTGGGCAGGTGCCAAGTCCTGCTGGAAAATGAAATCAACATCTCCATAAAGCTTGTCAGCAGAAGGAAGAATGAAGTGCTCTAAACTGTCCTGGTAGATGGCTGCATTGACTTTGCTCTCTGAAGCAACTTGGATTCTGTGCCTCTCCACTCTTCTTCCAGACTCCGGGACCTTGATTTCCAAATTCCAATTATCAAAATTTACTATTATCTGAAAATAAGACAACCAGCAGCAGTCCAGGGGTCCGTTTCACAAAGCAGGTTTATTGAAAACTCTGAGTCTGTTAACCCTGAAATGAGGGAAACTCTGAGTTTTCCGTTTCACAAAGGGAGGTAACTCAAACCAGAGAAAGAGGGGTAACTCTAGCCTGTTTCACAGAGAGAGGTAACTTAAGCTCTCGGTCAGTTACCGTAGTAACAGACTCTATGAACCTAACCTGGTCGGGGGCAGGTTTTCTTCAGGAAACTCAGAGTTTCGCTCCGTCTCCTCCCTCTAGAATATAAAACCCTCATTCGACTTCCTCATTCATTCAGCCCGTCTCACGCGTGTGTTTGAGCGGTTACTGAATTAAAAGAAGAAACGTTGCGTCTCTGTGCTGCTCTGACCGCTTTGCAAAAGTCTTTCATATTTATGATAAAAAAAATCAAAAGACAAATCTGTGTCAAAGTCATCATTTTTAGATTTTCCACCACCACTGCCGAGAGCACTCAAATAAGACACCGTAAGTTATTGGATTTTTTTTTTTAAACTAACACATTCAGTTTAATCAACATGAATTATAATGTATGTGAAGTCAGCATCATGTTAGGGATAAAGCTAATGCACATTAAAACAGCCACTGAATGATATTTCATCTGTTTAATATTGAAAATATGATTGAAGTGCTTCCATTTACGTTTTTCTCCCGCTGGATTGCTCCTAAATTAATATAAATTTTAGCTTCCGGTCGTGATCAAGTATTAAATAAATAGACCAGTTCAAACTTGCGCATTAACTCGAGCAGCAGTTTCTTCCCACGCCGCTTCTCTCTCTTTTGCAGCTGCAGCCGTGTTACTTTATTTTTCTAAAAACATGCTCGTATTCGCTGAAAGTCCGCATGAGGATTTCGAGCTCCACTGGTGTGACGTAGGAGGACCTCTTTTTGTGTACCGTTGCCATGGTGAATCGTGGTGTCGGGGCTCCATTAATGCTGGCTTTTTACAGTCAGCGTGCACGCACTTAACTCCGGGTGAACCTACTCAGAGTTGATTGAACTAACTCTGATCAGCTGTTCTGGAACCGAAAACTCAGAGTTTCCTATCTCAGAGTAGATCAACTCAGAGTCCAGGGTTAGACTCAGAGTTTGTTGAACCTTCTTTGTGAAACGGACCCCAGTTCTTTTTCTCCATAGCCCAGGTAAGAAGCTTCTGATGTTGTCTCTGGTTCAGGAGTGGCTTGACACGAGGAATGCAACAGTTGTAGCCCGTGTCCTGGATACATCTGTGCGTGGTGACTCTTGATGCACTGACTCCAGCCTCAGTCCACTCCTTGAGAATCTCCCCCAAATTCTTGGATGGGCTTTGCTTGACAATCCTCTCAAGGCTGCGGTTATCCTTGTTGCTTGTGCACCTTTTCCTACCACACTTTTTCCTTCAACTCAACTTTCTATGAATATGCTTGGATACAGCACTCTGTGAACAGCCAGCTTCTTAAGCAATGAGCTTTTGTGCCCCTCAGTGTGGAGGGTGTCAATGACTGTCTTCTGGACAACTGTCAAGTCAGCAGTCTTCCCCATGATTGTGTAGCCTACTGAACCAGACCGAGAGAACGTTTTAAGGCTCAGGAAACCTTTGCAGGTGTTTTGAGTTAATTAGCTGATTAGAGTGTGACACCGTGAGTCTACAATATTTAACTTTTTCACAATATTCTAATTTTCTGAGATACAGAATTTTGGGTTTTCATCAGCTGTAAGCCATAATCATCAAAGTCAAAACAAATACGAGCTTGAAATATTTCACTTTGTGTGTAATGATGTAACGATGTGTAATCTATATAATATACGAGTTTCACTTTTTTTTTGTATTAATATTTTTTTGGCTTTTGCCTTTATTAGATAGGACAGATGAAGTGAGACAGGAAATGTGGGGAGTAGAGAGTGGGGGTTAACATGCACCAAATGGATCGGCAGGCCAGGAGTCGAATCAGCGATGAGTGCGTCGGGGACTTTAGCCTCTGCATATGGGGCACCTGCTCTACCAACTGAGCTAAACAAGCGCCCCATGAGTTTCACTTTTTGAATTGAATTACTGAAATGAATTACATTTTTGACATGCACCTGTACAAGTCAGTAGCTGTGTCCAAATCCAGGGGCTGCATCCTTCGAAGTAGGTGGTCAACAGAGGATGCGCCGTTCATAGCCTGTGTAGACCGTTAAAGCCGTACTGAAATGAGACGGTCTGGTCTACGAAGGATTTCCTGTTCGCATCACCAGCTGTTCCCACCCTTACTCTTTCTCACCAAACGCCGCTACTGTCGCTTGGCAGCAGGTAGCTAGCGGGCTAACTAGCTAGCATAACTAACGTCACATATTATTTTAAAGATCATTTGTTTCAATTGAAGTTAAAACCAAAAACGTATACATTTTAAAGTGTACTCCTCTGCTGCGTGAGAGTCCGCCATTTTCTGTGAATTGGCGTGCAATGAATCACGGGATACGTTGGGCCGGGAAGGATGCACCTGTGGATTGATCGATCGATCGATCGATTCGACTGCAGCCCCTGGATTGGGAAATGGCTAATGGGTGACATAACGGAGGCTATGTCTATTATTTGTACTGTCTGTGGTCTGGTCCTTTGGTTCCCTGGCAATGATTAATTTTCTGACCTTCACCTGGAAACATCTGTAACATGTTTAATTAAAACCTTCTTGTAGAACTAAAAAGAGGAAACCTTGAAACCTTTGATCATTATGATTCTCTCATTATAGGTTTCTGGGGGAGCTCAGGCCTTGGTTTTGTAAGGTGTCACTTTATAGAAAGTTAACAGGTGGATGATGGGTAATTTAATGTGAAATATTGGTTCATATCTGCGTTTGAAAGTTACGATAAGAGGAGAGTTACTTGTAGGGGGAAAAAAATAAAGTTAATGAAAACCTAAACTCACCAGACCACATTGACTTTGTTTACTCTGATCCTGCAGCTTCTCTCTCCTCACATCTGTATGCACGGAGCGGGCGCTGGCCACGAGGGATGAGAGTGGCACTTGGCTGCACGTCTAACAGCAGCTCTCAGAATTAATATGACAGCTTTTGAATCTCATGAGACGACTGAACAAGATAATTTCTTTACCTTAGCATCAATTTGGCATGCTGTTAGGATATTGGATGTGAGGCGACAAATGACAATGCACCGACAGCTTCTGACGCCATCGCTGGCAGAGATTGGTGATAAGTGACACGCGGCATTGTTCCTGTCTGGTGTCAGAAGTTTGTGCGAGTGTGAAAGCACTGACGGCTTGTATTTGCAGGCGGCAGTTTGTCTTCTGTTGTGTGTTCATCAATCTTTTCTCACATGCAAGAGACTTCACAACAAAAGCCTTTCTCTTAACCATAAACACAGTAAGTGCACCACATGACGCGCTGCAGAAAGTGAGATGGAAAATGTTTAAGGTTTTATACGCTTTCTGTTAAGACAAGATGTTTCTTCTTACCAGACCAGAAATCATTTCATAAACCCTGTAATCTGATAAGAATGTTGTTTTTTCCCATGTTATGGCGTTTTCTTTTTGCAGTGTGCTAAGTCTTTAATCAGCTGTGAAGCTTTCTCAAGATTTGTTTGCCACTCTGTGGTTGTTTCAACAGTATAGGACAAAACATCCGCTCAATAAAGTGGACTCTGGGGCGTCATTGGCAATAAAATATATTATCCACACTCTCCTGTGTTTACTTCCCTTCTTACATTTTAAAGCTGCAGCTAAACACCAAAACTTCCCTGATTAGAACCTGAGAAAACGTAGAAGGCATCACCAAAGCCTGGGGTGCATGATTTATACCACAGGAGCAGCTCATTGTGTCCAGCAAACTGTTGTTCACTGTGTGTTCAGAGGTTGTTATTGAGGAATTATGATGATGTCTTTTGCCGGAGAAATTGGGCAAAGATAAGACTTAATTAAAATGATATCTGCCTGGGATGCAACACAAGTCCTGACTGTGTGCACGTCTTAATGGTTTTTAAATTAAAACCCCTCCCTGACCTCAGCAAAATCTAAGATATGTGGTCTTAATTAGAGTCAGGGCTGCAGGGAGGGGCGGGCTGAGGCATCGCTCACAGACACCCCCTCAGTCGATTAAGGACATTTGTGGCCAGGTGATGTCTTTCTAACACCTCTGTGGTCTCTGGGAATTCAGTCGAGGATGAAGCCTGTTACTACTACTGGAATTTTATAAGTACTACAGTGGGCATGGCTCATATGTCTTTGAATACAATAATCAGTATCAAATCTAAGAATGAATTGATCTGTAATATTACAGAAGGTAATACCACAGCCTCTGAAAGAGTAATAATAAACTTAAGGACACAGAATGTATATTCTAATGAGTGCAGAAGTGTATTATTTAATCAACAACCAGAGAAACTGCAGATATGATATCCAATTAGATCATATTAATTATGATCTCTCTAAAATAAAATAATAGATATGATCTAATTGGATATTGTATATCATTTATTCGATATAATTCAATCTTCCGTGGCTCTCAAGGTACAATAATAATAAAAAAAACATCACCATTATTTAAATTCTACAGAAGCAGCAAAGCAGACATGCATCCATACATTTTATTTATTCCTGTGATGACGATTTATTTCCGGTTGTTTTCTCGAGATCTCGAGTTATTTATCTCCTTTTCTTGGTATAACAGGATCATTTTCTGGGGATCTAGAAAACAAAACTGGTCACTGTGATATTACAGAGCAGGACATGCCATGCTGCCATTGTCCACACTAATGAGGTAAGTTCAGCCTGTTTCTATGTTTGTTTTGTCCTGTTGCAGCTCTGGGGATACGAGTTATGATCATCCGACGTCACGGTGGTGCAGCTTTGTTATCTCAAGATAACAAGATAAAAAGGTTGAGATCTCGAGAAAACGATTGAGAAATTAAGGAGAAATGACTCGTTATCACAGGAAAACAGAGTAAATAAAATGTATGGATGCTTGTCCACTTAGGGCATCGGTACAATTCATAGTTAAAAAAGAAAAATAATGGACATGTGAAGAGCTAACCCAAAACAGTCAATCTAATGATGACAGGAAAATAATGTGAACATTTGCTGCAGGAAAAACAAACTTATTTATAGAGCAATGTTTGTTTTAGCAAGCAAAGACATGCTGGAAATTTATAACGACAGAATGCTTCAAGGTAAAGTCAAAATACTGAAAATATATTCCTCTCGTGGGCTTTCATGAACGAGGCATCCGGTTGTTTTTGGGGTTGTTTTTAGTTGAAGCTCAAAGCTAAAACAAGGTACTCACATGTTTAAACTCTGTCTATAACAGCATAAAACACAACTGGAAAAAAAATGGTTTCTTGGTACAATAAAATCAAGAGTGGTAAAGGGTAAAATGGGCTAAACACATTTACACATTAACATTAAAATGATATACTGTCTGTGGTGGAAGCAGATAATATGAGTGATGGCCATTCAAGGCAGAAACACTCAGAACTCGTTTGTGTTTTTAACTTTACTAAATAAATGTATAAAATAAACATATTTGGGAAAAATCTGGATCCTATAATTACATTATATAGTTTTTTTTTGCAACAAGGTTGTTACAATGCAAAATTCAAAAGCTGTTAAAATGACGGACTTGGCAGTTCTAACGTCGATACACTAGAGAAGAATTGGGAGGGTCTGAGGTTTGGGCAGTAATCAGACCGTGTTTGGTGTTCAGAGGATAAAATAAAAAAGACTGCAATCCATTTCAATCAATGTCACATGCACTATGTTTATGACCTCGCTGTTTTGCCGTACTGCGGGTCAGCTGCATCCGATGACCTCGCCAAAGCTCTGTCACGGGCGAGGGTGCCAGGCATGCAGACATGACAAATTAGACTGGCATTGCTTGCTGTGTAGACTTCATGAATCACTCCTGATGTATCACAAAAACCAAACAAGGTGGAGAGAAGTAGAAAAAGTATGTTGCCTATATCGCTCTATAATAGGAGGTGGATATATTGATTTTAACGCTCAAATGAACAAAGCCATTTCACTTTAAATCAACATATTTGTGATTGGTTGCAGCCAAACACAGTCCGGCTCTTCCTGGCAGATTGTGTTTCTCATTTATTTCACTTATACATGCAGTGACATTCACATAATTTCCTGCTGCGATGCATTAGCGCCAGACCCTGGGTGGTTTATTCAAACAATCCCTGCTATTCTTCATTCATATCATGCAAGGATGGGCAGAGCTTGCAGACAATGAACCGGCCTCTGACCAAAGCAGGCTAATACCCGAGCAAAAACATGCGCAGACTGAATAAAGAGCGCTCACTCAGTGGAGTCAGTCATAAACAGAAGATCTGGCACACAAACAGCCATGTTACGCAACGTATTCATGAGGGGCTGACATTCTCAGGTCCAGCAGAGTTTTGGGAGATAGTTTGAAACGAGAGTGAACTTCTCTGCACATGATGTTCCTTTGTGTTAGTTTAATGCACAGTAATCAAATAAATATGCTTCTCCGAAGGTAGGTTTGGGGTTACATGTGTGTAAGTTTGATTATTTGTTACAGAAAGGGAATGCAAACGCAAGTTAGTACAAAATGTCCTTTTTACTATTACATGGTGTCATTGGTTACTGACTAAGGCTAAAACAGTAAAGTGCACAACTTAAGAGTTAAAGCACAGAAACAGCCTCTTCAGTGCCTCTTGGTTTCTTTTAATGACGGCCTTAAATGTTAAACTGAACTTTGATGCCAAAGCTGAGACAGTATACCTCAACAAAAAGAGAACAAAGTGAAATATAAAATAAATAGAATCACTATTAATAAAGTTATTTCAATCCACATCCGTAAAATATTGTAACCTACCACATAAATCTTTCCAATAATATATGTAATCTTACAAAATGAATTGTTAATGCCACATAGCTCTCATTCTGACACCGACAACAACTGCATCAAACACTAGTTTAACACTATATTACTCTTTTTGTCCCTGTATAATATCAAGGCTGTGTCACTACTCACTATTCACTACACTTACATAGAGTCCAAATGTTTACTGAAAATTAAAATACCATAGATAGTTGACTAAATGTCCCAGAAATGCATCATGATAAGTGAAGTTTGTTTGCTGGCTGTATTTGTCTCCATGTCCACACTGGACATAAATGGACGGTTATCAGGGAACACAATCATCAGATCGGAGATAAGAACCCAAAGTGCAGCTGAAGAAAATACGAGGTTTATCAGGCACCACATGGTCGAGGTCAGGAAAGATGATGTTCTTGCTTATGTATTGAAAAAGTTAACTTTTACTTGAGGCCACAGACACAGAAAGATTGTAGAAGTTTACAACTCTTCAACAAAATGTTCTGTAAAAACAGCAGCGTGGTTGGTGGCCCTGCAGGGCTCTGTGGTCTGTTGGCAAGAATAAAATATAACGTCTGATTACATTTTCAAATTAAAGGGATCCTTTTATAGATAATGAATAAGCAATGTCTGGTTGAACTTTTTAAAATAAAGTGTCTTAAGAAACATTTCACATTTTATGAATTTTGGTTTCAGTTAGGAATTATACAACAGATAGTTCTGACCAAGTGATCTGATTGGCCAAGACACATTCCATGAGTGCTGATATAGAGAACAACATCACTGGGACTTTTCATTCTGTGTATCACTCCGCCTCAGCCAGGTGTTCTGAATACTCTGAAAGAACATCACAGTAGAGCGTGTATGTCTACATTGATCAAGCTGGTACCTCTGAATCACACAGAAGACTCTTATTTCACTGGCTGATGATCAATTAAAACAAACAGATAAATGTACATGTTAAAAACAGCTGATCTGTGGTAACCTGGAGACACAGAGAGCAGGAGGATGTTTGTGTTGCTCGGCAACAAAAGTTCAGTTTCAGTGAAGTTGTGAAGTAGTTGAGTTGTTGGAGCAAAAAATAATGTGTTGTTGATAATTACTTTTTACTACTACTTTTTGACGCTTATGTAACTGTTGTATAAAACTAATATCACACTCGAGGTTGTGATGTTGTACTGAATATCATCACGGCTGTGATTCGGTCGTAGGCACGAGGCTGCAGGCCATGTACTTTTATCTGTTTGTTTTAATTGATCATCAGCCAGTGAAATAAGAGTCTTCTGTGTGATTCAGAGGTACCAGCTTGGTCAATGTAGACATACATGCTCTGCTGTGATGGTCATTCACAGTATTCATAACACCTGGCTGAGTTATATAAAGAGTGAAAGGTCCCAGTGATGTTATTCTCTCAGCAATCATGGAAGGCCTCTTGTCCAATCAGATTACTTTGTCGAAACAAAACTTTTGTATAACAATAAATAATGTGATTAACGTTGTGAAATGGTCACAGTTTGGTTATGTTTAGGAATCGAAGCGACTTGGTTAGGTTTTGGGCAAGATCATTTTCTGCTAACCAGTGTACAAGAACTACATTACCTATAGTCTGATGACAACATAGCCTCTGGGGAAAACGGTGAACATGGCGGGCGTCGAGCCAGCGGTTAGCGATAAACAACTTACAGTTAAGGTCTTACCTTTGCTGAAATTTCAACATCATGATGCAGATTAGAGAAAAGTAAAAATGAAGCTTTGTCAGGTCTGTCCTCAAGAGGAGAAGAAAACTACTTTAAAATGCTTGTTTGTTGAACGGAGGTCGGAGCGGTCATTTGTGATGCATTCGAGAAAGTCGGGAAATCTAAACGCTGGACGGCTTTCGTGACACAGCGTAAAGAGGATTTATCTCAAGTTGAATTTTAGATCTAGAACAAATTGTTAGTTGAACTTACTGCAGATGTTTGTTTATAGTGATTAAAAAGAAGCTACACTGTCATCAGATGACGCTGATGGAGTTGGGATGTCATCACGGTGGATTACATTCCGCCTGCTTTTGCTCTCCACACAGATTTTCCTGCATACATCGCAGCCTGCTGATACGTGATTGGACAATACTACTTGGACTACAAACGTAGTACATACAGAAACCAGAACACTTACCGTCCCTAAAATTCTACATTTCTTTGTAGAATCTGTAAATAGAGATTACATTACTTATAACTAACCAAACTAACGCAACTAACCTTACTAACATACTGAACATTACTTAAAGGGAACTCAACTCCTTAGAAGAAGTCAACATTGACTATTGGTTTCACACAGGAGTTGAACACCGGTCTACTGGATGAAAGTCTGTTTTATTATTCCATCAATCGCCCCCGACCACCACCCTAAGCAGACTTTTATACTCTTCATGCATCACCTGACTACAGTGACACATCAAAACAATTGACAACAGGACAGCGCCAGAAATGAATCTAGAGGGGTCACTACAGCGTCATGGTTGGAGACCACTAACCAATCTGCTGTATTTAATCAAATTAAAACAGGCCATAAATAAGCATACATTTGTCACTGTAAATTCAAGAGGATGGGGTTGATGCATGCACATAAGGCTGGAAATGACAATAATCAATCACAGTAAAATGTGTAAACTCTGACCATTTAATGAAGCTATATTTCTTCTTTATTCTGCTAATGACTAAATGACTAATGCCAATAACATTTAATTTTTAACAATGAAAATATTCATCAAATTGGGATAATTAGCTGTTAATTTCAGAAAACAGGGAGACTGGAGTGTTTGTTGTTTGTCAGTGAGCAGTCCTTTTAAAGTCCCTCACGTCTTCCAACAATAACGTCTGTAAACTTTTCTGGTTGTGATTGTACGACGTCACAGTAACTTGGGGACCAGGACACCAATCAATTAAACAAATAAATGCTTTGTTATTGAACTGTCTGAAGTGCAGGCCTGGCTGGCTTTTCTCTGAGAGAACAGACTGTTTGCGTCGGTTGTCTGTTTCTTTTTTTAATCAAATAGCAACTTGATCTGCTTTATACTGTGTAGGAGCTTAAGTGCTCCTGGCATGGAGAGCTGCACATGATTCCAACTTTGATCTCAGATAACTACATCTGCCTCGGTCTCCACTTATCAGACAGCTTTAATCAGACGCCTTCGCTGCAGTCACAGCATGTGGAACAAAAGCCTGTTTATGTCTCCAGCCTTTAAAATGTAAGGACGGTCTTCCTCTGCTCACGTGGAGACTCTGTCACATCGGCTCTAATCCCAACCCTCCCCACATCTCCCCCTGCTAATGCTGCACAATGTGTCGCAAAGTCACTCAATGTATGCACGGCGCGAGGACATGAATTATTAAAGAAGCTGGTACCTTTAAATGATTTCAACGTTCAGACTTCCTGTGTTATCAATAGGTGTAATATTCTCTGTGCTCCCAGCAGGCATGTGTTCAGCAGATATGCTGATACACCATCAGAGACTCCTCCGCTGACCTCTGCACGACTTTCTTGTGGAATTAAAAGTGTGCGAAAGTGTGAGAGTCTAAGATCCGTGTTCAAGTTAGAAAATGTATTTTTTGTCCAATCTGTCAATATATCATCCATTTTTAGTGAAACTATTGACTACAAGTAATGGACATAAAAGCAGCTTGAAGGTCAGAGCTAAATCCTCCTGCAGTTAGGCTTTTATATGAGCTGAGGAATATGAAAGACATCAACAAAGACTCAATGTGTGTGTGTGTGTGTGTGTGTGTGTGTGTGTGTGTGTGTGTGTTTTAAAGCCACACTAACATTTATATACTCTGAAATCAAAGGAGAAAACATTTCATCCCTTGAACATTTATGTGATGGCTGTTTTTATAAATATCATCACTGACAAGCCCACGCACCCTGCATATACTGTATAAACTATCATATTCACCTACCTCTTGTGTATAAAGCACAAAACATATTACATAATCAGATTTATTTCAGCACCTTTTCCACTGACAATCCTGTACGTGGTAGTTTTGTATTTATGTCGCCCTGTCAAGCTTGTCCTTGTGTTTAAAGTTGTAATCTCAAAGATCTCAGTTTCTTTCTCTTTGCCGGCACGATAAACGGTAATTGCAGGAGCACACTTCCCAGATATCCAGACAGTGCTGCATGTGTGACGTCCACGGTCGGCTCAGGTTGTAACTCTTGATTTTCCTGGCTGACGGTCGCTTTCCTTTTTAGACTATTTGCTTCATCTGAGCGTCGAGTTTGTTTCTTTTTTTTGGATTTTCAGTTATTCTTGAAGTTGCATCTGTAGTCATCCATCTTTTCTTTGTTTGTTCAGCCAAAGTAGATTACTGTTTACTCGCAACACTTGCAGAAACCGGAAAAGCAGGCGCTTAGCTCCGCCTACCCTCTCTGGCAGACCAACCACTGGCAGACCAACCACATCATCAGCGGGCAATAGGCTCAATCACCATTGTGTTACCTCATTCAGTGATAGATGGAGACTTAACAGATATTTATTTACCTGAAAATCTCCATGCATGTTTTTTTATGTTTGTTCACTGAGAGCAATGTTACACAAATCCCTTGTATGTTCAGTGATAATAGCAGATTGCTTTATTTTGTGGTTAGAAACTATCAATTGTTGGCAATTCAGGTATTGCAAGGATATGGTGATTTTATTCAGCTCCCAGCTTGAGGGTAAGACTGCTAACAGGTTCATTTGTAACCTCAATTTATTTTCCAAGTGCAACAAACCATCTTATTATTAACCATGCCCTGAACTATGTCTTTATTCTGAAAACACAAAACACAGTGGTTTGCCTCTGCATGGCACCAAAGGGCAAGAAAATAGACATTTCTACCTGACAATTTTGTGTGGTCAAATTAAAAAGCAATCACTAACATTTGTAACACTTGAATATTGATATTAATTCTCTGTTGGACTGCTGGTATGCAGTTTATTTCGAATTAAAATTGTGCCCTGTAAGTGTTGAAATATCAGGCCAATAAAGCCAATTCTGCTCTTCAGAATTACTTTTACACTTTGTTTATAGAAGAAAGAAAGGCATTGTATTTTAATGAAGCACACATCCGTCTGGGTTAAATCAAATCTAGGATTTCAGCCCTGTAAATGAATTGGATAATGGTTGTTGTTGGATGGCATTTCAACAGATACCTTAGGGGGAAAGCCTGAGAAGTTTTTGGAGCGTTAAAGACAAAGAGATAAGACTAATGAACAGCGAAATGTTTCTGGCAGTATTTAGTTCTGTTTACAACAAAAACACTTCCACAGAAGCTTCTTCATTAAACAATTACTGCTTCTTTCCCTCACAGACACTACTAACTTCTTCTAAATCCAATATTATGGATCATTTACACCAACGTTCATTAGTTAGAAGACACTTTGGTAACTGTATCCATCAACACAGTGTTATTACAATCCTCAGAGATAGAGACTGTGTTTATCTGGAGCCAACATGGCCGTCATTCCAGCCCTAATGTCAGTTTCATCAACATTAAATTGTTCATTTGTATGTATGCAAATAAAGCTGTCTTTAACCCCGAGGTTATAAACAATTTAGATGGTGACAATAACAGCGTCCGATCTGAAGTCGCCCCAGAGATGGATTCTGCTCACTTTCAAGGTGAATGCATCTGAGCAATTTCTATTCAAATATTAGTCAAATGGAACTAATACCTCGGGATAGAATGAATCAAACACCGCAATTATATTTGACGCTGACATATTGATGGCGGTTTGGGAAAGTTGGGAAAAATACCAACACGGTGAGGGAATATTCAGAGAGGGTACGCACAATTTCAAATAGGCAATCATCCAATTTCTGCATCAGCAGGAGTCAATCAGAAGGTGATATCAATGGTGAATCATTTTTCACTGCCACTCCTGTTGCCCTACAGGTGGAAATGTGCCAGCAGAGTACATCTGTTATGCTGTATTCTTCCATGAGGATTTGTTAAGTTTGTAAAAAGTCACTGTAAGAATTTAAAGGCGTTTAAAACTAAGATGAGAACACGCATTCAACCTCTGGTGCGGACCAAACCATCGGACCATGATCCGCCAGAAAAGACGGGTCCGTTTTCAAGTGAACTACGGTCCGGTCTGATCCAGGTGAGAACATAATCAGACTTAAAGTAGGACCTAATGCAGGAAGCAAACCAAAACACTGTGCATTGTGGGTTGTTAACAGATGCTGACACTTGCAGAGACAGCCACACAGCCAGGCAGCAAGATGAGTAGAGGACGGACAAGGGGGAGCAATGAGGAAATAGAAATATGGGCTGACCAAACAATTTCACAAATGCTTGAAACGCACAAGAATACAGATGTGTTCAAACTGTTAAGTGAAAACCAACTGGAGAGTGGAACTGATCGAACTGTGAAACAATGTTGGTTAAAAGTA
This sequence comes from Semicossyphus pulcher, assembly GCF_022749685.1. NCBI lineage: Eukaryota > Metazoa > Chordata > Actinopteri > Labriformes > Labridae > Semicossyphus > Semicossyphus pulcher. The sequence goes on along the minus strand of NW_027211604.1, from coordinate 30,102,660 downwards.
AACACACTCAAAAATACATTAAAGTCCACGATACTGGGGGAAAGTGGTTGCTCAGCGGAGTCCTGCTCTCTCTCTCTCTCTCTTTGTTCTGACCAATCAGAAAGCAATTTTTCCTCGTGCGTCAAAACTTTTGGTCCTCTGGTGAAAGCTGCCGTGTGAACACAAACCAAGCCCGAGGCAAAATGCAACATTGTAACAACTTGGTCTTTGATTCGGATCGAACAACAACTTCAGGTGTGAAAACACATATTAGGCATATTTTGGGGTCTAAATGAATAATATGTACAACCAGTTTTGGTATTGCTCAAGCAGATTGCATCAGCCAACAGCAGTGAGAAATACTGTAATGGTTGCTGATGAATATTTCAGGGTTATTTGGAGGCATCCATCCTAACCATTTAAAACATCAAAGTCAGGGCGCTCGTTTAGCTCAGTTGGTAGAGCAAATACAGAGGCTACAGTCCTGAACGCACTGATCGCAGACTCAACTCCCGGTCTGTGATCATTTGGTGCATGTCTTCCCCCACTCTCTCTTCCCCACATGTCCTGTCTCTCTTCAGCTTTTCTATCTAATAAAGGCAAAAAAAAATAAAATAAATGAAAGTCACATTAAAAAAATTCTATTCTATTCTATTCTACTATTTTTGATGGAAGCGGGGGGGGGGCAAGTTTTAGCTATTCTTACCGATCCTTGGGAATCAGCTCAGCTCGTTGACATGCATGCGCATAAATTACGGTCACACGCACGGAAACACAGACAGATAGTGTCTGTATGTATTCAGTGAGAAGACTGCATCTAAGTTTTTAACACAGGACGAGCTGTCGAGAGGGACGGCGCGGGTCAGAGACAAGTGATCCATAGTGTGATCCTAGCAGTTTATCTGAATTTATAATGTGATCCAGCAGTGAGCAGATTATAATCATGCAGCGCAGTGACTGTGTGTTTCTCATGCTCTGCCCCTGACTTAATAGCGTTGCGATCAGTCCCGTATTTCCGTGAAAACCTTTTATAAACATTAAATACGTCTTCACACGCTGTGATTGAGATGAGGCAGAGGTGATCCACGCGTAGTTTATCAGAGTTATCATGCCGCGCGGGAAGGAGACAGACGTTAGGAGAGGAGCAGATATGACGCAGACCTGTGTGTGTTTTGATGCTCATACCTGAATTAATAATGTTGCGATCCGTCTGTATTTTACGCGCACAGTTAAAGTATAAACTTTGTCTCCACAGGCTGTCATATGACCATGTGCTGTAGTTCACATATTTCACTGATAAACACAGAGCTTTAGAGGGGCACCAGGCTTCCTGATAAAAGTTTCATGGGATGTGAAGCCAGGGTTGCCAGGTCTGCCCTTTTTCCAGCTGAATTGGGCGACTTTTGAATTGTCTTTACAGGCGCAAGGCCCTGTGCGGTTGCACACTTCACACCGCCCATGTGACGGTTCTGACTCTGTGTCTGTTTGGAATGTCACAGACATTGGTTGGGAACCCCTGTGCTAAGAGGCAAAACTGCTGTTTTTGTCAATAGAGTCTGTTGGCTTTCAATAGAGTTATTAAAGGGTTGTTTCATGTTTCACAAAAGTTTAGTTCTAAACAACCATGGTAGAATATGTATGACGTCCCATTTTACCATGCATAAATGCTTGAGACAGATTATTCTCAAAGTACTGCATGTGATGGAGTTGTTTTGAAGCCATTTTACAGATTTGCCTGGAATTTACTGTGTTGCAGTTTTTGTTTGTTATTTTGTTTGCTGTTGTGATAATTACGATGTTCTGATGTCTGTGTGACGTGATCTGCAGGCGTGGTGTGCCCTTGATTTAGGACAGATGGTATTCACAGGAGTGAAAAGGCAAACAACAGCACAACTACAAATCCTTCGTTTCAAATTGAATTGATTTTCTTTATTCTGTTTGTCCTTCAATAAAAGGCGAATCATGACATTGAGAACATGAGAATGCTCGTTGATTTATTGATCACTCCTAACAAGCAATACGGTCTGCTTAGAGTAGCGGATTGGAACGACGGATGGATGGATCGGATGCAATACACAATGAATGGGGCGAATTTTCAGCCGCATGAGTTTGCGATTAGTGGGTTTACCCGCAGCTGTCTCTTGATTGTATGTAACTTTTTTTCCAGGAAATATTCAAGCCCCCCCAGTCTTTGACTTTTGCTAAAAGTGTGTTCAGTTGCGCCCCCTATTGTTAAAAAATGTCAACATGAAGCCAGATTTAAAAAATTGCCATTTATACCTATAACCGCAAGCGGGTCAAATTTACCCAGATATAAAATGTCATTTTCGCGCTATTCATTCCGCTAGTCTAGATTGATTCATTGTATGTTGCTGTGGTAACGCCTTTTTTTTCTACTACTGTGTGTCATCAAGTTGCTCATGAAGTCATTAATTCCAATTCAACATGGATAAGAGGAAGAGATGCATGAATGTAAAGCAGGCATTAGATTTACTCAGTGCCTGGAGTGAAGGTGAGTCTGATGGTGGGGAGGTCTCTGGACGCTGTTCTTTGGTTTGTTTTCTGTAAGCACCTTGTTCACAAAGTGCTTTGCAAATAAAATGTATTGTTACATATGTATGTCATTGTCCTGTTGTCATTTTGTAAGCTGCATAAAGACACCACATCTAACATTTCATGATACAACTTTGTGTTGTAAAATGATAAATAAATGAACCTTGTGCTTTGAAAATCAATCCATTCTAATAGAGAGTACGTTTAACCCGTTGGCGGTTTTAGATATACTGTGACCCCTGGCGGTTCTAGTGTTAAGGGAAACTTGAAGCACTTTAAAGAGCCGTGATAATCTGTAAAATGTGTCCAGTCCTTATATATTTGCACGTTGGCCAAGTGACCAATTTTGTTTGGCTTAAAGCAGAATCACCTTCTGTGAGTAAAATCAGTCAGCCTGCAAGTAAAAGTTAATTTAACCATGTTTTTATTTAAAGATAAATGAGACTTGTCAAACACAATACACTCAAGTTTGCTTTTGTATAGCACAACAAAGCAAGCTGTTGGGTGGGTCATCGACTACCTTAACTGTGTTGGAAAATGCAACAACATTAAAATGGACACAAAAAGAAAACTTGCGTCTTGCTTTGGACTTAACTATAACAATATATTAGAACTCGGATGCTATGTATTTGAAAGCCAAGAATCAAAATTGTGCCTCATTCATCGCTTTTATGCCTCCAGGGTTAAGGTCGTCCTCTCTTTAAGTCTTTATGCAGCAGCTCAGCCGTGTAAAGCTTGATTTGGAGGCTGCGGAAAGAAGAACACTGAAAGGAAGAGTTTTGAAGTTTAAATAATGTCGACTGTCTCTGTGACTGTTTGGGTGAGTGAAACTTTCAAAAGCTGAAAGTAATTAAAAACTTTCTACACACATCAATGGCTCAGGACAGAATATATGGACTTCTGTCCACTTGAGAAACCACACTCAGTATTTGGACTACACAAATCTTCTTCTTGAGTTTGCTGCCATGAATGAATAGAAAGTGACCTTCATTTAGTTCATCCGGAGTAAGGTGTCCATCGCATTATTTGTTACATTTCAGCCTTTTCAGGGAGCCTTTAAAAGCACCAGTGAATGAGCCGCTGAGTGTTTATGATGCTGCTGTCGGTAAGTTTAATGCTCTTCTGGAGGCCATATATATATATTTAGCAGGTTTCAAGTTGAGAAAATATAAACAAATGCCCTGGAACATATTTTCATGCATATTTACCTTCTTTTTTTCTCCATGTGTTCACAGTGTGAAGAATTCCAAACTGCATTTGTGCTCAAGTGTGCCTTCCCATTAAGCTTGACCTTAAACTACAAATAGCTTTGTTCACAGATGCAGTCCAATGGTCAGGACCTTGGCTCAACACTATAAAAGCTCTGTTTGCCTGCCATGTGTGTGTGTGTGTGTGTGTGTCTGTGTGTGCTTGTGCGTGTGTCTGTAATGACAAAAACATTGGCTTTGATGAACGGTTTGGAGGAGGTGCACTGTCACCAGACCCTTCACTGTATAATAAAATCAATGTGAGGAATGGTTTTTTGTCCATAATAACTATTCTGCCCTCAAAGCCTGACTGGAGTAACGAAGCAGAGGATAAACCATAGAACAGTGGCTTTAAAGTGTTTGAACTGGTTAGCCAAATAGAACAGGTGTCCACGTGATATTGCTCTAATTTGATTTGTATTCATGAGGTCATTTTTATGCCCAAAAACAATGAAGGCTGATTTGACCTTTGACCCCAAAAAGTAGACACTCTCTGCATTTGCATTTCTGATAGCAAACAAAAGCATCTGTATGTACAACATTAGTATCTACAATGTTGTTTACTCTCATCTGTTCTTTTGTTTTGGTTTTTATATTTTGGACAATGATTTAGTTGTAATAGGGCATAGCCACTGGGTATGAATGTGATAACTGATTTGGGCACTTTACGTAGCAGCCTCTGCCATCAGTGTATGGCTGAGTGTATGAATGGGTGAATGTGATATGTAGTGTAAAAGCAGCTTTGAGTGGTCGCAAAGTCTAGAAAAGCGCTATATAAGTACAGTCCATTTACCATAACATTCAAACTCCACACAGAAAGGCCTCCTACAGCTAAACTGGGTTTCGATTCAGGAACCTTCTAGCTGTGAGGCAACCGTGCCAACCAGTACACCACAGTGCAGCCCCGTAAACACAAACAATTTGATTATTGCTTGAGTATGTGCTGTTAGTCCACCATTTCTCAACTTGTTCACCCTGACTGGAGTTTAGTTGGGGAGTGATGCTGCTGCCGATGGACTGACTGCCCCTTTTAGTCACAGACACACATTTTACCAAAGGCAGCAGACGGCAGACATGATTCATATCTCGTGATCATGATTGCTCTCTCTGTCTCCCAGCCGCACAAATTATTATACAACAAAAACATTTGTTTCCTGCATGGATTATTGTGTTTTTTAAATTGGACAAATTACAGCAATTACATAATTTGACTTATTGCATTGAAATTGAGATTCCCTCCAAGAACTGCTATCATATCCCCGCTTTTTTTTTTTTGGCCTCGATTTCCATATTTAATTAACTTAACTCAATAAAAGGTGATTGCTTTCCTGCTTGTGTCACAACAAGAGCCCGCAAACGGCTCATTGGGGGCATTTTGATTCCGCCAGAGCTGTTTGCTTTGGCCGACCAATTTCTGCGCTCACTGTACAGAAGTCTGGAGGGCACAATTACAACCGGCAATGGAAGGGAAAAATGTTGGCATTGAGAAGAAAAATGAGGAGTAATCTCCCTCATTTTTCTTATCTGTGGAAGTCCAAGAAGCCTGAGAGGGTACAGTATTTCCCCAGATAAAAGCCTAAATGATATTCCACTCACACAAACAGCAACACACATTATCATTCACTATCTCTGCTTGGTATTCCTACTGGTTTGTTTCTAACTTGAAGGAGGCCAGAGGATTTTCTTGTCTCTGATTCAGCTGGACTAAAATTCTACGTCTTCATTGTGATTATTTCCGTGATTATGTCATCACCTTCATTGCTCTACTCGCAGCAGTAAAAGTACTCACAGATAAGACGGAGCACGCAGGTGATTGAATACATCTGCAATGGCATGACTCGATTAATTCCACACACTAGATCTTAATTAACTGAACGTAACCACACAGAAGATTTGTGCGCCGATGGGATTCGGTCAGTGGGGATGATTGCATGAAGTAGATATGCTCATTCAATATTCATTATATCCCTGTCCCATTTTCTCCCGGGGCAGACCAGGTCCTTCCAGGGATCAAGATATCTTCCTTCTTCCTTCCACAGCATAAAGAGTAAGATTGAAGGCTTCATGTTAAATTAATTTTATAAATAGGCTTTCTGAAAATTAATCAGTGGTGAAATATCTTCTCCCCAGTTGATTTAGCCACATTAAAATAGTTTTGACCTTCCCTGTGAATCAAACATGAACAAACACATTCATCCGATTTTTTTGCCCTGTGCACACTGCTTTTGAACACTCATATTCATTCCTTCTCACATGTCTGATTTCAGGGCCACTGTGTTTGCTCTGAATGGCAGCACAGAGCTGAGGATGCAGAGGAAGCCTTCTGTTTCCTGTGTGTCTGCAATAAAGATGTGGAGGACGGTCCAGAGGATGCATATATAATCCTTATTAAAAGCCAAAGAGAAGACAAGTATAACCCTCAAATTCCACAGGATCCGTCTCCGGCGCATTCCGTGTGCGCCACGACCTCTGGAGTCGATCGCGCCCATTCAAGTCAATGCTCGTAATTCCATAGCACACGCCGTGGTCCATCTCCGGCGCGTCCCAGAAGCGTCTCTCCGCTCTGCTCCACTAAAGATATGCGCCGAGTCTATTTTTGACAGAGGTCGCTTCAAGTACGTGTCAAGCTGAACAGAGCAGATCGTTCCAAACAGGAAGTCACACACGAAAACAGCATACAGCATCCGGTTATTTCAAAGTAAAACACCATGTACAGACCGGTACAGACTCCCGTTTTGTCTGTTTTCATAAAACAACACACTGAAATCTTGAAAAAAGAACACTTTAATTAAGTAGTGTACTCAGCCATGAAGTATAAGCACAAAAATCACTGAATGATCTCCAAATGAGCAGATAATCAACCTCGGAGCTGCAAAGTGAACTGTTGTTTGTGTGTTGCTCTGTTTAACATTGATGTCATTGCGTGATTTCGCAATTCTCACGCGATCTAGTGAATCCAGCCGCTTGGATCAGACATGATTCCTGTGGATGAGGGCTCACACCATCTGAAGGCCCAGAACCGGGGCGCAGAAGGAACGCGCCGGACAGGGATCCTGTGGGGTCCAGGCGTAAACCAATATCGCACGGATGATAGCCGATGGGTTCCGTGATTGCCTATGAATTAATCTGGTGACACTCTTTCTTCACTGTTCTAAATGAATGTACTGGCTACGAATAAGCTTATGTCTAAAATATGTAACCATAGCAACAGGGACACAATCAAACTTTTGATTACAATTCATGCAGCTAATTTAAAAGCATCTAATTTAAACAATGAGGGAACATTTCTTTTAGCCCTCTGAAAAATATCACAACTTTGTTGACTCGGACAAAACTGAAGAAAGAGAAACTGAGAAACTTCAGGACCTCTGTACAAGCTGCAAGAAGTACACTGCCCCTCTGAACTGAACATCCCATTCAATATTAAAGTCTCTGCTTCAGGCTGCGGCTGACAGGAAACATGGCTGATAATTTGTTCGTGAAAACTAGATGTAGATTTGGGAACAGTGTCTGGTTAACTCGCTAGTCGTGTTGTTTATCATATTGTTTGATTAAATATTTACTTTATGTCAAACTTACGCAATTGCATTGACTTTTAACCTTGCTAGCGTACCATTAGCTTCCTGACTTTTAGCTGAGCTGAAGCACTCTGTGAGCTGCGCCGTGGCATGGAGATATTTCTGGTTGCTAAGTTGAAGCTGAGATACGTCTGTTTACTGAAGTAGTGGACATGGTTTCCGTTTCACTGGAACCTTGTTGGATGGGAATTACTTTTTCAGGTATTAGTCTGACGCTCATGTGTCAGGGAAATGGAGTTACTACTAATAACTTACAACTTGTACATGAAATCATGAGGTTACTGGTCTTATTTTTCTTCTTTGGAAGTGACCATGGTAAAGGATAATCCTTTTCGAGGTGTCCACAGTCAGGTTTTTATGTACTCTGCTATGCACCGGATGGTTCTGGCCTCCATGTTGTCGATAAAGACCTGATAATAGACCCCTCATTGAACATTATCCCTCACTTCTTCGACCCTCTGCCCCTCAGCACCAAGCCTGTGGGAGTGGCATAAGAACAGCTAAAATGTGGTGTTTAAAAGTGTGCAGAAACCCATAAAAATATGATCAGGAGCACAGCACAATAGGCTCTTCTGCAAACCATTATATTGTTTCCATCAGATGTGCACTGATTAAATCTTTGTGGTGGAACACAGTGGCCCTGAACACCGTTACCTCCTCCTATCTGCTCTCTGTGCACAAAAAGAACCGTGTCTCTGTATTTCGCTTTAGTTCTACTTGTTTGCAGGGTTGAATGGTTATAAAGTGGGTATTCAGATCTGGGATCAACGTGAAAATAGAAGATCCTTTGAGCTCATAAATACACTTAGCCTTCAGCTGCTATGAGTTTGAGGTTCTTCAAAATTACAAAGAGAAATTAATCACAGAGGTTATTCTTGTATGGTAACACTTGAAAGTGCTCTTCTTGACCCTTTTGTCTCGACACTGCAAGTTTAAAAGCTGATATTATGCTGAAGGATCTGTAGAAAACTGTGCAGTGGTGAAAGAGCTGGATGATGACTGAGGATATTAGTATTTCAATAAATGTACAAATGTACCATATAAATGATAGATTAAGATTGTTTCTGAACCCTCATTTAGAAAATATATTTTAAGTATTATTTTAGTTTAAACCTAGGCTCCATTTTTACATGTCTGCGGTCTAAATGACTTTTGGAATTGTAATTGCTGCAACCTAATCCTTAACAGCATTTTGCCAAATCAAGCATGTTCACTGTGTGTAGGATTTGGCCGCTAAGCTAAATTTCCAACAGTATGACAGAAATGATCATATATATGCATATATATAATAACTAAAAATGAATTTTACCTTGCAGAGCCCAGGAGGTGATTGTCTACAACTTACTGCCTCAACTTGTGTCAGTGGCACAAAAAGCACCTTTACTCTACCTGGATACATTTGCCTGCAGGGATTAAAATTCGAAAACTTTCTACCTTTTTGTCATTTTGATGCCAAAATATGTGAAAATAGGGCCCTACTTCAAAATTACTGGTATTCTCCATCAAAAGGTGATTTGATTGATTAATAATAGTAACACAAATCTCATGTTGTCTTTAAAAACTGTTCAACAAACAACCTAAAGTGAACTTTGAACTAGTGTTGGTGAACTTGCAGAAAAACAAGCAGATCAGTACTATTTATGGCTGAAGGTATGCTAATACAGCTGCATGGTGTGGCAGTGGTTAGCACTGTTGCCTCACAGCTTGAAAGGTTCACATGTTCTCCCCGTGCATGGTTGTTTTCCTCTGGGTACTCCAGCTTCAGTCCAAACACATGCTCGTTAGGTTCATTGGTGACTCTAAAATTTCCCATAGATGTGAATGTGAGTGTGAAAGGTTGTCTGGCTTTTTTACCCCTTTCCCATCAAAATGAATGCAAATGTTTTAGACCCGTTAACAAAAGTCTCTGTTCCCATTGCCAGTGTAGTATACTCCTGTCGGTCTCTTTTCTGCTGCATCACCGTCTGACGTCACAAATGCGCCCGAAACAGTTGAAGATGTTACGTTTGTAAGGTCTTTATTGTATCTATTACTCATTCAGTCTGTGGATCAAACTCTGCGGTGACAAATATGGAACGATGTTCGAGCGCTGCTTGGACGGAGACGGGCGGAATTTGTAGCTGAGATGACAAGGAGAACCTTTCCCACAAAACCAAAAAGCCGGGTGTTAGCGGGTCTTTTGACCAGTGGGAAAGCAGCTTATGCGTCAGCTGACTGGTGATTAGTCCAGGGTGTAACCCCACCTCTCGCCAAATAATGGATGGATGGATATGCTAACTTACAAGACCATGAATATATAGCTGGTGAACCACGAACAACAGTACCACAGACATTATAGGAATTTTTGGAATTGTGTAATGTGTCATGTGGTTTTTACAGAGATACACCTTGAGCAGTGTCAGGTCGAGCAGGGTTTCCTGTCGCACTGTATCTTAGTTACATATTTTTCAGGATGAGTTGTGTGTCAGAGAACGGGCTGAGCTGCATCGCTCTCTCCTCTGATCAATGACCATTCGTAACACTTTGTTACCTGCATGTCAGTAAAATATTGAGGCAGTTTGAGATAAACTGATTGTAAAGGCTGTGCGAACCCATTCAGGCCTGTGTGAAAGGGTTAGATCGCTTTACAAATCCAGCGTGATGGATGAGCACACGGCTGGCTGGCGTGCTTTAACAGACACTGTTCAGTGATTTGAGGTTATAACACGGACTACAGATGTTATTATGGGGTCGCCTGCTGATACTTGATATGATATTGTAACGTCTACAGTTCTGTGGTTAAAAATATGTTCAGACCACTTTAAGAAACACATCCCGTTAATTTAAGTTTAAAGTAAAGACAGCTCTTCATCATCACACCCATAATTACAGGTCTATAAAGTCTCCATCTGGGAGGAGGCTCACACTAACACGGACTAGGACCTTAAAAATTCTCCCATAATATGATCAGAAATGTGTGATACTTTTAATCATTCCCTGGTGGATTCTGACACATGATGTGTGAAATACATAAGGAAACTTTTCAAAGGAATATCTCAGCAAAGCCAGGTAGGCTGAGGACGAGGTCTCACACACTCCATTTCATTTGTGAGCTGAACTTTGAGAGCGACACCAGAGAGCAGCCGCTGCAATTAACTGAAAACTTTAAAAATGTCTTTTTATCTACCGTGACGACTGCTCCTGAAGATCACAGGTCTTTGGAAATAAGGCTGTGACTTTCTTTTTAATAAAGAGTCTCATCAGCTGAGGACGCAAGATCACAACAAAAGTGACAAAGTGAGATGTTTCTTTCTTTCTCACTTGTTGAAAGTTGTCCGTGAACAACACTCTGTCCACAAAATTTTATAGGCATAGTTTGGGTTTTTTGAAGTGGGGTTATATGAGGTACTTATCAGTAGTAAGTGAAATATGCACAGTAGATAACAGTCAGCACGGCCCCTGTTAGAAAAGGCCGGTCAGAGTTAAGCTAAGCACCGCTAAAGACAGGGTCAGTACCACATACTTTAGCCACTTAAAAGAAGAGTCACACTGACGTCAGACAGCCCTTTCCCTCAGCACTATGTCTCACTCCACTCAACAGCCTGTATACCTACGCATGCAGCACACGGTATTACAACAGCTGTTAGGGTCAGCGGTTAGTAGAGACAACAAACAAACGAAAATACAATATTAGTCTGGCTTCCTAAAGAATTAAACGATTCTCAGCCAAATATATTATTCTATGCCAAACTTGTGTACAAGTTGGATAGCATCTTGCATTGTGGAGATGTAACATAGATGTACAACAGTTAAAATGACTCTTTGTGCTGTATGTATAGAAACACATGACTGAACACAATGATTGTCCGTGAAACTGAATTTAATTTGCTCATTCTTTGTATGAAGAAGTGAAAAGAATAAGATGCTCAAAATAAGAAGTTTTGACTTTAACAAACCAGTTTTGTACTCGTCTGTGTCGATCAAACAGATCGATAAATCTGCTCATTCTAGTTTCAAGCACTAAATTACTCAGAATCAGTGTTAAAATCCCAGTTACAAGGTTCCCAGCCATCCAGGTCATGGTAATTCAAAGGAACCAAAGGCAGCTGGACATGGTTGAAGTTCTTGAAGACATTTCACCTCTTGGAGTAAATTAATAAAGTGATCATTTCTTGTTAAGAAAACGAAGCAAATAACAATCTTGAAATGCAGACAGAAAAAAAAACGGTTTAATCTAATATAAAGTTCAGTCTTTGCCATGTATATAAATTCTGTCCTTTTGTTGTGTGTTCAGGAGTTTGATTGGTGGAACCTGTAATCTACACACTTCCGTTGTGATGGCTGTATCTGTGGCAGGGTTTTTTTGCATGTGTTTTCTGGGTTTGAATCTTTTCTGTATTTGCAGCATGTTTGATATTTTTCGTCGTAGCATTTGTTTTGGACTTGTTTTTGAATTTACATCGTTTCTGAATTTGCAGTCCGTTTCTTCTAATGGAAATCCTTTGGGATGTTGCAGCTGATTTTGTAACACCTCTGACACATTGACCAAATAAGAGGACAAACATATTTCAAAGCCTGTTTGACACCTTTGACTCTGTTTCTTGTCATGCAGCTCCCAAACCAGGAAAAAACAGATTGAACTGTTGTCTGTATATTACTACAGCAAGGGGAGAAGCCAGAGTATTAGCTATTTATGACATAATAGAGTGAAATGGTGAAAGTGTAGCTTGAGTGTATTTGGTTACTGTAGATTCAACAGAAACCAGAGTAAGGAAACAATGATAAAAAGCTTTTAAAAGTTTTACTGAGATTAATAAAGCATATAAATATTTCTAGTTCACTTTGACTGAGACGATGCATTTCTCACTCCAGCATCAAATTTAAAGTCATACTGGTTCATTAAAGAGGAGGGTTTTGGAGTAATAAAGGCAGACAGGGTCTCTTGTTTAAGACATACGATGTATTAAAGTCTTCAGATTTAATTCCATCATCATATATTTCAGCTGTCAGCTGAGAGACACGCAGGCCTTGACAGAACAGTATGTCTTTGACGTGAGAGCAAGAAGCCGCCCGTCGTAAATAAGTGAGGTCACTGATGATCTAACTCAACACTGGTGCTTCCAAACTGCTGGCAGCTGGGATATTTGCTTCCTTTGTCCATAAATATCCTCATCCTCCTTCATTCAACAGTCTCTGCAGCCGGCTGATGATGAATATGTGGCCTAACCCTGAAACGACTGAACGGGCAATGATGACTAATGTCACAGCAGGAAGGACTCGGGGAGCCACAATCCCTCACTGTCGTTAAGTTTGCCTCAGCCAGACGACCCTCCCCTGTCATTCAACATTAATAGATCTGAAGTTATACTGTACATGTTGCTCTTTTTACTTTCTCTGCCCCAAAGTGCTGGCCTCAGCCCTAAACTTCCACCTTGACATATCCAGGCCTTAATGCGATACACGGTAATTGCAGGAGCACACTTCCCAGATATCCAGACAGTGTTGCATGTGTGACGTCCACGGTTGGCTCCGGTTGTAACTCTTGATTTTCCTGGCTGACGGTCACTTTCCTTTTCAGACTTGCTTCATCTGAGCGTCGAGTCTGTTTCTTTTTCTTTGGATTTACACTTATAGTTGAAGTTGTATCTGTAGTCACCGATCTGTTCTTTGTTTGTTCAGCCATAGTAGATTACTGTTTACTCGCAACACTTGCAGAGACCGGAAAAGCAGCCGCTTAGCTCCGCCTACCCTCTCTGGCAGACCAACATACACTACACCCAGTCTGTAATACTGCAAAAGCAACGGCTTTCATCAGTGAGCCATAGGCTCAATCACCATTGTGTTACCTCATTCAGCGATAGATAGAGACTTAACAGACATTTATTTAAATGAAAATCTTTGAGATTATTTCTTTACATTTAAAGCCTCGTAAAACAGGATATGTGATATCAATATATCAGTGATACGTTACGACTCAATACTGTCTCAGACTAGACCATCATCAGGGCTACATCTGTCCCAAGATAACACAGATACAATTCACTGTCATACTTTTTGAACAGGTTATATAAATTGGCCAATAATATCATTGTTAGACGAGCTACTAACACTTTGTCCTTTCTCTTTATAAAGACCGGATACTACAGGTAAGAGTGCTGGATCATGGGTGGAAAAAAAGTGACTTGACATAACCTGTGACTTGACTTGACTTTATTTCTATTGGTCACTGAATGGTGAGATACAAAATGCTTTGGTATCGATATCTATCTTAACAGTATGTATACACATGCAATATTATCTGAGATGCCCCCATCTGTTCCAAAGCTATTGAAGAAATGGTAAATAATGGACTCTGTTAGCTAGCTCGTATTATGGCACTAAACTGTCCCTGGCAAAAATAGCTAATCATTAACAACCGGCACTAAACTACTGAATACAGAAAACCTGTAACGACTGATGGGGGGCTGTGGCTCAGTGGTAGAGTCGGTCTTCCTTCAATTGGTAGGTTGGCGGTTCGATCCCCAGTCTACATGTCAACTTGTCCTTGGGCAAGACACTGAACCCCAAATTTGCTCCTGTTGACATGACTGATTGACAGCTGGGAACTTTAGGTAACAGACTCTGCCATCAGTGTGTGAATGGGTGAACGTGACATTAAGTGTAAAAGCAGCTTTGAGTGGTCCCAAGACTAGAAAAGCGCTACAAAAGTAAAAAAACGGAAGTGTGTGACCTCTCCTATGACTGGCCATAAACATCCAAGCTTCACCAGACCCCATTCAAACCCAATATCAGGAAAGTTTGTGGAAACTTAATTGACAATATTTGATTGTAGATATAATCTAATTGTTAATGCTTTTTAGATTTTATTACCATTATATACAGAAGACCCCAAATTACATACTCAGAAGGCTATTGTGCCTTTCAGTCTGCCCCTAAACTGCCCCCGGACAGGGAGGAAAAGGCCTGCTCAACATCAATTCAATGTCTGCTATGTGAGTAAGAAAAAACAGACGTTTTTCTTTTTCTTTTTAATATACATTTGCTAAAGTACACGGTTAATTGGTTGCTGCTGCATATCCTTTGAAAAGAATAAATGTTTTTAATTTAATTCACATTGTGAATCACCTGTAATTAGTTCTTCATGTTTCAGATGAGTAAGTACAGAGAACAGGCTGTCAGGAAGAGATGTCAAATTAGCCCTCATTGACATTAATTGGATGCACTACACCCAGCAGTAATTATTTTCCTTTTTCCCTTCAGTGTTTTGCAGAGGTATCTTCACATGTAAGCTAATTTCATGTAAATAGAGGTGTCGTTGATATCAGCGGTCCAGTGAAACATTTCAATTTAATTAGAAGCAGAGGAGTCGCTTACCAGGACAGTGAGATTAGAGAAAACATTGTTTGCTATTAGCAATTAAAATCAAAGCCTTTTCTCCTCCCATCTTGACTCATAATACATGTTTGATCTTCAAACAGCATCTTATGCCGTCAGCTAAATATGCACTAATGCTTATTAACAGGAATATCCAAATAAGAGCCACCTCCAGACTTAAAGGAACCTGAGTAAAGGATGCTGAACTTCCACCAGTAAGGCGGTTGGTGTATCACCAATTCCCCCCCTTGGCAAATGCACCGGAGCTTGCTCAGATAAGCGGCTGTCATTTGAAATGCTGCTATCTACTGACAGTTTGTAGGGCTCAGCGAAAATAGGGAGTGATGCTGGCGTTCTCAGAGAGGAGGGATTTTCTGTCGCTTATCGGCGAATGGACAAACTGACAAGTTGCCCATGTAAAAAAGCTCGGGGTCAGAGTCAATCAGGATCAGGCTTTTACAACAGAACAGTCAGGCATGTTGTCATTTGATTAACCACAGCAGGCTCTTATGGATCTGCATCTCCTCCCAGTCAGGATAATCAGCAGAACAGTTTTAATTTGGCAAAGATGTTTTTTATAGAACAACATGCTTCCTATGCAGATTTATTGTTTGCAGATGTCACAGTGAGTCTGTTTCAGGGGAGTGATTCAGCATGTGGCCCTGTGGTAGATAGTTTTGTCCAGGGATGTGTTTTTTAAACGATATGTTGGCAAAGCAAAGAGGTGTTTAGAAGGAAGCCCAGCACCCCCATTCAAACGATACTGAATATGATTATGAGACAATGTTCTAAGTGTGATAATTGATCAGGAAGCACAGCATGTTGCGTGTCATACGAAGCACAGGGTAGTATTTTTTATTTCTATCTAAGATGCCGTTAATGTCAAATGGTTTGGTAAGGTTAGGTTGGGGTAGGTTTAAACGATAACACAATAACACGAGGGTTTAAGTTAAAGTTTGTTTAAAGCCTGTAGCAGTTCATGAAGACACTGAAGCCGAGGGCTGTGACAGTGTTGGTATTTGACGCCTTGGAAATTTGAACACTCTGGGCATCACTTTTGCTATTTTCACCTTGTTTGGCCTTGTTTCTACATAGGTCGGAGCTCCTACCACCTGGACAGAGATTAAGACTACCGAAGGCCAGCTCTGACAGGTTCAACAATTTTGTATCTCTCAGGCAACCAAACTGTTAAATTCTCAAGATGATCCTGCTGACAATTAGTTTACCCTTTACTACTGATGAGTGATGGTGGTTGTACATCCTGTAGTTGTCCTGTTGTGACTTTTCTTCTTAAATCTTGAAGATTTTCACGTAAATAAATGTCTGTTAAGTCACTGTCTGTCGCAAATGAGGTAACACAATGGTGACTGAGCCTATGGCCCACTGATGAAAGCCTTTGCATTTGCAGTATTACAGACTGGGTGTCTGTGGCGACTTTCGTGGAAAAAATCACAAGCAGCGCCCAGTTAGTGACGCGTTTTCCATCAGCCAGCAGTGGTTGGTCTGCCAAAGAGGGTCGGCGGAGCTAAGCGGATGCTTTTCCAGTTGCGGGTAAACAGTAATCTACTATGGCTGAACAAACAAAGAAAAGATGGATGACTACAGATACAACTTCAAAAATAAGTGAAAATCCAAAGAAAGAGATAAAGGCAAACAGTCTAAAGAGGAAAGCTACCACCAGCCAGGAAAATCAAGATATACAACCGGAGCCAACCGTGGACGTCACACATGCAGCACTGTCCGGATATCTGGGAAGTGTGCTCCTGCAATTACTGTTCATTACCAAAGGTGCTGCCAAAGAGAACTTCGAGATTACCACTTTAATGCGTTTTGTATTCTACCATGTTTTTCCTACCTGAGTCTGTGTTTCTTTGTATGATTTTATATGGCTGTAACACAGATTCCCCCTTGGGAACAATAAATGCAGTGTTTCCATTTTTAAGAAGCGCTGTTGCAATCTCTCCGCATTAAAAGTCTATATAAGATAAAAGTGCTCTGAACTCCTTTAAACAGCAACTCTAAGTCCCCGCAGGGATATTACAGTGACAGTGTTCTTAAAATGGACCATTTTCAAAGCCTGTTATTGTTGACCACGCCTGTAATTTGCTCCTGCCAAAGCCAGCAAAAGGTGCTAAGGACTACAAGAGCAGATCGTGGGCTGGGTAACGTGGCCTGCATAAACAGAGGCAGCGCAGATGGGATGGGACAGAGTGTGATGCCCTGCCAGCTGCACTTTTCACCTCTGTCTTTAGGGAAACCACACGCAGATCGTGTCGTTCCCTGTACAGTGATGCTTTCGTCTTACAACATACACAGAATAACAATGACCATATCTGAACAACCAGTGCTTAATCTGGACATACACTGTTTTTTAATATTCTTGGGACATTAAATTTCACATTGCGGAGTGTTTTGACCGCTGTATGATCACTTTTCTGTTTCACACTCAAACACAGAGTGCGGCTGTTTAGCATCACAATTAGCAGAGAGAGCAAAGAGCTTAAAGGAGACTGAGACTCACTAAGAATGTTTCAAGTTGCTCAACAGAAGTAGTGATAGTGATGCCCAAATCCATACATTATCAAAGTTTGTAGTTTGGGATATGCAAAGATCTGAAATGGCAGACTCTGATAAACGTACTCATTCAACATCTTTAGTTAAGTAAAAGTGGAAAGTAGAGGCTCTGAAATGTCCTCACAGTATAAAAGTCACAGCCTCTGAAGGATAACTGTACCTTAACTATTATCAACTTTCATACCACAATTATATATTCTACTTTCCATACATCATGCTATACAATAATTCTGTGCAATCATTTCTGCTACACTGTGCAATATTTACAGCAATCTTATTCTGGCTTTTAATGATGCTATACACCATGTGTGTTTTGATTTTTTCAAAAAAAGACTATTTTCTGTACAGAAAAATACCCCCTGAATATTTTTAGACAAGAAAAAATAGTTTTTCATTTAACTTAATTTTTAATTATTTTGTTACTGTTATTATTCAGTTTGTCATATTTTTTATATTTTATTGGCACCTACTTTTTGTCTTTTTGTACTTTATTTAATTTGTCTGCTTTGTGAGCTGCTGGAACGAGTAAATTTCCCCTTTGTGAGATCAATAAAGCTTATCTTATCTTATCTTTCTACAGGCTGTTTCCATGCAAAGCTAAGCTAAGCTTAGTTTACATCATATTTTGTAGACTAACTTCAAATAAAATAAACAAAATATTGAAAATAATGAACATTTATTTTGCAAAAATCAGTCTGATGGGGATTGTCATGTAGCTCTAAATTTGCTGCCATGTTTTTGACAATGTTGGCTGGTTCACTGTTCCATGTTCTCCCTGTCCCTGCCTCGTCTCCAGGGTCAAGTTTCACTCTCTCGGCTTTAAATAACGTTTTTGAATTGTTTGTATAGATTTTTCATCATGTCTGATGTGTGTGATGCACTGACGGATACGCCAAGGAATGGCTTTTCTATCTGTTATTGTCACTTCCTTTGAGCGTGGTGGAACGAGCTACCAAACTTCATGAGGTCCGCAGAGTCCCTTTCACCTTTAAGAAGAAGCTAAAGACCCAGCTCTTTATGACTACCTCTGACCTTAATGATATTGATGATGATGACATTGAGGATGTTGTTGATGATTAGGATATTCTTATAAATATTGTTAAGTACTTCTGTGCACCCTGTGAGCTGCCTGTCAGCACCAGTGTTCGATGGCACTTGAAGCTGTTTGTTGGCTCTTACTGACTTCGTTCCCTTCTGTCTTGATCGTTGCTTGTGTTGTATTAACTCTCAGATGTACGTCACATTGGACAAAAGCGTCTGCTAAATGAAATTGTAACACTGTAAGTCTAGCAACAAAGTACTTTTTAATTTTCCTTGATTTTCTTGTACATTTCTTTACACCTCTGACAAAGATGAACCATGATACGGTCTTTGATCCCCTCCTGAGAACAACAGGTTGAAGATTGTTCTGTGGTAATTTGGAGCCATCCACATGTGTAACCTCAGATTCAACGGTTAAAAGAGCAACAAGTAGTTAGACTATTAATGCGTGGTGCGTAAAGAACTTAAAACAGTAGAAATTTTGTTGTGAACGTGAGTAGGCTTTGGTGTCCACATGGCCTTAGTAAAGTGTCTGGGTTTTTATTCTGGCCTTGTGGAGGGGGTTTCACACATGGAACTTTTTGTCCATTCATTCCTAGATCCAGTTTTAGGGGAGGAACTATGTTTGGTGGCGGTTATGAATAGAGGAGTAGCATTTGTTGCCTGTTTAGCTTAAATTTCCTTTTTGTTTGTTTAGTTTTGCTATAATTAAGTGTCGGGCCTTTGGAGTACTAGATCATGGTGGGGAGTTACTCTTTTGTTTCTGACCCGTGACTATTTCCCAATAGGGGATTAATTGTAGTTTGTTTGGTTTAGTTTGACTGCAAGTGAGAGTAGAGCAGTAAGGAGCACAATTTGTTAAGCAGTCGGGAACTGGAATTTTGATTACAGTGATTTGGTTACTGCTGAATGTTGAAATGTTTCATTTAAAGTCTTGCAACGTTGGTAAACGATGCTTCAGCTCATGCTCTTGGGTTTTGTTTGGGGTGAGCTTTGTATGTGTTGCGAGGTCCTCTTTGAGTCGGCACACGTCTGAGGACATTTTGGTGGCTAGGTAGCCTTCGGTGCTTTTGGGCAGAGTGACCTTGTTTGGGTAATTTGATGAACCGTCTTTAACTCCAGTTTTGTTTGGATTTTGTTAGCTGGTGTTTTGTTATGGCAAGGCATTTTTTAAAGGTTGTCTTGCCTCGCTGCAGACCACATGGTTGGACATCTCAGCATTGGTACCAATTCTGTGCAAAACCTCTAAAGCATATTGTGGGTCCGGTAGTGATCATTTAGTATGTATTTTGATCAGAAGAGTTCTCACTGTCCCATGTTCCCTGCAGAATAACAGCTCTACATTAGTATACCTCTGTGCTTGCCCATTGCTTTAGAATGTCGTCGTTTTCTTTGGCTTATCCGTTTGTTTCATCTTTTCTGTTACTTCAATCTCCCTCTTATCTAAGGTTGCTGAGGTGAGACTGGGTGTCAGTTTGGTGTACTGAGGAGACGTAAGTAAGTAATAAGTAAGTAAGGTGATACATTTTTCAATAGATGGAAGGATGGATGGATGGATGGACTTTATTGATCTCAAACTGGGAAATTGTTGCGTTACAGCAGCTGGTTATCAAAGCGACTACAGCACAGGAGAAAATAAACACAGTAAAAATAACCCTAACACTAGAACAAGAAATATATACATCCAGCAATAGTACATAATAACCTCAACTATATTCATCTAAAGTTTAAACTAACATATATCTAAATATAAACATATCTGAAAAGTAAATCAAGTAAATCTAAATATAAAACTAACATAACTTAAATGAAAACAAACATTACAGGGAGGTAGAGGTGTTAATGTACCATACAGTCTTCACAGTTGTAATGTGCAATTATAGTGTGTAGGTTGTTAATGTGCAGATACAGTGATTCAAGGTGTTAATTTGCCTTTACAGTGTACAGAGGTGTTAATGTGCAAATGCACTGATTGAGTGGTACTACGTGTTCGAGATCAATCATGCGCAAAGTTTAGCAGCAGCAGAACAAAGGGCAGTTTGAATTGTTGCATTTCTGATTCTGACAGTGGAGTAGTAATCGTGGTGAAACAAAAGTTTTAAATGATAATGGAAAAAATGTTAATTTGACTGGTTATCGTTAATTAAGCTGGTGGGAGTGGAAGTTTTTTGAGTGGAGTTGTGTGACGTCCTGCCCTCTCTGCCTGCTATTGGTTTACTTGACTTCCTGGTTCAGGAGCCAGTAGGCAGAGTTGGGATGGACATCAGGAAACTGCCTGCACCGGAGCTAATTGGGCCTCAGCTTATTTAAGTGGCTTCCACTCTAATGTCTGTCTCTCCTCTCTTCCTGCCAGGCCTCCACCAGCTGGTTTGGTTGTTTGTGTTTTGTTTGCATTCTTGATTTGCTTACATAATTATGTTGATTTTATCTTTAGTTTTACAATAAGTTAATATTGTTTAAACAATATTTCATGTGTGATTCCCGGCTTTGTCACTGACTTTGAGGCCATCTGGGACACAACAAAAACGGCTCCTGCCTACCTGAACGCCCTCATCCCTCCCGCCCACTACGCTCCGCCAATGAATTCGGAGCCATCCACATGTGCAACCTCAGACTCAAAGGTTTAAAGAGCAACAAGTAGTTAGACTTTTACTGTGTGGTGCATAAATAAACACCCCTGTGCGCTGCTGTAGAACTGAATTAATTACCAATGCTACATAAATAGCGGTTGATAAGACTACTGGAGCAGAGAGTGTTCTATGTTCTGTGGTCTGACCTTGTACGTTTCATTATAAAGCTGCTCAGATGTTTGCAAAAAAAAAGTCAGGAATTTACCCTCTACAACTTCTTTAACTTTGAACTAATTCAGATACCCAATCTATCTCCCTTTAAAGTCTGTCAAACTGACCTCACTGCACACATTTCATTATATAATACACCCACTGTTCACACTGCAGGAGACACTCGCTGTAATATTAGTAAATAAAAAGTGCGGCTGCTGCTTATTGACTCTGCAGTTCATCCGAGAGTATGCCTCTCTCATGTCTCTGTCCAATTCTAGGTGCAGTCTGGCCTAAATCAGCTCAGGTAGATTACACCTGAGACTGAACCCCCACTCTGAGTCTCCCTCTGCCCGGTCTTCAGCTCATCCTCCCAGACCAGCCTCACAGACAACATCACTATCACCTTCACCCCTCCCCTCCACATACAGAATTTTGTCTCAACATATATTATTCCAGAACTTACATTAAATATTCAAACGCATATTTTTGTGGTGTGGTCCTCGCTAGTGAATAAATATTGTATTACTAAATAGACATTTTCAAGGGAAGTCAGACATTGATAATACCTGTTAGCTCGTTAGACAAATGACACTGCGTGAGATCATGAGCAATCAAAGACTCCATTGCACAGATGATTAGACTTATCGTGTTTCTTATTGCATCTGCATTGAGACATGAGACTTATTCAGGGACACAGAGAAGTGTGTATGTAAGAGTATATTCCTCAAACTCGATCTATGTAGGCACCCTTAAGTGTAAGTTTTGCATCTTACTTTAAAAACTAAAAATAATTCAAGAGAAACAGAAACGTTGTGCAACTGTGGCAGTTTTCTTATGTTAAAGAAAATATCAGGAAAAAAGGTCATGGTGTAGGTTTAAATAGGAACCATGTAAGTAGTCATGTAACATGTATATGACATAGCTTAAAAATAGTCAACTTTAAATAAGTCAACACTGACTATTGATTTCACACATCTCCTGAACCCCACAGCCCCTGGATGATTCAGTGTTTCAGTGTTAATTTCATTAACGAAAATTATGACGAAAAATGTTTGTCAACAATCTTTTTTCTATGACAAACACGAGACGTTGACGAGCAAAAAATAGATCGTTGATGCTAAAAGTTCTGACGAGATGTATGCTTTGTTTTCGTTAAGAAGACGAGACGGCTGTCCGACATTCAAAATCCATGATATTTTCCCCCCACTGTGTCTAATCTGTCTGTCAAAATACAATCAATGCATTCACGTAACTTGAATTGGTTGAGGGGCGTCTGCAGATCCCCCTGAATCCGACCATTTAGGTGATGATGTCCCGAAGTGGCAGCTTGACAGCAACAGGGAGCGATCATCGGTATGTCTGCTTCTGTCAGACTGTTTCAATGAGAAGTGATGATGAATATATAAAACGTTCTAACGGTAAAAACCAACACTACTGCTGCTGCAAAGGCAAGAGAGGAACATGCAGTCTGTGTTACTGGCTTCTCACGCGTAACGTTATGTTCCAGAAGTTTCCATATATTATCCTCAGCTGAGAATCTATGCGACCCGTGGAGAAAATCATCAGGACATTATTGAAGACACAATCTCGAAGATAGCAATGTACTCATGAGCACCTCCCACTGGCAATAATCAGTAATTGTAAGGGCACTCTTCCCAATTTAACCAGACGTCTAACAGCTGGCTCCCTTTGTCATGGTTCCTTTGTCATTTTCCTCACTTTTGTAGCCTGTTTGTCTTCATCTGAGCATAGAATTTTGAGCATTTTCACTTCTTTACTTTTACTTATCATCCATCTTTTCTTTGTTTGTTCAGCCATAGTAGATTAGTGTTTACTCGCAACACTTGCAGAGAATAGAAAAGCAGCCGCTTAGCTCCGCCTACCCTCTTTGGCAGACCAACCACTGCTGGCTGATGGAAAACACGTCACTAACTGGGCGCCTCTTGTGATTTTTGACACCCAGTCTGTAAGACTGCAAATGAAAAGGCTTTATTCATCACCATTGTGTTACTGCATTCAGTGACAGATAGTGACTTACCAGACATTTATATAACAAAAGAATTCAAGATTATTACTTTAAATAAGACCTTTTTTATGTAACATGTTTACATCAAAGCTTAAAAAAAGTCAACTTCTTAGTCAACACAGGATCCGAACCCCACGACGCCTGGATGATTCTGTGCTTGCTGGATCCATCCATCAGACCTGACCACCGATACATCGACTTTCAAGGATGTCATAGTATGGCACCTGACTTCAACGGCACATCAAAACAATGAGCTAGAGGACAGTGTAACACATAATGCTACCTACATCATCATATTTTGAAGTGTTATGCCGCCTGACCAAGCTGCCGTATTTGATGAGTTGGAAGTGAAAACTGGCTTATGACAGACCAAGATAAGCCTTATAAATCAATATCAGTGTGTATGTTAAAGTACTAAACAGTCCATGATGATGACATGTTCCAGACCAAAGCCTGAGTTAAATATCAGTGGCCTCAGATGCATCAGTGTACGTTTGGCCCACAATGTCCAGAAAATGGCCTTCTCCGACAGAAGCTATCAGAAAACAATGCACACACTCACATGCACATAGCGTGCCCTTGCACATTACCCTTGTGATTAGTTCCCCTGTACCACTTAGTAATATGTGCTTTAAGATAAATTGAGATTAAAAGAAAAGCAAATTGTGGCTGCAGTTCGTGCTGTATTTGACCCCATAAGGCACACTGGAGTTAAACAGATAAATAGAAAAGTGTGATCACATTCATCATACTGATATTATCCTAATTGCACAGCACTGGAGAAGGAAATTAAACCCTCCACCTATTTCTATGCCCCATTTGTCAGGAAGTGAATGGCACTTAGAGGTTTAGCCGATGCTGATGAATTGATGCTGTTAAGCTTAAGACTGAAATGCTTCATCATTTCAATGAAGTGTCAGACAGGTATAGTAGGCTGCTGTAGAGGCAACATGGCATTTGCAAAAAACACAAATGAAAAGGCAGGCCGGTCCTCAGATAGAGTCTGGGATGTCTCCAGTGGAATGACCTTGGCTAATACAGGCGAGGCTAAACTGGTTTGCCAAAGATTCTGTCTGATCCAATCAGCGTCTCTTTCAAAATCAAGGACTTGCGTTTTTCAGTTTCTCCTGGTTCAGGGGATTGCCGTTCCTCTTTGTGAGCTGCAGAACAGCCTGAGAGAATTTAAACTCATCCACTGTGAATCTCTCATGAAAGCCATATTTGCGTCCTTGAGAGTGAAAATGAAAAGATTCAATATAGATCTGTTTATTCAAAGTACAGCAGCGGCTTTGATCTTACACATGCACACACCTGCAGGCAGCGTTTGTGAGATACAACAGTAGTCAGATTGGAGCGTAATTTTCAGAGAGTGGATGGCTCCTGACAGAATAATGCATTGGTCACAAACAAAATGGAATCAGACCATTAGGAAAAATGAAATCTTATGGATGATTACTGACTCTGAAGAAACCCAGACGCAGCCTGGAATGATCAAGTCCTTTAGGGAAGATGAAACACTTATAATGCAAATCAAAGACCACTGTGTTCCATTAACATGATAAAAATGTGCGCATGTTTTATACAGTTGTGCTTCTAAATAAACAAATAAATGTGCTCTATAAAGCAGCAGATGGTGCAGGTTACAGATAAGGAAATGTTTAGTGGTAAAGAGGCGTTTTATAGGCCATCATCCCTTGTGCTTTACTCTAAATTACAGTTTTATCACTGAAGCTCCTGATGAGGCTAAAGTGAAGAATATTTCATTTGCAAAACAGCACCTGCAGTCTTCTTTAGCCTATTACCTAAATAAACTGCATCCCAGGGAACCGTATTAGAGGTGACAGTTCTTGAATGTCATTCGCTGCAGACCTGCATAAAAGAAAAATCGATGGGTTATGCAACCTGCCATAGTATCACTGCATTGGTTGATGCAGGGGCGGCGGTAACCTAGAGGTAAGAGGAGGAGGCTGGAGAATGGAAGGTCGCTGCTCTAGAGACAGCAGTGCAGCTGGTGGTTGCTTTTTCTATTCATTGTTTATTGTTCATCATTTAGTGCATAACATACCACAGGTTAACAGATAACTATGGGATGTCTTCTACTTAATTACTTATGCCACATTAAGACCAGTCAACACAATCTGTTTTATTATATTAAGAAACTGTTCAATATTTACCCTTTTCATTCTGGATAATTATTGATTTTATACATTACATAACATGTAATGCATGTCAAGGGAATTACCTTAAATGTAACCCATTACAGTTGTTTTTTGTTATTGCACTTGACATGAGATGATATAAATCACAGAAGCTTGGTCAGTGGTCCAACGTATCAAAAATATGACCCCTACAGCATAATTTCTGGACCCTGTCCTCTAGCTTATTGTTTATGAGGTGTGAAGTCATGTGACTTAGTATGAAGAGCACGAATGTCTGCTTGGGGTGATGGTAGGGCACGATGGCTGGGTCAAACAAACATGGGACCAGCCAGGAGGTCTTGATTCCTTTTTGAAACAGTCATTGTTGGCTCCCTTAAAGATGTTGGTGTATTTTAAGTTCCTTTATGTGCGCTAGCTATGTGATTTACATGCGTTAGTTACGTCATTATGTTAAGCTCTATAGGGCTCCACAAGTTCTGTCTGACTTGACGCTGGACGAGGATGGGGAATGACTTGCTCTCTTCCGGTTTTAGCATAACAACAAGAAGCTATCAAAACGTGTCTGAGCGTTAGCAGCCTACATGACACCTTTGCACAAAAAACACTTCAATGACCTAATGAGTATAATCTGAGCTCGTATTGAAAAGAGGCATTCACGAGGACAGCTACAGTAACCATGACAACCACAGACGCATTCGGCTAAAAGTCACCAGCTAACATGGTCATTGAAAACACCGGTCTCTGTTGTTTACTCTTCCACTCTAAACTGCCGCTGCAAGGGCCAGTGGCACTGAATCCACTTATGTAGGTTATATTGAAAACATCAAATGGCAGCCATGTTTATCTGATGCAAAGCTTGATTAACTTATAAAAGATATTGTACTACCCTGGATGTTAGTCATTACTTTGTTTCATCTACATGTACAGTAAACAGTAGTTAACCAGGTAAAACACATTAAAGCCTTCAAAAGAGCTATTAAAGACAATCCATCATCTTCCTCAGCTTTCAGTGTTAATCAGAGAAGGACACCAAGCATGAGGCGAGGCTACACTTCAGCCTTTTGATTACCTGAATAGTTCATTAACTTCTGTATTTCATCGGCCGACACTGGCGTGCTTTAATCATTTGTTGAAGTTTGAATTTTGACAGATTGATTTGCTTTATTTGCTTAACCATGTGGCACCTTTGGCCACATTTGAACCTTTTTCTGGTTCAGGTACAGCAGAGAGCAATAACTGAAATCAACTTTATTTCAGCCCAGGGCCATGATGCACTCATATCTTTACATGTAAAATCTTAAACTGCAACTGTGCGCTTCATTATCACACTTTTGAGTTTAATTAGAAAACTGATTAAATAAAACCATAAAATCAGACACTATGGCCTTCGCAGTGACCAGATCTGTTCTGGCCACAACATTTGATTGTCTGCTGCAAATTTCAACTCTCTCCTCCAACATAAAGACGAGTGTTTTTCTGTATTCCCTCACAATGCTCAGGGATATTTTGCATAATAATACCTCTTTATTGCAGGATCAGGCTGCTCTGTCATTTTGTAATAGTGATGAACAGTTATGCTTTGAGATCCCCTTTTTTTTGTAACTCCATGTTTACTTTAAAACACTTCTTCACATATTATTTATAAGTCAAACATTTGACCAGTGTAGCAATGAAAGATCATTCATTTTCAGTTCATCAACTGTAATTTTGGTCGTTTGTACTGGGCACTGATTTAACTGGATGCTGCAAATTAATTAGACTGTATTTAATTAAAGATCTAGATCACTATTTAGATGGGAGGATTCATTCTGATAAACAAACCCTGTAATCACGAACTGTAACACAAATACCTTTTAATTAGCAGATAGGGGGAATGGACACCAAGACAAATATGGTGGAGCAAACAGTTGCTGCAGTTGAAGTACCAGTAAACTGTTCTTTACCCGGTACACTACAAAAAAATATATATATATATATATATTCTGTCCGACTCAGCTGAGGGGACTTCCTCATCACTGGACATAAACCCATGACAGCTACTCTTTACAGAGGCAACAGTGAAGAACTACTGTAGAAGTAGTAAAGGCCAGCTCCAGCCTGTCCTTGGTAGGGATGGGTGATATCAACCTTTTTTAATCCGATACGATACTTTTTGTTACAATTTTAACAAAAATATGAATTGTATTTAAAGATCATTGGACTAAAAGGCAAATCACATGCAACATACTGGCCATTAATAACACATATTCAGGGCTCCCACGCGTCCTGGAAAACCTGGAAATTTAGAGACTAGTTTTCCAGTCCTGGAAACACCTGGAAATTGATTAAAATGACATATGATATATTGGAAATAATTTATGTTGTCCTGGAAAATTTTAATTTACTCTAGCCCATCACTCAACGTAGGTGAGTATTTTTGTTTGAAACTTGACTGATGGTAGGATAAGCTGTGCAGTATTTTTAAACCCATTGCATTTCTGAGTTTTGACCCTTTGAGGTTGCTGTACCTGGTTAGTGTGCAGAATTGAAGCAGCAGATTGTTAGCAATGTAAAGTGAGCAGCAAATAGCTAGTTATATTCCTGAAAGTATGAGCACACGTCATTTTATGTAAAGCATGTGAAGTAAAATAGATTGTAAAGTTAATATATCGTGATGCTAAATTCCATTAGCGCGCAACTAAAACACTGGACAAATTACTTGATGACATATTCTGATGTCAGCTAGCCTGTAGCACAAGTTTGCCCCAGCTCCAGTCTAGGCTCCCAGAGCTGTTGCTTTCGTAATCGAGTCCTGCAAGCGAGACAAGATTGCCACCTTGAGACACTTTCTAACCAACTGAACGCCGATAGAAAAGTATGACACTTGAATAATACTCTTTTTTTTTTCAATATATTGCTATGTTCTTTCAGGTGTAACTTGGATAGATGTAGGCTTAATGAACGAGTTCGCCCCGCCATTCGCCTCTGTGTGTTTTACACAGACGACGGAACATAACAGAGGTGTAATATCCCGCCTTGAACTGGCAGTGTAAAAGGGGCTCGAGACACTTCATCATGAACCCTGAATCATTAAAAAGGAGTGCTGTCCTGTATTGTCAGGAAAGACTCCTGGAAAATTATTTCTTAAAAAGAATGGGAACCCTGTTATTACAAAAGCAAATATGAGTACAATTAAATTGAAATTTGAAGTTTTATTTACAGTAGTTTTGC
Organism: Semicossyphus pulcher; assembly: GCF_022749685.1. Lineage (NCBI taxonomy): Eukaryota > Metazoa > Chordata > Actinopteri > Labriformes > Labridae > Semicossyphus > Semicossyphus pulcher. The sequence goes on along the minus strand of NW_027211604.1, from coordinate 30,074,157 downwards.
TTTTATTTGGATTACCCTCATATAACTTTACATTTAAAATGATTCTGGCTGTAAACGTTATGAAGCAGCGTTCCTTTTGGCACCTATTTTAGATGTAGCTTTAGTCTGAAAAATTGCTTTGTACAGTAGTGTTAGTCACATTTTAGTCACTTTAACCCTTTTAACCCTTGGTACACTGCAGTTTAAAAGCAGACAGGCCCAGCCATGGAGATGACTGCTGACGTTGTCCCTTATATGTCTTGTAGCACATTAAGAACACCACATGGAGATGTTTACAAGGTTAAACACTTCAGTGGATGGGGGTCTAGTAAAAATTTGTACTGGATGTTTCTGTGCTAAGCTAACTGAATCTCAAAACAATATACTAAAGATTATAAACATAAACTTTGCTCACATGTGTAAATCAGTTTAACGGGATATGTCTGACTGCTCTGCTCCGACATTGTTGGCCATGTTTCCTGGTTCATTTTCACCAATATCATTACATTACAAGTCAACAGATGCCATTTTTCATGCTTCCCTCTTTTGTCTGTTTCGTCTTGATACGACTTTTACTTTGCTTTCTTCATGTTTTGTCAGTTGTCATTTTTTATGCCTGATGGATACACAAAGGAATCATCTTTTCTATGAGGTAGTGTGGCATCACTTTAAGTGAAAATCAGGCTTGATGTTGGAAAGGCGGCCCACAACGAAGCAAAATAAAAGAACAGAGGATTATTTAATATCTGTATTTGTCATAGAAATTGTGTTATAAATTAAATAATGACAATATACTTAATGTTTCTGTATTTTTAAGGATCTGCACTCCAGTGGGAGAAATTGGAAGTAACTAAATGTCAGCTGTAAAATGATTCAAGAAGCACGAAAGCATCCAGCAATGTGGATAAGTTAATTTAAGACATAATGAAAGGATAAATGCCTGCATGTTTGCAGCGCTGTGTGTCTCTGCAGAAATGTGTAGAAGCTAATGAAGAAGAAGGCGAAACGTGACAAAGCTCTGTGAACTGCAGCTGCAGAGAGGGTGGCCAAGAAGACACACCTGCTGCCTCTGAGTTTCACCTGAATCTATTATTGTAGTTTGCAGGATCAGGCCTGGTAGCACTTACTTACACAGGTTTAAACACAAGATATTAACAGCAGATATTAAGAGTCAGCCATGCTCCAACTGAAACATCAGAATGTTTTTAAACAGGAAAACATCTGATATTGATCTTCAGGGGCACTTTCATCTCTAACCTGAGTGGTTATGCTTAAACCGTGGTGTAAAAAGGCTGAAAAAAGGTGTCTTAGTCTTCTTCACAGTGAACTCTGATGCTGTTTGTTTGTGGTGTGAAAGCACAGCAGACAGGAACGAGGACTTTTATGACAGCCGAAGTGTGAAACTGTCAAGAAAGCGATCCTGGTAAATGGACGGCAGTCATGTAGCGCTTTTATCCAAAGCACTTTACAATTCACCTCTGATTCTCTCACTGACCGGAGGGCTCACTTTGTGAGTTCAGGGCTTTGTATGCTTTGTAGTGGTGGGAATCTGCAGGCACATTAATTCTGATTCAGGGGCTAAAGATTGAATTAAATAATTAATTTCAATGCATTTGAAATCATCAACATTTTCTTTTTTCTAAACATGGTTTATATTTTCCTCAATGTTTTACTTTGTAAACATGGCATGTTTGTACTAAGCTAAACAAGCATTCAATTTACTAGCATGATCTTGTATTAAAGCTATGGCACTAAAGAACTGCAAGGGTATGTTTGCAAACACATTTCCAAGCATAGCAAAGAACCAACAAGAATAGTACCAAAAGTTTGTCTGTTGCAGAACCCTTGACTGATCCTTGACACCCCTTCAGTGTGTCATATACTGTGTGATCACATGTCTTAAGGTGTAATCACCCCTCTGTCGGTGTATGAAGTCACACTGGAAGCTGAATTAAAATGTGACAGAAGACGAGAAACAGGAATTAAAATGTAAGCAGCCAGCCTGAGTGTAGCCAAGGACTTTTGGCATGGTGCTGTCTAGTCTTTCCACTGTCAACATAAACATGAGCCCCTTGTTAATAACTGTTTTAAGTATATAGATTATGATTTATGATTTAAGTGGACCTTTGCATGATGCTATAAACTGTCTTTTTCTCTTTCGTCTCTGCTGAGTCTTGATGGAGAGGAATGATCTGACCAGCTGAGGACAGCATGATGTTCCTGTTTCTGACCTGTTCCCTCTGAACCTACACAGCTTCTCCTGTTCTGAGGGCTTATCCACAGAGAGTCTCCTAATCTCTCATTGTTCCAAGATTTAGTCTGAATGTTCTTTCAGTTTACACTTTACGTAACTTGACTCAAATAACGGATAACCTGTCAGCGTGATATTTGCACTGGGTTCATTGAATCAAATACTATTGACAGAATGTACTCGACACCTTCAAGTTTAAATACAGTTATAACACAGCTCCAGGCGCTTGTGGGGTACTTGTTTGGCACGCACAAGAGCGTCTGTATCCTTTTATTCTCGTTAATAGGCTGATGACGTCATCGCTTTACATCTCTATAGGTGCATGCAAGGTCACCCAGCACCCACAAACAGAGATAGATGATCTAATAACAGGTTGCACCTGGGATGCTATAAACAGTGTAAAATGTGTTATTTTCACTTCGCTAATGTCTAAGAAATAATAAAAAATTATTCTGCAAATTATCACGTTGTCTAACAAAAGAACCACCCTAAGTATCAGGCCGTTACGCAAATGCATCTATTCTCCTCCTGGATGAAAGTACCAACGCTCAACAACGTCACTCAGGGCAGCTGGGGGGGGGGGGCTTTAAGGGCGAAAAACAAACAAAACGCATCTATCTGTTTTTCTAAATGTAATTACGTCATTGTGACATTGCAGGCATGTGCAGGAAAGGTATTTAGGAAAAGTCAGGGCAGGAGGGAAACGTAGCACACAAAACGATGGAATAATTTAAATTTTGCTACCACAACCCCGAATGATGTGGTCTATGGTGGTCCAAGTGTTAAAGGACCACAGGTACGTTAACTTGTGCTCTGATATTTCCCCGATATACGATTGGTCAGGAAGTGTCTTAATAGGGTTAAAGTAAGTAAAGTAAGAGTTTTCTCTAGATGAAAACTCTTAACAGATTTGAGAAGCATAGTGTCAAGTCCGCATTGCACTGACCAATCACATTTGAACAGGCTTTGCTCGTCTGCAATCAATGTGGAGAGCAAAAGCTGTGGAAAGCATCAATATAACCTGAACCAGTCGGCTATCATTTGACAACAGTTTAACTTCTGTACATCTTTATCAACATACCAGGCTGAATATTTATGTAAGTAAAAACTCTGTTTTCAGTTTATCAGTTATCAGGAAGCCTCAAAATATTGACTCTCACCAGTAGAAGTTTAATCGTCATCAGATGATATCCAGTGGGTTCAAGGATTGCCCTAAACGTAATGATATAGAAGTTCTGCAGATCTTGGATAGGCAGGGCTGAATTGCAACCAGATTATTGCTGCCCCTAATGACCGGACTCTGGGTCAGGAATCATACGTGGCCGAGCAGCTCCCTTGAAAGTCTGCCTTGAGCCAGGCTTTTGGAGTTGGAAGGCTGTGGCTCAGGAGGTAGAGTGGGTCATCAAATAACCGGAAGATGGCCAGTTTGACCCTGTCTCCTCCAGACTGCATTTCCAAGTGTCCTTGGCCAAGATACCAAACCCCACTTGGAAAACTCGATCGCTACTAGGAGTCCTACTGATTAAATATTAAAATGTCTTGCCATGGTTTTTGCATTTTCAACATTTATATCTTAAAAATATAAATAGGAGACTTAAGACTTAAAGAAGTAAGTTAAAAAAAACATTTACAAGTGGCTCCCAATTAGTGGCTCCTTCCTCAGACTCAGCTGTCAGTGTTGGCCATCATAAACTTTCACCACACTTAGTTTTGTTCCATAAACAATTTCTTGGCAGTTTATTGACATGACATTCATGGTGCTTTCTCTTAATTTAAGAGCCGCCAAACCTGTGGATATATGTTCTTCCTGCATCCATACTTGTAATTCTACAGATCGGAGAGAGCTGCACGGGGGCAAAGAAGAAAGTCCCTCCATATGGTTAAAATCTGCACTGCTGATGAAGAACTATTGAAGATGAACTTGGAGAATATGAGTCCTTTGAAGGAAGGCTCTCTGTTATATTAAGTTGGGGAAATTGGAAAGCACTTGACAGATCCCCTTGATCTCCACTGACTTTCATCAAAGGTTGTGGACTGCATTGGAAGATGGCAGGATTATTTCTGAGTGTTTGGAGGCTTTGCTGCTGAATTAGTCATGGCTTTAGAACACATCGAGCCTTAGTGCCATTTAAAACTACACTTTTCCTGATTTTACATGAGTGCAGGATTGTGATGATGTGTAGATGCAGTCTTATCACTATGTGACCCTATAGGATTTAAAATGCTAGGGATTAAGCATTTGGTTATATGAATGTGTAGTTGTGAAAGAGGCCCTTGCACCAGTCATGACTCGACAAATTAAGCATACTGATTGATGTGATTGAAATCTCCACTTTTACTATTTAAATCAAGTCGGCATTGATTAGCTGAAGTTTTCATTTGAAATCATAATTTTAGACTGTTTTCCCGACAATCACCCAGCATGAAGTCCATGAATATTTGTCTGCAGGCAGAAAATCACACAGGGGCAATCAAGAGCTCATTTAAGGAGGGAGATGAAAGAACAAACATGTTGTACTCATGCAGGCTGAAGCTTCGTTTGGTCTGTTGTTTTTAACCTTATCAGTCCAATGATTTGCCCTTCGAAGGTAATCATCACTTAAGCTGTTAACGAAAGGAGCGTTCTGGAGGACAGTGATCTCATGTAACCCTTGAGTTGTACTGATGGAGGAATTGTTAAAAATGCACTGTATATAGTGTATACTATGTATGCTATGTATGTATGTATACTATAAATACATATTACCTCCTGTCTTACAAACCTTAACACATGAACAGATACGCACCCGCATGAGTTACAGAAATTGATTTTAACTTCTCCATTTAACATTTATTAAGAAAAAATCCATACAGAGTTTAAAACATATAACATCATAAAGCAGTTCTAAATAGACAAGGTTATTTCAGATGTACATTGTTTGAATTGTTCATAATGTTTAAATAAATTATCTCCATAAAACAAGTTTATATTGCATATTAAACGTTTTTAAGGATTTCAAATTGTAAATTAAGAACAATTTAGATTCATTATACACTGGCTACTAATGTGCAAATGTACAGAAGACTTAAAACTATTCATAGACGTCTTTAAACTATTTAAAACTGTTCATTCACAAGGTAGGGGCTCTTCATGTGAGGATTTATCATTGTTCATTAAATCCTGCTTACAACTACATTATAATAAGTTATAACAGTTTTATAAGCAGTTTACCTGCAGTTAAAAATGTAAGTACAGGGTTAAAATAAAGTCATACCAAATGGATTTTATATTAATGTGTGCAGGATTATAGGAAAGTACAGAGCCCCTGAAGTCCCAAAGGGTAATAGTTTTTGTATCTTGTATAGAAAATATCTAAATATAATGCCATCATTTGTCATAATTTGCCTCTCTTTTCCCAGTAATTTGTTACTTTAATTGTGTAAATAATGTTTATACACGTTATACGCGTTACACTGGGACTGGCATTTTGTGTGTAACATGAGCGCCCTCTGCTGGAGCCCCTGCCAACATAATTGATGCGCCCTGTGTTGTGTTAGTACGTAATAAGTTCTATAGATTACACTAAATTTATTCTCTGGGTTAAAGTGTTTTTAATCCACATGGTATGTTTGAGAGAATCACCAAATTCAATATCAAACGCTTTTGTGATGATATTGACTCGCTGAGTAGGCTCACCAAGTTATTATACTTTGCTAGCTAAATCGTAGCTTCATCATTCATCTCCGTGGTGCAACTCACTTACTCACACAGTTAGCTAAATATATCGTTCAGTGTTTTAGCATTTTTGGAGCTTATTGCTACTACAAAAGTGGCTGTGAGAGACTTAATATGCTTCTGTTTTTATCAGAATAAAGTGTTGGAGCCAAAAGTGATGTTTATGCCTGGTACAAGAAGGTAGACCCACACAGCTACTGCAAAAACAAGTTATCTTGTGTGCACAAGATAACATTTAAAACCTTTTGGGACTTCAGGGGTAAAAAATGTGTCCTCAAACATTTAAGTTTGTGAATGTGTAAATAAGTTTTGCAGGTGTTGTCATATTTTGTGTTCACAGATAAGGTTTGCAGATGTGTAAAAAGTTTTTGTAGCTGTAGAAACTTTTTGTGTTTGTGCACTTTTTACTAATTTGTGCCACAATATTTTCAATTTAAAGATTTTACAAAGTCCAGGTTACGGACACACAAATTTCCTATGTGCAAGTACGAACCTGAAGGTACAAGTTACGAGCTGTGAATTACGAGTATGAATTATGACCTTTCTTGACGCCTCAGCTAACCAGCCAATCAGCTTTCCTCCACGTTGTCCACTGACCATCCAATTAGAGGAAGCTTAAATGAATGTCCAATCAGGGCGCAGCTGGTTCTAGCATTCACTTGGTGTAGCAGCTAAAAGCAAGAGCTAAGTTAGCCTTGCAGGTAGCAGTATTACTCGTATTGACTCTGCCCGGTGTCGAGGCCCAGAGCACGGGGTCTGTTAGTGGTCACTTTTTTAGCACGGGAGGCAGAGCCATCGGGTATGAATGGGCATAGATCCTGATTGGTGATTGGCACTTAGGCCTTTGCCATCAGTGTGTGAATGGGTGAATGTGACATGTAGTGTTAAAGAGCTTTGAGTGGTCAAAAGACTAGAAAGCACTATAAATGTACAGTCCATTTACCAATTAAAGCAGTAGGTTGTTCCATCTAGCTTCATTGGATAGTAACTATTCAGTTCATGAAGATCTCTTTAAAATTCAAAATATATATCTTTTAACATTATAATAGTCACAACAGTAAAATGCCTGGTGTACCGCTCCAGTGCTGCACAAACCTGCACCATACAGACTCCTGTTGACACTAGACCCATAGTACTTATAGGCTATATCAATGTCCAACAACAGATCCCTCACTTTGCAAGCCTCACTCTAGTCATAAACTGTAATTTCAGAAATGTACTCTTAAATACCAAACGTCACCATCCTACTCAAGCAACTGTACCCGTCCAACCGTGCATGCGGTGTCAGAGTATAAACAGTACCTGTGGGCAGTGGAGCCTACTTGAATCACAGTTTGTGGGAGGAACCTAAAGTCAGAGTCAAGCTGAATCAGCAGGACAGGCTGTGAGGCCTTTTATAATGTGACTAATAGTTCTGACACCTACAGAGTCTGCTATCTCTTTCTGAGAGCAGCTGGACATAAACACTGATGGAAACTCATCAACAGCCAAACACGCTCATGAGAGCTGTCAGCAGGGGTAGTGAGACAAATGCAGCACAGTGAAAGGTCTCTGTAGATGTCAAGAAACAGTGTTAGAGTCAACACTTAGTCAGACATCACACGTGTGACATCACTCAGCCCAGTAACTGCTTAGAGGAAGAAGTTCAAGTCTTCAAATGTAGGGATGATCTCATGCTTTTTTCTTTTGTTGGGATTTTAATTTGCTGCTTATTTCTCTCTTCTTTATATCTTGTCTCCATGATGTGTATAATTACTTTCAAGTGAATTAGACTTTAATGAATTAGCACTTTGTTTAAGCCACCTTGGCATCCTTCAAAGTACTTATGAATTCTGTTAATCATTCAATGTTTTCAGGACAAAAAGGTTATATTAAAATGATCAACACATGATTATGGAGAGAAGAGAGGTTTAAAATGTAACATGTTAAAGTTAACATGGTTTTATTTTTGCTACGTAATTGAAGGCTGCGCCTTATTGGCAAATAATTTGTGTTTAGTATTTTCATGCCGCAAGCCGACATGCGAGGAGCCGAGGCTGGGGCTGAGGAGCTCTTCGTCGGACGGTGTTAGGGACAGGAGGTCCAGGTGGGAGCAATACATGCTAAGTCGAAGTTCGAAAGTTTGCGTTGAGCGAGTTTGATGTTCAATTGTGTGAACGAGAAACGACAACAGACAGGTGAGAAGGGCGGTGATGCTTATGTAGGCACGGGACAGGAAATGAGTGATTGAGGTGTGGTCCAGCTCCTGAACTGAAAAACTTTATCTCCCTTAAAAATCCACAACCCTGCCTACAGATTCTACATAGAAATGTAGAATGTAAAATAGAGGTTAACCAAATGGCAATGTTTTATGTAATGTGCTGTTTAAAAGACAGACTAACTTCTGTACCTCCAGTTTCTCTCTGATCTCATTCTTCTGGTTTACAAACAGCACACTGGGAAACATTATTCCATTTATCAAATCTTTTCGCTCAGTTAGCTCTTCAGAATGGCTTTCACCTGCCTCTCAGATAAGAGGCACTGGTTGATTGCACTTGTTGCAACCTGCAACAAAGCCCCCTCAGAACACATGCATCCTGAATGTATTTGTGTCAGGTGAGCCTGAATCGCTGCAACTTTCATGCATTTAAAGATTATAAAGAGATATCACATTAACACTATATTATGGTTTTATATGCATTCATTGACTAACCCCAGTAATTATAGCATAGTGTGCCATAAAGCTAGGTCCAGGTATGCCAAACTGTTGTTGTCTAAGCTTAATACATATTATTAAATGGAAACTAAAAGAATATGAGACTCCAGACACTCTTAAAGTACAATCCAATCAGTAGAACAGTCGTGGTACGCCTTCTCTACATCCATAGAGTCAAACACTTCATGATTATGTAAATGAATGGCTGGATCTCCTGCTGTTTCTTAATCACACTGCTCCTAACACTTCATCACCATGCATAATATGTATGGGATGGATGTATGTATAGCACAAAGGTGTTACATCGAGACCCAGCATCTAAATTAATCCCAGGTATTAACAGTTAACAACAGTGAAGATGAAAACTGTAATGATGGTGTCACTTTTACAGTAATAGAAGGTCCTGATGGGACATTATTCTTGTGTCTCTTGTTTTTTTTTCATCAAGGTTCTCAATGCTGTCTGTTTCCACTTAACACCTGGATGAAAAGTAGCTCAAAGTCCCTCACATCTCTTCCTGTTAAGAGTGTTGCTAAGAGGCTGAAAGAAATGGAGAGCTCGTAGGAAAAGGAGTGTGTGATATACAAACACCTTTTCATGGACAGGACTCGGGTCACGTTCCACCTGGACATGAGAGACTGTGTCAGACGTCTAGACATTAATTAACTGTAATATATTTATCTGTGTATTTTAGAGTGATTTACATCTCGGTGTGTATGTGGCTGTACACCACGTTGAACGTGTTTCCCAGTCTCTGGTGTTTCCTCGCAGTAAATTGATGAGATTTTTGATAGCTTTTCCTCAGTTCATGTTTTGATTAGTTGTTTTTTTATAGCTGCTATATTGAGTGCTTTATTAATAACAAAATCATTCATCCTTTTTCGCTTTTATTTGCGTGATGGGGGTTATTTAGTTTAGAATGAGAAGTGCTATACAAATTACATCTGACTGACTAATTGGTTGATAATCCAACACAGCAGCTTGTCTTCACATCTTCTCTTATATCTTAGTTTCACCCTCCTCCTGTTCCCGTGTTTTTTTCTCTAGTGTGAAGTTAAACGATTGACTCTCATCCTCCCTGCTTGAAACACCTGCAGGACCCGGGTGTGAAAGAAACAAGCAGGAAGCGCTGCTAGCAACCCTGCACACCTGTCGACCATCTTTTCAACAAATCGTCTTTTATGACACGGAGCAAGTCCATCATGACTGAAGCCATCAGTCACTTCAGCAGCACTTAAACAGCCCTCCTAACCTTTACAAAGCCTGGAAATCTCATTTCATGCTGTAAAGCCTCAGATGTGACTGTAGGCATTCTCTTACATTTTATTAATAGTAGGTGTTGTAGTAGGTGTTGCTTCCCTTCCTCACGTCACTTATGGTAATGTGATGGGAACCACTGCAAAAGCATACACTATTCTTGGTCGAGCAACTCTTGAATTAAATTGTCAATTCATAATGTCTTTACCCACATAAGGTAATAAATTAATTGACAGAAAATATAGACTTTTAATTAAAATCACATATTTTAAAAGTGACTTTGTGTCAACAAATACGAAGCAAAACAAGGTTGCTTCTGAAGCAGGGGTACTTTGTTTTCTGCTGGCATTACAAAGAATTTAGTATGTAAAGATACAAGACAGCGTTGGGAAATGTGGTAGTTAAAGGTTGCCATAAACTCTTGTCATGGTCTGGGCTGTGCCTCTCCCTCATTCCTATTGTTTCAGTTGTTTTTGACCCTCCTTGTGTGTGTTGTTCCCCTGTGTGTTTTCTCTCTGTCTGTGTGTGTGGGTGTGGCGTGTCAATTCACTTTTCAGCTCCTGCAGTATATATACCCCGGCTCTTCACTCCAGTCTTCGCCAGATTGTTCAGTTGGCATCAGTGGCACTGTGCTGCGGCCAAACTTATTTCTTGATCTGTGGATCTTTTTTTGTGTTTTTGACTCTTGAATAACTCTTGGTTTACCTGTGTCACAGATTCATCAGCCACCCAGGATCTCTGTCTGCCTGCCTCAATTCTCCTTGCTCTCGGCTTCAGCTGCTGCTGCCACCGCTCCTACATAACTCCAGACCAACTTCTCATCAACCTCAATTGCAAGTTAAATTAATAACTTTGAACTTTCTCATTGTGTCTCTGCTTTTGGGTCCAACTACTACACACCTTGACAACTCTATGCTGATGACAACCAGCTTTTGTTCTTTCTCGCCATTTCAGTACATGGACTACATTGTATGTCAACATATGTCAGACACAAGAAGAAGAAGAGGAAGGAAGAAGAAAATGTGCAAGAGAAGGAAGATGAATAAACAGAAATACTTTATTATCACCACAGGGGAAATTAAATATTTGACTTGCATGCACAAACAGAACTTATTCACTAGAATGAATGTCTGCAGGGATCTCACATAGGGAGGAGGCGACTACAGTCAGCTACCTGGTTTCCTGGGTGGGTCTGCGGGGGTGCGGTTGCTGGGTCCCTCGCCTCTGTGCAGGATGGTGTGTCAGAGGCCGGGAAACCCAAATTGCAACAAATATTTCACACAATTCTGTGCAGTGGGGTGCTCTGCAGGGGACAGGCTCCCTCCTCAAGGGTCCGAGGGCTGCCCATTGCATCACCCAGTGGGACTTGTAAGACGGGCAGGCTCCCTCCTGCAGGGGAGCACCGCCCACTAAAACTGCTTTATAGGATTAAGACAAAAAATAAAGAAATAAAATAAAGAAAAGTGAAAAACAAAACAAGCAGAAAATCAACAACAGCACAGAATGAAACATTTGTAAATAGAATCATTTTGGGTGTCCTGGCCTCTGATCCATGCCTCGCCCTGAGCCGTGGGGTCCTGTGCTCGAATCTTGAATATTGACTGGTCCACCCCACCCCTTCTGCCATCACATCTTCCACCCCCTCACACCAGCATACACATATACATACACATCATATTACACTTCTTTTTCGTTCTCTCTTTCTTTCTTCTTCTTCTTTCTCCCTTTTGCAAGCTGTTTATTATGATTACTTGGTTATCTTCTTTATTTTTCTTTCCAACTGCATTTTGGATGTTTACTATTAGAAGAATTATTATAATGCTATCAAATATGATTGATAATCATTATTACTATGATCATTATTATATTATGATCACCATTATTATTATTATTATTAATACTATCATTATCATTATTATCTCTCACAGATGATCCAGAACGCAGCAGTGCGACTGGTCTTCAATCAACCCAAAGCGGCACACGTCACTCCACTGCTCATATCCGTCCACTGGCTCACAGTCGCCGCTCACATTAAATTCAAACCCTGTTGCTCGCTTACAAAACAGCAACAAAAACGTCTCCTGCCTACCTGAACGCCCTCATCCAGGTCTACACTCCGTCCCGCCCACTACGCTCTGCCAATGAAAGGCGCCTGGTACTCCCATCACAACAGGGCCCTAAGTCTCTAACTAGACTCTGCTCCTCAGTAGTCACCAGGTCCCCAAACTCCATTGATCCACAGAGTCCCTTTCACCTTTAAGAAGAAGCTAAAGACCCAGCTTTTTATGAACACCTCTGACCTTAATGATGGTGATGATGATGACATCGAGGATGTAGTTTATGCTGACTAGGATTTTCATCATGATGATGATGATTATTATTTTTAAAAAATGGCTCTGACAGACTTTGTCCCCTTGTCTTGGTCGTTGCTTGTGTTGTATTAACAAGAGCATCTGCTAAATGAAATTGTAACATGTATTATTACTATTATTGTTGTAATTATTATTCCCTTTTCTTATGTTTACCCTCCTCCACCTGACTCTGATCCTCCATATTTTCGAATGACACAGCAACGTATCTTTATGTTCTTGTCTAATTGTATGAGCATCTTGTCTTGTAGTTCGTGTTAATGTCACACTTGTCTGGCGTTGTTGCTGTATACATGTACATTATGTAGAATTGTGATACACACATGTATTTCTTATTTTTTGGGACTTTTCTTTGATCTTTTTGGAAGAAATGTATTCATTAGTTATTACCAATTTGTATACAAGGGGGGTTATTTTTTAAATTGACAATTTTAACCTGTCTCTGACAATATTCAGTATGCTTATAAAACATATACTGAAATGTCAAGCGGACAGAAATGTGAGGGAGCCATGGCACAACTGGAACATGGCACAGCTGGAGCTGATGGAGACTGACAGTGTCAAAGACTTCTGTGTCTTTGCTTTAAGATAAACAGGCGTGGTGTAACTCAGAAATGAACACATATATTTTGACATTAGGCTAAACAGGATATCATTCTATTATCTATCACATTTCTAAAGTAAGTAATATGATGGGAAGCAGAGGGAAAAGAGAATGAGACACGTTTGTTTACATCATTTGCGACTGATTCTAAATGCAACAGTGTGTAGAGAAGAAAACGGCGTCTCTCTGTTGATGTCTGGTTGTGATTCTGTTTACGCTCGGCAGTAAATGTCATGTTGCTTTTGTGTTAGATATGAATCTTTGATATGAGTCACAAACGCAAACTATACAGAGTGTGTACAGGAATAAATGGCTGTGTCTGACAGTGAAGGATCTGCCATCATTTGTGACTGTTTCAAAGAGAAAACAGATAAACTACCTACAGTGTGTGACATTCCCAGGTTCACTTACGGATCAATCACGTAGATGAGTAACACATTTATACATGCAGACTTTAGATCAGTCTCAGACAGCTTTGGCCAAAGATGACTGTATATACTGTACTGTAGACTTCTCTTTGTATTTTCTCCCAGGGCATTGAGGTATACACGTTAAAGGATATCTATAATGTTAAAGACCTCTTGCCTCCTACATCTACTTTAAATTTAAGATGCTACACCAACCTAAAGACGTATGGCATTCCCTGAAATGTTTTTCCACCTGTCCATCACCTTGTCACACCTCAGACTGCTGCAGCTGAATATGCTGCTATAACAGCGTATAGAGTAAAACAAAAACAGTCGAGTTGTGGGCCAGACAGCTCTGTAAAGCCAGGGAGAGCTGCAGATGCAGGTGATGATTCTCTTGTCATGATGGAAATATAGACTGTATCTGCTATAAAGAGTGTAGCACCCTCATACTCTGACTAGTGCTGGCCTGGTAAACCTGGTAACAGATCCATAATTTGTTGTTTTTTTACACAGTTATCTCACTGACACTAATAGATTCAGGATAAAAGTTATACATGTTGCTAAGGCTTCTCCAGGGGGCACATACTATATACTGTGTGCATACTGTATGATATTTGTTGTAAAACATATTCTTAACACACTTCACTCTATGCTTGGTTTTAATCCTGCTGCTCATGTCAGAGAAATTTTAGGTAAGAAGGAAAATGATTTTCAAGTCCAGCATAGATTTTGGACTGCTAGCTGGGGAGGAGCCAGTAAGCTCCTGGGTGCGGCGAGATACCTTTGAACAAGGTACAAAGCCCCCAACCACTCTCAGCATCTGACTGTCGTCGCCTCCTCCTTATGTGAGATCCCTGCAGACATTCATTCTGGTGAATAAGTTCTGTTTGTGCATGCAAGTCAAATATTTAATTTCCCCTGTGGTGATAATAAAGTATTTCTGTTTATTCATCTTCTTTCTCTTGCAGATTTTCTTCTTCCTTCCTCTTCTTCTTCTTGTGTCTGACAAATGTTGACATATACATACAATGTAGTTCATGTACTGAAATGGGCACTGGGTGATTATAAAGTTGTCATTATTATTATTGGTGGTAGTGACAGCCGTAGTAAGTATTTACCACTGATATCGCACCTCCATATTTGTCTTGTCTCAGTGTCTCAGGCTGTATTTCAGCCGTACTTAGCCCTGGCAGCTTAGCTGGTCTCACTCTCAACACTGCGACCCTTATGTACCCTGTGAGAGCTAACTTCAGCAAACATTAGCTCACTCAACATCTAATTAGTCCGGTGTGTTTACTGAGGAGGTCAGAAGCTTTTCACACACTGTCCGAGTTCAAACCCAGCAGTGTTCTCCTGCACAATGAGCAGATCTGCATCATCAGCTCATATAATGTGAACCTGCAAGCTGGCAGGAAGTTCTCTCATTCATCAGTGTTTGCTAATGAGCTGACAGGTCAGGGATTTCATCAACTGAGGAGTAAACACGTCCACTCCTCCATTTTACTCCACATGACTCTGTAATGTTCTCCTATGTCAGTCTCACAACGTCAGAACAAAGATGAAGGATAATGATGCTACCTTTGGCATCGAGGAACATTTCACATAGTGGACTATGCCAGAGTGCAGAGACACACCACCAGGAGATGCAAACCAGGCAAAAAAAGCCAACATAGGGAGAATTGACCCCAGTTTGACCCTCATATTGGAACATTTTGCAATGACAACTACAACCACACTGACATCTCCCATAAAGCACTACACAGTACCCCTTCAGAGCTGCAGGAGGATCAAAGAAAAGCTGTGCTCACTTCCTAACTGAGCATCACAAGTCACCAACCAGACTGACCCGTGAGAGGAGCTATGTGCCACAGGCCATCCAGCCTGCAGGACATAATGCAGAGGAGGAAGCGAACAAATAATAATATAAAGAAGACTGACAGTCAGCTGCTGTCAATTACAACGGAATATAACAGAAAGTTATACCAACAGCACAGTGCAATGAAACTGGCATGTGTTTATGGTCATGAAAATAAATGGTTATGAGTATGCTGAACTGATGCCTGGCTGTGGCAACAATGCCAGTTTGAATCCAGTCAGCAAACTCATACATCTTTCATTCCCCAGATTCCTGTCTGCCTCTGTCTCTCCTGAGTCCTCATATCTAATAAAGTATTAAGAAAACATCATTTTTTGCGACTAATTTTCCACCTTCCAGCTGTTGGTGGAGCCCAATCATAGACTGAATTAGTAATGGACTTGGCAACCGTGACGTCACCCATTGGTTTCACGACTGCATAAATGAAGCCGAAATATGGCTGCCGCCATGTTGGTTTACTGGAGCCTGAAGTGACCGAATTTGTATTAGAGGGTGGTGCTGCAGGAGAGCGAGTGTTTGGAAAACACTGTCTGTGTCTGTGTCTGACCCATTACCTTGTGAATGAGCTAGTTTAACTTTCCCAGGAGAAGATTCTGTTTGCAAGGTGACTGACTGCAGGTGTTTATCATCACTTATTACTCATATTTATCAGACTAAAGAAGTAGTAGACTCACCGCTCGCTCGCCTGGTGAGATAGCGGTGGGTGAACGACACATGACTGGAAACTTAAAATAACCAATCTTCTCATCACTACGGTCCGCTGTAATATCTCCGGGGAAAAGCCAACAACTCCTGACTCCTACTCCAACTCCTATTTACTGGCCGATGATTAAATAAATGTTTGATAAACACTGAACAGGCTAACAAGCAGCTAAAGCGAGCACAGTATACCTGCTACTTAAGACTAAAAACATATCAATATAACAATACTAGCATTTAACTCACTGAAAAGCTCACACACAGAGACAGATTATTTGATACTTTGAATGAAAAAATCCCCAAAAGGCTCCAACAAACACAAACAGGTGAAGTTAAGTACAGTAACTGTGTGTCTGTATTGACGTCTAGCAGACAGCCAGCAGGATCCACTTGTCAATCAAGTGAGCCGGCCCCTATCATTTAAGGCTTAATATAATTGAAGGGGTGGGCTTTAATTCACTCCCCGTAAAGTTATCTTGAACATTTTCCCATCTGCCGTAATGTTATTTCTTGTATTCTGAAGCCTCAGGTGGCCACTCGAGGAACTGCAATTTTTTGCACTTCCGCATTTGGATCATTTATCAACACCGGAAGTTGCTGCTTGAGCCCAATACAGGTCAAATGTGCTACTATTTTCTCAATCAACTTGTCATTTATTCTTTTTGCAATTTACGCCATTGGATCGCTGTTGAAAATCTTACAGATATTGGAAATTGGAACCATCTCATCTATAACTTCTTACAATGACTGCAAGTTCAGTGTATCCCAAGGCTTACTGCTCCACTTTTATGTTTACATCGGATCTCTGTCTCTCTCCCTCCCAGTACAATTTGAATAAGCTTTGATGTCATGACAGTTCAGAGTCTGAATTGCCAGAGCAATACATAAAAAAATACATACAGAAAATACTTAATATGGACAGATGATTAGTAAATGTTCAATAATGTGCAAACAGCAACGGCCATGTCAGATCAATTACAATAAAGGCATTAGATTACTCATGACTAAACAGGAGAGAAAGGTTGTGCATAGCTTGTGAAAGGAATGAGTCCATTATATAGAATAACATGGGCAGCTGTAATACTTGTTATACAGATGTAGTCACTCAAAAGCAGCTGGTTTCTCTGTCTTAAAACATTCACACATCCGCAGCTCATACTGCGCACTGACTCTTCTTCCCACATAGGTAGGGAGGTTTGTGAGGATCGGGGAGATGGATGAACTCAGGAAAGGGCTCAGGGCCTTGATGAGCTTCTTTGCCTGAGGACAGTAAGAGTCTAAGATCACCAACACCGATGAGGAAGTGTCAGCAATGACAAATAATCCAAAAACAAACCAGCTGCTGTTGAGTGATGAAACTTTTTTATTTGGTAGTGTCTTATAAAAGATGTCTGTCAAAAAATCGTCATCTGCCTAGTCTATGTGTTATCTTTGATCTGTATATTTATTTAGTTTAAGTCATAACAGGAGCGACACAGTATGAGACAACCCTCCTCTCTCTCCCTCTCTCTGCTTTGGCCCTTGCAACAGCAGATCGAACAGGTACGTGAGGGGAGATTGTCCACTAAACTATAATGGATGGTGTAATATAATGTAATAAAATTCCCTCCGGGCGTTGCTGAGATTTCCCGCTCACAAGAATGGTGTAGGAATTATGGCTGATAATGTTTTTCCAGGACGTTATGATGTTGCAGGAAAGCTGACCTTTGACCTTCTGGGATATTAATGCAATCACCTATAATATTATCTTGGATTCTTGTTGAGAGAGTTTAGAGAGCACAGTGACCTTAACTTTTGACCCCCAACAACTGATAATTATTCCGTCAATGTGTTACAGAGATATTCACAAGAATATCCTGAGAATGGGATGGACGGATGGATACACAACCCGCATTTGAAAGGAATAAGTTAGGAAAAAGAAAAAGGTTTAAAA
The DNA here is from genome assembly GCF_022749685.1 of Semicossyphus pulcher. NCBI lineage: Eukaryota > Metazoa > Chordata > Actinopteri > Labriformes > Labridae > Semicossyphus > Semicossyphus pulcher. Next base: position 30,056,369 of record NW_027211604.1, on the reverse strand, counting down.
CAGACCCTCTCCTGATTGGAATTTTTTTTTTTAAGTAACAATGAAAGCAAAAAGTGAAATTCATACCGGAATTGGCTATCAGATTGTCTTTTATAAAAATCTGACAGACTTTCTGCTTCTTTTTTGACCTTTTGCTCTTAAACTGTGGCAGTGCGCACAAGGTTCTGCTCTGTAATGAGGATGATCACCAGACTACTACTACTACAGACTGCTACTAAACTAGCAGTACGTACTGATTTGTCCAAAATGCAGCATGTAGTATGCAAACAAAAGCAAAATGTGCAGTATGCAAAAAATACCCAGATGTCGTACTGATTCTGAGAAAATCTCCAGTATGCATCGAACCAGTCTACTGTATACCACAATGCAAAGCGCTGGAATGTTACAGTGGCAGTTGAAATGACGGATAGCAGCGGCATTCCAGCAGAAGGGGGCGCTGTAGCTAAAAGGCGGCAGTTATTGTTTACAGATTACAGATTTGGAAATTCGTCGCAAATAGTCAGAAACTATGGTTTTGTTTTGTTTATTTGAGATTTGGTTGTTTAGACCTGCTGTGCCAACCCTCACAGCCTTGTAAGATGAGCTCAAATAACCTTCATTGCTGTCAATGTATTATGTTTAAAGTATGGTTATTCTAACTGACCTTAAACTGGAGGTTGTTTACCATTTTTACTTATATAATAAAAATATATATATATATAATAAAAGTGAATATTTAGAATATTTTTTTCAGACCTGATCACCAGACAGAAACTACATTGTTGGACAATTCTACAAACCCCAGATTACATTTAATGTCAAAGCTTTAAAATGTCCTTCTATTGTACAATGTGCACAGCACAACTATTGTTTGGCAAAGTATAGCAAAAGATGCATGTGAAAACCAAGTTCATGTCTCTTGTATTAAGGTCAGACACAATACAATCCCCTCCACACTCGTACAAGCTGCCTCACTACTAAAAGGTCACACTGAATACTCTTTCAGTATTTTAGTTAAATATTTGTTCCACTGGAATTTTCTGCTCACTTGTGCTCTCAGATATATATTTTTGAGTGGTGCCTGGAGCAGTAGGTATAGTTCATCAAAAAAATGGGCGAGGAGAATTTAACATTGTCACTTAACTTTACTTCAGGGAGTACAGATAATAATGAAATGAACATTATTCATGGAAGAGGTGAAGAATTTGCAGTCAATATCAAACCACAGAATTAACAGGGAGACAACTACATAATTACTTAGTCCTTTGTCCATCCACACATTAAAATTGGACCATATTGTGAACTGAGTTGGCATTCAGGTGATTATTCAGTGCTCACCTGTATCCTGATTGACGGGTCGCTATGGTAGGGACTTGTTAATGGTGGGTAGCAACTCTCGAGAGCATACCCAGTTTGACATCTATTTAACTCTAAATAGGAGCATGTTTCACCAACGTCATGCTGTGTTTAAGAAGACGAAGTGATTGAGACCATGAAGTTATTCGGAAACCGTTTACTGAATGTTACAAATCAACTGAGAAGTGAGCTCAATTTCCTTTGTCTTGTTTACAAGAATTGTGCTGTGTCCGAAATCACACACTTATTCACTACTCCCTGCTCCCTACATAGGGAATTGATTGTAGTGGACTATATAGTGAACTCACCAGCATAATAAAAATTTCGGACAATACTTGCCGTCAATGATGACGTCACTGCTGTCGCACACATAAAACATGCAGCTCAACGCCCGTTGGGATCAGTAATAAATAATGGCATGGATTTCAGTAATAACTCATATTATACTGAGCGTATTTCCACAAAATAAAACAATACACCATAAATATGAAATACTGTAGTGTTAATAAAGAAATGACCAGATTTTCACGTGACGTTTCATTTATTCATATAAATCTCTTTCAACAGCTCTACAAAATGAAAGAACAAGTCACGAATATAATAAAAACATGACACACATTTATCAATATAATTACTGATGAAAATAGGCGGTATTTTTGTGCCGCCATTTTGTGCAAAGCGTTTCGGTGAAGAGCAGAGTCAGTTTGGCCACATCGTCGTTGCTCCCTCAACAGAATAAAATAAACTGACTTTTGATATTTCTCCAGAGTGAAATAAAAACATTTAGCCCCTGTCTGGATTAACGTTAGCAGTGCTGCCAGTGGCAATTACTATACATAACAAGGTTAAAGGCTATTCACAACTTAAAACATGGATAAGAAACCGGTAAAACACGTTACAAGTTACTTATAAAAGAATTACTTACATTGTACGCTCCTCTCGCCTCCTCTTGCGCCACAATGCATTATTGCTTGGTTAGTGACCATTGGTTGTACACTACTTTTCACATTGCATTGTGGGATACATTGAGTCCACACTATAGGGTATAATAATTCTCTCTCAGAATTCGGACAACACTACAAAATGGCGAATACCCTATATAGTGCACTACATAGTGAGTAGTGGGTGATTTCGGACACAGTCTTGGACTTCTTTTGAAACCAGTGGAGTCGCCCCCCACTGGCCATTACAAGTAATGCAGGTATACAGCACTTTCACATCAGCTTCCCTTTTGAAACCAAGAGGCTCTTACTCTTTAAGTAGGTATGTGTCTTGTATCCCTTAATGTACCTCCTGTTTCCAGTTTAAGAGCTGACCAGAAATAAAAGATCCCATACGAGACATTTTAGAGCCTAATGAAAGTGAAGTTCATTTTCACATAATGTACAAAGCGAAGCAGGACTTGAAGAGATGGAGGGTCGATGAACAAGGTTTGTTTTGGTCAAGAGGCACTTTGATGGCACTCATCAGAAAGTCTGAAAGGCAATAATTATTTAAAAGCACTTTTCAAGACGCTGAGTTTTCCACCATAACTATCGACTGCTCTGTTTTGGTTGCTCTAAATAAAGAAAGGTTCATTATCTTCCCTCTGAAATCCACTGGGATGTATCGATGGAAGCCCTGTTGTGCTGGCAAGTGAGCAATGCTGTCTCCTCGCTGGGCATAAATACAGTATTGATTAGCCATTCTACACAGCTTTCACTGTCATTTTTCTACCCCGCTCGCCATGAAGAATTAGTGGACAGTAATCACTGTGCATCCTGCAGGCAGCACTGTCCACCATTCGAGATGGGCCAGTATGGGGCCCAATAAATCATACTCACACACTTTTACCAGATCCACCTGTCACCATGAAGGATTCAGCAAGTAGAGCGTGGAAGTATTGCCTTTGTTATTTGTCGCTCTAAAAATCAGGTCAGTCAGTCTGGTTTATTTCCACCTAACTTTGTCCTTTTGATACAGTGTGATTTTAAGGCAGCGTGGCTCAGCCAGATCTCTCCATTTTAAAGCGATCCATAATCAGACCTGGATCCAATGTTTGGACGCTGTCTTTGATATTTCATCACAGATAACAGAACTGGACGGTTTACTGGGGTTTCCAAAGAGGGCTACAAGTTGCAGTGCAGACTGTAAAACATGTAAATCAGGTCAATGTCACGGCAAAAACCAACAGGGAGATAAGAGCGCAGTCTGTCCGCACCAACACAGGGAGGTTAGAATTCACATGAATAAGTTAAACACCAAAGGGGCTTTGAACCTGTCCGTCAGGTAGTTGTGGGAACAAGAATCCAAAACTTTTTCTCACTACACCTGTGAGTGTTACAATCTGTTGTGCAACATTAAATTATCAAACACGTTTAAATACAAATGAATGGGGGACATGTCACACAATAGGTCTGGCCCAATGTATCCAACTGTGTTCACACTCTCTCAAATAAGCAATGTCGGGTTAGACTTTCAAAATAAAGCAGTATTTGAATAAGAAAACTGAAACCTGCTCTCCTCCTGAAAATACTGTTTGTTTAACCCATTCAACCCCCTGATCGCCACCTCAAGCAGACTTTCCCGCTAGTCATACTATGGTACCTGACTTCAACGGCAAAACAATCAGCTGGAGGACAGCATCCAGTAAGGACATGAGAGCAACAGATCTATATTGGTGCATTGCTCCACTGACCAAGCTGCTGTGCTTGATGACTTGTGAGTGAGATATCTATCTCCAAACACGGGTTGGAAAGGTGTAAAGAGATTAGAAAAGATGATCAAAAGAAAGGTAGTTTTTACTATTAAAAACAACATAATGTGTTTCTGAGCTGATGCTCCTATCGTCAGGAGGATATCATTGTTCGTGCCTTAACTCTTAGAACTGCAGGAGATGGACAGAAGTGTTCTGGATTGTGTTTGTACTCCGAGTAGTATTAACCATTTACATTTTAGCAGTCTTTGGTTGTATGTAGGGAAACAGTCCATGTGGTGAGGATAAAAGGCAAAATGCAATCCCAGAAGCCACCCACTACCACCTCCGTCAGCCAACAATGAAGCTTTTGTTGACGTCTAAAAATAAATATAAACATATAAGTGCAGACAACAATCCAAACTCAACTCAATTCTCACGCTCAGACTGTAAACGATGAGCAGAGGACAGAAGAGGAAGTCTTGGCTAGACAGTTATCTGGATATGAGTGGAACCCATTAACATTGGCTATCACCCCCAGTGGTTTAATCATCAGGCCCATTGGTCCCCCAGAAGCCTGATGCTCCGTTCACCCATTCATCCAAGCCCAGCATACTCCTTCGCAGCATCACACTCTCTCCTTCTTCCATATGCTTACAGCTCCTACATGCTTTGCATTTGAATGTAAGCATATATCAATTTGGAGCATTAATTGAAACAACTGCTGCTGTTATTTTTCCAAGCTATTATCTCTGCCCTCTGAGGACCCTATTTAATGGAAATGTTTTAAACCATTGATGTGCCTGACTTAATTAATGCTTTTAATGTCTACATTGCCCCTTGCGCTGCTTTTGTGTTAGTTCATGTATGGTTATTTTCAATTACCCTTTTTTTGTTTCCACGAGTAGGTGGTGTAGTTCCAGGAAATTGATGAGCTTTTGGTTTTGTGCATTACTTTCAGGTGGCTCTCTGGTTCGATACACATTTCTGTCACTTAAAAGTTGAGGACAACGGCTTTGTCTTGAGGAGAATTGATTTTATTTGGATACAATAGATTCAGAGGAAGAGCTATAATAATATTTTTTTTCTTTTCAGGACATACTTCCATATAAAGTTTGAGAGATAATTTTATAAAGTGAGGTTATGGACATGTTTCCGTGTTGTTACACACATGCTGCTAAAGTCCCAGAGCTGCTCATCCTTTCATCCTCTCCCACCTGATTCTCTGTGTTGCACAGACAGTTATCTTCATGTCGTCATGTCAGCTGCTGTCCCGGTCAGGCAGGAGATGAGAGCAGCAGCTGAAATACATCCCTCAGTAGAAGATACACCGGTATTTCCTGTGCTGTGTGATAAAGGATGCTGATGAGAAGAATTGTTTATCTTTCAAAGAAAACTGATTTTTAGCCTCAAGAAAACGGATACTGCTCTGCTAAAACCACGTTCACAGGACCCCGAGGAAACAAACAGGTCCTGCAAACAGTCAGAGATTGACACCAATGGGTGCTGCATGACAGCAGTCCCAGATTAACAACTTGTTTTCTACAGATCCGGCATGGCAACAACTAACACCAACAATCAGAGACCAATCTCACAGGATCTCTGGCTCATCCCAGGGATTCATAAAACAAGAGAAAACCCTACTCAAAGTGCATACTTTTTATCTTTACTGGGGTCTTGTGTATGTGTATTCAGATCAACAGCAAAGTGATCATAACTACTAATCAAAAAATGCCAATGTACTCCTCCCCAGACCAGATGTGGCTGGTCTGTCAGCTCCCCCCTTCTCTTATCACCAATGTCAGTGGATAGTAACACTTAAATGTGTCAGTATTTGTCAGTATGAAGGAATGGATGAACCCTGTACTGATCACAGGCTTTTACAAGTTAAAGTGAAACTTAATCTGCAAAATAACAAACTACACCTGGCTTCTCTTCTCATTGCTTACTTTGCTGCTGATGGTTTGTATAGCATATAAAAAACACCACAAGGACATGATAGCACAGTTAGCTAGCACAAGCCTGTAATAAGCACTGAAAGGTTAATTAAGAATAACAAAGTGCTAATGCATGTCTGCAAGGTAGGCAGCACGTTATTTCTGTTTGACTGATTCAGACATTATGCAGTCTGTCACAAAACTAATTCTGAGTCTTCCATGTCTGTGAATGGGTGACAAGTACACTGTGGGTTTTTTTGACTGAAATTAGTGAATCATTTTATGTTGCAAATGTGGTGAAACAGGGCCTGATCCAGACCTCTGTCTTACGGGTCTTTTGTTTATATTTTTTGTAAGCCTGATCAAAAGAATTGAATACACTAGGTAATTCACATTGATAAGTCAATGACAGTTAACAATTACTGCTATGTTGTTAAAAAAGATAGTCTGGTTGTGCTATTTCAACAGTAAATACATTGGGGCAAGGAAAATGTTTTCCAGCTCTTTAAAGGAACTAAAAAGCATCTCTTAAAGAATGAAATAACATCAATATAGTCATTTCCAAGTTATGCAAACAACCGATAATCCAAAATGGGTATCTCTACATCTCTTAAACCGAATTAGCATTCACTTAAATTGTACTTATACCTGTGCAAGGCCATCATCATGCCCATGTACCACTCATCAATACCACACTCAGCTTCTCATGTTTATATCAAAGGTAATCCATTCTCTGCCTCATATCACAGAGTTTCCACTTACACTTAATTAAAAAACACATGCATTTAGCAAGAATTTAAATACTGAGGGTCAAAGAATTGTCCCTCTGTTGTATCTTTCCTAAAGTAATTACTATATTTGTAGTGTGGTTTTGACTGAAAGTAAGTCAAGAACTTTCTGTGTCTGTTACTCGCAAATTCACCCATAAGAGCTAAAAACATGGATTATTTGGAGTCACAAAGAAACGTTCTTTTCTATCAGACAACCAAAATAAGGAAGTTGGTGTTAGAAGAGCTCAGCTGTAGGCCACAAAACAGTGACTGCAGCTCTCATCTTAATGTTTGCTGCTTCCTGTTTGGTGCTGGAGAAAGCTTACTTCTTGTCTGTTGAGCTTCACTATTTGCATGAGCCATTATTAAAAACTGATGGTAATAAAACATGTTGAATTGGGGAACCTTTAACTGAGGCTGACTTAGTAGTTTTCTGGCCATCTCACACGATCGAGCTGGGGGGAGCGTGGCACAAACAGCAAAACTTGTGATTAATACCGACTTTTCAACCAAACAAATTTGTTCTTGTGCGTAAACAGTACCATAACCATATCTGACCATAACCATATCTGTGACAGATCAGAAAACACTAATGTAGCTTAGTGTAAGTTCAAGCAGGAAGATTGGTTCATACTCATTCATTCATTAGGTCATCATTTGTGCATGTCACGTTCTCTCTCTCACCCCCTCTCTGTCCTTCCTGTCTGGTGATCAGCTGAATATGGGCGTAAATATTTTAAGTAGTAAACCAACCAGAGTTAGCTTCAACGTCTGTCGACCAATCACCCTGCTGCTGTCAAATCTTAAAGCTGTCCTCCTCTCTCTGCTTTAGTTTGTCGTTTTAGCTCAATCATTGCGATCCTCCTCTACCCCGTTCAGCTCTACAGCTTTCCCACCAAAATTAGCGCGTTGACGCAGGCTTTTCAGATCCGGGAAGACCCGCTTGTAGATGCAGATTGTCTCTGTTCCCTTTGCCAGTGGGGTATACTTCTTTCGGTCTCTTTTCTGCTGTGTCTCCATCTGACATCACAAATGCGCCGGAGACAGGGCTAGTAAACAGTGAAGATGTTACTGTGGTTAGGTCTTTATTGTATCTATTACTCATTCAGTCTGTGTATCAAACTCGGCGGTGACAACTTTGGAACGATGTTCGAGCGCTGCTCGGACGGAGACGGGTGGAATTTGTAGCTGAGATGAGTCGCGGAAGTTACAGACGGCATAGCATCGCGCCGGAAAGGGGGTGGAGATTAGTGTGTCGACACAGGTTTTGTTTTCCCATCAATGCCGGTCAGAGCAGAGGTGGTAATTACCCGGGTCTAATCTTTCCCACTAAGCAAAAAAGCCGGGTGTTAGTGGGTCTTTTGACCAGTGGGAAAGCGGCTCTCCAAGTCCAGCTCCTCTGCTCATCCGTATCCTTTCTTCTTCACCACCACCACCACCAGTGTCTAGTCTCCGTTGAGGGGATCCTATTCTGCTCTCGGCCTCACTACCCCTTCAAGTAAGTGAAGACATCACGATGGGGTGTAATCGACTTTGCACATTTCTCATCTTTCCAAACTAAAAAATAATCGTTCACTCATAGTGAAGTCTCTCCTGAAATATGTGTAGGTTAGGAGTCTCTAGTTGTAATGAGACAAGCTGTAATAAAACAAAGTTTAACCAGATTATCTAAACCCTTTATTTGTACTGATAGTGAGTGCAGACGATTAGAAATTGATCATAGGAAAAGTGTGCACACAGCAGGATTTATTTCATTCAGAGATTAATAGAAAATCAGGATAGTTAGGCAACATGAAGCAGGGGAGCAGATTCAGTGTGACAAAAATAAATAAAACATAACACAATGTTAAACTGTAGCCAGGAAACAAACCCTGGCAACGGAACAAAGGAAATGGTCCGATATATGGATTGAGGCTGATGAGAGAAGATGGAACAGGTAAGTAGATGGCTGGGTCAGTATGGAGGAAGGAAGTCCGGACCTTTGGGGAATGGAGGGGAAATTGCAATAAAAAAGTCACGGGGGTAGAAAATGTGGCTGGTAATGAGGAGCAGGAGGACTGTGACAAGTTTCCATGATATTCTCTGTAGAATAAGTTTGTCTAACCTGGGTTGCTACTGGTCTGATTGTCTAAGTGTATGTGTAACTTGGCCTCGATTCCTTTCAGCTACGTCACCACATTCTCTGATCAATTAGAGCAATTAAACTGACGTGCAGAGAGTAATTATTACCAAAGGGAAGAATGGGCAAAGCTTCAAAATAAGATCCAAGGTGTAATGAATCAGAATTATCCCTCAACTGTACTTACATTAAAAAAGGAGCAATTACTGCCAGCACACATCCGTGTTTGTCTTGTCTGAAGGACATTTGCACAAGTCTGAAAGGAACACTTAAAAGGGAGAGTCCGTGAGATTGTGTCTTTCCTCAAAGAATAGAAGTAACTGCCTGCGCATGTATGATTTATCCGCAGTATCAAAAAGCTCAAAGGATCGTGGAATGCAAGGTTCAACCTCCACTAAGTGAATCTGTGTTCCTCCATTATAGCTTTTCTCCATTATCAGCATCCAAGCCATGCATTCAGATGGCAGCTTTTGTTAAAGCGGCTCGCATAGAGTGAAGGACGTGTGGGTGGTAGGTATCAACTCTGAATTCTTGGAAACTTTCTAACTGCATTGTGCGCTGATGGAAACTGATTCCTCTTTGACGAGAAAATAAGCAACCCATGATTTAGAGGTTACTTGCATTGCCTGTTCAATTCCAATACAATTCAGTTAAAACTGAGGGTCATGTGCAGAACAGCCTTGGAGCTGGAAGGAATTCAAAAGCCAATGACACTTAGGGATAGATGGGAATTTTATAGTCAGTGTATCACCCACTGTCGATGGTGATCACCCTGTTTGGAGAAGCTAGCCAGATTACCATGAAAGCTAGGCTGTGTACCACTGTGGACGAGGTTGTAGCAAAATGTATTTTAACCACCATCAGAACCAGCCAAAAAATCCCTCAAATTACGTTTAAGTGTAAGCTATATTTTCCGTATTTTCACCACTTGACCCTGCAGTCAGATACCCTTTGTTTGGCTCTTTACAACCTGTGCATTCATACTCATGCAGCGCTGTGTATCAGACCAGCTGTGTGGGTCAGAAAGTTCTGTTAGCAGCTCAAACTGAAATCAAACCTCACTTTTGCGGCTCACCAGGTAGATTTTACCTTGTCCTGTTGAGTAATAATGACCTCAGGCAGCTCTGCCAGACGGTTCTAAATATAAACAGAACATAAACAAGACTCCCTGCTCCAACTGACTTTACTTGGCTGCTAAACATACATAATGTCATGGAAATAAGCATTTTTTTCAACATGGTCAGGAATGCAACCTCGATATTAGGACATTATCACTATTTAAATATAATGTGTGATGTGTACAAACAGCATACAGTTACATTATTGAATGGAGCCCTTGTCATTGAATCCCTCAAGGAAAGTTATAACAACTTTTAGACTTATTTAAAGCGTTTGTGAGTTATAGATGTTTTTTTTAATTTGTGCCAATGCTGATACCTTTTACTACAATTTAAATGATACTGATACTTCCATCCATTCATCCATTATCTACACCGCTTATTCTGTTCAGGGTCGCGGGGGGCTGGAGCCTATCCCGGCTGCCATTGGGTGAGAGGCGGGGTTACTCCTAGACTGGTCAATCACAGGGCTGACACCAGTGTTGTGACCAAGTCATCTTTGCGAAAGTCCCAAGTAAGTTTCAAGTCATTTGGTCCAAGTCTCAAGCAAGTCTCGAATCATTTTTTCTTGGGCAAGTCAAGTCAAGTCAAGTCACAGGTTATGTCAAGTCAAGTCAAGTCGAGTCCTTAGTTAAGGCGAGTCAAGTCCCGAGTCAAGTCACTTTTTTTCCACCCAAGATCCAGCACTCTTACCTGTAGTGTCCGGTCTTTATAAAGACAAAATACAAGGTGTTAGTAGCTCATCTAATAATGATATTATTGGTGAATTTATATAACCTGTTCAAAAAGTCTGTGTTATCTTGGCAAAGTCTGCGTTATCTTGGCACAGACACAGCCATGATGATGGTCTGCTCTGAGACCGTATTGAGTAGTAATGAGTACGACTGATGAGGATCTCTTTGGGGTCTTTGATGTTGCGTGTTGCCATAGCGAGGAGTTTGACTGACAGCCAGTCATCCAGTCATAACAATCACTTAAGGGGAGCTTTTTGAGTCGTCCAATCATGATTCCCAGTTTGCGCTGCGTACATACTTGATAGTTAGAAACTTGACAACATTGAATTATATCATTTTATATTTAACAGCTAACATTCAAACATGTGAACACACTCAGAACATCCTCCACACCAACTCCACACAGAAAGGCCCACTATGTCCGAACCAGGATTCTTAATAGGAACCTTCCAGCTGTGAGGCAACAGCGCTAACCACTGCACCACCGTGCAGCCCCGATACTGATACTTATCATGTCTTAAATGGTTTTGTGGTTTTTCAAAATAATTATTTTTATAAAAAAGTCACATAGTTTAGCCAAATGTTTATTCTGAACATCATGAAACAGTACTTTAACATCATTTTAAAATGAGCTGGTGAAGATGCTTAAAAGTAGACGGACGGGCGCACAAATCAAAAACATTTCCACTTCCTTGAAAGAGGTAATTACTTGACATTGCCACATGCCTCCTGAAAAATGCTCCAGCAGCATCTTTTGCTGGACTGAAGTTTGTACAGAAAACAACACACGTATGTGCTCCTTCTTGTTTTGTTCAGTGTAACTTTAAGGGTGCGTTGTTTTCACCCGTGTTCCTCCTGCGTGGTACTTCCTTGTCACAAATGATGCAATGGCTGTTTTTTATCTAAAGGTAAAAATATTACCACATATCGCTGTAAACATTTAGAATTGATGCAGCCAGACACATTGTGTATTTTCATGACTTTATTATTGATCATTTTTAAAGTAATCAATGCTAAGCTTGTGAGTATTGAATTATATATCCTGCAGGATCCACCCATCCATCCCTAATCCCGATGGTCTGATGTGGATGGTTCAAAGAGCAACAAAATGTCATTGTTCTTGGTGAAATGTTGTGCTTTGTGAACTGTAACTGTTTTATGAACTGTTGTTTTTCATGAAATGTTGTTGTGCTTTATACCATGTTTTTGTGTTTTGCAAAATGTTGTGTTTTGACCTTTAGAGCCACTGCAGTTCACTCTGTAAAGGCCTAATCTGGAAGTTTTGAATGTGGTAAACTGTGTGTGCACATTACTTACATTCAAAGTGCAGGTGCAGACAAGCAGAGTGGAAAAGCAGTTGGACGTAAAGGTCAGTTTCACTCCAGCATGCACAGATAATTCTATCATAAGCCATTTTACATCCTCAACCTACAATATAAAGATCTAATTAGATGTATTTCTGTCATGCCAGCTATCAAGTACTGCATGCGCTTGCATCAAAAGTTTAGTCATAACCTTTTGCTTGGGAAAATGGAAATTTGTTTGTGTTAGGATCATGGCTTGTGCTCTGACAAGAAGGTGCAGAGAGGAGAGAAAGCCTCAGCCTGCTGAAATCACACATCCACAGCTCAGGAGCGCCTGTAAGCTGCAGGTTAGCTGGAGTATCCTGACTCACTGCCTGAACACCATCGACTGTATAAGATAAGTCATGGTGCAGTGATTGTGATACTAATAACACTATGATTTTGCATTGCCTTTGACTTCTCATGGTTTATTCAATGGAGTGAACTGCTTCCGTCATCCTGCGCCTTTATGTGTAACAAAGCAAAGATAATTCACTTGCGGTCTGTTAATATCTATAAAACAGCAACAAAAACGGCTCCTGCCTACCTGAACGCCCTCATCCAGGTCTACACTCCGTCCCGCCCACTACACTCTGCCAATGAAAGGCGCCTGGTGATCCCACAACAGGGTTACCAAACAGTTACCAAACTCCATTCGGTCCGCAGAGTCCCTTTCACCTTTAAGAAGAATCTAAAGACCCAGCTCTTTCATCAACACCTCTGCACTGCTATAGATGATGACTATATTGACCTTGTTAAAGTTGTAAAAAAAAAATCTGCTTCTATTCGCCCTGTGCATTGCTTCTGTGCACTGCCTGTCAGCTCCAGTGTCCTGTCTTGATCTTTGCTTGTGTTGTATTAACTCTCAGATGTATGTCGCTTTGGACAAAAGGGTCTGCTAAATTAATTTCTAACACTGTAATTGTAAAAGCTAAAAAGCTAAGCTGGTTTGTAATGATGGTAAAATGTGTGATAATGTTTAAAACATCTTTAGTTCATGATGGTTGAACACAAAAAGGAGAAGAAGAAAAAGCTAATGAAACCAGTTACATGCTTCAAATGGATACATTGCTATTAACCTAATTCTCTCAGTCTCCATCCACGTACAGGAGAAACTGCTGTGTTTTTCTCATTGGACTAAATTTGTCATTGAGGAAACATAACAGCGATCCCCATTTTACAGGTCTGTGTCGATGTTTCACAGAGCTACTTGTTTGTAATAACTTGTTAACATGTCAAGAGTGTTAATGTAACACTTTGATTGAGTTGAAGTTTAGCAGAGTAGTAGAGCGTGTTAAGTGCAGCTTCATTTTCATTGATTTCACATTCATACATGTTGTTATAATTTGCAGTGTTAATTGAATTGTTTTAAGACTATTTTTGGCCTTTAATGAAAGGAGTGTTGGAAACGGGGAAGAGAGTAGGGATGTCAAAGGGCCGCCTGTCATCGAGCTAAACCGATGCTGAGTTTTTAATGCACTTTATAATATTATTTGTTTTTTAATTTACTGAGTTTAAGCTATTTTGTGTTTGTATGAATAATTTGCCTACAGTTGTAGCTGTGGGAACATCACCCAGTCACTCTTATGATTATTTCCCCCTGTTTTTTAGGTGTGTTACATATGTAGCTTCAAAAGAGTGAGCTGTAAAGCTAGGTCCATAATAAAGTCATCATTAGACATCAGCATGTGCAAATATTAATCCAATGCGCCTGCATTACAATAAAGAGTGATAAGCACAGGGACTCAGAATGATTTAAACATGGGTAGATCTGAACACTTTCCCAGCCTGCCCTGTGTTCACAGAACCTGTGATAAAGCACATAGTTAATTTATAATCCGCCAGGGTCATTGGTTATTTAAGTACAGCAACCCACACTACGCTCCTCCAGCAGGAACATTTTTCTTTGGCGAGTCGATAACCTCTCAAGTGGAAGTGGATGAGACTCTGCCTGGGTCACAGGGCTGACCGAAAAAACACTTGCCACTCTGCTGCGGTACCTAACAGGCCCAGAGGTCAGAGCTGACCCCTCAGCACAAAAACCAGGCTGCTGATCTTTATTCAAAGCTACAACACGTGGAGAACTTGCCAAAATACAACCCTCTGCCCTGACTGTGCAAAGAGTACCAGGGCACATTTAAATATTCACCCTGGCTCTGTAGCAAATCCTGCTAAGCATGTAGCAGAAACTGAAGCACATATTTTGTGATAGTGGGGAGAAAATAAGTCATGTCAACTAAAAATACAACCACATTATGGCTCATTATATTCTTGTTCTCTGAGAGGAGTGCCAATGAATTATCAATCAGGACAAGCATCTGACCGGGGCAACTAAGAATAGATTAATGGTGCTTTTAAGTTGCCTAATTACAGCTTTCAAGATAATGAAGGTCATTACTTGTTGTGCAGGAAACAGAGCATGTCATGTGAGAGGAGAGGAGTTAATTTAACTTGAGGAAATGCATGAAAGTCTTCCACTTAAGCCCTGTCCAAATAGCTTCACACCGCTGAACTCAGTGCTGCACCTCAAGAGCTGATCAAGAGGGAAGCACCCCTCTTTCCTCGCCACCTTTCATTATCATCCAACCATACAGCCCGCTATCATGACTTCATTTTAAAGGGTGGTTCATACAATTTCCACCTTTATACACACTCTATATGATGATGATGATTTAACGAGGGGGCTTCCTTCTTTTCTCCAAGCACTATTGTCTGTCTGTCAGGCTTTAACTGCATTTTTACTTAATGCAATGGGATGACATAGATTTCTACTGTTTAGGTTTTGATCCACAGTTCAGATTCAATATGTTCTTGTTAAGGGAAAACTGCTTAACACTATACAGATGGTACAAAAGAAAGGTACACAATAAGGCCTTATCCATGTGGCAGTCCCAGAGGCTGCAAAAAGTGGCCAACGTGGAATTGACAAAAACTGCAGTTCCTCAAGTGGCCACATGAGGCTGGCTCCAAGAGTGAGTCACTCCCCATTAGATTCCATATTAGAAAGCCCAATTTCACAGCAGAAATAAAAATGTATACAGCCTGGTCCCATTAACAACTTTTTTAGGGAATCATTGACTTATTTATGGCGGCCCGAGTATGGGAGTCAGGAATGCTGTAGGCTTTTGCCTGCAGAGAAGATCAGAGACCTGTTCCTTTGAGTATCCAGAGTTGTTTGTTTCACCAGCCACTGCTACCAACAGAGATATAAAGCCCAGTTCAGATCAATAATTCGCAACGTAACAAAACAGTTTTAGAATGTTGCACAGAAAATTGCAGCGGTGTGAACTGGTTAGTTGCAGAGCGTCTGAAGTCGTTGCGTGAAGTTCCAAAAGATTTGACTTGTCAAATCACCAAATGCAGTTTTAGAACTGAATGATGTAGCTATTTCACTTCAGCCAATCAGGAAACAGTATTAATTGGCTCAGGCACCCTGTCTCTGGCGCTGCAGTAGCCAAAGATGTCCCCAGATCCTCTCTTTCCAAACTCTCTGTCTTCGCCGTTTATTAATCAATGTTACAGCTAACATTGTGAGCATGTCACTGTCACTGTCATCCACTACTTTTATAACGATAACAGAAATCCAGCTAGATAATTCATGTAACCTAGGCCTAAAACTGACATTATATAGTATAAACTAATGTTTTATGGTATTAACACTGAAGTAGTGGGGTATGTCAGTGCGTCGTTACTATGGAGACGGTCAGCTGTGTCTGTGCCTTGCTTTGATGTGAAAGGCCCAGTTTAAGAATGTTTCCGCTCACATGTCAGGGGATTCTTTTGGCAGTTGCATCCATTCTTGTTGCGAATCATTGATCTAAACTGTCCTTAAGTGACCAAGCGGTAGTCTGCTACTTTCCTCAAACATCTCTTTTTAATTCTAATAAACAAACAACTCAGTTGAGCTACCGCCCCAAACAAAATCTCATTCTAACTTTGACTGCCTAAATTTTGGCAGCCCCCCTTACTTTCAAGCTCTACCCTATCATAAACATATGGTCAGTCATGGTTTCAAACAGGACGGTGACAGCTAAAATGCAGAGCTCAAGGCTTCACAATGCGAGTTTACAAACCAATGGGTGACATCATTGTGGCTATTCAACTTATCCTGTTGAATTGGGGCCAGAGTCGATCCAAGCCGTCATTTGCTGAGAGGCTGTGTGGACTAATCGCCAGTCAATGACACATAAAGACAACCATTCACACTCACATTTACACGTATGAACATCAATGAATGAGCATGTCTTTGGACTGTGAGGGGAAACCACACAAAGGGAACCCACCCGGCAGGAGGTTTGAATCAGGAACCTTCTTGCTATAAGGTGAGAGTGCTAACCACTGTACCACCGTGCCGCCTACATTTTTAAAACAATCTTAAAAGGCCTTATCTAGCTTTACCTACATTTCCACAGTAACTGTATGCCCACTCTGATTTACAAGTCACAGTGGGAATGTCCTTCTAATATTACCAAATGTGAGACTACTGCTGTGTAGTTGCTTTCTTCACATTGCTACACTACTGTAAGAAAGGTTTGCGGTGAGCAGGGTTTCAGTGGAGATGGTTGTGCTGGATGTGTCTTATTGAAAATGATATATCCATATCCAATCACATAGTGGTTGTTGATTGGGAGGGAACTCCACAAACTATTGTCACTGTCTGTTGATGGGACATTCTGAATGGATGAGTCTTTGTGGCATATTGTAAAAAAAGGTCTGAGGTTGAAGGTTGCGGAAAGCTGGCTAATTAAATGCACTTCACAGCAAAGGTACAGAAACAACTTAACAGGAGAAATCCTTCATAAGAAAATGGATACAGGCTTTATTTTCTTTTATTGGAGAGTATTTCTGAGACTGGGGAAATAAACCATGCAGGAGTAAGTACGCAAATACAAAGCTGAATTAGCCTACATAAAGCAGTAGAGACTTAACTCAAGTAAAAGAAGATGTTATGCTTTTTATACTTTTATAAGCCCACCTGGATGTCTGCGTTGTCCTGCATACAGTTAAATAAGAGCTACACTTACAGTCTACGGTCCTACATCATTAAAGCATTGAAGCCATCTGGCACTTCAAACTGTATAAAATATAAGTAGGTTACAATCAGCTTGTTATTATAAGCTGCACCTGGACACAGGCCTAGATAGCAGCCAAAAAAAACATGAAACAATGATATTATAATTTAAAGATATTAGAGAAGGTAACGTCATAATTGGATTTAAATTCCTGGTCAGAACATTAGCTCTCACTACCCAGCCGATACTTGATACAATTTACTGTTATCATTGTGTGAGCATTTTATCACAGTATGGCTCAAGTTATTAGGAAAATAAGTGAGGCTTTTGTTTTGTGTGTAGGCCATTTTTTATCCCTAACTTTCACGTTATTGCTCTGTTGTTTAGATATTTTTAATGGCCAAGGAACTAAAGAATGATATTAATAATAGTAGCTTTACTGATAGATCACTTTTAAATACAGAGTTTAAAAAGTGCTTTGACAGAAAAAGCAAAAAGCAGGTTCTCAGAAGGAAACAAAACAACAGAAACCCAAAAATAAGGCCAAACACAAGAAAGGTTAAATAACAAATAAGAAAAAAAATGGAAGATGCTGAAAGTTAAAGAGATAAAAGAAAATGAAAACGTTTTAAAAAGTCTATAAAAGTGGGTTATAAAAGTGATTTAAAAGATATCACTGATTCTGCAGCCTCACCTCCTCTGGCAGGTAGTTCCAAAGTCGAGGGGTCCTGCAGGCAAATGCATGGTCACTTTTAGATTTATGCTTCGACTTGGGAGGGCCCCACCTGAGGATCTCAGGCTGCAAACCAGCTTTTATGGTGTCAACAGTTCCCCTATGTAGCTTTGGGCCGGACTTAGATGTGCTTTAAAAGTGAACAGTAAAACCTTATAATCAATTTAAAATAGGGAACCAATAGAGAGAAGCAGGATTGGAGTGATGTGACGTTAAACCAATGACTGTATATAAAACTGGACGACACGTCTCCATCTGCTCTCATTGTACTTAATTGATGCCAAAATAGCACCGGGCGCTGCAATCTTGCGATGGTGACACCATTTGGAGTCAGAGTTGCACAGCAGAGATCATCCTCTTCCGCGAACCAAAACACACACTTAACTCACCGAAAAAAGAACAGCAAAGATCCTGCACGCCGGCGTGTTTAACAGCATAACAGCTTCTTTGTGTTGGTCTGAAGCAGACACAGATATGGGAACTTCAGGGACTGTAGTGATTGTTTTTGTTACGTTTCCTCTCGCCATTCCTCCTCCTCACATCGGCTGCAGGAGCCGTATTTGTCAACAGAGCTGTCAATCATCCTTTTTACAGCATCAAATAACTAATTAGAAATAAACTTGTAAGAAAAATGAACACTTTGACATAAATCAGCATGATAATAACTAGCTATAATGACAGAAACCATGTTTGAGAAAAATGTATTTGACGTGTATTTTGATTTTATAGTTGGACTCATGTCCCATCTGTTAACATGGAGGAGGCGGGCTTTATGTCCGATACTGCAGCCAGTCAGCAGGGGGCGATAGAGAGGGTTTGGCTTCACTTTTAGGGAGCTGTCATGTCGTCCATCTTTTTATACAGTCTGTGTGTTAAGCAGGTAAGAAGCCTGGTCTAGACACATTATGTACAATGGCACAGTGTGTGATAAGTTCACTCTGGCATTCCTGAATAACTTTGTCACTCATTATAAAAAGAGATTGAGAAGATTTCCCCTCCAATAAGAAACAGCTGTGGATGTAGAAAGCAGAGCAAAGTGCAGAAATATTTCCACAGTGATGAGGGCCAACAGTGCATGCTTGGTTTAATCATTTAAATATGGCAATATGTGTGATTCTCATTGTTACGCCGTCTCCAGTCTTCCCATAGCAGGGTTTTTAAACATCTGCCAGCAGCCACATGAAGAGTCTATATTGTGTCGGCTCGCTTTATATCCAGCACTGTCCCTGACAATTTCCCTTCCTCCCACTATCCATCTCTTTCTCTCTCTATCTATCTCTGCCCATTGTATCTCCTACACAACCGCACTGTCTGCAGCTCCCCCCACCTCCCGCTTCTCTCCCTCCATCCATCTCCATCTCGGCTCCAGCTCCCTCCTCTCCCATCAGATTAGCTCTGGCTGGGTCGCTCTGCCTCCAGTCTAATTGCCCAGCGGTGGCTGATTGGCATGTGAATCGCAGCGACGAGAGAGCTGCCTAAATATTAATTGAGTGTCGGTGTGGGTGCGTAGGTGTCTCCACGTGTTTGCTTTCATCAGGCTGAATCATTGCAGGACTTTACTTCTTTTTTGACTAAAACTCTCCTGTGAATTTTAAACAGGCTGTCATGTCAAATATATGATTCCTAAAACACGACTCATATCCATTCGAACTGAGCGATTTTTGTTGATGCTGTCATTTGCATTTACCCAGCGCCATGAATGTTGTTTCCAGCAGAGATAAGTGCAGTGCCACGTATTTTAAAGCAGAGGTGGCGTTTATTCCTGTATCATCTGTCAGCATTAGTTACATCAACTGAATTCATATAAATGGCCTCCTCCTCCTCCTCCTCCTCCTCCTCCTCCTCGGGTAGTAGACGTCTGCAGCCGGCTGGAGCCCGGCTGAGTGCTTGATGGACGGCTATTGGGGCATGAAGCAGCAATATATTATAAACAAATAGCCAAGATGGAGCGATTCCTATGAAGCCTTAATCCTGCCTTACAGTACATGTCTCACAGAGAGAGGGAGAGCATGGCGGGATGTCAGCTGCAGGTCAGCTAAGATTTTGCTTGAGGGAGCAATCTGGCTTCCAAAACAGCTCATTGTCTGCACGAACACACACACTTTACACACATTAGACATCGACATCACAACGCTGTAGCTGCTGCTGGGGAAGGAGCTGGTGTTATTGTCTGTGTTTGTACAAATATTCTCTGGGGGGATGTTGCTTTTGTCCTGAGCATGGGAAGGGGGGGCTGTTTTCCCCTGCTGCAGTAAGTAAACTTAGTGCTTTGTTTACTGCTCCGTCCTATCTCACCAGCTCTCAACAATAAGAGCTTTAATTATAGTGACTGTGCAAAGGGAAAAAAATCCATCAGCAATCAGCAGATGCATACTTGTGTTTTGTATTTGTCTTTCAGTGCAGTCTGCTGTGAGGAAATGTTTTAAAAGTGGAAAGCGACTCCGGCTAACTCTTTCAAAGTCAGAGGTTGCCGTTTGTCCGGGGAGTCAGCAAGCCTCTGAATGGCACGCTGAGCGAGGCAGAGATGACAGTCGGGAAGCTAATCCTCAGAAATAATTTGGTCTGCAGTCTCTCTACTTCCACATTATCTTTCTCTACATACAGCTGATGTTTTGAATGCCTCAGCCCACTTCTGACAGGTGAATACAAGCCTGAACCAGCTTTTCTACCAGGCAAACATTATGGACCGGCTCCATGTTTTGGCCTCCAGTTTGAATTTGTTGTATACAGAGGGAGCGAGGAGCCTTTATTTTGAGATAAGGGAGCTGACAGAGCGAGCAGCTGAAAGCCACAGAGCTGAAATATGCTGGCACACTGGTTTCCAGGCAGTGAGTGATGGCGGATGGCATTATATGCTGGTTTCTCTTTGGAACACAGAGCACAACAGATATCTTCATTTAATATTTTCCCTCAAGTATGGAGGTGCCACTAAACACCTGCTCAGCCCCAGAGAGGAGTTGTTTGTCTAGTCAAACAAACAAATAAACATGTCAGAAAGCAAACAAGGAACACGCAACTCCCAAAAGTAATAAAGCTGAACTCTTAATTTGAGAGATTTAATGAAGTGCTGTTCAAGGTTTATGAACTTGATGATGGTAGAAAGTCTCAGGCGAAAAGAAAAAGACCTCATGACCCTTTTACTTCAAAGCAATCTCGGAACCCATGAGCTACCATCTGACGGCGACATATCCTCTGGGGACAACGGTGAACATGTCGGGCGTATCCCGTTTAGCCAGCGGTTAGTACTTCCAGCCAAGACTTCCGTTTCTGTGCGCTGCATTGTTTACAGTCCAGTTAGCAGCTTGAGAAGCGATCGTGTGTTCAGATAAGTGAAGTGAAATTCTCCCCTCCAGATACGTCTGCAAAACAAACACTGTCATCTCTTGGTTCATCACATCCCCCGGAGGAGCGCCCGTTCATCTGTCTGTGCTGAGTCTCAGTTTCACTGTAAGCAGTAAGTTACACAGAGGCTGCACTCTGGCTAACTTCAGCAGGATGAAGCTGAAAAAGAACCAGATTTTCTTGTGATTGTCTTTAATTAACAGCTCTTAAGTTTGCTGAAATTTCAACATCATGATGCAGATTAAATGGTGATGGTAAATGGACTGTACTTATACAGCACTTTTCTAGTCTTGCGACCACTCAAAGCTACTTTTACACTACACGTTCATCCGTTCACACTCAAATTCACACACCGATGACAAAGGCCTAAGTGCCAATCTCCAATCACATCTATGCACATTTATATCCATTGGCTATGCCACCGGTAGCAATTTGGGGTTCAGTGTGTTGCCCAAGGACACTTCGACATCGGGATTGAACCACTAACCTTTCGATTGAGAGACGACTGACCCTACCACTGAGCCACAGCCGCCCCATTTTTACAGATAAATAAAAAGTCAAAACGAAGCTTTGTCAGTTCTGCTGATACCTGATTGGTCAATATTACTTAGACTACAAGCGTAATACAAACAGAAAACCAGAACACTTGCTGTCCCTAAAATCCATGCCCATGCCTACAGATTCTACATTTGTATGTAGAATCTGTAAATAGAGATTAACTACAGAGTAACTACGTTGAAGAGAACTTTCAAGTCTGTCAAAAATGGTATGATCATTTTTAAAGATGGTGCTAATAGTTGATCACTACATTTACTCCAGAGAAGAGTGGTTCCATTGAAGAAATGTCTGGACCTGATAGTGATTAATGAGCCTCATATGAGAATACTATATCAAACTGAAATGAATTTCACATTTTATTAATTAATTTGATTATTTTCATTTCCTCATTATTATCATCAATATGATGATATACATGAACAGTTACACCAGCGACCAGGCACATTTTGTTGATGATATTACAGTGTTGTGTGGCAAATAACAAGGTGCCGTTCAAGCAAAGCTTAAGTGAGGTATTCAACACAAACCAGTTGGCAGTCTGTATAATAAGTATATCTGCATATGAATGAAGAATCTACTGGTTCTCATCCAGGGCTGTCAGATACTAACACATTCTAACAGCCATTCAAGTTTCGGTGTTAGAAGCGTTCTGATCTTTGCTTTATGTAATCTGAGCAGCATGGATAAATCCTGTTTGAACCGGCTTTGGATGTATACAGGAAAAGTGTCCGTGTAGAGCAGAAGAAGCAGAACTCATTGGATGAAATGCAATTACAGAACCTTTTGGCCACAGAAGGACAACAATGTAGCTTTGTGTAATCTCTACAGATACATGATGAAAGCAGATACCAATCACTTATAGACGTCGTCTCTCAACTCAAACTCCTACTCAGCCATGGCCCTTTAGCTGTGTTGCATTTTAACTATTCTGTCAGACTAAAAAACGTAGGGTGAGCACTTTATGCTGCACAACTTTTTTATGTCCAACATCTCACACACTGAGACGATGTACTGCATTTTGATTGGCTCTAATTTTCAAAAGTCAAATCCCTGTTGGACGGAGGCATTTCTAAAATCAGGCTTTTATTCATGGCTGTGTGTAAAGAAGAGAAGGCTGTCATCACAGAGCATCGTTTGATGTCAATCAAACTGCACACATACGAAGGTCAAGTGCAGGTCAACCTGTCATCATCTCTGCTTCCTACACTACACCCAAAGGGGAAATGTGCGAGTCACTGTCACCACACAGTCACAAGCTATGCAGATTTCTGAGATATATGATGGAAATTAAAGCAAAGAAAAGAAAATGCAGCTACAACAAAAGCTGGGACACAAAAGAAGCCGGGGCAAGGTGATTCTCAGAGTTATGTGCAACTTTTCAGTATGCCGTCATAAGAGGGTGGGTGTGCTACACATGTATCCCCACTGAAATCTAAAGATGATAGCCTTACAGATAAGGTTACCGCACTGTGCAGCACTCCCAATAACACAGGTCAACAGACTGTGAAAGTAAACTGGCATCAGTCATTTCTCCAGACATGGATACAAAGTCATGTTGTCGTGCTAAAGCAGCGTCTACATTTAACAGATGCTTAAACCTGCCTCTTTGGAGAATTGTTTGTGAGACTTAAAGGAGCAACTCACCCCTGGAAAAAGCCACCATCAGTCAAAGCTGGTGTTCTCTGTAATCGATAGAAGCAATAATATTTGAAATTGGCGCCATAGCTGTGGAGAAAGTTGTACAAACAGCTTGTGGTTTCACCCATTCTAAATTCCTACAACACCCAGCATGCATTGCGCCCCTCCCTCTGAAAGGAACGACCCAGCGAGAGACGCTGGAGTGAAATACTACCATTTTCACTGCAGGCAACGGCTCAGAATCCGAAATACGAGAATATAACGGTGGATCGTCTAAAAAATCTTCAGTTCTGCAGTCTACATTTCAAACCTGACGATTTTGAATGAGACAAGACATCAGAGGCGGGCATCCTAGATTGAGGAAGTGTAGTTTAGCGAGCTCCCTGGCCTCCACCAGATGACGCGTTTTAAGTAGTCTGGTGGAGGTTTTCCAGGGCCCAGTAGAGAAGCTGATAGCGCCCTCCAAAGGCACAGAGCGAAATTGCTTTTTTTTTTCTACCATAACGACATTAGCTCCCCGAAACAGCATGATAGGACTGAGGTTGAAAATCTGCGAACTGCCCCTTTAAAACACCACTGGTTCAATTCCAAGTCAGAGAAACACACACATACACTCTTTCTGTGACACTTCATGTCATGGCACAATTTTCCCATTGTCTGTTAGATACTGGACACCAGAGCCGAGTTTGAAAGCAAAATCCTTTAATGTTTAAAATGATTCTGATGAGTCGTGTGCTCACATTCACCTCAGGATTACAAACAAGTTAAAAGGAAATGGGCATGCAACTGGACATGATTTCAGCGTAGGCCTACCTTGTCAATAAAGCAAGTGTTATTTATGGTGACAAAACTTTCCTGTTTCACATAAGCTAAAAGAAAAACCATCATGAAGACAAACTGAATGGCCAACATAGACCAGAACTGTGCAAAACATGCTAGAGACAGGTTTGACTTTGACATTGACGCAGCCAGTCTCTTACTTTGCCTGTGTTATCACCTAAACATGATGTAAGTAGATGTGTTCAAACCAATCCCTTAAATATGAAGCCAACGCAGCAGTGCCAAAAATGGCAGTTCTTCTAGTGGCCACTAGAGGCTGGCTCTAATGTGAGTCAATCCCCATTAGGCTCCACAATAAATTACCCGAATTAAGAGGCTTATTAAACATGTTTATAGCCTGGTACAAAAACAGTTTTGGTGTATATAGCTCATCTCCCTTTCACCACTACTACAGGTGGTACATTTTTATACAACTTAACCATTTAAGTTAAATTTAATTCATAATCAGGGACGTGGCCACTTTCAAGTCACAGGTGTGTGCTTCAAGCTATCTGAAAGGTCTCACAACTAAGAAACTCTATTATTTTACTAACTTAAAGTATTTTCTAAGATTTTCATTTCAATAACTCTCTATCACCGAATGAAGTAACACAATGGTGATTGAGCCTATGGCCCACTTGCAATAACGGACTGGCTGTCGGTGGCGACTTGAAAAGAAAAAATCACAAGCGGCGCCCAGTTTGACGCGTTTTCCATCAGCCAGCAGTGGTTGGTCTGCCAGAGAAGGTGGGCGGAGCTAAGCGGCTGCTTTTCCGGTCTCTGCAAGTGTTGCGAGTAAACAGTAATCTACTATGGCTGAACAAACAAAGAAAAGATGGATGACTACAGATACAACTTCAAAAAGAAGTGAAAATCCAAAGAAAAAGAAACAGATGAAGGCAAACAGTCTAAAAAAGAAAAAGCGAACGTCAGCCAGGAAAATCAAGAGTTACAACCGGAGCCAACCGTGGACGTCACACATGCGACCTTAGCTGTGTCCCAACAAATGGGCTGCACGGAGGATGCTCCATTCATAGCCTGTGTAGACCTTTAAAGTTGAACTGAAATGAGATGGTTTGGTCTACCCTTGCATCACCAAATGCCACTCCTGTCACCTAGCAACAGGTTCGCCATAGGTGCCGCCTAATGCCGGGAACACACCGGACACCGAAGCACTGCGAAAGCCGCGAAGCGCCGAGAATGTTAACCGATTGTGTTGTTCACACCAGATGCACCGCGGCTGGATTGCGGCCGGCTCGCGCCCTGCAGCGATCGTTTCGGCGTCTGGTCTATTTTTGGCGCGAGCTGCGAGCGATCGCGTCAATCCTGGCAGGAAGTCACACATGAAACAACGAGAGAATCCGGTCAATTTTCAAAATTAAAACAATTTTCAAAATAAAACACCGCGATTGACAAATGCGGTTATATTTGTGTGCTTTTATATATTTGTCAGTATCTAAACAGAGCGCGAGAGAGATGAAGATACACACAGACACACAGACACAGACACACAGACACACACACACACACACACACACACACAAGAAAGAGAGAGACACAAAGTGGACTGGCTATAGGGGGTGGGGGCTGTTGTTGGCTTTTCCCTGCTTACAGGACAGATTTTTTAAATCTTATTCTGTGCAAAACCCTGTAGTTTACCAGCAAATTAACCAGCTATTAAATTAGCCTTGGGCTCATTCTGACAACTGAGTGTTTGCCAAGCCCACGCTCCTGTCCATCTCCACCTTCTCGTCCAAATATAGACACTACTGGCTTCAAAACAACAACACAGAGAGGGCCAAAATACCACACTAAAGGATTTAAAACAGTACTTGATAAACCAATGAAGTCACAGAAACTACATCTACTATTTATGCTGCTATGGTTTTAGGGTGCATGTTAAATGTATTAATTATAATATTAAATATAGTATTTTCTGTGCTAGTCTGGAGTTGAGGCTCCAAAGCTCCATTTAAGTCCTTTACTCACTGCAGACTGTTCATCTGCCACACTAGATAGTCAGGCCTCTGACTGCGATGGAAGTCAGATAACATCATCTTTGGTACGCTCAATATTTCCTAAGCCAGTGGGCATTAAGTAGCACATATTCCAGCTTATCATCACTGATGTAAAAGTGGGAGGATGAACAATTCAAATGGAAAAACCTGTGCTTCTGAAGATCCAGCCTGTCTGTACATGTAAGCCAGCTACAGCGAGAAAATAGTTCTTTTGGTGTTTATGAGATTTGAATAAGTTAGAGAAGTGAAAGTATTTCTGACAAACTGTCTGAAGAGAAAAACCGTCCTTTGACTCGGGGATGTGTTGGTACATAGCAGGATGTCATTACAGCAGACAAAAACAAGGCTGAAAGATCGCAGACCTTTAAAAGCCCCAGAAATCATGAGCTTTGTGTATCAAGTGAAGATTTTGTTGCCTGAATCAGAAAACCACCTCATGCTGTCTTTTTGGCAGCTGCTGTGCTTTTCTTCTCTTCCTCCTCCTCCTCCTCCTCCTCCTCCTCCTTCCTTTCACCCAGACATGAAGTAAAGTAGGCCGAGGCCTTGGGAAGTCCCTCAAGTTACTTATCTCAGCAGTATGGATAGACACATGCCTCCCACTTCCCCAAAATGAGTCAAGTTTTAATAGTGTTTGGTTGTGTGCAACCTGCTGCGCGTGTGAAAACTAACACAGGTTCTGGCTTTTGGCAGAGGCACAGCCTACCACCGAGCTAAATTATGAATCACTTGCTGATGTTTGGAAATTTATTATTAAAGGACTCAACACTTCCATAATACTTTTTGGGTGTATGCGTTTGTGTGTGTGTAATGTTCAACTGCTGGTATACTCAATTTGTAAATGATCTTTGTTTACACTCCTAGTGTTTGTAATAACATTCAATCTTGCATTAATGAATATGAATGTGGTCATCCAAGTGTTGCTTAAGTCGCACGGTCTTTTCATTAGCTGTTGTGCTGTCACAGAGCAAAAAGAAATGCCGGCTCTCAGCTCATATCTGCATTGTGGAAATGGAGCTTTTATATTACAGATTGCACACTTTGTTTATTCTGTATTTTAATGTGCAGCATTTAATGAATCAGAAATAGAGCATGTACGAGAAGTCTAAGACAAAATGGAATCAGGAAATGAAAAGTATACAATCCACAACATGCAAACATCTCTCAATCTTCATATGGAGCCATCGTGTGCAACTAACTGTACAACAGTGTTGATGCAGACAATAATATGAAGTGCATGAATTGCACAAAGGCCACTAATGTTTTGTCAGAATAAAACCTGTAAGTACAATCAGAGAAGCTTAAACAGAAGCTGGAGCAGACCTTGACATTAAAAAATGTGTGCTGCAATATATATTTTAATTTTTGTTCCATTATTGTACGTTTTTTAATGTTTCACCACTTTAAAGAGGTAATGTTTACGCTAACTCATTTTTGATAGTATGTTAAGGATGTGAGCGTACAAAGCCACTGTGAAGTCACCCATTACGGCCGCTGCCATGTTGAAGCCAGAAGTGACCGTATTAAGACAAGAGGGTGGAGCTGAAGTAGCTAGGGGTCGGCAAAGTGATCAGAGCTATTTTCATTATCGCTGGTTGTGTGTGAAATCATTAATTCACTAATCCCAACTCACCATTGAAGGCCTGAGATATACTTACTTAACCTTGCGGCACACCGGAGAGCTCAGGCTGTTTGCAACTACCATATGTAAACAAAAGACACCGTGACCTTTGAGGAGGTTACTATTATGTTAATTTTGAATTCTCATTGGCCTGTAGACAAAATTCAACAATTGACTGATGACTGTGTGGACAGAACACACCGTCAGCACCGTTCCCACTCAGTTTCTCTCACATGTTTCTCTGTTTCCACGTCGATTTCTAAGGTGGAACTTATCTGTCTCCAGCTGTTTGACAGGCATGTTTGTCTCAGTGCAGTGCCAATGCCACATTGCACAGATGTGGATAAATGTGGACTTGGTCTATCAGCTTGTCTTCAGAACTTTCTGCCATTGTTGTCCCTGCTGCTGTCACCGTCACATCCCCTCTGGCTCTACACTGCCCCTACTGTCCATGTGCATACTGCATCTTACGACCAGGTAACGTTAATTTTTGAGAACCGTGCAGAACCAACAACCTAACGCGTAGTTAAAAGCAAGTTTATCTCCGGCCAAAGAAGTTCTATGTAGAGCAGTGTTTCTCAGCTGGTCTCGCCTCAGGACCCACCAGCACCTCCTTACTGACAAATCACAACCAACATTTCCGAAATTTCTCAACCACTCAAATTTATTTAATGAAAAATGGTAAAGTTTGGAGCTGAGACGGAACGACAGTATGTCAGCGTCACAGTAAACAGTATAATAACAACCAAAACGACCAGCAGGCGGCAGTGCGGGGGAAATATTCCCTCTACAATTCATTTAGTTCACAGCCTTTTTTCAACAGAAATAAACTAAAGAAGTGCTAAATAAATGCAACTGCTGTCGGGCTCATCAAGTTTCAAGAATGTAAATGTAACTGTAGCTGGGATTACCCAATTAGTGGATAGTGTGAATAAACTGCACACACGTCATAGGAAACCACACATCCATGACCCGCTGAAAACAGCTTCGTGACCCACTCTTGGGTCCCGACCCACCAGTTGAGAACCATGGATGTAGAGGACTATATTGTGAGCTCATGTTCAAAGTGGAAAAAAACCCACTATTGGACACTACCCGGCTCAGTTTCTTTGAGTTGTTAAATGCATCAGATTATAAAGAATTAGGACTAAAAACTAGGATGAGCACCTCATGCTGTAACTGTTTTTCTGTCAGTGCAACACATAGTTGTATACACTGTTGGCAACAAAGGATTGCATTCACAACTGAGCATATGTCTGGGAAGTTATTTTGCATATTGTGTGAAACCAAGATGTGTAAAAAACACTTGTGGGAATCTGCTTCTGCTGCATCGTTGTCTGTCTGTATTAAAATGACTGTCACGGCGGCCCAGTATACTGGAATTGTTTCAAATGAAACAGAGAAGAATGATGTGAAGTCACTTGATCGAGTATGAAGGATAAAGGTGCAACAACACACTTGAAGAAACAGCACCAGTCAGAGCAGTGATGGGGACCAAACATCAGATCTTAGACCTTACCTCGGGTATTTATCAGGAAATATGAAAACATCTGCTATAAATGTTGGTTTTTCAGAATCGTAATTTTTTACCAACATGGGGTCCAGGCCGCCCTTAGGGGGGCGCCAAAGATCGCTGGGGGTGCTCAATGCTTTGTCTGCACTGGGATTGTCAAGATTAGATTTGCACATATTAAATAAAAGTATTTAAAAAGCACTTACTTGATAATCAAAAGTCCGTTCCTCTATGAAAGAAATGTAGCTGAGTGTAAGTTCAACAAGGAAGACTGTTCATACTCAGTCATTCATTAGCATCATTCATTCATGTCAGGTTCTCTCTCCTGTCCTTCCTGTCTGGTGATCAGCTGATTATGGGCGTAAACTATTTAAGTACTAAACCAACCAGATTCAGCCTCAACGTCTGTCGCCCAATCATCCCGCTGCTGTCAAACTTTATAGTTGTCCTCCTCTCTTCCACAGACAGTTTGTCGTTTCGGCTCGATCATTGCGACCCTCCTCCACCCCGTTCACCTCCTGACCATCTCATCAGTGTCCAAGTCCAGCTCCTCAGCTCATCCTGTCTTCACCATCATCACCACCAGTGTTTAGACTCCATCGGGGGGTATCCTATCCTGCTCTCAGCCTCTGTACGCCAAAGACTTTGCACATTTCATTCTTTCAAACTTTTAAATAAATAATTGTTCAATCTTAGTGAAGTCTCTCCTAATTAAAAGATATTCATCCATACATAGACACATGTATGCGCACAGATATATTTTTTGACATGCATGCTGAAATTCCTACATCCACATGTGTAACATTGAATGTAACTAAAAGGAGTGTTTATTATGATAACTAAAGGTAACTTTGATAAACTAAAGACGACAAAGGACTACAGGCTGATTGGTGTTCATTTTTGCCAATAAAGATTTGAAATGAATCACTTTGTTTTTGTGTACATGTGCGAGCTAGGGGGGCTCAGTCTTTCTTAGATACAAGCAGGGGGGGCTCCAAGGAAACAAGGTTGGGGACCACTGACATAAAAAATTAGCTGTGCCAAAGTCAGCTTTTCCTCAGAGCGTCGTAGAGAAAACCATGCTTGTAAAACCATGCTCCATGCTTGTATCTCTTCCTGGATACTGTAACTCCATATGTTCTTGTTTTTAACGAGTCTGCAGTTGTACGACTTAAATTGGTTCACAAAGCAGCAATCAGGCTTTTTACAAAAACTAAACAAAGAGAACAGTTCACCCCAATCTGGCCCACTTACACTGACTTCCTGTATGTTTCAGAAGTCAGCTGAATATTCTCCTGATCACACTTAAACCATTCCATGCTCTCACACTCTGTGACATCTCTGAACTCTAAGTATAACTGCAAAACTGCATTAGGATTACTCACAACTTCTGACCAATGGCTCTTTCATGTCTGACCGTCTGGGCTGCAATCAGAAGGGGCGGGGCTTACTGACGTTTTAGCTCCACACTATTGAATGCCTCTTCCTCACTGTCAGGTCAGCTGAGTCCATACTGCTGTCTGAAGAACATTTAAAAAACTACCTCCAAGCCTTAAGGAAGGTGTTTTTTGTTACATTTGTTGGTTAAAAACTCATACTTTTATTTCTGTTTGTTCATTAAATTGCTTTTATGCTTTAATTTGTATTTCCATTTCATAAATTATATTCATACAGGCTGTCTTCATGCTGAATACAAGCAAACTAATTTTTTGTTGTTAGTTTTTATATTGCTTTTATTGTTGAATATCTGTTCTCTTTTATTATACGTTTTATTATTTGCTGTAGGGCATTTTGGAACAGCCGGTTTGCAAAGTACTCTTTAAATAAAGTTTACTTACATACTTAATAATACTCTGACAGGTTATGTAAGAACTGTGTGCAGCCTTCACAAAACAAATGAACATGAGTTGCATCTAGAAGAGCAGTAAGAGAAAATCCAGCTCTTTTCTCAAATCCTTTCATTTTCCAGTTTTTGAAAAATGTACTTTATATCCGATCCAGTCACACTTAAGACATCATGGGTTCAATGAAGATCATTAATCCGTCTCGGATACAAACAGCTTTTCCTCAATGTGGAAGAGCCAGCCTGAAGTGTTTTTATTATTAATATTTATGTATATTTTATTCATTCTTGTGGTGCTGTTTTTTTTGTGTGCAGCTGTCTGATTTTGAGCCTTTGTGGTCCTGAAAATACATTCATATTTCCAGTCAGATTCGTATCCTTTTCCAATGCCGCCCCTCAATACAAACAAAAGATGCTGCAGCCCTGAGTGCAGAAAAAACGGCGATAAGCGGAACCGTCTTTCTGTGAAACGGCACAGGTTGGGTACACAGACGCTCTGTGTGTGTGCTGTGACAACTTGCAGCTATTGTACTGTGGGTAATAGAAAAAGGATTCACAAATTATAGATGCTTTGCATGAGTTCTATTGGATGAGAAAGCTCAGTGTGTGTGTGTGTGTGTGTGTGTGCGTGTGCGTGTACCTGTCAATCTAAAGAAAATAAATACGTCCTATCTTCTCTCACAGAGCCGAACCGGTGCAAACTAATGCTTTCCTTTACATCCCTCTCTCATATGTTAAACATCAGTCAAGATATGACACTGTATGTATTGTGACATCTTTAAACGCTATCATCTAGCCTAATGCTTCTATGTTGTATTTCGGTCAGATAAAAAAGTTTAAAGGGTTCAAATGTCTGCTTGGTATGATGGAAGGGGGCGATGGATGGGTCCAGACCTTCAGCATGGAGAAAACAGTGTCTGAAACAAATCGAAAATTACTTTTAGTTTGTTCTGTTTAAGTTATGCCGCGAACATTAGTTCAGTCAGATAAATCATGCTTTGTAATAGTTTGAACTGTTTATTGCAGCAGCAGAACACAGCTTGTGACCTCGTCACTACTCACAGATTTGTTTTACCTGCAGAAATTTGAGGAGTGATGACAAATATCTTAAAACCCTCCCTAGCTGGAGCCTGCAGGTGGATGCTGGGAAAGTATTAGTGCAGTACCGGTGCAGGGCGGCGGTGGCAATGACAGACCGGAAATCTTACAGCTTAAATAGATGCCACATTGGGAGTGTTTATCAGGTGACTGTAGAGAATGACGCATGTCAAGTGTGACATTAGTGCAGCTCTGGTTTCCTGCACAAACCACCTTGCAGGCGTTGCTCTATTTACGAAACCAATGTACGTACAAGATCAATTTTTAAATCCAAAACAAATGATCTTCCTAAACATTACAGAGCAAACTGCGGCCGTTTCACAATGAAGTCAACGTGTAAATGATTGTTGCACTTGAAAACAACATGAAATGTTTGTTAGCAAGCCCCTTTTTTAAAAATCTAACCAGATGATGAATTATTTATTATCTGTATTTCAAAATTCAAACCAGATATTGCATTTTTCCATAGCTAACTTGAGCGCAGAGCCCTGCATGTACCAGACTGATTCTGCAGGGATACCTAGATCTTCATATATTGAAGCTTCAGGCTGCAGACCAAGCTGCTGCCAACATGCTGTATTTTTCATCTGGATTTGCTTCTCCTTAGCTTTCCTTCTGGTTTGTCACAGTGATTTCCTTCTATTGCAGCACTGGAACCCATTTGAATTAACCTCCCCGGGGTGCTGGGGTTCATCAGCACTTCAACGGTGGACACCAGCAGTTATTGGATGTACAATAAATCGACAGCAGACTGGGAGGAGATGCTCAGCCTCCCCTCTGATAAACTAACACACAGACAAGAACAAGCAGCCATTCTCCAAACCAAAGAAAGCTTTTCTCCCTCAGAACACAACTATTTTTAGCCGCTCCCCCCCCCCCAACACTGAGAGCAAAATGCTAATCTTCAGCCAGCATCTCTTTGAAGTATAAGAGGATACTTGAGGTGGATTATTTACGGCCACATAGCCATAGTCTTAAATCCTGTTATGTCTGCCATGAAGCCCTCAGTATTATATTGGGAGGGCTGGTAAATAAATAAGTGTAGTGGCATGAACACAGTGTATGACAGAGGATAATGATCAGGTGTGAGCACTTTGGAAAGCTCCGATCTGACTGACTCCCACATCTCCCCCTCTGTCTCTCTCTCTCTCGCTGTCTCTCTGTGTGTCTGCTAACGACGAAAGAGGGAGGATGAGACGTCATCACTTCATGTCCACCAGTCATTAATGACATGCACGGCCTTTTCCTGCAGTGACACAGCATTCAGCACCGCGTGTTGATATGTAAATGTGTTATATGTTTATGCTCACATACATATTTTCGTTTCAAAAGGGGCAACAACAAATGCATGAGTCGAGCACAACATTTGGAAAATAGGTCACTGCTGCTAAATGTTGATAGTGCTACTTTGCCCCCCAGTGGCACACACACTCAGTGCAGAGAGGAGCGTTTCATTTTTATCACCTTCAGGCTGTTGACTTTCTACCACGGAGAAGCTGGGATGTAGATAGGCTGGATGTATGCACTTTTTAAATATATGTGTTTAATTTTCTGCGGGCGTTTCTATGACGTGCTAAAAATAAGCTCTGCATCTTTATGTCTGCAGCCTGATAGTCGTGTTTGTAGGCTGAGGCAGGTTTTTATTCTCCATCTGACATCTTGGATTCGTTTTAATGACTCATTTCCAAACGGCTGTGATGGATGACTCATGTGCTAAATTCATCACCTCCCAGAAGCTGCAGCTGCTCTATTTTTATTGAGTGTGTCTAAATAAAAAGCACTTTTTTTTTTTTTAATCACATCCTCGCAGGTCACCAGACTTAAACCTCCTGTGAGGAGTTTTTCACTGGTTATGAAACTGTCTGAATTTAATAATGATTCTTCTATATGACGCACAAAGTTGGTTATTTCTGGATAAGCGATAAACAGCACACAGACAGAACGGCCTTTTCTTGTTTGAAAGTTTGAAAGAAAGAAGTCAGTTAGCTGGACTCGGGAGGAGATTATTCTTCAGAAAATACTCACACACATTCAGGACAGGATTCAGAAAGCAGCAAATTGACTGAAAAAAAAAAACCTCTTATGTTTCATGTCAGTTTTAATTATGAAAGACATGGACGCGCCTGTGTACAGTCCGTGGAGATCAGTAAGAATTCTGGCTTATAAAATAACATATGCTTACTGAGCTAAGTCCTCTCATTGTTTCAAAGACAAAGCATTACTATTGCCTCTTAATCAACAAATTACTGATGCAGTGCAACCACATCTTTCACTGTATATTCCAGTTATTAATCGTTCATATTCGACAATAGTTACATTATCACATCCCTATGCATAATGCAAACAGCTCTGTACAAAAAAGCCCATTGTGGGACGCTGGTTTAGCTCTGATTGTAGAGCAGGCGCCCATATACAGAGGCTACAGTCCTGGTCACACAGGTCCCAGGTTCAACTCCCAGTCTGTGAACCTATGGTGCATGACATCCCCACTCTCTCCTCCACCACGTTTTCTGTCTCTCTTCAGCGCTCCTATAAATAAAGGCAAAAGCCATAAAATAATCTTTAAAAAATAAAACAAGTAAAAAAACAATGTATTTCACTCACTTCCAAAACAAAATGCAAATGCCAACCAGTAGTCAACCGACATGTGGACTACTGCTTTGGTCCACAGGGGCCGCCAGAATCAACACTAAATTTCATTTAGCAGACAGTTTTGCGATGTACATCTGAGAGTTAATACAACACAAGCAACAATCAAGACAGGAGGGAGCGAAGTCAGTGAGGGCTAACAAACAGCTTCAAGTGCAATCGGACACTGGAGCTGACAGGCAGTGTATAGGGCGTTTATTTTTAATTTTATATCATCATCAACATCAACAAGGTCAATATCATCATCATCATCATCATGAATATCCTAATCAACATCAACAACATCCTCGATGTCATCATCATCAGAAGCATCAATATCATTAAGATCAGAAGTGTTCATAAAGAGCTGGGTCTTTAGCTTCTTCTTAAAGGTGAAAGGGACTCGGCGGACCGAATGGACTTTGGTAGCTCGTGCCAGTAGGGAGTTGCAGTAATCAATGCGTGATATAACTAAGTTAACAAAGTTAATTTGTGACAGAATATATCCACTCCTGAGCTCACCCTCTCTCCATCAATGCCAAAACCCAAAAGTGAACAGGTGCATGCAGTCAGTATAAGAAGTGACATTATCGCAAGTTCTGGTGAACACGCCCAACACCAATAATAAATTAACAGTAATCAATCAATAATAATTAATATAACTATCAAACAGAGAATCAAACAAAACTTACATTTGTGGCTCCTACACGAACTAAACATATTTTGGTCTCTAATGATGACAGGATTGCACTCACTGATAGTGCCCAATATTAAACAGTCGTTTGTAGTGACAGGAGGAATGCTGTCATCATTTCCGTGTGTAAATGGGTTTAAGTGTTTTTTGTCTTGTTGACATTAAATCCTGCTGTAAACATGACTTCCCTGTGTATTTGTAGCCTGCAGAAGACACTAACATTAACACATAAAACACACACACAGCATACACACACTTAACAATTCATAGCATGTGTTTTGAGATATAATTCCCATGAACTATGCTTAGCTTTGTTTGTTATTTCTCTTTATACTATCCTCTGTATTCCTGCCCCACTCTCCTAATAATGTCTTAATTATGAGGTGCATGAAAAGAACTGACCTCAGAGATGTGCACAGCACAGAATTCATTTGATGAATACATGAATGCAGAATATTTTGAAGGACCCTGCTGTCTTCAGACTCACAGTGATGTTTTATGGAAATTAGCAGCCGTGCTCAGTGATATATTGTGACAAGCAACTTAGCCTCTGTGCCGGTATAAAAGCTGCGCTGATTCGGCTGTATCTGCTCCCCCATTGTACTGACTGTCACACTGATCCTCTTTGTGATCTACACAGGGGAGAGAGAGGAGGAGGGAGGCAAGTCTTCCAAGCCAGCACATGCTCAAATACACAAACACGCACGCACACACGGATGCAATCTGTCCGGCTCATTACTTCCTCACACTGTTTCTCTCACTTGTGCGTATCTGTCCACACACGCTCATGAAACACACCAACATGTGGAGGCTGAGACTCACTGTGTCGTCAGGGGACACACGCAGCCTGCAGCTACAGCACAAAGCTTCACAGTGTAGCAACAGTGACATGTGTACTGTATGGGCAGCTGTAGGGCCATTCATACCATGGGGGGATTGTCCTTGGCGCATTCAGACACACATGTAGACGTACACTGAATTGATAGTGAACGTTACTGTGTGTTCCCACTCCAGTGAGCAAGATAAAAAGTAACTATAGCTGCCTATATGTCAGACCTTTTCATTTTGCATTCAGTTTGAAATGAGATTTTCTGTGCACATTTATTGCACATATCTGAAACTCGCAGGGAAATCTTTGGACTCATATAATATCTTCTACACAACACACACAGAACAGACAGTTTTGTGCTTGTTAACATGATATATACTCTTCAATCTTAATAACCTCCCAATAACCACCAGGGGTGGCCTTCATTGTTCAGAAAGCATTTCCTGTTTTTTGTTGTTGTTTACTACTCTTGTGATGTTCTGCTTCCTGCCTTCTTGTGTTTTTCTGATCATGTGCCCTGCCCTTATTGTTTTCACCTGCTCTGTGCCAGTTCACCTTTTGTCTGTCCTGCAGCCCTGCTCCTCGTGGCTTTTCATGGGTTTTTTCTCACGTGTTTCTTACCTGTGTTGTTGGACCTAGTTTTTCTGTTTGATATCCTTTGCTTGCACCCCTTGGACTCAGTAACAAAGTAAGCATTTTGTTCTCCCTTTTGGCACTCATGGAAGTTGCGACATTTTGCTGTAGATCATGCACCATGGAAAGCAAAGATGTTGTGAGTGATCCAAAGACACTACTACCACATGTTTGTTGTCTGCTCTTACTGTATATCTTTGCTGTGTGATCTGAAGTTAGAACATTTCTCCTACACAAATGGCCATTAACAATATATTGGCTCTGACTTTGTTTTTGTTTTTTTGAGGAAATGTAGGAGACAGGAAGAGGGGTTGTCCAGCAAAGGGCTCAAATCCGACATGGGCTACTGCAGAAAGGACTCAGCCAGAGGATACAGTTAACAGCAACCACAAGGCTCCTAATCTCATATTTTAACCTTAATCAATCAAAACACTGACGGCAGTGAGCACTGCCCGATCACGACGGCTGGTCTTTGCAGAATTGGAAATGAACTTCAAACTTCATCACTTGGAGTTGTTTTTCATGCATGACTCATACTGAATAAAAAAGTGTGATTGATATTTAGTTTGTGCATTCCTTTCTGCTTGGTCAACATGTGAGAAAAAGGTCAAAATTTATTTTTCCAAACACAAACATGACAGAAGTGATGAGAGTGACAACTTTATTTTGCGAACCTAATTCTGCCCATTACACATCCTCTATCACAATGTTTAGGTAGGTGGTACGTGTCTAAGTAACATCCACATGAATAGCAGGACCCAAGGTTTCCCAGCAGAACATTGCACAAAGCATCACACTGCCTTTGCCGGCTTGCCTTCTTCCCATAGTGCGTCCTGGTGCCATGTATTCCCCAGGTTAGTGACGCACCCACATAGGGTCATCCACATGATGGAAAAGAAAGTGTGATTAAGACAAAGCCTGCTCCTTTCATCGCTCCGTGGTCCAGTTCTGATGCTCACGTGCCCATTGTAGGCACTTTCGGTGGTGGACAGGGACCGATCTGCAGCTACGCAGCACCATACACAACAAACTGTGATGCTCTGTGTGTTCTGACACCTTTCTATTAGAACCAGCATTAACTCTTTCAGCAGTTTGAGCTTCAGTAGCTCATGTTGGATCAGACCACACGGCCAGCCTTCGCTTACCAGGCGCATCATTGAGCCTTTTTCGGCCATGACCTTGTAGTCGGTTCACTGGTTTTCCTACCTCGGTCCACTTTTGGTAGGTACTGACCACTGCAGACCAGGAACAGCCCACAAGAGCTGCAGGTTTGGAGATGCTCTGATCCAGTCATCTAGCCATCACAATTTGGTCCTTGTCAAAGTCGCTCACATGCTTACACTTGCCCAATTTTCCGGCTTCCAACACGTCAACATCAAGGATAAAATGTTCACTTTCTGCGTCACAAATACCACCCACTGCCAGGTGCCAATGTAGAGAGATAATCACTGTTATTCACTTACACCCATCAGCCATAACACTGATGGGTGAAGTTAGCTTAGTTTGTTGAGCAGGGAGTCAAATAGGCCACAGTAATTTAACCAAAGTCTGTTATTACAAAGACTATAAAAATAAGCCAGACTTTTACTTTACCATTAATAAACCAAGCCCCAGGTTTCTACTGTCCCGCAATCATGTACCAGTGCCTTAAAACTACGACAACACGATCAAGTCAGTCAAGTCAGTCTTGTGAGACCTGGCTCTGTGTGCAATGTTCATATACTGTCATGCATTTGAAGTAGACAGTACGTGGCTTCGAAAACTTAACCCTGCATCTCAACAGGCTTGTTTCACCGATCCTAAAATAACTCCATTCAAAGAGTAATAACTCCAAACCGATTTGTTCAGTCATTTAATTTGGCTCGTCAGTATATTGAGA
This sequence comes from Semicossyphus pulcher, assembly GCF_022749685.1. Taxonomy (NCBI): domain Eukaryota; kingdom Metazoa; phylum Chordata; class Actinopteri; order Labriformes; family Labridae; genus Semicossyphus; species Semicossyphus pulcher. The sequence continues at coordinate 30,017,484 of NW_027211604.1, read as the reverse complement.
TTGAAGGCCTGTATATACTCGCCTCTTTTCATTGTCTATGTCGTGTCTACACTGTAAAACACTTCCAGGCAGACATAAATAGAAGAAAATAAATGGAGAAATTCAACATGACGGAGCACCTCATTAGAAGCAGGAGGAAGGAATCTGGGTCATCCTGATCATAATATCTCACAGCTGGCAAGTTGTACTCCCATTCATATATTGACAGTCTGGGAGGTTTGCATAGAGAAAAGCCATTACGAAGCAATTACTAAAACAAGCACAGTCTCTCGGAATGGATTAGGGAGTTTATTCAACTAAATAAATATTTCTTGGCACTTATCGTTTCATCTGGAGGTCCAAACTGTGAGCAGTGGCTGGGATAATCTTGTTTTGCTGAATCGCAGCAGCACTACAAACAAGCAAGGGATTAGTAATCCCTGTTGGCTTTTTTTTTATTCCCCAGAGAAGACAGATAGTGGCTGGCACCTGCGGCGAGGACTTGATTTCTGAACAGTAAACATTGATGTTTTCCTCGCTGGAAGAGCTGCAGTCTGTCTGGACAATATTTCATATTGATAATAGCATTTCAGCGCGCTCGAGTAAATGGAGTTGGATACTGCAGGTGACAGCGTGAGGTGACCTTATCAAACTGTGATAAACTGGAAATGGGAAACTGGAATCAAAATACCATCACGGAGAGGGAGGCGGGATTCATCTGCTGTTCTCTTCGGCTGCCAGCGAGACGGGGGAGGAAAAAACGAATTGCCTTGTTCGAAAAGAAGATTGTATGACATGGTCTTTGGCAACATGACAGTGCAGGCGGCGTGATTCAGGCTCTGAGCAGCATTCGCTCTGCGTAAACTCAGATCTCACATGATGCTCGGTGAAAGTGTCTTCAGCTGTGATCACTCGGGCCCGGCTAATCGTGCCGCATGTCACGCCTCCTGAGCGGTGCAGTTGTTTTAGGGGAGGGGGGGTCATTTGTATTCAGGAAGTTACAAACAGCAATTTGGACCTAATTAGATCTTAATGGCACCTGATCACTCACATACACAAACATGCAGAAGCACATGCGCACACACACACATGTTCAAACATACAAAACGATGTGTCTCTCTCTGTCTCTCTCTCTCTCTTCCTTCGACCCTAAGCATGAATATAAACTCATTCTGTTCAAGTCTCTGGGCAACAACTAAGGTCAGGACAAATTGAGCGTCTTTGCAGGAGCGAGTGAATTGTAAATTAGCGAGATGAATATCAACAGAGACGAACGGACTCGGAATAAAATAGAGGGAGCACACACACAGACACACACAGCCCACACATACCCCTACACCCACATACACAGACACAAGAGTTATGGACCGTATTATATTATTTATTTTAATTCCTTATCAGAGACATTTTCTGCATTTTGCTCTGTCTTATCTCGATCTTAAAGACGACACTCGATCAGGTCGCATGTCAAGTTAAACGTTATGTGTAAGAACTTACTCGTTACAACAGCTAACGTTAGCATTAGCATTTAACCACTCCCTAGCAACACTACCTTTAGCTAGGAAATGAAAGCTAACTGAATGCTTACTTTACCTTTCGATTGTGTTACATAATCTGGCATAAAATCTAGCCAACAACTGGAATGTGTCTGTTGATGTTATCAGTTGTTGTCTGACAACAGTAGGGTATCAATATGATGTTCTAACTTGAAACATGCACCAATGTCCCTCTGGGTTTTGACCAGCCATTGTTTTTTTGAATTGCAGTTCAATGGGAAATCGGAGAAATGGCAAAGATTCTCAACACCGAGTGCAACATTACAACCCTTTCTGAGCTTCCCACCCTGCCCGTGATGTTAAAGAAAAATGGCCGCCATGTGATTATGGTGAACAGCAAGCTTGTGATTTACTTAACATAATGCATTTTGAGGAAGTGTAGCTAAAGCAAAGTAAGCTATACAGTACATAAACAGCTCATATCAGCTCAGACATAATGTAACATGCCGTGCTGCAGCTCCCTCACTTGAGGGGGAGTCACAGGGATGTGACAGAGAGTGGAGAACGAGTAATGCACTCACACTTCTTCCAGAAACAAAAGGCATGTTACTTTTTAATTTGGTCTTTGAGTGCACAGCTGCAGATCAAATATAGAATTTTTTCAGTCGTCTTTACATGTTTTAAATGGTGTGAGCTCCTCTCACTCTGGCTCACTCACACACCCATCTTCCCCCCCTTTCCATGGAAGTTTAACCACCTCAAAGATGATTACTCATTGTGTTACATTTGTTTTATGTAGGTGATTTTACATTAATATATATTTTTTCGGTTTAATTTGAGTAGCGACTTGGGTCTTGGTCAAAGTCTTGTTGATGGTTTGGTCTTGGTTTAGGTAGTTTTGACACTATCACAACCCTTCGATGATTAGGAAACAGAAAAATGTCTTATACCTAAAAAGAATTGGGAGGAAAAGGGCAATATGTTGGATAATAATAGTAACAGAGTGCATGTTGTGTGTGTAAAGATACTCTTGCTGCTTTCCTAAACTGTAAGCACATTACTGTCACGCGACAGCTGCAGCTCCTATAAGGGTAGTGATGTAAATCCTTGTCTGAGAAAGTGTTGTTGATTGATGGAGCGTCATGCCTTTCTGTGTCACATCATACAGAAGTGGCTGAGACGTGTCTCTCGTCAACACCATGTTTGCTTCATTTTTAATCAGCCTCTTAGCTGAATCGGTCTGTATTTGCACGTCTGATATTTTTGGTTCATTTTAATAACATCTCAAGATTAAACTTAAGCTGACAGAAGATTTACATCTCAGTAATTGTAGGTTTTAAACTGTGGCCCTTTTTCTGACCAGTTACAATATACTGTCCCAGCAGATGTCAGTGTTACTCAAGCTATTTAAGAAGCCTTGCTGACTGTATGTATGCACAGCTGAACAAAGAAAGCAACGGCTGCCAGAATGCTTCCGTAATAAAGACAACCCTCAAATTGCATACACATTCGCTAAAAAGTGCTAAGTGAGTACCCACGTTCTTGATGAGTAAACAGCGTAAAGATGCGAGAGAGGAAGAAACAAGCCTCCTAACTGCAGCATGAGAGGGAATCGCCTGTAGCACACTCAAGATTTCTATCCTTTCCACAGCACAGTAAGCCAATTATACAGGGTTTGATTTAATAAGTGTCACCAGTTATTTTACTGGGTGTGTTTGTTTGCTTGTTTATGTGAGCGTGTTTTTTTCAGGAATGAATACTGATTAAATATTATACATAATCCACAGTGTAATACATTATGAAGAGATTGTAACTGGTGCCTGTTCCTGTTGGGTATGTTCCACGGATCGACAAAGACTGTGAAATCATCAGAAAGAGAGCCAAACCAAAAGATGTTTGTGTATTTTGTGTGTTTAACGACACAGTCAGACTTCACATGATATCTAATGCATGCACTTTGCTGGTCAACAAATGAATTGATGCTCTGAACTGAACCAAAAGGAATGCAGGATTGAGGCAAAAGAGACAAAAGACAGCCAAGTGAAACTAACTGTTATCAATGGTTAACATACGGAAAGATTAAGATCCACATAAACACTAAGGGTCAAATCTTATAGTGTTGGGAATTACAGCTCTTTGAAGGGAGCCGGATCTTATGGCTCTGTTCCTTTCGGCTCTCAGAAAGGAACGGAGCCATAAGATCCGAGGTGAGAGAGTTGTCGGACTCATAAACGTGCCTGCACTCTGTTCTCCCATGTCAACACATACGCATATTTAAAATTCGGCAAAATTTAAAAGGAAACAGCGGAATAATGTAGAAACAATTAATCAACGTCATTGATTTGCCAATAATTTATGATACGACTCTGTATGACTACAGAGACGTCAACACAAAACAACAAACTTTGCAGAGGGTTATAATGTTGCTCACCGTCAGCACTGTGTTGTGGTGACATGATTCCGCTGCACGTCACCTCGTATAGCGGACTTGCAGTTGAAAAAAGCTGTCTGTGCTAACTCAGCATAAAGCAGAATGGATCTAGCAGGCAGTGAAATTTGGTCACAACTATAAAAAGAACGGCTCTCACCGAAGACTCGGTTCCCGTCGTTCGCATCAAAGAACCGTTCAAAAGAGTCGAATCGTTTGCAAACGTCACATCACTAATATCTTACACCCACCACGAGACCATCGACCATCAACTATTATCTACTGCGGGGTAAAATTACTGTTTTTGTCAATGGAGTCTGGCAGCTTTGATTAGATCAATGTGACAGCTGTTTCTGGTTTATAAATTAAAGTATTTTATGTAGAGATACCGTTTTTTCTTCCAAATGCCAAATGCAATACCTGATCTTGAGTCATTGGCTGATACCCCTGACTCCAGTGCAACGAAGAAATAAACATAGTATAATTTAACAGCTGTAGGCCTATGCTAATTACTGCATGGAAACACTATTTCCAACCCTCTAAACGCAGGACTTGCTTACAGTACACACCATGATTTACTAGTAGGATCTTCCGATGTAAATTATTGCCAAACCTCTGACAGTTTGTCTGATTCGTCTCCTGCAAGCACCACACTGTTGTTGTTTACTATTGATAGTGATGCAGAGCCTGAAATCAGCTGAACAGAACAACTTTCTCTGTGGGCTACTTATTAACACCAAAGAAGAATTGATTTCTGTTGAAACAAGTTATTTTTTAAGGCTAACAAATTATGGTAACGCATCTGTAGATGGCCATGTCTTTTTAGAAGGTATTGGAGGCATTTCCAATACTGCTTTTATAACAACTTACCTCAACAAAAGGCTCTTTTTCTGTAGAGATTTATTGCTTGAGATTCGTTCTGTTATGTTATCAGACACTTTGAAAAACAGTCAGGCAAAGACAAGCATTTTAAGTGGACATTCTTTGAAAGACGGGGTTTCAGTCATTACAGCCACATCGCAGCTCCCGAACAGAACTTTATGTTCCTTTTTTGTCACTTATTGTTCCACAGTACGATCAGTTCGTGCACCCTGTCGGTTAAAAGGCAAAAAACTCAGACAAAGCATTAAAGTCCACTATTCTCTCTCTTCTCACCTGGAAATTCTGACCAATCAGAAAGCAGTTCCCTCATGCATCAAACCTTTGAGACACACAGCAGCTACTTTGATTCGGATCAAATAAACAGACTTTAGGTGTGAAAGCGCCCTTACCGTGCGTTCACACTGAGCGCGAACAGACGCGAGTCTGTGGCGGGATTCCATACAAAGTCAATGCAATGATGTGAGTAGACGCAAATTTATTAGTTGAAAAAATTTTACTTCCTCGTGCTGTAGCGAAACCCTATCAACATCAAGATTCTCTTGACGCTGTTGGTAACCATGGAGATGAGCCCCGCTTCCTCTCCTCCATTCCGGAAGTGAAGGGCGAATAACTGCCTGTTATTCATACATGAATTTTGATCCGGCGGTCAAACTGTCAAACGCACTGTTAGACCCCAGAGGTCCAGGTTTAGAAATACCAGAATTTCCCTTGAAGGGAGTTCTGAAGGTATAAGGGGGTCTCACCCAAATATAAGCAACAAACCTCATGACCGCTGAGTGTAAGATGGCACAAACTACAACAGTAATAAGACAAAAGTTTCATACGAGGAATCATTCATCATAGTTATAAAACTAAAAGAGAGGATTTCATGTACTCGTGTCTGTAATGAGGTCCACAAAGGCATAGGGGTTACAAATTATTCCTCTTCCCTGCAGCTGCAGTCCAGGCTACTGTTTCCCTTCTGAACTGCATGTCATTTGTCTTTGATGTATTTAGAACAAGACATCATCAACATCAGTGCAGAAAGGGGCATCTGCAAACTGTGGCAACTGTCCTGAAGAGACTCCAGGGAGACTCTAAATGAGCTCCAAACTGTGCTGTCTGGAAATAAATGAATGGATCGTGCTGCAGCAGCACGGGCCAGGATGCTGATTTAAAGAGTTACAGTTGTGAAGCAGAGCAGCAGGAGTTGGAAACAGATGTTGGATATTTACAACAGTATGACTTTTGGAGCAGTTGGGGACAGTAATGATTGAGAAGGTGTATCATACGACATACAGTGAGACAATAACTGTGACAATGACTGATGCATCTTACAACAACCGATCTTACATCAAGACATTATATAAATCATCATTACCAGACTGAGCTCGAGCATCATTAGCATCAAAAGGATCAAATTTGCACAGACACATCTCTCCACACTGAAACAACACAAACTGGTTGACTTTGGAGGAAATTGTTGTATTAGATGGGACCATTACACAGAGTAAAAAGCTGAGTGGGAAAATAGGGTGGAGGATCTCTAATTGTCATGTTACTGTCAGTCCTGACAGTCAGCCAGCACCTCTGGACTCTGTTTCTCTCACTTTTCTATTTCCGATGTTGTATCCAAAACACACTAGCCGTTGTGTGAATAATGATATGCAAAGCATCCCACAGAATGATAAGCTGCGAGCACATTAAAACAGCTGCTGACCCAGAAAGGAGACAACTTCTGTCTCTGGACTCATGCTCGGACTCCCACGCACTTTCCAGTACAGCTTGCCAAAGATATGTTTGTTATAATGTCTGCTGTGGAAATCAACAGTTTGCATATGGTAAAGAAAGGGTCAGCCCATCGATGGATCACTGAACAAGCCTAACCGGTGAACAGCCAGAGGCCTATGGGGTCAAGGGGCTGTTTGACCGTGAATATTACTTGTTTGAAAGTCAATGAAACACATTAGAACCACAAAATGATGTCAAAGGACCAAAAAAAGGACACAAAGTGACAACAACGAAGCAAAACACAAGTACAAAGGGACACAAAATGACCACAGATGCAAAACAACTATAAAAGAGTTTTAAATAACAATTACAAAGAATTAATGTAAAATATAAATAAACTAGCCACTTAACCACTACAAAGACACAAAAAACACCTACAAAGCAATTTCAAAGGACTACAAAGTGACCGGAAAAAAACAACAGATTCATCAAATATCAACATCAAAGACACACAGCAGCTACAAAGAAAGCAAATCGAGCAAAAACAGTTAGACCTCGACTTCAAGTACACACCAAACAACAACAAAGAGACACAAACAACTACAAAAGATGCAAAACATCCAAAAAGATACACACAGCAGCTACATGATTACAAAGACATGCAAAATGGCCATAAAAAGACACTAAACGGCTACATTGAGGCATAAATGACTGTAACATTACAGAAAATTACAAGAAAGAGAAACAAAACTACAAAAACATCCTGAAACTAGCCACTCAGCAACTACAAAGAGACATCTACAAAAAAACACAAAAGGACTTCTAAGTGACTGAAAAAAACTACAGATTAAAAACATCAAAAAGGAGATACACAGCAGCAACAAAGAAATAAAATAGACTACAAAGACACACAAAATGATTACAAAGGCATGTAAAACAACCACAAAATGGCTACAGAAAGACTGAAAAAACAACAGAGACTCAAAACATCCAAAAGGAGATACAGCACCTACAAAGAGACGCAAATCAAGCAAAAACAATCACACATCAACACTAAATAGCTACATAAACATCTTAAATGAGAAACAGCTACATGAATACAAAGAGATGCAAAATGACCAAAAAAAGACACGAAAAGATTACAAGAATGAGGAACAACAGGAGTTGCAGTACAACCCAGAAAGTTGAGCTACAAAAATACAAAGAGATACAAATTCTTCTGGATACAAGTGTCTCATAATCTGCCCATGAGTCAGCCCGTACTATCAAATATGGTATATGAATAGCAACAACTGTGTGCATTATTAGGCCTATGGTCCAGACCTGGATGTAAGCCAAGCGTTTACATTAAGTTTTTATAAGAAAAAAAGAAAAGTCAAAATCTAACATGTTCTTTGAATGCTTGTGGGTAAATTGTGCGGACATACACTCAGGGATTAAGAATAAAGAGGTAAAAAGGAGTCAGAACACATGTACCCTGATAAACTATAGCAGGAACAACAGTGTTACATAATGATAAGAAGCTCACTGAAAGCCTGACGGGTGAGATATTTGACAACAAAGTTTAACTGTGCAAAATTTACGAAGGTTAAAAAAGTTCCACGAGTTAGAGAGCAAAACTTTTGTTTACAGCTTTTAACTGCAGGCGAACTGATGCTGGACATATGAGTTTGGGTTTGGTGCCCCTTCTGTGTAATTATCTAGCATTAACGTTTGAAAGAACATGCGACCCACCCTGTCAGCTGATTCCTCATTCAACTGGTCGTTAGCATCAGAACTCTGACATAACATGATGAAGGCTATTGAAATGTGTTGTTTAAAAAATAAAAAAAAATAAAAAAATAGTTTTCTGTGTAAAACTATTATTTTACATTGGGTGCCATTGTATGGGGTGTTGATACCTTAACTGTAAAAAGTTTTTCAGGTACTTTTCTTCATAATTAAGTGCATCATCTTCCTTGTCCTGGTTTGGTATATTCTGTTGAGAGAAGCTGTGTAGAGCAGCACAATGTTCCAACCAACCATTCAAAACAAGTGAGTACAAAACTAAAACATCACTCAAAGTCTGTCTCCGAGAGTTGTTCTTGCCTCCTGCTACAGTGTAAATAAACACAGAATCAACAGAGACAGGGGCTGTCATTTTTATGATAGCACACTGTTGATTTAGATGTCGGCTTTTTTACACTTAAGGAACAGGCAGCTGGAGTCTATCCAGCTCCAGGGCAGGTCTGTTAGCATGGCTACCGTGTGGTCTGGTTTCACAGTACATCAACAGGTTGAGCTGCTACTCATCATAACAACTGTCAAAATTAGCATTTAGCTTCAAATAAGACAGCACTCTTCATTTCTGAGTAGTTAGCTTATTGTGCCTGCGTCATGCCCTTCAAGTGTGCCCCTGCCTCCTCATATTTGATACCTGCTCGGTGCACAGATGAGCTCTCACTTGGCTGATACATAGAGGATGTGGGGGAAGAGTGTTAAATACAGCTCCTCACAGTAGGGATCAACAACACTTCAGTGCCAAGATGCAAAGCAGATGATGTTTACACCAGCTACTAATGCAGGTATACAACTTCTGCATATGAATGAGACGTGTTTCTAAACAGACGTGTTTATATATAATTTAAATGATGAATGAAAGCTCTAATTAATGCAATATTCCTCTGCAAACTTTACAGTGGTTTGACATAAAAGCATTGTGTCCAGAGCTTTTACAGGGACGTTTACAACTGTTAGCAAAACATACATTTTCTTTTCATTATAACCACTGTTGAAGCAGTTGACAGTCACAATATTCAAGTCATTTTGTGTCTCTGCTCAGTGAGAGTCAAACAATGGATATAATTAGGAAGTCAAAGCACAGCTGACTTATTGAGGACTCTGAGACTGCATGAGAAAGTTTTCAAAACGACCACACAGTATTCTGTGGAAGAGGGAGTGATTGGACCTCGTTGTGTGTCTGTTGCCATGGCCATAACTCCAAGACTTACCTCCTAGGCCCAATATGTTCTTAACATCTGGAGAACATTGTCGTTTTCAGGCACTAAAAAACAACATCAAAGGGGTACTTTAACAATGCAGTATTTACCTCCACGTTTGGGGACTCATAAGAGACCAGTTTTGGTTGCTATTGAATCATACTTAAAAACACAAATCACCAGTGTTGGGGGAAACACATTACAAAGTAATCCGTTAGAGAGCTTTTTTGTCATAACGAGTAACGTAACGCGTTAGTTCTGCAATTCAAGTAATCTGTTATTTTGTTACCTTTTCATACAAAGTTTAAAATTTCACAAACAATTTAAAAGGTGCAATAATCCAGATGGGAAGATGTTCCTACATTGGCAGGTTCACAATGCACTCCCACTCTGCTTGTTGTACACACCTCAGTTAAATACCAGTGAATCATCTGATACACAGTCACTGGAGTTGTTGATGAGACAGAGGACCTGTTGAAATGCTTCATTCTACCCTCCCTCGCCTGCTTTATCTCCGGGTTATTCCTGCACAGCGAGAACTCGAGTCCAGGACCAACACCCAGCTTTCTCTCATGTGCACTCTCTCTGATGCATGTAACTAAGAGGCTGATTGTCTGTCAAGTCATTACGCACACAATAGACAATCCCTCCAGGATTTCTTGGGCTTTTTCCATGGTGGTTGCGGCCAAAAATGCCTGATGTCAGAGCAGCTTTTTTTAAAAATGATTGGTTATTAATCTGAAGTTCATGAAAAATGTGTGGGAATTGGTAGAATTTTCGTGATTGTAACTTCCTGGAGGGACTGAATATAGAATTTTGCCAATTTTATTCATATCAAGTAGGGATGCACGATATTGGATTTTTTGACAATGTCCGATATGACAATATTTTCCAACCCTTTTTGCCAATTGCCGATTTTGCTACCAATATATTAGGCGTATGTTTTTTCCTCTTAATTACAGAGAACTTGAAGTCTCCCCTGTAGTGGAATTGATATCATTCCTACTCTTATTTCATTGGCCAAAAACTGCCATTATTGCAGACATCTCACACTTGAATGAAGAGGCGTGGTGCAGGCAGTGTGCAAGCACACTTGTGTCGAGTTAATGTTGTAGCATTACGTGAAGCTTTTTTAGGGAATCATCGAGCATTTAGGCAGAATTAAAGTGTTGTTTTGTTAGTGGAAAATATCAGCAGAATAAAGTAATATCTGCCGATGTCGATATGTCATTTTCAAGCCATAATCTGCAGATACTTATAACGTGCCCATAAAATCATGCATCCTTAATATCAAGCACTAACTTTTCGGCTAGGTTTAGAAAAAAAAACATGTTGTCATGAGCCAATCTAGTTTAGTTATGTTTTTGTCTTGTATTTCTATGTTCAGTTATTATTTCTTGATTTACCTTGTCACTTTGTCCCTTGTCATGAGTTTTCATCGTTTAGTTTTGTATTTAGTTTATTCTGTGTTCTTGTCAGTGTTTAGTCTTGTTTAGTTAAGTATTTCACTTGTGTCTCTTTGGTTAGATCATTTCCTGTTTTACTTTGTCACCTTGTCTCTTGTGTTGGTCCACTTCCTGCCTTTGTGTTTCCCGCCTGTTTGATTCTGTGCCCTGCCCTGATTGTTTTCACCTGCCCCTTGATTGTCTCACCTGTGTCTGATTAGCCTCACCTCCTAAGTTTATTTAGTCTTTGTGCTCCCCTGTCTTGTTGCCTGTTCATTGTCATCCATCATACGTGAGTCTATGTCTTCCATCGTGTGTTAGTCTATGTCCATGACCTTACTCTGGATTGTCTTCGTGCCGTGATTTCCTCGTGTCTCTTGGATTACCTGTTCCTGGTTTTGTTTGTGAGTTTATTGCTGTGCCTTTTGATTTTCCTTTTTGTCTTTTGTTTATTAAACCAAGCATCTAAGTCTGCATCTGGGTCCTCACCTTTTTTGTTCAATTGAAACCGTGACACATGTATGGGTTTAAATAAGTTCTAACGTAACGTAAAAGTCAGATTCTTATGAGAAGTCAATATTGACTATTGGTTTTACATGTGAATTGAACTCCAAGATGGAAGCCCATGTTTGTTCAAGCCAACCCTGATAATTACCTTAGCAGACTTCATCGTTCTTGACAATATGTCTTATATTAAAACCAAAATCTAAAGAAATGACTGCAGAGGGGAACCAACAACGTCCACCAGCCACTGACTGAGCTGCAATGTTTGAAGACTTGGATGTGAGGACAGGCTGGCAACTGTAAGAGACAAGCATCATTACTGACCCGAGGTGACGTATCAACAACCAAGAAAAATCTCCGTGCAGACGGGGCAGCTGTCACCCAGCGGTCTCCTGTTGTGTAGAAAATGTCAGAACGAAGGATGACATGTATGTAATTGTTTCCATGCGGTGCTTGTTCCGCTGTGTGTTTCTTTGTCTTATCCAACCAAGAGGGAGCAGATTGTATGTTCTGGTAACACACCTGAGGCCAACAAGCACAGATCCTGTGTTGGGCTATTCGCCGGCAGACACCAGGCTGTCTGACCTTCAGGGACAGCAGAGGAAACATAGTTTGGCACACGCTCGAGGTACCATCCATCTTTGTAAGGAGAATCATATTATAACGGACATAAGCATTGCCTCAGTGGGTAAATTGGCAATTTATGGGTAACTAATTAATTTTTGGGTTGAGAAGATGATAATTACCACCCATGCTTGAAAGTGATACATATGTAGGAGGTGGTCATTAGAAGAGCTCGCATCAAAGGGACAGAGTAGCACCTGGTTCCGCTGCAGCATGAAGAGCAGTGTTGCATTACAGAGCTGAACTTCAAAACACAGGCTTCCTTGGACTGAACTGAAATGATGATTCAAGGAAAAGAGAAATTATTTCGTATTTTCAGGTGGTTATTGAATGTGTCGTATTTTAAGGACATGCTATGTTATTGAAGGGTATGATGCCACACTCCGAGTCTCAGGTGACCTCCAGGCTCTGCTGCGCTTTCATTCTCCAATAAACTACTTACGTGTCCCTCAGTGGAATAATCATTTTCTTTAAAGATAAAATAATTTACCAGGAGAATGTCAAACTAACACTGCTCTGATTGATTGGCCACCGACTGGATCAGCCAATATTCGTTCTAACCTGTTTCATCGGTGTCTGTATGAAAGGCTGATCATAAGAGCCAATCAGATGATGCAAAATACGTCTCTAAGCAACACTAAAATGGCTTCACCTGTCTGGTCGTTTTATCAAGTGTCTGAACAAGATAATAAATTTGCACTTTGCAAGGTGTGTTCAACGTAATTACCTCGTGGGGGAACACTATCAAAAAAATTCAACACTAACCCTACAAGACATCCCGTCCCGTCCAAGTATATCACGAGTATTCAAAGCAAACTAATAGTACAAAGGAGGAGAGAGCATCAGCAACTGTCCGTAGCAGAGACATTACAACGAAAGCAACCATAGAGCAAGGACAGTAAGAAACCAAAAGAAATATCCGCCAAAATAATGGAGTTAATTTGCCTTGATCACCAGGCGCTGTCAGTCGTGGAAGACGAGGGGTTCAGATGACTCTTGTCATCCAAGTTGCTCGTAAATATTTCACGGATGTATGCCTGCCATAGTTATACCAAACAGTGTAGATATGAATATCGACAGCCATGAGGCCAGTTCAGATGAGTTGCAGAATCTCCAAATGCAGTTTTAGAATGGAATGATGTTGCTATTTCACTTCAACCAATCAGGAAACAGCATAAATTGATTGGCATAGGCACCCTGTCTCTGGGCGGCTCCAGATCCTCTCTTTCCAAACTCTCTGTCTTCAAAGTTTAATCAGTTTTACAGCTAACATTGTGAGCATGTCACAGTCAATGTCATCCACTTCTTTTTATAATGATAACAGAAATCCAGCTACTTTTTACATGTGGGGTAGTGGGGTGGGAAGAAGAAGTCGTTGCTGTGGAGATGGTCAGCGGCGTCTGTGCGCGTTGCGTTGCATTGACGTTCCAAACAGCCCAGTTTTAGAATGTTTACGATCAGATATCAAGGGATTCTTTTGGCACTTGCACCCAGTCTCATTGCGAATCATCGATCTGAACTGGGCTTTATGAAGGACACCATCACTTCAACAAGTTTCTCAAGTGACATTTTGTCCATGTTGAGCCTAAATGCGCAGTTTATTGAGTTCTCTGGGTCACGCTCTTGCAGTTGCATTCAGTGACATGTTCCGAGCATGGGGGATCCCGAAGAAAAAAGTGCATGTTATTCTAGAGTGCTGCTAAGAGCGGGACCAATATGGTTTGCATGTTACCTGCCTGTTTATATCAATCATTGGCAATTCACTATTCTTTCTCATCTCTTAATTGTACTACTTTATATACAGTGTTAGTGAATTAATAAATAGATGATATTAAAAGAATAAAAAGCTAAATAATCAATCCAAGGCTTCAAATAGACTTACTTTGTGCTGTCTTAATGAAAAGGCTGCTGGTTTCTGTTGTTTGAGTGGACTTTATAAGCTGTATACAACATTGAGATTAAAGACATAAAGAAGGTGCAGAGTTAGGTATTTTCCAACTCACACAGTGATATGATTCATTATTTATTCAGAAAAAATAGACTACTGGAGGCTTATGGTTGCAATATTAGATTTCTGGCTTCTACGGGTTAGAGAATAGAAGATATAAAGCTGTCTATGTAGGATTGTTTTTTTTTATTATTATACCACACACACAGTAGATCTACTTTTAATGAAATGATACAAAGATGTTTCCTTTCTCATTTTGAGACAGTATTCTCCTTACTAATTACATTTTTTATTCATATAAAATTCTATTTAATAATGTATTGGTAGCCATTGACCAATTTAGTGTCCTAGTGAGATTGGCTCATGTGGGCCACAGCTGGCAGGTCAATTTGTTTTTCTGCCCACAACTTTTTGCTGGTGCTGGCCTTGTGGTCCACTGGGAGTGCCAGCCCATCTGACATTGGCTAGACTTGTCAAATTGCCAGTCTGGGTCTGCCAAGTCTTGATAATATTGTTAACAAAATTTGAAAATCCAACAGCAAAAGCATAGAAGCTGCACCCTGAGTAGCGAGAGGAACTTGGCCAGCCTGAGACAGTGATTGGAAAAATAAATGATGCCAACAGAGAGCCTCTCTGCTGTGACATAGGGCTATACAGTATCCAATAGGCAGATCTAAAATACATTAATACCCAGCAGTGGCAGACCAAAGCTTTCTGAGGGGCAAGGGCAAACAAACATAAACAGGGCCCCAGCTGCATGGGAAGAGGCACCAGGGCACAGAACGTTCTCTAGCATGACGGCACGATATGACCAATGGAGGGTTTTCTTCACACTGGGCCACATTAGAGGGCCTTTCATTGGGCTAAGCGTGTCCTTGGTAAAGCACTCACGCACTCACGCACATACACACACACACACACACACACACACACACACACACACAGAAACATGCAGCATTTTATACATCCATCCGCAGAGAGCATAAAAAAACATTCGGGGCCTGCAATGTAACTATGGTCACTAAATTCTTGATCACCCTGCACACAATTAGTTGGGGTCTAGACACAAACCAAAAGCTTGACACATAGAAAGCTCCTTAAAACAGCAAATACATTTTGAAAAAATAGGCAGAAATCAGTTATTTATGATTAAGAGGGACTATTTTGGAAGACTATTGTTTATTTGAAAAACCCAACCCATTTCACCTTTAATATAATTATTACCAACATGTTGGTTCTGTGACTTCTTCTGTACTCGATTTTTGTGCAGGTAAATGATGATCTTTCTGCTGTGGTGTCAAAGAGCGGGGACTGCACGGTAGTGCTGTGCTTAGCGATGGAGCTAGAAAGTTCCTGGTGCAGAAGTCCTGGGCACTCCGGCTTCTTCCCACAGTCCAAAGACACCCACCCGTGATCATGAACAGGACAAGTGGTATAGATAATGGATGAATGGTTTTGATTAATTAAAGCGCTATGAATAACTGCTTATTTCTACTAGCAATGATATAAGTTTGTTATTCAGGTATTGTACCAGACATTCTGCAAGGGCATCCTTGAGGGCCATTTGTTGCGTTTTCTCCTTTTCAGAGAGCACTGTCATGTTTTGCCTGTTGCACAATGTGAGTTTGCCAAGTAGGACATGTTCCTGAACCAACAGTTATTATTATCAACCAACAATAACCCTCTGACATTATAGGTGCGCTCCTCTTGTGCGTTATTAAAGATTCCTTGGCCCAGCAAACACAAGTCATTAGTGATTCATTGGTAACACTTTACATTCAGGGTACAATATATATACTGAAGAAATGCTGAAGTAATGCTTAACTAATGCATGACTCATGATGATTTAATGCATGAATTAAGGCAGGATGTATCATGAATTCCTGTTGCTCACCATTAAGAATGATGAACTGTGACTTTATGTCATTAGTTTACACTGAATAGATCGTCAATTAACCTGTTAATTCACAGTTACTTCATACACCGATTGATATGCGACCATTTACAAATGAGTACTACGACATGAGCAATACAACAGCATTGCTCCACAGACAGAACTCAGAAAGTTTGTTTTCTAACTCGCACGTTTTTTAACATGCTATCCAATGTTTGCATGTAAAGCTAGCTAACATTAACCCACTATAAGCTTTGATGAGTTAGCCTATGTATTGTGTCATTTGTGTCGTATTTGTGGTAGAACAAGTTTGAGTTTATTTGTCATTTGTTTAATAACACAAGTGTCAACCGCCTACAACACAAATGACACAATACATAGGCTAACACAGCAAAGCTAATCTGTACTGGGTTAACTTTAGCTAGCTTTACATGCTAACCAGGGCTTGACATTAACACCCGCCAACTGCGGGTAGAATTGAGCAGTGGCAGGTGACTCACTCACTCTCACTAGCCACTCAGGCAGGTGGCATTCTATTTTTCTTCACTAAGGAGACTGCTTTTAAGTTTTTAATACGGGACAATCCGGAACCAACGAGAGGGAGAGACAGCGTGGAGAGAGAGATGATCCAGAGTGTGATCTATTATCAGTTTATCAGAGTTTATAATCATGTGTTCCAGCTGTGAGCAGTTTATAATCATGCAGCGCAGTGATGACACCAATACTCTGCCCCTGACTAAATTATCATCTTTATAAAGCAACTGCGTCCACAGGTTGTGAATGAAATGAACCGGAGGTGATCCACGTGTAGTTTATCAGTTATCATGCGGTGCAGGGAGGAGGAGATATGACACAGATCTGTCTTTCTACCTGGCTCAGTAATGTCGCGATCTGTCCATATTTCCGCGCACAGCTAGGCTAATATAAAGTATAAACTCTCCACATGCTGTCATATGTCCATATGCTGTGTACTTCATATATTTCACTGATGAACACAGGCGTCAGGCTTCATCATCAAACAAAGTTTCACGTCATCACTTCAGGCCGTACACAGCCGCTCCCTCCCTCTGTGCGCCTGCGCAGCAGCTCTCTCCCTCTCTGTGCTGTGAGTCTGCATCACAGTTTTTTTGTATTATATGATGTTTTTTCATGTCTCATTTGCATACAGAGAGGGACATGAGCACTACCTGCACACAGTATTGTCTTGCGGTTGCTCGCCAGTGACCACACATGAGGCCCCTGTGAAGAATCATAATGTGGCTGCACAGAAGTGTAACAAAGCCCAGGGAGGAGACAACAGAAGAGAAAAATTGATGAAACAGAAAATAAAAAAGAGACAAAGAAAAAGAAAAGACCAAAAGGTCAGGTCAAGGTTGGCTGATAATGGTCCAACAAAGAAAATAATGTAGCTGTGCTGACTATAGGATGTATGGCTGTGACAAGGTGAAGAAAAAAAAATTGTGGCTAGTGAAAATGTTGAGTGGCTAGTAACTTTGGAAAACCACTAGCCACAGTGGCTGGTGGCAAAAAAGTTAATGTCCATTCCTGATGCTAACATTGGATAGCATGTTAGAAAACATGCAAGTTATAAAACAAATGTACCGAGTTCTGTCTCTGGTGGATGCTGTTGCATTGCTCAAAGCCTGAATTGAAGCCTTCCTAAATATGATCTAAATCTAACTGTTAAATGTTATGTATAAATGTGCTTGATAAAACTAAATATTTAGCTAATATGCAAATTCACACTGCCTGATAGCGGAAGTACACCAAAATAAAAGCTCTAGTGTAAGCCGCCTCTAACCAACAATGACTGAAGCCTGTGTGACTCCATGCGCTCCTCACTCTGTTGCCAGCGAATTAGCCCAAAACATCGATAGGGCCGTTTGGGCTTTAATTCAGACGTCATAATACTCATTTGTAAATGGCCCAAAACAATCCATGTATGAAGTAACTGTGAATTAACATTCCTTAATTGATGATCTATTAAGTGTTAACTGATGAGATAAAGTCACAGTGACTTCATCATTCTTAATGGTGAGCAACAGGAATTCATGATACATCCTGCATTAATACATGCATTAAATCATCATGAGTCATGCATTAGTTAAGCATTACTACAGTATGTAAATTGTACCTTCAATGTAAAGTGTTACCGATTAATTTCATATTCTAGAACCTACCTTGAGCCTTAGCTATATGAGCTAATGCAAGGCTATGGGTTAGCTTGCTACACAGGTGTGCTACGCTAACAAAAAAGGTATACTTATTTCAATTAGGAAAAATGGGACTGTGATTGGTTGATCTCAGTATTGGTCCTGCATTGTAATGTGGGTTGATGATCCAGGAACATGTCCATTATGGAGAAATCACAATGTGCTTTATTTATCTCAGGGGCGTACAAGAGAGCCCTTTTGCTGTTCTTTATTTTACACATTGGTCCACCAGTGATTAGCACAGAAATAGACTGCCAATGTAATGGAAATTCTGTCTAAAATATTCAAGTTCCCATACTGGCATTCGATTTCAGCATTAGATACTGAATGTGAAATGTTTAACCAAATTATTTGCAGCAAGCAAAATGAAATCTTCCTACGTGCACTGACACAGCTGTTTCAGCGAGATACTGATCAGAGACATGGTTTCCCACGAGTAAAGATAAGCGATCAAGCCAAATGTATATTTAAGAGGTGAGAAGCAGCTACTAGAAATGAGCAGTTTTATACTTTATACTATAAGGGCTGATTGCTGATGGAACTCATGAAGCTGATACTCAAATTAAGTCCAAATGCTTCAATATATGCTGCTGATTTGAAAGTTTAATTTAATATGGTGATACTTATGATCTTTTTAATTGACTTTGCTTTTATTTGATAGGACAATTCCTGTCAAAATAAGAATACAGAGGAAAAAAATGGCATCATTGGACGGAAAGTGGGAATGACGACCAGGGTTCTCGATGGAGGGGGGGCCCTTTTTATTCTGGTCTTTAATTTTAGCTCCACCTATGACCATATCCGAAACTTTTCAGTGTATTACTACTTGGTTAGGTTTTCAGCAAAAGATGCAATTTGACTGAAGTCATTATCTAGGCCTGCTGTATTGATATCAGAAGACGGACCCACCCATCTGAATACAGTTTTGTTGTTGGACATAATTTAGTCCATCCAAATATCAATTTCATTTCATGATTTATTAGAATTTTTTGTTGTACATACTGTATATTTACTGAATAATGTTATGAGGGTTAAATAGTGAATGTCTCAACAGTCAGGTAAGTATTTTAAATATCTGCAGTATTTCTTTTTTATCATTTAAACAATTGTATGTAAATATATATATATATACATATAAAGCCTGTGACTGCTTAACTGTAACAGTTTTTGTACTTGTAACCTTATTCATTGTATGCAGCTCTGTTGCACAGAGACAAATTGCTGCTATTAAGAATGCAGCATGTCTGCGGGTTGTTTCTGTTGGGAAAATAAGAGGAGAGATTGCTCATTGGTACACAGAGGAGGTGTCTTATATAAACACAAACATCACTGCTGCTTCTCTGTTCCTGTAAACCAGTGTGCGTCATTTACAGCAGGAGTTACATGCTGACAGGTTGACATCTTTTTAGACCAAACAGGCTTGTCTTTCAAATATAGGGCATGACAGCAGTGCTGTTTCTGTTTCATCAGGAGGCAGACACAATGTCCGGGTATCAAACTGGGTCAGACAAAATCAGTTGATACCTCCTATCAAAACACATTTGCTATAAGCCATTTTCCCCGGGCTGAATGTTTGGAGCGCCAGCAGGGATGCAGCCGGCATCAGACCGTTGAAAAAAAAGAAGAAATTGAGTTAAAGAAATGGAGCTTTTATACTTCTGCCGACATGCTCTGAGAGGTTTGAGAGGAGATATTTGTTATCTTTAAAAAGATCTTTGTGGCTCTTCTGATAGGCTGACAAGAGAGCAGTTCACTTGAAAAAGTTGATGGCCAACTTGTGTGAAAACTGTCAATAATGATCAGGGGAAGTGGATTGACGTAGAGCCAGGCAGGAAAAGGCAACACGAGTCAGCTCTTCAGTGTCTCATGATATCAGCTGAAACTTTGTAAAGGTCTAACTTCTGTATTAATTGATAATTAATTTGCCCTTAAAGTAACCCACTGATACATGTCAGCTATATAGAAGAAAGACAACAAACCCAGCGAGCCCACAACCTCTCAGAATTCAACCTTCTTTTATTTCACATTTTCTGTTTAAGGCATTGTACATGTGTAAGGCCAAGCTACATCCACAGACTATATTATAAAGGTCACAGTACCGTCACAGTTCCGTCTTGGTTTCAAAAGATGTATGTTAGTATGTTAGCCGACTTCTCACTTGATTTACTACCTCAGTAAACATTTACCTAATGAGTTCATGGTCTCAATCGCTAGACTTAAGTCTTCTTCAAAAAAGCATTATCTTCCACATTAAATTAGTATTAGGTGATGATAACTAATCAAGCAATACAATGGTATTTGTATAGCACCAAATCATAACCAAAGTTATCTCAAGACACTCAAAAAACAGGGGTCCTTTTCAGAAAGCAGGTTTAGTGAAAACCTCGGGCTTGCCGTTTCAGAAAGATAGGTAACTTCAACTCTGATTTGGTTACTATGGTAACTGTATCGGTGAACCTAACCTGGTTGGGAGCAGGTTTTCTTCGCTCTGTCTCCTCCCTCCAGGCTATAAAACCCTCATTCAACTTCCTCATTCATTCGGCCCGTATCATGCACGTTGCGCCTCTGTGCTGCTCTGAACCCTTTGCATAATTCTTTTATAATTATAATAAAATCATTAAAAGACAAATCTGTGTCAAAGTCATCATTTGTAGATTTTCCACCACCACTGCAGAGAGCACTCAAATAAGACAAATGAGTCATTTATTTGTTCCTCTTCATTTCCTACAAATACAAAAGCATTATTATATATTACATTACATTATTGTATACAATATTATATATTATATAAAATATTTAAAATATGATAGAAGTGAGGTTCAGCCTGAGCCTTACCTTTGAATCATGTTCTGGTAATTTAATTTGTAACTGCTTCCATGTACGTTTTTCTTCCGCTGGATTGCTCCTAAATTAATATAAATCTTAGCTTCTATACCATTTCAGTCATGATTAAATATTAAATAAACAGACCTGTTTAAATGTATGCATTCAGTCGAGCAGCAGTTTCTTCCCACGCCGCTTCTCTCTCTTTTGCAGCTGCAGCCGTGTTACTTTATTTTTCTAAAAACATGCTCGTATTCTCACATCCGCGTGAGGATTTCGAGCTCCACTGGTGTGACGTAGGAGGACCTCTTTTTGTGTACTGTTGCCATGTTGAATCGTGGTATCGGGGCTCCATTAATGTTGGCTTTTGATAGTCAGCGTGCATGCACTTAGCTCTGGCTGAAACTACTCAAAGTTTATTGAACTAACTCTGATCAGCTGTTCTGAAATCAAAAAGCCAGCGACTTTCAGCTCAGGGTAAGTCAAACCACAGTCCGGGGTTAGACTAAGGGTTTGTTGAACCACCTTTCTGAAACGGACCCCAGGTGTAGACTGTACTCTTAGTTATTTAGAGAGAGACCCAACATGAATCACCATTAGTAGCACTTAGCAACATTCGGCACATTGGTTGAAAAAACTTCCTTTTAACAGGCAGAAACCTCGAGCTTAACCAGACTCATGTTGAACAGCCAGTTCACAGGTCCTGGCTACCTCTGATTGACAACGCGATACAACAGCAACTGTCAGCTAGGATACAGGCATTGCATTGCCTATCCACCGTCTCATCCTGCTACAGTCACTTACTGCAAGCTATTGCAAAAATAAATAAAAAAAGCGTTTGCCTCAAATTTATTTAGCAGAATTACCATTTCAGGCCATTTATTACATTTCACACTGCCACTTTTACTTTGCTAAAGCCAGGCAGGGAAAGAGAGCAGCACATACCTAGAAGTACAGTATAGCCTTGTGACATGTAAGAGCGGACATTATATACATTTAAATAATATAACCGGTAATTTCTGTTATCAAGATTCTCTCTCTCTCTAAACACGACAGTATATTTTGGTTGCATACCATTACCATGGTGATCTCAGGACCTCAGTGGAAACGCAGAAATCTATGGGCAGTTTTTTTCCACCCATATTGTAATCACATCACATATGACATCCTTCTCTTTCTTCTATTCAAGCTTCCTTCCCTTCCGTCTCTCTGCTGACATTTGGAGAATGACATTCATAATAAGAGGACAAGGTAAGAAGAAAATCACCGTGGTGTGATATAAATTACAACACGGTAACAGTAAATCTCTGCTGTGGTTAACGGCACAAATGCAAAAATAAAGAAGATCTAAAGATCAGCCAGCAATGAAAGCAAAGAGAGATGAAACAAACTTGATGTGTGTACAAATATTTGAACACGTTCTCTCTTCCAGAGTATCTTCTGCATACAGATTACACTCCCCACATTTAGGCACATTTCCCAGAGCCTCCCGTGCTCCATTATTCCTCACTTGCTTCAAGCTGTTATTTCCCGTCACCCTGTTGCCAGAATTCTAATGATGAAAAAGCAGAACTGCAGTTACTGCTGCACCACAATCACTTGAAGGTATTAGTACCACCAGTGAGTGAACTCATGGTCAAGGGCTGTCACCTGCAAATTCCTCCCACAATTGACATCCCATTCCTTCTTGGGGCTTTAAAACGCACTTTAACGAGACCTGCTGAACTGTAAAGGATTATAAATGAAAGTACAACACCAACTTAAGCCTGCTTCCATTCTCTCCATTGCATGTTTCGGAGGGGAGTTTGGCTGCGAGTGAATTAATATTCTGAAGAAGGAGCCATTTTCAATTACTGAGAGGGGTTTCTTCTGTAACTGAGGCCAGCTCAATTTAATAAATGTAATGCCTCAAGTCCACGATTCACATGGAGATTGAAAATTTCGGTCACAGAGCTGCTACTGACTCCACAAGGGAAGGCTTCAATTCCTCAATGGCATGAGGAACCAACCATTTGAAAATACACAGCTGTGGCTCATAGTGGTACATAGCCAGGCTGTTAAAAACAATAACTGTCACCCTGACCTTTCTGTGAAGAGTGCACTCAATGTGTCGTTTGTTTCAAAGGTACAGTTATTAAATTTCTACAGTTTGTTTCTTCTACAGACATGAAACTCCTACAGCTATATCATCTGTCAATTATTCAATAATATCATAGTACAGCTGTTCTTTCACACTGTCCATGTTCAGTTCATTACATTGCACTGTGCTGACGATCAGTGACCTGACACGCATATGAAGAAATGGAAATCTGCAGAAACATAAACCGTCTGAACACGTTAGCACAGTGAAGCGAGACTGCACTCCACGCTGTGTCAGAGGCTCTCCTCTCTGCAGGCTGCCTCGCTATCCTCCGGCCTCATCCTGTTTGACCTGACGGCTGCATTCGACACAGTCCGCCACGACTTCCTCCTGCTGACACTTATGCAGCTTAGACACTGAGAAAGCGTGGGGAGGAAGGCACGGTTAATTTCCTTCTTTGCCAAAATGTACCTAGCAGGTTTCATTGGCTTAATTACCTTCGGTTTTCCACACCCTGTGCATCATGGCTCAGTCCTTAGCACCGACTGTTCTGTGAAATGAACACAACTTGTTCACACTGTGTTTCATTGTGGTTGCAAATAATGTGTTAAAACTATGTGTTAGTACCAAAGAAACAATGCTGATATAATGTAAATCCTTTAGAGGCAGAAACACAGAAGGTCTTGTGAATTAGTGTAAAGCCATGGTTCTCAAATGGTGGGTTGAGACCATAGACTGTATAAATAGTGGACGTAGTCTCAGTGACGTCACCCATTGGTTTCTGAAGCAGCGTCTTGAAGCCCGAATTGCGCCACCGCTGGGGGTCGCCATATTGGAAATGCCAGAGCCGGCTAATCTAGAGACGGGCAAAGAGGCAGAGCGTGACCGAGCTACAGCCTATGGCTGAGGACTATGGGCGGGCCGCATGTATCAGCCAGCTACGGTTATGAAGCTAGGCTATATGCTCCTCAGCGTAGCTAGCGGTTTTTAGTCATAGACTGTGTAAATAATGTATGAGCTAGTTTGCCAGGAGGAGATTCTGTCGGTGACTGACTGCAGGTGTTTAGTTATCAGACTAAAGAAGTAACGGACTCGCTGCTCGCTCGCCCCGGTGAGAGAGCGGCGAGCCGACACGTAACAGGAAACTTAAAATAACCGATCTTCTCATCACTGCAGTCCGCTGTAATCTCTTAAACTCCTGACTCCTATTTACTGGTCGACGATTAAATAAATGTTTGATAAACACTGCACAGGCTAACAAGCAGCTAAAGCAAGCACAGTATGCCTGCTACTTAGTGCTAAAAAAATTGCAATACAGTAACACTTAACTCACCGAAAAGCTGGAGCTCAGACTTCTTGCACGGCCATAAAGTTCCATAAATCCCACAGAGAGATTATTTGTCCAAACTTTGAATGAAAAAATCCCCAAAAGGCTCCAACAACACAAACAGGTGAAGTTAAGTTCAGTGACTGTGTGTCTGTATTGACGTCTAGCTGACAGCCAGCAGGATCCACCTGTCAATCACGTGATCCGGCCCCTATGATTTAAGGCTTAATATAATTAAAACGGCTGTGTTATAATAAAATTCACCCCTGTACAGTTATCTTGAACAGTAAAATTAGCTATTTATAACAAAACCGTTTTTTGTACCAGGCTGTAAACATCAGCCTGGTACATTTCAGCTGTAAAAATGGGCATTTTCCCACCTGCTGTAATGTTATTTCTTGTTTTCTGGAGCCAGCCTCAAGTGGCCACTTGAGGAACTGCAGTTTTTTGCACTTCCGCATTGGCTTCATTTTTCAACACCGGAGGTTGCCGCTTGGATGAGACCGAAAAGTGGGTCGCAGATGTCACAGATGTGTGCTAGAAAAAAAGAAAGTTGTGGCAAAAAGCCTACGCTGCGCTTATATTTTGAAAGACGTGGGTTTCTTATGAAGCGTGTGTTAAGTCAGCTTATTTTGTTGTGTGTGTTCTGTGCCTTTAAGAAGCAGTCGCTTGCTGATGATGTCATCGTCAGTAAACGCTAGCTGTCAGGACGTGTCAGGAAGGCACTTATTACCTTCCTATATAACACATGGCTCATAGCCAGAATCTGAAGTAGGTAAATGATATGGCTACACACTACACAAGAAGAAGAAGAAGCTGTCAGGACGACAGAGATTGTTAGTTTCTTCTCTGCAAGCTAGGGATATCCTCTGTTACAGTCCAAGCCTTTTGAAGCATCGTTGGTATGTAAATGTTAGTTTACAGTCCATATTTGTTGTATTTCATCGCCTTCTTTGATATGTTCAGTATATTTTGTGCAAGTTGAATTGTCAGTGAACTGTTAGCATTCGCTAGCTTTAGCCATTCTTAGCAATCAATATAGAATACATTTGCATGTAAAATATACTTACCTGCAGAGTGTATATATTTACCCAAGCTGATTATTCCCAGTGTGGGTAGACTTGTATGTAAATTAGTGCATACTTTTTTGGTTGAGCAGTCTAAATCTATATGGCTTGCATTGTGTTGAATAATGTACAAGTGTACAGATACTTACAATTTTGTATTCTTTTCAGTTTTACCCTACTTTCAGCGACTCATTAAATGAAGTCGAACAGTCCTTCTTCAGTGTGGTGATTGAAAGAGGAGCTATCTGTCTGCAGAGTGCATATGGCTGACAGAACAACGTGCTTGCAGTGGTAGTGTTGTTTATTCACACTTAATGTATCCACTGATTGGGTAATCCCAGCTACAGTGTGTGTATGGTGTGAGACTGAAAGTTAAGATTGACTCACTTTGATCATCATGTAGGTGACTAATTACTGTTATGTATGTAACACATAGTAATGTTCATATGTAACTTTACTGACGTCAGATCTTACTCTAACCCAAACCACATTCTTCTTTCTTAACATGACTCAGTACTTTTCATCATGTATCTAACGTGAAGCACACAACTAACTTTTTGTCTGATAGGTTAAGCACCCTACATATGTAACTTATATGAGAGTATCCAATTACCTTTATCTATGGAGTTCATTTTGTGTCTTTATTATGCAATCTAACAGAATAGCTATTATAAAATAGCAATAATTCAAACTTATTCTGTTTGACTGCATAATAAAGATACAAAATTAACTCCATATTTCTCTACCATTCTTGTGTGACTAACTCCTTTAGCCTGAGTTAAACTTTATGCTCATGCACATATGAGTGCGGTTGCAAGTTGACATTCGGTTAAGCTATCCAATCATTTTACACTTGTTCCAAATCTGAGACAGCAGCAGATACTAGATTTTTCAGCGTATCTTAAAAGTCTGCATGAATTGGACTTTCTTCTCTTGAATTGTTGGAAATTGTCCTGAATATTGTTGCAGATAACATAACATTCAATTTAAATTCAAACCCACTCTGCCACGGTGTCTCTTTATCGTGCTGAAACTTTCAAATCCAGTCTCAAGACATTTTATCCTAACAGCCCTGACTCAATTTTACTGCATTCACAGGCACATTTTTTCACTTCTGGTATTATCAGTAGAAGGAAAGGAGAAAATAAACAACACCTGATTACAATATATATCGGATAAGATTATTGAAACACGACATAAGCCTATGATAAGCTGATAACATCATTAATCTTGTTAGAATTACAGCGAGTAAGGAGGATAAACAAAATGAGCGGTTAAGCTTGTGACATCAGAATAATCCAGGGCTTTCATAATAATCTGGAGGGCGTGATTATGTCGAATTTTCTGTGTGGCCTCAGAGGTGATTGAGTGTCATTCAAGTGCTCTAATGTTCATATAATCTTACTCTCACCTAGTGTTCTGGCTCAATTTGTAAGTGTGTAATTCTGTGTGTATGATTCTTGCACCAGACTTTGGCTCAGGAGTTTGCCCGCACTCTGCCCTCTGACTAATTAGTGGTTGTAATCTACAGGATCAGTCTGGGATCGTGGGGTCTGAGGGCACCTGGGTCCCTGAGCACCGTAGCTCACCTGCCCAGCCGTCTGCCTCCCCACCGACACACAGATGGTTCAGGGCAGAGCGAGTTCCTCCTTCAGAGTCGGTCAAAACATCCCAACATCAAGGAGATAACTAGACCTTTTGAAAGACACGGCATTGAACTCCTCCTTAGCAATGAATGTCCAGCCTGCTAACTTCGTACAGGGAAGTCTTCAAAGACAGCCAGTGTCTCCTCTACCTGATTACAATCTGACCAGGCTAATCTTTGATGTAATTAGGTACCACATGTTGAGGTCCTTTCTGTCCAGTGAAACAGAATAAGTGGCTGACTCTGGCTAATTAGGGTTTCATCTGAGTTCTGAAAGCTGTGATTCAGAAAAATGTGTCCATATGTCTGAAATTCAAGATCTCTTCTACAATGAAAAGATCCTTTTTTTTTACCTGACAAAGTACCTTAATTCTGGCCATCCATCCATCTATCCATCCATCATCTATATCGTTTATCCTGTTCAGGATCGCAGGGGGGCTGGAGCCTATCCCAGCTGTCATTGGGTGAGACGCGGGGCCATAGGCGGTGGGTGTCTGGCAATCTCTGAGCACCCCTGAGATCTCTACTAGGGTTTCGGTCTCCAAAGCACCCACAGGATCAGCACCTATCGTCCAAGTATATTGATCCGTGATCGATTAACTAGTAGCACTTGGCAATCTCCCCTCGTTCTGATATCGCAGGGAGCAGGGGCGGGTCCAGACATTTTTGTTGGGGTGGCACCAGTGGGGCACTGACCTATGCAGGAGTGGCATGAAGTGTGAGCAGGAGCGCCTGCGCACAAACATATACACTCACATTTGCATGCACACACGCACAAGAAAATACACACTCACACCCACACACACGCCTGGTGAAGCTCATGTGTAAGATCTTCATTATCACACCCATATATTTTTCCCAAGTCAAAAACCTGGTCATCCTAAAGGAACATACTGCTTTTTGGATTTAAGGCCTGTATACCTCTCATTACTGAACAGTTCATTTTTGAGAACCTTCTTTCCCTTTCAGCAACTAAGGTGTCAAGGATGGGGAAGAGTAGTCCCTGCCTGAACATATCTTTGTCTGCATTACCCTTGCGCAGGCCTATAGTACATGTCACATACGACCCACCAAGTTTGGTGCTGACTTTGTGTGCTCTTTTCTTCTCACCATTCTCAACAGCTATGTTGCACTGTTTGGCTGTCTACTATGTCATGCCACAGTTTATCACTAAATGTCTCAGTCCTATACTCTTGAAAAGTATCAAAAAGTGACTCCACCATGTCTACTGCCATAGCTAAATCAACTGAGGGTGGATGTAACAGGTCGGAAAGCAGCTTTGTGTCACCGAAAAGTTTTCGGAAGGTTGCAAGGAGGCCTATGAATGTGAGGTCAATCTGTGCAAGCAGACCTCTAGCATCAATGGACCGGTGTCTGTCATTTTCTGCACTTATATTTTGAAGAATACACAACACAGCTCTCTAGTTGTGCCACCATACATCTCTTTCTGGACAGTAAGCCATTTCTGGTGTACATAAGAGCCTGACATGTATACATAGATCTTCTCAAGCAGCGAAAAGAAACAATCTGCCTCTGGAACAGACTTAACAGTGTCAACCAAGACCAGGTTTAGACAGTGCGCATTACAGTGGACATAAAACGCAGTTTTAGCCTCTGTCTTAATTCTGGCTGCCACACCCACATTTTTACCACTCATTACTGAGGCACCGTCATAACCTTGTCCAATAAGGTTTGATTTATACTGAAGGCCATAGCTTTCTAAGCAGTTGATGATCATGTCACTAAGCCCCTTAGCATCTAGATTTTGTGCATGCTGGAATTCAAGGAAGCTTTCATGAACAGCCCCATTGTAATAATATCAAAGTACTAATGACAGCTGCTCCTTTTTTTGCAGATCCTTGGTTTCATCAGCGATGATGGAGAATACCTCACTCTCTTTCACTTCTTTCACAATGGAGTCCTGCACCATACTTGCTAAGCACTGCAGAATTTAATTTTGTATGGTATTGCTTATGTATTTTGCATTGCCTTTTGCTTTCATTTTTTTGGCTACCACGGGATTGTGTTTAGCAATCATTTCAAGAATTTCTAAGAAATTCCCTTTGTTGTCAGATTGCTCAGACTCACAGTGACCTCTTTGTGCCATATTTTGTGTGGCTGTCAATAGCAGTACATCTGCAACAGTTTTAATATAACTGCCATTTTGCAACTGCAACTTTCTTTTTGTACTCTTTGTTGATCATGTTTAATACAGACGCATCTGTAAGTGCAGCCCTCTTGTGTTCACTCCAAGCTAACATGGTAGTAATGTGAGAATCAGATTTTTCATGCAACTTAAATCCAGCATCTTTATACATTGCTTTTTTCCAATGTGAAAAGCCGGATTCTGAGGTGAAAACAGATTCTGATGTGCTTGGCAAAGAGAACTGTCTGCATGCATAGCAGTAAGCTGACTCTTTCATTGGTGAGTACTCAAGCCATGAAAACGTATTGTACCACGATGGATTGAACGACCTCCTCTTCTTCCCTTGCATGGTTTTTGGATACATCTTTAACCGGGGTTGAGTGGGTCCTGCTGCTCTTGACTGTGAAATATCTGCAAGTGACAAATGTATGGGAATCAGAACCTTTAAGTGTCATTCAAATCACTGATTTGACTTAAATGAATTGTTAAGACATACCAATGGGTCAGGGCCGGCCAAAAGGGGCTGCAACACCTCTATCCCCCTGTGCATGGCCTGTAGGAACCTCTGCATTTTCAGCACTGGACTCACCTGAAGCAATACAGATATTTTATCAGATTAATCATATTTCAAATTGTCACATTTAGCTTTTAAACACCAGTGTTATTAATATACTGATACAAATAAAAGTGGATACTGTAATGTTAAAAAAAAAAGGTAAAGCATACATACCCTGCTCTGTATGTGACGGTAAGGGGCCTTCATCATAGGAACCTTCATCTGACTCTGCAATAACACATATGTGGTCATTAGAATGATAATAAAATCAGCCTTTCCTAAGTAAACTAAGTGGTATGTTACAGTCAATCTAAATGAGTAAGTTCAAACATGAGAACAAACTGGAACTCTCAGGATTTTACATACCTATGTGTACAGCTGACTCACTGCTCTGACCCTGCTCTGGCTCTGCTATCTTTTTTTTTCTTTCTTTTGAAGAAATCCTTTATATCCTGATTTATTTTCATACTGTAATAATCCCATAATGCACGACACTCTTATATGTTGTACAACAGATAGCCTTATTGTGCATACACACGAATGAAAACGAAATGTAATTGACGTTACATAGGTCTAACAAAGCAATGTTACGCAGTACAGATTTACATAGCTAACTGTCAGCTTTAGCATCGTTGACAGTCAAAACAGTGTTTGCTAATGAGATGAGATGATGACAGCCTTGTGCCAATTACAATAAAAAAACAACAAGACAGGGTAAATGTTTAGCTTATTACCGTTACAACTTTTAACCACAGGCACAGTAAGAGTAGTAAAATGTAGGCTACTCACATCTTTGGCGACTCCTCACAGACGCGGCTGCTGTAGAAAATAAGTTTTCTTCAACTGTTGGCCGGTTCAAACTTCTTCTTCTTCAGGCCCTTTTTTATTTTTTTGCAGGCGAGATACCACTTTAGCGCATTTCTGCCTCTCAGGTTTAAAGTGGAACTGCAACTCAAAACAAGAGTGTGGTTTACATTCAGCGTCGTGGCCCGCCTCTGACTGGGCATATAGCCAATCATATTTTAAGATATTGGGGTGGCACCTGGGGTGGCCAATCAGATTTCAGGGGTGAAAGTCACACATGCTCTGCAAACTTGAAACAAAGAGAGACGCACACGTGTGTATTGTGTTGAAGACGCTTAGGGCTGACCTGAATGCGTTAACGCTTCAATCGTTGAGTTACAGTTACTATAAAGTGTAAAGTACTTCTCTCCACGTGCTGTGAATGACACAAGCAGGAGCTGTTACCTGCAATCAGTTTAATACAGGACACAGACGTTTAATAACTGATCTGTGCTAATTATGCAGATCTTTCTGTCTATCACTGTTAACAGAGACTCCAGGCTGCTGTGTATCTCATATACTGTATTTCACACAGAGCTGTGGAGGAGCATCAGGCTTCACGTTCAAACTAAGTTGTATATCACATCATCGCTTCACCCGCTTTCTCCCTCTGTGCCGGTGCTCTCTCCCTCTCAGCGCTGCGAGTCTGCAGCACAGTTTGTGTTATATGACATTTTTTAAAGTCTAATGAGGTGAATGAGACTCCTTGTATATTCACAGGCTGTGATATATTTAATCTGTGTGCCCGTCGTTGGCTCACTTCGTTCACACCAGGTTTCAAACTAGGAACCATCTATCTGTAATTACAAACTGTACATTGTTACATTTAATATCTGGGCTGGGTTGGTGTCTTAGTTTTTTTTCAACAGCCTTTAAAATTGATGAAACTACGCACACTTTTCAAGACGAAAAGCCTGGACAGATATGTATAATCAAAACCACGCACACCGGGGTCCTGTGATCAGACAGCTACAGAGGCTTGGAAATCAGGGAAATTGGGGACTAAATTTGTTAAACTTACTGTTGAACAGTCAACCAATGAGACAAGCATTAGGTCTGAGAAACTATAGATATCACCAGAGTGGAGTGGATCCATGCAAAGCAACAACTGACCAGTTTAATTCACTCATTTAAGTGAAACTGGATCAAAATGTATTTTCCTCTGACACCAGGTCTTTACCCCTGTTATAGCTCTTGTTTTCACCCTCTTTTGTATCAGGGAAATAATTTTGCACTAAAGTTATCTTGGGTACCAAATAATCTTTTGTTGGTTGCTTTGCTTTACTTTTACACCACATAGTACATCCAACTTCACATGGAAGGAGACCCAGACCACTGAATCAGTGTAAGAACTGGATGTAGCCATTGTGACGTCACTGTCTGGTTTGCTTTAAGTCAAGTTTGTTTTCAAAGCTGAAGATCAGCACTATGACTGTCATCATTTTGGTTTGTCAGGAGCCAGAAGTGAAAGAGATATCAATGGTTGGAAATTGCTAACTTATAAAAGTAGTGCCCAAGTGCTGGTTTAGCTCAGTTGGTAGAGCAGGTGTCCTGTATACTTAGGCAAAGTCCTTGTTGCATCAGCCTGTGGTTCGACTCTGCATGTCAATATCACTCTCCCTTCCCACATTTCCTGTATATCTTCAGCATACTATCCAATAAAGGCAAAGGCCAAAAAAATTACTTTTTCAGCAGAGCCCAAGGCTAATTATAAAGTGGCTAATTAGAGAGTCAACAACAGTGTTTCCCACAGAATTACAGTCTGTTTGTGGTGGTAGCTGATCGAAGTTGTTTAGAAAAGCTAAGCGAGCTTGTGGAACAAACATATCTCAAGTTGGAGAGCGAGCGGCCGTTGAGCAAAACAAATCAATGAATAAGAATTATTGAACAAGCTAGCGAGCCACGAATACCTAATTAGTGCTAACATTTATTCAAACAGTACTAAAAGTTTACTCAGCAAACCAAACTGGAGCAGAGACTTTCTGGACAGTGTGTTCGTATGATACACCATCATTTCTGATATCTGCATGAAAAGAACTCCAAAAAGCTCCGACACTACAAGAATGGACAAGAGGTTCGATTAGCTGATGTGACACCTAGCAGACAGCTAGCAGCACCCACCTGTCACTCAAAGCAACCAGGCCTCATGTAATGTTTACGGTTACAAAAGTGTGAAGGGGTGAGTTATATAATAATTCACCCCACTGACATTTAGTTGTCATGAAATGAGCTACAGAGAGCTATAGAAAACAGTTTATGGTAACAGGCTGTAAACATGTTCAATACTGCTGTAAAGTTGCTCACTTTGGTGGTCATTCAGCCACCTTTTCAGGTGGTCTTGGTTGGGTTGCTTGGTTCACACTTCAATTTGATTGTCGGCTTAAACAAACCAAACTAAACAAGCTAAAGCACCAGAGTTCATTTGAACTGGTGTAAACAATTTAGATTGAAAATCTCAGGGTTTCAAATGACCCTGAGAAGTATAAGGAAGCATACCATTTCTCTGTTCATTTCAGGATATTTGCCTATAACTGGTTGTCAAGCTCGGAATCTGAGACGATAAATATATGTTCACAACGGTGAACATGCCAAGCGTGTCCCGTTAAGCCAGTGGTTAGTGATAAGGACTTCCTGCCAAACACATCCTTTTCAGTGCACTGCATTGTTTACAGTCCAGTTAGCAACTTAAGAAGGGATCGTGTGTTCAGATCGAAAGTGAAGTGAAATTCTCCCCTCCAGATATGTCTGCAAAATAAACACTGTCATCCCTTGGTTCATCCCATCCGCCAGAGGAGCGCCTGTTCATCTGTCTGTGCTGAGTCTCAGTTTCACTGTAAGCAGTAAGTTACAGAGAGGCTGCACTCTGGCTGACTTCAGCAGGATGAAGCCGAAAAAGAAACAGATTTTCTTGTGAGTGACTTTAATTAACGGCTCTAAAGTTTGCTGAAATAACAAGTCAACATGAAGCTTTGTCAGGTCTGTCCTCAAGAGGAAAAGAAAACTACTTCAAAACGAGACATTTGTTGAACGGAGGTCGGATCGATAATTTCTGATGCATTAGAGAAAGTCGGGAAATCTGCACGCTGAACGGCTTTGGTGACACAGCGTCAAGGGAATTTATCTCAAATTGAATTTTAAATCCAGAACAGATTGTTAGCTGAACTAGCTGCAGCTTAATAAAAAGCCAAATCTTCGTCATCGTCATTATGCTCCGATTGCTGTTGCTGTCTACATGGACTATTTTTCCTCCATATGCCGCAGCCTGCTGATAGGTGATTGGTCAATAGTACTCGGACTACAAGCGTACTACAAACAGAAACCAGAACACTTCTCTGTACTAAAAGCCACGCCCCTGCCTACGGACTTTACATTTCTATGTAGAATCTGTAAATAGAGATTAACTTGTTGTGTAAGACAGGCAGAAGCCATTATTACATATAGAAAAGTTGCACATGTGCAAATCACAATGACAATGTGATATATCCATCCATTACTTCTCTGGGACAGAAATATTAAAGTAGAAATCACACATCTGTGGTTTACAAGCAGAAAACACATCTGTGTGGGCATGTGGTTTCAAAGAGGCATTCTCATACATCTCTGTCATCTCTGCTGAAAAAAACAGTAAATCCAGGAGAGGGTTAACAAGTCTCAGGTGCCACTTGTCCTCTCCCACAGCTGCTCATTGTCTCTGTCTGCCTCTCGAGCATCACTCAGTCCCACCCTTACATTTCACAATGACACTTGTAAAAAAATCATTGCGGTGTGAAACGTATGACTGATTATAGAATTTTTGTTATTTATAATCCTTTGTTCCTTTTCTCCATAACTAACAGCATTAAGGGAGAAAATGTGTCTCCTTCTTGAAACTTTAAGCGTTAGCATCAAGCATAGGATGGACAGAAAGGTAGAAACTAGCATCAAAGCAGCTTTGGAAACTTTTCTTAACTGATATTGGAAAAAATAGTTCAAAGTTCCATTTTAAAAAATGATAAAAGTGGCAGTGATGGATCACAGCAACTGACATCTGAGCTTTCCTAATGTAATATTGTGTCCACATTTATGAAAGTCCAGAATGTTTGCTGGGTTTGTTTCAGGATGAAGATATTTACTTTAGGATCATTGCAATATCAGACCGTCATTTTGTCTTTTGCACCCGAAAATCACTTAAACCCCTGTGATGTGGTGAATAAGACGGTTTCCCTTTGGTGATCAGCATTAAAAGGGAATCCTTGTAGTTTTAAACCCGGGCCCTCTAGAGACTTTTTGTTCAGGTAAGATGCTTTTTTATACCAGAAACAGTTCTTACATCGCTCTCTTCAAAGCCACCACACGAAACCACACACCACTGACAAAAACGCTTATTTTACCTTGCAGATCAGGGGAGGTTCTGGTCTCCTGCTGCAACTGTTCAGTTTGTTTGGTGCAATTTCGCGACTTTGGCATTTTTAAAGGTAAACTCTAATCCAAAACAACACAGTTACTAAATAGAATTACTTAAATCCGTATACTATTGTTGAAGACATTTTTATTTAATAAAAAAAAAAGCAAATCCTTTAAAAACGAAGAAATAAATCTGCGTTGTCTCAAACTGCCTCCTTTTATTCTCCCCTGGCAGGCTGGGTCGAAAAGATCCCCTTAAACATTAGTATGCACCCCTGATCCACAACCGTCCGTCGAAACAATATCAGCAATGTGCCCCCTTCCTAAATCACATTTAAACATTCTCGTAACGACAAAACAAGAGCTGCACGATTAAGTTTAATCTCGATTAAAGTTATCATCTCAAATATTTCAGTTTCGTTTTCTTTGGCGGAACCTTTAACAATAAACAGTAACTGCGGGAGAACACGTCCCAATTTAACCAGACGTCCACAGTTGGCTCCGGTTGTAACTCCTGGCTGACGGTCACTTTCCTTTTTAGACTGTTTGCCTTCATGAGCGTCGAAATTTGTTTCTTTTTCTTTGGATTTTCACTTATTTTTGAAGTTGTATCTGTAGTCATCCATCTTTTCTTTGTTTGTTCAGCCATAGTAGATTACTGTTTACTCGCAACACTTGCAAAGACCGGAAAAGCAGCCGCTTGGCTCCGCCTACGCTCTCTGATGGAAAACGCGTCACTTGTGATTTTTTCCGCGAATGATGCCACAGACACCCAGTCTGTGATCCTGCAAATGCAAAGGCTTTCATCAGTGGGCCATAGGCTCAATCATCATTGTGGATTCAAGTTCTGGGTAATTGACTCAAGTGACTCGAATGACCAGACTCTCTTTAGCAAGTGACTCACACAAACTGGAGTTAGTTAAAAGAGTCGAACTTCCCATCTCTAGCACAATGTTCTAACTCATTAGACTCAAGTATAAAATGCACGTTTCAATTCAAGTGTGTTGTTTATGTAGGAGCTTTAAAGGGTCGTATCTGACTAAAGAACTGGAAAATGAACACAAAACATGCTTATAATCAACATTACACAGAGGCAAGCTATACTATAGGTCTAACTCAATATTATGCGCAGGGTAGAACTGAGAAGAATGGCTTCAAATAGATTAATTTCTGTGAAAAATAACTTTAACATTGATTTAGTAATTATTCTATTGATCAGATTTGAACAACTCTGCATGTTAAATGAAGTCTGCAAGAGCTGACCATTTTAAACAGCCTTCCAATGCTTCACAAGTTACTCTAACAGATACCTTGATGAATCCTGTTACACTTTGATGTGAGTGCTAAAAGTAGTAGGATCCAAAATCAGGCTGCAGTGACTTCACTTTGTCAGATTACTTTTTATACAGTTTCTTTAACAAAGCAAAATTCGGCAATTTAAATTAGAGTAACATATTAAATTAAGCATAAAAAACTACATTTACATAACCTTTAGGTGTTTCAGATATTAGGGATATTAAGCATTTAGGAATATTCAAAGTAATTACATCACAATAAGCAAAAACAGCAGTGTAGGTAATATCTCATGCAGATCAAGAAAAACTATGTTAATAAAAAAAATATTTTATTTATTTTAATATTGGCTTACATAAAATCAGACTGTACAGATTGTAGGAATAAATCACTTCTAGAAAAGACAATGACAATGAGTAAATAAACCAATGTAGGTACCAAATCTATTCACGGCTCTAAGGGTTAACACATTGAAGCCATATTTAGCATCTGAACAGTCTAAAGGTTGTTGTAAAGGACTTACAGTGTCCACACAGAAACTTGCACATTTGCAAAACGCAAACTGGTCGTCCCCGGGGTCGAGTTTAGTTCTTTCTCTCTCTCACATGCCCGGCGGCTCTGACAATCCACACATCTGAGGTCTCCAGGGGGCAATATGCTACACGATATTTATTGGACTGGGAATCAGAAATCCCATTTACTGCTCCATGTTCACTTTTTTTCACAGTGTATATTCAACAGAACCACCTTTGCTGATGCCAACGCTCACAAACTGGCATGTATGCTGCCTCTGCAGAATTCTACTCCTCACTTTTGCAAATGTATCTGATATCTTTTCCATAAACACTGTGACAGAGCTGATTTCCCCAGAGCCATATTACGCTGAAATTGGTTCAAAGTCTCTGGAGTATTAGAACCAGCAGTCTCCATCTATTTTAAGCCCAACCTTAACCAATAACTCCTTGTGCGCACGCACACACACACACACACACACACACACACACACACACACAAAATACATGCACACACACTAATATACACAATGAACCCCTCCTGAAGGCAAGCTGAGTAAGTTGGCATTATGTGTCTCAATTTCTTTAAAGTTAACTTTGAGTTTGTGTCCCTTTTTCTTTAATAAAACTGTGGAATTAAATCACAGGAAACAAAAAACTCTGCATTTTAAAACAGTGGCCCTAATAATCAGGGATTAAGGCCATTATATGCATCTTAAATGTCCCTATAATGAATGTTAATAACTTTGTAATTAGTTTGGTGCTTGCTCATCTCGCAGGTTCCATGTGGAGAGTTGTTTTACCGCCTGCTGTCGTGGACCTGCTTGACTCTCATTGCAACATTATCAGTGACACTTATATTATCATAGTTGTTATTGCTAATATTAGGCATAATTATTATAATAATAATTGTCATTGTTAATTGTTGTGTGTGTGTTTCCCTGTATGCATTTCTCTCTCTGTCTCTGGGTGCATCAGGTCGTGGCAGATGGCTGTCCACCAGAGAGTCCACTTCTGCTTGAGGACTTGTCTTCCTGCTTCTGTTGCCAAGTGCTCATGAGTGGATTAATGTTGTATCTCGATAAATATTACAAAGAGCACTGTCTATACCTGCTACATATACCATCCAATGTCATGTGAATGGCACCAAGGGATAACTTGGAACGCCCACATGTGTGATCCTGGGAACGATAGACACCAGATCCTGACTGCCTGTTTCAGCCATAGACTGTATAAATAATGGACATATCCACTGTGGCATCACACATTCGTTTCTCGTATACGTATATAAAGCTTTGAGTTAAGCGTACCATGTCTGTTTTTTGGATGAGAGGGTGGTGCTTGAGAGGAGGCTAATTCATTAGCTGGCTAATAAGCTAGTTTACCCTTGAGGAACTACACCTCTGCATTGGCCACATGTTTTGAGGTTGCTGCTTGGAACATGCTTGTCAATCATTTCACCAAAACCCGGCAGCATCTTGCAAGTGATGAAAAGATGGTGGCCTCAAAGGCCCGTAAAGGAAAAACACATTACATGAAAGCAAAGCTAGCAAAGTGAGCTTTCAAATTTTTTGATTGGCAGCAATAGATAAAACTTGGACTTTGATATAAACACTGAAAAATCCCAAACTAGCCTGAGAAACCTCAATACAAAGTGATCCACTGATAGCCCATATGGATACATTTCAAACAGGACCTGCTAATAGCAAATTCTGCATACTTTTGATGGTGTCAGTTTGCTAAATTGAAAGCAAATTGAGGGCTTTTTTTTTACATCCTCCAAATAGCTGCAATTGTATGTCAAAGGGGAAACAAGCGTGATTAAATTGCTCTTTGGTGGAGGGACACAAGTAAAAAAAAACCTTTATTGATAAGCTAATTTCATGGTGAAATTCAAAAGGCACAGTCAATGCTTGTTAAAAACAAAGAGAGCAGCACAGCCAGCTCTCCTCAGTGTGTAGCCCGCAGCACACAGTTCCTCCTTAATTACATACCAGATAATTATGAACACCTGATACAAAATATGGCCGACAGATGTCTTTGCAACATGTTTTATAAGCAAGAAAACAAGACAGAGAAAACATTGGATTCAATTTATTTCGAACTTATCAAAATATACATCTAAATTTATGCTTATATACAAAATATATAAACAATTTGACATATGTTATATAATTATTATAGCTGTCAATCGATTAAAATATTTAATCGTTATTAAAAGCCAATTTAATTAAAGTTAAACATTTTTAACCTGTTGTAAATGTACCTTAAAGAGATATTTTTTTAAAGTTTTTAACACTCTTATCAACATGGGAATGGACAAATATGCTTCCTTCATGTAAATGTCAATTATTATTGCAGCATTCCAAAACAATGACAAATACTGTCCAGAATATTCTACAGAATAACCTCAGAGGTACTGCATGCTCCAAAAATATGCTGAAAGCATAACATGGCAAACTGAAGCCCAACAAGCAACAACAGACGGCATATTGACCTGAATGTAACATTCCTCAGTAATAAGCCATTGAGTCTGCAGCAGGAGATAAAAATAACATCATTTTAGTCAAAGTTTAATAACTTAAAGACATTTTTCACAACCTGGCGCTCTCTGCATCAGCTGTGTGCTTGGCCAGCAAGTCTCAACGTACTCCAGTGGTAACTCTGTTCACATCGACAGTAAATACAAAAAACTTTCGTCTTTTCCAGAGAACCATCTAGCAGGGCTTTGAGGCTGACCTTGCCCTTTTCTTTATCCATTGCTGAGGTTTGTTTCTGCTTTCTATCCACAACATTACGGCTGCATCACAACCTGATTTCACAAACTGGGCGGAGGGTCATAATAATAGAACGCTCATGCATTAATCACGGGTCAAAATAAATAGTGGCCTTAAAGGGAATATCGCATTAACTTTGACAGCCCTAATAACTTTAAATATATTAATCTTTATGTGATATACCACAGTGATCATACATAAATGTATATAAATAAAAAAACAAATGAATAAACTGTAAACACCCAGTTATAGTCAAACACCTTCCTCCCTGTACCTTGTGAAAATGATATCCTTTTGAACTGGTTCGTGTTAACATAATGAGAAAAAGTGAATGCACAAACAACACAACAGTGAAGCAACACAATCCCAGGTTCAATTCCATAGGCAACGGATCAGCAACAAGAAAGGACTGAAAGCTATTTTGGTGCCAGCAGATAAAAGAGTCAAATGCTGATTTATGACACAAGGCAGTAGAATCAAACAACTTAACTAGATGCAGGGTTCAGGAAACAGAACATCTGCAAAAACCACAAGTCTGAGGTTCAGTCAAAAGTACTGAAGCAGGGGTTACAAAGTTCACTGGGAAAAAAATGATGCTGGATGCTTTCTTCAAAGACTCAAGTCAAGCTCGCAACAGAATCTAAGTACACAAGAACTAAATCCACAGGGTGGAAGTAAAGATATCTGAAACAAGAGGAGGGGTTAGAACACCAAAAGAAAACAGGAAATAACTGAAAAACTGTGAACAAGAAAAAACATAACCCTGATCAGCAGGTCAGCAAGTTACAATTTCTTCATTCATGCCTGGGTATTCTGCTATGTACTTTCAGAAACTGCGTAGAATCATTTAAGGTCCTGAGGTCGAAATAAAAGCAAGTAACAAGGTGAGTTTCTGCTTCTCTTTAGGTCTGAACACAGCTGAAGACTGTGATGACCCTGTGAGAGCAGGCCCCTCCCTCTAGCAGCCTGGTAGGCAGAGTTGTTTGGAGATGTAGTTCACCTGGTCCTGCCCCTCAGTATATTTGCTGGTGGCAGTCAGTGGGTGTTCCTTTTTCCCCTTCCGGTTGTCTTTACATTGAGTTCTCTTTTAGGTATGTCAAATAAACATTTAGGTTCAGCTCATGCCTGGTCTCCACACCTTGTCCAGCCCTGAGCCAGGCTGTAACAATCCCCCACCTATTACACTTTAAGTTTTAAAGTCACTTTCCTCAGACGTCCTCAATATCCTTTCTCAACCTCTGTTTCAGCAACATTTTTTTTCCTCAACAGACAAAAGCCTCTTCATCCCGCACGACTCCTGTGAAAGTTTTGTCTCATCAAACTTTAAAGGAAGATGAAGGACACCAATCCCCTCTAATGTGCGCCCTTCAAAGCAGTTTCTTGACATACAGCACTTCCAGATGTGATTCCAGCTCACTGCAGAGAGCTTGGCCCCGTGCCACAGGTGTTTTAGACCCCGGCCAAATGGAGGTCGCTCTCCCATGTGGAGTCAAACATGATTAATGGATCCTCTTCCTGACAGGTGTGACAGGCCAGGTTGACAGCTTATGTCTCCCTTATGATGCATCAGTCACTCAGAAGACTTCTGCACGTAAGGCCAGGGCATTAGGTGTCGGCCTCCGCGGAGGATACTGTTACATGTGTGTGTTAAATATAGACCTGCTAATCTGGCTTCATTTATCAATCAGGTTATTATTATGTAGCTCAGAGGACATATGGAACTTAGACAGTTGTTATGCAGACAAAGCATGACTGTTGTGTTTATCATCAAGGTGTGTGAAAGTAGCAGCGTACCGCTCCAAATCTAACAGTGTTACTGGTGCACAGTAGTGATGGTGAGCATAGACACTGATACGTGCTAATTAGTGCTATATAGAATTTCACTCACATGACTGGAGCCCAGGCTTCTTAGATGGTCTGTTAGGACAATAAACCGCACATAAAGACATGATTTGTCCGAGAAGAGCAAAAGAAAGATTCTCCCAAGGCGACAGCACAACCAGCAGGGGTGGTAAGTTCAAAACTGACACCAAGCAGACGTCTAGCTGCACCAACGGGTCAATCAAAGCTACCCCGATCCTAATTATGACTTAAAGCCATTATATAGTTGTAACAAATTACTTATATAAAAACTCACTCCCTGAATAGTTGTCATGAATAGATAAATGAGCTATAGAGACCAGAACAGCTATTTGAACCAAACTGTAAACATGTTTATTCTGCTGTAAAGTTTTAACATGAGGCTCTATGTGGATTCCCTCGCTTTTGGAGCCAGCTTCAAGTGGACACTCGAGGATTTTTCAGCACCAGACTTTTCTTAGTTTGAGCTATCAGCCATCATCTGCATACTCCAGAAATAAAACTTAATAAGAACCATTTGCAGCACTAGAGACAAATTTAATGTTTAAGAAGACTGTCAGACTTCAGTAAATTCTTTTTTTAAAAGAGTATAATGCAGGGTCAATATTCACAAGAACTAGATTACTGTCAAGATTATTTCCCGTTTCGCTTCTGGAGGAAATCTACAAAAAGCAAACTGGACGATGGAGCAGAAACAGGAGTAGCTGTCCTTGTGTGTACAGTGGTTTGTGTTATCTGCAGTGAATGAGGCTGTAGCATTTTAAGCTAGCAGGGGATAGCACAGTATTTTCTATCTCCCTACTAAGTGTCCTGAGAGCAACGAACATCCACCTATTGCATAGTGTTACACCCCACCCTAAGGCGGCTCTGTGGGGCTGACAACTGTCCACAACTGACCCAACAAAATCACATGAGACCTTAAAAAAGTCAAAACCAAGGGATTAATTACAGACATTACTAACTACTGAATCATTAAGTGAAGTCGACTGAAAATCAACCAAAACACAACCACACAAAATTCCAGTCTGAGAGGCAGAACCACAGCAGCCCCCAATCCAGAAGCCTCTCTGTCTTCAGGTGACATGTCTGGTGAACCTCATACTGCAATCACCAGGGAAGAGCTGGGAAGACACAGCAGGGAAGACACAACAGAAAGGGAAAAGGAACAAACAAAGCAGGGAACACATACAGCCGTAACACGTAGCATTCACTTAGGACACAGTGACAACCTATTGGTTGTTGACAACATCCACAACTATTTGCATGAGCCCAGACAAAAAAGTATTAGAAAATAAATCATGTTAGATTTTATCGAAACATTTAGACCAGAAAAACATTGACTTAAGTCAGCTTGGACTGAGTTTTACCAACTAACACCAAATAATCGAGATGACAGGAGCGGGCCCCAACCCCAGCAAGACTTTGACCCCCATTAAAATAATAACTGACAAGTCACGTAATGTTAAAAATAGGAAATTCAGTTTGTGAAAATGTCCCAATTCAGGAAAATGACCCACTTACTGTTCATTAGTTATTAAGGACTGTCACCATAAAACCATGATCTGCTTGTGCTCATTAGTATGCCATCATTGTGTGTGTGTGTGTGTGTGTGTGTGTGTGTGTGTGTGTGTGTGTGTGTTCCCATTTCTTTCTTCTTGTGACTGTTAGTCTCAGACTAACACAAGGAGAAAGAACAAGAGAATCTTTCTGACTGCATCTCCTCGCAAATTTCCACTAAGAAGCAGAAAATCAAAATGCACGACGGTTTCCAGGATGGGAATATTCATGCAGATGTCCAAAGACATCTCATCTGTCTCTGCTATTCTGACATTATGGTCATTATATTTAAAGCTCTTCAAAATGCTCAGGGACATCCCAAATCAAGCCTGTCAGTGTTTGTGTGTCTCAGCATTATGAGAACAGACAGTTAAGGAGAAGTTGAGAAAACTGTGTCCTCCTCTGTCCTTCTTAAAAACTTTGTTCAAGCAAAGTTGAAAGGTCACAACAGCTGTCTCTAAATATTTTAATCTTTACACAATGTCATGAGGAAAACACGATATGTTGCTTTGGATTTGCTGCATGACTTTTATCATTGGGCTCTTGCTGGGCTTACAACCAGTACTTATATTTCGATTTTTCCTTTAGTTAGTGTCCTTAAGCATCTACGGATCTATACCCAACCAAGAATAAGAAATCTGTATGTGTTGCCAATTTCACAATAAGAAAGATATTGCCTGGTTCACAGGATGTAGACTTCATATTATATAAGAAACAATGAGTGTCTTAGGCCACAGAAGAAGATATAAGCAAATATGAGTGTGATGCATCAGCAGAAAGAAAGGAAAACTGTGGGATCGTGAGACTCAAAGGTCAAACTGGAGAGGTTGAAACTATGCTATGCAAGACCTGGGTGTGTTAGCTTAAAGATTTTAACCGCTGATTCCATCAAATACCTTTATATATAAAAGTTTTTAACTTCTGGCCCTTCAGTAGGAGTCAACATGTTTATAAAATTACCCTCTGATATGCTTTAAGCTAATTATTTTTTAGCTAGCTACAGGCATTTCGTCAGCTTTTTAGCCCTTGGTTGCATATTGTCGTTTGGATTTTTCCCTCCTTAGTGTGTGTGAATAACAAAGTATGATGTATTGTGATCTGTCTCTATTAGCATCATATATCCAGCTCTGCTCCTCTTCTGCTATCTGCATGTTTGCATTCTCAAAAACCCTCTTTGTGAACAACAATCTCCCAGCTGGCAACATAGACCATACAATTTGGAAGTTGTGATGGATTTTTAATCCTGCATCATGGTAGAGCTTACATGTCCTCTATCCTTTTGTTGGAAACGTCTTTTAAACTTTTATGGGTATCTTATTCCAAGGAAGAGATGATTGGCCTGAGATGACCTTTGATATGCACACAGTGATAAATGCATTTGGACCAAAATCCACTGGGAGAAAAATAACACATTCATAAAAACATTTCATTTGAGGGGTAAGATTGTTACGATTAATAAGTAAAAAAAAAACAACAGGACTGAAAAACTATTTGATAT
The DNA here is from genome assembly GCF_022749685.1 of Semicossyphus pulcher. Lineage (NCBI taxonomy): Eukaryota > Metazoa > Chordata > Actinopteri > Labriformes > Labridae > Semicossyphus > Semicossyphus pulcher. The sequence continues at coordinate 29,973,016 of NW_027211604.1, read as the reverse complement.
AGTTATTCACTTATCCTCTTTGTATCTGTCAATTGTGCTGCATTATTAATAATGGCATAATTCCATTCAAGTGTTTAACTTAACATTTTTGTATTGATGTGTATAACCATTCACAAAACCTGTCACAAACATGTCAATCATCACGAACAAGCTTCAGACTTTGAGAGGGAGAGTTCACTCACTGTCATCAGAATTGATTTAAGGGGCTATGATGAAGTGCTGCACATGTAAACCCCTATGCTAATTCCAAGCTTCATATTTCACTCTGTGATACCTGTGGAGTAGCTTAGCATAATTTGCAGCCCTCATACAGCCTCTGCCTTGAAATGGCTCAGTCAGCTCTGTCCCTTTAAGAAACCCCGCCCTGACAAGCCCACTCTTGCCTGCTGAGGCTGCACCTTGTGACGTCACAAAGTGCAGCTGTGTGAAACCTGTTGTTCACAGCAGCCTGCAGACTGAGCTGAGAAGCCTGGGGATGACACAAACATACTTTTAGTTACAGATTTGAAACTTCACCCACGTTTAGTCTGGACATCCAACATTGTAACATTATAATGTGTGTGTTAAAATGTGAAACAGCATAATACCCCTCTTTAAGTTTACCAGATTTCCTTTTGCTGCTTTACAGCTGGTAGACGTCATTAAACTGTGATTAAAGTAATCTAATATAAGCTTGCGGTGTGGCCTAGCCTTTCATCTATCATCGGTAAATACATTTAATTAACAAAACTGAGCAACATTTTTTTTTTAAATCTAAAATATAAATTGTTCATTATCCATAAAAACCCAGAGGGTCATTTAACAGCACTTAAACACACCAATATACAACCATATGTTTTGTATTTCTCTTGTTATCAGTTACTGTACAGCTCTCTGTATTAATGTTAAGATATGAGAGGTTCACACTGGGGCCAGGTTTTGTCTGGTTAGGAAACATGTTTGATCAGGAACCATTTTGTCCCCCTGGCCTGTATGACTCGTCTCTGTGAGGGCAGGGGGAAACAAATATCAAACAAAGTGAGAATCACTCCCGGACCAAAAGCATCTATTGCATCACAGTTAAATCTGCACTGTACCTTTTAATAGCATCTGTTTGAATTTTTTTTTTGGGGGGGGGGGGGGGGGGGGGGTCACCAGTGAGTAATAAATTATGTAACTATTTAATGAACATCCCTGTGCAAAAACAAACTGCAAATGTAAATTGTGTCCCTCCACATCTATCATTACATTTCTGCTCTTGACAGAGAAAATAGCTGTGACAATGTTACACACACCGAATAAATCATAATAATTAATGTAGACCTAATTGTATTGGGTAAAATGACTTTTCATTCGTTTGTTCCCAAATCTTCGCAAGCTCTACTTGTACACTTTGCACAATAATCCCGACGCCCTCAAACAATTACTTCTTGATTAGCGGCAATATAGCTTTTTACTAGTTCTATTTTTTTTTTTAGTTTGTATGCCCATTATTACGAAACCATAAACAAGATAAAACCATAACAATTATTGAGGTTTTGTACAGCTGCCATCTTGTTTTTGTACTGGTTGGTTTTTTGCTGTAAAACTGTTAGCATACGTTTTTTGGATAGCTATTGCTACAAATCACTAGTCTCTTCAAATGAGGGCAATGGGTCTAACGCCGGGAACACACTGGATGCCGAAGCGCGGCGAAGCGCTTCCGTTCACACCAGACGCGCATTTCTCCGCGCCGGTCGGCAAGCGCCTCTGCTCCTCAGCTGTCGTTTACTCACATTTGGTGCTGTTTTTTCATCATGCTCTCTCTCTCTTGCTCTCTCTCTCTGTTTGCGTGTGTGTTTTGACACCCCGCCCGCACCCCCTATAGCCAGTCCACTTTGTGTCTCTCTCTTTCTTGTGTGTGCCTGTGTGTCTGTGTCTGTGTGTGTTTGTGTCTATGTCTGTGTGTCTGTGTGTGTGTGTGTGTGTCTATGTCTGTGTGTGTTTGTGTCTATGTCTGTGTGTATCTTCGTCTCTCGCGCTCTGTTTAGATACTGACAAATATATAAAAGCACACAAATATAACATCGCATTTGTCAATCGCGGTGTTTTATTTTGAAATTTTTTTTAACTTTGAAAATTGACCGGATTCTCTCGTTGTTTCATGTGTGACTTCCTGCCAGGGTTGACGCGATCGCTTGCGGCTCGCGCAAAAAATAGACCAGACGCCGAAACGATCGCTGCAGGGCGCGAGCCGGCCGCGGAAGTGCGAGCCGCGGCGCGTCTGGTGTGAACGACACGATCGGTTAACATGGGCGCCGAAAGGAAACTGGCTCCGCTTCTCGGCGCTTTGCGGCTATTCGCGGCGCTTCGGCGTCCGGTGTGTTCCCGGCGTAAGATAAACACAATGAAGTGAAGAAAACCCAAAATGCTACGACTGGATGCAGGGTTATGGGAGCTATAAAAGACAGGAAAGTGACAACATATGCTTTTGGATTTCGCCCTGTAACAGCCCAAAATGATGTTGTAGCTCTGTAGCTAACAATCAAAGTTCCACTGTCTAAAATAAGCCTGAGCTACTACATGCACCCAGACTAGTAACACCAAAGGCTTCAATCCACTGGGTCATCCGTTCTGACTTTGCCCTGTGGAAGATGTTCCTCTTTAACAAATATGACCTCATCATGGCCTCGCAGCCGTCCCTGCCGCACCAACAGCAGTGACACAGTGTAGAGGGGCCGGTGCCTGCACTGCTGAGGGCCAGATAACAGCAAATGAGATGTGACAGCCGAGAGAGAAAACAGGCCCAGCTGATGGGGCTAAAATGAGAACAGAAGGTCCTTTGATTCACAGGCTTTAGTATTGTCACAGTGAGGGTGCAGTATGCAAAGTATGGGTTTAATAATGATGAATAATGGAGTAGAGTTTATAGAGGAGACATAAAGCTAAAAGGAGAGATCAGATAAGATTTTTGATTGCGTCATATTTCTAGAATCTGTTCAACGAAAGCTAAATAGTTACATAAGTCACTAGACCATATTTCATTGATTTATTGGTTTGTATATTCAAAGACCAGCTCCAGTCATGTTTAAAGACATATAAAATGCTCTGCTTGAAATAATAAATTGTGTCTGATATGTTTTTTTCTGCAAAATACGTTTAATTACCTTGTAAAAATCCTCCCAAGGCATCTCCTCCTTCTCCCTCATTAAAAACCTCTGAAACTGCATATTCCCCGCCCACTATGCAAATCATTTCTGCTATCGTAAAGTGAAACTGAAACTTAGCTAGCTTGAAATGTTGTCATTAGTAGTAGTAAAATGAACGTTAGTAGTCAGTGAGTTTGCAAAAATGACGATGACAGCTGGCTTGCGCATCGCCGAAGTGGTTGCCATAGGTTACATATAATGATATGCATAGTGTCACCTCGTCCTTTAACAGGATTGGCTCCTTAGGTTTGTGACGTCACAAACCTGCCAATCTGAAAACGTGTTGTTCAGCCTGTCCTTGGTACGCTGCAGTTTAAAAGCAGACAGGCCCAGCCATGGAGATGATGCTGATGTTGTCCCTGATATGTCTTGTAGCACATGAAGAACACCACATGGAGATGTTTACAAGGTTAAACACTGGATTTTCACTGGATTAATAAAAGAATACACAAAAAGACGTTATTTTCATCAGATTTTGCAAAATAAAAACACAAAACATATGAATCTAAAACAAAATATTTCTCGACTCTCCCACTGCAAAAGAATGAAAGCTGTACTGATTGTATATGTTCCTATCCAAGAATGATTTAAACAGGATTTTTCACAATACAATCAATTTTCACAGAGTTAAAGTCCATTTAAGTCAGAGCTAACCGCTGTCATGCCTGTGATTTGTGAATAGACTCCTGGCCTCATGACAGATTGTATGTGTCCAGTGTTCAGCAATTACAGCCTTTCAGTGACCTTGTTAATGTGAATTATGAGAAGCAGGCTTCACATACAGCTCAGGGCTCATCTGTTAGTAAAAGATCTGAGCTGTCCTTGTGAAGTAAAGAGCGGAGGTGTGTGCGTGTGTGTGTAGGGAGGGGGGTACTTGCTGAAATTGTTGTTTCATCAATAAATAATGGCAGACAGAACTCGGATGGCCACACAGCCCCTCTGATCTACGATCAAACAGAAAGCACTGTCCTGCTCTCAGACTGCAAATACAGCCAGACACCAGAAATCAAACACACTCACAGACGCATGTGCCAACACACACACACTTACAAATACACTCCTTGCAAATCCTATTAGTTGGAAAACTCAAAGTCTAAGACAAGAAGTGGGGTCTGATTTTCAGCATTAGAGTCTCCTTTGCAGCTTTCTTTGCTGCTGCCGCTCCACTGACTCCAGGTCCACTGAAGCCTCTTTACTTCCAGCGAGAGATTTGAGCCAGTTTTCCTGAAGCCAAGTGAGGGCCTGAACCTTTTCTTGTCAGTAGCGATATCCTGGCTTTGCTCCTCAAACTCGGCTCAGTGGGGACAAGTGCTCCACCTTCTCTGGACGTGAATATTTTTCACCTTCCTGTCTGATGTGCAGAGTGCTGCTGCAGATCTATTTGCTGCTTCTTTTCATCTCCTCCTCTCCCCCTCAGGGAACAGATTTGTCAGGCAGGTGGCCGTCCAGGTTTTTATCTCCAACTTTTGGATTCCAGCACTTCTGCCAATTCTGTTGCTACCAGCTTGTGTAACCATCTGTACTACTACCATACTTAAAAAAAAATATATATCACTGCATGGTGGTGGTCCTGCACAGACTAAGGGTCTGCTGAATGAATTCTACAGGGAAAGGTTTGAGTGATTTTCAAAGCCTGCATTTTGATACTGAGGCCGCCAATACAAAGTGTAAAGTCGAGGTATTCTTCTTTCTTCTTCCTCTTCAGGCTGCCGACCAACCGCCACGCACATCTCACATTCGACTCCATTATCTACTATGCCTTTTGCCTGCACTGACCAAAATGAGCTGTCATTGTGCGCACGGTTTATGTAACTCAAATCTAATATTGCACAAGCCTAATTTGCCCCCACTTGCTAGCTAACCAGCTCACGTCAAACGTTTGCGCACACATCAAAAATACAGCCACAAGCGTCCCTGACAACGGCTCGTTGATTGACTGACACACATACAGACAAAGGCGTGTTGAAGTCAGACGCGTGGTGTTTTTTGATTGGGTTAGGAGCCTGATCGCTTTGCGTGATAATGTACTGTAATGCTGTGTTCAAGGTTGCAAATTGTATAAACATGGTCAATCGGACAATCCTTGAACTGCTTCCCCAGAATTAATCAGCAACTGAAAAGATGATCGATGGTGAAAACTGGGAGGGACATTGGGCCATATTTGATAACTCATTACCATACGTTACAGAACAACTAATGTTAGCATTCTGACACTTACTTGCTAGTATACTGTGAGCTAGAAATCCACTAAGTCATTCACTGACTCACCCCTCCTACCTTCCCTGGCGCTTGTTTCAACTCAGTACTTGCTCCTACAGTCCGGTGCCCCCGTGTTTCAAGCCCCCGGGAACACCGGTAAGCTTTAGACAATTTAGTTAAATTTTTTCCGCACACAATCATGGAAAAACGAGCGTCACAAACCTGCCAAATGACTTGCTTTACTATCAGAAATGGATCAATCAGGTCAAAAACCAATCAGAAGGTCTAGAAGAGCTGCATGATTAAGTTTAATCTCTATTAATGTTAGCAGAGTGCTAAAGTCTCTCATGCTCTATGAGAGCTTGGACCGGTGGGAGATTCAAGCTTTTGACTCATACAAACCCAAGTTACTAGCAAGAGTCGATGGATTGTCAATATGTGGAATGTATGGAAACGTAGTTTAAGGCTTAAAACAACCGTTCTTTTCAGGTGATGATTTTCCCTACCTTGACACTACTGGCAACCTGGAACACAGCATTACAACATTATCCTGTTGATAACAACATTAGAGCTTGCCAGCCTGAGCTTGATGTCACATGAGAAACGTAAAAATGGGTAGTGTAGCCGATCACAATCTTCACTTAACCCTTTATAAATAATTGTCAATTCTGCGGATGCCACTTTGTATCCTGCACAACTTCTAAGTTCTGGTCTTTCAACTGCCGTGGACTAAAGCAGCGTTTGGTTTTGAGTGATCATATAACTGCTTCCTGTTGATCAGGCTCATATTTTAATTGTTGTTCTTTTTGTTGCCTGTAACACCTCTTCCTCCTGCTTCTTTGCCTTTGAATATCAACTCTGCTCTTGCTGGGGCACCTGTACGGAAGCTCTTTAAACTTCTTGCTATATTTGAATTTAAGCCTGTTTATGAGAGCAAGCGAAGAAGCCCCAACTTTGTGAAGCTCATTATTGTTGATTTTTTTAGTGAAAGTTTTGTTGCATCCACGAGTGTAAAAAGTTTGTGCAATACCAACAAACGAAGTGCAACTGAACTCTAGCTGACATCTGCTTCTCTGCACTTAACTTCTCTTTCATGTTCCTTTTCTCATTTCTCTTTTATGTGAAAACATCCTGAAGCAACGATGTTTTCTTTCACATATCTGTTCGGCTCAGTAAAAGGTTGATGCTCTTGACCTTTTTGGATTCTCACACTCCGCTGTGAGCAAGAGGAGAATTCATGCATCGCTTCTGCCGTGTTGCTCTGCTGGATCAAAGTGTTTGTATTTCTCTTTTTCTATTACAGACTCATGCAGATGTACGGGCAGCACTGTGGGTTAAATAAAAAAATGTATCATTCCTGACCTTTGAAGCGTCATTATTACATCGTCGTTAAAGAAAAAGAGAAATTCTGTTTAATGGTCTGAAGACTCTATGCCCTGTGCTTTTAAGCTTAAAAAGATGCTACTAAACTAATCATTACTGTTTAGTAATGCTCTATTGGCTGCTCTATTGGAGGTTTCTTGTAACAGCTGCTCTCTTCTTATTTATGTTACTTCGCTTCCTGCACTTGTTTGTTTCCCTTAACACAGAAGGGCAAAGTCGGTAAACCAAACAAACAAACCGGCTGCGGCAACAGCAGACCAGAACAACACCAGGTAACATTATTTATTTTAGTGTGGTGCCGATGTAGCTAGTTAAAAAAAAAAATCTAACCAAAAAGGTTCTCTGTAGGGATCCTTTCCATTATGCAGGAAGCCATTGTTGTTTTAATAACAAAATAGACCTGTTTTAGTGGACCTACTCTGATCCTACTTTGCAGCCATTACAGACCATCCCATAATTTAGATCCCAGAATGTGTAATTCACACACTGATGGCAAAGGCCTAAGTGCCAATCTCCAATCAGATCTATGCACATTCATACCTGATGGCTCTGCCACTGGGAGCAATCTGGGGTTCAGTGTCTTGCCCAAGGACACTTCGACATGAAATGAGGGTGGCTGTGGCTCAGTGGTTGAGTCGGTCTTCTCTCAATCGGAAGATTGGTGGTTCGATTCCTGACTGCTACAGTCACATGTCGAAGTTGGGCATTGGGCAAGACACTGAACCCCAAATTGTTCCCGATGTGTGCATAGATCCTTTGCCATCAGTGTGTGAATGTATGGGTGAATGTGAACATGTGGTGTAAAAGCGCTCTGAGTGGTCAAGACTAGGGCTATATAGGTACAGTCCATTTACCATTTATTGGGTGATCGAACCCCCAACCCTCCGATTGAAGGCGACTGACTCTACCTGAGCCACAGCCGCCTGGTAATACAATAGTGCCCAGGTTTTAAGATACCAGGAAGCCCCTTTTGACCACTTTATGATTAAATACCACTTCTAATGATGATAAAAAAAAATACATTTCGAAAAGTTTCAAGATTCAAGTTTTCGTCTCCTGAGTCACTGATGCTTCAATTCAGTAGTTACAAATTATATTTATATTACTTATAAAGGTTATATCCAAGCACACAGAGCACTGGTACAGAGCTGTGTTGTTCAGCTCAATGTAATCTCAGCAGGCAAAGAATGAAATAGGATTATAAAATATTAACTTTTTCATTAAAAACAATGATTTCCTTTTTTTGTCAGAATGCTGAACACTGACATCCAGGACATTTGTTGTGTCTGTCTTTTTGTTCTTTCGAGGCACAAACAAAACAAAAGTGAATTGTTTCTCAAAAGGTGCACACAGGTCTTTTGTCAAATGTGACAATGTGTAGAACAATGCTGGAAGGACAGTCCAATACTCTCTACATGCAGCACCACAGGCTGAGAACATGTCAGATTAGACCACAGATGCTTCTGTGATTTGCTGCACAGATGAAGGCCCTGTTTTTATGACTGACTGGTACATAAAACAGGAGACCTCTCTTGCATTGTCATGTCAATGTTTTAAAGAGCAGCTCCAGTCATGTTTTAAGTCATATAAAATGCTCTGCTTGAAATAGTAATAGGTGTCTGATGTGTTTTTTTCTGCAAAATACGTTTAATTACCTTGTAAAAATCAGCCTCATTAAAAACTTCTGAATCTGCATAGGCCCCGCCCACTATGCAAATCATTTCTGCTATCATTTAGTGGCAGCTTACTGACTTAGCTAGCTTGAAATGTAGTTATTAGTACTACGGCTCGCGCATCACCTGAGTGGTTGCCATAGGTTACACATAATGATATGCATAGCATCACCCCGTCCATTAACGGGATTGGCTCCTTAGGTTTGTGACGTCTCAAACCTGCCAATCTGAAAACGTGTTGTTCAGCCTGTCCTTGGTACACTGCAGTTTAACAGCAGACAGGCCCAGCCATGGAGATGACTGCTGATGTTGTCCCTGATATGTCTTGTAGCACATGAGAAACACCACATGGAGATGTTTTCAAAGGACTGGATTTTCACTGGAGGGGGGCTTTAAAATATAGAAACTGTGATTGTATTCCAAATTAACTAAACCGAGCCCCTGTCTGTTCATGGCCTGAATTTCATCATTAAATATTTTCATAGATTTTTTTGGAAATGGTTTTAATTTTACAAACCATGGATGACAAAGAAAGGCATAAAGCGTGCCTCTTTTATGCACATGGTGAGACTCATTTTGATGAATGTGGAACTGAACGAAACTGCAAGGATACGTTGCTTTTTCATCAAGGTAGAAGAATATTATTACAGCCTCACAAATAAGCTGCAAGTGTGGCCCAAAAAATTGACTACAATTTGTTTGCCGTCTCTTTACTCTTCTTCCCCTTAAGACAGGAATTTAAATTAATTACATACATTTTGTGCAACTCTGATTTAACTTTATGCTCCAGGGTTAAATGCTTAATTTAATCTATTTACACAGCTCACATTTTAGGGGAACTGTTTATTACTAGTTTAACTTGTGCACATGCTCCAGCATGGCACACACTCTTCTATCAGTGATGTGTAACACCCTTTGGTCTATTATTTTATGTAAAATAAAATAAAAACTAGATACATTCAATAAATGTTAATATATTTAAATTTGGTGCTAGGACTGTGTTTTGTATCTCTCCCTGTGAGGCATATTTTAAAACCAGAGCAGAGAGAGATCAATGCATCTTCCCCCATGGGCAACCGCAGAGAAACAGAGCTCGCAGGTGGAGTCTGAGGTGGAGGTGGGGTGTGTGATCTGCATAGGCAGCAGATCACACCCCAGGCGTGCTTGAGAAGCTGCAGAAATAAGCAGCTCATCTGTCTGACTGATGATGTCATGTGTCTGTCAGAATATACTGAATAAGAACATATCTTTGTTACCTTCATTCAGAGACATTTCAGCTAACCTCACAGGCAGAAGTATGCACAAGAATAACTGTATCTGTCCTCTAGACGCCGATGCTCAGAGAGGCTGCAGGATCAGTTGGCTGCAACAAACACTCAAAATTAACTCTGTGTTTTTATAAGTTCTATTTACAGGCTGCTGTGTTTCAGACAGTTGGACACCTCTGGCAAAAAACAACTTTTATTACTTTTTAAATAACAATGGCTCAATATGTTCTTTCATTAACTGGAAAAGTAACTTGGAGCAAGGCTGTCCACTAAATGTCAACAATTCCAATAATCAGTCAAGAAGACCCGAGTCAACTCGCATTTAGTCTAAGTTTTGCACATGTTGTTGTTTAGCTGCATCCACAGAGCAATGCAGGAGCAACAGCATGGCAGGCTGTAATCTGGTAAGCTGGAAAACCAGACCTGGTATTTAAACATTAAAAAACACTGCATAAATCTGTTTTTTATGTTGAGGACATACATTATAAACAAGATGTCAAGAGGGGCTGCGAGCTGAGTAGCCACTTGCTCTCTGGTCAGTTTCCTCTAAGGTTTGGATTCCTTTAGTGTTCATTGTTACAAGGTTTTAGCAGGAGCTCAATTATCAGCAAAGGTGTCCAACTTCCTGAAACACAGCAGCCTGTAAATAGAGCTTGTGGAATCACAGGATTAATTGTTTTCATGTTTAAAATCAGCAACTTGAAAGAGAAGTACTCTGAGTTTAGAGAGAGCCAACATTAATCCACCATGAGGAAGCACTTTACAACAGCGGCAAAACAAAAACTTCCTCTTAACAGACAGAAACCTCGAGCAGAACCAGACTCATTGGTGAACAGCCATCTGCCTTGACTGGGATTTAGTGTAAGATAGATGATCAAGCATGGGCTGTCAATCAGGATGGAGGTGTAGCAAATACACCCCATCGCCCAAGTCCCTAGGCTCTGTAAGGGGTTGAGGGACCAGGTACATTTCTGCCAGGTGGCTCCACCCACTCCCAATTGACAGTATTGGGAGCAGGTGTGGGAAGCCACACACCTGGGGCTGATCTACACATCAGGGGAGAACAAAGGGAATCAGGTGGTGTGTCCGAAAATGCATACTACTAATCATACTAACCGTGACGTAAAATCGAGTATGTCATACGTTCCCTTCTCATAGTATGCAATTTTGTGTATGCGAGAAATGCCCGCATGTGTGCTAGATCGGCCCGGATGTTTGAGTATGAGACGGGAGATCACTGGTTGTACTCAAACGCCCCAAAATGCATTGCGGCTCTTCACCTTCTACTGTGGCTGAGATGGACCGGAGATCAGACCGGACATACGTAAACGATTAAGTCACGTGATACGGAGAAGGCGGCTCTGAGTATGATGCCAACGGCATCCTAATAGTCAGGTTAGTAGGCAGTATGCAGTACATAGTGTTTGAGTATGTAGTAGGCAGCACGTTAGTATGCGGTTTCGGAGTTTAGTTCAGGTGGCACATGCTGGGGGTAGGAGGCTCTTGCACTGTGAAACCCAAGGCAACCTTTTTGGTGACATTTTTGAGCTGGTAAGTCGGTTAGCGGCCCGGCTAAGGTAGTCTTTTTCTTTTATAGATTTAGTGATAGGCCTCCTGAAGGAACTAGATTTTCTGTTTTTTTTAAAGACTTTCTGTTAGGGTAAATTAAATCCCTTTTCCTCCGTTAACCTGACTCTGTATCTGATTGCTGCACCACCATTTTGCCCAATCCTGTTACAGCTCCAAAATAAACAAGATGGCCAAATGAAAAACTTAAAAAAGCAGTCCAAAAGCCAATGGGTGATGTCATGATGGCTACGTCCACATTTTCTAAGCTAAGGACAAGTGATTCTGTTGGTGCCTATAAGAAAACACAGAACACTACAGTGTTTTAAATTGTAGGCTTTAACTAATATCCTTGGTTTCCGGCACCAACGTGAGTGGCAGCTTCCAGTAGCTCCGTGTTTTATCATGTCTTGTGAGCTACTGGATGCCTGAATTTCCAAAAGGGCAGGGCAGTGCGCCACACAAAGTTTTTATATGACACTAAATCACAGGAATGCACGCTCTGACTAACCTGAAATAACCACTTTGACCATTCCCCCTCTGCCCTGAAAAATATGATTACAGTAATACACAAAAGTTTTTAAAATAACCATCTCTAAAGCCAAATTAATAAATGAACCAGACAACAAATCCACAGAGGTTGAGGCAGTAGAAATGAGCCATTGGCACAGTGATTTCCCTGTGCTAGGGCCCATTTGGTTTCAGTGAATAATGGCTAAATGAGTCAGTGAGGGTTTGTTATGAATGAAAACAGCGTGAAAGGAAACTGAGCACATTTGTATGCAAAAGGAACGACGCCAAGCTGTATTACCAATACCCTTTAAACCGATTGGTTTCTGGTTTAGCGGCCCCTTCTCACATTACAGCCCTGCAGCCTCATGAGACTCATGCTTGTTCTTGCTCGTGCCATCCGTCGCCTATTCAGTGACAATCTATTACTTGCTTCCATTCAAAGACTGTGAGGCTCTCATTGAGCCACCAACGTTCAGTGAATGCTCGCTGGGGATTGTTCGCTGATGCCAAGAGACAGTGTTCTCACAAATGTATCCCCTCCAATAAATGTAAGCCTGTGTTCACTATTGTTACAGTTCAGTGTCTGGGTGTAAGAAGTGACTCACTGTCAATGATTGTTCCATTGTGAATCTTTCCAGACAATACCCCAATGTCCCCAATCCCAAGTAGATTATGTGCTATCAGACGTGGTTGGAGGTTTTTGAGAAACATTTAAAGACACTCTCTTTTTGATTAGTTTTTCTGCACTGAATTCTTGGATATAGATTTAAAAGTCAAACCTCGTCTGAGTTTATATGGTACCATATATAGGTGCATACTTTCTACAAATGGAATTAGCCACACATATCTGAGGTGACAGGTGCAGGTACGCTTTACTGCATCTTAAGAGTGACACTGACTGGCACAAGAAATACGCAGACAGCTTTGCCTTTCATCGGGGTTAACAGCTTAAAGTGCTTAGCACAGTTTGATATATTTGTGGAGATTGAAGAGCCGGGCTTCACTCACACTGACAAAATACAAATGTGTCATCGAGCCGCATGAGTGATGTGATCCCTGGGATGGATGTCAAGGTGATAAATCGTCTCACTAGCAGTCTCCTTTACAGACATAAGTTGTGTCGGCTGTGAGTAATATGAGGCCATAAAATGTGGCGTATCATACATTTCAGTGAAAACAACAACAACAAAACACCTTTAACTTTGCTGCACTTTAACTGTCTTCGGATCAGGCTCCCTGGGTTCCTCTTTGAGCTGAAGGGCATTATGGTTAGCATGATTTACAATCACAATTTAGGTAAAGTGACAGCTGATGGCATAAATATTAAGTAGAAACGGATGCACACACTGATCATCAGCAGCTAATAAACTGAAGCTTAATTTTCACAACCAATTTGACTCACTGATTATTGCAATTCATCATTCTGAGTCGCAGGGATCAATGGGCAGCACCGAGCAGCGGCGTTGTCTGTAGTCGCCTGTAGGCGTGACATTATGATAAATGACTTAATCACCTGAAGCAGAAGAGGCTGTACTTTTAGTCACACTCAGATCAGAAAAGTTCAGTTGAGTTTCAGCCACAACTTTATCTATCTGCCACTTTCAGTTTGATAAATACGCAGCCTCGAGGGAAGAATCAAGTATCGAGAAGGAGTTTGGATGTGGAAATGAGTCCGCCCCGAGCTGCAGATTGTTTGAAGAATAACAATGGTGTAAGTCTTTTCCTATTGTTATTCCTCCCAATGAAGACTCTAAACACACCGTTGCATTACTACTGTCTGTTCTAATGCAGATATTGTCTCACCTCTGAAGTCAAAAGCTGCAGTGTTTCCACAAACCTTCTTTCACTATTAGTGGCCTACAGAGACAGTTGTGTCCTCACTAATGTAATACATCATGTTGAACAGCATAAAGGCACTTTGCACATATTCTGTATATGTTTTATTCAGCTGGACCTGAATATAAGAGCACATTACTGATTTTCTTCAGCAACAGAAAATGGAGAAATAAAGTGGAAAACAACAAGCAAGAGTTTTTACTCCCAAATTCTTTAACATACGACTATCTAAGGACCCATCTAGCATTATTTTTGACTGGCAGGTCACCGCAGGCAAGCTAGTAATATAAATATACAACAACTGGAAATACTCAAAACTGAAGAGGTTCTGTTTGTAATATTAGACAAACAATATGTAGTTGAAGTTCAAAGCAGGTCTGGATGTGCATCAATAAAAAACCCATTTACATTAAGGACAGTTTCGTAATGCTTAGGCATCTAGACAACTTGGTAAACACACACATCATATAACTAACATAAGTTTTGTTCAATACGTACCTGATTTTTTTTCTTTTTTAGATTATTTTTTGGGCTTTTTGTATTTAACTGATAGGACAGCTGAAGATAGACAGGAAATGTTGGGAGGAGAGAGTGGGCGACGACATGCACCAAATGATCGGCAGACTGGGAGTCGAGCCTGCGGTCAGTGCGATGAGGACTGTAGTCTCTGTGTGTAGGGCACCTGCTCCACCAACTGAGCTAAACCAGCGGCCCAATACGTACCTTATTTTAAATGTAACTTAAGTGCGCTTTGTAACCCAAAGGCCCAACCATGTGGGCAGCCAATCATTTGGTGCATATCATCTCCAACTCTCTCCTCCCCACATTTCCTGGCTCTCTTCAGCTATCCTATCCAAGGCCAAAAAAAAAACTTCTCCATGGTGACCAAATATTGAAAAATTGTACACACGAGGAAGCTCAAAAAGTCTGTAGCATTTAATACAATTTCACCTGTGGCCGGCCGTGAAAGATTAGAAAAATGCTGCTGTAGCAGCCTGCTAGTTGCAGCAGCAGCTCTCACATGTGTAGTGAGGGTAGCCCATATTGTGGTGTGTCAGTGTGGTCTCCGCTGGAATTTGGGCCATTACGTGGTCTCTGAGCTCCTGCTGTGAGAAAAATGCTGAAGACACTTCTCTTTAGCTCTGGATGACGTGAATCCTGAACCATGCACTCTCTCCACAACTGCTGAAGTTACAGGAACAACACTCTCCAGCTACGAGGAGAAATTATGGATGATTTGCTGTGATATGAGGTAAACCCTGGGACACACAATACCCATTCGACTCGCCTGCATGAGATCAACCTGAAGGATAAAAGCTCTGTTTAAGGCTCACACATTCATTTACAAAGATTATTAATGAGAAAAAAAAATACTAATATGTGCTAATTATCTTCCTTCTCTCACACACATACGCTCTGCCTCTCAGCTCCTATCCCTCACACATGCATAAGACACAGGTGGGATGCTGTCATACATCTTTAAAGCGTTTGTTGACCATTTTACTAATTTCCTTTCTTTGTGAACGCAGAGTCTCGCAGATTATCTCTCTGAGTCTCTGAGGTGGCTACTTTGATATCAGTTTATTGAACTTGTTTTCTCAAGTTAATTAGATGATTTGACATGTTCAGAACTCATTTGATGACTTTGAACACAGGAACGCACATTTTGAAGTTAAAATGGGTAGTGTTTATTGATTTAATTGTGTAACTGGTGAACCCCAAATGTACCAATACAGAAGTTGAATTGGTCTAGGACAGTGGTTCTCAACTGGTCTAGCCTCAGGACCCACCACCTCCTCCTTGATGACAAATCGCGACCCAAACTTTTTCTCGACCACTCAAATTTATTGAATGAAAAATTGTGCAGTTTGGATGTGAGACGGAACGAAAAAACACAGCATGTCAACATCACAAAACACAACAGTATAGTAGTCAACCAAAATGACCAGCAGAGAGCAGTGTGAGGAAAATATTCCCTCTAAAATTAATTAAATAAGCTGCCTTTTTTAACACAAATCAAATAAAAAAAGTACAACATAAATGCAATTACTGTCGGGCTCATCAAGTTTCAAGAATGTAAATGTAACTGTAGCTGGGATTACACAATCAGTCGAAACATGGAGTCGGAATAAGTTACACTACTACAACACACACTTCATAGGAAACCCGTCTCCTTCAAAATAAAAGCACCGCACAACTTTTTTTTCCAAGCACACTTCCATGACCCACTGAAAACAGCTCTGCGATCCACCTGACCAATGACTGTAGATAGACGACGTGTCTCCATCTGCTCCCATTGTATGAAAGTGATGCCAAAATAGCCCCTGTGATAGGCGCTGCCATCTTGTGTCTCTGCTAATCCGGAACTGATTGGCTGCAGGAGCCGTATTTGTCAACCAAGCTGTCAATCATCATTTTGACAGCATCAAATAACTAATTAGAAATAAACTGGTCAGAAAATGAACACTGTGACATAAATCAACATGATAAGAACTAACTATAATGATAGAAACCATGTTGAAAGACCATGAAAAATGTATTTGATGTGTATTTTGATTTTATAGTTTGACTCATGTCCCATCTGTTAACATGGAGGAGGCAGGCTTTATGACCTATACTGCAGCCAGTCAGCAGGGGGCGATAGAGAGGGTTTGGCTTCAGTTTTAGAGAGCTGTCATGTCGTCCATCAATATATACAGTCTATTGTCCTGACCCACTAGTTGAAAACCAGGCGTCTAGGACACAATAAGTCACTATCACTGAATTGTAATACTTTTTTCTGTAAAATAAGTTGATTTATTTAACCTCTATTTGTTGCTCTCAGAATGAACCTTAAACCACCGTATGAAGCTACTACTACTGCTCTGTGTATGTATGTGTATAATGGTGCTTTCACATTAGGGACCGGGCCCGGATCCAGAGTACACCAAAGTCCAGTCTGTTTGATTAAACACTGTGCCGTACTTAAACATGGTTCGTTGGTTCATTGATCCATCCATTGATGAACTGCACAGCTATAGCTGATACCGTAGGAATGTAGGTGAGAGGGTCGTTCTCGAGATTTTCTACAAAACATGAATAATAGTCGGCATAGCGCGAAGGTGGGCTCCATTGTATGTGCTTGGGATCATGCGATTCGTGTGCTTTTCTACACTGGAAAGACAACATAAACAATGTTACGTAGTTAATGATACTCTTCTTCTTCTTGTTTTTGAGGTGCATTACCACCTTCTGCTTCGGAGTCCTACCGCAAGTGTGCTCGGGTACGGAACAAAATAATTGATGTGAAAGCTGACCGGTGAGGTAGAGGGGGGGGGCAACCGTACTCCGGTATGGTATGAAGCAATCGTACCATATCTGATACTCTACACATATTGTCTTAATTGTATCATGTACTTCTGAAATCCTTTAGTACGTTGTGCATAATTGAACAGACTAATTCTTTATTGGGTTGTTTAGGCTTCACTTTAAAAGCTGCTCAGAGGTAAAAAGCAATCAGGCTCCTTAATGGTGCTAAATTAAATAAAAACAAGCTGTTTCCTGCTGCATTATTTAGATATGTGTGTCAAACGGTGTCAAAATACACACAATGCTCAGCAGTTCTTGTAAATTGGACTGATATCAGCCAGCTGCTGCTCAGCCATCATCAAACATTCACATAATTACACTCAGACTAATGGAAAAGAAAAGGTCTCATAGTACTTTTATTTAGACAGGGTAAATGTTTAATTTCAGACAGATGGATTTCTTTTTGTCCAGGCCAGAATACTGATGTCATTTGAACATCTAAACTTGGTATTTTCTCGCACATTTTCTTCGACAGTTTAATTTATTGATGCAAATGAGTGTTGGGGAAACTTCCTCAACCCGTCTGAACTCAGCGTGCACCGGGTCATTTCCCTTTGTTCACCGCAGACACTGAAAATGAAGGCGCGGCGTTTACATGATCAAAACGCAGTCACAGTGACAGTCCAATTAAATCCAATAAATAAAAGATAAACAAAGCCAACAGGAGGGTGTGTGTTCCAGCAAGGTATCGTTCAGAAAATACACACAGCCTCACCTCTATTCTCCAACCCACTGTAAAACATGTGCACTGCTTTACGCCAAAGTCAGCGCTTTCTCTCTAACACACACACACACACACACACACACTGAACAACCTCACAACCAGAACCTGAAAGTGGCTTTCTACTCTAACGCTCTTCTTTCTATTAACAGCTCCTGACAAGGTGCCCTTGAGCAACCCTCTGCCACACTGCATCTCTGAGCAGCCGTATGCGTCACAGAGCCGCTTGCTTCTCATTTTGGCACAAATTTTTTACAGGTAAGAGCAGCGGCGCGAGACGTGTGGTTCTCAGCAGAAATAGAATGAAAATGATCTGTGAACAGTCATATTGAAGTCATAACAGAAATATTTCTTCTTTTACTACAGTTTGAACGTGTATTGAAACTGAAATGAGACAAAAATTAGTTTAAAATTTCTGTCGAATAAAGAGAAAATAAACATGCGATTATTGATGGCATTTATAACAGCAAAGTCATGTAGAAAGATGTGCTGTGTAGACAAGGTGCATTGCAAGCACAGACTGTATAAAAAGATGGACAACATGACAGCCCCTTCAAAGTGAAACCAAACCCTCTCTATCGCCCCCTGCTGACTGCAGTATAGGTCATAAAGCCCGCCTCCTCCATGTTAACAGATGGGACATGAGTCAAACTATAAAATCAAAATACACGTCAAATACATTTTTCTCTAACATGGTTTCTGTCCTTATAGTCAGTGCTTGTCATGTTGATTTATGTCACAGTGCTAATTTTTCTGACAAGTTTATTTTTAATAAATGTAAAAATTATGATTGACAGCTCTGTTGACAAATCGGGCTCCTGCAGCCAATCAGTTCCGGACTAGCAGAGTAGAGGAGGAACGGTGAGAGGAGACGTAACTAAAACAATCACTACAGTCATTGAAGTTTACATATCTGTGAACGTCTGCTTCAGACCAACACAAGAAGCTGTGTGTTTTGGTTAGTGGAAGTGGCTACGGCGGCTCCTCCCGACGATCACTATGCCGCAAGATGGCAGCGGCTTATCACAGGGGCTGTTTTGGCATCATTTTCGTACAATGGGAGCAGATGGAGACGCGTTGTCCACCTTTGTATACAGTCATTGATTTCAAGTGATAGGCAACTGCAAGGATAGATGTAGATAGTAGATGTGAGATACATTGTTACAAGCCACTTTGGTCAAGCCCCTCACAAATATTGTTTTGCTGGGTGTGTTTTGGAGCTTGGTTTTAAAGCGCAGTCTCTTATTTTTGCTTTCTTGCTATATCTCCTGTCTTGCACCACACCTGTCTAATGAAGCAAAAATCCCTTAAAACATTTTTTAAGAAGGTCCTTGATTCTCTTATTCAAACCTTGCGTATGTCCTCATGTGAGATCCGTCCACAACTGTTCCCTCTTCCCCATGAACACAGAAACATATTCATAGAAACTGTAATCTAATTAGTTCCAGCAATTTCTCTGACTGTGCTCAGGCAGGCCGTGGGTGTGGGGCATAAAGGTCGACTCAGGAGGGGGAGTTTAGTTGTATAAGTATGACGTTGGTTACGTTGACACTCTCTTCTAATCTATTTCATTCTTGTAAAAAGATACTGGGGTTAAGTACATGTTTTGCCTGAATCCATTGACCTGGTTGCTTGTTTTTTTCCCTGGAGGTCTGGCAACTCTGGTGAGACAGTGGTAGCTTGCAGGTGTGAAGATACGTGCAGACCGAGGAAGCAGGGCAACACTGAAAAAGAACATGCACACTCAGCAAAAACCTTCCCTGGATGAATAATGGAAGAAAAGACTTATGGAATATATTGCTTATTTTTGTTGCACAACTTATTACATAACAGTACAGGGTTTGTGACTAAACTGAAATGTTAACAGTGGTTCAAGGTTTACTTGGTGATCCATTGGCTGCTAAAATTTTTGTTAGTTAAAGTTAAACAGAATAATGACAGCATCATTCATGTCAGCAACAACAGCAAGGCAACAGGCCTTTACATAAACATTATAGTTGAGGCTTGCCTTGATTTTGTAATCTGAAAATATTTTAGAATGCAGCATTATGCTGTTTAGACAGACTCAACACGTTCTAGATTCAGCCGCTTCCTCACTGGTCAAAAAAACTGCTAACATCCGGCTTTTTGTTTAATAGGAAAGGCTACAATCGTCATTCAGACCCGGGTCTAACGACTCTGCAGTAGACCCGGGTAATTATCGCCTCGGCTCCGATGGGAACACTAAACCAGTGTCGACACGCTAAACTCCACCCCCTTTCTGGCCCGATGCTATGCTCCGTCGGTAACTTCTGCGACTCCTTGTCATCTCAGCTACAAATTCCGCCCGTCTCTGTCCGAGCAGCGCTCGAACATCATTCCAAATTTGACGGCACAGAGTTTCATAAACAGACTGAGTAATAGATACAATAAAGACCTAACCATGGGAACATCTTCACTTCACTGTTTACCCTGTTTCGGGCGTGTGTGTCACGTCAGACAGTGACGCAGCAGAAAAGAGACCGACAGGAGTAATATTCAGGAACAGAGACAATCGGCATCTATAAGCGGGTCTTCCTGAAAAACCTGCGTCAACACGTTAATTTCTGTGGAAAAGGGGTCTGAGTTTCAAATTAAAAGCCCTCTACCATTCCAGAGGACATGATCCCTACGTTTCTTAACAGGGCTTTTATTTTGATATATTTGCAGGAATTGTTAGGGATTGCTCCTTGTTACGTGGTCCCAGTATGGTAAGTAGAATGTAGTGTCTGCCATCTTGTGGCACTTACATTACTACAAAATAAGGTTTGGCTGATAAACGCACAGATCATTCATAGAAGCCCGAACAAGGCAGAATAATATTGTTGAGTTTTTAAATTTACAAGCTGACCGGCCCTGGCCCTGATTCTGTGGGTTTCTTTGTGAAGACTGTGTTTGTGTGTGAGTGTCTGCTCTGTTGGTGTGTGGATCTGTCTTTGTCCGTCGCAGGTGGAGCGTCCTGTGCGGCTGGAGTTGGGAGTGTGTTGAGGGGAAGAGAGCCTGCGGGATTGGTCAGTCATCCTCCTCCTCGACTATGAAAAAGTCTGGTTTTCTTACAGACGCTGGGCAGCCTATTGACAGCAGCAGAACGTTTTTGTCCTCGGTCTCCAACTTGCTAATAACTTTGTATTGATTGTTCGTATTTTGTTTTGTTTTGGATAATTCCTCGAGCTAGAGTGGAGCCGTAGGGGTGAATATCTTTTTCTCCTGTTTTGTTCAAGGTAGGGAGTTTGGTTCATATCATGTATTTTGGCTTTTATTTGTTTCATTTTGGGCACAAAAGTAGATTATTGTGTTTGTTGTGTTGGCTCTGGGTTCACCCTGAGCTATTTGCTTATTTTGTGGTTGTTATTGCCTTGTGTTGTCCGCCTGTTGGTTTGGGGACTGGGGAGGGAACATTTCGCCTACCTTTATGCTGTGCATCTAGCCCCGAGCGCGGAACACTAGCCCAAACCATGAACTTTCCCTAGGCTGAACCAAACCTCAAACATATTGTTTTGACATCATAAATTATTTATACAAATCAAAAACTTGTCTTTCCCCACAGTGATGTTTTTTATTTAGCTTTAGATGGAAATGACAGACAATGTTTAGCTGCTTTAGGGGCTACAGATCAGATACTGATATTACTGTGTTTAAGATGGCATGAATAAAACACATTTTTTCAGGTAATTTGGTGGATGAGGGATCATCTCTTTTTACCAATAAGTAAAAGTATTTTCAAGGTCTGTGAAACTCCTTGGATAATGTGAAATCACAGATTTAGCAGGATTCTCTCTGCTCTTGTCATTATTTGATAAGTGCCAATAGGGCATCCATCACAACCACGATAAATGTCAGATCCTGTTTTCATAAACAGATCGTATCTTCACAGCATGTTAATGATATCCATATATTAGCACTTCCACTGCACTGGATCAGAGCAGAGATCGCAATTAAAACTGAACTTGGATCAGGTTACATCACGTTCATAAAATACTAAATGATGAATAAACATGTTTGCAGTACAGTCCACATGCTGAGCACACATGCAGTTTAAATTACACACCTCCTGCAGGAGGTCCACCTTGGGCAACATGTGAGTCTGAGATATGAAGATATTTCATACCCAGCAGAGCGGCTCCAGATTTCTCAATATTTCTGTTTGTCTGCATGTTGTGTTTCATGCTGCTTCTGTTTGTCTTACAGCCAACCTACAGCACATTAACATTAACCTTATGTTCAATATAGCTAAAATGCTGTCTGCCTACATGCCCATATGGCTTCTGATTTATTAGTATCAGCTGTGGATTTGGAGAGAATTTCATATTAATAATATGAGCATGTGTGACCTGCCTTTGTTGTCAGCCATTAAGAATATCAACAACATGGCGATTAATACACAGCGGGGGGGTGGGCGACACTACGAAGCAGGATGTGCGGTTATCGAGGTAACTTCAGGATTAACTCTGAGTTTTTAGTACTACGAAGCTGGTTCACTTCTTACCGGGTTAGATCACCATGGTAACTTATGCTGAACACCTAGCCTGCTCCGGAGCAGGTTATGTTGAAGATAAGAGATCAACCTGAACTAAGCACCACCTGCTGACCAATCAGGTCTCTTGATTCAGGAGCTCTGTGAGCTGATCGTGAGAGGGAGGAGGGAGATTTTAGGGAGTTTAGGGAGTATGATTTTATGAAATATATTCATTGAATATATTTATTGCGCTTTACTGATACATCCACAACAGAGACTGATAAAAACAATGAAGCCTGAAGTAATTTTGTACTCATAAGATATAAAAGTAAGCATTTGTACTGCTTTAAACTGTGGTTTTATAGGCTGTTTATTTTTTATTTGCTCCATGGGTCCATTTGATACAGCTGCTCTGAGAGAATATGGGCATAATCATTAGCTCAACCAAAATACATCTGTGCGTATTAATCTAATGTAGCAATAGGCTACAAGAGTGTTATAATATATGGTGCTATAATGATGGAGCAGTGATATTATTATATTTGCGCATTTACACAATCATCATGTTTTGTTATCTGCTATTTGTCCTTCCTGCATTCAGCAGCTGCAGCTGAGTGAACTTTAGTCTTGATTATGTGTAACTTCTTCATATCTTTGTAGAGTCATAGTTTGCTCTGAGTTTGTAAAATATGTCGATCAGCTGACGGCAGACTTTTCCGTGTTTAGATTGGTCATACGCTGCAGACTCCGCCCCTTTAAGTGAACGCGCTCATAGAAACCCTGGGTTGACTTATCGAGTTGATAACAAGCATCGCGTGACCGCTCAGCGTGATCTCCTTTGTCAGGTTAAGTGAAGCCAGATCGGGAAAAGAGACCCCGGGTCTGTTGAACTCGCTTCGTAGTATAGGCCCCTGGTCGACTCTCAAATGCAACAAACACTAAAACTGCAAAGTATGTCTTTGAATGAAAGCGGAAACAGATTTTTTTAAAGTAATGCCAGCGTCTTAAAACTCCTGCGCAAACACTGATCAAATAAATATTTTCTGAATATTTAGCAGGTGTCCTTCAATGTAGCTGCTTGGTTTATTGTCTTGAAACTTAGTTATATGATAATGAAAAACAACCTAAGGCTTGTGGAGCTACATTGAAAACAAGAACAATTTCTGGAGAAAAATAAAGCTTCAAGAATGTCTTAAAAATATGATTACATTTAGCATTCAGTGCTGTTGCAGTTGTCTTGAAATATGGCTACATACACAGGAACTCACAGAAAATAGCTGACATGCCTACAGGAGTACATGGCATGTGTGTTTAGATCAACAAAAAAACTCCATAATCGTTATAATTTGTTCCTAATTTGTGAAGAGATAAAAATTGCTGAGTGCTCTCCACAGGCTCAGGAATGTAACCACTGTCCGATGGAGACACAGCACTTATGTTGGATTGATGGACTGCTATCGATCTTCGCCTGATTGAA
The DNA here is from genome assembly GCF_022749685.1 of Semicossyphus pulcher. Taxonomy (NCBI): domain Eukaryota; kingdom Metazoa; phylum Chordata; class Actinopteri; order Labriformes; family Labridae; genus Semicossyphus; species Semicossyphus pulcher. The sequence continues at coordinate 29,949,391 of NW_027211604.1, read as the reverse complement.
CTTTAATGCATCATACAAAATTCATCAGTGCTGCAACAACTATCAGACATTACAGCTGATCTGTCATCCAGCCTGACGTGAGACCGCTCAGTCATTTCTGTGTGACACAACGGCTGCCATGGTCATTATGGAGAGTGCTATGCATCCATCCAGGTGCAACACAATAGTTTTGTGATTTAACTATGAAGTCTGAAACAAGGATGAAATGGTCGTTAAATAGTCCAAATAAGCTCATGAGAAGACTTTTACAGGAAAAGGTTTCATTAGTGTGCATATAACGTGTCCCAACTATTCTTCACTAGTTTGACAGTTAGCCAGTTAGCAGCTACTTGCCAGGTTAAAAGTAAGAGAATCGGCCTAAAGAAACCATCGGTCTTCCCACACCTTTACACCTTTACCTTGTGGCCTTGACGAGTTGGACCCTCAGGTGGGCTCAGTCTGCAGCAGAACAGCTTCTTGTGTCGGTCTGAAGCAGATGTTCACGCTTATGGAAAGCTCAATGACTGTAGTGTTAGTGTTAGTTACGTCTCCTCTCGTCATTCCTCCTATACTTTGCTACTCGGGAACAGAACGCTGCAGGAGCCCCATTTGTCAACAGAGCTGTCAATCATGAGGTCCCTTTTTACAGCATCAAATAACTACATAAAAGTAAGCTTGTCAGAAAAATGAACACTTGGACGTAAATCAGCATGATAAGAACGTATATTTTGATTTTATAGTTTGACTCATGTCCCATCTGTAAACATGGAGGAGGCTGGCTTTATGACTTACTGCAGCAAGTCAGCAGGGGGCGCTAGAGAGGGTTTGGCTTCACTTTTAGGGAGCTGTCATATCGTCCATCTTTGAATACAGTCTGTGGTGGAAAAACATTTTGCTGGTTTTCCAATAAATTGAAAATTGTCATTAACGGGCAGCGTGTTTGTGCATGCACTTACAATGTACGCACAAAAGGGTTATTTTTGCTGGTTTGTATTTCTCTGTACAGTATTAACACATTTCCTTCTAACATTTCAGGCCCCGGGGTTCCCGACCTTTATGTTTTTCCAACACCAGTGATAGGATGATCATGAATTGAGTAAACCATCTGCAAACATTTTATCATTCACCTACATGTTCACAAAACATTATTTCCTTGTCAGACTCCCTCACATAATCCCTTTGAGGCGAGTAAACATATTTCTTTCACTTCAGGTGCTTCGGGTACATATTTGCATTTTCAGACATCAGGCTCATTTCACATAATTTAAAGAACCGAGCTCCCCTGTGACACCAGCAGGCAGCTGTTTTTGCTCATAGTGTCTGAGTCCAGCTCCCCGTCAGGAACACTTTCTCCTGCATGTGAGGACTTGAGGTTAAAGGTCAATGCTGCATTATAAACAAGCATCAATATGCAATGTAAACTCTTTTATAAAGCACTTAACTCACTCCACTGATCAACGCATAGTGGTTATTTACACACACTGTGCCACTATGGACATAATCCTTCAATATTATTGACAACCTGCAAACATTGTTGGGATTAGTGATCAATATTTCCTTCAAATGGCAGCCTGTACAAATAGATTTTTACATAAATGCCTGACAAACACAGGTTTTATGGACGGCGTTGAGCTTCAGAGAACACAAAACGCTGCTACTGTCTTCGATTTTTTTTAATTCACTCAAACTAAAACACAAATTTACTTCCTGCTGGTAATCTTTGGTGTTAGGGGTTAATGTTGTCTTTCTGAACGTCGGACAAGTGTGAACCGGTGTGTTAGGACGTGGCAAAAGTACACAAACATAATAATATAAAGAAAGACTATGGTAAAGTAAGAGTTAAATCTAACTTCTCCACAGAAGTAAAAGTGACAGACTGAAATATACTGATAGTATAAAGGTAAAACGTGTCCTTCCGAGAGGTGTTTCTACCTGATGTTTGTGTGCAAAGTTTACTGAACCTCACGTCGTATTTTAAACCTTAATCATTCCAACTTCTTAGAAAATAAAACACAACATTTTTAACACCAAAATCAGGTGAATTGTGAATGTGTTGCTGGCCGTTTCTTATTCATTCATGTGGCTACAAGATTCTTCCTGTTGCTTACAGACATCACCTTCACCACACGCCTCTTGTGTCTTCCTCTGTCTTTCCTGTTCGGTTACGTCTTTTACGTCATGTTACGTCTGTTGTGCACAATACGCCAAGGAATCATCTTTTCCCTGAATTATTGTCCCATCAATTAATCATCAATCATTATGTTTGGAAGGCAACAAAAAAAGATAATTCCCCTCAAATGCATTAAAGCTAAATTAACAAGCATGTTTTGTAATGTTAGTACAGATATGTGTATCAAAATGTTGGAGGTAAGATTAAAAAGGTGTCAAAAATAAATAAGCGAAGTGAAGTATGGATACCTGAAAACTCTACTTAGGTGCAGTAAGGATGTATTTGTTACTCCCCACCTCTGGTACCCAACCAACTCAGAAATCTTCATCAACTTAAAACCAAGTTTTCATCATCAACAAGCCTCACAGTTACACTGACGGAAAGAGCGTTAAGAAGCAAAGAATAAGACTTTATCCCAACAGTGCATCACTTTGTTAACAGGAGCTGAGACATCTCAGACAAGAGGAACGGATAGTGTAAACACAGACATAGTAGGAGCAGAGATAGAGAGAAACAGAGGAAGTCTTACCTGGGAAGACAAGCACAGCAAACACCCAGGACAGGATGACGAAACACGCAGAGTTATACATGCTTCCTGAGCACTGCTGATTCTGATCTGCTGCTTTGTTTTATTGAAGCTCTGTTTGTATCTTTCCCACCACAGGGCTTCGGAGAGCTGCCCACTCTGATTGTTTTTTTTCCTGGATGTCAGTTCTGATAGCTTCCCACTTGCCGGTTGAACTGAAGATGCTTTAATTCCAGTGCAAGTAGTAGTTGGCGGCACGCTCACACACACACAGATGCTGGCTCCTCGCGCAGTATTCGATCTCCCCTCTCCTCCACGTACTACAGCACACAGAGGGACCAGCACTCTGCAAGGCTGGGGGGAGAGCAGGGGGGAGGGCGGTCTCTGCTCTGCTGGCATTGGCTAAAGCATCTGTCAATCAGTCATGAACAGTCCTAGCTCTGTTTTTCTTTTTTGGCTGCTAAGAATCCTCAGCCATGCTTTCCTTTCTCTGCCCTCTGACAGAACTGGAGCAGGATTAAAAAAGATGATGTGGCGCTGATATTCAATAAAGGCTAAATAAACAGCAGCCTCCTAATTTATGCACTAAACTGGGGCACTTTTCTGAAATTCATCCCTTGATGAGATTCTTCCTGTTGTCAAACACGTCTTGATTGTGTGTTAATGCGAGATGTGGATGCAGTGTGATGACAGTTTGGACCGCTCTGTGCAGTTGAAGCACAAATGTGTTCATTTGTGTGGAATAGAAACACTGCTGGACAAAAAGAAAGTGGAGAGGGGGGTGACACACTCCATGTGTGATGAGATTCGCCCTCAAAATCTCACTGCTGCTATTTTTGGTGAAGTCAATGGTGATTCATTGTAATATGTTGAAATCCCCTGCCACAGAAGGGTGATATATTCTTATTACAAAAATACGCATTTGGTTAAAAGGTGAAGATAGAATTCATGCTAAATCATATATTTCACCTTTCTTGCTTAAAAATTTGTTGAGAGGAATTCCAATATTTTTGAACCAGGTCAAAATGACTGATGGGTTAAAAACGTTTTGGAATTGCTCAAGTGCAAAACCATTAGTGTGTGAATGTGATTAGTTACATCCTGATGGACAGACGGGCACTTTGCATAGCAGCCTGTGTGTGTGTGTGTGTGTGTGTGTGTGTGTGTGTGTGTGTGTGTGTGTGTGTGTGTGTGTGTGTGCGCGTGTGTGCGTGTGAGAGAGAGACATGTAGTGTAAAAGTGCTTAAGTGGTCTGCAGACTGTAAGCACTACGTAAGTGTCAATTTACGATTAAGCATTACTTCCACCGACAGCGGCACAGCGGGCTGTAACAGCTGCAACCAAATCCTTCAGGGCACCATCAAAGTACATCAACCACAAGGTCTTGTTTTTGCCACTGACAGGCTCAGATTGTTATTATAATAATAATAATATCATCATAAACTTTATTTGTATAGCACCTTTCAAAACAGAGTTACAAAGTGCTTTACAGAAACTTTATAAAATAATACACACAATCAAATAAAACAACAGACAAGGACTAAGACATGGAGCATTGACCCTGTCTGCTTCATAAGGCAAGATAAAGCAGAGTCAGGATAAAACCCATAAAAACATGATCGAAAAAGAACAATTAGTCAAGATATTAAAGGTGTATAATGAAAAAAGATAAAATACAATATGATTTATTGTTTATTGTAACTGTCATTACAACACGCAGATCTTTTTTGGTGAGGATGGATCTTTCACCGTGTCTACAAAGACACCAGACTCCACTGACAAAACACTATCTGTAGTGTTTCTGCTCTACCACTGCCTTAACCGATTAGTTTGAGTTTGCTGAGTGAATGTGGTGTTTTAAACCATTAACTTGCATTAAACACAACACAACAACAAAAACAAACTAACAAGTCGAGGAAGGAGTAGACCAGCAGCTCCCATGTTCTGCTGAACTTGTTTCTGATGTTTTTCTGTCATCTCCAACGGTCCAACAGTGACCCTGGTGTCTCCGAAAGTGCATAGTCATGGTACTGCTAAGCAATCCTGAGTTGTCTTAGAACATCCATGCACAAACAGGCACGGGTGGAAACAACAAATGCTTATGAAATAGCCGATCCTGCCTTTGACTTAAATCAAGTAATGGTTGAGAATCAATATCATGACATCCCTAATTATGGTATGTGTGCAACTCAATCCCTATTATCACAATACAGATGTCTCAAATATGGTGACTTCTGCTTAGGGTCATGCCTCAATCCCGTTCCGTTCCGTCTGCGGCGCGGTTCTGATCTGTCAGACGCCCACAGGAAGCGTGTCTGATCTGTAGTGGAGCGGAGCGCTGGACCAAGCAGCTGGATTCGCGAAATCACAAGATTGCGAGAGAACAATATTATCGCACGATAATTGCGAAATCACGTGATAACATCAATGCTAAACAGAGCAACACACAAACAACAGTTCAGTTTGCACCTCTGAGGTTGATAATCTGCTCAGTTGGATATCATTCCGTGATTTTTGTGCTTCTACCATGGCTGAGTACACTACTTAATTAAAAGTGTTCTTTTTTCAAGATTTCAGTGTGTATTGTTGTGGAAACGGAAAAAAACGGGAGTCTGTACCGGTCTGTAAATGGTGTTTTATTTTAAAATGACCGGATGCTGTATGCCTTTTTCGTGTGTGACTTCCTGTTTGGAACGATCTGCTCTGTTCAGCTTGACACGGGCTTGAAGCGGCCTCCGTCAGAAATAGACCTGGCACGTATCTTTAGCGGAGCAGAGCGGAGAGACGCTTCTGGGATGTGCCAGAGACGGACCGCGGTGCGTGCTGTCGAATCACAAGCATTGACTTGAATGGGCGCGATCGACTCCGGAGGTCGTGGCGCACACGGAATGCGCTGGAATTCCTGTGGAATTTGAGGGTCATCTTGACCAACAAACACTATAGGGATAAGTGTGACTACAGATTTCTTTATTTCTAAACTATATGTAAAAAAAACCCAACACAGACTGGTTCTATGACACACAGCATATACAGTTTATCCAAGACATGAAAATGTAAGCATCTTGTTCTTTATCATAAATTAATTACAAAAAATAACTATTACCACAAACCTGACCAGCTCAAGGAAATTCATTTCTAACAGAAAACACCACAAAGGGCCGAGAACAAAAACATTTGATGTCTCAGTAGGATTAAATGAGCTGCTTTCATCCACTTACAAGCTGTACCTGATAACACTGACGTAACATAAATATTTGAGACAAATGTTTGAGACAGCAAACTGAACCAACTCAAACCTGATATGATGTTCTCACTGGATAATGCAAAAAAGCAAAACATCAGTACTAGTATCAATAACAGCCGAGTTTGCTCCTGTAAGAATACAGTTTGATATGTGAGTGATACATCTGATTAAAAGAAGTGCTCTTTTTTTCCAGATCTACAATAAACATCTATCATCACATCTCACACATATTTATGCAACAAGAGGTAGCTCATCTTATATCAGTCCCCAGGATATTCAGAAAATGTAAAAATCCTTTCATGTGCATTGCAGCAGTTCTTTGGAAACACAGTGACGCCATAGCAGGCAGAGGTTTCATGCTCATATCCAAATTAAACAGTCAGTCTCAGGTCTGCTCATTGTTAACCAGTGAGTTCCATCATGTCTCGACCTTTAAACATTTCCCACAGGCTTCTCTTTTCAGTAGTTTTTCCGCCCAGTGTAAATGTGCACCTATCTAGATGCTCTTAGTGTCACGTTTGGAATATTAACAAAAAAGGAAAGGGCTCAGGTGCAGACATCAAATATATTTAATAAACAAAAAGGCAAAACAAAAACGTACTCTTACAGAGTCCAGGTATCAACAAAAGGGAGAAAACACAAGGAGAATCCACAAGAGTCCAGGTTTCAATCTTAACTGAGAAAAAAACGGGTGACTTGAAGGGTTTCACAAAGGTTCCACAAAGTGGGGTGGAAGGGAAGGAACACAAAGACTAAATACATACAGGTTAATCACACACAAGGTAGAAATTATTTCTGAACAAGGAAATGAATTAAATACAAAACTAAACAAGAATAACTCATGACACAGTGCAGAGTAAGACATACGGTTTCAATGTCGGGCATACATGTCATAAATATGGTGTAACTTTAAGTCTACACATTGAGCACAGCTTCTTTGTCCCAAAGGGTTAGTGTAGCTCGTAGTCATTCACTGATGATAACCAAAGGCAATCAAACAAATCATCCCAAAGACAGGTCAACTTCAGTGAAACAGCCAACAGCACTCATCTGTCACTCAAAACAGCAACACCCTAATTATGTATAAACTAAATTATTATTATAATACAAACGATGAATAGTAAAAAGAACGTGTACCCTGTACTGTGTTGAATGGGGAAATGAGCTTTTGGAAAACCATATTGTGTACCAGGCTTTAAACATGTTTATTTCTGTTGTACATTTCTAAGCTTAAACCAAAAGGCAACTGGACTTGGTTGAAGTTCTTGAAGACGTTTCACCTCTCATCTGAAAGGCCTCTTCACTTCTAAACTGTCTGTTGGACGGAGCTAGAAATATAAGCCTCAGTAGGATATCAGTATGTTAATAGATGTGTAATGATGGGACGTTAACCTGAGCTGTTTCTGTTGTACAGTTGGGTATTTCACCATGGGGGTAGGATATTTAACTGATATCGATAGTGCACGAAAAGTGCCAGAATCTGAAGATTTCTATAATGGACATTTTCTTAATTCTCTCGAGAACACGGATCATTTCTGGAAAATAACTGGAAAACTGGAAAAGACACACCTTTATGAATTGGCTTTTGATAATCTCATGTAATTTTACACATTTGTAGTTTTTCTCTGTTCAGTTTTATTTTACGATTATTATGATTACTATAACATTTTGTGAAGCACTTCGCGACTTTGTTCTGTGAAAGATGCTAAACCAAAAAAACTTTGCATCTCTCATATTAACAATCACAAGTTAAAAACTACATCAACTTCACCCTGTGAGAAGAGCAACTACTGTGGTGCTTGATTCAACTCAGTATTTTCTCTCCCAGCCCGGAGAACCCCCTCTGTCCTGAGCGCGGCTCAGTGAGCTGACAGTCCATCTGACTCGGGCTGCACAAATCACTCAGTAAGTGATTCACTCAGTGATCTCTGCCCTGAGCTCAAAGTCCAAACTCGGCCCGACACTTACTTAACAACCCACCAGTTCAATTCTGCAGTCGTTTACAGTGACCATCCCTACATTTCACTCTGTTCGTTTTTAAAAGTTTAATACCACTCAGCTCTGACTGATCCATCCTCTAATTAAAGTCTGTGATGTCTGATAAGCTGGCTATGTTGCAAATTATGCTATTCTGATCACAGAGCTACAGTATGACTGACAGCTGGTATAGTGTTCAAGAAGCCACTCTGTTCTTTCCAGTGAAGACCAAAACTAAAGAATCTGCTAGTGTGAATTTATCTATGATGATTTAAATCTCAAGGATGCATTTATATTTATTTTATGCTTATGTTTTTTGATCTTATAGCCACACAGAACTTTAGATAGACCCACTATTGGTCAAGAAATTGCATTACAAAGTCAGATTCAGATTTACTTAAAACTGCTCTGCAACATTTTTATTTAGTAATATTTTTTTTCTGAACATGCTTACAGGAAGACCACCTGCAGTTAGACGCCCCCAGAAAACCACTTTTCTGGCTTGCTCACTGCAGATATCTGTGAGTTGAAATAAGTGTTACATCTTGTGTGAAACACGACAGTATTGCTTAAACTGTAAAAACTTTTTCTTAAAGATTATTTTTCCTCTCAGTCTGAGCTCCTTCTCTTTTATCTAACAGTTAATTAGGATAGTGGCAGGGAACATGAGAGAGGGGAATAAAGTGATGAACTAGAACAATGGTTAGTCATCATTGTTATTAAAATGGTGACACGTCCCGTCACGATGCTCTTTAATGAAGGAGAATCATGCTTCAGTGCTGGGGAAAGCTTTGTTTACAACGACTCATAATCAGCAGCATTCAGTGGCTCAATTGCAGCCAATGGATCTATTGAGTGCAGTTAGACAGTTGCCTTTTCCTCCTCGCTTATCTTCCATTGATAGACTCATTACTAGTACAAAGGAAAAATTGCTCTTGACAGGCGATGTAACAATCATGAGGCTTCAGGCTTCACAGCTGAAAGGAAAGATGGATGAGAAACAGGTGATATGTGACATCCAGACATTCTGAAATTCTGAAATGGTAATAATTAATTCTACCATGCAACAGAATGTTTATTATTTAATAGCTGAATGTAATTTACACAGTAAATATCTGATGGATTGTTTGCTCCAGATCTTTTTACACACATGAAAGATGAACCTTTTCAGAGCGCGGACAAATGGTTTCAGTGCAAATCACAAAAGTGAGTCTTCCATTAGAATTAAAGCAAATTGTAATAAAGTGTGCTCACATTGGCATCAAACAGCTTCTTTATACTTGAAAGCAGCTATACGGATGATTTATTATAAAGCTGTGAAACTGGTTGTGTAAAATTCCTGACCTGGCTACCATGTGCATTTAATTTGAAAGTGTGTGAAATAAACACAGATCTTTTGATTCACTTTATTATTGTTGTTATATATGTTGGCATACAAAACAGAGATCCAGCCCATAAGTGAAAGAGGTAACGTCAAAAAGAGAAAAAGGGCAAGCTTTACTTAAACTGATCTAGAATTACATAAAAATCTATTTTATAATGACAACTACTTCTTACCATTGTTGTTATTTAATAAAAACAGCATAAACCATCCATTTTCTTCTGCTTATCCAGGGCCAGGTCTCAGTTTGATGAAGCCAACAGGACGTCATCTGCAAAAAGAAGAAATAAAATTCCCCAAACTGGAAACCCTCCTCCCCCCGGCTGCGCCTTGAGATCCTATCCATGAAAATCACAAACAGAGTCGGTGACAAGGGACAACCCTGGTGGAGGCCAACACGCACCAGGAATGTGTCTGACTTTGTGCTGAGGATGCTGGCAAAGCTCTCATTTGGTTATACAGAGACCGGATGGCTCAGTTTAGGAGTTCCTCAAAGTGTTTTTTCCACAGTCCAACGATATCCCCCGTCTGGGTCAGTTGCTGGAAACAACTTGAGCCGATACCTGCTTCCACCTCCTGAGTTGTATAATGTTTTGCCAGAACTTCCTTGAGGCCAACCAAAAGTCTTTCTCCATAGCCTCCCCAAACTCCTACCACACCTGGGTTTCTGCTTTTGCAATCACTGAAGCCGCAGCCCTTCTGGTTAACCGGTACCTGTCTGTTGCCTCTAGAGACCCCTGGGCTAACCAAGCCCGAAAGGCCCCTTCTTCAGCCTGACTTTTCTCTCACTGCAGGTGTCCACCAACAGGTTCTAAGTATGCCACCAAAACAGGCACGGACGGCTTTCTGGCCGTAACTCCTTGCAGCCACTTCCAAAATGGAACACATGGCTTAGAACACAGTCCATTAGGATTCCATTCGGATTCCACCTTCCTGAGAGGGGCCTCTGCCAGATTTTCCCAGTTTACCCTTACTACACATTTAAGTTTACCACATCTGTACGTCAGCCTCCCACGCCCTCTGATCCAACTCACCAGTGAAGTGTCCAAAACATAGGCCCGCAGATCTGATGATATGACAACAAAGCATATCTTATTGTCAGATGGCCAGATGGCCTAGGGTGTTCTGGTACCACGTACCACACTTATTAATCACCTTATGCTCGAACATGGTGTTTGTTATGGCCAATCCATGACAAGCACATCATTCTAGCAACAAGAGGCCACTCAGGTTCAGATAGGGCAGGCTGTTTCTCCCAATTACCCCCTTCAGGTTTTTCCATCATTGCCCACATGAGCATTTAAAGTCCCCCAGTCGAACTATACAGTCCCTAAGTGGAACCCCTTCCAAGAAGGCTGTGTACTCCGAATTGCTTTTTGGTGCACAAGAAAAAACTGCAGTCAGAGCCTTCCTCTCTGCCGATCCTCTGGTTCACCAAGGAAAACTCCAACATATTGGCACTTAGCAGGGGGCTTGTAAATATCCCCACACCTCTCACCCTGGGCTATTCACTCCCACCCAACCCCCATGCCTGTCCCTGTGGGTGGTGGGCCCACCTGGCTTGGCCCCATGGATTACAGCCCAGCCACTAGACGCTCGCTGTCAAGCTAGTGGCCCCAACAACCGAATTCCCAGTTCCCAGTTCCACAGGGACAAGCAAAACCATCCATCACGTCAAGGTGGCGATTCATGGAGGGCATAAACATTAAATAAAAATCAAACAAGGACATTTTCATAAATTAGCTTCATTCTCAGAGTTACATCATCCTTATGTAAGAGTTGTGATGAGCAATAACGAGTCATTCTTTATAAAAATGTTTTTTTGTTGCACTCTGTTGTTGTCTTTGGTCTTATTTTGTTTTATCCTCCAACAATGAAAGCAAGAACACGTCCCACAGAGAATACACAAACATTTCCCAAGGTGCTTTGCTCCCCGTTCTTGCCCTTGGCATCAACCAACTGTGATCTGAAAAACAATGTTTTTAAAGCATCATTACTAAGAGTGCTTTGAATTCTAGTGCTCTTATCCCACTGAAGGTTTATCTGTGGCATATTTCAAGAGGAATAATTTCTGCACGCTGCAACCCAGCACTTTCCGCCTTTACCTGAAGGATTTATAATGTCCATTCTGTTTTTATTCGACTGGTCAAGTGTTTTCCATCGAATTGTCTTTTTATTTTCGAATAGCGCTATGCAGTAATACATTTCGTTAGGTATATGCAGTGCATCGGAAAAAAAACATTTACTGCATTTTTTTTTTCAATAGATTTGCTTTTTAAGACGACCTGTTTTGCATCATCTGGCAAACTGAACAGACTTTGTTGGACTCTGGTTGCAGGTAACTTGGAAGGATGTTACATTGTTTATTTCCATGTACTATCCACATTGAAATGAAAACATTTATCAAGGCAATGTTTCATATTTAATTATATTTTACCATGAAGTATTCACCTTGGTTTACATATCAGGGCACCACCTACAGGCACCTAACCCTCACTAAGAGAATATGACTTGAGAAACACACCTTTTGACTGACAGGAGATGCAGCAAAAGACCCACAGCAGCTATGAGTGAAACAGAGACTGAAGGCAATATTAAAGCAGCTTTGTAAAAAAGAGGATTTGGCAGATAACCTCCTAAACTCATGGGATGACATTGTCTTCATTTAAAATTAATGACATTTTGTCTAGCTATAGTTCTAAAATAATGGAGAGCAGCTGTTCTTTTTTATAACACATGTTCCATTTCAGAGACAATAAATGAAGGGTCGTCTGTCCATTGTCTCGCTCTGTTAGTGGCCCTTTGTGATGGTTTAATTGTGATTTATTTCCAACCCTGCTGATAACACTCTAAGTAATAAAGCATTAAGGTTAACTAAGGGGAAATCATTTGTATTCACTGCCATCATCTCACCCCAGCATCTAAGAATAAGTCACACCAGCTATGTCTGCAATGTCTGTAATTAACTGCTAAAATAACTCACTCTGACACATAAACACGGATTATATCTCAACCCCAGAAGTCAAAGCAAACTTGACAAAGATTGTTCTTCAGTTTGTCTGTGGCTTCAGATGAGTCAAGTATTACAAATCCAACAAAGTATGACATGAACTTTCAAACTTTTAAAACCCTGCACAGTCTGTACATTAAGAAAAAAAACAGATTATCCTGTTCTGGAAAAACAACCCCTTCAAGTGCATCCATTCAAAAAAAACAACAACATTAAAACAGGGGGTGGGCAAGAGTTAAATAAATCATCATTCACTGATCAAATGCTGCAATATTACCAGTGAATGAATAAAGATAATGACAAAAGTTCAGTGCAAATCATTACAAAAGTCACTGATATTTAGTGAAGCTGTTTAGAAGATTCCTTTACACCAAACAGACAGACTTTTTCTTTAACTTTCACCAGAGTACAAAGACTTTTCTCCAGGACCTAAAGCGGCTCCTGTTGTGCATAGGCAATGGATGCATAACCTTTTTATGTTAAAGACAACCCCATGTGAGAAAATGACAGAAACAGTTTTATACTTTTTTGTTTCATTCAGTAAACTATCTATTGTCATTATGGACGCATCTACTGGAATACTCACTTAGTATTTGGATCTTTGGAACCTTGTTGAAATGATAAAGTTTAGAAAATCATTTAAGTGGTGGGTTGTGAAAAGTTGAATTTCAAAATGTTGTTTTAGCAACTTTTGTCTCTTTAAGCAGCCTTTCAGATAGCTGTCATGTATCTCATATTAAATACAACTATTTTTGGCTTTTGCCTTTATTTGACAGGACAGCTGAAGATATGGACAGGAAATGTCAGGAATAGAGAGTGGGGGGTGACATGCACCAAATGATCTGACTGGGAGCCAGTGGAGGGATATGAGCAGTGGAAGCAGTTTTTGGTCGATTGAAGACCAGTCGCGCTGCTGCTTTATGGATCATCTGCAGAGGTTTGAATGTACATGCAGGAAGGCCTGCCAGTAGGGAGTTGCTGTAGTCAATACGTGATATCACAAGAGCCTGTACCAGCGGTTGTGTTGCATGCTCTGACAGGTAGGGTCTGATCTTCCTGATGTTGTACAGGGCAAATCGACATGACCGAGCAATCGAGGCCACATGAACCTTAAAGGTTAGCTGGTCGTCAATTATGACGCCCAGGTTCTGGGCAGACTTGGTGGGTATGAGTTACACTATGACTTAAGTGTAAATATTAACCATGTTGCAGGACAGAGTTGCTCAAACACTGATTGATATACTGATTTGAATGTAAAGAGATAAAAAGACTGTACTGTGGTATTTACTGAATGTGCACTGTGTGGCCTGCTGATATGCCTGATGGTGGCTTATGTATTATTTGGAGGGCTTTAGAAACAAACTGATATAGTCTAAGTTGCTGCTTCAAGTTTTTATCAGACATCAGAAACCTCAGAGCCAAGCAAGCTGTATCTCAGTGTGCCCATACCAAATGTAATGGTGCCTTACTGCTTTCTGAAGCACAACAAATGGCCAGGTCCACTACCACACTGCAGTAGAGTGAAAACAGCAGAGGTCAGTGTGAAATGTTTGGGCTGCCTTTATTTCTTGTCCTTTAGAGACACTGGATATTTTAGGGAGTTGATGAAGACCAGACACTGAGCTAAAAGTATACGTTACTCATACATAGCCAGCCAGAAAAAAAACGACAAATGAAATTGAAATTGCTTTATAATTGCTGTAAGTGTAAATAAGCAACAGTAGGGTGGAGGTCAATTTGGGTGAAAACCAGGTTAATGACTCAAAGTTAACAGAAGCCGAAAAATATTATTCTCTAATCTGCTCTACGTCCCCTATTTCTGACACCACAGACATATTTTACAGCATCGTGTTCAACAGAGTCCACTCTCTCTCACGTTTTAAGTTTAAGGCTGCAGGATGTACGCTCTTTGTATAATAAGGAAAAGGTTGAGGAGTCTCCCAAGTTAATCTGTGTTAAATAAACTGACACAAAAGCTGCATCTTACAGCAAGATTGAAGGCAGAACCACGCAGGAGACATCGACACAAGTTTGACTACACCTGCTATTTTAACATTGCATGTCCTCATTTCCTTCAGCTACATTTTCATAAAAAAATTAAGCCAACAATAATGCAACTTCTCCAGAAATGTCCTTCTCTAGTTGTTAATAAGGAATCTTGTTTCTTAGCATAAGGCAAAAGTATGTTTTATTGTATAGTATTTGTTCTCTTATAGCTCTGCTTTTGGTCTCCACCAAGCACTGAGAAAAGAGTTGGCTCTCTATCTGCTTAATGCTCCACTATATATTTCAGTCATATGCTTAGTACTTAGCAGCTAGGGTGCAATATTTTCTCCAGCACAGTGGAAATGTTATTTTTCAATACATTTCCCTTTTCTCCGAGTATATAAATCCAGTTGTCCTCAATGCTGCTGTTTTTTTGCTAACACTGGACAGAAAGTAACTTCCTATTGGGGTTCATCGTGGAAGGTCAACCAGACCTTAATCCTCTCCACATGAATCACTGACCACAACCCCTCACCAGCTGCCCAACTGTTTTTGATGTTTTTTCATTAAACTATATTATTATATGAGTGGGGACAGCAGTGCAAGAGAAGAAGAAGGACAGAGCAAACAGAGAAAGCATGTGCAGAGATGGACAGATAAAAGTAAAGGAAACAAAACATTATGAACATCAGGACATGAGAACAAAGGATGGAAGCAGTTAAAAAGCAGAAAGAACTGATACTTCCCTGTTGTCTATGCATTATGTAACAACAATTTAAAGAATAAGGTATTCATAAGTTTTTCTTGAAAGCTTTTGGACTATGGTGACGAGAAGCAAATTCAGACAAGCATCAGTAAAGTCACACTGGAGCAAAAAAACAAGAAAACCTTCCTGAAGCCATCAGGACTGAAAGTAAGAGAGAGTTTAATCTTTTTAATGTTACCCCAAACAGAACAATCCAGGTTTAAATCAAAGACAGGCATGTAGTTGACGGCAAAGCCTTATTTACCTGGTGATACTCAAACCTACTCATCAATACTCATGGGCGTGTTGGTCTTGAAATGAGGTGTGGTCAGGCGCACAGGTGGTGCGTTGCTATCTTGAGGATGCAGAAAGTAACTGCGCTATAGACCAACAAAAACCTGGTCTAAAGTCTATGGTGCAGTATGTTCCTGCTGTTTAGAGGGCACAATAGTCAGATGGAGAGAAGCACTTTCACAGGCAGGCTCACAGCGCACATTCTTTGGCTTGTCACTCACAAAGGGCCGTGAGGCAGCCCTCCTCCTTCTCAGTTAAATAGGCCACAGAGTCCTTTATTCAGATGCACTCAAATGGAGTTGTGATGGCACAGCGAATCTGAAGACAGCAGAGGCAGAGGGTCAACCACTCAAGGACCACATACCTAGCCCTAATGGAAGAGGAATGCCGTTTGGTTTCCCCAGCAGGATTTATGCAGTCTCCTGTCTGATGATTTGGAGAGTCATGCCAGCCGACCCTATGCCCTCCTGGTTACTGTCAAAGTTACTGCCGTGCTGCATTTATTTGCAAGTGGGTCAGCAGCATCCCTTAAGTTCCATTAGAGGTATAGTGCAATCTGTAAGTTCAACCTAAACACTAAAGTTTATTTCACTGACTAAAATGTCTGCTCTTTTGCATTCTGTATGATGGTGCAAATATTATTGTTATTGGTCAGGGCAACGAGTTGATGTCCTCAATGATCTCATTTGCTGTTGGCCTTGCTGATCCTCCCTCTTGTTCCCACCTGATGTTTTCCCGCTCTCCTGACATCATTATACCACCTTTGGCATTTTGTGGCTGTTCTGGGGATACCAGAAGTCAAGGAAACACTACCCACTACCTCTTCCCACGCTCTTCCCAAGCAGGTCCGTTTCTTCAGGAGAGAAATTTTCATTTCGCTAGTTAACTGAATCCACCATCTCAATAGCAATACGCCAAGTAAGAGCACACCTGGCTTTTAAAGTCAATGTGAGATGACGCTCTGATTGATTTGAATCATGTTACACCCATAAATCACACCTTTGTATTATCAAGGGGCTTAATACAACCCCTTAGCACCCAGATTGTGCGCTATTTTAGATTGTTTAAATACAGCCCATTGTGTTGTTACCAGATCTCATCATCATTGTTGTTGCAAGTTAAATTTGTAACCTGAAATAGAAGACCACAAGACAAGCCCAATGTTAGAGGTTTATTATCAGAGACAAACGTATTTAAATAACCTGGAGTTATTGTTCACCCATTAACCTTTTAAAATAAACCTCTGCATTTAAACAGTCAAACCCTTTTTTGAATAAACCACACAAACTCTTGTGAATTTGTGACCAAAGGAAAGCGCCTGATTTTCATGGAAAGGATTTTTTTAACTAAAATTGGCAGTCAGCTCCAACCAGTGGTTCAAATGTAAAAATGTCCTTAATTTCAATTGAGTGGGTGAGCTTAGTGAACATTGAAACCACTTTGGCTTCACATAATAATAATAATAATAATAATAATAATAATAATAATAATAAAGAACATGTAATTAAATAATGTTCAAACTAAATTCAACCTAATTTCTTTCAGAAATCATGCCATCCAAAACTAGTGACATTCAATAGACTACTAAATGTTCCCTTATCATTGCAGAAGTAAGACCAGCAGGAATTATAACATAAATTATAACCAAGATTTCTTTTTAAACTGTGATGTTAAGTTAATCTAAATCTATGAGAGAAAATTTAAAATAAGAAGCGAGTGTGTTAGAACATGAAAGTAGATATGGGTTTTAATAAAACCGTTGGCAGACAGATAATTAAGAGAGCGGGGTTGTTACAGCAGATATGTGGGGGTGTGAAGTGAGGTGGGATATGCAGAGAGAGAGAGAGAGAGAGAGAGTCGGCCCTCTAAGATAGCCTGCCGAAGCCTACAAGATAATTACAAGCTCAGTTTCAAATTGAACCCTTTGAACTGTCAATTGCAGCTAAACAGAGTTTCAGTACTTCCTTCTCTTATCCCTCCACATACACACACACACGCATACACACACCAAGTTTCAATTTAAGACTTTACGTCTTAGCTGCATCTGAAAATGGCAGATTTAGTTATTTGATGCTGCCGATGGTAAAAGTTTTCTGCAAGTAAACAAACGCACACACACAACACACACAGAGCTACTGAAACTGTGATCATCACCAATGCGAACATATAAATATTTAAGAAGGATGCCATGTTAATTTGTTTTTCTTTTTTAGTTTTGTGATTGACTAATGATAAGTTAGATACAGGTGGGGTGTCTCAGGTGAAGTTGGGACAAAGAATCAATGAAAACAAAGATGAACCAAATAATTTTTGCTGATATATTTTCTCAGTCTGTTTTATTAAAAAGTGTAAAAATAGTTATAGATTAAATCTTGACTGATCTCATAGGCTCTGCAGAAACTTACTCAGCACTGCGCTGCCTGCTGGAGGTCCCAGCTTGATGAAGCCAACAGAACAACATCATCTTCAAAAAACAGACATGAAATTCTGAGCTCTCCATACTGACAAATGACAAAAAATTTGGATTGCTTTGATTGTTAGTTGCCTAAGCTTGCAGCCACAAATCGAGCAAACGAAACGATTAAAGTACATCCACTAAAAGAGTTTTTTTCTGCCCCAGACAGGCTCAGATTGTTCTTCTGTATGACAGCATTATGGAAAGGATCTGTCATGAGGGTGCAGGAGAGCAGGGAAACTGGACCCAAATGCACACACAAACCAAGGAGGCAGATGCAATATTACGAGAGATATGTATTAGCAAAACAAGAGGCTTACTGATTTCAGGTATGGCACCCAGGCAGGAGAATCAAACTAGCAGTTACAGAATAAAAACATCCAGCAATTGCTGATCCAGCAATATGGCAAAAACATACACACAAAATGAACTGGCAAAGAAACTATGACACTGGCCGGCTATAGACTTGGGAGCTGACAAGGAAATGTAAGGATTTCCTGTTTGAGTCACCAGCTGTTTGCCTAGCAACAGGTAGCTAGCTAGCGTAACTAACATCAAGTAAGTTAACCTATTATTTTAAAAATAATTTGTTTCAAGGGCCCTTTCGTTTTTATAAACACGTGTAGCCAAAAACATTTACATTTAAAGGGTATTCCTCGGCCACCTGAAAGTCCGCCATTTCATTTGAATTGGAGCGCAATACATCTCCGTGAAGGATGCACCTGATGGATCCTTCGCGGGCCGGGAAACGGAGGATGCTGTTGTCGGCCGCATCTTAAGGAGCCTTCCAATTAGGACAGTCTTCGACGCCCTTCTGTGACGCAATCAGCCTTCAAATACACCCTTCGAAAGGCTGCAGCCCCTGGATTGGGACGCAACTAGAGAGTCCGGGCTGAACGGGTGACACTAATGAGGGCGGGGCAGACAATCAAACTGGAGGGAAACACGCAAAGGAAGACATGACACACATGGGGCACAAACTACATAATAAAACAGGAATCAGTTAAAACCAAACTCAGGACTGTGAGAGGTTTAACTTTAGATATCTACAAGTCATTTACAACCCAAAATATGTTAATTTTTTTTAAAATTGCCCACGATTAAAAAACAAAAAAAACAAACAACTGTGTATATTGTTGTCATTAAATAATTAGTTTTGCTTATAATAATGAAGCTAACAGTTCTGAGAATTGGACTTGACTTGTTAGCAGCTCTGTGAGGCTCCAAATAAGAATAGTGGAGCTACCTAAATGGTGTCGGTATGAAAACATGCTGATATTTAGCAGGTTAAATATAAGCTTAGCTACACTGGCTGACTGGCACTGCAGCTAAGAGTAATGAGATACCATCAGCGGTGTCGTATACCAAAGCATAGGTAAAGAAATGTTAATCTGATGGTAAAACGTAAGTGGAGCACCAAGGTATTAGAATTTATGAATCTGTCATAAAATTAATGTCAAATAATCAGAATATTGTTGAGATATTCAAGGCTGTGTTTAATTTAACATGACACTGAGATCTTTCATATCTTTATTAACATCTTATTATAATAAATGATCATGTGATTAAATGATTAATGGGATGTTGCACTGGGACGTGCCAGGTAATTTCCAAGATTCCAATTAATATTCATTTAGCGTATAGGACCTAACAAGGACATGCTGCTGGAAGCCTAAATATGAGCCCTCTTCTGTGATTAACGCTCGAGATCCCCATGCTACTGAATCGCAAAAGATTAAATACATGTGATTTAGCTTGTGATGAGCCTACCATGGGAAGAAACAGACATATATCTACCTCTCAATCAACAGTTTCATACGATTTTAAAAAATGTCTTGTTCTTGCAACAGTTGGACTCCTGTGACGAGTTTACTGATTTTGTTACGTGAAAATTAGGACAGTTTGCCTTGAATTTATGTTCTTTAAACTTTTTAAAAGAGTTGTCTGCTTTGATTATTTCTCATAATTTTACTTCTATAATTTATTGTTTGAATTTTCATTGAATATGCACAATATGAGGTAAATCTGTGAAATAACTCAATATAACAATATGACACTTGCTAAATAAATCAATTATACAACATTAGCATGTATAGTTCATCCGCTCCCTCTGGAAGTTGTTAAAGAATATTCTACTCTGTACCTGTTGTGTTTGTACCTTGTTTACCTCAAGGTCTTCATCGAGCAGATTTTACTGTTCTCTTCCTCTGCAATCTTACTAGCCTCACAGTTGGCACCAAATTGACACAAATAAGTCTGATCTAAGCTGACTGCGTGTGTAAAGAGGTTTATTCCATCTCCTGCAGTCTTTGCTGATGCTTTTATCACACCTGTTCTTCAAGATGCCTTTGAAAGTAGGATATAAGTCAGCAAAACTTTCCATCCCAAAAAGTTATAGTTTGAAAGGCCAGACGTTGCATTTCCCAGTCGTGATCTTTATTTCTGAGCCTACAAGTTACAGAAATGAATAAAAAATAATTTAACAATGAACTGTTGTTGTCTCTCCTTCCAGATCACAGCTCACTGGAGTGACAGCAGAGCACCTGCAGCTCTATGAGAGGGCAGAGTGTGACTTCACAGAGCAGTCTTTCTTCATGTTTGCACCTGGGAGAGGAATGTTCGCTGTTACCAGCTATCACTACACAACCACAGGCAAAGTAACTTCAAAACTTTCAATACAAGCACATGTTCTAACTGAAGTCATCAGATACAGCAGCTTGGTGAAGCTTTAAAATATGACTCAGTATCCGTTGGTGTCAGTTTTGGATTTTGATAAATATGCATTTGGTTAGTCACATAATGCTTTTCATGAATGCAAAACACTCGTGGGTTGGTTTTGGTTAGGCACTTAAACATCCTGGTCAGTGTCAGGGGAAAAGTTCATTGTTCAAATAAGTACTAAGTTCATGCTTCATGCTGAACCCCAAGAAAATGGAAATGTACGACCGAACAGGACCCGTCTATTATTTGAAAGCAGGGACCCAGACCCATGCAGAACCGAGAAATGTCGGACCCAACCCTGGCCGTAGGAAACAGACCCGATCAGCACCGACTTCACAGCTGATTGCTATTAACTAGTTACTGTTAGTCAGTTATCAAAACAAAACTTTTTGTCCTACCTGATGTGACGTAGCCTTCTCCCCTGTGCCTGGCCAAGCATATAATCCATTCTCCGCCAAGAAAGTTCAAAAAGCACATCCAGATTTCCTGTTACACATGTCGTGTCGATAAAAACAGCGATGCTTATCCACCAGTTATTTCAGATTAGAAGTCCACTCGCTGTCACGCTGACAAATGCGCAGCTCGTTTAGAAGCAGCATTGTGGTTTGTTGCCTCTAGCATAATAAAGATAACTTCGACTATTTGACCTTTTGAACAATGATAACGATTACTCTTTGCCATGGCTGCTAACTTTAGCATTTCTAGTTTGCTATCATCCATGTTGTCTGAGGCTGTGTTCAAAATGCCATACTATACTAGCAGTACATACTGATTTGGCCAGAATGTTGTATGTACTATGCAAACCAAAGTAAATGTGCAGTATGTCAAAAATACTCGGATGTTGTTGTGATTTGGGAAAAATCTCCAGTATGCATCGGACCAGACGACCTCACCTACTGTATCCCATAATGCAAAGCGCTGAAACATTAAAACGGCAGTTGAAATGTGTCAGATGGCAGCGGAAGAGCAGAAGGGGGCGCTATAGCTAAAGAAGCAGCTTTTTGCGCGCTTTTGTTTACTTTCGCTTTCCTGGCGTAGCATACTGCTAAATCCATTTGAACACCTCCGTATTACATACTACCGCCGTACGCAGTATGCAGTATATAGTATATAGTATGGCATTTCGCACACAGCCTGAGTATGACCTATAATCCTGACCCTTCACCTCCTGAGCAAAAGCAGCTGGAGCACTCGCTCAGCCAGGTCATTAGTGCCACCTTGTGTCCAAAGCTGCACTTTGCTTGCTCTTTCTCTTTCATCATGACCTGCGCTTTCTAATCACGGCCAGGTCTTCCCGGATCCACTCGGGTATAACACATAATGTTGAACAGACCTGGAAGCCGGGGTTATAGAACGTGGCCCGACCCAGAACCGGTCGCCCACACAAAATGTCCCAGGTTCTAGGGTTCCTGTGATGTGACTAAGTTAACTAAATTTACATATATTTCATAACATACGTACGTTACACACCTAAGATGAAGTGAACTTCTTAAAAGAAGTTAACAGACTATTTCTTACAAATTCAGTTCAATGTTTATTTTACTCATCCATCGCCCCACACTGCCACCAAAGCAGACTTTTACGCTCTTATACGTCGCCTGACTTCTACGACACATCAAAACAATAAGTGTCAGTTAGGACAGTGTCTAGAAATGAGGCTAGAGGTGAACCTACATCACAATTTTTAAAGCTTTGGGTAACAAAGGTGCTGTATTTGACCAGTTTGGTGTTAAATCAGGTGGAAAACAAACACCTGTACAATTACAGGCCCAGGGTCTGTCAGGAGCGAGTGTTCACTTACAGCTAGAGATTAATGATGGCTTTTGAAGAACCTGTCATTGTATTTTTCTGCTTTAGGCACAAGGCTACTTCAGTAAGAACATGGATACAAGTGGGACCTTTTGAAATGATTTTAGTGTCTTGGGGGATTTATTTTAGGATGACAGGGCTGCTTCCTTTCCTTCCTCTCATTCCTCTTAACTCGCCTGCAACACATTAAAGGTAAATAGTTTGTCTAACTGTGAAGGCTGTTTAAGACTTGGCTTTCCCCCCGAGGTTAAGAGTGATGAGATTTTGATCCCTTGTGTGGAACTATTAGCCCTCTACCCCCCCGTGCACAGATGGTTGTGTGCACTTTACTCTTAATTTGGCCACAAGATGGGAGGCTGGAGGACAAGCAGATGAAGAGGGGAAATTGCCGGCAGGAGAGAAGGAGGCATAGAGAGAGTACTCGCCTTTCTCCATCACCTTTGACATGGCAGATTGATCCACACCGATGGGAAAACCTCCAAGGAAGGATGTTGATTAGCAGAAGCGGAAGCAAATAGGCTGTGGTTAAGAGTGGATCTATCATGTCGTGTTGCTCTGAGCTTCCCTGCTAGCCAGCCCATCTGTGTGTGGGATATGCAGCTCAGAATGCCCAAGCACTGCCAAGCCTTTAATCAAAACCAATCCCCACGATAATTCATGGGTTCAATGGTAATTCAATTATATTTGCAGCTATCACAAGCTCCATGATACAGGAAGAAACATTTATTTAAGGAGAAGAGAGGTAAAAACTTTAAAAAAAAAACAGCTTTCAGATTGGCAGGTTTGAGACGTCACAAACCTAAGGAGCCAATCCCGTTAATGCTATACATATCATTATGTGTAACCTATGGCAACCACTTCAACGATGCGCGAGCCAGCTGTAACCGTCATTGTAATTTTTGCAAACTCACTGCTGACTACAAACGTGAACGTTACCACTACTAATTACTACATTTCAAGCTAGCTAAGTTTCAACAAGTTACCACTAAACGATGGCAGAGACGTGTTTTAAAGCCCATAAAAGACTGTTGACCAGGCAGCCATAAGGGCATATTTTCTGTGGTGGCCATGAAGCTCAAGACACAACTACATTTCACAAAACACGACAAAATCTCTCTAAACAAAACCAAATGCAGTTGTATTTTATGAAATCTTATTTTGTTTCAACCTTCAGGGCCAATACAATATTTTCATGACCCATACAAAATTCATGAATGAAATGCATAAAAAATAAATTAAAGTTTCAAGTTAGCTCACGTTGAACAAGGTTAAATAGCTGTAGCTCAGTTAAACATAAAAGATTTCAAGGAACAGATCCCCGACCTTCATCACAAACACACATAAATCAAATAGCTGGAATAATTCAGAAGTTCAGACAAGCAACAAGCTTGTACTTTTTTTTGTATAAAGAACAGGTACACAAGAATGGGAAGGTTGCAAAGAGAAAACTACGACTATAATACCGTTTTTATAATCCACAGTAGAGGACAATCATTTTATTATTCAGAAAATAGTTAATTGGTCTTTATCCAGTTAGGCTCTTTACCCATTATGAAATTAAAATAACGACCTGCACTTGATCCCCAGTCTTTGTCAAAGGTTAACAGTAGTGCAGCTGTATAAACCCAGTTGACTTCTTATAAAACCTCTAGCTTGCAAATGAGAGCTTAATTGCACTCATTATGGTCATTTATTCATAGGGTAATTCATTAAGTTGGTTATGTTTGAGAGTAATGATGCACGAGAACTGCTTGAACGGCGACAGGAGACAATAGCAGACTTGAAAAAGAGGGTGCATTTCAAGGTTATGCCATTTTTGCAAACCACTGCTGTTATGTTCACCTGAGAATTTTCTTTCTTTCTTCCCTTTGAAGCATTTCATATATTTTCTTTTCCCAGCTCTGACGGTGCTAATCCCTGAAAACAGTATCCTCTTTTCTCAGGACTCAGGAGGTAACTGAAGAGGTAAGCCCCCCTCCTGGCCACTTGAAAGTCAGTGATGTTTTGTGACTGTCGATGCTTAATACCATTTGTTTAGAAAGGGCCTTTCAGCACATTGAAAGGGTATCTGCATGGAGCTAATTTACTTATACTTAATTCGATGATTTGCTGGTTTGCATAAGTAAATGCTCATGTTTATTGCAACATTTCATTTAGCATGTGTTTGTGATGCTAGTTTATGTTGAATCTACATATCTTTGCAGATAAGTTAGCCACATGGGACAGAAATGTAAGACTGTGTTAACTCTAGAAAATCAGCTCAGACTGACTGCACTGATAGACGAGCTGAGGTGTAAGAGGCTGCTGTGGCTTGGAGGTAGCCATTCCATTGGAAGATTGGAGGTTTGATCCCTGGCCCCTGCAGTCCACATGTCAAAGTGTCCTTGGGCAAGACAGTGAACCTCTAATTGCTCCTAAAGGCATCGCCATCGGTTTGTGAAGGGGTGAATGAGACATGCATTGTCAAAGTGGTACATTTCCTAACCAGATGAACAAACTGGTACATTTCCAAACCAGATGAAAATTGCTAAGGTCATTCCGCTATACAAAACTGGGAGCAAGCACAACTTTACAAACTACAGATCTGTCTCAATACTGCCACAACTCTCAAAAATATTGGAAAAGCTTTTCAACAATAGAATGGATGCATTTTTGGAAAAACACAAACTATTTGACTACTGAACTGAACTGATTACTGACTACTAGTCAGTATGGGTTTAGGGTTAACAGATCAACATCACAGGCAATAATGGAATCAATTGAGGAAATCACAGATGCAATAGACAACAAAAAACATGCAATAGGAGTATTCATTGATCTTAAAAAAGTGTTTGATACAGTTAATCATAACATACTATTCAACAAACTGGAAAAATATGGGATAAGGGGACTGGTATTAGACTGGGTAAAGAGTTATTTGGAAGGACGGCAACCGTTTGTAAAGTTGGGTAATCACTGCTCTGGATATTTGGACATTGCTTGCGGGGTCCCCCAGGGGTCAGTATTGGGCCCAAAATTGTTTATCCTGCATATCAATGATATGTGTAAAGTATCTAGGTGGTTAAAATTGGTCAAGGTTAAAATATGACACAAATATTTTTGGTTCAGGAGAAAACATTAAACAAGTGGAAACAGTTATAAACGAGGAAATGAAAAAACTAAAGATATGGTTTGACTGGAATAAATTATCACTAAATGTAAGTAAGACTAAGTTCATGTTGTTTGGCAAATGCACAGTGAACACAAAGGTGGGAATAGAATTAGATGGGGTTGAAATCGAAAGGGTGCATGAAAACAAATTTCTTGGGGTTACAGTAGATGACAGACTGAGTTGGAAACCACACATCAAACATGTACAGTCATGGTCGTTAGTGATTATTGGTGATTATTATTTATTAATTGATGTAGCATGGTGATGAGAGGTAGAGAATGTGAATGTGTATATGTATGTATGTATATATATATGTGTATATGTGTGTGTATATGTATGTATTTATGTGTATATATGTGTGTATGTATATATATGCATGTATCTGTGTCTGTGTATATGTGTATGTATATATATATATATATATATATATATATATATTTCATTTAGACAAAGGGATGATAGCTAACAAGCTATGCTTCTTCTCACTCCTTTTCGAATATGTCATTTATTTTATTTTTTTCTGTGTTTCATTATTATTTTGCTTCCTCAAAATCTTTATTTCTATATTATGTTGTGCAAACAATTTGTTAAATAGCAATCAGGAAGCCTTGTACTATTTGCATATTGGAAATTAAAAAAAAGAAAAAGAAAAAGTGCTTTGAGTTAGAGGTCTTCACGGGTCAAACATTTCTCGCCTGAACCCTAACAGACCCGTAATTGTGCGTTCCGGAACCAAACCAGACCCGTCTATTCTTTGAAAGCTCGGGCCCAAACGGAGTTATGTCGGACCCAACCCCGGCCGGACGAAACAGACCCGATCAGCACTAACTTCACTGCTGATTAATATTAACAAGTTGCCGGTAGTCAGCTGTCAAAACAAACCTTTTGGTACTACCTGTGTGACGCAGCCTTCTCCCCTGTGCCTGTCCGTGCATGTAATCCATCCTCCACCAAGAAAGTTCATAAAACACATCCAGGTTTCCTGGTATCCATGTCGTGTTGATAAAAACAGAGATGCTAATCCACTAGTTATCTCAGATTAAAAGTCCCCTTGCTGTCATGCAGACGGATGACAAACGCGCGGCTCGTTTAGAAGCCACACACTCACGTTACACGTAACGCGCATAATTTCTTCTCGTCTTTGTCCATAATTTACATAAATGAGACACACACAGCACTTTAATCATGAGCACTGTCTAATCACGGCCGGGTCTTCCCGGATCCATTCGGGTATTAGACACAATGTTGAATAGACCCATAACCGAGGATTATAGAACAAGTCCTGACCCGGACCCGGAAATACGCTGCAATTTTATAGCAGTTTTCTAAAGACTTTGCAATAAGGTCTTAACTCAGTCTGAACCTGGTGACTAATAAGTCATATGTAATTGTACTGTCACTCATTGTGAATAATTTAGGTATTCCAGGCTGTAATTAAGGACTCAGACAAACATTTCACCTTGTCTGAATCTGACCTTATCAAACGCCATCACCATCCTTAACAGGTTAAATATGACTATATTTTTTTATCATTCTGCAGCTACTTAAGTTTTAATGAAAAATCATTATTACTTCAGGTCCAACAGAGTCTCACGGCAATATGTAAAATAGTCACAAAAATATAATTAATAGAATCGTGAACATGGATCTGAATTCACCTTTTTTGTGTCAGTCAACATGAATAACCACCTAAGGTATTTCAAATGAAGGAAAAACATGCCAACCAGTTTGGGTCAGTCAGCACAACAGCATTATGAGGTTGTGTCACAAATGCTGTGCTAAGCTGCCTTCAGGGCTTTTTTTCTGCTACCAAGGAGACCCCTGGATTAGGACACAGCTCAGAAGTCAACAATAATGTATCATTTTAGCCCAAACCACATTTTTTTCCCTGAACATTGTCAAGTATTTTTTATACCTAAAGATAAACAAACATTTGGTAATGTTTATGCAACTAAACATTAACATTACATGGAACATTACTCGTCGTGTTCCTCAAACCATTCCTGAATCATGTTTGCAGTGTGGCAGGGCGCATTATCCTGCTGAAAGAGGCCACTGCCATTAGGGAATACTGTTTCCATGAAGGGGTGTACTTAGTCTGCAACAATGTTTAGGTAGGTGGTACGTGTCAGAGTAGCATCCACATAGATGGCAGGACCCAAGGTTTCCCAGCAGAACTTCCAGTCTTCCCCAGGTAAGAGACTCAAATGCACCCGGCCATCCACATGATGTAAAAGAAAATGTAATTCATCAGACAAGCCCTCATTCTTCCATCACTCCGTGGTCCAGTTCTGATGCTAACCTGCCCATTGTAGGCTCCAGCCTTCGCTCCCCACATGCATCATTGAGCCTTGGCCGCCCATGACCCTGTTGCCCATTCACCAGTTTTCCTTCCTTTAACTACTTTTGGTAGGTACTGACCTCTGCAGAACAGGAACACCCCATAGGAGCTGCACTTTTGGAGATGGCCCTTGTCAAAGTCACTCACATCCTTACACGTTCCCATTTTTCCTGCTTCCAACACATCAACTTTGAGAATAAAATGTTCACTTCCTGCCTGACATGTCCCACCCACTGGCAGGGGCCATTGTCATGGGATAATCAATGTCATACAAAAATACACTGATCAGCCATTACATTAAGACCACTGACGGGTGAAGTGAATATCAGTGCCCTTCACGGTTGGAATGTGATCACACTTAGCTTAAACTAACTCAGACGCCTCATTGTTTGGGAGAAAACTAACAGCAATTTGATTATTGCAGCTTGAAGTCATCTGCCTTGCATGCCACTTGAAGTTAAGCACACACTATTTTATCCATCCCTATTTCCTAATATTGTCAAGATAAAAAAAAACCTGGCAGTTGTACACTGAAAAGTAACACTCAATGACACTATTATGCTGGGAGCACAAATATGAACCACTGCACCATGTAATTGACCTTGCCTGCTCAATAAAATGTGGGTACAGCCCCAATGTTGAGTGTGTGCAGACAGGAATGCCTGTGTGCTGGAGTGCATTTGAGGGGATCCTCACATAATTACACCAGGTTCTGTAACCAGTGAAAAGCTATACAAATCCCAAACAAGGCCTTATTAATTTGGGTGCAGACAGGTGGCAGATGGAGCGGGTAATTGTAAAGAGTCACAGAACAATCAGAGTGTTTAATGGAATAAAAATGTGATTTTACTCTGTAGGCAATATCTGGTTTTTAATACCCCCTTTCAGCAGTAAGTGTAGTCATGCTGCATGTTATGTTAATGTATAATTTGGCATGTTTGTGTTTCTTTTGCAGAGACTTCATGTAACGGAACAGCTGCAGCCGTGTAATTTGTGTCACATAAGCTATTAAGGTCTTGGTGTTGTTATTTTTCTCAAGCAAGTGTTGGAAGACGTATTTTAAAGCCTTAAGTTAAAGATGCAACGGTGTACTCCATTACAAGTGATGCCCCTGCATTACAATTTTTACCTTAACCTACTTCAGGAGTTTTTAACTGGGGACAACCTGAAACACAAACCAGACCATCAGTTAGGAGATCATTTCTACACCAATCAGCCATAGCATTATGACCACTGATAGTGTTAGTGAATAACATTGATGATCTCGTTACAATGGCACCTGTCAATGGGTAGGATATGTTAGGCAGCAAGTGAACATTTTTATAAAAAAATAATAATAATAATAATACATTTAATTTATATAGCGCTTTAAAAAGTACTCAAAGACATATTATATGTTAAAACAAATAGCAAAGACAGTAAAAGCAATAAACAGTAAACGATCAAGGTGCAGAAAATACAGTTAAAAATGTATGTATATAAAATAAAACAGTTAAAACAGTTACAACAATAAGACGATGAGGGGTCACAGACTAAAAGCAGATTTAAAATAGGTGAGTTTTTTTGAGTCCAGTTTTGAAGGAGGGGAGTGATGGAGAGTGTCTGAGGTGATGGGGTAGAGAGTTCCAGAGGGAAGGGGGGCAATAGAGAAGGCTCTGTCCCCCCAGTTCCGGTGCTTCGATCAGGTGAGAGGGGTGAGGAGGTTGGCATTGGCGGACCTGAGGTTACAGGTGGGAGTGTGGTGAAGGAGGTCAGTGAGGTAGCTTGGTAGAGGAGGGCTTTGTAGACAATGAGAAGGATTTTGAATTGGATTCTTTGTTGGACGGGAGCCAGTGGAGGTTATGAAGGACAGGGGTGATATGATCTCTGGTGAGAGAGGGTGAGTGGGTGAGCAGAAGGGTGGCAGAGTTTTGGATGTATTGTAGTTTGTTGAGGATTTTGGAGGATGTGCCGTAGAGGATGCTGTTGCAGTAGTCCAGTCGTGAGGTGATGAATGCTTGGATGAGCGTTTCGGCTGCTGGGAAAAAGAGGGAGGAGCAAAGACGGCAATGTTTTGAGATGGAAAAAGGCAGTTTTTGTGATGTGGTTGATGTGACGTTCAAATGAGAGGGATTGATCAAAGATGACACCAAGGTTACGGACGTGTGTGGAAGCGGGAACACTGAAGCCATCAATGCAGAGGGAGAAGTCCTCAAGCTGATAATGAGGATTTCAGATTTGTTGCTGTTGAGTTTGAGGAAGTTTGCATGCATCCAGTTTTTTATGTCCTTAAGGCAGCTTGTGAAGGTGGAATGAGTGGCGTCTGTGGCATAACAGTGGAAATGTAGGCCCGTGAAGGTGGATGATGTGACCAAGAAGAAGTATGTAGAGGAGGAAGAGGAGGGGGGCAAGCACCGAACCTTGAGGGACACCTTGAGAGAGAGGGGCTGTGTTCGAATTTAACATATTGATACTGATAAACTGGTGGCGGTTGGAGAGATAAGATTAGAATCAGGAGAGGGCGGTGCCAGTGATGCTGAGGGAGGACTCTAGGTGGGTGAGGAGAATAGAGTGATTGATGGTTTCAAAGGCAGCACTAAGGTCGAGAAGGATGAGGATATTAAGGGAATGAGCATCAGAGGAGAGGAAGAGGTCACTGGTGACTTTGATTAGGGCAGTTTCTGTGCGGTGAAGGGATCTTAAGCAGATTAAAATGGTCCATAGAGTTGGTTGGAGTCCAGGTAGGTTCTGAGTTGAGAGGGGACTAATGTGGAGGAGATGGGGTAAAGGCGCAGGTGGAAGTCTTCATGTCAGACAGTGATTTGAGGAGATCGGTGGGGGAGATCAGGGAGAATTGAAAGGGTGGTCAGTTAGATGGGGAGTGTCCTCGAGTGTTGGAAGCAGAAAAATTGGCAAGTGAAAGGATGTGAGCGACTTTGACAAGGGCCAAATTGTGATGGCTAGACGACTGGGTCAGACCATCTCCAAAGCTGCAGCTCTTACTGGTCTGCAGTGGTCAGTACCTACCAAAAGTGGTCCAAGGAAGGAAAACCCGTGAACTGGTCGCAGGGTCATGGGCAGCCAAGGCTCATAGCTGCGTGTGGGGAGTGAAGGCTGGCCTGTGTGGTCCAATCCAACAGAAGAGCTACTGAAGCTCAAATTGCTGAAAAAGTCAAAGCTGGTTCTGATAGAAAGGTGTCAGAACACACAGTTTTTTGTGTATGGGGCTGCGTAGCAGCAGACTGGTCAGGGTGCCCATGCTGACCCCTTTCCACCACCAAAAGTGCCTACAATGGGCTTGTGAGCATAAGAACTGGACCATGGAGCAATGGAATAAGGTGGCCTGGTCTGATGAATCACATTCTCTTTTACATCATGTAATGGCTGGACGCATCTGCATCGCTTACCTGGGGAAGACATGGCACCAGGATGCACTATGGGAAGAAGGCAAGCTGGCGGAGGCAGTGTGATGCTATGGGCAATGTTCTGCTGGGAAACCTTGGGTCCTGCCATTCATGCAGATGTTACTTTGATACGTACCACCTACCTAAACATTATCGCAGACAAAGTACACCCCTTCATGGAAACAGTATTCCCTAATGGCAGTGGCCTCTTTCAGCAGGATAATGCGCCCTGCCACACTGCAAACATGGTTCAGGAATGGTTTGAGGAACACCGCAACGAGTTCAAGGTGTTGACTTGGCCTCTGAATTCCCCAGATCTCAATCCAATCTAGCATCTGTGGGATGTGCTGGACAAACAAGCCTGATCCATGGAGGCCCAATCTTGCAACTTACAGGACTTAAAGGATCAGCTGTCTTTGGGCCAGATACCTCAGCACACCTTCAGAGGTCTAGTGGAGTCCATGCCTTAGCGCGTCAGGGGCTTTTTTTGCAGCAAAAGGGGACCTACACAATATTCGGCAGGAGGTCTTAACGTTATGGCTGATCAGTGTATATAGTTATTCTTAAAGCCTGTCACTAATGCATATCACCTAATTTGATTGTGTCTCGTTTGTGCAGGTGAAGGTTTTTTTTAAAAAAAGGACTGTGTGCTTTAATGCAAGGTGAGACATCTTTGTATTGTCACCACCAAAGATTGAACTTTACTTGATGTTACTCAAAAGATACCATCTCTTTACTGTCCGTAGCAGGACAATGCATCTACTTTGAAACATGAAATGGGCATCAAACAGCTCAGAATGGCAGACACTCCTTCATTAATATTCAGGGCCCAGTCCACTTAAAGTTCTGTATGCTAAACATTTCACCACACAGCTCTGAGGAGGAGTCAGTATCTGGAGGATTAGCTCACAGCAGAATTTATATAAAGTGAGATGTAAAGAGTTATGAAAGCACTGTAACCTTACTGGGCTTTTTTAACAGCTTTTCTCCTCTGACTTTAATTCGTGCGTGAACTCATTGAACCTAGACAAGGTTTTCATTCAAGAAATGCTACTTAACATATACTGTTTATTACAATTGGATGTAGCCTCTTGGTTTCAAAACTGAAGCGTACTCAGATGTGCCTTAAACCTGCATTTATTTTAAAGGCCAACAGGGAGAAGTACACCACTGGCATTATGTTAATCTTGTAAATTATGGTCCCATTTACAATAAAATAGTCAATAAAGCCGGGTATGCTTTAAGGCTTGGCTACCTATGATTGATAAGTCAATAAACTGGGTGTGTCTCTGGAGTTAGATAAGTCGATGCCCAGCTGGGTCGTATTCTTGGGTAAGATACTGATCCCAAGTTGCTTCTGGA
Source organism: Semicossyphus pulcher (assembly GCF_022749685.1). Taxonomy (NCBI): domain Eukaryota; kingdom Metazoa; phylum Chordata; class Actinopteri; order Labriformes; family Labridae; genus Semicossyphus; species Semicossyphus pulcher. Next base: position 29,916,857 of record NW_027211604.1, on the reverse strand, counting down.
AGTATAGACTTTGGTGTTTGAGTGAATGTGATTAGATAAGTTCCTGATGGCCACCCTTTTGTCCTAATATGGTCGCTTCTAGCTCCAAAAATCTAAAATGACGTTGGCGAGAAAAGCCCTCACAACTGTAGTACACAAACCACTTGGTGACGTCACAGTTCCTATGTCCACTTCTTATATAGGGTCTCTGAGTAAAACACATGCATTAGCTCATGCCTGAGACTGTAGTTTAATCAAATATTGTTAGACCTCTCCAAATATTGAAATAAGCAAACTAAAATTTGAAATTGCTTTGAAGGTATAATGTTATCTGTTCATGAATCTCTTCCAGTTGAGACCACTTAATATAATGGAATTCATTTGTTTATGAGAGAGAGCCCATAGTATCCTGTAACCACCTCAGATAACTGATATACTGATAAAATAAAATAAGATAATGTAAGATAAGATAATCCTTTATTGATCCCCAGGGGGGAAATTCGGGTGTTGAAAAAAACCTCGTATAAAATAGAAATACAAGGTATATACAGCTGTTAAACAAGTAGGAGTAAGTGACAAGATAAAGTCACAGTTATGGGATAAAGTGACTTGGTATGCAGGATTAGATAATACAGTATGGTATGAAGTCTAAGGTTTTTGATATGGTACAATATAAGGTGCAGTATAAAAGTTTGTAAGTAACGATAACGGTAAAAATTGCAATCATAGTATAATATAGTATAGTGTAATATAATATAGTATAAAGTATGGTATGGTAACAATATTGTAAAAATGAACGTTAGGAACATATACATGTAGACCTCTACAATATAATACACTATATCATATACTCTACTATATAACAGTGACAAGTAATTATAATAGTATAAAATAGTGCAGTAAAATATGGAGGTAAGTAGTAAGTACAGTACAGTATATGAAGATATAACCACCTGATAGATGTAACAGTATATGGCAAGTATATAAGTAAATCAGAACAGAAGAGTCAATGAGGTGAGAGTGATGAGAGTCTATATGAGAGTTCAGCAGAATGACAGTCTGTGGCTTCCACCACTGTTGTACAGTCTGATGGCAGTGAGCACAAAGGAGTGCCTGACGCGCTCAGTTCTGCACCTGGGTGGGATGAGGCGCCGGCTGAATGAGCTGCCCATCTGCCACAGCTCATCGTGGAGAGGGTGAGAGGGGTTGTCCAAGATGGCTTTAATTTTGTCCCTCATCCTCCTCTCAGCCAATGTCTCCATACTGTCAGGTTCCAGCCCAACCACAGAGCGGGCCTTCCTCACCAGCTTGTTGAGTCTGTTAGCCTCCCCAGCCTTGATGCCACCCCAGCACACCACAGCAAAGAACAGTGCGCTGGCCACTACAGACTAAAAGAAGGCCTTCAGGAGCCTGCTGCAAACACTGAAGGACCTGAGTCTCCTCAGGATAAACAGCCTGCTCGGTCATTTCTTGAAGAGGGCATCAGTGTTGTGGGACCAGTCCAGATTGTTGTTGATTTGGACCCCAAGGTACTTGTATGAGTCCACCCTCTCCACTTCCTCTCCCTGAATGATGACTGGGGCAGAGGATCTCTTGTTCCTCCGATAGTCCACCAGCACGCAATGAAGCTCTCTATCAGTCCTCTGTACTCCTCCTTGTTGTCATCGATGATGCATCCAACAATGGAGAAGTCGTCGGAAAACTTTTGGAGGTGGCAGGAACCAGAGTTGAACCGGAAGTCTGAGGTATAGAGAGTGAAAAGGAATGGCACCGGAACAGTTCCTTGAGGTACGCCGGTATTGCTTGGCACCACCTCAGAGGCAGTCCATAATCTGGGCTGTGGTGTCAGGGTGCAGTTGCATGGCCAGCAGCTTGTCCATTTGTATGTAAGGATGGAACTCATCAGTAGAAAAGGCTTCACTGCTTTTATTGTTTGTCCCTGAGGGTATATAAACTGACCGCTCAGGCTCAGTGTAATGCACTAGTAACTTGTCCTGAACCTGAAGTTTTTGGGCTGGAGTCATCAGAGAGAAAAACTGCAGCAGGGGGAAGTGAAGGAACTGTGTACGTCCCACCATAGTAACCTAATAGATAAACCCACAGGTACATAGAATGAAAGGTTTTCTAAACAAAGATATCAAAGTCCCTCGGCTCACTATCAGCAGGCAAAGCATGACTTAGTTCTAAATTAACACAGCAGCACATTGACAAAAACATGCTAATAAGATCTATTTGCTTTGAAGAGGAAAAATAATGACCGTCCTGGCCCATCAGATAAATAAAAGCCAACAAACCCAATTAGAAGCAGCTTTTCTGATGGATGAAAGGCACTCTCTGTAATGGTTTGTTAATAATACGTGCAACTTCCCGTTTAAACAACAATGGTCTAATTAGAGGAGACTGTTGGGATGTGACCCATTTATATACAGCATAAACACATTATGATTCACGGGTGTCTGAAGCGCCCAAATTGTGACAGATGAGGGAAAATAATGGTAGGTAGAGCAGCCTTGTGACTGAGTGCTTTGCATTGTGGGTATGCATTCATGCGTGTGCTGCAGGTGCCAACATGCCAGGGGTACAATCCAGAGTATAGAGAGAGCTCTGTGAAAAATAACTGAACTCTCTCTCATGGCATCCATCTGCTGCTAGAGGCTAATCAGTTCGCATATGGAATAATTGGCTGTTATTTCTCTTTTGGTCCTATTGTAAAACATGGACTCTGATGTAACCGCAATTTTTAACGGAAAGGGCTGGAGGCCAGTGGAATAGTCATCCTGCAATATCTAGTATCTATGCTCCATCAGGAGGATTAAAAATAATACAAAACAACTTATGTAAGAAATTTTATGAATTTATTTTTCATAAAAATAGAAACCACTCTCTGGGAACTGAGTTCAACCTTCAGTTCTTATTTTTGACAAAAAGATAAAAAAAACAAAAAACAAAGCAAGACCTCTCATATGTAAAATCAACTTTAACTTCGAGTAATAATCTCAAAGATTTTAGTGCAAATAAATATCTGTTAAGTCACTATTTATAGCCGAATGAGGTCACACAATAGTGATTGAGCCTATAGCCCACTGATGGAAGCCTTTGCATTTGCATACAGACTGGGCGTCTGTGGCGATTTTCGCGGAAAAAATCACAAGCGGTGCCCAGTTAGTGACGCGTTTTCCATCAGCCAGCAGTGGTTGGTCCGCCAGAGAGGGTAGGCGGAGCTAAGCGGCTGCTTTTCCGGTCTCTGCAAGTGTTGCAAGTAAACAGTAAGAAAAGATGGATGACTACAGATACAACTTCAAAAATAAGTGAAAATCCAAAGAAAAAGAAACAAACCCGACGCTCGGATGAAGCAAACAGTCTAAAAAGGAAAGCAACCGTCAGCCAGGAAAATCAAGAGTTACAACCGTTATAGCCAGAGCCAACCGTGGAAAGTGTGCTCCCACAATTACCGTTTATCGCCATAGGTGCCGCCAAAGAGAATGAAACTGAGATCTTCGAGGTTACCACTGTAAGTCTATTTGTTCAGAGCTTTTTCAATCCAAAGGCCCATTCTAATATTTGAAAATACACATAAATATATATAATTCTAAAATGAACATTTTTTGAGAACTTTGATGTGTACACTCATCTGGAATTTGGAGTTACAGTACATTACTCATGTCTGTTCATTTTGACAGAGCAACAGCCAAAGGGGAAACACCATTGTTTGAGCAACCAATGGTGTTACCTAATTACTATCTCAGTCACTTGCAAAACAACAGAGGGGGCGATTGGCAAGTATAATAATGATTATGTTATGTGCCAGAACACTGTGCAACACTGGTGTCAATGACTCACAAGCCTTGTTTCATGAACTGTAGCAGCAGTTTACTACCAAATTATTTTTGTTTCACTATAATGGAACTGTATATTCTTCATGCAAGCTAGACCAGGAGTCTGCAGCTACTGTAGCGAAGCTGTTAAAGTAGCACATTGTGGCTACAGAAGCAGTGTGCAGCATAAGGTTAACTTGAAGATGATCACTGGATGACGGCAATGCTTTTCAGCTGATATCTCAATTACCATGTTGAGTTAGCAGTTATTAAAGTACAGCTTGTACTTTAAGCCTAAGTGGCTTACAGGGCTGTCTATAGATCTGCAGGTATTTTAGTCATAAACCAAAGTATTGAACAAATTCAACTTGCGACTTGTGGTGCTTTCACTCCTAAAGTCCATTTGTTTGATCCGGATCAAAGACCAAACTGTTACAATGTTGCATTTTGCCTAAAGTTTGGTTTGTGCTCAGCTGGCAGCTTTTACCAGTGGACCAAACGTTTTAATGCAATGGGAAACTGCTCTCTGATTGGTCCCTGAAGTAAACAAAGAGAGAGAGCACGCTCCTCAATCACACTCAACAGGATCGCAGACTTTAATGTTTTGTTGTCAGTTTTTTTTTACTTTTTGTTTCACAGTTCGATCAGTGTCACGCTCCTTTAGTTTTTCACTAAACAGTTTGAATAACTCCGTGTTCTTTTGCATTTCCACACGCATTTGGGAAATTGTTAATTTCTATTTCCTCGTCGCTCCCCCAAGTCTGTACTCTACTCATCTTGTTGCCTGGCTGCGTGGCTGTTTTTTCAAGTGACCCGTTAACAACCCACAATGCACAGTGTTTTGGTTTGCTTCCTATATAAGGTCCTACTTTAAGTCCGTTTCATTCTCACCTGAATTGATCAGGCCCGTGGTTCATTTGGAAACACACCTAGTCCCGTCTTTTCCAGCAGACCATGAGTTCTCACCTGTCCAAACAAAGCAGACTTTCCTAGTAAAGTCTGAAAGTCCAGACCAAATCTGTCAGGTGTAAAAGCACCTAGTTTAGCATGCTAACAACTGCTAATTATCAGTCATTAAAGTACAGCTGTGGCTTACAGGAATGTCTATAGATCTGCAGGTACTTTTTCATAAATCAAAGTATTGAAATTAATCCTCAGAATTTTAATTAGTCCAAACAAAAAGACAAGAGGCAAAAACAAAAATGCTTACTGTTAATATCCAGGCAAACACATTTCCAAAGGATGAAAAACTAAAAGGTGCAGCAAAGAGGTGAAATAATTGGAAGCCACAAGGAAACAAGGAGGGGTTGAAAAGTTTGCCGAAAGGAACTGGCACAGGAGAGAAGGAATACAGAGACACACGAGGTAATCAGACATAGGTGAAAACAATAAGGGCAGGGCTTACAATCACACAGGAGGGGAAAAGACACAAAGGCAGGAAGTAGAACAAGAGAGAGGAAAGTGACAAAGTAAAACAGGAAGTGAATAACTGAACACTGAAATATATCAAATACCTCACTGAAATATGTTTACATACAAAACTAAAAAGCAGCAATGAAACATGACACAGTCAAAAGAAAACCCAGTTGTCTCAGATTCATTGTCTTTTGGATCATGATCATTACTCACTCGATAACGTTTTTCCCAGCAAATTAAAATAATATATATATTATTATACTATAATATTCCTGTAAAAAGACTCACATGTCATATTACATTTACTTCAAGGTGAACACAAGAATGCACTTTAACATGTGTCCACCAACATCACTTCATCACTTCACATAGACTCACACTCACACACACTTAAATAAAAAGGGCAGCTCCAGTAAACTTCTTACAGTCCCCTATGAATACTCTGCTGCCATGTTCACTGATCCTGGTCCTGAAACATCTGCCGGTTTGAACTACACAGCAAAACACAAGGACATTTGAGTTTTTACATCACACAGAGGTACAAACAAAAGGTAATGAGGCCTGTTCTCTGAGACACTGTCCTGCACAAAGGTATGTAGTAGTTGTTGCTTGACTACTCTGAAAAAGTGTGTAAATCCTCCGATGGATAGATTGCACCACAATGTCCTTCTCCATAAATGAAGCGCTGAATAGAGAATGCAGGTTCGAACAAATGTTTGTGTCAGATATTAAGTAGTATTAAGTATTTCATACCCTATATTATATTAACTTAATCTAAGGATCTAAAGTATATCAAACAATCATTGGGACCAGGGGCCTCATTTATAAACGCAGCGTTTATAAGCGTTCAAGTGTTATTGAGCGAGCCATGTCACCACAAACATCATACCAGCAGTGTTATTTGCACTTGTCTTGTAGTGAGACATATTCCATAAGCACCTTTCAATTTAAAAATATATAAGCAAATATTAATTAAAAGTCTGGTTATTATTTGATTCGCACTGCCTCACCTTCACAGCCCCCCCGGAGCGCAGAGGAGAGACCGTCTCCTAAATCCAAAAATTACATCCAAAAGCATTAAAGAGTTGAAGAACAGAGTGTCAATAGTATTTATTAATATATTTTAATGCCATGTTTATAGCAGTCAGTATGATTTCTAGCTTTAATAAAGATATTGTAACTTAATTAACTGCAATGATCACGACTGTGCCGTCAGGCGCTCAGTGCGCACCTGAGACTCGCAGTGTCTGCTTCAGGCACTCTGCCTTCACCTCTCACCTCCACGGGAAAATCCTCAGTACCTGCACATATGGATCGTGACAATGTCACAATTTCATTTAGCAGACATACTGTATAACTGAGAGCTCATATGACACAAGCACCGTTAGGACAGGAGGGAACAAATGAATAAATTTATAAATAATGAGAATAAATGAGCAAAGTCTACAAATAAAGCAGTGACTGCTCTCACAATCATCACATGTCTCTTTAATCAGTCCCAAACACTGTGCAGGCCAACTTCATCATAACTAAACCACATAAATTAAAAAGCGTTTCACTGATCAAACGTCTATCAGATAATATCCGGGAGCAGAGGAGAACATTCAGTCATAATGTGAAGTCGTAAATGTGGTTTCTGTAAACATATTTGTACAGGGGGGACACTCTTGCGTATACGGGGACACTCTTGCGTAATGCTGCTGATGGACGGCACCACAGGTGCCCTATGTGAAGGCTGTGTTGTCACTCACTGTTTTTTCCTCTGTTTGTGACCCCCGTCACGAGCCCCTCGAACTGTCAAAAAGTCCATCACCTTTCGTCTTCCTCTTGGTTGTTTCCGAGATTCACCGTAAACAACCTCCTGTGATCAGCCGGCTCATTTGTATGCATTTCCATTCACAAGGTGTTTTGCATCGACCATTTATGGTGTAGTGTGGGCGTGTAGAGGGCGGAATATGAGGCTCATTCACGTGTGCACATTTTCCAGGTGGATTGTGATTCATAAAATGAAACAGGTGTAGGACGTGCGTGTGCACGGTTTTATAAATCTGAATTATTTTTGGCGCACGCCATTTCCGGGTTTGCTCCGTACAGACAGTTTTAGTCTGGATTCTACGCACTCTTTTATAAATGAGGCCCCAGGACATACTGCTAAAGTGAAACTATACATCTGTGTCTGCAAAGCAATGCCAGGTCCAAACGTAACATTTTATAAATTGCTGTGAATTATATAACAGAGCTGCAGCTTGGTTGTATTATCTGTCACATCACATCATCGTGCTGCTGCTGTCCTGGCTTTATTCATGAATGACATGAAAGGACACAGGAGGACAAACATATCTCCAAGAGAAAGCAGTTTCTGACGTTTGGCATTTGGGTGACATTGTCATCAGCTCTGTGCACTCCCACCATTCAGCTGACGGACCTCGCGACAGATTTCCATCAGGAGCTGAGATCTGATTTATGTCTCGTGGACTCTTTAAAGGCCACTTTTATTAAAAACCTCCAGCCAGGGACGGACAAGAGTACTGGGATATTTTACTCCAGTCAAAGTGCTGTGTGCAAAGTGCTTCAAAGTGATCTACTAACATACAAGAATAATTATTGTGTGAAATTGGGGTGTGATAAAATTAAAAAGTAGGTCAGTTAAGATGTACGTTAAGTAAACATTAGCATGTTACGTTTTTAAAAAGGGAAATATTTGATATTTTACAAAAAGATTTGCATAAAACTGATTAATTAATTGTGGGTGTGTAGCGGCTCGAAGGACTCATAATTAACAACTAATAAATATCAAATTATGTAACAATAATCCATAACTCAAAGTTTTGCATCATTATTACCGACATCAGTGTAAAAGCTGAAGGAGAGTGAGGGCACTCATCTTCGGCTCCTAGAAATGATTAGTTCATTACTAAATAACAGAATTTAGGTTTTCTTTAAATTCAATGTTGGACGCCACCCAATTTTGACAAAACAGGGAAAACTTATAATTAGTTATTAATTAATTTAGGCTTGTGATCTCAGGGTTGCTACGAGGTTCTTGGCCATGGTGTACAGTGACTTTACCATTTCATACACACACAAATCACAGAATCAAGGTCTTTATAAATGAGATATTTATTAAACTACTGACTACATGATTAAACTACTAAATAGAAAATACATGAGTGAATGAGGAATAAATGAGCACAATGAATAGGTTGCACAATGAACAATCTCTCAATAGGATTGACATTAAGTCAAGTCAAATCAGTGACCGTATCTTTGGAGGTTCATCAACTGATTGAATGTATAAAACACCATTCGGCAGTGGAGAGTTTGAGGAGCATCATGGAAGACTGTGAATCAATTTAATATTAGGTTTAACTATAATTTTGATTAAGGATCCTAGTTTAGGTCTAATGCTTATTAAATATCTTGATTAATTTCTCAATTGGTAATTTAGCATCAGTTGTCTGACATCAACTCTTAACACTTGAAATAGTATTGTTCACCTGACGATGGGCAGAGTGGCAGTAGCAGAAGTTCTTCCTGGCGGCCTCAGCATTTTGGGTCCCACGTTGCAGACTGCAGGCTTTGAGTCTGTGTCTCTCCATCTCTCTCAGCAGCAGCTGGAGCATCTCTTCATGTCCTTTGGCTGAGGGGGGTCATAATGGCAGCTTTGCCATATTCAAAGTCTCTTCCGTTCAAAGCCTCTGTCTCTAACATCATCTTCATTCAAAAGCTTTTACTCAATAGTCGCAAGATTTGGCTCTCAGGCAAGTTCAGTGCAACTTAGGATTCAGGAGTCGCAGCAGGCGACGTTTTCTGGCCCAGCATTCCGCAGGGCAGCATCAAGGTGAGAACCAGAGGCGAAGAGCACAAGCAGCAATAAGGGATCAATCAATCAATCAATCAAATTTTATTTGTATAGCGCCAAATCATAACCAGGGTTATCTCGAGACACTTTACAGAAAGAGCAGGTCTAGACCGACTCTTTGTTAAGTTATTTAAAGAGAGGCCCAACATCAATCCACCATGAGTAGCACTTAGCAATTCGGCACATTGGCAGAAAAACTTCCTTTTAACAGGCAGAAACCTCGAGCAGAACCAGACTCATGTTGAACAGCCATCTGCCTCGACTGGATGGGCCGAAAATGGGATAGAAGGAGATGCAGGATAGAGACAGGCAAAGAGAGCAACAACAACATATGTTCTTGTTACAACAGCAACATATGTCCTTGTTACATGAACAACAACAGACACATACTTATGGTTACAATGCAAATAATAGTGGTAGACTAGGGTGAAGATTGGCTAAATAAATAAATAAATTAGTGAGAGAAGCAGAGTAATGATAAAGGCTGAGGTAATCGTAATTGTAACAGTTGAAGTCAACAGGTCTACTATTAGCATTAGCAGCAACAATAATGATACTATGGGGAAGGCTGATGTTAGTAGTTGTTGCAGTCGAGCAGGTCCACAGCAGCAGGTGGTCTGCAGCAACGATCCTCAGGAACCTTCAAGACAAGGGAGCACAAGAACTCCAGGGAAGATATGTGGTTAGTAATGTTAATGGGACCAGAAAATACAGAGTTAATGAGCTGCATTAATATGACAGATAGAGAGAGAGAGAGAGTCAGAGAGAGAGGAAGAGAGAGAGAGAGAGAGAGAGTCAGAGAGTCAGAGAGAGAGAGAGAGAGAAGCTTGGTGTGTCAGATCCCCCCGGCAGTCTAAACCTATAGCAGCATAACTATGGGCTAGTCCAAGCCTGAGCCAGCCCTAACTATAAGCTTTATCAAAGAGGAAAGTTTTAAGTCTACTCTTAAAAGAAGAGAGGGTGTCTGCCTCCCGGACCTTGACTGGTAGATTGTTCCAGAGGAGGGGGGCCTGGTAATTGAAGGCTCTACCTCCAACACTACTCTTAGAGACTTTAGGTACCACAAGCAGGCCTGCATCCTGGGAGCGCAATGTTCTAGAGGGGTAATATGGCACTATGAGCTCTTTAAGATATGATGGTGCCTGATCATTAAGAGCTTTGTAAGTAAGAAGAAGGATTTTAAATTCTATTCTATATTTTACAGGAAGCCAGTGCAGAGAGGCTAATACAGGAGAGATGTGATCTCTCTTCCTAGTTCTTGTCAGCACACGTGCTGCAGCATTTTGTACCAGCTGCAGAGTTTTTAGTGACTTATTAGGGCAGCCTGATAGTAACGAGTTACAATAATCCAACCTGGAAGTAACGAATGCATGGACTAGTTTTTCTGCATCGTTTTGAGACAAGATGTGTCTGATTTTTGCTATGTTGCGATATTTGTTTTATGTGGGAGATGAAGGACATATCCTGATCAAATAGAACTCCCAGATTCCTAACAGTAGTGCTGGATGCCAGGCTGATGCCATCTAGGGCAGCTATATCATTAGAGAAAGAGTCTCTAAGGTGTTTTGGGCCGAGCACAATAACTTCAGTTTTGTCTGAATTAAGTAGCAGAAAGTTTCTAGTCATCCAGATCTTTATGTCCTTAAGGCATGCTTCTAGTTTAGATAGCTGATTGGTTTCGTCTGGCTTCATAGATAAGTATAAGTGAGTATCATCTGCATAACAATGAAAATTAATGGAGTGTTTCCTCATGATATTACCCAGAGGAAGCATATATAAGGTAAAAAGAATCGGTCCGAGCACAGAACCTTGTGGAACTCCATGACTAACTTTGGTGTGCATAGAGGACACATCATGAACATTAACAAACTGAGATCGATCTGATAGATAAGATTTAAACCAACTTAGTGCAGATCCTGTAATGCCAATTAAATGTTCTAATCTCTGTAACAGGATGTGATGGTCTATCGTGTCGAAAGCGGCACTAAGATCTAACAGGACGAGTACAGAGAGAAGTCCTCTGTCTGAAGCAGTAAGTAGATCATTTGAAACTCGCACAAGGGCTGTCTCAGTGCTATGGTGGACTCTAAATCCTGACTGAAAGTCCTCAAATAAACTGTTGTTATGAAGAAAGTCACATAATTGATTAGCGACTGCTTTCTCAAGGATCTTTGAGATAAAAGAAAGGTTAGATATAGGTCTATAGTTAGCTAAGGTGCCTGGATCTAGGGTAGGCTTTTTAAGAAGTGGCTTAATTACAGCTAGTTTAAAAGACTGGGGTACATAGCCCGTCGATAAAGACATATTGATCATATCTAGTAAAGAAGTGCTAATTGAGGGAAAGACTTCCTTAAGCAGCTTGGTTGGAATCGGGTCTAAAAGACAGGTTGATGGTTTAGATGAAGATATCAGAGAATTTAGCTCAGGAAGGTCAATTGGAGAAAAACAGTCAAGGTAAACATCAGGTTTTTGAGCAGTTTCCAAAGATACATCTGCACCAGTTAACGGCCGGAGGTTACAAATTTTGTCTCTTATCTTTAGGATTTTGTCATTAAAGAAGCTCATGAAATCATCACTGCTGAGGCCTATAGGAATACTTGGCTCAGTGGAGCTGTGACTCTCTGTCAGCCTGGCTACAGTGCTGAAAAGGTACCTGGGATTGTTTTTATGTTCTTCTATGAGGGAGGAGTAGTAGACACCTCGAGCATGCCGTAGGGCCTTCCTGTATTTATTAAGACTATTTTGCCAGAGTAAACGAGACTCTTCTGTTTTGGTGGATCGCCACATTCTTTCAAATTTACGCGACATTTGCTTCAAGTTACGAGTTTCTGAGTCATACCATGGAGCTAGCCTCTGTCGTTTAATAGATCCTGGCTGGCAGGACTCAAAGTTCTAATTGTTTTGCAAAATCAGAAGTTTCCTTCACCGGTTGGTTGGATGTCCCGTCCAACATGCTCGGTGTGGCTAGAACTCTGCAGCGGGCCGTGGGCGGCCAGACGGCAGGCTTTACCCCCCTCTCTCCGGCCTTCGGCCATTAGGCCAGAGAGAGGGAGAATCACATCAGGACCTCAGTCCTGGGGTCTCAGCAGAAGAGCCACAGTAGAAGACTAGTCTTATCCATTCTCCTTGGGTATTATCCTTTGTGAGAGGGGTGTTTTGCATTGCGGGAGCTGCTGACCACTCCCCATCATAAACCATCTGTTGATTCTTTCAGTTAAACTTCTTTAACAAACTTAATATTAATTCGCTTCACCTTTTTAATTCTCCCATATTTGAAAGTTTTGCTCTCTCTCCTTTGAAATAAGACCAAATACTTAAAATCACTCACCGAATAAAACTTCATCAATTGAAGTAAATGTATTAAACAATTTCAACAACCACGTAGATGACGACCTTAGTTGTTAAGACAAATATGTATACCTGTACACGTAAATTTTATATATACGCATCTGTATACCCTTTTGTACACCAAGTGAGTGAAATAACTTTAATAGTCTCATCAATGCTCCCTCTACCACGGGAACGTGTCTGTGTCCTGTGACGTGCAGAGGTGCTCAGAGAGATCTTGCAGGCAGATAAATTCACACAACATACAAAACACAGGAAAGGCAACCATTGTCAATTAGTGTCCTTATCAACCAGTTCTTGTTGATTCCCTTTGTTTTGTCTGAGCGTTGTTCAATCCATAAGGAAGTGTTTATTTGTTAATCCCTTTAGAGAGGTATAAGGGTTGTTGCTGTTCAACCCCTTTATCTTCTGAAAGGTCATTTCCTGAGGTGTCTGGGGACCTGGGATATCACTGGGAAGCTTCACTTTTGTCATCTTTATGACTTTGAGTGCAAAGCCCATGAGGAGGTGTCAGGACGTCTACTCAAACATCCTCCCTAGGTTTATGCACTAATGTGCACATGCATTCCTATCAGAGACTTTAGGAAACATGTTACAGAAATATAAGTCTAACACGATGTAAAATAATTGAGGTAATAGAATACGTATTAATTAAGGGTTCGGCCTATAGGTTTAGGAATTGTCTGTTTCTTGAACAGCTGAAATTCAGAGAGTCACAGAACTGTAGTATCTGTAGGCAAAGGGGGGATGAGAGGGAGAGTGGGCAGATAACACTCATCCTCTCTGTACATTTAGAATCAACAATCAACATTAAGCATCAGTCCAGTAACTTCAGTTGGTTATTACACATAACATATTAGTAAATGTTCATTTTAATCATAAAGTTCTTTATTTTCATACAGTTTTGGGATATCTCCATCTTGTTGCTCGAGTGAGTCTTTTGATGTTAGCCAGAAATCAAGGAAAGTCGTCCTCCTACAAGAGCCATAAATTAGCTGGCTTCACTTGTGGTTATTGACCCAGAGGTCATGTGAACAGGAAGAAAAAGATTCCGTTAATGATTTTAATTCTTCATCATCGGATCATCCGCTACAGGTATATAATAGGGCTGCACAAATTAAATAACCAGCCACTTTTAAATCTACAGAAAGACAACATGGACCAGTTTGCAAATAAAATGCTACAGTATTTGCACCCACCAACAGGCACAAAGTAAGCTTACGTTTTTGCACACTGTCCAAAGCACATACTCACTGCTACTATGCTACAACGTAAGATGTACAACCAGCATGTGTGTGTGTTGTTGTGCTGGCCTGATCTGAATTGTTTCGTGTGACTCTTGTGCACCACAAAGTCCTCCAAATCTGCCAAAGGTTCATCTGTGTTTGCTTGAAAATTCTCACATCATAACCAGTCCGCTCAGCAGCTCTGTCCCACTGCACTGCCTCTCGAGCATGGTGAGCTAAATGACGCACTGCAGACACATCTGTGACAGGGATTATTTAAAAGACAACATCAGAAAGAAGTCATACACATCTAAGGATAGGAGTTCCTTAATTAAATGCCCATGGAGGATCCACCATGAGCATAGCACTTAGCAGTACGCTTCACCCAGCATGGGCCTGATGCGTGGTAAAATGCAAAGTTCCACTCTCTTGGTCTCTGGGGGTTTACTGAAACAACCTTGACCTGGCATATCCAGTGCACTGGAATATGTTCATTTAGAAAGAAACATTAAGAGGGATTCAAGATGGTATATTAAAAACACATGAAATCATAAAAATGCAATCTGACCCCTCGATCCCACAGGATCCGTCAGCGGCGCGTGTCTGGTCCGCAGCGCAGCGGAGCGCTGGCCCAAGCAGCTGGATTCACAAGATCACAAGATCGTGGGAGAACTACATTATCGTGCGAGAATTGAGAAAATCACACAATAAGATCAATGTTAGCAGAGCAACACACAAACTACAGTTCAGTTTGCACATCCGAGGTTGATTATCTGCTCATTTGGAAATCATTTCCTGATTTTTGTGCTTCTACCATGGAGGAGTACACTACTTAATTAAAAGTGTTCTTTTTTCGAAAATCTTAAAATAAACGGGAAAAAACGTGAGTCTGTACCGGTCTGAACATGCTGTATGCTGCTTTCGTTTGTGACTTCCTGTTTGGAACGATCTGCTCTGTTGAGCCTGACGCGTGTTTGAAGCGGCCTCTGTCAAAAATAGACCCGGCGCGCATCTTTAGCGGATACACGCTTCTGGGACGCGCCCGAGACGGACCACTGCACACACTGGGCAACTGGTTTTAGTCTCTAATGTTGACCCTGCAAGATACCAAGTCATAGCAAAATAATGCTGCTAATTATGTGTTCAGATTTGAGAGCCAGAGTTTAGTGTTCAAAGTATTTTTAAAGTGTTTATGGTAGGCATTAAGTGTCTTGGTTTGAAAAAGTCCTATTGATCTCTAAGTGTACATCATGTTTTGGCTTCATCAAGGTAACTTGATAGGGGATAGGGACTTAAAGGAGACATTTGGTATTCATATGTGTAACTTAGCCTGAGTGGTGGTCATTATTAGAGGTAGATACAATCTTTTTAAAATTATCTTAACATACAATAATGCCAACAATACCCAAACCTCTTTGCAGGTATTTGATCATGTTTCAATTAAATCTGCAGGCAGTGTGATCTAGTAAAGTATTTCATATTTTAGTTTTTCGACTAAACAAATAAACCCCATGGATAAATCAGCACAGTTAAATTCGAAGCGTGTCTGAGGTTTGACGTTATTCTTCATCGGATATAAATTAAACATTTACTTACCCTTGTTTGAACTGTGACCAAGGTGAACATAAATATAGGAGCTCCTTTCAATACCAAAATGATTACTTTAACATGATGAAGTCTTTCAGCAAGGACACAGCTTCAACAACAAGAAGACTGTTTGCATTACTCTATCCTTATTGTCCTCCTGTGTGGGCATTTTGAATTCAAGATGCAATTTAGTGCGGAAATAATTTACTCTGGTCCACTCTGTTATCTCTTGTGCCATGCTAATGAGAAATTGTCCTCAAACAGGCTGATTTACCTGGATAAGCTGGGGGCGGAGGCATGAATAAATGAGATCCTCGGTGGTCCCAAATGAGAAAAATGTCTTTTTTCCTGACCTTTGCCTTTGTGAGATGAAATCCTTCAATTAATAATAGAATAAATAAGGGCTAAACAAGAGCTTCACAATGGCTACTAGACCAATATATGAGTATGTCTTGTTAGCTCTGAGTAGGTGTGTACAACAGGGGATTGGCATGTGGTCCTTTTATATTGCTTCATTTTAATTAGCATCTTTGCATTTTAGCATTGATGCAGAGCTAGACCCTGCACATTATTAGGATTAGCTAACAAGCACAAATGTTTGAGATTTTTCACTGTGCAGTATTAGTCAGGCTTATTGGTTGAGTACGAGGTTTTCAAACGGCACCATGTTATGAACTGTTTCTGTTACCAAAGTGCTCAGTGAGAAAATAAGATAGGAGCTTGAGTTGAAAGGTAAATGTTTATCAAACATAATTACATCTAATGAAGAAGCTGCGCTATTTGATTAGATACACGGATGTGAGTCTTCTGGTTTGCAGATTTAATGAGTTTGATAAGGACTTCGGAGTCACAAATCACATTTGCTGTCTCCAAGCTAATAAAGCACAGAAAGTATGTAATCTAATTTAGTGTTTTGAGGAAAACTGCAATGTTTTCTGTGAGTCTAACAAATGGTATTATGTTAGGTTTGCTGGAGACTTGCTCTGGCTCTAGAGACAGATTGTTAACAAAAGCAACAATACAGAAGGCTGATGTAAAGATGGCTACAACAAAGGTTTTAACAGCACAAAGTGAAAACACCATACACAGGCTGGGGGAGTAACGGAATACAAGTAACAGCGTTACGTAATTAGGATTAAAAAAAAAGGCAACTGTATTCTTTTAGATTAAAGATAAATTTAATAAAAATGGGGATTATTAGCGGGATTATACTTTTAAAATACATGTTAAAATGAAGACGATACAATACCAAAGATGCTCTATAACATGTTTGAGTGAAAAAAAATGCTTCTACTGGGTGAAAATTTCGCCATCATTTTGTCTTGAAAGGAGAAAATGGGAGCAACATGGCAGTACAGTGCAGGTTCTGCCCTCCGGCTGTGAAAATGCTGTCATTATCCAAGGACTCAACATCTAATTTACAGAAGCATGTACAGGTAAGACCAACCATTAACGTCAGCTGCTCAGAATTCCAGTTAAAAATGTTAGCTAACCTGTCATCTTCTACTACTACTACTACTACTACTGAAAAATAGTTTGTGACTCTGGTGATGGCCACGGCCGGGATAGTGTGTAAAAACACAAGCACCAGACTGGAATAAGTTTGTGGCAGTTCACTTGAAGTTAGGATAAGTAATCATTAAATTTCTTTAAAATTGTGAGCCTTGGATTAGATAAATGATAACATTTTATAACAGGTAATTGTATCGGAATACTTTTGAAATTACCTCTCCCGACTCTGACCATACAGTACAAATATTGTTGAATAAAAGAAGCATCAAATGATTATGATGGGCATTCACAGGGATGAATAGAGTAATCAAACTTTTCACTCAAGTAAAGTAAAAGTATTTTTGGAAATATGAAGATAAAAGCAAAAGTAGCAGTCAAAATGTGTACAGTGTTACATTTCTCCAATTAGAAGGGGGTTATTTAAATATCACCACAAACTTACCACACAAATTGCATTAAATATCAACAACAGTAACACAGCATAAGCAACAACCCCATATGTCCAAACCAACAATTAAATCCCTATCAGGACCCTTTGTAGCCTGTATGTAGGACTGAGCATCAGTTTCAAATATGAAACTGCCTTCCTCAGTGTACCCTTCAAACAATGAGCCACAAAAGAGACAAAATTAGCAGCAAAGAAAATGTCCTCACAATAATACAAGTCCAACAATTAGCCGATTATTAATCCAAATATGGTCACTTTTCCTCATTTAAAAATGCATATTCACAGTTAGTTAAATAAATAAAATTGTTTAATACAGCATCTTAACACAATTATTATAAATTCAAAATGACATGGCAGAGTTTTTTCTTTGTATGAATCCTTGAGAGCCAGAGTGGCGGGGCAGCATGCACAATTTGTGAAAAACAAGCTGAACAATGTCAGGACAGATATCATCATCTGTTCTCTTTCACAGAATTACAAAATATTCTAAGCAGCACCCTGTATTAAACCATCTTTTATAGTATGAAATGCTACATATGTACTGTGTTAGAGTTGCTTGAGCTGGTCAGGGTGGATGGTGCGATTTCAAAATGCAGGATTATGATACCCAAGTTCAGGGTTTGCATCCAAATTTTGGACCATAATTTTATATTTGTGCCAAAAACCAATGAAACACATTTTCAGTAAAAAGTTTAGTGATAAGCATGTTATCATCATTTAAGTAGTTTGGCAATATTTTCCCTCTTGATTATTTGCTGTAGCAAAGATGGGGCCGATAACAGGCAGATTGTCAAACACACTCTTTAAAAAGCTCTCAGAAGCTGAGAAGCCACCAATTAAAGAGACAAAACAAGATGTGAGTGCTATTTGTTTGAGCAGGATGTCTCTGCAAATTGAAAGTGCTTGTGTGTACAATCACAAAGTCTGGCACAGAAAAGCTGTTATTTGTTCTCTTCAAAGTTCCAAAATGACAAATCAGCTTTGCTAATAGATTTTCACCTAGTGATTCAAGGAGACCTCCTGCTGGGCCTAACGTACCATGTGGAACAGTCCCCGCAGTCGGTCCACCACACTCCCTTCAGAGACTGGCAAATTGCCTCACACTGCATTACACAGATGTTTCCTCAGAGAAAAACGCTCCTCAATTTCTGTTCTTTGTAAATCAGGGGTTTGATTCAAACATAAGTACACAGTAATCCTTCAAACAACAAACAAGGTTGAGCCAACTAAATCTCTGGTTTCAGGGTTACAAGGGGCCAGGAGAGCAAGAGATTAAATTGTGAGAGAAGTAACACCAAAACAATCAGACGCGATGAATCTTTCTATGACATCATAATTATTATCTGAAACATTAACAGATTTCCATATTGTTTCTGTCTTCTTTTAAAGCTTTAAGATTCAGACTTGAGATGACCCCTGTGCTGTCGTCTTGTTTAGCACTCTAACTGACCAGTCTGCTGTCGCTGCAGGTCATCACCGGGGCAACTGGCCTGACCTGATGGTGCAGGATGTAGCCAGGTAGAAGTCCAGGCTGGAGCTGCATCAATGTAATTCTCTGGTTGGTATTCAGGGCTGCTGCTTCTATCTGTCTGTCTCCAATTGGTTTGGCTGTGTTACCCAATGTACTCACAATATGCACACCAAAAAACACATGCACATGCCCGTCATTCATTCATTCATTCACATCCTTTAACACTGACTCTCCAGAACTCATGCCAAGTTCATTGCCAAGTAGGTTTACACATACAGAGAGTTTATTTTGGTGCAAAACAATTAACACAGACGTAGAATGAAAGTAAGTAAAAAGCTATTACAAATTTGTTGATGGGCCTTGTTGATGAGGCTGGCAGCAGGTTTTGGTCCTGATGGAGCGCAGCCCCTTGCTGGAGGGGAGGGTCTCAAAGAGACTGTGTCCGGGGTGAGAGGGGTCAGCCACAATCTTACCTGCACACCTCAGGATCCTGGAGGTGTACACGTCCTCGAGAGATGGCAGATTGCAGCCAATCACCCTGCAGAGCGGAGGATAGGCTGCAGCTTGCCCTTGTCCTTGGCAGTGGCGGCAGCGTACCAGATGGTGATGGAGCAGGTGAGGATGGACTCAGTGATGGCGGTGTAGAAGTGCACTATCATTGTCTTTGGCAGGTTGAACTTCTTCAGCTGCCACAGGAAGTACATCCTCTGCTGTCCCCAACCATTTACACTGTCTTTAGAGCACTAAGCTCTAATAAGCTCTAAATATTTCAGTAAGCTCGAATTTAGTTAATTAAAAAAAATACTATTATGTCATTTTATGTATGTTTTTCTAATGTCTCCTTTTCTGTTGTGGCCACTTGAGCCAGATCATAGCTCCAGTTAACATAAAGCCTTTGGTCATGCCTTTAAACTGTACTTACTTTATGTGTTTCTATCTATCCAGGCTGAAAACATCAAAGCATTCCTTTGCTTCTTCTTTTAACTATGACCACAATATTTCACTCACTTGTTTTTGTGACCAATCAAACCCTAACCATGTGGGAGGCCGATCAGAAAACAGTCATGAATATGTTTTGTGATGGTTTTGGATGGCACCGATACACCATGTCTTGTTCATGTGGTTTTCAGATGACAAAAGAAAAAAACGGGTGATTAAGAATGCAATTTCAAATGACCCAACTTGTCACTTTGTTGAGGGACTTGTTAGGATTAAGGACGCAGCTGCAGTGTCTGGTAGGTCTATCCTGGGAAAAAATCCAATGCCAAACTCCGAGTGGTTTGGTAAAGAAAGCACAACTGTTGTCTTTTAGGTTGAGAAGACAAAGAATTGAAGCAAATCAGAAACCGCACTGAAAAAGTATAACAATGAAGAC
The DNA here is from genome assembly GCF_022749685.1 of Semicossyphus pulcher. Lineage (NCBI taxonomy): Eukaryota > Metazoa > Chordata > Actinopteri > Labriformes > Labridae > Semicossyphus > Semicossyphus pulcher. The sequence continues at coordinate 29,896,818 of NW_027211604.1, read as the reverse complement.
ATATTCATCATGCCAGGGTAGGGACAATATCTGAGCTACATGTAAGCATCTGCATTGCTGTAACCTAACACGCTAAAGGATTCTTAAACAGAACCATTAGAGGAGCTATTGTTGGAGACCGGAAAAGAGCAGGCACTTTAAAGAAATGCTTGGCAGGTGAACCCTCTATCACAGGCTGACTTCAAGCAATCAGCAGAGCCAGTTGGGAAATCAAATTCATTCCGCAGCTAGTCAGGAGAAGAGCAAAACCTGTTTTCCACTTAGACAAGTCTTTAGTGCCATTCTCTGCTGTTTTTTCAATCAAGATATACTCTCCAGTTCATATATAACTGATCTTAGCTAATCTTAGCTAAGGTCCTGTTTTCAAATGAACAGTTGCCTCTTTGTGTTGTCTGACCAAAACCAAGCCCATCACTGCCAGGAGCTTCTCATAGGTCATGATTGGTCTGAACCACTCTGGTTTGGCCACAAGGACCGAACATGAGACCTGTTAAATCCTAGGAAACAGGATCTTCTTCACATAATCTGCTTCAGATTGATCTTAAATAAAACAATAATTGTTTAACTTACAAAACTCACATAGCCTTTAAAACCCCCCTCCAGTGAAAATCCAGTGTTTAACCTTGTAAACATCTCCATGTGGTGTTTCTCATGTGCTACAAGACATATCAGGGACAACATCAGCAGTCATCTCCATGGCTGGGCCTGTCTGCTTTTAACCTGCAGTGTACCAAGGACAGGCTGAACAACACGTTTTCAGATTGGCAGGTTTGAGACGTCACAAACCTAAGGAGCCAATCCTGTTAATGGATTTTGTGATGCTATGCATATCATTATGTGTAACCTATGGCAACCACTTCAGCGATGCGCGAGCCAGCTGTAACTGTCATCGTAATTTTTGCAAACTCTCTACTGACTACTAACGTTAAAGTAACAATCTCAAACATTTTCATGTAAATAAATGTCTGTTAAGTCACTATTTATCACCAAATGAGTTAACACAATGGTGATTAAGCCTATGGCTACTGATGAAAGCCTTTGCATTTGCAGTATATAGTAATATTATGGACTCGGTGTCTGTGGCGACATTCGCATAAAAAATCAAGGGTCGCCCAGTTAGTGACACGTTTTCCATCACCCAGCAGTGGTTGGTCTGCCAGGGAGGGTAGGCGGAGCTAAGCGGCTGCACTTCTGGTTTCTGTAATCATTGCGAGTAAGTAATCTGCTATGGCTGAACAAATTAAGAAAAGATTGATGACTACAGATACAATTTCAAAAATAAGTGAAAAAATTTGACACTCAGATGAAGGCAAACGGTCTTCAAATGAAAGCTAGGAAAATCAAGAGTTAGAACCATGACAAAGGGAGCCAGCCGTAGACGTCTGGTTAAAATGAGACCTGTGCTCCAGGAATTATTGATTATTGAGTTCAAGCTAGACAAGTTTCTACAAGAAGTGTTTTGTTATCAGCTGTAATTTTACAATAGGAGAAACGTAGTACATAGTGGGCGGGGACTATGCAGATTCTGGGATTTTTAATGAGGGAGAAGGAGGAGATGCCTTGGGAGGATTTTTACAAGGTAGAAAAAACATATCAGGCACAATTTATTATTTCAAGCAGAGCATGTTTTATGTCTTAAATCATGACTGGAGCTGGTCTTTAAGTTTGGGACTGGCTTGCCATATCTATTGCAGGTTTTGGGTTAAGATGGATTCTTGCATGTCTGCGGCCTCAAATCCAGCTGCCTCAATCGGCAAGTATCATTGCCCCCAAAATAACAAGCTAATAAATAAATGAAAAGGAGAGAGTTGGAGAGGATAGAGTTGGTTTTTAACTGCTAGAATACATCCGGCACATTCTACAGAACATTTAGAACAACTTCATTTTAACAAAAAATTACACTCAATGTGTCCCAATTATAGTCCATGAAAATTAAACAGATTAATTTACTGACTTATTTATATGCATAGACTATTTGAATGTGTTAATTGATTCCTTGATGGGCTGTAAGTTTCAGCTAATAAGAAACTGCTGTCCTTCTAGGAAATTGTTGTATGCAGTCACCCTGGTCTGCATTGCGTTTACCTAAAGTAAATTAGTAAATTCATTTCAGTTGAGTTTTTCATTGCCAAATCACAACAAGTTAAGTTATCTCATAACATTTAGAGCACAATCAGAATACATAGAGCAGGTCTAAAAAGCACTTTATGATTTCATTTAGAGACCCAGCAATATAGAACCAGGATTTCTTTTTAGTTCTTTGAGCACACAGTAATCTTGGACTCATATCAAATTATTCAGAGAATGACCCTGCATTCTTTAATATTAACATTAGGAGGGGAAATGCATTGGTCTTGGGCTGGAGTTTTTTCTCTTATAAAAAAAAAACACGCTCATAGAGTATTGATTGAGATTAATGCCAGGGCTTATGGGAATGAGCTCAAAAACAATAACCCATTACATTGGGTAATTGATCTTTTTAAAAATCTATGGCAATCCTGTCCTCAGGCAAGAACTAATGTCTCTTTGGACCATTATTCATTAAGTCCCTGGAAATCAAGTTGGCATGTTTCCAGGACTGAAAAGTTAAAATGCAAATCTCCTGCAGACCTGTTGCACAAAGTCATTGGGCTTTCCCTGCTGTCTCCACAGGCTATCCTGCATACACAGCTTTTGTAGTGTCAGGCCATGGACAGTGATGTTAGAGTAAAACAGGGACTAACTGTGCCGTATGTCTAACATATTCTTGAAACAGATGAAGTTTGATGATTTGCAGGATTTCAAATGACTTCATCAGAAACAGCAGCTTGGTCAGTGAAAGGACTTTTCTGTCAGTGAAAGGAAATTATGACACTGTTTTGGCCCCTATAGTGTCATTTCTCATTGCTGATCTCTAACTTGTTGGTTTGTTATTGTCTTTTTTCCCCTCAACTTTTTTTGTTTTTTTGGGCCTGGATTCTGTGAAACAAATAGTCCAGTCATGTTTTAAGACATATAAAATACTCTGCTTGAAATAATAAATTGCGTCTGATATGTTTTTCCGACTAAATATGTTTAATTATCTTTTAAAAAATCCTCCCAAGGCATCTCCTCCTTCTCCCTCATTAAACATTTCTGAATCTGAAAAGTCCCCGTCCACTGTGCAAATTTCCAGCCACCCCCTCCTTCGCCCGCCTGTATCTCACCTTTGACTCTGCCCATCAAACTCAGAAAGCTGAATGCTTGTTTTGATTTTTCTATTTTGCTTGGTTAGTTTGTAATATAGGGGTAACTCAGCCATACATGTTCGATGGTTTGAATGAAGCGTACCTGAATTTAAGAACTACAACACACTAAAGTAAATTAGGTAAATGTTACTTAACATTAGATTACACAACTAATTACTTGATAAAAATGAGTATCAATAATTCTTGACACATAGGGACAGACAACTTGACACACTCACGGGCAATTTTAGGATCACCAATGAGCCAAATGAGCCTGTTTTTGGACTGGAGAACATGCAAACTCCACACAGAAAGGCCTGTTTCGTCCCAACCGGGATTTGAACTAGGAACCTTCTAGCTGTGAGGCGACAGTGCTAAAACTCTACTCTTTTCAATTAATTCACTTGCTGACTTATATACTTTTAGTATAATGTACAAAATTTGGATGGATTTTATTTACTACCCTCAAGAAAACTTTTTTACAGTGTAGCTGGATGATTCTTATGTTAGCTTGACTGCTTTATTTTAAACGTGTAACCTGAAGTTGCATCTTTATACAGCTTACTAGGTCACTGAGCCCTGTACTTTCCAGACTGACACTCAAGGAGTGCCTAGATTGTCATATTTTGAAGCCTAGGGCCACTGACCAAGCTGCTGTATTTAAAGAGATGGTAGTGAGAACATGTTGGATAACCATATTCATCTGGTTCTTCTCAATTAAACTTTGTACTAAATATATTTCCAGACACTTTGAACCTTAATCAAAGAAGAACGCTCCCTGTAATTAAATATGATTATGGCATGCACAACTTGAACCTGTGTCAGTGGAAAACATCTATAATCACGTCTGATCAGCGGTCGGGTTCAGAGCACTTCTGTGGGACTTGGACGACCCGTCTACTGTCTGGTTCTTCAGGCGAATTGAACTCCTCCAGATTTTGAGTTCTCAAGGCAGCAATCAAATTTCAAATGTGGGGCACATCCTTTGAGGGTGCTGGAAAACATACTGATGACCCAGCAAGTGATATTAAACTGCCATAAAAAAGTCAATCATGTCAGGCCGCGTGATGATGACAAACCAAGTTCAAAAGTTCAGACATTGCACTGTGTTGCTCCTGATTTGTATTTAAAGCTAACTTAGAAAATAAACAGAGTGAAAGATAGCCAGGCTGCAGTAGGATGAGAGAGCAGAACTACGTGGCCTCATTCGGCAGGAGGCAGGATGGGATTTTACAGACTTCTGCAGGCAACAACACGAGTATATCCAGGATGTCAACACATCCTGGAGGCACACAAGTCTTTTGAAATCTGCAAGCTGGTCAGACACTTTCACACTCAGAGGGGGGAGATAAACAAATGTGGACCCCTTTTTAAAAAGTGTACACTAATAACCGGCTGTCAGGGGTTGGTTTAGTAGGGAAAGAGATTATAGTTACCCAGAATGCCTCGTGCATCTTGCTTGGTTAATCTCAAGTTCTTGTGTGATGGGGGGAGTTGTTGGATTTAGAGGAAATTGCTATCTTATCCTTGCTGCCGTCAGGTTGTGTGTATGTGTGTCTGTTTGTGTGGTTAAGAAGGCTCTGTTAGTTTCCTTCTGAGGCACAGAGAGAGAGAGAGAGAGCTGAGACTGACGTGAAGGATGGAGCAGACTGAGCAGCAGAGTAAAATTTGTCTTGCCAATAGTTTTTGACAACAACACCAGCAGACTGCAGCGTGTAGAGAGAACCATGTGCTGGTACTTAATGTAGCATAGAAGCTACTGACATCCAAACTGATTCACTGGCTGAGTTTAAGGTGCTGAATTGCAAATAGATTGAACTCAAGCAGCTGTTTACGAGAGAACATTTTGGCCATGTTGACCAGACTGAGGGAGCGGATGAGGTGTCCATCTTGTCCACTCAGACATTTGCCCTTCAATTTCGTTATTAATGAAATACACAGTTTAATAAGTTAATTAACTGTTTGTTCAGGCTTAAAAACATGCTGTACTCAAGCATTATTTCTGGACGCTGTCCTCTGCTTTTGCACTCCCTTGATTGCAGTATGTCGCAATAATTTAAGGTCAGGGGTGATGGATGGATCAAAGAATAAAACAAAAAACAAGACTTTTATGTGGGACCAGGGTGTTATTCCCCAGCCTAATGCGGCCCTATGGGGCAAACAACTATCCACCATCTGACCCAGAAATAGCCATGTGAAACACTTTAAAGCTGCGGTAGGTGAAATTATTAAAACTTATATTTGTCATATTTGCTCAAACCGTCATTTTAAACATGCAGTAGTACATGAGAGAGATAATCTGTAAAAAAAAAAAAAAAAAAAAACATAAAAAAAATTCATGTTCCCCTGGCTCCTCCTACTGCTCCTAATGGCATTTAAGAATCCAACGCTCCCGAATAACACAAACAATCAGAGCTGAGCAGTCTCTCAGGCTGCTGTCAATCACACACTGCAGAGCACCACTCCTCCAAGCATGCTGAAACTTCAGTGTCAATTTCTTCAGTATGCGCAGCGTCAGCCGGTTTAAAAACACAATCACCGGGAATGAAAAAACTGCCCATCCCTCCATTGCCAACTACGGCTTACACAGAAATGAAACGAGAGTAAACATCTGAGCGGCATTTCTGAGGTGGCGAGAGCTGCGGGACCTGAAAGGATTAAAAAGTGATCCTGAGTTAGACAGTTCTGCTCAACAGGTAATTACCCCAGCTTCATTTCTGCTGCATTTGTTTTCAAAAAATGTTTCCAAATTGCTAAGATGTCTGCAGTTACTGTGACGTTGTGATTTGCTGGTGTTGTAGTCGGGCTAACATTAGCTTGTTCTCAATATGGCTACTGTTTAGCGTTGTTTCATGGCGCAGTGGCTGAAAATTTCTTTGTGAAGTGCCCAGGCAGTGTTACCGTTTTGCAGTTTTTCCTGATAGTTATGTGCGCCTGTGCTCTCATGGCTAAATGTTCACCTCAGTGTGTTTCTGCTTAGTTGGCTCTGTTTTTTCCACAGCCTCTGTTAGCAAACTAAATGGGTCATTATATGAAAACGTGCCATTTACCATTCTTAATGTTTGATTTTCAAAGTACTGTTTTAAAAGTCTTTAAGCCCCTTTTTGGATGAAGTATATCCTTACCTTTCAGAAAAATGTGCCGTGTCAACTCAGGCCTTTTTTTTTTTTTTTCACATATAATCAACATACATGTGTGTTTTGTCAACCCTGTAACTGACATATCAGTTACTGTTTGAAAAGGTTTTAAATCCAAATTTAAAACAAATCTGATATACAGTGAAAGATACAACCCCCCTTGTTACACTAAGTGTGTTTATAAAGTGAGAATATTGAGGATTTGACTTTTTTCCATGAATGAATATGCTCATTTACAATTGACTCTTTCACAGCATCTTCTGTTTTAAGAAAATGTTATTAAAACAAAATAATAATACCCCAATTTCTTTTGAGTGGATTACTGGTCTCTTTTACTTAACATATAAAATGAGTTAATTTTACATTTGTCTTTTCATTTTTTACATTACATTAGAATATTATACAAGTAACAGGGCTGACACCTCAGTAACAGGGCTGACAACAGTTACCGTATTGGTTATACTGCTTGTTTAAGTTACAGTTATGGCTATAATCAAGTTATAATGGGACATTCCTAAATCTTTCATTCAACATGACTAATCTGAATATTTTGGAGACAGATTTTTTGAGAGGAATTAGCATAGAAGATGATGAAAAATGATGATGATACTGTATTTGTATATTTATGTAAATGTATTCCAATTGTTTTATTCAAAACAGGATATTGAAATTACATCACAAATAAATGATGTATTGAACATGGCCTTAACAGAAGAAACAAAAGCCTAATATTACAGTCATGGCCAAAAATATTGGCACCCCTGCACTTCTGTCAGATAATGCACCACTTCTCCCAGAAAATTGATGCAATTACAAATGCTTTGGTATTCACATGTTTATTTCTTTTATTTGCATTGGAACAACACAAAAAAGCAGAGAAAAAAAGTCAAATCTGATATAATTCTACACAGAACTCCAAAAATGGACTGGACAAAATGATTGGCACCCTCAACTTAATATTTGGTAGCACACCCTTTGGAAAAAATAACTGAAATCAATCGCTTCCTATAACCATCAATGAGTTTCTTACACCTCTCTACTGGAATTTTGGACCACTCTTCTTTTGCCAACCACTCCAGGTCTCTCAGATTTGAAGGGTGCCTTCTCCCAACTGCTGTTTTGAGATCTCTCCACAGGTGTTCTATGGGATTTAGATCTGGACTCATTGCTGGCCACTTCAGAACTCTCCAGCGCTTTGTCTTAAACCATTTCTGGGTGCTTTTTGAAGTATGCTTTGGGTCATTGTCCTGCTGGAAGACCCATGACCTCTGACGGAGACCCAGCCTTCTGACACTGGGCCCTACATTGCGCCTCAAAATTCTTTGGTAGTCTTTAGATTTCATGATGCCGTACACACAGTCAAGGCATCCAGTGCCAGAAGCAGCAAAGCAACCCCAAAACATCTGTGAACCTCCACCATGTTTGACCGTAGGGACCGTGTTCTTTTCTTTGAAGGCCTCATTTTGTTTTCTGTAAACAGTACAATGATGTACTTTACCAAAAAGCTCTACTTTGGTCTCATCTGTCCACAGGACGTTCTCCCAGAAGGATTTTGGCTTCCTCGGGTAAGTTTAGGCAAACTCCAGTCTGGCTTTTTTATGTCTCTGTGTCAGCAGTGGGGTCCTCCTGGGCCTCCTGCCATAGCGTCCCATTTCATTCAGATGGCGACGGATAGTGCGAGCTGACACTGTTGTACCCTGTGTCTGCAGGTCAGCTTGAATTTGTTTGGAAGTTGACTGAGGTTCTTTATCCACCATTCAAACAATCCTTCGTTGCAATCTTTTATCAATTTTTCTCTTCCATCCACGTCCAGGGAGGTTAGCTACGGTACCATGGGCTGTAAACTTCTTGATGACATTGCGCACAGTGGACACAGGAACATGGAGATGGACTTGTAGCCTTGAGATTGTCCATGCTTTTCCACAATTCTGGTTCTCAAATCCTCGGACAATTCTTTGCTCTTTCTTTTCTCCATGCTCAGTGTGGTACACACAGACACACAACACAAAGGTTTAGTCAACTTTTCTCCATTTTAACTGGCTGCAAATGTGATTTCTATATTGCCAGCACTTGTTACTTGCCACAGGTGAGTTTAAATGCAAATTAAAGGAGCATCACACGCTTGAAATACAATTATTTCTTAAAATTTTGAAAAGGTGCCAATCATTTTGTCCAGTCCATTTTTGGAGTTCTGTGTAGAATTATATCAGATTTGACTTTTTTTCTCTGCTTTTTTGTGTTGTTCCAATGCAAACAAAAGAAATAAACATGTAAATACCAAAGCATTTATAATTGCAAACATTTTCTGGGAGAAGTGGTGCATTATCAGACAGAAGTGCAGGGGTGCCAATATTTTTGGCCATGACTGTATATCTGCTGTGCCTCTTAACGCAATCAGTGGTACCCAGTTAAAGCAGTGAACCTCTGCAACGAGCGACAGCGGAACAACCTCCCTGTCAACAATCTCGGGAACTGAACTGTAGCGGAATGCAGTGACAAACGGCAGAGGAATCCACACCTTTCCTAGATGGATATGAGATTTTCAGAACTTTCTCACACCTGTGTAATTCAAACCCTTACCCTCACCCGATCACTTCCTGTTTGCCTACCCAACAAGTTTGACCAGATGTCTCTCTGTATTTCTACGTGCCGTGCTGTCACTCTAACAGGAGCAGGAATCAGTCTCAAAATGTCATCAAACATATTACTATACTGTCATCGCGGGCTGGCCAGAAAAATCTATTCTGGCCAACACGGTGCATGCACTTCACTTGGGCATATCCTTTATTTTTGCCATGATGATTCCTGGGTAGAGCTCCTTATCATATGTCAGGACACACCATTCGCCGATGATTTCATCATTATTCCAGTCGATCTCCTGGGGTCCCTGAGGTTCTTCTGTCAGATGCTCCTCTGACTGGGTTGGCTGAGGTCTGACTGGGTTGGTTGCTTCAGGTTCCTCAGCCTGGATCATTTGAGGGTCCTCTGACAGTGGAGGGAAGATGAAGTGCTGAGTGCTGAAACATGTGCAGGACAGGTTCTTCAATGTGGCACACAGACAGCTCACATCCCTGGAGATCAAGTGGCCTTTTCTGTTGGTAACCACCTGATGTATTCGCATTGTCCCTGGGACCGATGGGATGTTTACTGGCATGTTGCGGTATGCATCCACAATGTCATTAGTTTCCACATATAAGAGCTTCACTGTGGTACCAGTTGTCAGTAGCGCTCGGTAGAGTGTGGCGGCATCAGGGATGTCATGCCCTTGACTCATAACCTCTCTTTCCTCTAACTCTAACCTTGAGGGCCCTGGTGCTGGCTCTGGCTCTGGCTCTGGACTTAGAGGGGGCGTCATGCACTGATCTATGGTTGCTGCACTTGCTGCTTTGGCTGTTCTGCATTTCACTTGTGCTGCTTTCTCTTTCATTTAGTTCACTAACAGACAGCTTTTTCCCTGTGTCTCTGTCCTTTCTCCACTTTTCCTTCTCTTTCCCTAAATATGCTTGTCGTCTCTCAGGACCAGCATCTCTACGTTGTCTGTATCTGCGTTGTTTTTCAGCTGCAGAAAGAGGCATCCTAACAAAATCATATAAAACACATAAATCACTTTATTGTTAACACTAACCTATTTCAAGTAGTAAGTTATAATAATAAAAATAATAATGCATTTGATTTATAAAGCACAAAAAGATAGATCAGTATAGGTCAGTAACCTCAACAAATTGTAGCCCGCCTATCAGTAGAATAAAAAGAAAAACATGATATTTAGGTATGAAACCTGCAAAAACATGTAAATTATGTAAATACTATTGGAAAGAAAAGTATGTTTTCATGTACACACAAAAGCATATACTTTCGTCAACCCTGTTACCCTAGAATGGTAACAGGGTTGACGAAAAATGTTATTGGCAGCCATTACTAGCCATGCGGTAAATGTCATGACACCACATGGTGTGCATTCATGAGAGGCTTAAATGTTGTTATATATGTACATTTAAAATTTCAAACAAATAACTTTTTAAAGTATGCTTTTGTGGTAACAGGGCTGACGCAATGAGCTTGTTCCCCCCTGTCAGACATTAAATAACTCAAAGAAAAATCATTAAAAAAAGAGGACACTCACTTGTCTTTTCACAATCAACTTCATTAATTCATCATAAGCAGATGATTTCACTTTTCCACTTTTCACCTGGAATGATGCAACTTTCGGAACAGTCCATTATCTCTGAAGGGGTGTTTTCATTGAAAGTAACAGGGTTGACAACAACCCAGGGACCCGAGTAAATTGTTGTTTAAATTGTTTGTTGTTATGATAGTTTGACTTTTTTGGCCTTAATAGCTAGTAAAGGTAGAAAAATCATACTGTGGGACAGGCCATTTTTACATTTCTTGCAAGATGCTTTGGCCAAAAAAGGGTTTAAAACTCTAAAAACAAAAGAAAAAAACTTTTAATTAGTTTTTATGTTACTGGACTTATCAAGGAAACTAAACTATATATATATATATATATATATATATATATATACATGTATATATTATTTATTGTTTATTCAGATTTACAGTGCAGTTTTGTTGGAGGGACACAAAATGGCAAGTTTTCGTATAACCACCCAAATGCTGGTGGTTTTGCCGATTAGAATTAGCTGTAGATTACCGTTCACAGCAAAAGCACTGATTTCCGCTGGTTTGATGTGTATCTGCTTCGATAGTGTTTGTGGAGTAATACACGGGCTGCAGTTGTTGTCATTTCATGTTTTTACCGGTGTGTCCGCCATATTGTATATCTGGCTTCTTCAGTTGCTGTGGTTACACAGGCGGGGGGGGCGTGGAGGTTGTAATCTTCAAATTTAGAAGCAAAGTACGCTCGCTTCTCCATCTTACCTACTGCAGCTTTAAGACACTCAAATACATCGGATTTATTAAAGGACAATTACACAACCAAATCATTATATGAAGGCTAACAAAATCAACCAAAACACAACAAGACAAAATCCCTGCTGAAAGGCAGAACTACATCAGTCACCACTCTAGAAGACTCTCCTTCAGATGTCATGTTTGGGGTTTTTATATACTTAAGACCAGATGAAAAGGGAATGCATGCAGCCTGAACAAAGGGTGAAATGAGTAGTCCACGTTGTATTCTTTCAATAAGTTGATCTCTTGTTTAGTTAGTTTATAGTAACTGGTAATATGTCAATACTGATTGAAACCTAAAGCATTATCTTTTTTCTAAACTTAATTGAGTATTTTAAGGTCCGAAACAGAACTGTTTCAGGACGTTTAACCACATTTATTACAGATGCTCATCCAAAACTCAGAAGCTTTATTTTAACAGTCTGAGCAGACATTGCACATTTATTTTGGCTAATTTAAGCGCAGAGCCCTGTAGTTGAAAAACTGGTACTGAAAGGGGAAACTATATTTGAAGCTTGGGGCCACTGACCCAGCTAGGGTAATTGATGAGTTGGGAGTGAGAACATGTTGGACCTCACTCTGTAAATGACTGTAACTCAACCTTAATAACTGATTATAGCTGCACTTACAACCACCAGTGGCCACCAGTTTCCACACACACACACACACACACATACACTTTTATGTGCAAATAATATTATTGGTTGTCAGTAACATTCCCATTAGGATAATTTAAGATAAGATAAGATAATCCTTTATTCATTCCACAACGGGGAAATTTACACTATTGTTTCTACTGGAAAAAACTGGAAGATAACAGTTTGGTATATATATGTATATATACTTCTTTTTTTAAAATTGACAGTGCGTGTAGAAACAGTTGCTATGGTGATTGGGATCTCCGGGGGAACAGCCAAGATAGCCGATTTAAGTGAGGAAAAACTGAAAACTCAAAAAAGGTCTCTACTCTAAAAGGTGCTCATTTTAAGGTATTAAAGTCACTGTTATCAGTTACATGATGGTACTGTGAGCATGTCGAGAGTCTGCTGAATGTGTAGATGTGAGTTTTATGTCTATGATACTAAAATGTGGACCCCACAGAGAAATACAAATGTGCTCCCAAGTGGTTAGCTCGAGGAAGTTGAAGTCAAATTTAACATTATGGTAGATGAAGAGTTTTTCTGCGCTCCTGTTGCTTTAGAGCTCATTGTGCCAAAACTGTTAATCCGTTTGGTTTCAAAATTCTATTAGCGGCAGGGTTGCCAGGTCCGCGGTTTTCCCGCTGACTTGGGCTACTTTTTAAGTGTTGCCTCAGGTGGAAATGTTTGTCCGCTGGTTGGGTAGACCTGTTTTGCATGCAAATTTCATGAATAATAGTCTACCTATAAATAGAAATCCTGAATTTTTAATATTATTTTAGATTAAATAATTTCTTTATACCCAAATCTACGGTGGCCCTGAGAGCTCAGTGCACAGCAACTTAAGAAAACACATGCAAATACACAAAACACAAGCAAATTAAGAAATTTGACAAAACATGCATCAATTTGACAAAACATGCGCAGCATTTACAAAATGAGCAGCAAATACAAAAACGCTGCAAATAGAAAAATGCAGCAAATAGATAGCAAAATGCTAATGCTAGCTTAACAGCAGATATCTAGCAATAATAAATAAATAGAAAAATGCAGCAAATACAAAAACGCTGCAAATAGAAAGATTCAGCAAATACAAAAATGCAGCAAATACAAAAACGCTGCAATTAGAAAAATGCAGCAAATACAAAAACGCAGCAAATAGAAAAATGCAGCATATACAAAAATGCAGCAAATACAAAAACTCTGCAAATACAAAAACGCTGCAAATAGAAAAATGCAGCAAATACAAAAACTCTGCAAATACAAAAACGCTGCAAATAGAAAAATGCAGCAAATACAAAAACGCTGCCAATAGAAAAACACAGCAAATAGATAGCAAAATGCTAACGCTAGCTTAACACCAGATATCTAGCAATAATGTCTGAATCTTGCGATCACAAAGTTAAAATAAACCAACATAAACTTACATTTTAGCACATTTTCCAGCACCACTGACGAATAGCCGAAATGAGTCACAAACTATGGCAACAACAACAAAAGTGTCCCAGCTGTTTGCGGTCGAGTTAATCACTTTTTATTGTGCCCCGGAAACAGTTTCCGCAGTTTCTGTTGTCGTTTTAGTATTTGCTGCATTTTTGTATTTGCAGTGTTCTTCTATTTGCTGCATTTTTGTATTTGCAGCGTTTTTCTATTTGCTGCTCGTTTTCTAAATGCTGCGCATGTGTTGTCAAATTGATAAAGATGTGTACTTAATGTGCTTGTGTTTTGTGTATTTGCATGTGTTTTCTTAAGCTGCTGTGAGTTGAGCTCTCAGGGCCACCGTACAAATCCTACCAAACTGACTCCAGATCATTCAGCGCTACACACAATGCACATGGGACATGCATGCCCACATAACAAACCCACACACACTACTTTGCCCGACACAGTTCGCGAACTCAAACTGCACACAGTCCATATCCGTTGTGCACTGCGTGCAGTCAGCTAGCCAGCTATTGTCAGCAGTGACACCTGCAGCGGAATCCATTAACACGCCAGACAATTCAAGCTAGCAACCCCAGCCGGGGAGAAACATGACGCCCGGTAAGTGGGAAAAATAAGGGAAGAAATACACAAGGGACTGGTGAAGTGAAAATGGAATCAAAGAATGGACAGGACGTATGGCTGGAGATAATATAAATCAAATCAATCAAATTTTATTTGTTTAGCACCAAATCATAACCAGAGTTATCTCGAGACACTTTACAGAAAGAGCAGGTCTAGACCGACTCTTTGTTATGTTATTTAAAGAGAGGCCCAACATGAATCACCATGAGTAGCACTTAGCAATATTCAGCACATTGGCAGAAAAACTTCCTTTTAACAGGCAGAAACCTCGAGCAGAACCAGACTCATGTTGAACAGCCATCTGCCTCGACTGGATGGGCCGAAAATGGGATAGAAGGAGATGCAGGATAGAGACAGGCAAAGAGAGCAACAACAACATATGTTCTTGTTACAACAACAACATATGTCCTTGTTACATGAACAACAACATATGTCCTAATACAAAAGCTTTTTGTCGGTACTGTAAAACTGAGATCGCAGGGGGTGAGAGGAGTTGTCCGTGATGGATGCCAGTTTTGATAGCATTCTCCTCTACCCACCTCTATGACCGTCTGAGTTTAATCAGTCTGTGTATTTTATAATGCATTTGGCAATAATAGCAATGCTGTTAGACTTGACTTAAGAAGTTAGACTTAAAAGCAGTGTATACGGTTTGACAGGGGTACATTTTGAGTTCTAGTATTGAGCTGGTTTTTGGGCTTGTTTTCTTGGCCTTTGGGCTGGTTTTGATTGGCCATTGGGCTGGTGTTGTCACACGGACCTGGCAACCCTGATTAGCGGTGGAGGAGAAGATTCCCTACATTTAAAGGCTAAAATTATGTGTTGGAGTGAAAATTGTGGCCGTGGGAGCAATTTCAAGTATTTTGAAATATTTTAGAGATTCCTCCGACTGTCATGATGACATCACACACTCTAGTTGTAGCTAAAAGTTTCTGTAGCTAAAAGTATGCAGAAGTAGTAGCCAGACGAAAAATGTACGGGAGAAGGACAAAGAAAAGGAAGAAAAAACAACAGGATAGCAACCGTGGGAATACATAGCTGATTGGGCCAGTGGTTAGCTCGATGATTGGATGAAACAAGCCAATCACAAGTCAACGGGCCATGGCAACAAATGGCAGAAAGTGAAAAAGGAGACCTATTTGCTTAAACTAAGCAACTTTTCCATTTCGGATCATAGGAGCATCAACTGAAGTCGAGAGAGGTAAGCCCAAGTTTTGTTCTTCTCAATTATAAAGTAATACAATTAACAGGGTAAAATTTCAATTTTTTTAGTTATGTTAAGGAAAACTGGCGCAAAAATAAAAACTTTATAGCCTGCTTTAAAAAAAAAAAAAAAATTGGATGTCTATCTAATGGGCTTACTGTTAGCTCAGTAACTAATATGCATTTGCAAAGAGCTGTTATTTGTCAGCAAGGCAAAAAAGAACAGTAAATTGTTTCTAATAACAATAAATAGAAATAACCATTGAATACTCTGTCTGACATGTCTAACTTTGCCTTGGAGCAGGCTAGCTCACTCTGTGTTCATTTGCCTTTATGATTATTTCAGAATAGCCCTTTCAGATTTGTTGCTGTCCAGGCTGAAGACACCATATTCTAAGCCTCCACCACTGCAAGGTGGTGGCCTGGGACTTTTCTGGGAACTCAGTGAAGCCACTGACAGTAAAAAATAATTTTGTAGCCGTAGTGGCCGATGGCAGTTCAGTGGTAAAAGTCACTTTAATGGAGCTGTTAGTGGGAAAGGTCAAGGAGGGCGACAGGTATGTCCTTAAAGGACACACCCTGAGGGGGGACTCTCCTCCCTACACACTACAATTAACAAGGGAGGCGTTTTTTTCCGAAGCCTTCTGATTGCCGTATCTGAGCAGCTGAGGCAAGAAGCGGATCGCCTGCTGAACCCCCGCTCCCCACTGACCTCACTACAGACCACTACAGACCACCAGGGACATGAGGGACCTCATGACGGTCGAGGCAGAGGTCGTTGAGGTAAGTTACTTATGCTGTGAAAATAAAATAGTTACTAGCATACATTTAAGGAAATTAGTTTCTGGTTTCTTCTGTATCCGGATTACCAGTAGATTTTAAATTAACACACAAACCGCCTTTTCAGCTGTCTGCAGTCAGGTGGATAATGCAGGGACAGAAGGAAACTCCATTCCACCAAATAACCCCTAAGCAAGTAAGCTATCCACTGTTTTACAAAATGAATTATTTGTTGTAGAATATTGAAGTTAAAAATAAAAAAGACTATCTTGGTAATTGGTATCTATTGGCTAAACAAACATTTAGCATTTGAGAGAGATCAAAAGAGTAGAAATGTATTGACTATTGTATTCTTTCTACAAGGACGGGACACGGGTGCAGCTCTGCCTCTGGAGGGAGGCCGCAGTATTTAACCCTTCTGCTACCCTGGGGTCAGAATGACCCTGTCACCTTTGTGTCCGTTCATAGCCATTGTTTCATAGCCATTGCATGTCTGACCAGCTATTGAAGGGACTCTTATGGTCAATTAGTAAATCTATATAAAGCTCTCACCACTTCTGGGGTCTGAGGCAACAGCATCATCATGGCTACCATTTTCAGCAATCATCTGATTCCAGAAGGTTCCTTTATTGAGGTGGAGGAGGAAGTGGAGGAGGAAGGACCTCACATGTTACTCTCCAGAAACAGACTAATCAAATGGTCCTCGGTGCCATATGTAAGAACCTGTGAAACCGTGCCGATTGCAAACTCAGGACCAACAGACTATGCAAAGGCGCAGATACCTGACATTCTGTCAACCTTTGACTTATTCATAACACCTAGGATACATCGGACCATAGTTGATATGAGCAACAAACAAGGTGTTCAGGTACACAGAGACAACTGGAAGCAGATGGATCAGACAGACCTGCATGCCTACATGGGTCTTCTAATCCTAGCAGGTGTATACAGGTCCCGGGGCGAGGCAGTGGCCAGCCTGTGGGACACAGAGAGCGGTAGGGCGATTTTCCATGCCACCATGCCTCTCAAAACATTCAACAGTTACTCAAAGATGGTACGCTTTGATGATCGCGAGACAAGAGACCTGAGGCGCGCCACGGATAAGTTGGCAGCTATCAGAGAGGTGTGGGAGGTGTGGACAAGGTCTCTTCTCTACAATCCCGGGTTCCATGTGACCGTTGATGAACAACTTTCAGAGGTGAGTGTGAGTGTGTGTGTGTGAGAGAGAGAGAGAGAGAGAGAGAGCAGAGACTGACAGACTGTACAATCTAAGTACGAGCTGACCCAGGGATTACGGGGACATAACGTGACCTGTGACAACTTCTTCACCTCTTAAGAGCTCGGACGTCGGCTACTGAGCAGGAATATTACTCTGGTCGGCACCATCAGAAGAAACAAACCGGAGCTACCGCCCGCCTTGCTCATGGTAGCACGGAGGGAGCGGGAGCTCCTCTCGTCCAGGTTCGCCTTCACCACACCAAGGGTGAGGTCAGCGCTCGACAAGACGGAAAGCCGGTCATCGTGTTAGACTACAAGCGCAACAAAGGCGGCGTGGACAATCTCGACAAGGTGATCGCTACCTACAGTTGCTGGAGGATGACCTCTTGCTGGCCCAAGGCCGTGTTCCACAATGTCATTGACGTTACCTGCTACAACGGGTTTTTCATATGGAACCCCGGACCTGGACTGGCTGTCAGCTAAATGGAACAAGAGGAGGGTGTTGCTGGAGCAACTGGGAAAGGCGTTGGTGGCACCGCTCATCGAGAGGCGCACGCGTTTGAAACACGTGCGAAAGCAGCCGCCGCCCTAGTCTGCGGCATGCAGCGAGCTGCTCTGTGGCAACACTCGCAGCCTCCTACGGGGATGAGATGTTTGGCTGCTCCCCTGCCATGGGAGGCCGTTCCTCCTGCAGGAGTCAGCAAGAGGACGAGATGTCAACTCTGTCCACCGGGTACTGACCGCAAGACGCACAATGTGTGCTCAAGGTGCCGCAGGTGTTTCTGTACCTACTGCCCGCTGTGCGCACACACACCAGAGGTCACCCCAGGGTAGTGGAAGGGTTAAGGTGCATGGATTGGGGCCACTCCTCAAATTGTCCCACCTACGGCCAAAGGCTTCAGAATATGGATTCCAGCTGCATAGCACAAACTTCACCAAGATTGAGCTACTTGGTCGATGCACCTTTCTGAATTTGTATTAAAGTGTTAGACAGCAACAGACTTACTGGTCAGTGTCTCTGAAAACAACTAAACAATCACATTATCACAATATACCAGAGAAATTGATCATGCAACTGAATGATCAAAATGACTAATTTTGCATGTAAGCAAGTATGCAATCATCAAGCAAATTTGATTTCATAGTTGTAATTAAATTAAGGTAATTGTGGGAGCACACTTCCAGATGTTCAGCCATAGGATATTGCTGTGTACTCGCAACACTTGCAGAGTCCGGAATAAACGTTTTACACGCAACAGTAAACAGTAATCTACTATGGCTGAAAATTTGGAAAGTTTGCTCCGGCAATTACCGTTTATCACCACCAGGTGCCACCAAGGACAACTAAACGGAGATCTTCGCGATTACCACTCTCGCTTCACTTTTGCTCAAACAATCCCCATGTCATTCACAGTGATGGACATGTAACCAATGCATATTTGGCACATTTGGCCGGCAAATAACAGACTGAAAGATAAGGTTTTTACACTTATACATTAACAGCGTCTTTTCGTACAACTGAACGCTGAACAACGCCACTTTGATTATGTCTTGTCAATTCCAGGTAGCCTTGAGCTAAAGTATAACCTACTTTTGAGTGTATCTAACTCTAAATAGGACCTTTTACAAAGAATTACATCATGCTGTGCTGAAGAAGACTTCAAACTAGAGATCGAAATCTTAAACTCACAAGGACATTTTTGCTGAGGTACATCAGGTAAGAGGTAGGCTATTTTCTTGGGTGTTTGTTAAAGAGACATAGCCATGCCATGATCTTAAAAAGTAACTAAGGATAATCCGGTTGTTGAAATATGTCTTTAGAAACAGAAGCTATATTCAATAAAGTGCTACATGGTGTCACTTTGAGGGAATCAGTCAAGAGAAACACTGAGCCTGTTTTCTACAGAGCCAGTCTTCTGCTGTTCAGAGTGGTTTGATAAATAGCTGGATTGACTGTCGGCCAAGGGCACGTTATCAACACAAGAGAATGTGCTAAGGAACACATGACAGAGGCAATAACCGTCACCTTTAAAACCACCATATAAAAGTATGTGCAATTCCACTGTGATAGGAAGGACATGCCCTTTAATATACAGTCAATCAACAGAGGATTCTACACTTGCAGGGTTTAATAGCAGTAACAGAATAAACAGCCCAGGCCTTAATTCGCTTTATAAAATCATCTGACAATAGATGAACCAACTAAATGAGGTTATGTTGGAGAGCTTGTTTTGAGGAGGCAAAGCTCTGGTGCTAACGGTGCACACACTAACACTCCCATGGAGCTTCCAGTCGAAGCACAAGCTAAGCTAACAAGCTAACAGCAACAAGTTAAAAATCAACAGAATCACAGAGGTCAGGCACAGAAGCTAGTGGGCATTATGGGGAAAATCATGAAATATTTAAGGATAGATATGATCCAGTTTCATTGTTTTGTTTTTGTACAGTAAACAATGACCCTCGGCCCCAATAATCACTTAACCTTTACCTAATAGCACTCGCACAAGTTTAGAGGATGTCGCATAAGCAGACTCCTCTATATCAACAGCTAATTTGAACATTAAGCACAAATCAGGTGGTTTGTCAAAAAATATTTTCCACTGTGACCAATTAACATTTTCAGGAAACTTGGGAGTGTTTGAAATAACCTAAAAAATGCCAAAATACAGTGAAGGCTTTAATAGCAGAATGATTAAGATTTGAAAGTTGGCTAATCCTTCCCAACTCAAACAGTGAGAGTAGAGCTTCAACGATTAGTCGACATAATCAATTACGTCGACCCAAAGTTTGGGAACATTTCATTGAAAACATAACACCGAAACACGTTAAGTGCAGACTCTGCAAAGTCCAACTCTCATTTCATGGCAGCACTACGGCAATGCACGAACACCTTAAACGCAAACACCCTGGAGCCCTGGTGTCTTCAAATACTGCAGATGGGTGAGTTTGCCAGTTTCGTTAATACCTTGTAGATCTTTTATTTTCAATGACTGACCACTTCGTGCTTTAGCCAGCAGCCTTTAATTTAAATACTTATACTTTTTGTGTCATACATTTATCTGTCAGAAAACCATTGTTGATGCGTGCTAGGCGAACGCTTGTTCATTAAGTGCGTAATTTGCTGTAGTTAGTGAATTTTGGCGAAGCTTGCCTTGACATATAAATGTCCTTTTCCTGTTGATACTGGCATTCATTCTGAATTGTAAACCTTGTAGCGGATGATCCGATGATGAAGAATTAAAATCATTAACGGAATCTTTTTCTTCCTGTTCACATGACCTCTGGGTCAATAACCACAAGTGAAGCCAGCTAATTTATGGCTCTTGTAGGAGGACGACTTTCCTTGATTTCTGGCTAACATCAAAAGATTCACTCGAGCAACAAGATGGAGATATCCCAAAACTGTATGAAAATAAAGAACTTTATGATTAAAATGAACATTTACTAATATGTTATGTGTAATAACCAACTGAAGTTACTGGACTGATGCTTAATGTTGATTGTTGATTCTAAATGTACAGAGAGGATGAGTGTTATCTGCCCACTCTCCCTCTCATCCCCCCTTTGCCTACAGATACTACAGTTCTGTGACTCTCTGAATTTCAGCTGTTCAAGAAACAGACAATTCCTAAACCTATAGGCCGAACCCTTAATTAATACGTATTCTATTACCTCAATTATTTTACATCGTGTTAGACTTATATTTCTGTAACATGTTTCCTAAAGTCTCTGATAGGAATGCATGTGCACATTAGTGCATAAACCTAGGGAGGATGTTTGAGTAGACGTCCTGACACCTCCTCATGGGCTTTGCACTCAAAGTCATAAAGATGACAAAAGTGAAGCTTCCCAGTGATATCCCAGGTCCCCAGACACCTCAGGAAATGACCTTTCAGAAGATAAAGGGGTTGAACAGCAACAACCCTTATACCTCTCTAAAGGGATTAACAAATAAACACTTCCTTATGGATTGAACAACGCTCAGACAAAACAAAGGGAATCAACAAGAACTGGTTGATAAGGACACTCATTGACAATGGTTGCCTTTCCTGTGTTTTGTATGTTGTGTGAATTTATCTGCCTGCAAGATCTCTCTGAGCACCTCTGCACGTCACAGGACACAGACACGTTCCCGTGGTAGAGGGAGCATTGATGAGACTATTAAAGTTATTTCACTCACTTGGTGTACAAAAGGGTATACAGATGCGTATATATAAAATTTACGTGTACAGGTATACATATTTGTCTTAACAACTAAGGTCGTCATCTACGTGGTTGTTGAAATTGTTTAATACATTTACTTCAATTGATGAAGTTTTATTCGGTGAGTGATTTTAAGTATTTGGTCTTATTTCAAAGGAGAGAGAGCAAAACTTTCAAATATGGGAGAATTAATTAATATTACAAGGAGAATGGATAAGACTGGTTTTTCTACTGTGGCTCTTCTGCTGAGACCCCAGGACTGAGGTCCTGATGTGATTCTCCCTCTCTCTGGCCTAATGGCCGAAGGCTGGAGAGAGGGGGGGAAAGCCTGCCGTCTGGCCGCCCAAGGTCCGCTGCAGAGTTCTAGCCACACCGAGCATGAACTTTGAGTCCTGCCAGCCAGGATCCCTTATTGCTGCTTGTGCTCTTCGCCTCTGGTTCTCACCTTGATGCTGCCCTGCGGAATGCTGGGCCAGAAAACGCCGCCTGCTGCGACTCCTGAATCCTGAATCCTAAGTTGCACTGAACTTGCATGAGAACCAAATCTTGCGACTATTGAGTAAAAGCTTTTGAATGAAGATGATGTTAGAGACAAAGACTTTGAACAGAAGAGACTTTGAATATGGCAAAGCTGCCATTATGACCCCCCTAAGCCAAAGGACATGAAGAGATGCTCCAGCTGCTGCTGAGAGAGATGGAGAGACACAGACTCAAAGCCTGCAGTCTGCAACGTGGGACCCAAAATGCTGAGGCCACCAGGAAGAACTTCTGCTGCTGCCACTCTGCCCATCGTCAGGTGAACAATACTATTTCAAGTGTTAAGAGTTGATGTCAGACAACTGATGCTAAATTACCAATTGAGAAATTAATCAAGATATTTAATAAGCATTAGACCTAAACTAGGATCCTTAATCAAAATTATAGTTAAACCTAATATTAATTTGTTTCACAGTCTTCCATGATGCTCCTCAAACTCTCCACTGCCGAATGGTGTTTTATACATTCAGTCAGTTGATGAACCTCCAAAGATACGGTCACTGATTTGACTTGACTTAATGTCAATCCTATTGAGAGATTGTTCATTGTGCAACCTATTCATTGTGCTCATTTATTCCTCATTCACTCATGTATTTTCTATTTAGTAGTTTAATCATGTAGTCAGTAGTTTAATAAATATCTCATTTATAAAGACCTTGATTCTGTGATTTGTGTGTGTATGAAATGGTAAAGTCACTGTACACCATGGCCAAGAACCTCGTAGCAACCCTGAGATCACAAGCCTAAATTAATTAATAACTAATTATAAGTTTTCCCTGTTTTGTCAAAATTGGGTGGCGTCCAACATTGAATTTAAAGAAAACCTAAATTCTGTTATTTAGTAATGAACTAATCGTTTCTAGGAGCCGAAGATGAGTGCCCTCACTCTCCTTCAGCTTTTACACTGATGTCGGTAATAATGATGCAAAACTTTGAGTTATGGATTATTGTTACATAATTAGTTATTAATTATTAGTCCTTTGAGCCGCTACAACCTTCTCCACTTAACTAATTCGACTGTGTTTTGGAGCATATTAATAATTAATTTCTAATATATTTAATCAGTGAGAAATCAGTGATCATTTGTATTGGGTTTTGCACTGTGATAAAACATGATACATAACCTTTAAATTGTAAAATAATACACCTCTCTGTTTTGTTCTCTCTATTTTAGTAGTGCTAAGCAAAGACGTGTGGATGACTTTGTCATGAGGCGAGGCTCGTGCACCCCTCAAATGGCTGAGGTCTTGACAGAGAGCATCCTCAACATGATAGTCATGGACATTAGACCACTATCCATGGTTGAGGATGAGGGCTTCGAGCAGATGATCCAGACCTTCCATCCAGGCTACACCTTGCCATCCAGAACTCATTTCACAAAACTTATGGAGGCAAAATATGAAACTAAACTTTAAGTTTGTATTCATTATAGTGATGACAATGATATATTGTCTTAAAAATATATTGACTATGTTACAAGTGCATGTTACAGGTGTCATTATTTTAATTTGCTTTGGAAACTTTGGAAAAATACTGACAACAGGTAGAATTTCACAGGCGTGCAGACTGAAGCAGGTGAGGTAAAATGGGGGTCCAAAATAGGTGTGCCAAATAATCGTGAATAATTGACTAATCGAAAAAATAATCGATAGATTAGTCGACAGCAAAAACAATCATTAGTTGCAGCCCTAAATGAGAGTGAGAGCTGTGGTAGTCGAACAAGCCAAATAGTGACTGAAGAGAGGAAGTGGCCTTAGCAAGGATAAAGCAATGAATCAAAAGAATGTTATTTTCTGTATGTTTTACAGTGGTTGTGTTCTCATAAACATGGCCACATCACTGCATAGCTCTGCTGGCACCAGATTTTCTGTAAATGAAGCCAAAGCCACACACCTCCATTCTGGCTGAGTGTCGTGTGTTCTCACTTAGGGTGTCCTCACTTTTTTTTATTTTCTGACCTGCAAGCTGGTACTGGCTGTTGGCTGCCAGTGCCCAAAGATTGAAGCCCACAAACATTCCTAACACAGTAAATTACGAAAATTCAGGCAAGAATTCAGCACTTACTTCTTGGATGGTTAACACAATCAACCACAGAGCAAGCCATATGTGTGATATTGTAATAAGGTTCTCCAAAGCACAACAGAACAACACAGCTGAGAGGTTAAGACATTTAGCTGCTAGCTGTTTACTAAATGCAAATTTATATAATTTGAACAGGGGAGTTGTCACAAATCAAGAAATTGGCTACAGATACCAAAACAGAACTTCAGATTTTTGCACTTCCAGTTGGCCTTATTTTTCAGCCCTGTAGGTTACCGCTCGGTCTACACAATGATTTTTATTGGCTGACCGCCGGCTTCAGCCATGCACATGGGTCTGTATGGTACTGAATGAGTGAGTGAGTGAGTGACAGTAATGTCAGAGCCATATACAGAGAGAGTCACAACATCGCAATGGCGGATCATGGAGCATATTGGACCTCAACTGACGCAACTCTCTGTCTATACGGCCCTGGATACTTTGTTCAGGGAGTTGTTCAGGGAGCTGTCCTCACCTAAGACCGCAGCGCGCACCTGCTTTCAAACACGTTGTCATCGGCCTCATAAGGACAGTCCTTGTAACACGTTGCCCACAAAAGCGCACATTGACCTGATACGGTCAGCCACATGCTAGGTTTTGACCTAGTCTTGTTTAGGGAAAATGTGACTTATTATCCCTTTAAAAAGTAAATAGTTTGAAGTCACAAACAAAAGTCGACAAATAAAGTCACACTGACTCTTTAGAATAAAAAATATTGTTCACAGGCTCAACATGTGCAGTCACTGAAGGCTTTCATGGCTTTTTCTCCTACTTGTATTCTAAGATAAGTGCTTTGAATACGAGGACATACATCAGAATATATATAATTCAGGACAGCTGGGTGTCCACCGCCTTGTAATATCCACATAAGGCTTCATGAAGGCACAAACAAACAAACATACACACACACCTCTCTCTGTATGATGCTTCAGGACTGTTGACAGATGAAATAGATGCAGGTGGGACGACGCTCAGATTGACTCAGATTTATATCACTCATCTCTTTTCTCCATCTTTTTTTTTTATTTCTCTCTCTTCGCAGCAAGTCATCAGTCAACATGGAGCCTTCACTCAGCAGCATCAATTAGACCCACCACCCCACCCCTACTCCATTCAACACAGCTCACTTCATTTTAACCACAACAGCAGAACCTGGTGTGCCAATAAATCTACACCGTATCACCTGCCCATGCAAAAAGAAACTGAGCAGGTCTCAGAGGTTTTCATGCGAGCCTCTCAAGTGGAAGATGAGAAAAATGCACTAGAGAAATGAAAACCCAATCTGGCAGAATGTCTCATCTTTTGTTTGACAGAAAAAGAAAAACGGTATACCCAGTCATTCCTGATCTTCATTTTCAGTGAAAGTAAAGAATTCTTGAAATTCCAACAGAACAAAACCCATGAAGCTAAATCTACCAGGCACCATTTGGGCTTGTGTTGGTGCACAATGTGCCTCTGGGATTTTGCCATTGTGCATTGGAAACAGTGAAACAAGATGTATGATCTGGAGGCAATGCCAGTTTAGTCTGCAATGGAGAATCTGGGAAAGACAACACTTGAAACAATGAGAATTAATATTTATGAGCAACACCGACTTGTTTCAAGCTGCGGTCAATCATGCTTTTTGAAACACATCTTTCAAAATGACAAATTCACAACTATGACTGCAGTTAAAGCTATTTTAGGTAAAAACAAACTAACAAACAGAAGTTATGTTATTGTTTATTTTTCTCGCTAATTAATGACTTTATAATAACAATAAAAGTTTTAATCCCGTAAACTTGACTTTTTACTCATACATTTTGGATCTAAGGGATCGCATCGTTTGTCATTGAACATTACAGGGCTCCTTTTATAATATATAACAAGTTTTCTCTGGACACTTTACATATCAGACTGTATTTTGTTATAAATTCACAGAGACCCATCATTGATCCACCACGAGAACTGTTACACAAGCACTTGACATAAGTGAAAAGGAGAAACTCCTTTTTCAACGGTAGCAGTCTGTAGAGACGAGCACAGAGGTAATACAAGGTGAAAATGGGGATGATTTGTACTGTGAAGGCATTTTTCACGCCTGAAAGTCTGAACCGAGATTCCCATTATTTTTTTATGATTCTGTTGTTGGCTTGTTGAAATGCTATTGTGCTTTCAAGTTTTGTGATTTTAAGTAGCTAAACCAAATATTAATCAAACATCTGAGGAGGGTTATGAAAGTCAGAACGATCCGAAAAATGTTTTTTCTGTGCAAAACTGTTTACAAAAGTGCAACCAGACACATGCTGAATGAGCAAACAGGACTCAGCAGATGTTGTGACAACATAGGGAAATGAAATATGTCAGGAATAAACAATGGGATGGAAACAGGTGTATTTTCTATGTGAAGTTGTATGTTATCATTCAGAAAAGACAGAGAAAGAGATTACAGTAAGAAGATGTGAAGATGTTTTATCATTAATCCTGATATGTAAATATTGTACTTATAACTGAAAGGATCAGCACCATGGATAGAGTTTTTGATACACAAGTGTCCTTACTCCCCAAAGATCTATACCTGTACTGTTTTTCCTGTGAGTCAAGTGACAACTAAAGTACGCAGTGTTGAGACAGAATCTTGGCAACCCTTTTAGTCCACCACAAATTCCTACTACCTGATCAGAAGTCTGCCAGACTCTTAAAGTGTGTTCAGACCAAACCGAAGCACATTTTTTATACAAAGTTAAGCCACAGATGCAAATTTGCACCAATAGCCGCTGGGAGACACAAATTATACAAATACACAAATTTCATGCCATTCCCATATTCAGGTAAGTTAAATTGTCTTCAAATTTATGTTTCAATATGTCGCTGAACAATCGAGTTTATCAGATTTATTGGCAAGTAGGTTTATACAAAGAATTTGACTTGGTGTTTTGGTGCAGAAAAAAACATGTTTTTATAAAGCCTATAAGCACTGAGATTCTCCTGACAAGTCGAGGCCGCCTCAGAAATGTTCAATTCAAATACAAACATTTTAAAAGTTACTTTCTTGTCTTGCCAACAGACCTAACCAAGTATGCATTTTTCCTTTTCCCGAATCCTCATCCACATAAAGTTAATTCAGCGTTCTTTCTTTACTTTTATTCTGAACATTTAAGAGCTTTAAAACCAAAGTGAGAGGGGAATACAAGTATAGCTGTAAAACATATTTTAAACAAGGGCAAACACAGATCCCTGTGCAAGTCCACAGTGCAATATGAGCTCTCTGATAAATTGGTTTTGCTCTTTGCTACTGATACTACTGGACACCGCAACTAATTGAATTTGCAGCTACAAGGCAGAGGTCAAACTGTCTGCAACTGTTCCACTCATGCAAATGAGTTTGGACCTTTGAAATTCCCTCGTCCTCAAACTGAACGGATCTGACAAATTCCTGTGCAGCGCTGCATAATGATGCACCTGACTCAGCATCAGCACCGCCAACGTGCAAGAACTAAACAGGACTCATTTCAAATGTTTACAATGTTCAAATGTTGTATGTGTGGCGCATTAAAATCTAATCAATATTTAACATATAAGTCTTGTTGCAAGTTTGGTGAAATATGGAACCCATACATACACTTTTCCTTGCAGAAATCTGACTCAAGCTTCATCTTCGTGCGACAGATTGGATATTTGAGATGTTTCTAACAGCTTTTCCCTGGAGGCATATCATTACATGTTTGATCTTTCAATGCCAAACTTTGTACATAGCCTGAGGAAACTACACATACCATGATACCATTTACTAACACACACACACACACACACACACACACAGGTGGTGGTGAGAAGGGATATCGGCAACTACAGACTGACACAACGAAGCAGCTTGTGTGGTCACCAACTTGTTTTATTTATTATTTATTATTATTTTTTTTTTTTGTTAAGATAATTTTTTTGGCCTTTGCCTATAGCACAGCTGAAGATACACAGGAAATGTTTGGAGTAGAGAGCGGGGGATGACGTGCAACAAATGATCGGCAGACCGGGAGTCGCAACTGCGATCAGTGCGACAAGGACAACAGCCTCTGTACATGGGGCGCCTGCGCTATCAACTGAGCTAAACCAGCGCCCCAACTTGTTTTAGTTCAAGGATCATAAATTGTGTTACTGATATCAGGACGGTTGTGGTTCTCCCCAATCAGTTTGTTGGTCCGTCTTTTGGCAGGAAGTGTCGATAGCTGAAGAACAGACTTTGAGTGAAAATCTGTTGGACAGATTGTTTGACTGATAGGATTTTGATTGTTGTCTGTACTCGGGATTTTTGCCATTTAGACAATTAACATTTTAACAGAAACAGACTTGGTGCTGAATATTTTTGCAGTATCCAAAAACACAAGTAATGGGACTGAAAGATTTGAGGGCAACTTTAAGCTGCTCAGTGTTGGCAGACATTAAGATTTGTAGCTAGCATTTTTAGCTGTAACTGCATTTTGTACAGATATCTCAATAAATAAATGTACAAAAATACACAAAACAATTAAGGCAACTGAAGTTGCACTGTTATATCCCTGCAAAAACAAAATAATTTATACAGCACTTTTCACACACAAAGTTGCAAAAAGTAATCATAAACAAAATAAACCCCCCAAAATGAAGATAAACCAGATGACATGTTAATTAATCAGTGAGCTAGAATAAATAAAAGGCTTTTTTGAAAAGACAACAATTGATCTGAAAGATGTCCATGATGTCATTCAGCAGTAGATCCTTCATTAGGAAGTTTCAGAGCTGAGGGGCCTTTAATGCAACAGCCAGATCAATGCGAGTTTGGAGTGGTGAATCAGGAACAGCCAGCACAGCCGTGCATTGGGGTCTGAGGTTGTGACGTGGCAAGATTCAAATCTGAAACGGGAAGCTAAAACGTCAGGTTAATTAAAAGTTGTCAGTAAAACCTTCAAATAGGTTCAAACAGGGCTATGTTCATGTCATAGTTTTTGTTAACACAGTGGTGGTGTTTGGGGTCGTGGATGGGTCAAACAAACACAGGACCCGCAACCAGGTGAGTGGACTTTGACTCCCAAATAGGAACAGTTGCGTATGAAACCTTTTTAAATATAATTTGCTTAAGAAACCACAATCTTTTGGCCAATTCTTTTTTAAGTAGATTTGGTGCATAAATATAAACGGAAGTGTAGTGCTATCACCTCGAAATAAATAAAAAAGATCAGTATCACGTTATAACGTAAAATGTTTATTGTTATGACAAGATATTTTCACCTTATAACGTGACACATATCACGTCAAAACATAATCAGTTATTGTTATAACATGAAACTTATCACGTTATAACGTGATAAATTATACTGTTATAACATGAAACTTATCATGTTATAACGTGATAAATTATACTGTTATAACATGAAACTTATCATAAATTATATTGTTATAACATGAAACTTATGCATTATATTGTTATAACATGAAACTTATCATGTTATAACGTGATAAATTATATTGTTATAACATGAAACTTATAAATTATATTGTTATAACATGAAACTTATCATGTTATAATGTGATAAATTATATCACTGTGCTTTGGGTCACCACATACCCAGCTTGGATGCAGCTGAAATGGTAGAGCTCGTATCCATGGAGCCTCCCGTGTCCCTCCAGCTGATCATTGAGAAACCCACGCATTTTAAAATCCTTCTCAGTGGACGCATACTCACGTACTCACTCATACTCACATACATAGGCGCCGATCTCAGAGATTGCCGAGCGCCCACCGGCGCCAAACTCCACTAGGGTTTCCCACTCTCAGTCCCCAAAACACCCACGGGATTGGCGATTATGGCCGTAGTACACTGCTCAAAAAAATTAAGGGAACACTTAAATCAAACATCAGATCTTGATGAATGTATAATTCAAGTTGAAAATCTTTACTGATGTACCTTGTATAATTTGTTGAGAATAAAATGATGTAACAACGGTCAGTGGAAACCAAAATCATCAGCCCATTGAGGGTTGGATTCAAAATCACACCCAAAATCAAAGTAAAAAAATGAAATCACAGGCTGATGCAACTTGCGTGAATGTCATCATGGCAACTCATGAAGTGACTCAATAGTGTGTTTGGCCCCAACGTGCACGTATGCACTCCCGACAACGTCTGGGCATGCTCCTGATGAGTCGGCGGATGGTGTCCTGGAGGATCTCCTCCTAGACCTGGATCAGGGCATCAGTGAGTTCCTGGACAGCGACATGAGGCCGGGCATTGTCCTGTGCCAGGAGGAACCCAGGGCCCACTGCACCACCATAAGGTCTAACAATTGCTTGGAGGATTTCATCCCAGTACCTAACAGCAGTCAGGGTAGCATTGGCTATGACATGGAGGTCTGTGCGGCCCTCCAAGGAAATGCCTCCCCAGACCATCACTGACCCACCGCCAAACCGGTCATGCTGGATGATGATACAGGCAGCATAACGTTCACCATGGCATCTCCAGACTCTTTCACGTCTGTCACATGTGCTCAGTGTGAACCTGCTCTCATCTGTGAAGAGAACAGGGTGCCGATGGCGGACCTGCCAATTGTGGTTTTCTCTGGCGAAGGCTAATGGAGCTGCACGGTGCTGGGCTGTGAGCACAGGTCCCATTAGTCGGCCTTCATGCCACCCTCATGAAGTCTGTTTCTGACAGTTTGGTCAGAAACATGCAAGCCAGTAGCCTGCTGGAGGTCATTTTGTAGGGCTCTGGCAGTGCTCCTCCTGTTCCTCCTCACACCAAGTAGCAAAAATCGCTCCTGCTGCTTGGTTGATGCCCTTCTAGGGCCCTGTCCAGCTCACCTCGTGTAACAACTGGTCTCCTGGTACCTCCTCCATGCTCTTGAGACTGTGCTGGGAGATACAGCCCATGCTCTGTATAGTCACACGCGTGTATTGCGCTGAAGACGCGTAGGGCTGCCCCGAATGAATTAACGCTTCAATTGTTGAGTTATAGTTACTACAAAGTATAAAGTACATCTCTCCACGAGCAGGAGCTGTTATCTGCGGTCAGTTCATAGTTTATAATAACCTTTATAATAATTTTTATGTTATAACTATAATTTATCATGTTATATCGTGAAAAGTTTAATGTTATAACAAAATAATGTATCATGTTATAACATGAAAATATCTTGTTATAACATGAAACTTATCACATCTTTTTTATTTATTTCGGCGTGACAGCAATACACTTCCATAAATAAAGACAAACTGCACCTTTATTTTCTTTTTAAGTTTGTGCTAAAATAATAAATCAACACCTGGTTTCACTGCAAACAGTGCTCTCAGTCTAAAAAAAGGACATGGAAGAAAGGCCTTCATGTAGCAGACACATATTATTAAATTTGTGCTCACTGACACAAAAACAGTGAAGTCCCTGTCAGTCAATCAATCAATTAATCAATCAATGTTTATTTGTATAGCGCCAAACCAAAACCAAAGTCATCTCAAGAAACTAAACAAGAGAGTAGGTCTAGACTGTACTCATTGTAATATTATTGACAGAGACTCAACATGAATCCGCCTTGTCTGGGTTGGCCTCACAATAACAATCCTTAATTGACAATCAGAATTGTGAATTTTGTCTCAGCTGCCAAGCACTAAGTTAGTTCTTTTATTAAACAACCAGCGTCTTATGTAAGAGGACGTGGTGTAAA
This sequence comes from Semicossyphus pulcher, assembly GCF_022749685.1. Lineage (NCBI taxonomy): Eukaryota > Metazoa > Chordata > Actinopteri > Labriformes > Labridae > Semicossyphus > Semicossyphus pulcher. The sequence goes on along the minus strand of NW_027211604.1, from coordinate 29,865,166 downwards.
CAACTATGTGAATAAATAAAGTGAAGTTATATGGCAGCACTTGCAGTGTTGTGCAGAGGTGTGGGGGGGATGAGCAACAGCATTTTTCTACCTGTCAGGACATTATCAGTGTCAGGAGTTGACAGCTGTGACTGAAACACAAAGTCAGTCTCCATTTTTCTGTGTCATCCCCCATCCTCACCTGCTGACAGCTTGACTTTGACACCTCAGGTAAGCAGCTTGCCAGCAGGATGAGCCAAGAGTGAAGGGTGGACGGCAGCAACACTCAGACGAGGATAGAGAGGCAAAAAAATGTACGGAGTTACATGAAGTGTTACTTCAAGCAAGCAATATATTTGTTATAAACATGTAAGGACGTTTTTTCATATGCAAAGTATGAATTGTATTTGATGTTATTAATTTGTAGATATTAGTTGTTGAGAGTTATACAAAAATGGCGTCATCATTACAATATGAAATGGTGAGTCATTTAAAGATTAAGAGCCTGCCATGAAGTTCCATTCGTCTGGAAATGTAATTTTGCTCCCTTTTTGTTAGCACAGAACAAAGATAACAAATTGTAAAGATAGAACAGAGCATGGATATGTTGGATAGAATTATTAAACTTGAATACAATAATGGAGAATAACCCAGCTAGCACTTAGTTACAGAAGCTAACAGAACCAATGCTAGTCCAGAAGCAAATTAAGGCTAACATGTTAGCAAACAGTTCCCTACTTACAGACTGGACGACACTTGTCAACTTTGCCCTGCATTTTGAGTTGCATGTCTGTCCATCCGATGAAGGTTAGTTCAATAAATTGTAGATGGTAAATACTTATAGCGCTTTTCTAGCCACTCAAAGTGCTTTTACACTACATGTCACATTCATCCATTCACACACACATTCACACACTGATGGCAGAGGCTGCTATAAAGTGCCCAACTGTCAGATTAGATTAGATTCTTTATTGTCCTTTCCAGGAAATGTTTTGCCACGGTCTGTACAGTTCCTCTCGGACATATAGATTGCATAGATACCACGTACAAAAGGAACATAACATAACAACATGACCCATAACAGCACTTTTTGGAACAAAACACCTGCCATAGTGTGCCCTTTTACAGGCCAGCGTCCTGTATCTGCGACCTGATGGAAGCAGTGTGAAGGATGAATTGCGGAGAGGTTAGAGGTGGTGAGGCCAATTATTTTGGAGGCGGTGTGTGTTATATGTATGAGTTTGCGTTATTGGCGACAGTTAACATGTTAAAGAAACAGATGGCGCAGTAGAGGAGAATGGGTTGTATTATGCTTTTGTATAGCAGCAGCAGCAGGAGGTGGGGGGCAACAGAAAATGAGTTTGCGGATGGCAGAGAGTCTTTGTTGGCAGTGTTTGTGGATGTCAGTGGTGTGATGTTCAAAACTAAGTTTATCGTCCCGGGTGAGTCCAAGATACACACAACCACCTCCACAGCTTCATTGTTGATGCAGGTGCAGTTGTTGGTGGAGATGCGGGCTGTGCTGCATGTGCTGGAATCAATCAGTCATCACATTCACACACCATTAGCTATACCGGGAGCAATTTGGGGTTCAGTGTGTTGCCAAAGGACACTTGAGACTGAGGGAGTTGGGGATCAAACCACCAACCTAACGACTGAAAGATGACCAACTCTACCACTGGCTCTTATTGTATCCCTTTTGGCTCCTCCCTACTCATGAGAACTGGGTCTTTAGTATGTTAAATGCACCGCTGTGTCCGTTACACTTGATTGTCTTGCTCTTTCTGGCTGCTTGAGTTTATGAATTGATGTATGTGGAGAAATTAGAATTATGAGTTTCACTACATGTGTCAGTTTTTGTTATGGTTATAGTTAGGAAGATTTTCTCTGAAAGATCAATGTTTGTTTGGATTTGAGACCAAAGGTGTTCTTAAATGTGCAGATAAGCAGAAGGTGACCTCAGAGAGTGATCCCCTGAGACAGACCTGCTGTAGGTCCATCTGCCCTCTGTTTATGATTCTCTGTCACAGTCCTGACCTTTGCAGCCGAGCGGACAAGGTTTACACTCCTGAGCAACTCAATTAATTTGTTCAGACTCACTGGTTTTAAAGGGGAAAAGTTCTTGCTAATGGAAATAGCATTTCTTTTAAAATGGGGTTTAACCCCTGCATCATATTCCACTTAGTTTTGTTAATGAGCTTCGTAAACACAAGGTAATAAAGACAATACTTACGTTTTGGATCAGAGTAAGGCTTCATGAGTTTGGAGGATTTGTAGATATTTAACAGAGGACTCCTGAAATAGTTTCTAAAAGAACCCAGCAGGTGTCAGGTAGGTCTTTTACATTTCCTACAGCAGGAAGTAGTTTGTCAAAGTATTGATTCAGCACTAGTGGTGTTTTCCATCATGGCTAAACAAAGAAAAGAAGGCCACCTCAATCTTGATGAACAAAACACTGTAGGAAAAGGGACGCCAGATAATTTGTTCTGAAGAGGGGAAGCATACTTTTAAGTTAAACCTGTGAGAGTGAACATTTATTCCTATACGTGTGATGAAGAGCTCTCCACACTGAGAGGGGTCAATGAGAGCCACAGCAGATTAGTTTCCCTAATTAGCCACGGTCGACAGTGAGTCACTATATTGTCAAGAGTACTGTGTAACAGCTAGAGCATAGTCTGCTTGATTTATTAAAGATGTTGATAAGATCTAAAAGAAATTGAACTTTTCCAACTTTTTAGGTAATTGTTGGAAAAAGACTGTTTTAGGTACATTAATCATTTTAACAAGTCTGATGTGTTTTTTTCTGCAAAATACATTTAATTACCTTGTAAAAATCCTCCCAAAGCATCTCCTCCTTCTCCCTCATTAGAAATTCATGAATCTGCATTGTCCCCGCCCACTATGCAAATGTCCAACTGCCCCCTCCGTCATGAAAACAAAACGCGTCTCTGCCATCGTTTAGTGATAACCTGTTGAAACTTAGCTAGCTTGAAATGTAGTCATTAGTAGTAGTACTGTTAATGTTAGTATTCAGTAGTGAGTTTGCAAAAATGACGATGAAAGTTACAGCTGGCACGTGCATCGCTGAAGTGGTTGCCATAGGTTACACATAATGATATGCATAGCGTCACAACGTCCATTAACAGGATTGGCTCCTTAGGTTTGTGGCGTCTCAAACCTGCCAGTCTGAAAACATGTTGTTCAGCCTGTCCTTGGTACACTGCAGTTTAAAAGCAGACAGGCCCAGTCATGGAGATGATGCTGATGTTGTCCCTGATATGTCTTGTAACACATGAGAAACACCACATGGAGATGTTTACAAGGTTAAACACTGGATTTTACTGGAGGGGGGCTTTAACATTTTACCTCTTCCTAGTTGATAAGCAACTGAAATGAAAGTGAATTCTGATTTTAAGTTTAAACAACATATCACCATCAGCTATGGTCGGACAATAGCTAATGTTAGCATTGAACAATTTCAGAGCTAACATTATCGTTCAACATGACACGCTTTAAAAGGCATGAATGAATTAACAGAAATATGTGTTCCATTGACCATATTTTCACTGGTTGTTGGACAACATGATTTGTTGTCTAATCATAGCTTATCTGTTATAAAAAATGCTGTTAACAACTTTTCAACTTCTGAAGTGGAACACAACTATCATTGTCTTTTTAGGAACAGTGTTTAAGTTTCCCAGCATGGTCTTGATGTCAGAGAAAAATGGCCGCCATGTGACTATGGTGAATTGTTCTTCAAAGGCTCGTCTAATCTAAAGTTGCTGCCAAAACACAAAAAACAGCCAGCGTTTGTGTTTTCTGCTCAGTGTTGCCCTCACATTTAATGTAAGCTTCTGTCTTCATTACGTGGCCGTCTCAAAAGGGAATTGAGCTACAGAGGATCAATTGCGTTGTGAACTGGAGGTCACCTCAGCTGTGCTTAACGTTTGTCTGTTTGCTTCAGCTCGTTTTTTGCAAGCTACCGCCACGTTAAACTCAATTTAAATTCTTCAAGAATCATATAATTAGATATCTAACCTTGACTCCTTTACAGCCAGCAATCTAAATGGCAAACCAATATAATTGTGAAACCACAACACAGAGGGCTGGTTGTAATACAGTGAGTTGAAATGAGCACGGCACCCATCATCAGCAGTGTCAAAGCAAGCTAATCTCCTACGCCTACAGCCCTCTTCTCTCACCAGCCTCCACCACTGAGGCACCGTGTTCATCTTGTTATACAATTAGAGGTTTGCACAATGTAATGCACTTGTAGATCCCTCTTAGCTGTTTTAAATCTGCCATGAACCTTGTTGATTAATGCTGAAATAAAGTCAAATGAAGCTCTAGTGTAAGTTCAGTCAGGAAGACTATATTTTGCATGCTGGTTCAATTGTTCATATCTCGTAGCATTCTGCATGCTCACTCTTGATTTCCTGAATTCATTAGCTGTTCTCATCACCTGGTCACATCTGTCCAATAGCACTGCAACACACCCTCATTGCGAGCCTAGCATATTGTTGCTGTCTTCTTAAATATTGCCGTTCTCTGCCTCCAGTTCATTCATGCCGTCCTTAAGCGCAAATCTTCACCTCCCCATCACCGCCCAGTCTTCATCAGCCAACACCTCCACCACCAGTGTCTGGACTCCATGGGGAGATATAACTTGCTGCTGCTCAGAGCCGACACCCTTCGGTCACCATATCTTCCCATAGAGTCCAAGCGCCAAAGACTTCTGACCATGATTCATTACCACATCATCATTGTAAAATAAATCTTCCTTACTTCATGTACTAGTCTCTGCCGATTGAACAGGGTAGGACTGGTCACGAAATTTAAAGAATGTTGAGGCCCTTTGATATCTGTAAACAGATTCTGATTATTGCTGCAGAGTCTGTAGACATGGGAAAAGATTTTTGGTGTCCAAAGGGTTCTGACTTTTGCTCGTAGTCCATCATCGACTAGCACTTCAGCTGGCTTTTGTTGTATGCAGGAAAACAGTCCATGTGGAGAATAGCACTTATGAGGCAGACGAACTGACTGTAATGCAATCTCGGAACATTAACTATAATCTAATGATGATTGAGTCTTGCATATAAGGGCAACTGACAATCCGGTTGTAGAAGTCGTCTCCACTCCAACTCAATTTGCCTCTAAAGTTGCTACTTCTGTAACCATGGCCACATCAGGTAACCTGCTGTGGTCATTTAGAGTGATTAAGCTCTGCACAGGCACCTCACCTCACTGTTAGAGCTCATGCTCAGTGGATGGGTACCAATAATGTGGGTAGTTTTAATCACCAAATGCAAAGTTTCATGGCCCGGGCTGGTGCACACTCAATGCCAGTAATCATTCCTGTCAGGGTGCTTTTATTGCTCCATAAAAATTCAACAATTTGCCCTCCTGTGTTTCCTGCAGCTGCTGCTGGGCCTTTTTACCAAGTGGATATTTCAGATGTCCATCACAGGTTCTCTTCAATGCTGATTCACACAAATCTAAAACTGTTTACCTGCTCTGACTCAGCATCACTGTGTCTTCATACCATACACAATGGAAAGACCTCATGTGAATGTAAAGTAATTTGATGTTTCTCTATCCAATCCCCTGTAGCAGCTTTCTTATGCAGAGTTAAAGGGAGGGGCTTGTGCACAAAGAGTTGTCAAACTGTATAACTCAGTCAATCTCCTTTTCAGTCACTTGGATCCAGTCCAGATTTTACCGCTGTGCTGTGAGCTGCATAGGAGTTGTGTAAACCCTGTGATGATATCAACTTAGCATTGTTACAGAGTCATCAACATTATCCATTCAGACTGGAATGACAGTTAAAGCGAAGGACACCTTTGATCTCTCCTTTCACTCCATCACATCCTGCTTCAAAGTGGGAGCATTATGCCAAACATTTCTGGAAACATTGACTGCAAAATGTGTTCGTTGGTGTCCAGCCTGCTGACACAGCTGAACTCGATGAAGATTGCCAGCAGTCTCTTGATTCCAAAAGGCAGCGCTCCAATCCCAGCAACACCAACCTCCTCAAACTTACTAACTCTGGGAATTGGCTGCTGCTCAGAAGCATTTAGAGACTCTGGCAGAGGAGTCTGGACCTGCTGAACGCCTGATAAGGCTGATTTAAATGAGACCACAGTCCCTTTTGTTTTGATTACAGGAATTATAAATATCAGCACTGACCCCACTTGTGATGCTGCTCTAAATTAATATATTCCAACCATCAAAACAATAAGGACAGTGTATTTTTAGCATGACTCAATGATGCCCTCAAGTGGCCTGAGCATGCCAGCTGCAGCCAAACACAACAACATGACAGAGAGCAGATGTATTTTTGCCTTTATGTTATGCTAATATTCAAAATACACCGTTAAGAGCATTCGTTATCACCATCTTTCTCCATTTTGCTCTGTGCTGTATGGATGATGAGGATAAGGTCTCATATGCATGAGTCCAGATGACAAGAAGATTGAGCCTTTAAAGGTTTAAAGAGTAGCAGCATGGAGGCCAAATAGTTTAGCATAAAGAGCTGAAAATGCCTTGACTTGACTTTGAAGTGGTGCACCTTTTTCGTCTTCCTGCAAGAAAGAAAGAAACACAGTAAATTACATTTTTGCAGTGATTTGAAATAGTTCAAAAACGCACACATGCTTTATAATTGGTCATCCGATGGAGGCATTTGTCCATTTTAAATCTCCGCCTACATTTGGTTCCTGCTGTACCCAAATGGCCGTTATTACCCGCCAGGCAGGACTCCTGCCTTTGTGTCTTTGACTGTATCAAAATAATTGCATGCTTTTTTCTGTGGATGATTCACTGTTGCTGCACAGCAGTAGATCCGTCGCACACGGTGACACAAGCGGAACAGTTTGCTACATACATATTTTTTTGCCAAATCTGGAACATGTAATAGAGGCGTTGGGTCTATAATTTGTGTGCAAGGCCTCCCATTAGGTGGCTTTTGGCAGCATTAACACAGTTAGAGGTGGATGACACATGTTTACCACCTATTGGTAGTGTACTGAATCATCTAGTTAAATAACAGTGAAGACTAAAGTTGCAAAAATTCAAAAGACAAACAATTAAAATTCTACTAAATGTTAAAAAATAGTTCAATTATAAAATGTGACTTAAATTGAAATTTCTTTGAAATTCATTTACCTTTTCATTAATCCCCTTAATAATTTACTTTCTTTTTTTATTTTCCATCCATTCATCCATTAACTATACCACTTATCCTATTCAGGGTCACGGGTTGCTGGAGCCAATCCCAGCTGTCACTGGGCGAGAGGCGGGGTTACACCTGGACTGATCACCAGTCAATCACAGACAGACAGACAGACAGAAAACCTTTCGTGCTCACACCCACACCTTCGGGCAATTTAGAGTCATCAATGAAGCTAACGAGCATGTCTTTGGACTGTTGGAGGAAGCCGGAGTACCCGGAGTACCCGGAGGGAATCAACGCATGCACGCCTGCAGCCCCTTTTCATTTTTTTAGTGCATTAATTTCTTTTATTTGACCTCTTTATTTCCCACCTATCTATGTCAACAAACGTATTTGTTACTGTATTATTTTGATTTTATAATTTATCGATATGATTATCATTTTTTTATGGATGTCTTCTTTGTTATTCAAATAAGGTGCTGTTATTCAACGTGTGTTATTGGGTCCTTTTTGCCCATTGGTTGATCAACATCAGAGAGTTGGCTGACTATAAACACCTTGTTTCCATACTGCCAGTAGCATGTGGGGCACAGAATTTAATATGAATGTGATCATACAAAATGATCAGTTTTTAATAATAACTTTAATATATTTCATGCTTGTAAATTCAACCGTGATGCAAAGACAACTTAAACAATAGTAAAAACAGTATATGATATATGCTACATTTTAAACCCCTAAAGCAATGATCTTTGTCACTTCAATGTCTGCCTTTTGTAGACAAGCGTCTGACGTCTGTGCTCAGACACAGCGGAGTGTTTCAGTCCCTCCAGCTTGGAAATTACATGTACTAAAAATACTAGCTGTAAAAAGGCGAGTGGCTCTCTGTTGTCCTTAAGTGGACAGTTTGGTTTGACATTCTGATGTTTGACATGGGTAGCTTTTAAAAGTTAACTTGAGAAATGTAAATTATACTGCAAAAATGTCACCTTTGTGTGAGAAAGGGTGTCTGAAGGCACACATCAAGACACAGACAAACTTCATTTAATCACTCTCGTACAGTACAAAACACTTTGAAATCACAGGACAAGACTTATTTAATCAGCTGATAAAGTAATAACATTAAAGAAGGAACACAAAAAGAAAGTGAGTACAACTTATAAAATATATATTATATACTTAAGCCCTTATCAAGCTCATGAACAGAAAATACAGACACTAGAATCTATTGTTGCTTCTGAGGTCTTGTTACAGTCTCTTATTTGACATGACTTACTGTATCCTCTCAGAACTCCCGTCCATTACAAATTCATACTCGAAACAGTCACGATAGCGTACTTTTTCTTGCACCCTAATTACTACAGCCACTTTCACTTACATGCTCTGCTTTGTCAACAAGACTCCTAAGGGGCTGATAACTGAAAAAAAGTCTAAGTAATGACATTTCAAGTCAAAACAATTTGCCCTGTTATTATAAACGAGGTTATTTTTGTCTTCACACTTCAAAAAAATCCCTGACTGCTGTCCACAGTCTTTGCGGGTAAAGTACTCCTACATCTACCGTAGAGCCCCCCTCCCCTCGCTTCCTCCCCTTTGTTATCACATTGACTCAGTCCGTAGGAGGCCTAGTAATGACTAAATGGTGCGGTCTCCTTCAACTCATGGTACCCCTGGTGGTTTGGCTCTGTGAAGAGACAGAGAGGGCAGTTAGGGCTCGAAGTACCACAAATCTATCTCTTCTACATTAGCCAGCACTTTAAATGATTACTTCAGATGTATAGGTGCTTTAGTTTGGTTTAAGAACGAATAAAACAAGAGCAATACAGTTATAGACAAGTGCTAATGAAAAGTTAAGTTTTACATTCCTTCATGGATTCAAGCAATATAACTCTATTTAAATATTTTTTCACACAGGGGCTACCATACATTATTTTTCATGTCCGTTTCTTTTGTTATTATGTTACGGTGCACTTTCAGACTTTTAGTTATGTATTGTGTAAGGTTAGCACAGCTGTATGTAGCATACTGTAGCATGCTTGCCTGGGGCAAATTTCCCTTTGGGGACAATATGTAATATCTTATCTAAACAAAAAATAACAAAGAACGACTTAACATTGTTTAATTCACCGCATACTTGTTCCTCAAACTGCTCCTTCAGGTACACCTTCATATGACCTTATTCTATATTCAGTAACTGCTCAGTCTGAACTGCTTGTGCTACCTTCTATTTAAAGCACTTGATATTCATTTTAGTATGTATCTGTAGTCTGGCGGTCACTTAATAATTTTCTGTACATCCCAAATGATGTAGACAAAAATAGCCACTAGCAGAATGCGTTTGAGTGTGTAGATAAGTGTTACGGTACCAAGACTCATATTGTCTTCAATGAGAGGCCTCTTCTCGCTGCAGTTTACAACTCGTCCCTGCGCTGCTCCCAGAATTGTCATGATATCCACCAGGCTGAGCTTCCCTTCCTCTTTGGCCTCCTCCACCTCCTCTGACAGCTCCTTCGCAGCCTCTTCACGCTCTTCCATCTCCTCTTGGGTTAGCATTGCATTCAAGCCTTGCCCTGCTGTAGCGTTGCCCACCTGCGGTGGCGCTAGCGAGCACAACGCCCTCACTTTCCCGTAAGACTTCAGGTGAGCTACGTTGGCACGCAGGAAGAGCAGGAGGACATTGAGGTCATTCAGTGGGCAGCCCAGCCTACGTTGATTAATAAGATCCAAGGCTGGGAGGACCTCGTAGACCGAGATGAAGGTGGTGTCCCAGACGAAGAGCCGGAGCAGGCTGAAGAGGACGATAGGACCCAACAGGACATAGATGGCACCATTAGCCACACTAATCACCTGGAACACCAACTGGCCAATCATCTTACACTGAACCAGTTCAGGAACCCAGTTCTGATCCCGCAGCATGCCCGTGCGGACAAAGCAGCTGAACTCGTCCTGCAGGAAGGCGGAGAGGTGGAAGTAGGCCAGGTAGAGACAGGCAGCGGTCATGAAGGTCAGGAGGAGGAAGCCCCGCAAGAAGAGCATGCTAACAAGGAAGTAGGACTGCTGTTTGCACCGCATGTATCTCTCAAGGAGAGGGTACTCAAAGTACCGCTTCTTCTTGGCCCTGCAATGGGACAAGAAGAAGAACGTCAGAACCATGTTTTCCTTCATGTGTATTCAGCTAAACATTCACAACTGGGAACTCCCAACCCAACCACTTCTACTTATGGCTACAAGGACCTGCCCACCACAACACCCAGCTTCACTGAGCTGTTGGACGTTAAGAGCCGTATGCAAACATATATTAATGGTAGAGGCTGTGGGAGAGGAAAACATTGCTCTTTACTTTTTATAACCACCCTTTCCCTTTATAGAGACATTATGGCAGCGTAAGATCTCTTCTAAAGCTTTGACCAAGGTTTCTCACTGGCAGATCATCCCAATATGTCTGTGAATCAGTTTAATTCAACCTTTTGAACCCTTCCCATCATCCTTAACAAGATCTGATGACTCAAAATAGGTACATGAATATTGATACGTTATTGGTGCAATGAAAATTGAATGCAATGAAAATAAGGAACACTGGCTCCTGTCTCACCTTTGCAGCTCGGCCTGAAACGTGAGGGGATTCTTGGTGTTCTGCCTCATTTCCAGAATGCTCTGGGCCAGTCGGATTGAGCGGTTGTATGACTTGTCTAGTTCATCTATGATGAAGAGCAGGTCTGAGCCCAGTGTGGGCATAACAAGCTGGCGCCAGATCAGAGCCGGCAGGTACATCAACACAGCCATGGCCAGAAGAGAGTAAGGAAACATCTGGACAGACAACGAGAGAAAAGATGCAGATGGAGAGAAGGAAAAGACAAAGTGGGAGGAATGAGTCAAGAAAAGTTGATGAATCACTTAAACAGTGGCTTCACAACCCAGTATTACAAATGAACAGCTACAAGTCCTGTTTTTTTCCATTCTTGTCGGGGTCTTTTTGCCCATCAATGGGTTTTTCCTTTGCCGCGACCTTTTATGCCTAACCATAAACTTACCCTAACTATAATCGCAGAAGGAAACACTGCAGGAAACATTATCTGACAGGGGAAACACACTTCAGCACATGGTAAACGTAAGTACAAGTACTCACATGATTGTCTCCTTGCATAGTCTTTCACAACACAAATAAACAAGATAAAATCAATTGTCAGTAAGTACTATTTTAATTAGCTCTTGCCGTAAACTCGCTGGCTTTCCAGTCACATATTCTGGATCAGATTTGGGCTTTGTGATGTACAGATGGATTTGAAAAGTTGCCATTTTTAATCAAGGATGCAAAATCATTGTGTTGCAAATAATCGGATTCTTTTCAGGGCTTTTTTGTTCAAACAATGCACCTCTATGATGGTTTGCCCATCACCAATAACCATTGCAATCAGCTCCACAATGGCAGTTAGATGAAGTGGTGCTTCCAGGCTGTCTGAAACAAGGCGTCCAACTGGCCATCTTTCCAGGAGATGCTAAATTTAGGGACCACTATTACCTTAATTATGTTTTTTTTTTTACTGTGAATAATGCAATATACCTCTAGTGGAGTCTCACAACTAAATTGTAGAGCTGTAACATAAGCGTAATAGGTCCCTGCTACTATTGTCAGCCAATCTAGATTGGAGAATTCCACAACTTACTTTGTGTACCCAGAGGGAGCGCTCCTCAAAGTTCCCATCGCTGTCAAACTCATGATGCATGAGAGAGTCCCAGCAGTACGTGTCCACATATTCGGCCTGCTTGATGGTGAAATTGCTCGGAGGGAAACAGCTGATCTGAGGCCCTGCAGAATAAACAAATGTTGAACTGTAACATTATCTGCTAATGTGGGGAATTACTTTCTGCTGGCTGCTTTGATCCTCTAAGCAATCACTAAGCACTTGATATCTCTCATACACACAAATACACACACACACACACACACACACACACACACACACACACACACACACACACACACACACACACGCATACACACACGCATACATGCACTCTAATCTACTAGCAGACGTGCATGAGAGGCTCTACATGGTGGAACAGAATTACACTGAAGAAATCATATGTTTCCAAAGGCAACCTGGCATTTAGAGATGGGTGTCTCCATTCCAAAATTGGGCTCCTCCACCTTATATTTAGTTCACCTTGATATACCCACATCTAGTCCAACCACTTAAATCCATGCTCTGCACGCATCTGTCATTTCCCAAGGGTGCTCCACCCTTAAACACAGAGCGCTTGGGAGGGAAGAGACCAAGGGTGTGCCCAAAGAAACATGGAGCTTCTATTTTTTACAAGCGCGCTCCACATCTGCCCCGCTTTCTGTAAGTAGAAACATGCTGCCACTAATTTACTGCCAGGATGTGATTCCTGCTGCCAGTGCACCTCGTTATATAGGCAACCATTACCTGGCCCAATTATACTACAGGCATGTGTGTGTTGAATTAATCAGCCGCATTTGAACATACTGATAGTGACACTTAAAATATAATTATAGCAGCTGAGGTTACGATGGAATATATTCATTATATAAGCAACCTTGTATAGATGACTACACAAAAAAGAGGTTAACACTTGTATTTTTAGACATGTATTGTCTATGGAGGTTAGCCATGTTAATTTTAACTTGTATTATTTCGCATTCGGCAGCTGAATGGACAATGGTACCAGCAGCATACTATTTGTCTAATTTTACCGACCCATAAAGACAGTTAGAAGACAGCTACGTTGTTATTAAAAAACGTGGAAAAAAGTACAAAATGTATGCGATACATGTGTTAAGTGAGAAACAATATATTCTGTTTATCCAAAACAATGCACTCTACATTTAAAGAACATTTCGTGCTAATTTGTAGAAAAGGGAAGATTCCCAACTCATTCCCAAGGTGTCAAACACTAACTCTTTCTCACAGCCCTCAGCGTCGTATACAGACACACAGTGTACCCTTCAGTGTCTACCCTTTCAAATGAATATTAAACACCCAGAGATGCTGTTAATGATGGCTGGCCAGGACACAAAAGAATACTTCGCTTGGACTTGCATTTTGTTAATGCAGTTGTTTTTTTCAGAGGCCATAATGAGGAGGCTATTAATCCAGATGCCTTACCCTGTCATTTCTAAAAATGTGTTGTTAAGTTGTCTTGTCACATTTTCTGTCCTCAACGCTGTCACTTTAAGAACCCTTAACGGCATATTGGTGCTATTAACATATTCTGATTCCAACACTTCAAACATGTTAATATAAAAGAGATTAGTGAAAACAGATTCAAAGTTTACCATACGGAGCCAAAAGAACATCATGTTACAGGTTTAATACTTTAATCTTAAAGTTGACTTGAACACTGTATTGACGGGAGCTGCATTGGTACAGTGAGTGCTGTGGTTTTAATACCAACTGACATCACTATATGTTCTCATGCAGCTTCCTGTGGAAGTCTATTTTTCTCACAGTAAGCTGCATGTGTGGGTGCACGCGCTGACAAGTCACCCTAAATAAAGAACAACAGCACAGGCCTTCTTGTCAAATCTTGTAAGATATTCTCCCCCTCAGCTCAGCACCCCTGTGAGCCATTTGGCAAAGTGATTGAACCTAAATGTCTGCCTCAACTCATATCTCATACTCCCACTCCCCAGTTAATGCTGGCACATCATCCCCGTATTTGTGTTTTGTAGTATAATTCTTGGCTGAGAGTCCAGGTGCAAGTAAACCACACTCCAGACAGCAGCGCAATCAAGCAGCGTTGTGAAACCGACAACCTGGCAGATAGGCAGCCAAGATCCATTAGCTGAGCCGCGCACCCCCGACACCACATCATGTTCTGTGCCCCCCCCCCCCCCCCCCCCCTCCTGTTAATCAACATATCCTCTCATTTGACTCAAATCGGGGGGAGCTGCCACAGAAGAACTTAGCCTTGTAATTAGAGCGTGCCAGCGTTAGTGAACGCTGCTCTCAATCATCCCCCGTGGCAATTAGCATCAGGAGCAGCGGGCTGATTGCAGACCAGCCCTGAGGAGACAATGTTTAGTTCAAAGTCAAGGGAGTCAGCCTGCTCAGTAATAGACTAGACTGAAGACTATCGACTCGCCACGTTTCCTTTGGATTGTCAGCTGTGCTTTTTCTGTTCTTGTGGGCATGTTTCATAAGAAAAACCACCAATGTTTTTTCCTTCTAGTCTTAAACATGTCTGGCAGTAAAGGTGCTTTTCTAGCAAAAGTAGCAGGAACTTTCAGTCCCAGGAGGTACTGTACTGGTCCTTCAGCCCATTCTTTTCTGTGTTTCCACCGAGACTTGTAAAGTATAGATGAGGTGTGAGGAGTCTTCTGAATACTGCAAGAACTCGACCAGTCAGAAATGACACAGCCCTCTTGCAAGCGCCTTTTAGGGGGTGAAAGTAAAGTCCCTGGAACTTTATGTAGACCCTGGTACCCGGGGTCCTGTTTGGAAGGTTCCTGTGGTGGAAACCTATTTAAAGGAGCAATTCTCCCCTGGAAAAAGCCACTGTCTGTCAAAGCTGGTGTTCTCTGTAATCGATAGAAGCAATAATATTTGAAATTGGCGCCATAGCTGTGGAGATAGTTGTACAAACAGCTCGTGGTTTTGCCTATTCTACATTCCTACAACACCCAGCGTGCATTGCGCCCCTCCCTCTGAAAGGAGTGAAATACTACCATTTTCCAGTCAAGGACATTGATCGCTGCAGGTAATGGCTCAGAGCGGTACAGAATCTAAAATATGACGAGAATATACCGGTAGATTGTCTAAAAAATCGTAGGGTCTGCAGATTTTGAACGAGACATGACATTGGTGACGGTCGTCCTAGATTGAGGAAGTCTAGTTTAGCAAGCTCCCTGGCCTCCGCCAGATGACGTGTTTTACGAAGTCAGGTGGAGGTGGAGGTTTCCCAGGGCCCATTGGAGAAGCGGATAGTGTCCTCCAAAGTCACACAGCGACATTGCATTTTTTTCCAACCAAAATGGCATTAGCTCCATGTAATAGCATGATAGGTCTGAGGTTGATAATCAGCAAACTGGCCCTTTAAATTGAAAAGCATAACTTTTTAATGCAGCTAGAGCCAAATGTGATTTTGTGTTTTCAGTAATTTTGTGTTGTCGTATCATTATTGCTACTTTGGTGTCCATTATGTTGAGTGGGTTTTAACAGATTTAGCAGTTAACATCTTCCTTTTATGATAGATGTTGTTTAAGTGTTTTCTGCCTCTTTCTCCTCAACACCCTAATTTTGTTAGGAAAGTGCTGTGTGATTACAGCTTTTGTTATCGCTCCTAATGCATAGCTCCCTTAAGCAGCATGCATCTGAGTGCAAAGATAAAAGCCTGCTGCGAGAGAGCACAGATATGCTCACTCGTCATGGTTCAGGACTTTTGACTCAGCGCTGAACTGGCTCACTTCTTCAGTTCATGGAAAATGTGACTTTTCTCCAGACCCACGAGTTAACTTTGGATTAAAAAACGCACCACAGGAATAATAAGTATCTTCATATTATTATGTATTATATTCTACCTTATCGCTACCTAAGTTTAACTAAATGCAGTTTAGCAGGTAAATAATAAGCACTTCAAGGACACAAACAGAACATGAATACTTTACAGAGGACGCTGCATAAAAGCCGAACACAACCGCAGAATAAAAAATAAGCACTCATGAATACAGGTTATAATTAGGGGCAGAACCAAGTGGAATACAAAATAAATGTCCAGACATATTTCTAAAAAAGGATAGAGACTAAGCATTGCTCACCCAGGGAGATCTCGCGGGCGAAGGCCATGCACACCAGCATCAGCGGAAGGCCGACAGACACAAACTTGATGACCTTGTCCAGAGGAAGCTCCAGCTCCAGGTGCTGGATCCGGGTTATTAGCGAGCCATCCTGCAGCAGGGAATCAGATAGCAGGGCCTTGGCCGCTGCCTGGGCGATGGACATTTTGTACACCTACACAGTGATAAGAAAAAAGGTTATTTTTTGACACAGTCAAGGAGGGAAGGAAGATATTGTGATCTCAGTGCTGTTCGTACAGATCATGCTCATGACCTGTGCCACGTGTCACTGCTTTTCTTTTGCTATCTTATCTCCTCTGTCATTCTTCACTACGTATAATATTAGAAAGCAGAAAAGCCTTTAAATGAGATGTATAGTGTGGATTGCTTTTGTAATTAGAGGAAGTTAAATCAGAATCACAATCAGCATTGCTCCATGATAGTATTTACAACTGAATTCTCACAAGTCATGATTTTATTTATCTTATTCTCACTGTGGAAAATATGGTCGTATCTACATTTGTTCAAAAAATAAATAAAATTAATATCAGTTATCATTACTGGAATTCTAGATATATCTAAAACTGACCTGTCAAAATTGTATTATTGATATGTTGTAACTAGTTAGATTATTATTACATGTAACTATAATTGAAGGAGAAGAAGACATACTTTATTAATCCCCGAGGGGAAATTCAATTTCAACATGCTACACACACATAGGCCCGAAACACACACACATGCATTCTATGGACATGCATTAATGGAGAGATGTCAGAGTTAGGGGGCTGCACATGGTGCCTTGCTCAAGGACACCTCTCCAGCTACCAGCCCCGATTCCATGCTTGGTCCATACCGGGACATGAACCAGCCACCCCCCGGTTCCCAAGCAAAGTCCCTACAGACTGAGCTACCGTCTACCTGCATTTCAGATATTTGCAAATTAAAACTAAATTAAATTTATTATAGAAGTAATTATATTTGAAATATCTACGGTTCTTTAATTATTATACAAAAGATATCAAAAATGGATCTTCCATTAGTTTAAAGGATGTAGATTTCCTCAAAGACGTACGTTTATTTAATAATAAATATGGTATACATATCTAAAAGGGTTTGTTGATATGTCTTACATATTCCAAGTGCAATTATTTTATCTCGAATGTGGGGTTACATTTCAACAAGTCACTTTTTCTTACAAGTGAAAAGGAAAACGTGATCTATGATTAAATAAGACACATAAAGACATTTATACAATTGTGCAGAAATGCCTTTTTATACTGTTATAAAAAAACCAAAACTTTCAGAGTAGTGGAGTACTTTTCCAATTAGGAGGAAGTTCAATCATAACATGATAACATGAACTACAGTTTATTCCAATATGATAAAAGTGATATCCCTCTTACCTGAAGTCTTCCAGCTTTTTCAGGTGAGACTATTAGATTTTATGTTTTCCGAGCCAAAGAGTCCCTCTAAAGGCCGCTCGGGGCTGGAGAGCTGCTTAAGTATTCAGGGAGGGATTCTGTAAATGAGAGGTTGGATCTGGGCTGGACCAGGCCGAGCCGGGTCTGGCTCTAATTACAGAGAGGACATCTGGGAGCATGTAGGCGCCCAGCTGGCACTGACTGCAGCAGACCTCCAGTACCAGCACTGTGTGTGTTTGTGTGTGTATGTGTGTGTGTGTGTGTGTGTGTGTGTGTGTGTGTGTGTGTGTGTGTGTTTTTGTCTGGGCAGTCCGCGCTGTGAGCCAGGGTGGCTGTGGCCCACTTCAAACAAGTGAACCATCGCCAGTGGCTTTTTCAGCCTCTGTCATTCTGGGACTATTTTTACTGCACTTCAGCCTCAGAGCCTCTGCTAGCTGAGATACTGTAGCACACTATACAGCAGGGATGGTCCTGTTTCTGACCTCTGCAGCTTTATGTGTTTGAAATAAAAACTGATAGTGTACAAATATTATATTGAGTGGATCTGACATATTGGAAGTCTCTGGGTGGGAAGAACTGTGTCTCTGTGTTTCTGACTCTGAAAATATGAGGAACGGAAATGAAACAAACCAAATAGAAAACACCTTTTTCCCATCTTGCCACTGCATGGGATCTGTATCACATTTATCTGTATTAGAGTTCAATGAGAGCTGCAGTACGTCAGCAGAATTCTAAAGGGGAGTTTAGTGTTACAGATGGTGTGTTGCGCTGAACTGTACAGCTTAGTCCTTTGTTGGAAAACAGTGTTCACAAGTTCATATGTCAGTTCCCGTTCTGACTCCAAACTTATGGAAGCTACGGCAGCTTGTTCAGTGGCCCAACTCTTCAAATTATAATGTCATTTCTGCACACTGTCCTCTAGCGTACTGTTTGGATGTGTTGTAGCCGTAAGGTGACGTAGGATGAAGAGCACCGAAGTCTGCTGGATGCCTGGGATGGTGGATTGGTCACACAAACACGACGTTCATTCAGGAGTAGTGTTGTGACGTTCATAAACAATCCGATTCTTTTGAACGGCCCCTTTTGGCGCGAATGACGAGAACCGAGTTGTAGGTGAGAGCCGTTCTTTTTATAGTTGTGCCCAAATTTCACTGCCCACCCTAGATCCACTGCCCTAGGTCGCGTGCAGTGGATCATGTCACCACAACATAGTGCCGACGGTTATAACCCTCCACAAAGTTTGTTGTTTTTTTATTGTCATCCTAGTAACCTCTGCTCCCTGAAAAAAAAGAAAGAAAAAAGAATAATGAACGGCTCTCAAAAAGGAACAGAGCCATAAGATCCAGCTTCCTTCAAAGAGCCGTAATTCATAACACTATTCAGGAGGCTGCATGAACCCAACAATTGACTTCTTTTTAAGTTATGTAATGTATTATAGTTAGTTATAGGTATGTTACTTTCTTCACGAATTAATGTATGTTAGTGTTTATTTAAACCCAAACCTTTGTCCTTAACCAAGTCAATTTGGCTTGACGATCAATAATATCATGTTAACATAAATCAGAAAATGCTAAATTTGTCACAGAAAGATTTATTTCAAAGGTCTACTGGACATATTTGTTATCGCTAGGTTGACTGCTGAGCCAAGCACATGCAAAACTGGCACTAATGAGTACCTTGGTTGTCATATTTTGAAGCGTGCCCGCTGACCAAGCTGCCAAATTTAGTGAGTTTGGAGTTAAAACATGTTTTATCTGTACAAGCTTGTGAAGCAATGCCTTTGTAAGCTGAATTACAAGGAAGGGGGACAAAATCCTTAATCACAGTTCTTTCACAGAACGATTTTAAAAGTTCAGCTGAAGCTACTGTGGAGGAATAGTAATGCAAAGGCGGTACTCAAGATACTAGCTTGATGTGGCTAACTCAGACTGGGGGAAAATTGTAATTGTAAATTGTAATTGATTACTAACATGATTACTAATGTTAGGCTTAGTGAAGCCAGCTTTGAATAAGATAACCTGGGTCTGTTGACCTTTGAAAAGGGCAGAAGAAAACAGCAAAATATAGCATCAGTTTAATAACTAACTTAAGTCATCTTACAGAAAGGGTTCTTCCACGTTTAATCGGCTACTACAGATTTTATGCAGTTGTATTGAATTGCTTCATGCTGAGCAAGACACAACTCTTTCACCATAATATCCTTTTTTAAATTGTATTCCTGTTTAACTGGAGCGTCTCCTTTGGCTTCCCCTCTGCATCAACACAGTGGACCTATTCAAATGAACGAGTGGGCTGTGCTGCTGTCAGTCTGAACCCGGCCCTGTGATAGACTGGTGAACTGACCGGGTTATACAACAGATATAAAACCATCTAACCCATCGTTTACATCTACATATTGTTATAACGATTTTTAGCCGAACCATCTTTAAGTGCTGAATTCAGTGAACATTGAACCCTGCAGAATATTATTATTTATGTCCAGTTTCACTATTCCTACCCTTATGTTAAAAGGAAAAACCAACATCATGGCTGCTGTATGGGATACTATGTTATATCTACATTTACCTGACCTGCAGTACACAGAGTCCTGAGTGAAGTAAACACAGAGGGGACATTGGGATGCCTATATGTGCTGAAACAATTTTTTTTAATTAGATCGCTGATATAAGTATGGCTGATTTCTCTCCCACATATGTGAACTTTGAGCATGGCTTCCTCTGTATTATAAAGTACAGTAGAGTGTTCAGTTATCTGCACCATGACATCGTTTTACTTTTACCCCCTGTATTTATTTATTTTTTTTACCACAAATATCTTCACTTTTCACCCCTTACATTTTCAAACTGGCTCTTACTTAAGCTTTTAACTTAAGAACAGATGCTCCCCATCCAATTGATCTGCACACAAAAAGCCAGTAGAAACATAGTATCTGTACTATGTAGTATCTGTACTTCTACTTGATTAAAGTACCCTTAAAGGGCGGGTATTATGTTAATTTCAAGCTTCATATTTAACTCCGTGATACCTGTGGAGTAGCTTAGCATAATTTACACAAAAAAAACTCCTCATTGTTCTCATACTGGTGTTCTGTGCAGGCCCTCATACAGCCTCTGTCTGAATCGACTCACTCAGCTCTGTCCCTTTAAGAAACCCACTTTCTTCTGATTGGTCAGCTCTCCAAAGACTCTCGAGAGGAAGAACTCAGTGTTTGAGGCACACCTCCCCTGTGTCCGTGTTGCAGCGTTGTCGGCAAAGAGTAAGCCTCATTTGTTCGATGTGAAATGAATGTCTGGAGCTCCCCATCCATCCATTATCCAAACCACTTATCCTGTTCAGGGTCGCGGGGGGGGGCTGGAGCCTATCCCAGCTGTCATTGGGCAAAAGACGGGGTACACCCTGGACTGGCACAAAGAGACAGACAACTTTTCGCACTCACACCCACACCTACGGGCAATTTTAGAGTCACCAATTAACCTTACAAGCATGTCTTTGGAGTGTGGGAGGAAGCCGGAGACCCCGGGGAGAACCCACACATGCATGGGGAGAACATGCAAACACCAACAGATAGGCCCACTTTGCCCAAACCGGGGTTTGACTAGTGACCTTCTAGCTGTGAGGCAACAGCGCTAACCACTGCACCTCTGTGCAGCCCTGTCTGGAGCTCTCGTCCTTTGGAAAAGTAAACACTGATGTATTTCCTTCACAGGCAAACAAAAACTAAAGACATTCTTAACCAACTTGACGAGCAGACCCGTTGAGTGGTGGAGCGAAAATGTCTGAGGCAGACTGAGCTGCTGGGTGGGCGTGTTCTTGAACTGTGCCAGGGGCAGGAAGTTCTGCTGTGTCTCGGGTAGATGCCCAAATATAGAGTTCCTTCACTTTGTGACATCACAAAGTGAAACTGAAGCTGGAGAAGTCTGTCTGAAAGTGTTCGCAGCAGCCTGAAGACTGAGCCTTTTATAGCAGGGGATTACTCCAACATACTTTTACCTACAGATTTGAAACTTCACCCACGTTTAGCATGAACATCCAACTTGTAACATTATATATATGTTTAAAATGTGAAACAGCATAATACCCCCTCTTTGACCTACACTATGAGGTGAATTCCTCCTTCCAGAAGGTGGAAGAAGTATTTTTAATGTAAAGTGTTGCAATCAAAGATCTGACATTTTAAGGGGGTATAAATGCAATGCAAGGATGCAATTATACCCGAGCTTACAAGCCCTGTAAAGACAATACAATGTAGCACACCCACAGGGGTGATTACATTTCCTCGAGGGAGCAGGATCTACATCTCAGAGGTTGCAGCCCTGTGGTCGGAGCTCTGCTGGGCTCTTTCATGGCAGCAGGCTGAAAAGGTGGGAGAGCGTTTGGGTGGGCGTTCTTCCAGCGTGTTAAATCACAGGGTAGAAAAATAAATGGTGGGTGGAAGACTACACACGTGACATGTGACAGGAAAATGGGGGAAGTAAACCAATATTTACTAACTCTGTAATCTGGAGATACAATGAGGCCTGAGAGGGTTTGGAAGTGTCACATAAGTTATACTCTTTTGTAATCCTGGTTAAGACATGTGTGTCGGAGAACAACGCTCCTGTTAACTGTCTTGAGGTTTTGTTCTTTTTGTTCAGGGCTTTTCTTTCTAAAGACTCTCATGAATTAAACTGTCTACTTTCTGTTGGGGAAGTCTTGCCCTAGATGCATGGCAAGCACTTTTACATAACAGTGGTGTAGAGCAACAATAGCTTTTTGAAGGTGTAAAATAAGACATGTCTGTTATTTAATCTGGAAATAAACAGCAGTTCTTATCAAAGACATGCTCTTTTTATCCAATTAAAGGTCAGAATATCCATAAATTTCATCCATAATTAATAGTTTCAATTGTTATTATTGGTATAAACAACATTACAGATTTCTACAATGTTCTTTTGTTACAGATGGCATAAACAGAATTCTCGATATCTACAATTTATTTCTGACTATTCACAGTTAAACTATCAATATGTCAGTGTGGAACTTTACATAGAAATAAGACTTCATATATTTAGAATTGCATTCTATGACAGAATACCAGGGCCACAGTAAAGGAAAAAACTATTTGAGATTACCAGAATAAAGTCGTATTTTTACGCTATTGTTAGCCTATTTGTTATTATGAATGGGAATACCAGGAGAGCAGCCAACCGCCTGCGCTAAAATGTCTAAAATCATGACTCATTTGTCAAATAAAATCACGTTTCAGAATCATGATGAAAAAGTTGTGCTGATGTGCCAAAAGATTCAATATTTCGTAGTTGTGAAATTATACTAAATATATATCTTTATACATATAAATGTATAAATATAAAGCGCATTACTATGTGTTATACTGTACCAGTCTAAAGCGAAACCTGACGAGTAGGAGATCTCGCTTGTTCTTGTGAGGTACGTAATGAATCAATACTACTGTCATTTTAACTGCCACCGTACTAAAGATGTATTAAGACTCTTGTGCGATGCTCTTCTGATATTCCCCTTCATAATAAAATATAGGCTAACCATGGCCTAAAATTACAACTTTATTCTCATAATATTTCGACTTTATATTAGAAATTTTAGATTTTTTTTCTTAAAGATGGCCCTAATACTCCGTCATACATTTCAGATACCTGCACTATAATCGCACCTTTCATCTTTAAAGAATAGAATGTATTCACAGCTGTTTTGGTGCACTGACGACGACAGAATGTAATTATTGATTAAGATTCATTTTTGACTAGAGCTTGAGAGAAATGTCAGGATGGTTTATTTCTTTGATATTACTTCTGTTATCCATGTTTCTACTTTTGTTTTTGGGTCTTTTTTTCCTTATTAATTGTATCTTAAGTTTTTTGCCTTTTCTGGGCATATTGTTTTATGCATGACACATTAAAAATCAATCAATCAGAACAATAAACATAATAAACAATTTCTAAAGTTCCTTTTCAAAGAAGTCTGAATTTAATATTGGATTTTGTAATGGAAGAATTTCTACCAGTCTGGATTGTTTATTTATCCAATACTATCCAAGACTAGGTGAAAACCTAGTGTGGCTGACCGCATCAGGTCAATGTGCGCTTTTGTGGGAACATTGGAAGCGTGGCGTGTGCGTGACGGCTGCGGGACATGTTCATTTTCATTTGAAATGCATGAAAACAGATGAGTCTTCACTATGCTGGCGTGACACACGTGTATCTCGCACGATACACGGTGAAATTGAATTGTGATGAGTCCTATTGATCTCTGACAGCAATATTAACATCTCTTCCTGTAGTAAAAGTCACAGGCATGGAGAGTAGGTAGGTCAACACTTCCAGTATCTTTTCTCAAAGTAAAGGCCCGATCTGGAATTCTGACTGCCCTCCTTTGTACACAATGCTTTTATTCTGAAGTGTTTCCTGGGCCGTTGTTGTTGTCATTTTTTTTTTTACTTCATTTGGCTCTGAAAGAGCCGTCACTCACTCAGTCAGTCACATACAGACCCATGTGTAGGGCTGACCCCAGCGGTCAACCAAAAATTGATATGGCATTTTGATCTACATAGACTGGTAAATGGTAAATGTCACAATCCTTGTTGTTGAAATTCAACTGTAGTCTGTAATCCCTTGTCTTAATTGTGGAAAAAGGGATTAATGATGTCTATTATTACTGTAATAATTATTATTATAATTATAACTGTAAATCAGTTTCTGTGTGTCCAAATGTAATTTATACATCTAAAAATATACATTCATCAAATGTCAATTTTTTGAAAGACATCTCATATTAAGTTGCAAGCAGATGCAGTGGTTAGTGCTGTCGCCTCACAGCTAGAAGGTTCCTGGTTTGAATCCCAGTTCAGACGTAGTGGGCCTTTCTGTGTGGAGTCTGCATGTTCTGCCCGTGCATACGTGGGTTCCCTCCTTAGGTTAATTGGTGACTGTAACATTGAGCCTTAACAGAACTGTGATATTAAACAGTCAAAATCAATACCTTTACATGTTTAATTATTAAAATTGGTCTATTGAAACACAATAGATTATGACAACAAAGTGTACAAATGAAATAGAAATATTTCCTATTGTCTGTCACTCTGGAAGATCCATTTAAAAAAAACAAAGCAAGAAAAAATATTAATGAGCAACAAACTTCACAATGAACAATCAGAACATTCAATTCAACAGGATTTTCTTTTTCTAGACATCTTCACATTAGAAACCAGCGACTCCATGTTGGGTTTGTTTCAGTACAAAACAAAGTGTTTCACAGTTTCTTCAAAATCCTTTACATAAAATTGAAAGAGACGTTTTTTTCTCTTGTTCGGTTTCCTCCAAATTGTCTTCTTCCTTGTAATAGTTTGTCAGTAAATGACGTCATCTCTGTCGCGTTGGGATTTCAAAGTGTTTTCTCCTCATGATGAGACGTGGTGGAGCCAGTTTGTAGCGACGGGCATGTCTTGCCATGCTCTTATTTTGTAACCGCATCACCCAAGGTCACAGAAAACACAAGCAACTTTCTAACAGTTGATGTTTGAAGTCAAGTATGTGCATGGCAGCCAGGTAATACAAAAAGCCTCATTCATAAGTTTGCAGAACCTAAAAGTAAATTCAGAAGCCATTGTCCTGTTGTTCTCTGAGCTACCTTCACAATCCAAACTGAATAAATATGCAAACCTTCAACACCAGAATGCAAACATAAGTCCAATATACAGCCAACATGTGCAGTCAGTTTTAACTGGTTTACTACAGGTTTTTTTTTTGCTCATGGGATAAGAAAAGAAGTAAACTAAGATTGTTTAAAAGTCATGCTTGAAAAGGTTTACTGGAGCAGTCAGTCAAGCGCTTCTCTGACGAGGAAGAGACATGCCGAATGAAAGTGTTGTTCGACCTGAGAACCTGTGAGTCATTTAAAAGGCGGGAATGACGTCCCAGCAGTGGAAGCAGGCAGATACAGTCACTTCTGCACATATTTGGCAGCATTACACCTTTTTTTTCCCTCCCCTCTTTAAGCTGCTCGCTCTTATTTTAGGAAGCAAAATGACACATTAGCTGTGAAGTGAAAGGTTGAGAGTACTTTAGTGGTG
Source organism: Semicossyphus pulcher (assembly GCF_022749685.1). Classification (NCBI taxonomy): domain Eukaryota; kingdom Metazoa; phylum Chordata; class Actinopteri; order Labriformes; family Labridae; genus Semicossyphus; species Semicossyphus pulcher. The sequence continues at coordinate 29,839,712 of NW_027211604.1, read as the reverse complement.
TGAAATGAACAGTTAAAACCTGCAGCCCTTTGTGTAACTCATTTCATTGTGCCAAATATTTGGACGGATTACATTCAATTAACTATTTGTTTTTCCAACAAATTCTCAGAACAAACTTTATTATGGCAGTTTGGTCAGCGGCCCTGAGCTTTAAAACATGATCTAGAAACCTCTATAGGGTCAGTTTTCATGGCGGGGCTCTGCGGTCAACTTTAGAATAATAATAATAAAGTTGGTAAGACTTTGAAAATTAAGCGGTAAGTCACATCCAGAAAGACTTTCAATCTTTTCAGAGTTTTGGACGGCCAACGACGATTAACATGGATGATGTTCTATAATGGACTTTTTAGAGAAAATAGCAGGCTTTGGGATTAAATAAGCACGAATGCGGCGCCCAGTTAGTGACGTGTTTTCCATCAGCCAGCAGTGATTGGTCTACCAGAGAGGGTAGGTGGAGCTAAGCGGCTGCTTTTCTGGTCTCTGTAAGTGTTGTGAGTAAACAGTAATCTACTATGGCTGAACAAACAAAGAAAAGATGGATGAGTACAGATACAACTTCAACAATAAGTGTAAATCCAAAGAAAAAGAAACAAACTCGACGCTCAGATGAAGCAAACAGTCTAAAAAGGAAAGCGACCGTCAGCCAGGAAAATCAAGAGTTACAACCGGAGCCAACCGTGGACGTCACACATGCAGCACTGTCTGATATCTGGGAAGTGTGCTCCCGCAATTACAGTTTATCGCCAAAGAGAACGAAACTGAGATCTTCAAGATTACAACTTTAAAGATGTGAACTTTGACTACTGGGTTTCTACAGGAACTGTTGACCGTCACCCTGAACAGACTTTCTCACACTTCATACTACTTCACTGATTTAACCATAGACTGTATATAAAGATGGATGACGCATCTCCACCACCTCTCATTGTACTTATCTGAAGCCAAAATACCCCAGAGGCGGGTACTGCCATCCTGCACTGGTTACGTTATTTGGAGCCAGAGACGGCCCCTTCTGCTAACCAAAACACACATTTAACTTACCAAAAAAATGACAAAGATCCTGCTAGTGAACATATTAAACAGCAGAACAGCTTCTTGTGTCGGTCTGAAGCAGATATTCACGCTTATGGAAAGTTCACTGACTGTAGTGTTAGTGTTAGCTACGTCTCCTCTCGCCGTTCCTCCTCTACTCTGCTACTCAGGAACAGAACGCTGCAGGAGCCCCATTTGTCAACAGAGCTGGTGAGGTCACACCCGCTTTTCACAGCATCAAAGAACTGATTAAAAGTAAACTTGTCAGAAAGTTGAACACTTGGACATAAATCAGAAAGATAAGAACGAACTATAATGACAGAAACCATGTGATTTTATAGTTTGACTCATGTCCCATCTGTTAACATGGAGGAGGCAGGCTTTATGACCTTTACTGATGTTTTAGGGAGCTGTCATGTAGTCCATCTTTTTATACAGTCTATGATTTAAACAAAAATCAAAACAGTAAGCAAAAGGAAATCGTCCAGAAATGGACGAAAGGGGGCCCTACAGAGATATTTTGAAGCGTTGAGCCGCTGACCAAGCTGCTGTTTTTGACACGGTGGTGGTAACAGGCTCTTTGTTTTCAACAGACAGTCAAACCTTTTCTCTGTGCTGACATTTTTGATGCATGTGAAGCGACTCAAGTCCAGCTGTTTCTTTTTCCCTCCAAAATGTCACAGCTCTCAAGAAGCATCAAAAATAATCGCCTGCTTTTAAACCGTTCCTTAAATGGGTAAAAATGTCCTCAGTTTAAAACTTGAAGTACTCGTTTAAAACCTTTTAGTTGCTGTGCCATTTCTTTCCAGAAATACTAAGAGCCAAAAAGTAAAAAATGGGTTACCATCCAAATATTTCAAGAGCTCACTGCATGAAAACGTACTATATTAGAATGAAACAACACATATTCATCATTAAACTAATATTTGTCCTTATAATCATGATCATGGTGGTCGGTGTGTCTGTTAGTCTCCACGGTGGCTCTGCAGAAGAGTCTCTGATCAGTTGGAGGAACCAAATATGCCCTTAAAAGCTCTCAAGAGTCACTTCGCATTAGAGTTTGAACGAGGCCGTACTGAGGGCACATCTGAGGTCAAAGGTCATTCAGTCTTTTCCTACTCTAGTTCCTCTCTGTGCTCCATGCTCAGATCTCTCCTTCCTCCTCCAACACTGGACATCTGCCTCCCTCTATCATTTTCCTCATCTCCATCCTCTTCCTCTTCTTCCTCTTCCATCCCTTCCTCCTCTTCCTCCTCCTCCTCCTCCTCTTCGTCCTCCTCCTCGGTGCCGTCCATGGAGTCGTCGGCTCCCAGCATGGCTTGCTGCATGGCCAGGGTGGCCGAGTCTGATGACAGCGAGTGGAGGGAGTCCATACTCAGCGGGTCTGAGGGGAGACGGGGAAGAGAGGAGGAGTGAGATGTGGAATTATAAACCATATAACAGACTGTTCTAACAACGGGTGCATGTTCAGACAGATTTCTACATTCACCTGTAAACCTACTGTAGGTGCAATTTATCAGACATGATCTCATGAAAACAGATATATGTTGGGATAAATTAGTATAGTTGTATTGTAAAGGACAAACACGTCTAAAACACAAGACAAACTCAGATCTAACTTGATACAAGATGGAAAAATGCAGATGTTATTGAATAAATTGACACAATTTGTTTTTGACTTGTGCCTTCTCATCTTCTCACATAATTAAATTAAAGAGTCCAGAGAAGTGTTGGGCACATAAAGCTTAATGAAGCTTTATACTTCTGTTTGTGCCAACATCAAATTTGAGGCCTTGGAGCTTCAATGCAGCAAACACAGTGACACCTGCTGGCTTGTAATACATATAGCAGCCCGACATGAGGGGGACCAAAAACAACCACTTCTAGCTGATGTGTAAATAGGCCTTTAATTACTTTCATTTGCATTGCAATTATTTGAGGCTTACTCTCTAATTATTAGGCTTGGTATCAGGTGCAAATTCCCATACATATGATTATATCTCTATATAATATATAATATATAATATTTAGCTACTCCCACTAATGTGCAGATTTTCAGCAGTCAGACTGAATGAAATGCTTTGCAAAGCACTGGTGATCTTTGATGTTGCATGATCCTCCTCATTTGACACAATGTATCTAAACAGTGTTCATTACAGGAGCTAAACAAGCTCCAGGGCCTTGGCATCATCCGTCCACCTCTGCTCAACATTTTTCCTTGTTTACTTTTAATTAACAAGTACACTTAAGGAACTAAGGTGTCGGCCTACTGTCTGAGTTGTTTCCTGATTGAGATCTGTGCGTCTGCAGAACTCCGGCTACGATGGAGTCGGGCCAGAAGCGCTGTGTCGGACGGTGCTGGGACTTCATCTTCTTGGCTTTGGGAGCCGGGTCGGGGTTACTGGCGTCCAACATGGGCTGAAGGATACGCCGACGAGCGTTGATGAACCTGTGGGAAAGAGACAGGAACCGCAAGGTGAGAAGGTAAAACCTCATCATTATCAATAGGCTTTGTTGGCAAAATACTTTGGAACAGGACAGCAATGGAGGAGAGTAGATCTAGAGCAGTGTGAGCTTCATAGGTAAATACAGTCAACTGATCAGTTATGTGACTTATTTATCAACAAACATTATGGTCATCATTTTAAAATAGTTTCTATAATATAAAAATGCAAACTAACTTTTGAATGATTAAAATAACTCTTAGACACACAGAAATTTACAAGAGAACCATTAATATAAATGATCAGAAATACACAACACACAATATAACAACTAACCTTTCAACATATTATCTGCCAAAGACAAGTGAGAGGTTCACTCTTCACAAACAGCCTGAATCGTGATAGTTTGGGGCCCTGAACATTTTCTGAAATGGAGCCATTCAAAAAATGTCTTGTGGCGGCCATTATAATTTTTCACCAATTTATGTATTTTGCACCATATCTTCTAACCAAAACATGAAAACACAGCAAAGGTGAAGTCTCCACCTTACAATGCTGCCATGTACACCACCATAAACTGCTCAGGTGAATAGTTCATGGTAAACTCAGTGACGTTGTGAGAAGAAATCAAATGTTTAAGAGGCTACACTGTACAATATAATATCATGCATTTTATTATTCTGTTACTTAAAACAGCCTTAGTAAGAGTGTGGTGTCTTTTTCAAGAGAGAAATAAACATAAACAGTAAAAGTAGACACATGCACAGATAATTGACAATGTAAAACATATTTCTGTAGAATATTAAAGGCTTAATTGGTTGTTCCTTTAACTCTCAGATGTACGTTGCTTTGGACAAAAGCATCTGCTTAATGAAATTGTAACATTGTAACATGGTGTAAAGCTGCAAATACAGTGACTGTCAGGAGCGGAACAATATTTAATTCAACTTTTAAAGATCATGTCAGACAGAATAACTTGAAAAGTAATGATGCAAAATATGTGTTATTGTTGTGACAGAAAGTAAGATGGCTGCCACCAGGTTTAATGAAAAAGTGAACAGTATGGTTTAACACCTGGACTTTAAAAAATGCATAAGTACACCCAAATCTCTTCCATTTTTCAAAGTAAATCCTGTTCCTTGGGAATAAATCTATTAAAGACGAGTTGCTCTCAAAGGAGGGAGAGTTCGGTCTCATGTGTACTTGCTGTATATGGCCAGCAGATGGAGCCCCAGTGCCACCAATGTGCAGTGCAGCTCCAGAAAATTCAAGTTCAAATTTAAGCAAAGCCTCCTGTGACTATTTTACTTTATAAACATGAAGTGGTCTCTTTCTGTCCACATGAGGACGGCAGCTTACCAGTTGTTCACTTGTAAGAGGGTGAGATTTGTTTGTGCTGCGATCTGCCGTTTCTCGTCTTCTGTTGGGTACGGGTGCTGAAAGAAGACAGAAGAAGAATTAATAAAGTTAATACTGACTTCTCATGTGATTTCCTGCATCCCCATATACACCCCATCCATCCGTCTGTTGGTCTCTGCATTTATAGCTACCTCCTCTCTTAATAAAGGCAAAATCAAGGACCATGGATGAATGCACACACACACACTCATTCACACTGGACCACCTCCTTAGCCTCACCATGAGATGCTGGAAGAGCCAGGAGCGCATGATGTTGGTGGCGTGTTTGGGCAGGACCCCTCTCTTGTTCTTGGACTTCTTGTCTTCGCTGTCCAGGAGGGACGAAAGGTCCACGTTGACCTTTAAACAGACACCAGGAGGAGAGGAGACAGGAAGGAAAGAAAAGGAATGGATGGTAGGGCTTAGTTATTGTTGCCACGGAAACAAAGGGAGACTACCAATTACCTTTTTTTTTTCAGCGGCAAGGGCAGAAACACCTCCTCAAGTGTCCCCATGGTAACTGAATTTGAGTAATGATACTTAAAGTATAAAAAAACAGCACACTTGACTGTGAGGAAGAACGAGAGGGTCGATCGTCTGTTTGGTGCTCAGACAAGACTGCAGACAGACAGGCCCTCAGACAGATGAGCCCTTAGACAGACAGGCCCTTAGACAGACGAGCCTTCAGACAGACAGGCCCTCAGACAGACGAGCCTTCAGACAGACAGGCCCTCAGACAGACAGGCGTTCAGAGAGAAGTTTGGATGTCACAGTTTAGAGCAGATTTACTGAGCGGTTTGTGTAAAGTGTGACAGTGTTTGTCTGTTTGTGTTGACCTGAGCCTGTCAGAAATCATTATTTACATGTTATTGTTTGGAGTGTGAGGGCTGAAGGACGAGATGCTCCCAGATTATTGACAGACTTTGACAGCCTGGGGTGGACATATGGATCTGTGTGTGTGTGTGTGTGTGAGTATTTAGTCTAGCTAGGCCCAAATCCAGAGTCCATTATTGTATTTTAGAGTTGTAATGGTTTTGGCTGACATGTTGAGATGTTAATGTTAAGGTTAGTAAATCACGCTTCAGGGGGTCTACTTAATATAAAATATATGGTAAGCGTTAAGATCCAGAGTGTTAGAGGAGTCCATCCTCTCACTCCCAACTCATGAAACACAGCAGCTTGTCCTTTGCCTTACAAGTCAAAATATGATACCGCAGGCTCCCCTCTAGTTCTTTCTTTCTTTCTCTGTATTCGCACTTATTGCTTAAATGTATGTACATAGTTTAAAGATAACAAAAGTCCACTAGGTTGGTTGGTCAGAGGCCATGGATGGGTCAAACCATGACTCATACAAGAGACTGACGTATCCCACTTGATCCATTTCTCAACGCTGTCCTTTAGATATGTTTTAATGTGCCTTTGCAGCATCACAGTTCACCTAGGGTGAAACAAACACACTTTCATCCAAGGGACTGGGGTACTTTTAGAACCCATAGTCACTGTTGACCGACTTTTATGTTACGTACCTTACATTAGTTAGGCATGTATGTCAGAATATACCTAAACCCAAATCATGATCTTTCCTAAACCTAACCAAGTAGTTTTGCTGTATAACCAATCTGAGACTAAAACTTTTTTTTTTAAATAACAAGTGCACGTTTAAAACCCTTTAAATGTCAAATGTTTCCCAGCAAGCTTTATTTTGAAAGCCTAACCGGACTTAATTTTTTTTATAAATGCTAACTTGATGATTTTATTTTGAAAGTCTAATCAAATGTTGCATTCATACTGTTGCCAACATAACTGCTGAGCCGTGCATATATTTTGCAGGGTAGGACCTCTGACCGAGCTGCTGTATTTGATGATTTGGGCGTGACAACGTGTTGAAAAGTTTGTGAATATTTCCTATTTTCTTATAATCAACAAACCTCATAATAAAACCCAAACGATCAACGAATGTTTCCTACTAAGAAGTGTTTTGTGTGTATCATGTTTCATAACACACACGCTGAAGTTTGTTTTGACTACATTCACCGTCATACTGCCATAAAATACTCACTGAGCACCATATGTGGATTAATCCACTGCGACAAAACTAACAACAAAATGCTGATCCTCCTGTTGATAATCATTAAATAGTGGAGTTCATGCCATATGTACACACCAAACATGTCTACACTACAGTACAGTATGTGTGTTCATGTCAGTGAGGAGACAAATGTTTTCTGTGAGGCAGATAACATGAAACACAACGAATGAACATGACCAAACCCTCTCTGCAAAGTACTATACAGTACATTATATCATGAATGAATACACACACTACCTGAAGATGTGCACACATAATCCAACACATCACACAGTGTCCTCTACTACCTGCATATTCATACAAATGTTACATATAATCTGAGACAATGGATTTGTCATTGCCACAGTATCTTAGAAGAAACTTTGAGGTTTCTTAAAGGTTTTTATGAAAGTGATGAACAATTTTGGAACTAAAACACTTCAGAGATGATCATGTTAATTAACATTTCATATTCATAAGCATGCAGGACAAACTGCATGAATAAATAAAACATCTGAGTTCTAGTAAAGAATATAAAAATGAAATATTTTATGCAGAGTGCAGTAGTAGAAAGGATTCTCTCTGTCTTGGAGATAAGAGACAAACCCCCCCTTAACCCACACAATGCCCATAAATACACATCCACACACTCTCAGATCCCCCCTCATGCTCCCCACACAGAACCAGACTCATTAGAGTTGCAGCTTGGTGTCACGTGGATAGCCCTCCTCTTATCCCCCCTCAGCCCTGGGAGTGCATGTGTTCCGGGGGAAAGCAAGGTTGAATTAATTGGCGGCAGCCAGCTCGAGAGTGTGATTACTCGGGGCTTGTCGGCAAAGTAGCGACGTGGCTGTGTTCAATTCCCAGCCCACATGTAGCGCCGCTCCTCAGCTGGGTCGTGGCTAACGTGGCCTCCTCTGACTGTCAAGCATAGGATTACCTGTCTGAAAGTGAGCTGCTCTTTGGGTCACTACGGCTGCACATGGAGCACTGGTTTGAAAACTCCCCTGCTCCCAGTTTTTGTTTTGTTTAAATGTCTTAGAAATAGGGGCCTTTACCTTAAACTTCAGTCAGTACAACTGACAACTGTAATACCAACTACATTTAATCTGTCATTCTAAACACACCCACATGGAATAAAGTTTTGTGGTTCAAAAACTCATGACAAGTAAATTCCATGCTTAGTGCCGCATAGACGAAGGGAAAAATAAGAGAATCTCCAATTGTAATATTTTACTGTGTTGTAGTTCAGATGAAGATAGATAAATTCAGATGTAAAGACATGTTCAGGATGGAAATTTACTAAAGCATGGTTAATACTTTGGTGCGATGTGAACCACAATAGCTTTGGTTGGTCCCCCAAGAAGATTCCATCAGAAACTATGGAAGATGATAGCTTGTAGCTAGCTGCTACGACCTGTTGGCTTACGCATTAAGTTAAACTCAAACAGTTATCTTTATGTCTTTTGACCATATTCACACAGTGGCCATTCTGCTTTGATATCATGCTTTAGGTGGGAATCGACAATAGGAAAGGGAAACCCTAGCTAACATATTTTAAGCAATAAATTTACTTCCTAGCTGGTGTAACTTTGCAATGTTGAATGCTATCATTTGCTGTTGTCTAATTACAGCTAACAGTTCATCCAAAATGTTGTTTTACTTTGAAATATGGCCAGATTTCCAGATTTTGTTTTATGTTCCTTCAGTTGCTCATTTGTCGGGAAGCAGTGATTATCTTAGGAGTGTACCCTGTGATATGACACAGGCCTACAACCTGGAATAAAGCAGTACAAAAGTGCACCAGCATTTGAGCTTCCCATTCTGAACTTGACGTAAGAGGAAAATGCCCGCTGTGTGAATATAGTGAATTGGCGTATTATGTGTGCATATTTTCTGCATTGCTGGAATTTCAGAAGAAATTCTGAAGAAAGAGTCATGATTGACGTTGAAGTTGCTACAACTATGACCTGAATAATGTCACTTCAGCGTTCGATTGTGAGTGTCGGCTGATTTTTTTATTTTGCTAAGTACATTATGTTTAATGTTTATTGTGTTATGTTTATTGCTAGCTTTGTTCTTGACCCTATGTTGTGTATTGCTTGTGTGTACTACTGTTGCAAACCAAATTGCCCCTTGAGGGCAATAAAGATTTTCCAAAGAAAAATAAATAAATAAATAAAAAATACATAGCATCCCAATAGATGAGAGCAACCCATGCGGGTACTTTGCCCAAAAGTTGTGGCCCTGCAGTCCCTCTAATAAGAAGGGTCGTAAATAAGAATCCTGGGGTCTTCGAAATACCAAACAGTTTTAACGCTATTAGAGTGTCCTCTCATGTCTGCCTTCATCGTAAGTGATGAATGTCCCCATCTTGTGAGCGGAGGTGTCATAAACTGGCATCACATGCACTACTGTGTATTTAAACCGTGATACCTGAGTTAGATCGTCACTGTAGTAAAGTATTTATTTGTGGTAATGCTTAGTGTAGTCATGTAGGCTGCAGTGTAGTGGTTAATATAGCCGTACATACGGGATTAAAATGATATTATCGAGTATTTCTTACATAAGCTCGGTGTAACCAGTTTCAGTTCCAAATATTTTTTTTACATTTAGTAAAAGCCTATGTATATTCGTAAGAGGCTTTGGTGAAGTGCTTACTAGCACAACAGATTTTCACCACATTTTATTTGAGAGCCGACATGAGGCAGACTATAGCTCCTGCAGCTGTAAACACAACGATCGCTGGTTGAGCATTCCAGTTGTTTCGATAACCAGCAGGGAACACCGGGTCCAACAATATACCACTTTCAGGCACCCTGAAGCTACGGAGCTCACTCCTTTTACCGTCCTTTGCCTTCGTAGAAGTAAAAAAAATCTTAAGGCTTGGGGGCTGTTTTTTACAGTACTGTAACAGCGCTTGTTTTCACCCAAAAAGGGGGCGTGGTCACTCTGGCAGAAGTGACTTGTGGCTGCTCTCATCTATCAAATCAAAGTTACAGAGAATCACAAACTTGCTAGCCACTCGCTCTTCTCTTGCTTCACCCTCTCGTGCAAATATGGTCATTTCTGGCCTAACTCGTCATGTCCGCTTTTTAAATACAGCCGACAGATACGAGGCTCATTATTCTCGGGAACAACCTAACAATGAAAGATAAACACTAAATGCCTCAAAGTATTATCACTAACGTGTCATCATGTGTACTTGAGTCATAAAAAAATCCAAATTACAGATGTTTCAGTGGGTTTGTTCTGAAGCCTTTCATTGAAAGAACAGAAAACATCTGTGGTCATAATATGTCCTGTTCATAATAATTCCACATTATTTGACTCTTTTTTTTTTCTCATAGTGTGCAGCATTTTACAAACGCCTAGTTTTGAAAAGGGTTTTGCGTCTGTTTTTCAGAAACATTTGATCTTCAGTCTTCAGTTCATGTCCTTACATGACTTTAATTCTGAACCTGACAGAATCATGTCAGCACGCTGAACATCATGGGAATAAACAATTTCCACTTTGTCAGTCAGCGGGGTGCTGTGTTCAGACAGAGACAATGAAAGGAGCCCTGGGGGGTTTCTGTGACATGTAAAGAGGCTCCTTTAATAATAACAAATGGAGAGTTGCTGGTGACAGTATGGTTTGGGAGTGAATGTGTCGTCTAAGGCATCATCTGTCGAGCTGCCTTACCTGTGAGTTCTGGATCTGGATGGTTCCCGGTGGCAGCGCCTGCGTTAACACTTGCCCTTGCGATGTCACCATGGCAACCGGCTGATACAGGGTCCCACCTGAGGGGATAATTTGCCGTCATGAGTATTAAGTGGCTTCAGCAGCTACTGGCTGCCACATCCCGCACTACCACCAGAGCCTTATTAACTTCCTGTCAGCCCGGCAAACAAAAACACAGCAGACACGAGATGGAGTGATTAAATTCAAGGTGCGTTAACGTCCTCTAACCCAGAGAAAAGAAGAGGGCTGTTTTTGCTGCTGGCTTAATTAGCCCTGATCAAGACACTCTCATCACAGTCTGTTTGAGCTCTTCAATGTGTAGTGATCAAAGGCACACACATTGATTTATTTTGGGTTAAAAGGGATATCCAGAGGGCAGGATTAACATTTCACTGTACAGGCTTGACATTATAGGAACCAGCCAAGACCCCTGTGAAAAAACCCATCATGGATCTCTGACACACATGTACACCTAACTCACTATAAATGTATACAAAACTACAACATTAAAATAATAGCACTTAGCATTTTGTTTTACTTTATTGTAGAACAATGGGTACTGGTGTGCAGGGCAGTGATATTGATCAATTTGACAAACAACTGAATCTTGTGAAATTGAATTTCCTTGTCAGAAAAATGAAAGGATGAAATTAAAGAAATGTTAATATTGACATTTATTTATATGTCACTTTTTAAAATACACTGACGAAGTGCTTTACAGTAAGAAATGCAACGCAAAACAGAATTTCTAAAAATCGGCCAAAATCGTGAAGCATAAAGGCAGAGGAGAATTATCATTAATAAAACCACTCCTAAGATGCATTCACTGTCCTTTTTGTAGGACTAGAGGTGAAAGACAGTGAGCCACATTCACATTTTTGCTATTGATGTCATTAGTATTCCTAATTTTTGTGATGTTGAGAATGGAGGGGCAAAATACAACCAAACATCATGTATGTATGTACAGGCTTATGCTTTTCTGTGATATTTAATTTAACCTCCATTTTTGAAAAAAAAAACATTTGATCCAAAAAAAAAGAAGGATCTCCAATTGAGATCAAAATGCAAAAGGTTTTGTGATATCCAGCTGTTCGTTTTCAACAGACACGTGTAGAATCAGCTGTACACCAGTGGTAAAAAGCTGTTTTCAAGCTGAGTGAAACATTGCCTTGTGTTTATGGTGCAAGTTGGACTGCAGATCTTTCATGTTCTCACCTGTGAATATTCACACTGCCACATTGGAAAAATCAATGCTGTTGTTTCTGATCAGTTATAATCATAATCATCTGGAGGCGCACACAGCTCTTTGAATTTCATCACTTTCTTTAGTGTGTTAACATTAATGTACAGATTCACTGTATCTGGCAAGTCACGATTGGCTTACTACAGCGGTGTGAACCCAACATAAACAAATTTTGCTGAGAAAAATGTAAAAAAGGAAGCCGAAATAACATCATAATGATGCTGATTTGTAAAAAGTCTGAATTCATGCTTTGTCAAGTCTTTCTGCAATTTGAGACAAGCACAACTGTTAAAATGCTTGTTTTTGGATTGGAGTTTGGACAGACCTTTTTCTGAGAATATCAAGCTTATGGCTTTCTCTTGCTTCAGTTAAAAAATGTAAATTAATGCAAATAACATTATTGACACATCAGACCGATCTTGTTTGTATTTGCATTGACTATATTATGTAATTACTCAAGTACTCGTTTTGCTTTTGGATTAAACACAATTTTAATGAGCTCAAACAGCTGCATGTCGTCAGCGTAAAGGTGGAACTTTATGTAAAATGTGTCATTGAACATATAAAAACCTCCAGACAAATTTTTATTTCCCCCTAATCAGCATGCATTTATCAATCACCAAACGGTTTTAATATCATAAAGTCAAAATATTTGTTAACACTTTACGTTAAGGGTACAATTTACATACTGAAGTAATACTTAAGTAATGCTTAACTAATGCATGACTCATGATAGTTTAATGCATGAATTAATGCAGGATGTATTATGTATCCTGTTGCTCACCATTAAGAAATGATGAAGTCACTGTGACTTTATGTCATTACTTTACTCTGAATAGATCATCAATTAAGGAATGTACATTCACAGGTACTTCATACATTGATTGATAGGCGACCATTTACAAATGAGTATTAAATATTTTGTATTAAAAAAACAAAACCAAAGACAAGCCTAAATGAATATTGGTTTGTGTCCTGGTTTGTTTGTGTTGCTAGTTTTAGGAATGTTTGTGATCACATGCTCACCTGATACCACTTGAGAGTTGATGGTAGTCATGGCCACATTGCCCTGTTGCAGACTCCCGGCGGGCACCACAATCCCAGAAGGGTTAACAGAGCTGGAGACAGAGGTCATGGATGGAGAGGAGGTCTGAATTAGTTCCTGGGGGATCACAGAGAGACACTGGTGAGCAATTGTCAAGATGGAAGCTCGACTGATTATGCCTATAAAACTCCCAACAGCTAAATCTACCTGGTTGTAAAGGACAACTTGTATCTTGGGAACTGTTACTCAGTCAGAGATACCTTAAAGGCAATGTGAGCTCCACAGAGTCCATGACTGACCTGCTGCATGTTGAGACTGGTGTGCGAAGGAGAATAAGGTCCTCCCAGGTCGTTCCGGAGGAGGTTGTCGCTGTGCATCTTGGTCTTGAGGCAGGTGATATAGCGGTTGCAGAAATCTTTACAGAGCTCATTGACCTTTTCTAACTCCAAAAGGTGGATCCGCAACACCTGAATGGCCTTTACCATCTGAAGGAAAAAGAGATAAAGCATATACAATTTATCTGTTAATAATAAATGTTTTAAGGTGTACATTCCAAGCTATATCACTGTCACTGTATTAATGTAAAGTTATTAATAGCTTTGACTTATAAAGCAGTATGATCGGCTTTTTATATTTGAGGAACATCTCACCTCACCACAAGTGAATTATAGCATTGGCCAGTTTTTTCAGACTTTTTCAAGTGATACAATACCAGGTGTCAAGAAGAACTGCTATCATACTGGAAAAATGTCTGATATTTAATAAACAGTTTCATTGGAGTTGTGTTGTTAGGTTACAGTCTTTGTCCAGGTTTCTTATAGACTGAATCTCTGTGACGTTGCATTAACAACAGGTTTATCTGGGTAGGCAACTTGCAAAGGTAACCATAGACAAACACAGAAGATAATGCTATGTGAAACCTGCAAACTCGTTTATTCCTCTTGTCATTTTCAGCTGTAACTGTAATGTCTAATAATCAACAGTGGTCCGACCTATCTGAAGTTTCTGCAGTGTTTATTTTTTCTTGTGCTTTGCTAACGTCATTGATATACTATATCTACCCAGCAACAGTAACATCTCACAGCCACTTGGACTAACTTAAACACATTCCTCAGCTCTTAACCATAACAACAGTAAAAGTAAAATAACTAAGAGACCTGCTGTGATAGTTTGAAACTACTGATTATAAGATCATTAGCTGTGTCGCAATTCTGGGGCAATCATTAGCTGTGTCGCAATCCTTCGAAGGACATATTTGAAGGCTGATTGCCTCACAGCCGCTTGCAAAGGCCATTTCAAAGGCTCCTTCAGATGCAGCCGACAAATGCGTCCTCCTTTTCCTGGGCCACAAAGGATCCATCGGGTGCAGCCTTCGTGATCTCAATGTATGCCGAGATAATAAACTTTAAATTTAAAAGTTTTTGGTTTCAACTCAATCGAATACCTAGCAATACAAATATTAAAGATAACGAAAAGGGCTTTGAAACAAATTCTCTTTAAAATAATAGATTAAGTTACGTGATGTTAGTTATGGTAGCTAGTTAGCCCGCTAGCTACCTGTTGCTAGGTGACAGGAGCTGCGTTGGGTGATGCAAGGTTAAGGGTGGGAACAGCTGGTGATGCCAACAGGAAATCCTCCGTAGACCAGATGGTCTCATTTCAGTTCGGCTTTAACCATCTACACAGGCCACGAATGACTCATCCTTTGTAGACCGCATCCTTCGAAGGATGCAGCCCCTAAATGGAGACACAGCTACAGTGTTGCACCTGTGGCTGGCTAACGCTAATGTTCATATAACTAAAAGAGGGTTGGCTTGTTAGCCTCTTTACTCAATGGTAAGTTACGTTAGCCCTAGCACCTCCCTTTTCAGACGCTATATTCAGAGCTGTTAATCATTACAAGTCTTAATACAAACTGCTATCAAGGTCAATTATGACTCTTCTATTTTGAAATTAGCAGGTTGCTTATAAGAAGTAAACCAAGGAGGCTAGAAACGTACTCGCAGTAAGACAAAATAGGCGCCATCTTTTGCTTTGGTATCCAGGCCTTAGTGATACATCCACAGAGCTGTCTTTGAGCATGTTTGCACCCAGCAGATGGAAGTCTTGGATGGAACACCTGAAGCCTCCTCCACTATGTATTGTTGTCCTGCTCCTTCATACACCACAAGAATGAACCACTTTATCTTTGTTCCCTGCCCCCGGCTGCTCTGTGCCATAAATTGTGTGTATTTTCTTCTGGAAGTCATGTGAACATTGTGTTTCTTCTAAAGCTAAAAAACATCAACATATATACAATGTATTTTGAACTATTGATAAATTATAGTCTTCCAGTCGATGTACAGTATCATTAGAACAATGTTTTATGCTCATCTGACCATCAGCAGCCTCTCTCCTCTCCACTCTATGCAGCGCTGTAGTGCACTCCTCAAAGTCACCACTCAAGGTCACCAGAGTGGACAGAAAAGTGCTTGGCCAAGGAGGAGATAAATCAGCTAATTAAACTGCGCTCACTTAATCAAGGGACCAGTAAGTCTTTGGCCATCACAGGCAGTCAGGCCCAGTGTAACATTACGGCCCTGAGGAAGAGTTAGAGCCCTCTGGGAGGGACGCCCGCACCCAGTGCCTCATAAAACACACAGATGCAGGGTTAATTGACTGTTCAGCACTTGTCTGCATGCTGTCCAAAGTACTGTAAGTGCAAGAGTGCACTTTTTTTAATTTGTCCCTGTCTTTTGTCTCTGTCTAACTCCTCCCCCCTTTTTTCTCAGTGAACATGATCAGCATCCCGCTACTCTCAATTACTGTGAGGGGAAGAGCAGGGGAGGATGTAAGAGATTACATGAAAGACGAGGGAATGATTGGGAGAAGTAATGATGGGATGCATCATCCAAACAAACAGGTATTTCTACAGCTTAAGTATCCTTTTTCCTCACTTTATTCAATTTATGTTCCCGAGAGTTTCTTATAACAAAGCAGTGTTTAAAACAAAGACTTCAATCAAAGCTACAGCCTGTGTTAAAGATCATAACGTACAGTGTGTCACAGCTCTTGGCTTACCAAGTTGTCCAGCTCGGGGTCTTCACTGAAGAAGGGCTTGTGTTCACGCTCCTGCTGATGCACAAAGTTTTCGATGTCCACATCAAAGCTGGCGGATGTGATGCACTCAGATCCCTGCGTGGCCTGCTCACATTTCTCAAATAACAACGCCAGCAGGGGGAACAACGGGTGTCTGAGGAGAGAGAGACAGAGGCACAGTGTGTGTCAGTTTAGGCGTATCAATGTCGACTTGTATTTGTTCTAATAATGTTAATGTCTATATTACCGACTGTGTATTGATTCGTTTTGTTGCAAGATACCCATAAATAGGCAAGCACATGTGAATATTTTAGAAAACGATTCCTTGTTATTTTCTAATGCATCTAGGCTAAAATGACACAATTTTAGGATTTTTTTTTTCAAAATACGACCTTTATTTCCCAATCTACACTTGAGAGTTAGGGAGATACTCCCAGGACACATGCCCATTTAGGGCCCGATCAGACAGAAGCTGGGGGCGGCGTTTTTGCAGTGGTTGTCAATGAGAGGGGAGCGCTGTTTCTGTGTTGCAGAGCGCCTCGCGTTTCTCCGCTCTGCGTGCATCGCGTTCATGAGGAAATGCTCTGAGCGCCTCGAGTTGAAAAAAATTCATCTCAAAACAGAAAAGCGTTTTTTGTCATTGTCCGATCAGATGAATGTAGAGGCGGGCCTTCTGTCAGGTTACAAAATAAAGGTTAGGTTAATGACAGCTGATTTGTTGGTTGCCTTAACAACAGTAGAAAAAAAGGGGCAGCAAGCTGTTCTTTTTTTAACCGTAGGCTTCAACAAAAAAGGCAGTGTGGTGCACCTTGCATTTTACAGCCTGCAAAATGCGCTGTTTGACCGGGCCCTATAGGGTATAAATTTATTGCCCTTCAATTAAGAATTCATGTTCCAACTTTTAAAACATGTTATAAACATTGGCATTTTTTCTTCATGTTTTGCATACAAAGTTTTAAAAAAGTGAAAAAATACTAAACAGTAGTCATGGGAGTTGTGAGTATTTTGACCACCAATGGAGGCGTGTCCATCCAGGCACATCCTGCACAAGCCTTTCACTGACAGGATAGGAAAGTATTCAGTCCCATCATATCTCCTATCGTCCACAGGCCTGGAGACTTTTGGTTTGAATAGTCTTGGTGGTGTAAAATAGCAACTTATTCATTTTCTAAAATATCAATATGCTTGCTCATTTGTACTCTGGTCAATTAATTAATAATACAACTTTAAGAGTAAAATAATGAGCAATCAATATTTCACACCTTTGTATTATTGATTACCTATAGAGTATATGCCAAAATACACAAGAATACCTGTGAGTGATTATGCCTGTTTTCTACCCTTATCTGAGCAGTGCATCCTCCAGGATAAATACATTCAGTGCCTTATTATCAAAGTTGTGAAAATTTAATTCACTATTTTTCAACAAGAACTTGTAAAATTTTCCTTAAAAAATATTTTTTAAACAAAAACCCCCAAAAAATATGATAAACAACACAAAACTCAAGGCCATTGTCTTCCCACACGCTGCTATTTTGGATTTTGATACAAATAATGTGCATATTTCTGAACGTTATCCCTCAGAACCCCCCAAGTCTTTGGGAAGGAGGGTGCCACATTGATGTCACCCATGCAAGACTTTCACAACGGCCTTTTGCCAAAGACACATTAATGGACTCTAAAAATTAAAGACATGATACCAGCTCTGCTCTTAAACCCTTCTCCCCCTCCTCTCTGTACTGTTAACAGGACAGCAGCTCCGTGACATTCCCTAAAGGACGTGCTGAACATACGAACAAGGTTCAGCCTGAGATCAAGAAAGATCTTTAAGTGGAAACGATATGGTCCACTGACAGTACCAGGCTGCACAGTGTCACCTACATTGTTACCATCTGCCTTTTATAGGGAATGTCACTCACATAAGATCCCCCAGATACACGGTGCAATGGGCCATACTGTGCTGCTGTATGTACATGCCAAGTTATTGAGCTGACAGTCTACTGCAGAGCACTCAAACCGGAGAAGGACTTGGACAGGAGAGTTAAAAGTTTTGGTGTAGATTAAAATGTGTGCCTCAAAGCATTACACTGTATATTATAGAGGTTATATTAGTCCTAATTCAATCCCAACTCTTTTGTGCACTCTGCCTCCTCCATCCTCTCACACACTGACTTTATCCTACCTTAGACTTAAAGGAAACTCAGGGGAACTTCTAAAAATGTGTCCCTGTCAAATTCATTAAGATAAGAACCTTCTGCAGTGTATTACGTAGCCCTTTTAAGCTGTTTACTTGTGGCATTTTTCATTACTTCCACACACATCAGGTTTAGCTTTACAGGGTTTGCAGAGAGGCTGCTTCAAGGTACGTAACCCAATCCAATAGTAAAGTTTTTAACTTTTAAAACGGCAAACAAACAAGGATCAATTAATCCATTTTTATTAACAGTATAAAGCGCCAAGTCATCATGAAAGTTATCCCAGGAAATTTACAAATATAGCAGACTGTAGACTTTACTCTTTACTGTTATATTATTTACAGAGAGCCAACATGTATCTACCACGAGCAAGTACTTGGATTTAAAAAGTACTAATTATTATAATACATACAGGTTATTTAAGTTTGAAATGAGTTGAGTCTGGGCGAGGGTTAACACAGAACAGAAAGACAAATGCAGGACTATATACGCTTAAATACACACTTACATTTAGAATTTTAATGTCTTGTTTTAATTGTGAAATAAAATGGATTATGATGAAAACTGGTTCAGTCTTTTTGTCCCAGAATTCCTGGAGGAGTTGTACACTTTTGTGACAGTGGGCCTTTCCCAAACCACTCCCTACACCCTCTCCCCACACACTTCCACTCCGTTTGCATGCTTGCGTTAAACTCTCCACCAGCGAGTCTGCACTGATGCTGATTTACTAACCAGGTGCAACGCTGTGTTATGTTCGTCATGAGATGAGAGACGTAAATTAAAGTTCCGTGTTATTACCCGTACAAACGAGAATTGCTTTAAGTAAGATAAACATGAAATAATATGGTTTGCGCTGTTGCCTCACAGCTAGAAGGTCACTGGTTCAAACCCCGGTTTGGACAAAGTGCCTTGCTGTGTGGAGTTTGCATGTTCCCCCTGTGCATGCGTGGGTTCCCTCTGGGGTCTCCGGCTTCCATGCTCGTTAGGTTCCTTGGTGACTCTAAATTGCCCTTAGGTGTGGGTGTAATTGTGGGCTACTAACACCTTGTCTTTTCTCTTTATAAAGACCGGATACTACAGGTAAGAGTGCTGGATCTTGGGTGGAAAAAAAGTGACTTGACTCGGGACTTGCCTTAACTAAGGACTCGACTTGACTTGACTTGACTTGCCCAAGAAAAAACAACTCGAGACTTGCTTGAGACTTGAGCAAAGATGACTTGGTCACAACACTGGCATCATTGACCCTTCACTGGGTACATTTTAATCCTCTAAAAACAATATCATAGAGAGGATCGTTACAGTTAAGTACTTTTCTTAAGGTTAAATCCTTAACTAACCAAAACCAGCTGTTAGCGACACTGATCTCTTCAAAGCCACCAAACTCCATAGACAAACCATGTGATTTTATGTTGCAGAACACGGGAGTTTCTGGTGTACAGCTGCCTCCATCAGTTAGTTTATATGGACAATTTTTGTTACACAAATATTGTGTTTGATCAAAGCTAACCCTTTAGCCACATAACATTACAAAGAAACTAACCCGTCAAGTCAGCGACCAACAACTGCCATGTTCAGCATGTTAAACCACTGTTTTTCTCAATGGAGTCTGGTGGCTTTGAAGAGAGGGATATCACAGCCGTTTCTGGTTTTAAAAAAGGATCTTACTGCCACAAAAAGCTGTATGGATCCTTTCTGTAATGTGTTCAGACACTGGGAATAATAATCTGAGACTGTCAAAGCCACAGTTATCAGTGCACATACTTTGATGGGGAATATTTGCCAATAAGGATTACATTGCAGCCTGTTTTGTGGGTGCTGGCTGAATGAAAATTCAAAAACATTTAGACATTTAGAACACAAAATAATATTAAAAAATGTGGCACAGCTTTAAGACAGCAATAATTCTACTTTAATGGTAATTGTTTGCTTAATGACGACTGGAGGTCACATTTTTATTTCAAACTGTCTCATTGTTGTGGACATGCATGCGTGTGTGTGTGTGTGTGTGTGTGTGTGTGTGTGTGTGTGTGTGTGCGTGCCTGTGTGAGTGGTGAGTGAATATTGCAGGGGGCTGCACTGACATGGAGGCAGGCTGGGCCCCTGCTCAGGCTCTAACCCATGGCTCTCATTTGCAGCCTTTAATAGTCGTCTATATTATACTCTAATCTGCCTGATCCCAATTTAATGCCGCTCCCTCAGCCAGACGTGGCAGGAATACTAAACAGGAGCGTCACGTGCAGAGTGGAGAGCCTCTGCCTTGTCTGTTTAATGTCTGCTGGTGGGGGGGCCGAGGAGAATTAGGGTGGGGGTTGAAGGAGAGGGGGTGCTAAGTGAGAGAAAACAGGGTGACGCTCAGAACTGCAGATGGTGTCTTAACAAGTTATTTACTCTCACATTCAGCCTCTGTGTTATTTTTATTACAGAACGTGCTTAATTCTGCCAATGGGGCGAGAATATTTAACTTTTCTTCCTCTCTTTTTGAGTCTAAGTGTCTATAAACACAGAAGAACAAGACGTGTCAGCCCACTTGTGTCGACAAAATGGCTTTGTTTGAGTCGTGACTTGCTTCATAAACATCACACAGACATAAAAACGCACACATCTATTCACTGATATCTGCTGTCAAGGAGATGTGGCACCGCAGGACCCAGGGGCATTGTGGGTAGAGGTACAGAGTACACAACATATTTACTGACTGGTAAATAGAGTTAAACAATAGCTAAAAACAAAGCAAATACAGTGATTACATGTGAGAATCTGTGTGATGTAAACTATGACATGAAGACACGTTTTAGACTTACACACATACGTAATTTGCCTGTGCTTGTGAGAGTCATACTATAGTATGCTCAATAGAACAGATTGGACATAAAAAAAAACTTGTGCCACAGTATCGTGCTTAACCAAGGAGCTATAGCCAGTTTTGCTAGCTTTCAACTGGAAAGACTAAGGAGCGATAGCTTATCGGAAAAAGTAGCAGTTGTTAACCTAAGGCCGGTAAGACCATCAGGCTATTTACTCTGTCATTTACATGTCACAGGACCAGGTACCTCAGTACCATGAGAATGTATTTCCATCTGTTATTGTTCTTTAGGTCCAAAGCAGACATGTTGACTATTGACAGTAAAGGTGCCGTTATTTCAATAAATCTAAAAACACTTATTAAATCCAAAATTGACCTTATCTAGCAGTACTCCATTTAGAGCACTAAGGTCGAAAAACAAGATGCTCCTGGATGTTCCCAGATCTGATCTAATAAACTGTGGTGACCGAGTTAAAAACCGCCTCTTCTACCCACTTGTCTACTTGTCTTATAGGGCACCTTGTGCAGGGGCCCAATGCTTCAAAGTATGATGCTGAAGGCACCACACTAGTAGAGATTCTGTTCCTTAGCTTATTGTTTCGATGAGCCATTGAAGTCAGGTGTCATAGTATGAAGAAGCCAAAGTTAGTTTGGAGTGGTGGTTGTGGGCAAAAGATTGGACTTACATGTGAAACCAACATTCAACGTTCACTTCTCTTTAAGTTACATAACATGTAATCTCTATTTACAGATTCTACATAGAAATCTTGGATGGCAAGTGTTCTGGTTTCCGTATGTAGTACGCTTGTAGTCTGAGTAATATTGACCAATCATGTATCAGCTGGCTGCAGCGTATGTAGGAGAAACAGTCTGTGTGGAGAGCAAAAGCATGCAGAACGTAATCCACCGCAATGACATCCCGGCTCCCATCAGCGTCAACTGACAATGATTTAGCTTCTTATTTAACAGACATCTGCATGCTAGCAGCTAACAATCTGCTCTAGATCTAAAATTCAACTTGAGATAATTTCCTTGACACAGTGTCACGAAAACCGTTCAGCGTTCAGATTTTCAGAGGTCCTCGAATGCATCAGAAATTATGGATCCAACCTCCATTCAACAAACAAGCATTTTAAAGTAGTTTTTTCGTCTCCTCTGGAGAACAGACCTGACAAAGCTTCATTTTGACTTTTCAGTAATCTGCATCATGATGTTGAAATTTCAGCAAACTTAAGAGCCGTTAAGTCTTAAATCTGTTTCTTTTTCTGTAAACAATGCAGCACGCGGAAAAGGAAGTCTTGACTGGAAGTCGTTAATCACTAACCGCCGGCTAAACCGGAAGCGCCCAACATGTTCACCACAGAGGCTATATCATCGTCAGACTATAGCCAATGGGCTCTGAGATTGCATTACATGCGATAGTTGCACAGTGTCGGTTACATATTCAGGTATGTACATAAGTACTTATTTCAACCCAAACCATGATCTAAATGTATCAAGAAGTTTTGATTCAAAACTCAACCAAGCTGCACATTTTGCACAAGTTAACCACATGTTTTTCTTATAGTTGCATCATAAAGGGGGAAATGTTTTCCAGGAAGCTTTATCATATAAGGTAACTTCGTGTTGCATATTTTTTTGTAACTACTTTGGCCACTTTATTTTATGAGTCAAACCTAATGCTAAAGCCCTGCACATGCAAAACCAACACTTGCAGATAGAGGTTTTATCTAGGTATAATATGATGATATTATATACCACTATTGTGTTTTCTGTGAGTGTTTTTCAGCAGGACACAAAAAAAAGCAGAAAGAAAACAACAATTTTGCACTTTGCTGTTGCATTGCGCTTCGAACCCTTTAAGGCCAAGCAAAGGCAGAATGCAGTGATTACATTTTTGGTTCAAAGGTCAAATCAGCCGTAATGATTTTTGGGCATAAAACTACCGTACAAGTGAAGTAAGTGCAATTTGACTTAAATACCTTTAGTTTTCCCTCCATTAAGTTACTGCAGTTAGTCTCGTAGGGCTGTGCAGACGTGTTTACAAGCCTTAAAACCAAATAGTTATAATAAAACATAAGTTTAGTTTTAAAAAAACATATTCAATCCATCATTTAGCTGCATAACAGGGTTTTTTTAAAACCTGATTTTATTTAGCCTGAATTGAGATTTTGTGCACTAAGAGAGCAACAAACATCTTTCAGAATTGTTCTCATGTTAAAGATGATTCTAAGGTTTTGAAATCAGCTGTAGTGTTGGTGTTCTAGTGGAATTGTAAGCTCTACCTTGTCATTGGTGCTCTGCGGCTCAATGATGTAAAAGGCTAACGCATCAAGACAATCTGGGTTTGCATGAGGAAACGTCTCTCCTTGAAGACGTACCAGTGTGCACAGTTGGACTTCGCCAGCTCAAAGTGAGGTAAAAACACCACCCTTTGGTGCTTTCTATGACCTTTACACAGGAAGTTAGGATTAAGGTAGATGGGGTGTGAAAAGGCATGCATTTTTATGAACGTGAATATAGCTGCATGTGTCTGCTTGTGTGTGTGTGTTTGGAGGGAGTGCATGGTCACGCGATGTGTGTTTTCCAGTCTCTCTTCTACCTCCTGCAACCATCCAGAGTCCCCCCCGTGTCGGCTGCCAGAAGCGGCAGGTTCTATCTGCAGTGCGGCGGAGTGGAGATTGCCGGCTGGGGGATCATTACAGGGGCCATAAAAGAGCGATTTACAGGACGGCCAGAGAGTGGAGTCAGCACGGTCCCCACCCTCCAGCGCTGCACCGTGCTGGGTCACCAACCAAAAGCCCAAAACGCAGAATCAGAGGCCAGCGGGGGAACGTGATGACTTAAACATGAAGCTGAGGGACATGGCAGATACACTGACATCTGCTTTATGGTCAGAGAGTCAGAGGATGACAAAGGATGTAAGTTGCCACGATGATTTTGACGTTTGATTAAAGGGTGGTAAAACATAATCCGTGTCCAAGAGTTACATTAAATGATTTCATTTCAAATTTAGTAGATTTCTTTGTTAAATACTGCATCAAAAGTCATCAAACCTTCAGTCTCAACATTCAAGCCAACAGCTGTTTAAATTAAATGTAAACAATGACTGGCCTCTCTCCCTATCAACAAAAACAACAATACCCCTGGTCCTTACGAGCAAAGAAAAGGTCATGCTTGTAATTTCTTTCTTATATATTATTAAGGTAAATATAAATGAATGTGTCTGTGCATCAAATGTAGGTGGTTTCTCATTCTTCTCAATTGAAGAAGTCCTAAATTGTTGCATCTTTTTTGTGACTTGGGTGCAGTGGAAATATACTGTGAACACAACCGGCGGCTGCGGCTCGGTCGTGTTTCAATTGGAAAGTTGGAGGTTCGATCCCCAGCATGTTGAAGCGTCCTTGGGCAAGACACTGAACCCCAAATTGCTTCCAGTGGCATACTGTAGCGATCAGTCTGTGAATGTGATGACTGATTGACAGTTGGGCACTTTAGTGTGAATGTGAATGGGTGAATGAAATTTGTTAGGAAATTATTGCTCTGCAGCAGGGGAACATGGTTTAGTTGGAATCAACTTAATGATTGTAAGTCCAACCTACACTAACTTTTAGATGTAGCTCAAACAAACTGTTTTAAAGGTGAGCAAGTTCAGTGGGAACACTTCGTTTGTTGAGAAATATATTGGCTATATTATATTTGTTACCATATGCAATAATACTTTTCTATATCTGGCTATATTGTGTTCATTATATGCAATAATATTTTTCTGGTCATATTTAGATTTGTATTCATGTTGATATTTATAGAATGCATAATCTTTTGCAATACTTCCGCCTATTTATTAGTACTTTTCCTTGTGATGCATTGTTTACAGAAAAATAACCGCTTTTTTTGTGATTGACTTTAATTAACGGCTCTTAAGTTTTCTGAAATCTCAACATCATGATGCAGATTAGTAAAAAGTCAAAATGAAGCTTTGTCAGGTCTGTCCTCAAGAGGAGAAGAAAACTACTTTAAAATGCTCGTTTGTTGAATGGAGGTCGGATCCATCATTTGTGATGCATTCGAGAAAGTCGGGAAATCTAAACGCTGGACGGCTTTCGTGACACAGCGTAAAGAGGATTTATCTCAAGTTGAATTTTAGATCTAGAACAGATTGTTAGCTGAACTTACTGCAGATGTTTGTTTATAGTGATTAAAAAGAAGCTACATTGTCATCAGATGACGCTGATGGAGTCGGGATGTCATCACGGTGGATTACATTCCGCCTGCTTTTGCTCTCCACACAGATTTTCCTGCATGCATCGCAGCCTGCTGATACGTGATTGGACAATACTACTTGGACTACAAACGTAGTACATACAGAAACCAGAACACTTACCGTCCCTAAAATTCTACATTTCTTTGTAGAATCTGTAAATAGAGATTACATTACTTATAACTAACCAAACTAACGCAACTAACCTTACTAACATACTGAACATTACTTAAAGGGAACTCAACTCCTCAGGGACAGCTGGATGATGCACACCAATTTTGGACACCCAGTTCATGATACCAAAAGAATACTGCAAGTGCAACAGCTTCATCATTTATCATAGGCTCAATCACCACCATGTTGACTTTACTTTGGCCTAAGATTGTGACTCAACAGAGATGTATTTCAAAAGCTTTTTACAGATTATCATTTTAATTTTGTCACCATGATTATTGTTTTTTTTCCAGACAGTAAAAACTGTTGAAGCAGCAGATGCAGAGCTGTGCATGAAAACAAGCTGCAATCAAAGCAGCGGCGTCTATGGAACGAGTCAGGCTTGCCTCCTTTCACAGTAATCTGTCAGGCCACCAAGGGGGTACAGAGGGGGGAGGGGTATGAAGGTATGTGTTTATGTGAATATGTGCGTGTTGAGAGAGCGAGGGGAGGCCTCCCTCTCTCTCTCTCTCTCTCTCTCTCTCTCTCACTGTGTGCTCCCGCTGTTTGCCAGCCTAATCAGGCCTGCTGTACCCCCGTATATTAGAAGCCAGTTTGTGCTGGAGTCTTGCTGCGTTTGCTCCCGACAAGGCCCCCGTTTCCCCAGGCTACATGTCTGAAGCACACCCTGTGTAAGGATGTGTGTGTGTATGAGGTTGGGGTACACACAAACATTCGCACACACACAAAGTACCCCAGGCACTATCTGAATAAATCCTGTCTCCTTTCTCTACTTTTCAAACTCCCCTTTTCATTCTTGTGTCTGGTCCTGAACTTCACTTGGGGTTTTGTTTCTCTGAGGCCTCCTGAACCAAAAAAGTCCATCCAGCCTTTGGTTTGTACGACTTCTCTCACAACAAAAAACACAACCAGCGATGCAGTCCCAGTCCACAGTTCCCTGTTTGGAATTCTCAGTGGGATTCAGTTCACAGTACGTGAAGAAGATGACACGAGTATAAGCTGCTATTTGTCTATCTAGTGTTTAGAAATAAACCTGAAGACAAAGGTTTCAGAAGTGAGGGAGCACCACAATATAGATAGAGATTCTACCTCCACGAAGTTTTATAACAGTGTTGATTCAATTGATCATTCAAGAGACTATGGTCTCCATGGACTGACAGATTTTTCTCTTATAGGGTTTGTCCTCCTCACTCATGTCTATGAGGGTATAAAGAAACATCATAACCAGCCTTTTACGTCATCTCAGTCAGCTGCCCAACGCTACAAAATTTGACAATCTAAGCACTCTTTAACATAATTCCTGGCCGCAGCCTCTAGCTTCTAATTCTGATGTGCAGTTGAAGTCAGGTGATGTGGTATGAAGAGTGCAAAAGTCAGCGAGGGGTGATGATGGCCAGGGCAAATAGATGGATCAAACAAACATGGGACTTTGATCCAGGCGAAAGGGTTTGATTCCTGTGTGAAATCAATAGTATATGGGCGCTTTGGTTTAGCTCGGTGGTTAAATAATGTGTCCCACATACAGAGGCCACAGTCCTCGATGCAGCGGCCCTGGGTTCAACTCCCACCCTCTGCCTTTTGCCGCGTGTCATCCCCTACTCTATTCCCCTGTTCCCAATATCCACTGTCCTCTCTCTCTGTATAAATAAAGGCATAAAAGGACAAAAAAATTAACATTTTAACCGTATATGTTCTATAAGAATTGGAACTATTGTTACGTTTTTGTGTAGCTTTACTTTTCATATTTTATATTAATTTCTTGGTTAGTTATGTATCTACTTTTATTTTAACATGTTTGAAATACAGATACTGTATCTATCAATCAATAAATCAGTTACATAACTTATTATCTCAATGCTTTTTAGGATACTATTAATGCTTATCTATGCTTTTTCATGTCTTAAAGTTAACCACTGGCAGTGTTGGGGTTATTGCGTTAAAAAGTAATCAGAGTACTCAGATTACTTTTTTGTTGTAACAGGTAACGTTACGCGTTAGTTCTGTAATTCAAGTAATCTGTTATTTAGTTACTTTTTCACAAAAAGTAATCTGTTACAGGAAATGTATTGCCATATTTTCCTTTTCCTTTTATCACCACCCTGAAGCTCTGTTTCTGTTTCTCTCCTCCTTCTTGGCAGGTAGCTGCGTAACAGCAGAAGGTAAACACAGCTGTGTCAGTGCGCATGCGTTTCTAGCTAATTCAGCAAGCGAGATGTCAAAGAGGACAGTGTTTACTTTGTGGAAATATTCACATTATTCTGAATGTTTGGGTGAAAGGGATGATAACAACATGACGGTGAAATGTAAGTTGTGTCTGGAGGATAAGTGCTCGTCAGCTGTGAAGAGCTCGACTTCAAATGTGAAGACGCATCTGCAGCTAAACACAGCTCCACAACAGCAAAAGTACTCTAACGCTTTACTTTTCTCAAGAGGTAACGCAGTAACGTAACAAGTTACTTTTTTAAAGGCAGTAATCTTGTAACGTTACGAGTTACTTAAGTAACGTTACCAAACACTGACCACTGGGTAACTATTGTTGCACATCCAAAATTCATAAAATTCAGCTTTATTTTGAAAGTGTAACCCTTGTTGCTGAGGGTCGCTTACTTACTTACTTTTTAACTACATGTTCCATTTTCTCACTTTAGCAGGAAGCCCTGAATGTGCAAAACTTCTGCCAAAGGGATAACAAGATACACCTTCATATTTTAAAGTTATAGCAACTGACCATCTGCCACATTGGACAAGTTCGGAGGGAAAAGGTTTTGCTAAAACAAAACAGTTCAACAGCAACTACATGCTCCAAATCGTTGAAACAGTCATCTATTTAAATCAACAACTTTTTGTGTAAAAATTCAAAATTACAACCTTTATGAAGGTCAGATTTTCTTGTAGGACTGTTGCTTCACAATACATTGACATTTGCGCCATGTGAGTGTGCCTTAAAAACTGACAACAGAGTATAAAGTGTATGTAACTATGACCAAACCTGATGTTATACTAGAAGCATAGCTCTGTTTGAGAATAGCTGAGTGCGCAAGTGTGGATGGTAGAGCGAGTGAGTGAGAGAGAGTGGAAGTGTGTGTTAGTAAAGTTACAGAGCGACTGTACAATAAGGCTGTGTGTAATAAAGCCTACGACTCCTCAAGACTCAAGCCGAGTTCCTGTGTCTTGCTTGCTTCTTTCTGGTGGCGTGTCAAAGTGACGGGAGTTAGGCCTGACGCTAGCTACAGCTTTGGCTCTGGTGCAGAACGATAAGTCGGTCAGGGCGCTGAAGCAGGAAACGTTCACACTGAGTATTTGTCTGCAGTATTCCTTTCAGGCTTCCTACAATTGCAAAAACTCTTGACCACTAAGATGCAAACAAAAAGCATCAGTTAAACAAAGACATGAAGATAACTTCAGTCTGAATGGATGACCATTTTATACATGCTATATAGGCCACTCTTAATGCCAAGACTATACAACATATACAACTAAGTTTCCACAGAAAAGAGCAAAAAAAAGGGAAAATAACTTGTGCACTTCCTTTCTCATCCAAAGTCAAGCGGCGAGGAAACTCATAAAAGCGAGTATCTGAAAGAAACAGCCAATAAAACTACTTGAGCTTTGACACAGTTTCCTGCACTGAGCAGCAGCTGAGCACAGACACACGCTGACCTGCTAAATGGAGGAGGCACGGCCTGTTTTAAGCCCGTCAGACATGCGAGTCTGTGCGCGGCTGGATGAGCTGCACAGTGCTGGAGGATGCATTGATGCATTGTGTCAGTGAGGATAAACAGACTCTATGGTGCATTACAGAGGCAGACAAACACAGGCCGGCACAGACGTGGAGAATGCTGGTGTGATGTGTGAAATTAAACACACTCCCTCCTGATGTGTTCGACACGAGACGTCGTCAGACCTTCACTTCCTTTATGCCATTAACAACGAGTGCGTATACCAGCATAAACACAGCCAGGATGAATAATAAGTTCCTGTTTCTCTCAGAGATTGTCGACTGTCAGCATGACGGCATGTAAACCTTCCCTCAAATACACGCACAAACCCTTAAATCCAGTCTCAATGCAAAACAGCCGCACTGACCAGCATGAGAGAGGCTTTCAGCAAAGACCCACTATGGAGGGAGTAAATGATAATATGCACCATACAGGGCTCTGCACTGCAACACTGGCATCTTTAAACAGGCATCCAAACACACTTTGTCAAAAAACAGAATCAATCCAATTCATCTCTTATTATTCGTCCATCACTTTCTGATGCAAACAAAATGAGTAATGTATACAACTTGTACTATAGAGTGTGCAATGAGTTTGATGAATTGCAAGAAATATAAGAAAGAGTTTCTTTTATTTTAACACTTCCATGCCTGGCGTCCACAACACTGGACTGATATTTGGAGCCTTTTTGACCCATTTTAGTGTTTTTAACAATGTCCAAATCACCAGGTAGCAGTCCTGCAAATTGTTGTATGCATCTCTTTGTTGTTTCAGAAATGACATCCTATATCCCAAATGGCAGGAATAACTGTTTTATCTACAGACACCAGAAAAGTATATACTATATACAAAAATAAGAATAATATTCTTCTGAATGTGAGATTTAAACAATATTTTTCCAGCTAATTCATTTCTGTGAATGAAAATGTGTCCACTCTTGTGAATGTTAATGGGTACATCCAGCCTACAGGGCCTATATGTAGGTTCTGTCTTACTGTGTTTAAATCAAATTTAAAATCATCATATAATCTAAGCTTTCATAGTCTGTTAAATAGCTTTCATGACTAGTCTCCGGAGTAGTCACGATACACGATATAAACAATACTCCATAGGCTACCTGTTTCAATACCACAGCAACAAAAAAAGAACTCTTAAAGGGGACATGTTTTAGCTATGCAATCAGTTTTCTATTATTCGAATGTGTTTTTGAATGACGTTGGTAAAGTTTGTTTGGTTTAAAAAAATTGTATATGTATTTTAATTCAATTATTTTTCAGAGCCTCTCCTTCCTCCTGAAACAAACAAGCCGTCACTCCAAAGTTGTAGAAAACATGGCTGCTCTAGGATCGGTTATTCGGCCTCATATGTACGAGCCAGAAACACCAGGAGGTATCAGAACGGTAAGTTGAAATCTTGACGACAACTTGACTACAAGCTAGTGCGAGAAGGCAGCCTGAGGTGAATGACGGTGAATATCCATTTAAAAGATATGGTCCCCCCCTGCACACAGTGATGGTACAGAAAGACATAAAACCAACTCATTTAACAGACCGTTTACAGTAATGAAAGGCTTCATGAGCAGGGTTTTCTCTATTCGCCTACCCTCTCAACCATCAATCATAAACATAAGAAAAAGTGTTTAGTTGTCTCTAGAGAATCTGCCCTTTACCGGTATTTTCTCATTTTCTTCTTACTCTGCTGTTTGGGACATTTCTGGGTGTCAGTAATTGTGCAGTGGTGTTCAGCTCAAAGCCAACAGTCCGCAGGTCAGGACTAAGGGAAAAAGTAGAGACCAGGTGACAGCGCTGTCTCTCTGCTCTCTGTCTGTCTGCAATAGACGCTAACGCAACTTGTTTGTCTTTTAAAAGACCCCAAAAGGACTTCACAAAACGTCATCTGAGTTAAACGTGTTATTGAAAAATATCGAAGTACTGAAGATTTTGACAACCTTACTTCAGAGTTGATACTTTATTATAATGCTTACAGCCCATATTTATTAGGTAACTGGTTCCATTGATGCACCATGGACAGATATGCACTTCCTTAAAATATAGTACATGTGGCTTTATATTTTCCTCTGTGATTTATGATTAATTCATGATAGGGCCAGACAGTTCAGTCTGCTCTGTTGCTGGAATAGACCATGTTAGTGAATGTATCCTGCAGTCATGTACAAACTGGTATGACCTCTGAAAACACTCTTATGTTACTGTTTATAACTCATTCCCTGAATTCTCTACATGTACGGCAAGTGAGCAGTTAACACACTGATAAAAGTGTGACCTTAAAAACAGCGTGTTCTGGTAAACACGGCTCCTCCACTTGTTTCTACGAATCATAAGAACATTTGTGTTTATAAAGAAAAACACTATTATGAAGTCTCTTTTAATTAAGTGCCTGTTTCCATCTCTGAGCAGCATCAGCCTCCGTCAGCTGCGAACGCTACATCCTGACAAACAAAAGCCTACTAGCTTTTTAATAAGATGCAGAGAATCCAGAAGGATCTTTATAGTAAATGCCACAACTCATTAGGCTAATTACCCTATCACACATTTACTCGCTGCTAATAACAAAGTGTGCAGAGAGACAGAGAGAGGCAGAGAGGAAACCACACATCTCCTCATAAAGTCGGCATTCTAGCAATTAGTGAAAAGACACATTAAAGCCCACACAGACTTCCTGAGCAAAAATAATTAAAGAAAAGTAGCAGAGATGTTGATTCTTTTCTCTTTTTAAAGTCTACAGCCCCCGTATGAGCAGAGGCAGGAGCACAGGCAGATCAGACTGGTATTTAAAAAGAGAGGCTGCTATTTGTGTCTTTTTGCATAATTTGACTCACTGTGGGAGCCGTGACTCGAGAAGTCAAATTTAATTGTGTTTATAACAAGGTAACAATGTGCGTTTAGTAATTAGCTCCTTGCGTGGGACAAAAATAATTCAAAAAATTTGAATGTGCTCGGCCTCCTCTGAAGAGGGAACAGCGAGGATTTCACTTAGCAGCTACAAATAATCACATTTTAACAGCTCATGCTGCTGAATCCTCGCTCGCGTTGCTCCCCGAGCTCACTGATGACTCTCACACTGCTGATTGCAACATTTTAATTGGGCGTCTTACACATTTACGTACAGACGCTGCTTCCTCGATATTCTCCAAAGCACCATTTAACTGGTAAGTAACTCATGTCGCCACCTTGTTCTATTCTTACCCTTTGTGCCCCTGTTTCAACACGTTCTCACCGCAAACTAAAATACTGCGAGGTCTGTACCGTCAAAAGCTGCAGCTCGGTCAATGCTCCTAAGTTTGAAAATATGATGATCTCGGTACACCTCCAGTGTCAGTTTTGCATATGCAGGGCTCCACGGTCAATTTACGCAATGTCCACTTAGACTTTCAAAATAAAGCAGTCAAGTCAGTAAAAACATCTTTCAAATGAAGGCTTACAGAGAAATATTTCAAGTGTTTGTAGTTTGGGATGTGCAACAGAAATGAACACATCAGAAATGTCGTGGAGCGGCTGCAGTGTGTTTACATTTCGGCACCAACATGAGTTGGTTAGGAAGAAAGATTGCGGTTTGGGTTTAAAGCAATGTCTGATATGTAACTGTTGAATTTGACCTAACTAAAGTATGTATGTTGTATAACTTCCATTGTCCACCAATCACCACGCCAAGCAAACGTTTGTGCTCTTCTTACTTCGTCACCTGACTAAAACAGCACATAAAACATGAAATGATGCTAGTGGTATACCTAGATCTTCATATTTTGAAGCATTGGGCCACTGACCATCTGCCATAATTGTCAAGTTAGTCGTGAAAACAGGGCTGCACCTACAAACACTGATCATGTGCAGCTTTATTTCAATGTAAAACTAAATAATTTGGACCCTGATAAAGGGATGTTGTGGAACTAGTATTTGTCCAACAAACTCTAGCGACAAGCTCTGCCTCTTTACATGAATACGAAGCAGGCTGTTAAAAATCTTGGCATTATATTGTTATATATATATATTGTAAGCATGCATGTTAACTTTGAATATTTCAATATTTGGTGTAACTATTATATTCAAAACAATATAAAATGTTTTAGCATTGCAGGTGTAACCATTAACACACTAATGTAAACACAGTTACAGCAATGTAGTACTTTAAACCCTTTCCACATAAGGGTCTAATTTATCTGGTCAAATGTTTTGTGATTCACTAAAATACAGAGATTTCAATGACAGGGTGTCACATGCTTTATTTTTGGTTAACCTAAACTACTACTGTTGTTTTGGTCTGAGGAAATAATGTTAACACAATGCTATTTGTGTTACACTTCCACCTATTTTGGTTTAATGCAAATTGGTTACAGCCAAACAGGCAAAGCCTCATTCATGATATTTGTTTAAATTCAGGGTTAATTTACATTTTTTTGTTCATTTTTTTTATTTATGGTGTACAGCATACTTTCCCACTTTAAACAGAGCCAGGCTAGCTGTTAGCTCCTAGCTCCCTGTTAGCTTCATACAAAGCACAGACAGGTTGTTCATATCTGTATCATCTCACAGTAGAACAGAAATAAAGTGTTATCCGTAATATGTTGAAATACTCCCATAATCCTTAAATTAAATGTAATTGAAGAAAACATGCAAATAAACAAAAACAGGCAAATTAGGCTAATTGCGAAAGAAACTAACGTCATGTTAGCTAGCTGTAACTTTAGTAGTTACTTTCAGAACTGTCAGCAAGTAAGTCCACTTTTATGGACAAGAAAAGAAGTCTAATTCCTGCCTCCCACTGCATAATTGTATGTACTTGTGTGCACTGTAAGCTTATTTAAATTGGCAGGCTAATGATACGCAAAAGGCTAACAGGAGGTTAACAGCAGATATCTGGGAAAATATCAATATGTCAAATTTAGCCAAAACAAATCACTTTGTAGATTAATCTCCAACACCACTGATGGATAGCCAACTTGAATAACTCCATGAGTCACAGACTATGGCAACAACAAGCGTGCATGCGAGTCCAAGTCATATTAGCCAGCTTTTAGCATAAGTACACTTAGGCTGTAGTCGATGCATATGTGTATTTGGTTGTGTTTTCTGTGTGGGTAGTGCATGTTTAAATGTGCAAAGTTGATCTGTTTAGTTGCAGCTCACTTTACTTGTATCACTCTGAACCATATACACACTGCTGCATGTTTGAATCAGTTTTACATAAACAACACACCTAAGACTGGATACAAAGACTGCAGCTCTGATAAAAGCCTTCCAATCAAGCTGATAAAGTACGTTAGCATTATTAACATTCATGTATTCTCTGTAAGACAACAATAGAGCTGAATAGACTTTTAAATAAGAAGGTCTACAGTATAAGATAATCGTGTTGTTTAGCTGCTACGTCTGTATTCTTCTCTCCCTTTTACTGTGCAGTTTAGGAAAGACAGAATAAGGAAGTGGAGACCCTGAAACCATGTGGAAGAGAAAGAGGGCCTGATTTGAGCTGAAACACCCCCCTCTCCTCCCCTACCGCCCCCACCACCCGGAGCTGCTCCAAACATGGCTGCTCACATCAAAGGCAGCCGTGTATCTCAGAGGAGCTGCCGAGGACTTTACAGCAGCTCGCCTCACAGGGGCTCGCACCTCCTCAGACAGCAGCGGTGGAGACCCGCGGGGGGGACCTGAGGAGCCGGGACAGACGCCCGACAGAGTCTGCAGTGTCATCGTTACAGGACGGGCTGCGCCAGACGGTGCGGGGCAGCTCATGTCTCACATCACACTACAGATAGAGTAAGTTGTTGGTTTGCTGCCTGCACCAGGAGATCAGCCAGCTCGATTAAAAATGTCTGTACTTTGAATAATTTACTTCATAAATAGATAATACAAGCTCATTATGAGGGAGCATCAATATTCTAGTGATAAGCTGAGAGGGGAGAGAGGTGTCTTTTTATTTTTTAAGTTTTTCCAGCAGTGATTTTTCTTCTTGTTTTCTGCACCTACAACAAGGTGGTGCCTTCGAGGGTTTCTACAAGGTGAATTAAATAATAAAATGTGGAACAAATCTGTAAACAACCTAAAATAAGTGTGACAAAAGACAAGTAAGGCAAAAGGCTTATATACATTTCACAATCTGTTTCCTACACCTCACAACTAATTCATCTGAAGGTCTAATGAAAGCTCCTCACTGGTTTCAACAAACAGGTGGTATATGTGCTGTGTTATTCGGACACATATTAAAGGAGTTTTTTTTTAACAATTGTACACAAGTTTTAATGTAATTATGTTTCAGAGCCTCTCCTCTCTCCTGAAACAAACAAGCTGTTTTGCCATTCAAAGGTCAGACCTTAGCCACGATTGGCTGACAGTATTTGGAGCTACCGCATAGCTCCTCTCCCACGTGTGCGATTCTACGTGGCGGAGCGGCCACACTGCACTGCCACTCCAAAGTTGTAGAAAACATGGCTGCTCTAGGATCGGTTATTCAGCCTTATATGTACTAGAATCGCCAGGAGGTATCAGAATGGTAAGTTGAAATCTTGATGACGACTTGACTAAAAGCTAGTGCAAGAAGGCAGCCTGAGGTGAATGAGGGTGAATGATGATTAGTCGATTTCAGTGAAAGCAAGGTTCTGCGTAGAAACCTGCAGCTGAACGGCCCATTTCAGAGGCGACCTTTTTAAACATGTAATTCTGTAAAAACACGGAATTATGCAGTTTTCACTTTTTCACTGTGAACAATAAACACCCCAAAATGTAAAATCCATGCACAATATGAGAATATCCATTCAAAAGATACAGCCCCTTTGCACTGACCCCCCCCCCATTTCTATATTTGCACTTGGAGTGTGGTATATGTAGTTCCACAATGAGGTCTGTACCACTTGAAGAGTGATGCTTACCTTTGAAAATGACTGTTGGCGTGAAAGAGAAATAAATGATGATTTACAATTCAAACCTCACACAAACCTTACATCTCTGTTTGATGATGAACATTTTTTAAAATGCTTGATATTTGGTTTCCTTTCGCCCTCATTGGTGTTTTTTCGTATCCAGTACAATGACACAAAAGCATCCATTCATTGTCTCAGCCTTATAATCACAATCATGAGGTTATCCCAGCATACACTGTGTAGAAGTCAGAGAAACAGCCGGTCTATTACCAGAATATCAAATGCTTATTTTAAAGCCAATTTATGAAACTCAAAGAGAGTTAAATTCATGGTGCTTCTGCTGCCTTTGATGAGTGAAAGCATTCACTGAAGGTGCTCTTTGCTTATGAACCACACTTAGTGAAAATTGAAGGAGAAAACATTCAAGTACTGTTTTTAAAAGCTTTTATGTCACGGTGAGTTTAAGAGAATATATTAAAAACAACACGAGTGTTTGTAGCACATTGTCGGCAAGAAGCACATCAAGTCAATTTAGTGCAACTTCTTTTTGATTGTGTTTGGCTACAGAGAAAATGGAGTCATTATTTAGAAGGACGAACTAGTGAGGGGGAATTCAGATGCAGAATGATGCACATTTATCAGTCTTTAAAACAAAAAGCTGTCACACTTCTGGTATTTCTATATAATATGGAGTTCACATTTGTGCATTGTTCCCCCAAAATAGACGTACAAGCCCTTTAATGACACCTGAACCTCTCATGGGAGATTGAACCAACCTGTAAACGGCCCTCTTGTCAGACTCGAGCTGTGCCTGGGGGTCAAGGGTCACACTGACAGAGGTATTTCCTGCTGCAGAGGCTGCTGGGATGTGGACCTGGGGGGTCTTGGTGTTCTGCTGAGTGGTGCCCGTCATCTGGTGACACAAAGAACAATGACCAAATTAAAACGTCATTTTTTAAACCATCCATTTTCTTCTGCTCAGCCATGGCCACGTCGCAGTGGCAATTAAAATATTTTAACTATAATGTTAGGGTTTGAGTTTTTTGCAGGTTAGTTCTTTAGCGTAAGAGTTTAATGGATGATTCTCATCTTGTTAGATCAATATATGAGTAAGAATCCATAGCCATAGTAGTGGCTCTGAGAGGCAATATTAAACAGATGGTCTCCAAGATTTTCATTTAAATAAATGTCTGTTAAGTCACAATCTATCGTTGAATGAGGTAACACAATGGTGATTGAGCCTATGGCCCACTGATGAAAGCCTTTGTATTTGCAGTTTTATGGAAATCCCAAG
Source organism: Semicossyphus pulcher (assembly GCF_022749685.1). Classification (NCBI taxonomy): domain Eukaryota; kingdom Metazoa; phylum Chordata; class Actinopteri; order Labriformes; family Labridae; genus Semicossyphus; species Semicossyphus pulcher. The sequence goes on along the minus strand of NW_027211604.1, from coordinate 29,802,360 downwards.
CGGCGCCCAGTTAGTGAAGCGTTTTCCATCTCCCAGCAGTGGTTGGTCTACCAGAGAGGGTAGGCAGAGCTAAGCGCCTGCTTTTCCAGTCTCTGCAAGTGTTGCGAGTAAACAGTAATCTACTATGGCTGAACAAACAAAGAAAAGATGGATGACTACAGATACAACTTCAACAAGAAGTGAAAATCCAAAGAAAAAGAAACAAATATATATAATATGCTCATGTCAGCATGCTAATAGAGAGAGATACTTTATTAATCCTCGAGGGGAAATTCAAGTGCTAAACACTTTCAGATTGTTAATGTCAACATTTTAGCAGCATGGGCTGTAAATAAGAAGTGGATGTAGCCTCTTGGCTTCAAAAGTATTAGCAACACTGAACCGCATTCTTTCTAATAGCCAGCATGGAGCGACTCCACTGGTGGCAAAAAAAAGCCAAATTGTATAGAAGTCTATGAGAAAATAAGCCTACTTTTCACTTTATTCAATACACTAGTAAACATTTTGTAAATTAGTTCATGGTCTCAATCTCTAGTTTCAAGTCTTCTTCAAATCAGCATTATGTTCATTTTGTAAATTATGCTCCCATTAAGAGTCAAATAGAAGATAAAGCAGGGTACGGTTTAGGGCGTGGCTACCTGTGATTGACAAGTTGCTATCACGGCAATTTGCCAAAGAGATGTAGCAATGTGTATCCAATCTTTTGTCCAAATATGGTCTCTTTTGGCTCTAAAAAAACAAGATGCTGACAGCCACAATGCTGAACTTGAGGCTAGTTGTAGCAGTAGTGGTAGTAGTACTCTAATCGACAAACCAATGGGTGAAGTCAAGGTGGCTATGTCAATTGCTTATACAGTTTATTGGTAGCATGCTAACATTTGCTACTTATGGCTAAACACAATGCACAGCTTAGGCTGATGGGAGTGTTATTAGTCCTGCAGGTGTTTGATCATAAACCAAAGTATTGCAGCAGGGCTTCTGAAAGTTGGCAACAAATGCAACGAAAGTAGAAGTAGTAGGTGTTGAGATGTTTAAGATGGGCCACTAGCATGCCTTTAAACATAAATTCAAGAAACAAATTAGAAAGAAAAAGTATTTCAATGTTTTCATGGCGATTTAATTATGTTAAATGAATGGACTCAGATCACAGACAGACTAACACATACTTTTCTTTTAATTAGTCGCTTAAACATACTAACCAAACTACTGTCAATCATGTCAAATTTGAAGATCACATGACCAAAATATCCATTTTATCTATGATGTAAAACCATTGCATTGACTTCGTCCTCTTCGTGTTATGACCACACGGCTGCTTGTTCGGTCTGAGTAATGTTTTAATCACTCTTCAAAAGCAATAAGGTGCAACATGCAGGTGATGCCCACAGACTACAAATGAGGGTGTAGCTGGAGTGAATCATTATTGCCTGACAGGTCAGTAGCCTTGTAATGAAGCTGTTAAGCAAAATGAATAAGGAAGGATAGACTCCGTAAGTGAACAAGGAATGTTCAGGTCATATGCAGAGTCCTGTTCAACGTTAATAATCAATTATTATTTGGCAGCTAAACAGTGTGTTCATATACTGCTGAATATTCACTTTGCTCCTCTCACCTGAGGTGTTCCAACATGGAGACATTACAGAATGTGTAAGCTTCCTTTGATGTTATTAGTGCTGTGGGCTGATGCTGTGTAGACGAACTGTTGTCTTCTTCATCCTCTACCCCACTTTCCTCTCTCAATCGTTCTCTCTCAGGAAATGAGTCTAACAACCGCACCCCCACCCTTTTTTTTTCCTGAGTCGGGGTTGGATGGGAGGAAGCTTCAAGTCTTAATCCCAGCACCAAATGGGAAATAAATTAGCTTCTTCACACTTAACTAGCTCTCATTTGCATTTGCCGAGTGCGCAGACTGCAGCTCGGGAGCTCTCCCTCGGCACTAATCCTCAGGGCGAACGCAGACGGAGGTGGTGTGGACGAGGAGGAGGGTTAGGCGGTCGGATGAACCTGCTCTACCTCCCAGCAATGGGGTGGTCTGCAGTGTGTGACAAAGCCTGAGTCCAGCCACAGAGAGGCTTCGTTAATTACTCTGACCTGTTAGTGGCATCATGTGTTGTGTTGATTACTGCAGGCTGGGGCCCGTCCTCTTATTCTTACACTTTAACATACAGTGTGATTACTCTTACAGGGTTAGACTCATGTCTAAGATGGGACATGAGATAACCAAATAAATACACCCTCACTTGCTTCTTCAGAAGCTCCGCCCAGCAGTTTCATGGACTCCCAATGAGGAAGGGAAAACTCCCTAAAGCTGTGTTCAGGCCAAAAGTGAAGTTAATTTTAGCCTCAAGTTACAGATCATTACAAGATCATTCGTGTGTATTTGCATTGGTTTAACTCAACCCTCAAAAATCTCCAATAATGGAACAGATAGATAGAAACAAATAGCAGACGTGTCTGGATTAATAACATGACCTAGAGGCCCACACAGTCTGGTAAATTCCACCACCTTCTCCAGGTACTATATGTCTGGATTAACTTTCCTTTCTCTTCAGCTACTCGAGACTAACCAGTGCTCAGGTTCCTTATTGCCTTATTGCTGCTCCGGTAACTTCAGGGTTAACTTCGAGTTTTCAGTACTAAGAAGGTGGTTCACTTCTTATGCTTCTTAACTTATGCTGAACACCTAACCTGCTCCAGAGCAGGTTATGTTGGACATAAGAAATCACCTGAACTCATCACCACCTACTGACCAATCAGGTCTCTTGATTCAGGAGCTCTGTGAGCAGATCGTGAGAGGGAGGAGGGAGAGAGAGCGGTCAAACACTTCCACTTTACCGTCTGATTTTATGAAATATATTCATGAAAGATATTCATCGAGCTTTACTGATATACATCTACAACAGAGACTGATAAAAACACAAATGACAGTAAGCTTTAAATTGTGGTTTTGTATTTATTTTTATTTGCTCCACAAAAATACATCTAATGTTACACATGAGTGTTGTAATTATTATCTGGTGCTCTGATGATGGAGCAATGATATTATTATATTTGCACATTTACACAGTCTGTATTTATTTTAGTATTTGTCCTTCCTGCATTCAGCAGCTGCAGCTGAGGGAACTTTAGTCTTGATTATGTGTAACTTCTTCATATCTTTGTAAAGTCATAGTTTGCTCTGAGTTTGTAAAATATGTCGATCAGCTGACGGCAGACTTTTCCGTGTTTAGATTGGTCATTTGCTCCCAACAACGTCCCTTTATGTGAACACGCTCATAGAAACCCTGGGTTGACTTATCGAGTTGAAACCAGCATCGTGTGACCGCTCAGCGCGATCTCCTTTGTCAGGTTAAGTGAAGCCAGATCAGGAAATGAGACCCCGGGTCTGTTGAACTCGCTTCGTAGAATAGGCCCCTGGATGTCATGATAGGCAGCATAGCTTTTTTAGCCTGTTTAGCTGTTCATGTTTTCTTGTTCTGTTTTTTACACGTTGTGTGGTTTATTTGTTGTTTTAATGGTCAACTTTACATCAGGCCGTGCAACAGCAGTTGAGAATAAACAAATGAATAAATAAATTAATGTCAAGGTGTCTCAAAAGTCCAGATAAAAGCTCATCCAGGATTTTGACACCAGGAAATGTTAACTAATTAACTGTCATCAGATAATAAAAAGTTTAGATTTCTTAATTCTGGTTGGTTCATGGAAATAATGACATCATCTGTTTTGTTTTTTGCAACGAGCCTGGCACACTTCAAACAAGTCAGAAGGACACAGATAAAACAAACCCAAAAGAAACAGAGAGTAAAGTATCTCAGTATGACACCATTGTTCATAGCAAGAAAGGGCCTTTAATTCATTCTTAAAGGAGCACTTCGCCCCTGGAAAAAGCCACTGTCAGTCAACCTGGTGTTCTCTGTAAAAGAAAGAAGCAATAATATTATAGATATATATAATATAGAATTTGGCGCCATAGCTGTTGAGAAAGTTGTACAAGCAGCTTGTGGTTTGGCCCAGTCTACATTCCTACAACACCCAGCATGCATTGTGCCCCTCCCTCTGAAAGGAGTGAAATACTACCAATTTCTCTGCAGGCAATGGCTCAGAGCGATAGAGAATCCGAAATACGACGAGAATATACCGGTGGATCACCTAAAAAATCTTCCGGTCTGTAGTCTACATTTTGAACCCGACAATTTTGAACAAGACGTGACATCAGAGGCGGGCGTCCTACATTGAGGAAGTGTAGTTTAGCGAGCTCCCTGGCCTCTGCCAGATGCTGTTTTACGTAGTCTGGCGGAGGTTTTCCAGGGCCCATTAGAGAAGTGGATAGCTGAGCCTTCATGGATGTACTGTGTGTTTGACATCATCGCTTCATGTCTGAGAGGGGGCGACTGCATGGCTGTGTAAGCCTCCATTAGACACTCATCATGACATGGTTATTTCTGACCAGCATGACTCAAGAATTGTATTTTTTTTTTTTGTATTTTTTGTATTTTTTTGGCTTTTTGCATTTAGTAAAAGGACAGCTGAAGAGAGAGTGGGAGTCAAGCTTGCAATCAGTGCTCTAGCACCCCAAGTTTTTTTTTATATTCATAAAAAGCTTATTTTTTTGTCAGAAATGTGTATGGTCACGTCCTCATTGCAATTGTGGGTTATCAAAATCAGTATAGTCTATAGTCTGGTACCACAAGCGGACTCTTTGTAAGTCTGCAGAGGGTCTGCTTAAGGAACCCTGGACTGGCTAAACTGTGGGTTTGAACAGCACTCAGCACTCACAGACTTCCCAGGAAGTCCTGACATTTGGATTCAGCCAAAGAGTTGTGACTTGAAACATTGATGTCTAATGTGATGAAGCCTCTGACCTGTTGGCTCTCCTGGTACGATGGTGGAGGAACACTCTGGGTGGCCATCATTGTCACTGCAGGTGCTGAGGACGCATGTTGCATCATGGGATAGCTTCACATTGAGACTGGTGAAGAAAAACACAGAGAGAAAAACATCATAAATCCAGTGCAAGAGGAGAGTAGATTCTATTACAGCAGCAGCCACCAGGTGCTGCTATGATTAAATAATAGGAGCTTGCTGCATCCCACTCTTCCCTGTAACACCTCTTTTCTCCCCCGTCTGCATTTACTCATTTATTTCTTTGCTCTATCTCTGCTCACTCAGATCTGTCGGCTCTAACAAAGCAGATAGAAAACCCCTTTACAGAAAGACTTCACACACCGGCAGGTTCATAATAACACTGAAAACAATCCCGACTACTTGTTTACCAATTACAGACCGCCATGCTTGTTTACTAATTACAGTACAGTCGGCTTTAAAGCGACGTCGTGGCGCTTGCTGGAGTCACCTTGGTCGTCTCTATGTGTGTTTGCTGCTACTGCTGCTGCTGTTGTTGTTTCTGTGCAAGCAAGCCAATCAAGAGGGCTAATTAGGGCTCTTGTTGGTGGGCTAATTGCTATTGGCCGAGACCCCACAGGGCTGAGGGGCCGTACCCTGCGGAACGCCGCTGTAACCGTCGCCCCCACCCCCACATGAAGGAGCTAATTGGTTCAGGGCTACGTTGCACACACAAACACACTTAGACACACACATAGACCCCCTACCATCAGCCCAACTTACTATAGGCGAGCACAGCAGGGGCTCCATCCTGAAGCTACATATAACCTATGTGAACACGCTGCATGAAAATGTCCTCTAAATTAACAGTTTGACCTGAGGGGGGGAGAGGGTGTTTAGATTAATGTGAGGGTAAACTTTATAAACCTTTGTTAAGTGTTCTGCTTTAAAACTATTAAACATACACGAGAACACACTCATAAACACACATTCACACACAGTATTCCCTCTTTTCTCGGATTCTTTCGTCACTCTGAAACTTTTCTTCCATCACCGTATTTTGTTTTGTATTGTCTTACACTTGTATTGTTGTCACATTACTGCACAACTAATACATAAAAAACAATTATAAAACATTAATGTTCGCCCTAATATCATAAATGAATGTACATTAACAATACAAAGTTAATTTTAATGCTTAAAACACTGTCCGCCAGACCCACACATCTTCAAAGTGTAAACGCTGGCTGAATAGCCTGAGCCACTGGACTTATTGGACCAAAGCCTCATAATGCCACATATAGCCTTGTGTGGTCATGAAAGGCAGGCAGCAATTACAGTGCACTTGGACTGAATGGTATTGACCTGCAGGGAAACGCCTGATAATCAGCGAGTGAAATGGAACTGTAACATCTGAGCAACATCTGGTTGCAACATTCGTTCAGAGTTAACGCCTCAGGAAATATAAATGTGCAGTAATTCCACCTGACCACTAATGCTGAAGACTTTGAGGTGATGGCCTGATGAAAATCAAAGTTTTGAAATGAAATGAATGAAAGTACACGTGTGTAAATGAACAAGAGAGACACACTAAAGCCGGAGTTATATTTGCTTAACTACGCATTCGTGTGTGCATGATGGCTGCCCCGTGTGCCCTGCATCTGTTTGGAGTGTTGGCTGCGCACATCCTCTTAAGTGAATGCTATGCATACTCAAGATGCAGTATGCACATGAACCGTAGGGGCAGCATAGAGGCAGAGGGGATGGTGCTGACGGTGACAGCAGCAGGGACAACAATGGCAGGAAGTTCTGAAGACAAGCTGATAGATCAAGTCCACATTTATCCACATCTGTACGATGTGTCATTGCCACTGCATAGAGACAAACATGCCTGTCAAACAGCTGGAGACAGATAAGTTCCATTTTAGAGTCCACGTGGAAACCTGCAAAACTAAATGGAAACAAGTCCGAGACCATTACATCCGTGCACAGAGGAACATGCTGGAGAAACGAAGTGGGGACATGATAGTAACCTCCTCGAGTGTCGCCTGGTGTCAGCATGTCCCGCACATACAGTAGGTGCATGTGGCCTGAGCTCTCTGGTCTGCCCTTTAGATGTATCCTCCAGTAACACACATAGTGCACAGCAAAGTATGTAAACAATAACATTCATGACGCAGCCAGTTGTGCACACGAAGTTCACTTGCAAGTTCAAAATTCAAAGCAAGTATATCTCCTGCCATGTTCTCACAAACAGTCACGAAGACGATGACCCAACGCTTAAAATTTGACGGTCTATGCACACCTCCAGTCTCATTTCTGGACGTTGTCCTCCACCCTCATGTTTTTATTTGCCATTGAAGTCTTGTGAAGTTGTATGAAGTGTGCTTCGGGTGGTGATGGATTGCCAAGGTTTAATTCCATTGTGGAACCAATAGTCATTGTGGACTTTTTTTAAGTTGCGTAACATATGCATGTTAGCTACATAACTACATAAAATTGTTTACATTTATTTAAACCCAAACAAATGTGTTCCTCAGCATCACAAAGTCTTTTAGGTACCTTATCCTAACTAACTGCAAACGTATTACAGCTGCAACCTTGTGTCATAAAAAGTTAAATGTTTCTCACCTTGCTTTATTTTGAATGTCTATCTGGACACTGCTTATTTATTATTAGCACTTTATTTTGAAAATTTTACTGTTGCATTTATCGCTAACTCGACTGCACGAGGGGTTCCTAGATCAACATATTTTGAGGTGTAGAGGCACGGACTAAACATGTGAGTCTGGATATTACAGGAACATTAATGATGTATTTAATTTGGGTGAGAATGAACACTATTGTTGCAGTATTATGCAGCACTGCTGTGCTATAAACCCCTGCTGCATGTGCCTTCTATAGTCTCACACATCTGTTTGGTAAGTCCTGCACTTCTCCCCTTTGGCGCCGTTCCTGCTACCAAACAGGAAATAATGCTAACATTTAATCCCTCTCCTCAGAATCAGGACAATTCATGACAGACTTTACCCCACCAGAGAGCGCATCTCTTACTAAGACCCAGACCCTACTGTACCATTCCCACATGGAAAGGCAAAGTCAGAAACAAGACAACTGGCTGAGACCCTCCTCATACAAACTGGCGTCTGAATGCAGCGCTGCTGCCAACATTTTGATGTTAAATGCTGGTTTAGTTCCATTGACGAGCTCTAATTTGGGGTTTTAGCAGCAAATCTGCATGTTCTATCATGTCACACTGTGCTTGTGTGTGCTCTGTATGCATGATTGTGTGTGTGCATGTGTGTGTGTGTATTCAGTGTAGCATTATATGAGCGTGACTGTTTGTGTGCCTTGTGTACGTCTCTGCGAGTCACTCTGTGTACTGATTGCGTCTTCTGGTTTCTGTTCTCATTCCAACTGGTATCAGCTGAGAGGCATCTTCTCTGTTATCAGGCCTCATTTTAATTGCAAATGCACCGAGCGTGTTAGTGATTAAATGGAAAATTGCACATTAATTGATGAGACTGAAGATAAAGCAATTCCAATTACTGCACAGTATTTTAGGCGGCCTCTCAAGTTTCGCCATCCCTCGAAGGAACAAGTCACCCAACACAAAAATTTGAGCGGGCAATCGTGCATCCATAAACACACACATACAGAGGCATCACGTGTGCACAAACACTCAGATACCAGGGCTGCTGAAGCGTGAATGTACCTACAAGAACAATGAAAAAACACCAACAAGCAGGACATTTAATTTCAACAGTAAAATCAATCACACACAAAAACCTTTCAAAGTACAAAACTCTTCCAAAATGAGGCGACAAAACTGTCAGGCAACTCTTCTCTCTGAACTCACCCAAGGTGTGCGGTTACACAATAAGTCGTAAAATTCATTCTGGGGACAAATGACATGTTTGTTCCTCAACAAAGGCCTTTGAATTATTACAGAGTTCATAATGCATATCAATTGAAAAGTGCCTGTAGTCGCAATCAAAATTCAAAAGCAAGCACAAAATGGAAAATGAGAAGTAGGCATAAAATTATTCCAACAAACATCAAAGGGTTTTTGTGAATTTGGATTGGAGGCAGTCGCACCCTTTCATCGGATCCTGTGCGGAAAGAAACACTTTTCAGCTTTCAATTTCCAACAATTCTCAGGAACAGGGTGAGTCTCTATTGTCCTGATGTAAGGTTAGTCAGTGGCAAAGCTGCAGCATTGAAATGGAAATCCCTATCTGGTCACATGTGATGAGATCACTGCCGCCGGCCTCCACACCTCAACCATGTCCAAAGCTTTTCCTCGTCTGCTTTGGTTTGAAGGTGAGTTTATTGTAAATGGTCGGACTTCTAATAAATGTAGAATGTGAAGACGAAAACTGATCCTCCGTGCGATTTAAACACAGCAGCAGCATTGGGGAGAAGACTTCTAGCACTCCAGACTGTGACCTGGCAGGGGTTTAGAACCAGTTCATTAAAAGCAAACTTGTGATAGACAAAGAAGTGAGTTTCCAGCGTTGAACTATCAACACTTCTCACTGCAAAATCAGTCTAGCGGAGGTGACAGAGCTGATGGAGACACATTTTGCAGAGCACAGGTAGATGCAGTCGTCACGTCAAACTGAAAATAAACATGTGGTGAGTTGGTTGTTTGATGCGTCTGAGCTGTGATGTTGTGATTTTTTTATAGCGCTCTTGAGCACAGCTGAACTCGCTCTCCTTCCAATCCAAGGAGGGCTCCTGATTGGAGTGGAGAGGATGCAGAATGATGAGTGTTTACAACCCCGCATGCTAGAATGAACACCTGAATAAAAAAGGAGAGTCCGCTCTGTGAGGCTGTGCTCGGGCACAGTGGTGCTTTGAGCTAAATGTTAATGCCTGCATGCAAACATGCTCAGAATGATGAAGCTAACATGCTAGTTTTTCAGACAAAGACTGTATTTAAGAAGTGGACGTAGCCTCTTGGTTTCAAAAGTGAAGCCAATGCAGACGTGCCTTAAAAGGGGCCATATCTTTTATATGAATAATCTCATATTTTGCATGGGCTTCAAATTTTTGGGGGTTTATTGTTCACAGTGAAAAAGTGAAAAGTGCATACGTACGCTATGCAATCAATTTTCTATTAGCGCTAACGTGTTTTTGAATCACGTTGCTAAATTTTGTTTCTTTTTAAAACTACATATTTTAATTTAATTATTTTTCGGAGCCTTTCCTTCCTCCTGAAACAAACAAGCTGTTTTGCCATTCAAAGGTCAGACCTTGGCCACGACTGGCTGACAGTATTTGGAGTGACCGCATTGCTCCTCCCCCACGTGGGATTGCACGTGGGGGAGCGGCCACACTTCACTGTCACTGCAAAGTTGTAGAAAAAATGGCTGCTCTTGGATCGGTTATTCGGCCATATATGTACGAGCCAGAATCACCAGGAGGTATCGGAATGGTAAGTTGAAATCTTGACGACGACTTGACTACAAGCTACTGCAAGAAGGCAGCTTGACGATTGACGATTGGTCGATTTCAGCGAGACCAAGGTTCTACGTAGAAACCTGCAGCTGTTCTTAACGGCCCATTTCAGATGTGACCTTTTTAAACATGTCGTTCTGAATGATGTAGTTTTCACTTTTTCACTGTGAACAATAAACACCCAAAAATGTGAAACCCAAAATATGAGAATATCCATTCAATAGATTTGGCCCCTTTAACAAATGCATGATGTGTTAAAAGTTATGAACATGTGACTCCAGGTTGGACACACGAGTGTGAACAATCTTGTATGTGGATGAGATGTTATGAACAGAGAGTAAAGCTCAGGCATCTGAACCCTGTGGATTCATTTGACCGTTATTTAAAAGTGAAACCAACATCTACAACTTAAAGTAAATCATGTTGATATTCATGTGTACATTTATTTACCTCACTGAGTATTGATCACCAACCAAGAGCTTCTTAGTGCATTCAGAATTCTTCATGTTATTTTGAAAACAACCAGTAAAAGCATCTAAAAATCACAGTCCATTTGCTTTCATTACCCACAGAAATGCTGCAGTCTGCAATCTGAAATAAAAACCCCAATCCCCACGATGCCAATTTCTAAAAAAGCAGAACAACAACAGTGCACTGGCTTATCTGACTTAACTAGTGATCAATTAGATCCGCTGCTGGAATCCTGAAGCTATCCAGAAATAATATCTCGTGCATATTCATGAAAAGAGAGACGGGCGATCACAGCTTTACACTCAAGGCTAGATTCAAATCTCCTAATGTTGAAACCGCGACAGATTGCAGCACTTTAAGCATTCTGATACCTCGTCTGATTTCACATATACGAAGGAGAGAACCATCTGATTCTCCTGTCTGTGCACTGAGGGAGCCCAGGAGATGTGATTTGCACATACAAACCTCATTTAATCTGTCCTGTCTGAGTTTGTTGGTTAAGAGGTTGACCTGCAAACGCAATGAATAACATTTGGAAGTGGGTATGTCACCTTGGTCAGATATTATGCATCTTGATGCCGTGCAAGAGAGGAAGATGAATAAATAAATCAGGTGTTTTTGAATATGAGTAGGATCTAATCATCGCCTTATTGTCAGGCCTGATTTACAATGCAAACACCGGCAGGCGAGGCCTTGATGGCGGCGAGTAAAATGGTGGAGGGAAGGGAGGAATGGTAATGAGATTGGGGCAGAGGGGGGAGGGGAGGGGGGAGGCTGTGTACACATTTGTGGTCGGACCCAACACAGAAATCGGAAAACACACAGAGCGCAAACAGCCCACAAACACAAGGGAATGGGCATGCATGCAAACACATGCATGTATATTAATGCACAAATGCCAACATTAAACACAGAGACAGCAAAGCTTCAACGTGTGTCATCCTGAGGGCAACATCACACACACCGTCTCACAAGCACACACACACACACACTGACACACACACTCAAAGGTGGAGTGCATACACAGCCGGAGGCGAAGATCGTCTCACCAGTGGTCTTAGGGCAACAAATCCCCTCCAGGCTAAAGCTAACTCCTCACATACTGCAGTCAGGACCCAGTCCACGCTCCCAGACCACCTCATTAACCCGAGCCAGCAGCCCTCCCTCCGCCCAGCCTCGCTACACCCTGCTCCACACCAGGCCACACTTACAATTCATGCTAGTATCATTTATTCATCCGCTCCTGTTGATTGGACTTATCCTCGCCCACAAGACTGATACAGCATGGATCTGAAGCCCGGTGAAGGACGTTTCTACATTGTTGTGGACATTGTTAGCTCAGGGTTCACAAAGATCACGGCTAAAGTGGCGCAGCACGTTGGACTGATTCGTCTCGAAGTTGAGGGAGAGAAGTTTGTGTGTGGTTTGATGTCCCTGCAGGGTTGTGGAAGCTCCTCAGTGTAACATTAATGCAAACAATGCAGCGAGGGATACAGAGCAAGATGAGCTGTTGTTGAAATGTAACACACAAAGAAAAGGTGAGTTCTTTGTTGCGCTAAGCCATGGCTGTTCTGATTCAGATGTTTGAAAGGTGCCTTCCCCATATTTTATTTGTGGTAGTAAAACAAACTCATATATATAAACAAAGCATAAACAAAGAGTTAGCAAACACACTGGTCTTCTGGACAAAGTTCACAAATTCCAATTTCTAGAGGTGCTTTCACACCCAAAGAATTTCCACATCGGAGAGCTCCCTGAAGTACAAAAAGAGAGAGAGCACAATCTTTACACACTCAATCAGACTCAACCCGATCGCAGAATACTTTTAGCAGTTTGAATACCTCCTTGTGCGTTTCCACAAGCATTTGTGAAATTGTGGTCAGCCAATATTTCTATCTGAGCCCTCATCTCGTCGCTCCAGCGTGTTTCCTCCACTCATCTTGCTGCCTGGCTGTCTCTGCAAGTGTCAACACCCGCTAACAACCCATAATGCACAGTGTTTTGGTTTACTTCCTGTATTAGATCTTACTTTTAGTCTGTTCATGTTCTCAGCTGTATTGAACCAGACCGTGGTTCATTTGGAAATGTACCGAGTCCCGTCTTTTCTGCTGGACCACGGCCCGGTGGTTTGGTCCGCACCAGAGTTCGAATGCATGTTCATACCTGTCCAAACGAGTAAAGTCTGAAAGTCCAGACAAAGGTGTCCACTTTGAATGCACCCTAAATCACAAAAGTACCAAGCAACTTTTGCCGACATTAGACCAAAAAATCTTTCAGTGTTGCAAAGACTTTTCCAGAACAAAAATAAAGAATATCAGAATAAACTCATGAGAGTTTTGCTTCTTGATCGTTCAGTTTAAGGTGGTCATAAAACTCGACCAGTCCGTCTTCAGTCAGTCTTTATGTCATCTTGACTTTCCTATAAAATCAAAATTGGGGAATGTTATTGTAATTTTCTATACTTGTCTCATCCAAATAGTGAAGTTTAATGACTTTAACCTTTTTAACAACTAATACCAGGAAGAAACAAACAGGGTACAAAAGTAAACATGGAGGAGACCCTGTGGAGGGCTGTTGTCACCGTGTCCACACTGAATGTGATGCCAAAGTTGGCCGCGTGCAGTTGGGACACAGTGTTAGCATAGCTGCAGTTAGCTTCGGTCAAGCTGGGGAGTTTGCACTAGGTAGGAAGAAAATGCCTTATTTGCAGCATGCTAGCTCGTAATGCTAACCCAGCCTAAATCACTGAGGCTATCGGAGTTAAGTGTTTAAAGAGCCATTTAAAGGGCTAAGGTATTTTATATTTAGCTATAAACTCATTGGAACGCTCAGAATTTGTTTTTGTCTTACACAGTTAAATCTGCAAAAGGCGAGTTCATACTTCAACTGTGAGGAAACTAATCAAAAGATGACAAAGAAGAGAAGATCTTGACTTTTTAATCTCTTTCAATGAAATGGATAACCAGCACCATCAACATAAAGCTCCTTCACACAGAGCACTGAGTCTGAAGACGTTTTCTCCTCCCCTTCACTGGGCTGACTTCAGTGAAAGGGTTCCTCTGACTCGTCCTTATCAATTTCCAATGACATTTTATGCTTGAATTTAAATCTTTAACCTTTCCAGTTGATTCTCTCACACAGAACTTCTTAATGAACGTCCTTCACATATTCAAATGTGGCCCACAGCCATAATGAAGACACAAGGATTTCCCTGGGGTCTGAGCGTTTGCAGGATTCATGGCTTCCCTTCTAACTGCTGACAATGCCGTCAGGGCTCCAATCTGACTGCGATTCTTGTTTTCTTTGTATTTATGCAAATGCTTGTTTGGATGTAACAGATTCTGGTTTGATTGTGTTCCTTCCTGCTTTTAAAATTGAGATTAAAGTCTCGCGTAAAATGGATAGTGGTAAAACTACAGTACAGTGGAACATTTCTGTAATTCCCCAAGGACAGGTGGTTTGCATGCAAATAACCTCATTAGCATAGCTGAAAGCCCTTTTTATAATGAGGTGAGTTTTTTTTTTCTGAAGAGGCTAAACATTTAAGACAAAGATGAAGAGAATATTCTGGCTGCAGGTAAATGATTGTACCCTCTTTAATCATCTGTATCAAGAGGTACCTGATTTGTAACCTTATTACTCGACCAAAAGAAGTGAGAAAGAAAGAAGTGACACAAAGTTCATCACGCTTCTTAAATTAAGTCTTTGGTGAAACTAATAAACCCCCCAAAAATGTGAAATTTCAATACTTTCGGCATTTTATATTTCAACAGGTTTTTGGCAATACAGTGATGCTACATGTAACCCTCTGCACACCTAGCATTGATTACTATGATACATTTTTTTCTATGATACAAGTGTTAAAAGAAAGTCTCTGATCATAAAATAATGACTTTTTCCTTTATTTATGAGTCTTTGATTCTGTAAACATGTTGCGATAAGAGGTTTTTGCACTAACATTAATAACCACTCAAATGTACAGTCCATATAGTATTGGGCATAAAAGTTTAGATGATACTGTTTCAAACAGCACAATAAAAAACAAACACATTTTTAACTAAAATTGTAACTGGAATCTAAATTACAATATATTTCCTGGTTATAAAGTGGCACAATTGATGAATGACTCTGTAAGGGCCTGTGTCCACTGACGGCAGTTTTTGTGCTGGCATCGCTTATTGTCTATACAAAACCAGTGCAGTTCAGCGTTTTCAGCGCTCAACATCCTCAGCACAACAACACCCTTGGTGTCAGCTGTTTCTTGTGGCTGCGTTCTCAGCACACTTTTGGAATTCAGCTGCACTAGTCAATTTCACTTCTCCCTCATCGACCAATCAAAATCAAGAAGGGGCAGGACTTCAAGGATATCAACTTTGTCAACAACAAAGGTGGAGGAGAAGGGTGTCGTTTCGTTTTTTCAAGGGTACAATTTCCCGGTCTAGAGCTGCTGCTAACGCCAGGACACGATTCCTTTACATTGATTTTATGTTTTCTTTGTAAAATGTCCTAAAATAAAAGCAAATACTGAGCACACAGAGCGATTTAAAACAGAAGATTACTGTCGAGGGAAGCGGAAGTGCCGCCAGACAACATTGATAACCTAGCAACAGTGAGCGCCGACGAGAAGCGCTCTGAAATTGAGGTTGTGGGCGCTGCCAGCACAAAAAACAGCGTTAGTGGCCCTAAAGGGGTCTTACGCTCATTGAAGCCCAATGTTGTGTTTTGCACTGAACACCTTTGAATCATGTGTTTTTTACTTTTCTTATTTAGTCATTAAAGTTTCCAATCACTAAACATCTTTACAAAAATGTAACTACCGGTAAAATACTTGTTCAGAAAAAGGTTAAAATTGTTGCAAAGACAGAGCAGGGGTGTTAGTGGGAGGCAGCCATGTGTGGTACGTCTTACAGTATTAGTGTGTGCTGTTGGGATACGTAGTGTTTGTCTGCGCTCAGTCAGGAAATGACTGACAGTGGTTCCTTGTTGTTTTGCTAGAATCAGTCGTTTTCCTTTATAATGCGTTTGATGTTTTAATGGTTGTTTGGATCACACAGTGTTTCTAGTGAGTGGACGGTCGCATATCGAGGCTGCATCCTCTTAGATATGGCACAGGATAAGACTGGATAATGAATAGAAGGTGGGCGAATAAAGGGGAACACATACAGCATACGAGGCATGTCTATTAAATATTGTGCTGTAGGATATTGGTAAATATGATGCATACATTTCAACTCACAAATGAAATCGGGTTATATAAGATGGAATGTATTATTGATAACTGTCACATGATTATTATTAATCAGTATGATCAACATACTGTAAAGTAAAATGCAGAATCATCAGAGCTTCCTATTGGTTCCAGCTCAAGCAGAGTGGAGGTTGACTCCCTCCCAGCAGGCTGCAGCACGCTCCTCAGCCCTCCTACATAAAAACATTATTATAAGAACACAGACACGCTCCACTACAGACACGATGCACATGCTACAAACACGGTGTGTGTGGCGACCAAACGCTGGTCAGACCTGCTTCAGTGAACTTATTTAGTTTCAGCTCTGTTGTGGATACATTCACACATTGGTGCTGCATCATTTCCTAAAACAAACACACACTCATACAAGGGAACACACACTCACACTCCTGGGAAGCAGGTGGGTGGGGTGGGTGGAGAGTGCCAACATTGCACTCCCCTCCACCAACAAAAATAGCAACTGCAGCAGCGTATGTATGTTGTACTCAGAGATGCAGGGACGAAAATATGTCTAGAAGAACGTGGATCTATAGCCATATTTCTGTTGTCCAAAAGCTATTAAACCCACGGAGATGAACCACACTGGAGGATATGTTTCTTAATTATTATAAACATGGGCACTATAGTTTAAACTCACATGAACCAACATGCTGCTGTTACTATCAGCTCTGTGAGGCTGAACACAGTGAACAACGGTAGGCTAACAATGCTAACATTACAATATTTAGCAGATCATGTTTGCCACACAACATATTAGTTTAGCATGTTAGCATGCTAACATTTGGTCATAGCTGCTAAACATAAAGCACAGCTCAGGATGACAGGATGGCATCAGTTTTGCATGTAAAGAAGAACAAGAACATTTTCACCTGGCAAGAGCAAAAATGCATGTACATGCTATTATCTCTGTTCTTTATAATAAAGCAGAATATTTAACTTATTGTCCTGCTTTACACCATTAGAAGAAATACTAAGGGTAAACTATGACCGTGACATTGATTCTGTGTTAAGTCTGTGGTATGCCAGCCTGCGGCACTCTCACATGCAGCCACGACAGGAGATGTTACATGCAGCTTCACCTTTAAAGATTACTTATTAACATGATCAAGTGAGGGATATGACGGTTTCTTTGTGGAAAAAAACAAACAAATGTGAGTCTCCTGTAGTGGAATTGATATCATGCCTACTCCTATTGTTGTGGCCAAAAACTGCCATACCGCAGACATCTTGCACCCTTCTTCATGTTTGACGGAAGAGGCGTTGTACAAAAGGTCACGTGTGTGATCAATAACGTTTCTGAGGGCATCTGGATGCAACATCCCCCTGAAATGATGCATAACCCATACATTCCTCTGTAGCTCACTGGCTGAGCAGTCATTACCTCGCATCCCTTTACAAAAACAAGCTAATGCCGTGTTGGCAGTGAGGCAAACACTCCGGGCATCGGAGTGTTTACTACACCTTCTACGGAGACATCAGTGTTCGCTGACGGACTCTTGTTATCATGTGTGCGTCCATGAATATGTAAGTTAGTTTTACACTGATGTTTATGTTACACTCTGTTAGCGTCGGCTGTGGGTGCGAGTGAATTTTCGGCGTGTTTGATGTTGTTAAGTCTGGTAAAATGACGTGAGCTAACAGTTAGGTAGTTAAGAGCTATGAAAGTTGTTTAACTTTATTTGTATATTGTTGATAACGTTGCACAGGCAGTGCGCGCACACTGGCGCAGAGTTAATATCGTGGCATTACATCAAGCTTTTCTAGGGAATCATCAAGCATTTAGGCAGAATTAAAGCATTGTTTTACCAGTGGAATATATCAGCAGAAAAATGACATATCTGCCGAAGCTGATATGCTTTTGAGGAAGTCGGGAAATCTGAACGCTGACGGCTTTCATGACACTGCGTCAAGAGAATGTATCTCAAGTTGAATTTTAGATCTAAAACAGATTGTTAGCTGTTAGCATGCAGATGCCTGTTTATAGAGATTAATAAGAAGAAATCGTCGTCAGATGTCGCCGATGGGAGCCGGGATGGCATTATGGCCGATTACGCTCCGCCTGCTTTTGCTCTCCACACGGACTGTTTTTCCTGCATACGCCGCAGCCTGCTGATACGTGATAGGTCAGTATTACTCGAACTACAAGCGCAGTTCAAACGGAAACACTTGCCATCCCTAAAATCCACGTCACTACCTACAGATTCTACATTTCTATGTTCTATATTTATTTGTAGAATATGTAAATAGAGATTAAAGGCTCACTAAAGTGATTAATCAGCAGAAGATGCAAAATGGAACAAATTTCCAACATCCAACAGTTGGACCAAAAGTCATGAGTTCAACAAAGACTGGATTCATCATTTTGGAAACACAAAAGCCTTTTGTTTTGTGCCAATCTGTCCAGTAAAGTGGTACACCAACTGTCAGAGCTAAAACTGAAACAGAGCCACAGAAGAAGCTCAAAGTCATTAAGTACTGAGAGGCGGACTAACATGTTGATTTTCGTCTTTTTATGAGAAAATGTCGGACATCTCCTTTAAGTCTGGAGATAAAAGATGAACTTACAGGTCTGGTTTCTATAGAACAGCTGGGTTATACAGTTTCATTAATTATGTCTTTATTAAAAGTGTCATTGTCATCAACATTATGATTAAAAAAAACACAAACAGGTGAGAAAGTAACTGGCTGTTTTATGAAAGCCATCCTGTTTCTCTGCCAGAGACAGAAACAATGTTTGAGTATGAAGTAAGTACACATACACATCCCACGTGCACCTTGTGATCCATTCAGCTGTGTTCTGTCTAATCCAGGAATAGCAGCTGAGTATTTTGATGTTGAAAGGTGTTGCGAGGCTGAGTGTCTGTGGCCTGCGGTCCACACACACACACACACACACACACACACACACTAAGGAGGAGCATTTCCACTGCTAAGCTGATAACCATCAGAACACTGAAGGCAGAAAAATTCAGGCTGAAATTGGAACGGCCGAGCTCGTGGAGAGGAAATGTAATCTACAAGTTTCCCACTGAATCCTTTCCAGACACTTTGCTCTGCTCCTCTTTCCATCACACACACACACACACAAGCACTCGAGACCTCCTCCTCCGCTGTCATGTTTGCTGGCACATACATTGTGCAGCTTATCGGCCGTTTCATCTGCGAGGTTCCTTTTTTTAAAAAGGACACCTCCTTATCAGAGTGAGTGAGAGCCGTCCGTGTCACTCCTGAACAACTTCAGCAACTGTTGATGCAACGTGACTGACAACTACAGGCACAGGTTACAGGAGACTTAAGGTTTTAACTCTATAACAACATACCACTTCCATTTAGTCAGATACAGCAGGTTGGTTAGCGGTACTACCCTTCAAGTATGTGATGTTGTTTGTACTAATCAAGTGTGAGTTTTGAACATGCAGTGGTCAACTAATAAATAAGCAGTGTTTGGGAAGAGTTTCAAAATAAAGCTTACAAAAAAGGAGATTGAGAGGAGGTTGCTTTAAATATTGCAGGAACAGAAAATAAATGTGAACCTTGTGTTGATTCACCTGGTGTCTTTTGTGACTTGGCTGACACACTCATGAAAAACAATAAGCCATAATGTTGCTAAATGGCACTTTTTTTGGCCTTTTGCCTTTATTTGATAGGACAGCTGAAAAGAGTGGGCGATGACATGCACCAAATGATTGGCAAACCAGGAGTCGAACTGGCGATCAGTGCGTCAAGGGCTGTAGCCTCTGTACATGAGGCACCTGCTCTACCAACTGAGCTAAACCAGCGCCAAAGCAAATAGCAAACTCCACATTCATTTCTGCTGACTTGTAATAAAAAATAGGGTTGACACGGATGCTTTGCCAGACCTTGCTTTTCTCTTCTAATTTGTAAGTTTTATTTGACTACCATAACTCATAAAGGTGCTAGCATTTAGTATGCTTAAGCCGCGTGGAACTTGAAAATAGCTTTCTAACTATGTAATTTAGGTCTTGAGTATATTATCAAGTTAAAAATATTGTTATTTAAGTTTTCTGAGGGTGCTTCCACTCCTGACAGCTTTGGTCCAGACTTTCAGACTCTACTCTGAAAGTCCGCTTCGTTTGGACAGGTGAGAACACACATTTTAACTCTGGTGCGGACCAAACTACAGGACCATGTTCCGCTAGAAAAGACGGGTTTCCTAACGACCCACAGTCCGGTTCGATTCAGGTGAGAACATAAACAGACTTAAAGTAGGACCTAACACAGGAAGCAAACCAAAACACAGTGCATCGTGGGTTGTTAACGGTGCTGATACTTGCAGAGACAGCAAGATGAGTAGAGGACAGACGTGAGGGAGCGACGAGGAAATAGAAATATGGGCTGACCAAACAATTTCACAAATGCGTGTGGAAACGCACAAGAATACAGATGTGTTCAAACTGTTCAGTGAAAAACTAAAGGAGAGTGGAACTGATCGAGCTGTGGAACAATGTTGGTCTATTTTCAATGGTTGGTTTTGAGTTTAGTTCCTTAACAGTAAAGCAATATCAAAAGCTACAGAGCCATCACTAAGTACTGCATAAATAGCTTTTAGTGTGCCAAGTCAGTGTCATGATGTCAATCAATCGTGAGAAATGGTCCGAACAGCTAAACAGCTTAATGACTTTGATATCACAACATTTTGTCCCATTTTAAGGCAAATTTAAGGCTTTAAGGTTAGCAAGTTTGCCTTTTAGCATGCTAACAAAAGGATGCAAGCCATTCAATCCAATAGGAAAGAAAAATTGCTCGTCACTTTGAGTAGAGATGACCTGCAAACATACGTACATAGAATGAATGTGACTATGGGAAAACAGCTAATACCATGAAAAATGATCAACAACAGGGATATCTTCAGTCGCACACATCTCAAGAGGAAGCTCCAGATTTTATGAGGAGATGGCACATTTAGGTTTTCTATCGTTTATATAACAGAAGCTTATTGTTCAAAGTCCGGATGGAAGATATGAAACAAGCAAAGATGACTTTAATTATCTTCTATCTGCAGGGATTCTGCATCATGCTAATACTGAAGATTATTATTTAACATGCACATACGTCTGTGGAAGTTTCCATCCAACAAATCTGGCTCCAATTTGGTCCCGTGTTAAGCACTAATGACTTTAATTCATCAAGGGAAATGTCTTCCTCTATCACAGTTATAAAGGAAAATGTCCCCTAGCTAATACTGTTCCCTATGTGTTGTGGGTCTGCCTTTTAAACAGGTAGTTGAGCATGTTTGCAATTATCTGTACTCCATTATGGACAGCTTGGAAAGAAACTCCTGGTAGTCCGTCCTCCTGGGCCGCACAGCTGATGTTTGAGTTCGCCTAAATTCCCGTGTAGGTGTGATTATGCAAACATTTTAAATATTCTACAAACTGAAAGTGAAATATCGCTTTAAACGCACCCAGATATCTGCAAAAGGCCCTGTTGTTCTGCCCACAACCACTGACACACACACAGTCCGTCAGAGTGAGATCAGCAGAAGGGAATATTTGAGGAGAGTGGCGGGGGATTAATGAGAGGAGGATTAGCAGGTGGGTGGCTCTCGCTCTGTGTATGAGTATGCATGCTTTTGCATGGCTGTCTGTGTGTGTCGGCAGTGTTAGCCTCTTGAGTGTCAGCAGAGCTCTGTTGGGGAGGAGAGGGTGTTGAGTTTGTCTTGTAGGAACGAGGAGAAAGACAAACTGGGCTGAGCCGACCCAGACGATGACAGAGCACTGAGCAGCTCAGCCAGGTCACCGACAGGCCCGACTCTTTGAGCATGCAAAGAAGTGAGTCTTCAGGAATCATGTGACTTGGTCTGGCATAGGTTATGGTTATGGTCTAAGGTCATTTGCATACCACAAAACTATATTTGTGTGTCGTTAAAAGTGAAATAGTGTTCATACTGCTGCTGTTTATAACTCCTGTTAAGATACCTTTATAGGTCTGTAATGTTGTTTAGGTGTTAAAAGCTGTTTAGATACCATCGAAATAGTAGTCTAAGACAAACTTACTTGCTCTATGATCTGTATCTGTTTATTTCATTAAAAATATCTGTGTTCAGATATCAACCAGCAAAGGACGTGTTAGACATCCGGAAATCAATTTGACATTTTCAGTGTTCAGTTTTTTTAAATCAACTATACTTAACAGATAAATAATGACTATAATACTTTAAATAAGCATAATTACTCAGTATTTAAACTTTATAACTAAATTGATTAAATTATGATCATGATCTGTATTTTATGTATGCTTAATTTTAGTAAAAGCACGAAACTGGGTCTGTTAATTCTCTGTGGAAATTGGACAAGAGGTTTAATAAATTGTAATTTATGCTAATTAAATACTAGTTCATAAGGGCGAAGTGCAAAAGAAAAACAATAAAATAAAGGTCATTTAAAGTGTCAATTATTATTATTATTATTTGTCCACAGGGGCGCCAAAATCAACACAATCCGAAAGTTCCTCACAGGAGCTTTAAGGGAGATCTTTTTCAGTTTTACTAAAATCTGAAAAGCTGCACCTTTGAGACGGTCCCTGACTTCCATTCCCCTGTTTTTCTATCTATTGCAACAGGTATTAGGCTTAATTATCACACCATTGGGTAAAAATGACACATTAACAAGCACTGACCAAATAATGTGGTGAAAGCTCACTGAACCTGCTGAGTTTCTGAGTATCACTTCTGAAACTACAGCCTTATTTTAATCCATTATCATGTTAGTGAATGAATTTCATGGTCTGTTTGTATGCAAGCATATGAGAAAATGACCCGTCTGCTCACTTGGTTTATCAACTAAGTAAACATTCAGTTAATGAGTTTATGGTCTCAAACTCAAGTTTCAAGTCTTCTTCAATACTGCAAAATGCTCATTTGGTAAATCACGGTCCTATTAAGAGTCAAATGGATGAAAAAGCAGGATGTACTTAAAGGTGAAACTGTCAAATGTTAACCTGGATGAAGGCTAAACAATGCATGTCCACCTTCTTGTTCAAATGTGGTCACTCCTGGCTATGAAAAAAAAGTTGCTAAAGTGTTATTTTCATTTTTCTTATAGCGAGAAAGCTCATTTTCAGATTACAAGAATCTTAAAGACGTGTTTAACATCTCCATGTGGTGTTCTTCATGTGCTACAAGACATATCAGGGATAACGTCAGCAGTCATCTCCATGGCTGGGCCTGTCTGCTTTTAAACTGCAGTGTACCAAGGACAGGCTGAACAACACGTTTTCAGATTGGCAGGTTTGAGACGTCACAAACCTAAGGAGCCAATCCTGTTAATGGACGGGGTGACGCTATGCATATCATTATGTGTCACCTATGGCAACCACTAAGGCAATGCGCGAGCCAGCTGTAACCGTCATCGTAATTTTTGCAAACTCACTACTGACTACTAAAGTTAAACTTTACTACTACTAATTACAACATTTCAAGCTAGCAAAGTTTCAACAAGTTGCCACTTAACGTCAGAGACGTGTTTTGTTGTCGTGACGGAGGGGGCGGAGTTTTTAAGGAGGGAGAAGGAGGAGATGCCTTGGGAGGATTTTTACAAGGTGATTACGTATTAACGTGTTTTGCAGACATCAGACACAATTTATTATTTAAGCAGAGCATTTTGTGTCTTAAAACATGACTGGAGCTGGTCTTTAAACCTCCTTTTTACCATTGAGCATGTGTTCATATTCACATGATATATGTAAAATATTTACATCCCTAGCAGGTAACACGAGAAGCTGTTGCTCTACAGAAAACATCAATAAAATTTGATGCCTTTAGATTTCATTCGAAGGCAAAAAGCTGCAGTGGATCCCGAACTGAAGCTGTCTGAAAAAGAAGTCAGGCCGAAAAGGAACAAACATGAAATGAAGAGGAGCTGGAGTCGTCTGAAAGTGAAGACCAAATAATGAGGCCAACAGCGGTGCTGTTTGCTGCTCTTGGCTGGACGGCCTCTGTTTGTCTCCGTGTCGGGGGGGCAAAGAGAGCCGGCAGCCGAATGGAATTTGAGGAAACGCCAAACAAACCCATATTAGATTTCCTCTGAAATGCCATGGGGAGAGTGGTGGAGCCTGTGAGGCAGGGGAGGATGGACAGAGAGGTGGACAGCAGAGGGATAAACACACACAGACGGGAGACAGAGGAAGATGAGGGGGGGAGAGTTTGGCAGGCTGAAGGGTAAATATATGGACAGAGGGGAACGCAGAGATCAGGCCATGCTGGAGGTAAAGGAGGAGCTGGAGAGGCAGCACTCGGACACATCAACCCTATATCACAATACTCTTCAAGGAGTTAACTGTAACTAAAACATTTTAAAGTAATCATCAGAGCTACATGAGGAGCTGTCATATGTACTGTGCTGTAAGCTAGTGCGTTACACATGATAGCTTGTTGAGCTGCTGTTGATATCTGCAGTTTATGTGATGTTATTAACTTATCATTAGAGTTTTAATCTCGAAGATCTCAGTTTCATTCCGATTGGCGGCACCTATGGTGATAAACAGTAATTACAGGAGCACACTTCCCAGATATCCAGACAGTGCTGCATGTGCGACGTCCACGGTTGGCTCCGGTTGTAACTCTTGATTTTCCTGGCTGACGGTCGCTTTCCTTTTCAGACTGTTTGCTTCATCTGAGCGTCGAGTTTGTTTCTTTTTCTTTCCCTTATTTTTGAAGTTGTATCTGTAGTCATCCATCTTTTCTTTGTTTGTTCAGCCATAGTAGATTACTGTTTACTCGCAACACTTGCAGAGAGCGGAAAAGCAGCTGCTTAGCTCCGCCTACCATCTCTGGCAGACCAAAAACGCATCACTAACTGGGCGCCGCTTGTGATTTTTTCCGCGAAAGTCGCACTAGACACCCAGTCTGTCATACGGCAAATGTGAAGGCTTTCATCAGTGGGCCATAGGCTCAATCACCATTGTGTTACCTCATTCAGCGTTAGATAGGGACTTCACAGACATTTATTTCCATGAAATTTTTCGAGATTATTACTTTAACATTGATGTGTGTTGGTGTTCACTGTTTAAGACAAACACTGAAATTGTGTCTTCACACTGACAACAATGGCAAAATACACTGTAAGTACTATAATAATAATAATAGTCCCCTAAGGTAGCCATCGTGGCTAGCATGGGAGGTGGACATGTTGTTGAATCACATGGTCAAATAATTTCAACACCCTGTCATATGGGCACACACAAGCAAGTAAAAAAGTCTGTGCATTTGAGTTTTAGTTTGTTTTTATTTTAGTGGTTGACAGTCACTGTCAAATAATGGCAGTAATCCTCCCAGTTGCAACATGGCAATAAAAAGAAGAAACAGAAGCAGTCAAATGTTCTGATGGTCATTTACAGAGAGTGAGAACGTCCAGGTTAGATTTGAGACAACACAACCCTGTCACAATTCATGCACCATACAGGAAATAAAGTGTCCACAGTGTACTACATGAAACTTTTAAATGAGATTCCTTCCAGCAATAGAGACCAGAAGTGAGAAGATTCACTGGCACAAATGAAAACAGATCAACATGAATTTCTGTCTCTGACCACATGAGCCTTTTAAAATATAGTTTCTACATGTTTTATCCTGGAGGTGGCGCATTGAGCCTGATTTTCTAAACCGTCTCCCTGCACATGTGATTAATTGCTGACCAAATGACGAGTAGTGTTATATACTTTGTGAGACGACTGAGAAATAGATGTTTACTTTGTGGTTACCCTTTAAATGTGGAGAGGAGAAAGAGAAGAAGAGAAGGCAGAGCACACAAGAATTTATACACACTTCTTTTTTGAGACACAAAAACTCTCCGTCTTGTTTTTTTATGGGGGAATAACTCTCTGCAGCTATCAAAAACACAAAACTGCAGGTGCATCAACAACAACCCCCCTGAGGAGAGTGTTTGACAAACCAGAGCTGCAGTCTGTGAGCCAGATCAGGTCTGCTCTGAGGTACTAAAGCCTCACATTCTCTCTCTCTCTGTCTCTCTCTCTCTCTCGGCTAAAGGGACATCTGGAGCGCATTACGGCACTAAGGACATCGGATCTCCCCAGAGCGCCTGGCTGGATGGGTGGCCCGCTGCAGCCCCCTTTCAGCAGCAGGACCAGGCCCTACCTGATTGATAGAGGGAGCCCCACACGAACACTTAACACTCACACACACTGACAAATCCCACACGGCTGACACACAGCGCGGCCCATTGAAACGCTGCTGCTGCTGCTAGCGTGGATTAGTAAGGACACATGTACTTCCTCCTTTCACTGAGCGTAGTTTAGCCTATCAATCTTGCACGGGGTTTTTCACACACGTAATGTGCTGAACATTCCAGTGTAACGTCACTCATGAGCAGTGGAATTAGATTAAGTAGGTTGAAGTACATTTTTGTTCTAATATAACCACACATGGAAGAAATTTAGGAACTTAAATATAACTCTGGACTTCATTGACAAGATGCAATCTCTTTAAAGCCTCTGGAAATGTGGCTGTAAAAATACAGAGATTATATCAAAGAGAGAATCACTTTAAGCATTTACAAAAATCTGAGTGAGAAACCTTTACATTTTTAACTATTTAGACTATTTCTCAAAAATTGTGTAGGCAATGACATTTTGATTGATCCTCTGCTCAGCAATGGTGTATGTGACAATCAGCATAGTGCAGCTTTTAACAGTTTAGAATTAGACGAGGAAGCAGGAGCACTGACATCTGAAAATATATTCACTTCAATTGATCCTTGAAGCGTGAGTTACAAAATAATTTGCTATGCATATCATGGTTAGCATTAGCATTGACATGCAAACATACTGAGTTCTCAAAGCTATGAATGCAATGCTATGATGGCTCTGCAGTGTTAGCTAAGGCCCTGTGTCCACATAGCGTCTTTTTTCAATTGTTCCCAATGAGGACAGAGCACATGCGGCTGCCTGGAGAAAAAGCGCTACACCCAGCGTCTTTTTTCAGAGAGCTCCGCCTTTCTTGTGCGGCCACTCTGAGCACTTCGAGTTGAAAATCTCTGAACTTTTCAGAAAGGTGGGGCGTCACTCGTCACCCTAGTTACGTATGTCACTATAGTAAGAAGGCTATTGTGCAAATGGGTGTCTTGGAGTTTATAGAGTCTCCCAATGTAGGGGCTGCAGCCTTCGGAGGCCGATTGCGTCACAGCGGCGTGTCGAAGGCTGTCCCATTTCGAAGGCTCCTTCAGATGCGGCCGACTAATGCGTCCTCCTTTTCCCCGGAGCATGAATGATCCATCAGGTGCATCCTTCGTGGCCTAACGTATTCTGAGATTAATTGCACACCAATTCAAACGAGATGGCAG
Organism: Semicossyphus pulcher; assembly: GCF_022749685.1. NCBI lineage: Eukaryota > Metazoa > Chordata > Actinopteri > Labriformes > Labridae > Semicossyphus > Semicossyphus pulcher. The sequence goes on along the minus strand of NW_027211604.1, from coordinate 29,775,018 downwards.
ACTCTTGAACGGCCGAGGAATATACTTTAAATGTAAAAGATTTTGGTTTCAACATGAAGCTAGTTGTGATAGCTAGTCAGCCTGCAAGCTACCTGTTGCTAGGCGACAGGAGACGCGTTCGTGATGCAAGGTTAAGGGCGGGAACAGCTGGTGACAGAAACAGGAAATCCTTCGTAGATCAGGTCGCCTCATTTCAGTTCGGCCTTAGCGTCTACACAGGCTACGAATTACTCATCCTTTGTAGACGCGTCCTTTATAGGATGCAGCCCCCGAATTCAGACAAAGCTTATGTGTGAGCATGTTGAAGTAACATCCTTTGAATCACTAAAAACTACAAGGGAACATAAATATATTACTTAACACTGACAGGATGTGATTTTTCTATAAGCCTGATTTTCAAAGCATTGCCCCGACACCTTATTCACACATATAAAGATGTAAATCAAAGCCCATTTTGTCTCTCAGATTGTACTTCCTCATTAAACCACAGAATAAACGTTTCTATAAGATTTTGTTTCAGCAGACGCTCCAAAGCAACGAGGAAACACAAACTTTTTCAAAGGAGGAAAGTTCAAAGCACCTCCTGATTCCCAGTAAATTGCTTTGCCTGATTTGCCATTTCAAATAAATTGCAGCGTTGGCCAAAATTTGCAATTCACAGGAAGTCGTCCCCTCAGCCGCACAGAAGAAGTTAATCCATATTTCACGTTTGAATATAAGATGGAAGCAGAGAGGAAGGGAAGATAGGTAACTCTTTGCCAGGAGATGAGGAGCGGAAGGGGGGGGGGGGGGGGGGAAGCTGTGGGAGTGGAGAAAAGGCGAGAGAATGGGAAGAAACAGGCGCCATTTAGAGTAAATGGCATCCAAAAACCCTCTCCAATTATCTTTGCCTACCATGCCAGTGAGACTGACTTAATTAAAACGACTTGAGAGGGGGGGGGGGGGGGGAGGAAGGAGCTGCCAGTGATTGAGGGGGCAGGCGGGCGACGTATCTGCACCGAAACACAAAGCTCAGGCATCGCGCAGGCTGTCCACCACTCTGCCTTTTCAATTCCCGACTTCAAAAGAGAATAAAGAAATAATAATAAAAAAGAGAGGGGGCTCTCACCATCCGCTGCCATGTAATTGTGCTATTTAAATCCTACATTTTTATCATTGTGAGAAAATGTTGGGGGAAGAGGAATGTATAAAAATGGATAATATTTTTTGTTCTTGCCTGACTCCCCCTCCTCCGATAATCCTTTTTCTGAGAGAAACCTCTGACAGTGACCTTTTCGCATGAGGTCTGTTTCTATGGAAACAACGTCCAGCCCCTCAGTGTTTGGTGTCTTCCTGTCATCGAGCAGCCAAACTGGCCCACTTGTGACTAAGAGGAAGAAAGCATTACATTTAAAGATTGCTATGTGTGTCTTTTATTTTGTGTTTCCACCAGTGTGTGTGTGTGTGTGTGTGTGTGTGTGTGTGTGCGCCTGCAGGCCTGTGAGGAAGCAGAGAGTCTCTATATGTTTTTTGTTTTTGACCAGTGAAGTAGATTAACTCAAAAAGATAGACAGTAATTTGGCATTTATCTTAACCAACAAAAACAGCAGTTAAATTGATCTAAAATAAACCCTAAAGAAGCTGGAGGGGTCGTTCTTTATGCAGCAGAAAGCTAACACTTCTGTCTCTCATCATCAAGATGTACGGAACCCCTAAAGGTACAATTGACATTTTATTTACAACAGGCTGGTCACTGTGATATTACAGAGCAGGACATGCCACGCTGCCATCGACCACACTAATGAGATAAGTTAAGCCTGTTTCTATCTCTGTTTTGTGCTTTTGCAGCTCTGGGGATACAAGTTATAGTCATCTGATCATGTTACGATGGTGCAGCGTCTTTATCTCGAGACGAATCAGTCGAGAAAATGACTCAGTACCACAGGAAAACAGAGTTAATACAATGTCTCTCTGCTTCTGTAAAGATGTACTTCCACAATGAACTCATTAATATTATCAATATAATAATATTATTAATGGTAATAATAGACCTGTTGACATCAACTGTCACAATTATTATGAGGTTTTTTTTTTAATCATTATTATGCTCTTCTAATATTACACTTTTTTACCTTTATTATTCGCACTGTAGTCAGAAGTCTGTATTATCTGTTGCTGTTGCTTTGTTTGTTTGTCTCTTCTTTCTCTCTCTTACTAGCCCTTTTTACTCTGCGATTCTGCCTCAGCGCTGTAACGAAGCTCCGCCATCATGCAGCCTTTGCCATTTTACATTGGAGTAAGCAACACCGGCGTAAAGCTGCCCCAGTGTGTGTTTTTACACAGCGCTGCAGAAGCAAAACGTGTGTGAGGTGTGAACAAACAGCGCATGCTTCAAATACACACACACGGTGCTGTTTCGCCCTGTGGACTCCGCTGTTTACACAGACGCTGTTTCACCTCTGTTACTACCGCTGATACCGGCTCAGAGGTGGAACGACTTCGTCGCGCGTTTTACACAGAAGATAGAACGTAACAGAGGCGTATTAATCATACCTCGAACTGGCTGTGTAAAAAGGGGCTAATGTTTCACCCTCTTTCCAACTTTTTCAGCCAATCCAGTCTCAGCAGATGGCTGTGCAACATGAGTATGGGTCTGCTGGAGGTTTCTAACTCTTAAAGGAAGTTTTTAAAGGTATAGTTTGGGGTTTTTGACAGCTACAGCGCCCATGAAACAAACGGGTTGCCGTAGTGGTAGAAATCTAATGTCATTAAGCAACGATTTGATCTGGCAACGGATGGCGTGTTTTACAAACAGGAAAAACGGTCAAATTAGCAGGTATCTTTATATTAATAATCCATTCAACAACTAAAGGTAGATTCGAACATAAACAAAAGTGTCAAATACGATAAAGAATGTATAATTACTGCTTACACTGACGTTGTCCTGACTACAGCAAACCAGTCTTTCTCCCGTAGTAGACGGCTGGGCTACAACAACAGGAAGTGTGCAAAGTGGAACTTTATTTTTTTTTTATGCCGTAGCCGTCCCTTCAACCGTCGCTGCTTAAAGTCACTAATAGTAAGTTTACTACATACAGTAGATAACAGTCAGCACGGCCCAGGCTAGCACACACTGCAATTAAACTTTAAACTGAGATTAGTTCTGCTGAGTGATAGTGGTGTTAGATAGCGGTTGCTAGCTCTGCTGAATGTAAACATCAACACTCCTTTTCTGTGTTTATGTAGCAAATTTTGATGAATATGTTATTTAGTTCTATAACACAATTTCAACATATTTATCAAAAATTATGATCCATTGATTTTTTAGCTCATGTGGTACAGATTCCAAGGATATGACGCATTTGAAAATATGAGCAAAAATATCAATTAAGGAAATGCATGTTGACCATTTCTATTGCAGTTTGAAAGGGTTAAAAACACGGTTGCAGGTTTGGTTTGTGTCTGTCAGCAAAGAACAATAATAATGCTGTAATAAAGTTCAGAATCACAAATATCAGAGCGCTTATCAGCATTATTCTACAGCATTATACTAATGGAGGTTTAAAAGTGCTGTGAGGTTCACGTGGTGTTAATGATGTTTAAAATATGTGCATACATTTACATGTAAATATGAGCGTAAAGCATATTTAGATTTAAAATATTTTACTTTCCAAACTCCATTTTTTTTATAAACACATGGAGTGAATTTAAATTCAGTTTGCAAAAGGCTCTCCTCCATAAACACACACATTCTGACACACTCACGGACGCACACTCCTCTCACACCTTGACGAGCCAACACACAGTCACTGCTCATGTGTCGCAGCTAACACCTGTTACTGTGCTTTTGTCTTGTGAGCTTATTGTCACCGACCGCTCAGTATTTCTCACTAAAGACAACACAAACTGCGGCTGTTTCATCGAGTGTGTCTGCACAGAAGGTTGGTGGGCGCTGTAATTTGAAGTTTAAGTGTGAGAATACGCTGTATATGATAATTGCCAGGGCTCAGCAACAACTGCATCAATATACGTCGGCTGTAAGCAGCGGGCAAAGGAAGCTTGGATTCACATCAATGACAAACAAACAGCAATGATTAAAACTTTGAAATGACCTGAAGGTACATTTTTGCTAAAGTTTATGTTTTTTAAGTCTCACATTTCAGTGAGTTGAGAAAGAAATTTCTTGTCTTACAATTTTTTCTCTCCAATGTCTCCAGTGCTTCAAATATGATGATCTATATACTATATCCCCCTCTGGTGTCATTGCTGTTCGCTGTCCTCTAGCCTTTTGTTTGATCTGCCATTGAAGTCAGGTGATATTAGTAGTATTGTTAACATGGCTGGTGGAGAGGATTTTTATTCAACAGTATTTAAAGTGCTAATCTCAAAGATCTCAGTTTCGTTCTCTTTGGCGGCTCCTATGGTGATAAACGGTAATTACAGAAGTACACTTCCTGGATATCCAGACAGTGTCGCATGTGTGACGTCCACGGTTGGCTCCGGTTGTAACTCTTGATTTTCCTGGCTGACGGTCGCTTTCCTTTTTAGACTGTTTGCTTCATCTGAGCGTCGAGTTTGTTTCTTTTTCTTTGGATTTTCACTTATTGTTGAAGTTGTATCTGTAGTCATCCATCTTTTCTTTGTTTGTTCAGCCATAGCAGATTACTGTTTACTCCCAACACTTGCAGACACTGGAAAAGCAGCTGCTTAGCTCCACCCACCCTCTCTGGCAGACCATATAAGATAAGAGTCTTCACATGGTCGGAGGACGCAACATGTGCTCTCTGAGTGTGACAACCCTTTACTCGCACGAGACCAAAACAAAAGAAGACACCACCTTGTGGCGTTGTTTGATACTGCAGGATAACTTCATTTACTAGACTTTGACTGTTACGGTATGAACTGTATGCATGCCTCTCGAGGAGGCCGATGGATGCATCAAACAAAGACAAGATTTCCTTTCAGAGATCGGGGTCCAAAAACTAATCTTGTATTCTTTTAAGAAGTTGACTAATTATTAAATGACGTAGTGCTCGTAAAAGATTGAATTTAGTTACATAACAATCAAAAAATTGTTACGGAAAAAAAAAGTAGGTTAGTTGTGCAACGTACATAAGCTTCGTGATAACATACGTAGGTTAGTACTTATTTGTACAAACAAACTAAAACTGTTTCTCAACATTTACTCCATGTTTTTTTATCCTCCAGGCCTTGTATGCCTTTATTTATAGAGGACAGTGGATATTGACGATAGCAGGGGAGGAGAGAGCATGCGGCAAGGGGCCGAGAGTGGGAGTTGAACCCAGGGCCGCCACATTGAGGATAATAGCCTCTGTATAATGGCTGCCGCTAAACCAGCGCTCACTTACTGCATGTTTAAGATTGTTGCACGTCCAAAATGTATCAGATGGGAAATGTTTCATCTATCTTGACATCACTTATTTATTATAGCTGACCATTTTATTTAGATGTTGTGTATTTATTATAGTTAAATAGACTGTTATTTTAATCAGTAGTTGTATATTTATAATCACCTTATTTTGAAAGTGTAATTGGAAGCCATGTATTTATGATGATCTATTCGACTGCTTTATTTTGAAATAGTAGATAATAGTAGAAAACCGGTAGTTGCATAATATTATTGCTAACTGGATCGCAAAACCCTGTGCTTACAAAACTGATGCTATCATCACATTTTGTATTTAAGACAAGGTGGTATCAATATACTTCAGCAGGGAGGAGTAGGCAGAGGCAGCTTGGATGAGAAAAACTTTGAAATGAACTTGTGCATGTCTGTTGCACAATATTTCATATCGTCAGTCATGGGAGAAAATGTTTTTCCTTCTAGAAAACATGCAAACACATTTTCTGAGAGAACACACTGTTTTTTTTAATGTTATTAAAACCAGTTTTGTATGCAATTTACTTGATCCTGTCTGAGCCTAGGTTCTAAAGGAGAAAGAGAGAGTGTGTGTGTTTCTTATTGTGTGTGTGTGTGTGTGTATGTGTGTGAGGGATAGAGAGCGAGAGAGAGAGAGAGGGAGGAAGGAGGGTTGACTTAACAACCGTTATTTTGATGGGGCTGAAGCCAAGTATCTCCACATATCCACTTTCTCCTATTCATCCCCTGTCCTCCCTGTTTTTCCATCTCCAGAGCCCTCCCTCTCCTCTCCTCTTCATCACCCTCGTCTTTTCTTTCTCTTTCTCACCATTTCTCCTTCTTCTTTCTTCCTAAACTCACGTTCTCCTTTTTTCACTGATCTCCCCCCCCCCCCTTCTCCACGTCTGGCCCTGCGCGGGGAGCTTCACATTCCCCTGTGTTGAGCTTAGAGAGAAGTTAGAGAAGAAGAGGGAGAGACAGAATATTAATGGTTTGGTTGTGGTTTAGACGAGGTTGTGTGGTGTTAATGTTTGTGGTTTATTAACTCAGGGAAACATTCACTGCCAACAGTCTCAGCACTGAAAGAGATCCAGATAAAGTGAAGATCGACTGTGTACCCTTAACCCCCAGTCCTCTGCTGCCCAGATTGTTCCCTCACACACACACATACAGTACACACACACATTCACGCACACACCACTACAGTCTCAGCTCTAGTTGCCAGGGAGACCGCCATACCAGGGCTCTGACCCAGGAGGTTTGGGACTGTTTTTCAACCCCCCTCCTCCCCCCCAGAAGCAGGAGAAATGGCAGCTGTAGGACAGCTGTTCCTACCAGGCCGAGCCTCAAACCACAACCATCATCCCACCGCCAGAGCAGCCTGGACGGCATTTTAGGGGACAAAAACAGCCCGCAGCCCAAATCATTACACACATCTGCCCAAGTGAGATTCTTCAGAAACTCTGTGGAAAGAACAGGAGACGGAATCTGTGCGGAGCAACAAAGAGCTGAACCAGTTTACTGTGTTGTTCTTATTTCAGCTCCCGACCAGTTAATGGGCTGCTTCCATGTCATGTTAGGTTTGTATTGTAAGCATCGCAACTCAACATTACTGAATGTTACATTAAAGCTCAGTTGAATATGGATCTATAACATTATGGTAAACCAGGGCCCTATTTTACAATGACATGTAAGTGTCAACAGTTTCTGAAGTGGTCCTGAAGATCGCCTCATGTTGCTTCCTCGATCAGTTAGTTAGTTAGTGTTATGGTGCGGTGTTCCGCCTGGATCCCACAGGATCCGTGTCCGGCACGTTCCGTCTGTGCCGCGGTTCTGGTCCATCAGACGGCGTGAGCCCTCACCCACAGGGAGCGAGTCTGATCCGCAGCGCAGCAGAGTGCTGGCCCAAGCAGCTGGTTTCATGAGATCACAAGACCACGGGAGAATTTCAGAATCACGCGATAACATCGCACACATAATATTTGCAGCTCCGAGGTTGATTATCTGCTCATTTGGATATCATCCATGATTTTTGTGCTTCTACCATGGCTGAGTATACTACTTATTTAACAGTGTTTTTTTTTCAAGATTTCAGTGTGTTGTTGTAATGAATACGGAAAAAAACAGGAGTTGGTACGTTGTATTTTATTTTGAAATGACTGGATGCTGTATGCTGTTTTCGTGTGTGACTTCCTGTTTGGAACGATCTGCTCTGTTCAGCTTGACACGTGGTTGAAGCGGCCTCCTTATTATTGTTAATGTAGTCTGGTGGCTTAAAATAGAGTAATGTAACAGCTGTTTCTGTTGTTAAAAAAATGATCTTCCTCTTTAAGAAAAAGGCTGCATAAGTCAGAAATGATTAAAATTCAGAAACACATGCAAAAGTCCAAAACGAATGTAACTGGAAAACAGGCTGTGAAACGAAAGTAACCTGCTGCAAAAACATACATGACACATCAAACGTTACAATGTCTAATAATTAATAATTCACTGCCTCGTCCTAATAAAGCTGTTACACAGAGCGCCCCCTACCGGTCTGGAGCACTTCCGTTGTGTGGACTGGATTTGCAGCATTTTTCTTTTGCATGTGTTTCCTGTGTTTGTGTGTTTTCGACTTTGCATCATTTCTGTATTTGCAACGCGTCTGATGTTGATGCATTTGTTTTGGCTTTTTGCAGCACGTTCTTTCATTCGCAGCACATTTCTTTTGTTGCATGTGTTTTTGAATGTGCTTCATTTCTGAATTTGCAGCCTGTTTCTTCTAATGGAAACCTTTTGGCCTGTTGCAGTGCTATTACCCTCGTCGGCCACCATAGTTGTCATTCACTTAGAATAACAATCTCAGCCTGTCATTGGTTTAAAACTAAGATCGTTTACACTTCTAAACATTTAAAACAGGGCCCTGGTTAAGAAATACTGGAATTCCCTGTAAAGAATGAACACAAATATTAAAAAAATAATTATGGCCCTTAGTTGTGATTAAAACATGAGACATAGTCTGGCTATATGTTGCTTTACTAGTATTTGTAATATTATTAGATGTTTTTAAGACGTATGATTCACTACATGATCTGATATTGTGCTCAGGCAACAAGAAACTAGGTAACAGGCTGATGACTCCTTCTGTGTGTCACAGACTTTCTTGTCTTGTTTTCAGAATATACGTTTAAAACACTTTCCATAATATTGTTATAACTAATCAGGTTTTGTTTTCAGCTAATGGTAACATCAGCCTGCACATCTCTCTGTCTAATGACAATAGTTGTATCTGACTGCCCACAGCAGACAGAGCCTGTGGATAATTGGCCTGATTTCCAGCCTGTATGATGCGTCCTCGTTGTTTATATCACTGAATTTCCCTCGATACCGACTCTGTGATTCCTATTTGCATGCTGCCCCCAAAAGAGATAATTACCTCCCATTCGGCCTCACGGTGCAGACGAGGCCCTGCAGAGCTCTAAACTTTTAAACAGACTAAGGACTAGTTACATTAAAGGAGAATTCTGCTATTTTTATGCGATATTTAGATATTTGGTTTGCAGAGGTTTAAATACTCTTGAAGTTACAGTCATACATGTGGGTTTTAGACCTGATTAATATCAAAAGTAAGAGTTTTCATTGAGCAGGTCATTTTTTCATGATGTATTATTCTACTGTATAACAGACTAAAGTCTTTTTTTGTTGTGCAGAAAAAAGGTTTATCTAAAAGATGCAAGTTTCTTTTCTTTCACATCAGAGGTGTCGAGTAGATTCATCCATCTTTGTGCTCCAAACAGAAACATATGTATTACATAAGATGAGTAAAGAACTTTTTTTTTTCTTTCAAACTGTTTTTTTCCCCAAATCTTACAAAGCTTGCTTTACTAACTTACAGTGTTGTGCCTGAATGTGCTAAAAGAGCATGTTCATTGAATGTGCTCATATTTTTGATGAATTAAAAGAATCCCTTTGCAACTCATGAAAGAGAACGTGAGCGTAGTTCACTCACACTGAAGACAGTGAACAGCAGAGATGTGGACTTGAGACTTGGTGACTTGGACTTAAGTCGACCCGAGTCACTGTTTTGATGACTTGTGACTTGACTTGAGAAAAAATAAATGACTTGAGAGTCGACATGAGGCATGATGACTCGGATGACTTTTGTTCATAAGTTTGAATGTTAGCTGTTAAATATAAAATGATAAAATTCAATGTTGTCAAGTTTGTAACTATCAAGTATGTACGCAGCGCAAACTGGGAATCATGATTGGATGACTCAAAAAGCTCCTCTGTATGCGATTGTCATGATTGGTTGACTGGCTGTCAGTCAAACTCCTTGCTATGGCAACACGCAACATCAAAGACCCCCGCTACCTGATGTTTTTCACCAAAGAGAAGCCTCATCAGTCGTACTCGTTACGGTCTCAGACCAGACCATCATCTGGGCTGCATCTGTGCCGAGATAATACAGATACAATTCATTGTCGTACTTTTTGAACAGGTTATATAAATTTGCCAATAATATCATTATTAGACGGGCTGCTAACACCTTGTCTTTTCTCTTTATAAAGACCGGATACCACAGGTAAGAGTGCTGGATCTTGGGTGGAAAAAAGGTGACTTGACTCGGGACTTGTCTTAACTAAGGACTCGACTTGACTTGACTTGACATAACCTGTGACTTGACTTGGATCGACTTGACTTGCCCAAGAAAAAACGACTCGAGACTTGCTTGGACCAAAAGACTTAAGACCAAGAAACTTAATTTGGACTTGAGCAAAGATGACTTGGCCACAACACTGGTGAACGCTGGAGAGTTGCCTAGCACTGTGTTTTACGTCAGCTGAAGTCAGGCCTGCATCCGGCATGGCTCATGCTGCTAGCAATCCAGACAATACAGCTACTGGTGCTGCTGAAGCCAGTTCTTCTTCAGTTCTCATTTGATGGAGCTGTGTGAATAAATTCCAACAGGAAAAATTTGACATTTTTATGCAAATTGCGCCTGACGGGTCTGAAAAACAGTCCGAACGTCACATTAGCAACAAATTTGAAACAACACAATGAGTTAATGCATCTGGCCGGGCTTGGGAAATATTTGTGAGTGAATGATGAATGGCATCTTTATAGAGTTGCTCATAAAACTCATAAAACAAATATTCATAAGAAGTGGCTTCAGGTAGCTGCATTGTCTGAATTGCAGCATTAGTCATGTAAAACACACTGCTCGGCAACTCACATTACCTCTCGGAACAAGAGCAGTCGTCTTCAGATTAAACTACGCTCACATTCATAAGTTGCAAAATGATTCGTTGTCTTCACCCTTCACCAAAAATATGAGCATGCTAAAAGACGGAGCTCTTTAGCATGTTCAGACACAACACTGGATAAGTGCACACAGTTTGGTGGCACAAAATAGTGTAGACAAATGGGGACAACAGGTCTTAGTTAAGCAGAATGAAGCATAAAGTGTAGCAAAAGCCAAAGTGTAACGTCCCCATCAGTGTTGCCAGATCAGGTTGACAGTTTCCAGCCCAATTACCCAAATCATAACCTTGCCAGAAGCCATATAAAACCATAAAACAATTACATACACATAGAAAACAGACCATAAGCACTCAAAGCTTCAAATCTGCATCAAGTAACCAAAGATAAAATGTTAGATGATATCGCAACCCAAAAACAGTCTAGTTGGACAACCAAATACACAAATTGGTGTGGGCGAAACCACAATAAAGTGATGAAATACTGCCATGAAATATGACACCAACACAACAAAATCCAACCTTCAAAAACTTTAGGATTAAGGAGGAATGAAACTGCCACAATCAAGCATAAATAAATAAAAATATAAACAAATATGATTGAATGCACCAATTAAGGATGAAGCCCTACTACCAGCCCAACGCTGTTTTCCCCAGCCCAAGGTGATCAAAAGAAGCCCAACTGGGCGGAAACCAGCCAGATCTGGCAACACTGGTCCCCACATGAGGACGCAGGATTTTAGGAGGTTGTTTTCACCAAAATTAGCTGAGTTAAGGAAGCTGAAATTTGTCAGATTTGTATTCCACATCTGAAGACAAACTTCATCAAGGAAAGATAAATAAGTTTTAACCACATAAGCCATCTTGTTTTTACAGAGATTATTGTGTTGTGCTTTAGCTACAAAAGACGGCGCAAAAAGTGCCTCCATACGAGGACCATGTGTCCACACTAAACAGAATCAAAGAAGTTTAACCTGTGGGAAACCCCAGATGTCCACATATGAGGACACAGGGCCAGTGGAGCTTGTTTTTGCTAATAGTGCAAAAAGTCAAGACATTTTTCTAGACATAGATATAGCTGATAACCAACACTCCACTCACATAAACCTGCAACGGACTGATTCTCACGTGCTCCCATAAACAGGCCAGCAGATACATAACAGCCGGAGAAGTCAGAGTTGCAGTAGTAGTACATCCACTTTACAGTATCCATTACCGCACTGACTCTATAATGCTGCCTCTCATAGGTGAACACGTCGGTTTATACAGCGTGTAATAGAATTTGGCAGGCCTCTCGTCTGTAGGAGCCAAAGAGGCCATCGAGCTGAAACCAACGGCAGACAAACCATGTCAGCTTTATGATGCTGCCGTGAATGAAAGTATAGAGCAAGTGATCCTGCAACTGCACGGCACACAATGTGACTGTACCGCGATGGGGGAACGTGGCAATTTCACCAAGATGGATGACCGCCTTTAAATGCATGTGAAGGGCAGACAGATCAGTGAGGGACCATTACTCCTGTGGAGAGTTGGTTTAGTGGTTTGGATGGTGAACTTTGTAAACGTGAAGAAGAGGAAAGGGAAACATTAAAGCATGCACAGGTACGCAATGAAATGCTTTTCTAGTTTGTTCTGTTTCTAGAAAAAAGGCAGGTTTTTTTTTTTATTTTGCATTTTGAAAATAAATTAGACATGTTAAGAATAACGCTGAAACATTGCTTATAAAGTTTACCTTTCATTTGCCAGGTATGACAAAAATTAATTCAGAGAAGGAAGATTTTAAAAATTAGGAGGGAAAATTCTTTGACATCACAACTTTATTGTCAACATTTTGACTTTATTCTCAATATGCAAAAAAAAAATCATCCTTTAATTTGTTTGTTTCTTTTTCCTGGAAGTTATGGTGGGAGTACAGAAGCCCTTAGAGGACATGCATCCATACATTTACTCCATTTTCCTGTGTTTTTCTTCTCGAGATCTCGCCTTATTTATCTCGTTGCTTGTTTTCTTGTGATAACAGGATAATTTTCTGGTGATCTAGAAAACAACAGGCTGGTCAGTGTGATGTTACAGAGCAGGACATGTCATGCTGCCACTGTCGTCACTAACTAGGAAAGTTAAACCTGTTTCTATGTGTTTTTTTTATCTTTTGTACAGATTCTACATAGAAATAGAATCTGTAGGCAGGGATGTGCATTTCTGGGATGACAAGTGTTCTGGTTTCCGTTTGTAGTCCGAGTAATATTGACCAATCACGTATCAGCAGGCTGCGGCGTATGCAGGAAGAACAGTCCATGTGGAGAGCAAAAGCAGGCGGAACGTAATCCACCGTAATGACATCCCGGCTCCCATCAGCGGTTATCTGACTACGATTTAGCTTCTTATTAATCTCTATAAACAAACATCTGCATGCTAACAGCTAACAATCTGTTCTAGATCTAAAATTTAACTTGAGATGAATTACCTGACACTGTGTTACAAAAGCTGATCAGCATTCAGATTACGTGACTTCCTCAAATGCATCAGAAATGATCGATAGGATCCGTTCAACAAACATTTTAAAGTAGTTTTTTTCTCCTCTCGAAGACAGACCTGACAAAGCTTCATTTTTACTTTACTAATCTGCATCATGATGTTTCAGCACAGGTAAGAGCCAATAATTAAAGTAAATCACAAGAAAAATTGTTTGTTTGTCTGTAAACAATGCAGCACACGGAAAAGGAAGTCTTGACTGGAGGTCTTTTGTCGCTAACCAGGCATGTTCACCACTGTCCCCAGAGGCTATATGTTGTCAGACTATAGCTGATGAGATCCAAGATTGGTGCTTTTGCAGCTCGGGGGATATGAATTATGATCCTCTGACGTTACTGTGGTGCAGCGTCGTTATCTCGAGATAACGAGATAAATAAGTTGAGATCTCGTGAAAACAAGCAGAAGACATTGACAGAAGAGAGACAGGAGCAACGGTTTGTTTCCGCAGAAAAACTAACGCTCCAGCTATGATAGGTTTTTGTTTCAGATCAGTTTAACTGCCAAATGCCAAAATACTGTCCATCTTCTTGATTTCATCTACCTCACTGGTCAAAAACTAATGTTCTGCATGGTTTAAACATCAGATGCTGTCTGCTGCCTCACAGGGCTGTCGTATGAAAGAACATCTTGATTGTTGACCTTTGGACTTCAATCTTGAGATGCAAACTAAATCAAAAAATGTTTTACCCTATTTGCCTGCATTCTCTTCTCTTGCAGCTCTTTTCTTACAATTACAGGCTTTCTTGTCTTCATTCCTGCTTGGATCCACACCATCGAGAAGAACAGATATTTTAATGGCAATTAGAGCAGAATGTATCATCAGACGACGACCATAACAGATTTAACAGCTCTGAATTATTTCCTGACCCTCAGTGGGCTCGTGGTGTCGTCGGTTGGCCTTTAACCCGAATGCAGATTCACAGTCTGTATTATTGCCTTGGTCGTCTCATAACATCCTGTTCTGTTTCAGACGTGTATTCACATCCATCCCCGACTGCACTGTCTAAGCCTCTCTCCGTCTCAATGAGGTGTGAAAAATGTGGGAGGATTTGGACCGGACTGTCCACTCTCTCCTGAAATATAAAATTCATACATATCTGTCATGTTGCTTTGCCAAGAATGAAATAGTTGCCTCTAAAGCAGCTTCCAAGAGCATGAGACACATAAAAATAGCTGCTTCTAGCCAGAGGAATGATACATTTATCTGTTTATCGCTGTAAGAGTCTGTCTGTGTAATTGTCTCTCAGACAAAGAATAACCTGTTCTGTTTTTTCTGTTGGTGCAGGAAAAGAGTTCAAATCGTGGTGATTTGGCTCTCCCCCTCCATCTGTTTTGTTTTCCTTCCATCTCCCTCTTTTTGATGAGCTGGGTCTTCAGTCCCCCTTATAAAATCCCATTAGCTCTTAATGAAGTCGGGCTCCTAGCCTCTCGGCCTCACCTCATTTAGCACGATTGTCTGGCGGCCATTAGCATGGAGGCAATTACAGCCGCACGACAAGAGTAATTGGAAATGCCGACAGGGACCCTGAGAAATGGGAATAAATAAATATAAAAAAAATATTCAAACTAATAAGCTTCCATTCAGATGGCGGGAGGGAGCCGCATGTGTCTAAGTTAAATCAACATAATTACAATTAGGGTTGGTGGGGTAAAGAGCCCGGGCGAGGGAGAAATGGATATGGATGGATTGGAGGATGATGGTTAAGCATAGAGTTGCTGAGTGTGATGGAGGGAAGTGTGGGATCACACAGTGAGGCTAATAATGTAGAGCATGAGCGTGACCCCACACTCATGTAACACAGAGGTCAGAGAGAGTGTGTGTGCCAGTGTGCCTTACAATCGTTGATTAAAGATTATTTTTTTATTCCTTAGCCTAAATAGAGCCAAAAATCAGTCATCACCACGGCCCAGTGAGCGCCGACTGGGATGTCAACGCTGAGATCTGGTTGAAAACCGAGTGAAATCAGGCCTGAATGTCGAAGAGCTCATTTCATCCTGTTTTTAACCGGATAAAATATGGTCACAACGTCAGCGTGATTCTGTATTTGATACGAGTAGTTCATGTTCAGTTTAGGGCTGCAATTTTGAAATCACAGGAGGCGCAATATTTGTTAAAGATTAAATGTGTGTCAAATTACCGTTTTAATGTAAATGTGGCCTACACATCATACACAGACATAAGTATTCAGCCCTAATTCTGTTTATTTCTTATGGACAGTTGCTATAATACATATTACTGCAAATATAGTGAAATTACACTGAAGTATAGTTTACATCTGCAGTACACTGCCAGGTATAAAGTTAGCAGGCTAAATTCAAACTAAAATCGAGACACAAGTTTAAAACAACGTGAGACAAAGCAGAACATGTGAACATCATATTCCTTTTGGATATCTGAGATAAAACCTTGTTAATGAGCAATTTCTGCTTCTTGATGTTTGAGGAGTATCCTTTTGACATGTCCGAGAGTAGGAGTCTCTAGGTCTTACATCAGCTTCTAACACACAGCCTCTCACCTGTTTACATTCAGCTGTGCGTGTTTTAAACAAACCGACAGGCCTAAAGTTTGCATGGTTCAGGTTTATCACACTGCCCCATGTGACGTGTAAAATGGCAGGCTGAATGATTTCATATCTGGTAAGGCCAAAAATCTAAAATGCAGTACCTTCATAAGATTTTCAACACTATGTTCATAAGGAAGAACTTCTTCATTCTCACATCCCAAAGTTTCCTCTTTATTATGATTAATGCTCACGTCCAGATGTCCTGGTTTAACTTAGATCTCACAGAATAAGAACATAAGCCTGGCAGGACTAAAATCACAACTGAGGAAACCTGCAACAAAGAAAATGAAATTCTCTCCATGAGCAACAATAAAAGAGGCCATGAACATTTTAGTGCCAGCTTTCCACCAGCGTCCGATCTGTAATAACATGCTGTGTGTGTGAGATGAAGTCCTGTGATGAGTTACAGCAGGTTATATCGTTTGTTACCCCCGACAAGGTGATCACATTTTTGCTCTAGTTTGTTTGTCTGTGTTGTTAGTTAGTAGAAAGTCAGGACAAAAGATGCCAAGCAGCTCCTTAACATATTTTAAATTCTTGATAAACAGTACAGTTGGATGCTTAATAGATTTAAGTTGACAGTGTCAGATTGCTTTTGGTCTGTAAAGCATGAAGGGCAATTGCACCACAATGGGCCAAATCATTTCCATTTAAGAAATGTGCTTCAGCTTCAGAAACGCTGCCAAATCAAAAACACATAAAATACTGAAAACAGAAAAGTGCTGCAAAAGACATGCTTCAAATACCAAAAACAGTTTCTCAAAAAGGAAAAACAAGTGAAAAAGAAAACGCTTATATCCAATGAACTCAAATGAAGACCTCCAGGCCTCTCGGGGGAGCTGAATGGAGCAGCTTAATATTCAACCAAAGAGAAAAAGACACTAAATTTGATGAGTTAACTGTTTATCAGACCACAGATGAGACAAGAAATTTGGTTGGTAAAACGAGAGACACCGCCAGAGCCAAGTGCAAAATGTTTATTCACAGATCTTTGTGAAACTGGATCATATTTTTCTACCTTCTCCCCTGATGTACCATGGCTGCTCAACCCCAACTCCCAATGATTCATGGGATTATGGGAAGTTACTGCTAACTGCTGCTAACTTTAGCTGCTGTTAGCTAGTTAGCTCAGTTAGCTTTTCAACTTCCTAATCTTAAATGGTGTGGCAGCTCAGAGCACCGGAGGGATATTGGTGTTTGTACCTCCTCCACAGAAGCTGTGGCTGGCCGGTAAGAGGAAGGAGAAATCGAGTTGGCTGGGAGCAGCGAACAAGGCCGGACCAATAACAAACGTGGCCTTAGAGACAGGTAGGCTGGCTGCAGCATGTTGGCCCTGTTGGCCAGGAGTTTTTTTGCGTGAGTGTAAGTTATCAAGCTCAAATATTTATGTTTTTTGTTTTCCAGCAGTCTTTGGTCACACAGGCTCATCAACTCATTAACTCCCAAACAACTCAATTTTTGTCATGTCTGCATTTTAAAGTTTCAGTTTCGTTATCTTTGGCGGCACCTATGGCGATAAACGGTAATTGCAGGAGCATGCTTCCCAGATATCCAGACAGTGCTGCATGTGTGACGTCCACGGTTGGCTCCGGTTGTAACTCTTGATTTTCCTGGCTGACGGTCGCTTTCCTTTTCAGACTGTTTGCTTCATCTGAGCGTCGAGTTTGTTTCTTTTTCTTTGGATTTTCACTTATTTTTGAACTTGTATCTGTAGTCATCCATCTGTTCTTTGTTTGTTCAGCCATAGTAGATTACTGTTTACTCGCAACACTTGCAGAGAGCGGAAAAGCAATCGCTTAGCTCCGCCTACCTTCTCTGGCAGACCAACCACTGCTGGCTGATGGAAAACGCGTCACTAACTGGGCGCCGCTTGTGATTTTTTTCTCTGAAAGTTGCCACAGACACCCAGTCTGTGATACTGCAAATGCAAAGGCTTTCATCAGTGGGCTATAGACTCAATCACTATTATGTCACCTCATTCAGTGATAGAGACTTAATATACATTTATTTACATGAAATTCTTGGAGATTATTACTTTAAAACAAACTTTTTAAAAAACACTTTTTACTTATATCTAATGTCTTCAAGTCTGTTACATATGATGCACTAGTATTTTTTTAAATTAAATTAAATATGCAACAGGTTTTCTCATATATATACTTAATCCTTGTGGGCATTTTGAAATGCACCTAGACCTTCATTTGTTGTAAATTCAGATACAATGCAGCAAGTAAAGTAGGCAAAAATAGTTAGACTTGAGAGGCCTCTGAACAACACTTGATGTTTTGTCTTCTATATAACATTCAGATAGTGACAAGTCATGTTAAAGACTTTTCTACAGGCTTCTTAAAGGAACAAAACTACATGACAATGTGTGAAAGTGGCTTATTTTACTGTTACATCAGGGAACTCACCACTGCTTGAACTAAAAGGACGACTTTAGAAGTCTGGGAGCCCATACAGAGACAACAGCAGGCTGCAGGCCGGGTGCCAGATTGCCATGGCATTCTCCTGTTAACACCCCCACTCCACTGTGCCCCCTCGCTCCCACCGCCCACCACCACTGTTGCCCCCTTTCCTGCCTCCTAAGCTGAATGACAGGTGGCAGAAACCCGATCAGCTCGGCCTTCATCAAGGAAGCACTCCCATCTGAAACGGGCACGCTGCCCACTCGCCCACCCGAACGCCACGGCACAGGGGGCTCTGAGGCTGGACGCGGTGTGTGTGTGTGTGAGTGTGTGAATAAATGAGGCAGGGGATGGGGGTGCTGGGCTACAATGGACACAGATTCATGGGAGGGAAAGGGGGTGAGGGGTGTAATGGACTTTTTGGCTGAAGAACCAAGCGGCAGAGCTGGCACCGGGTGTCCAGGGCTCAAACGGGAAACGGGGGGCCGGCTCCCACAATAGACAGTGTGAGAGTCCCCCAGGGTCGTCCACAATAGCAGGGCAAGCGACTGCTGTCAACAATGACCTCCAAGGCCTCGCTGCTTGAACCGATGGTCCCACCCTTCAGCACTTCCCTTTTAGCGCTGCCACACAGCTGAAGCAGGATTATTATTAGGGACATATATCTGGGACATGTGTGCGATTTAACAGGAAATTCCTGTCACCTGGATTTGCTTAAGAGCTTCGGCTACTGTGCGATAATATTTGACTGGTCACAGCTGTAAGGTTCACTGGTTCCTACACATTTCAAAATCCACTTTACTGGACTCAAATTTCAAAACTTTTCCATAGATTTTATATTTTTCACAACATATTTGACATCAGAGTACAAATAACTGGATGTTTATCAAGTTTATAAATGGTTTAAAATACAAAGGCTATTTATGGTATTAAGTTTCCAGCCATTATATTTGAGACTGTTAAAACAACCCTTGGAACAATCACATTTAAGCATTGCAAACATTCAGTCCACACTTCTTGAAAGAAAGCTAGACAATATTGGACAGTCAAACGTCTCTGCACAAAGAGGGAAAAAGAGGGGGAAAAACACAAAGAGGGAATAAAAGAAATTATATTTGGGATTGTCAAACCAGCCCTGGAAAAATAAAAACAGTGGATCCGACCAGTCCCCAGGCCTATACAGAAAGTTCAACGAACATACAACGTCAATTTATCAGAGTCCCTTTTATTATTCTTTGAATAGTTATTAGTAGTTAGTTAATACGTTTGATTTTTTTTTTTTAAGATTTTTTTTTTGGCCTTTTATGTTTTTATTTATAGAGAAGACAGTGGATATTGTCTGAAACATGGGAAGTGAATGGGGGATGACGCATTAAAGGCCCGAGGGTGGGAGTTGCCTCTGCACAGCGGCTTCTGCCGACAAAACTGCTGAGCTAAACCGATGCCAGCGTTCTATAAATGGGCACAAAAAATGATTTTACTTTCACTGTGTTTGTGACTGTATACTGTATATAGATTAACGACTTGACTGCATCTGCTGTCATTGTACGAAACTGATGGCACTATAGCCCCCGTGATAGGCGCTGCCATATTGTGATGGTGACGTCATTTGGAGCCAGACTCTGCGCAGTAGAGATCGGCGGGTGGAGCCGCCGTAGCCACTTCTGCTAACCAAAACACACACTTAACTTACTGAAAAAAACAGCAGAACAGCTTCTCTGTGTTGGTCTGAGGTTAACGTTCACAGATATGTAAACTTCAATGACTGTAGGGATTGTTTTAGTTACGTTTCCTCTCGCCTTTCTCCTCTACTCTGCTAATCCGGAACAGATCGGCTGCAGGAGCCGTATTTGTCAACAGAGCTGTCAATCGTTGTTTTTACAGCATCAAATAATTAATTAGAAATAAACTTGTCAGAAAAATAAACACTTGGAAACTTAAATCAACATGATAAGAACTTACTATAATGATAGAAACCATGTTTGAGAAAAATGTATTTGACGTGTATTTTGATTTTATAGTTTGACTCATGTCCCATCTGTTAACATGGAGGAGGCGGGCTTTATGACCTATACTGCAGTCAGTCAGCAGGGGGCGATAGATAGGGTTTGGCTGCACTGTTAGGGAGCTGTCATGTCGGCCATCTTTTTTTACAGTCTGTGGTCTGTGCAGCCTTGTATATTCACTGTTTCTTGGATACGACATGGAAAACAAATGATGTAGCAACTTAGAAAAGATTGTCGGTGAATTTCTCTGGTAACTCCATCGCTGCATAACTCATGATTAACAGACAAACTTAATATTTGAATAAAATTATTGTGGTATTAATATATAAGTTGAAATACGAAGGTTTTTCCACTCTCTGTTTTCCTTTTTCAATAGATGTGGAAGTTACTAAAAGTAATCATATATTTTCTATATCACGAAAGATTGGAGTAAAATATCTGTCTTTAAAGAAACCTGGATATCTCTGAGTTTCTGAGTTGAAGCTGTAAAAATATTCTAAACCCTGGTGTTATATATCACCAAACCTGACAGCTGCAGCAAAGAAGTTAACCTTGTTTACTATCATGTTCTGACATGTTCTGCAGCACCTCATCTTTATGAGGCGGAGACATCTTGATGTGCTCTACAACTACTTCCTGCCCTTCTCCACCACATCAGATTGGAAACCTATCGGCTATCTATAAGTGCTAAGTGCAGCAGAGCATCTTGGCGCGAAATTGGAAATCCTCAGAGTAACACAGGCCTGTCCTTGTGCAACCCACTGTCCCTGTTCTCCATGAAAAAGTTTATTTGTGTAAAATAGCTGTACGAGCAATCACTCCACGGGCTGGGATGATTGTAAGTGGTAGGGGGGCCATATAAAGGGGGGGTCTCCAGCCAGGAGGAGATTTAATTAGTGAAATCTCATTAAGTCTAACAAAATTAAGCGTAAAACAATCCTTGGTGGGGAATTGTGCTGGAGGTTTGGGGTGAGGAGAGGGAGGGCAGGAGGGGGGAACACTTAGGGGCTGAGAGGACATGGAGACTGGCTGTGCGATTAGTCTGGCCTGTGTGTAGGAAGAGACAAACGGCTTAGTATAACCAGACCTCCTCTGGCAATCAGCTAGAGACCGCCATGTGTGTACAGATCGCCCATTGTCTTAGCTCGTATTTTGTCTAAGGCCTCTTCCTAATGTAAGGGCCTTCACAGGGTTGGACTACAAAGACTCATTAGGATTTAGAGGCATATTTCCAGCAGCAGAGAGTTTACAGAAAGAACACTTCACATGGAAAGCTGAACTTTTGCCCAGGAAACCAGGTTTCAAACTAAATCAAAAGTCAACCTCAAGTCATTATTTAACCCACAAAGTGATATTTTTAAGTCTTTTTGCCTTAACCTAACCAAACAGACCTTTTCATGAAACAAATCAGATGCTACCTTGTGCGTCAGTTTGGGATGCTGTGACAAGCTTAAGTGTTTGATAACCTGGGACGAGAGGTAAGGCAACCTCCAGGGATCATACTTATGCTTAAAGAGCAGCTCCGGTCATGTTTTAAGACATAAAATGCTCTGCTTGAAATAATAAAGTGTGTCTGATATGTTTCTTTCTGCAAAATACCTTTAATTACCTTGTAAAAATCCTCCCAAGGCAGCTCCTCCTTCTCCCTCATTAAAAATCCCCAAATCTGCATAGTCCCCGCCCACTATGCACCTTTCCAACTGTCCCCTACGTCTCAAAAACAAAACATGTCTCTGCCATCGTTTAGCGGCAGCTTGTTGAAACTTAGCTAGCTTGAAATGTAGTCATTAGTAGTAGTAACGTTAACATTAGTGGTCAGAAGTGAGTTTGCAAAAATTACGATGACAGTTACAGCTGGCTTGCGCATCGTCGAAGTGGTTGCCATAGGTTACACATAATGATATGCATAGCATCACCCCGTCCATTAACAGGATTGGCTCCTTAGGTTTGTGACGTCTCAAACCTGCCAATCTGAAAACGTGTTGTTCAGCCTGTCCTTGGTACACTGCAGTTTAAAAGCAGACAGGCCCAGCCATGGAGATGATGCTGATGTTGTCCCTGATGTGTCTTGTAGCACATGAAGAACACCACATGGAGATGTTTACAAGGTTAAACACTGGATTTTCACTGTAGTTTTTTTTTATTAACACCTATGTTAATTTCATGTGTGTGGTGACAAACACACAAATCCTGGTCTCCTGCATCAAAGTGAAGTCTGTTGTACACCTTCCACCTACCTAACAACGATACCAGTACTTTCAGCTTCGCAACATTAAGGACACAGTGGGCGACTTTCTAAGTTGTCAGCCATGTCGGCACTGGCTGTGAGGCAGAAATCATCCAATATGGATCCTAAAGTCAGAAGCGAAACACCCAACCCTCAACCAAGTGTTGTCAAGTGAAGTTCATTATGTTCACATTTAATCCTCTGAAACTAACCAGCACCATCAGAAGTTTTCATGTTTCTACCCAACCCTTTCCAAACCCGATGGCATAAATGAACAGAATACTTGTATAAGATGGTCAGACCCAACCAAGAAGCTTCATCTGCAGTGGGTAACGTTAGTTAACGTTAGTTATGTCAGACATCCAAGTGAAACCAATTCTTCATTGCTAAATGAGGGAAAATGACACTGCAGAATGTCACAGAGCTGTCGCCATGGTTACTGTAAAAGATTTACTTCACTACAGTGGAGTCCAGTTAGTTTGGGTACGCTAGTAACTGATAGCTCGCAGAAGTTTGAATTTTGAGTTGCCATGACAGCCAGAAAACTATTTTTGTGCGGCTTATGATTCTTACTGTTACTACATTTGCTGTTAATGTTAACTGTTACTGTAGGAAGATGACCACAGCCCTTAACCCCCCTTACAGAGGCACATTATCAGACACCCTAATCGTATCAATAAGCAGTATTGGTATCGATACAGGTATCTGTAAAATCCTAACAATACCCATCCCTAGAAGTTACAGGTAAGAAAAACACTACACTACCTGTCTGAGTTCAAGTCATGGGTATCCATAGGGACAATAGGAGGACATTTATCTCTTGTCCTATCATGGCAATACAAGAACCATCATCCTCTCCAAGGTATCATTGAAAACCAGACAATTACTTGTTAGCAACCAGTATACGGCCCTAACTGATCTAAAAATGTTGATCAGTTAAATCTAAACTCTGTCCAGGTGAAGTTTTGGGACAGCAAATCACATCAACCTTATAGAAGCCAGCACCAGCATCTCAAACTCAGATCATTAAGTCACATTCATGTTCATTTGGCCCAAGATGTGAAGAACATGTTTGTTAGTGAGTGAATCATCAATCATCAAAAGAACTGAGCACACAAATCAAAGCTCTCATTCAGGTGTTGAATAAATGCAGACATCAAATGATCAGGTGATTGAAATGATGGTCAGATTTCACCTGGCCTGAGTGATTGCAGGGTCATCATCAACCGTGTACTCTGGTATGCCGACGTGTTTATAGCATGAATTACATCTGATTGTTTGCTCTTAAATTAAATCACAGACTGCTGCTGGTCTCTGAAGACACTGATTAGCTCTGCCAGATACACTGGTAATAAAAGTCCATCAAGACAGAACGAATGTGCTCATGAAACATGTGCTTGGAACTGCACACAGCTTTCTTAATAATGTGTGTAAACAACCACAAGCTTATACAACGTGGCTCTATAATATAGGAATGCAACAGAGAACTTACAGTTAGCTTGCCCACGGCAACACAGCAGCTTTCAGTGTTGTTCTCAGCTCCGTGGCCTGGTATCCAACCCTCTGCACAAAACCTGTAAACAGAGGACAACACCTTCATAAGTCATAATGCTGAAAATGGTGACGCAGGAGATCAGTGACAAAACATTTCCATGACCGCAGGGACGCAGCTATCGTCAACTCCACTTTCTTATACTGGAAGCATTAAAACTGTAATCTTCACCGTACAATCACAGTTGTTTATAGCTTCTAAAGAATCAATATCAGTGCAGATACAGAGGAAGTGTCTGATGCATCTGGCTGCTTCACAGAACACAAAAACTGATTTAAAGGATAAAGCAAAAGTGGCATTGACAGGTCAAAACCCAGCAATGTGTCCCACTGCCTGTCAATACAACAGTTCATTTGATATCTAACAAACAGCTATGCAACAGTTAGGTGTTATCCTGCTGATAAAAAAGGGTTCTAATCCTCAGGTTGTAAATTTCCCAGCCCCTATTTTACATCTCATAAAGATCCACGGTAGTGACTGTTTCCAGGTCTCCTCTAAGCTCTGTTTTCCTGTCTAACACATAGTTCTGTCTGTTTTAAGGTACCCTCTAAAGTTGGTGTAATTTCTAACATGAAACTCTCTGGTTTTGTTCAGGCACAAAAACTACTTTGTACACTTTATGAAACACATCATCATGTGGGTTAAAATAATAACACACAGTTGAATTTTTGTTTCAGACTCAAACGCCAGCCTCCTGGGGGAAAGTCCTGCATTGTTTAAAACCATTCATTGCCCTCAACTAGCATCCAAAGAGGACTAAATTAGTCTTTCTGCTATGTCACCTTCTTCAACAGCGAGTCAGAACTCCAAATTGTCTCAGTTACTTGATTTTTCCTAGGTATAAGTGCGAACTCTGAATGAGATCAGCCTGCTTCCCTGGTCCTGTGACACTCAGAAGACATAAATCTTTAGCTATATATATGTAAGCCTTACTATATTAACTATTAAATATTAACTTGAAGATCTCAGTTTTGTTCTCTTCTGCGACACCTATGGCGATAAACAGTAACTGCAGGAGCACACTTCCCAGATATCCAGACAGTGTTGCATGTGTGACGTCCACGGTTGGCTCCGGTTGTAACTCTTGATTTTCCTTTCCTTTGCCTTCATCTGAGCGTCGAGTTTGTTTCTTTTTCTTTGGATTTTCACTTATTGTTGAAGTTGTATCTGTAGTCATCCATCTGTTCTTTGTTTGTTCAGCCATAGTAGATTACTGTTTACTCGCAACACTTGCAGAGACCGGAAAAGCAGCTGCTTAGCTCCGCCTACCTTCTCTGGCAGACCAACCACTGCTGGCTGATGGAAAACACGTCACTAACTGGACACCGCTTTCGATTTTTTCTGTAAAAGTCGCCACAGACACCCAGTCTGTGATACTGCAAATGCAAAGGCTTTCATCAGTGGGCCATAGGCTCAATCACCATTGTGTTACCCCATTCAGTGATAGATAGAGACTTAACAGACATTTAATAAAATTAAAAATCTTCCAGATTATCACTTTAAAAAGAAAACCTCAGTCATTTCCAACATCTTGTCACATCACTGTTGGCTAATGAAGAGCATCCAACTTGTGTTATAAAACTTTAGTTGATAGTTGAATGTAAACAGTAGGGCAGAACTATTGTTTTTTAGTCTTAAATTACATACAATACATACATTTAATAAATGGTTGCATAGAAGTAAAATAAAACAATTGAATAATAATAAGTTGAACATTTGGTGTGAAAGGTGTAGTTTGGGAATAAGTTCTTATAACTACCAAAAGGAAAAATCCTTCTGCAAAAAAATTCAAATTTGTTCTCACAGTAATGAAGTGTTTTTAAGGCATTGATTCATACATACATTCTTTATTTGTTTGTATAACTTGATCAGAACTTGATATGAATTGAAACAGCAAACAGAATCTGATTATAACTTTCCATGACTCAGGTGAAAACAGGGAGGTCAGAGAGCTCTAACTTAAATTCCTTCGAGAAATTGACTGGCCGGCCACACGGAGCGCGGGGCGCAGAGAGAGTTACAGCGCACATGCAAAAGATTTAAGTTCAATCAAGCATTCAGGGCCGGACACCTGATCTTTCGCTTAAAGCTCCTCCAGAACAGTGGGAGTGTGGTTGGGCCTCACAGCAGGCCGCCTACCTCCAGCAATCTGCTAACACAGAGCCTCTGAAGGGATGGTATTTATCCAGCGCTGCACAGCTCAGCGGGGACTTGTGTGTGTGTGGTAGGTAGGTACGACCAGAGGCCCGCCGAGGATCGGGGGGAATTGGAATGAAAGCTGGAGATTTACCGAGAAGAGCAGAAACCTTTCTCTCCTTTAAGGGCCGCTCTCCATAAGTCTACGGTTTTAAAACAGTAAGTTGAGAAGTCCACGAGTCAATTAGCATTTTTGCAGTTTAATATTTACACTACATTTTTTTTGGCTCATTCTAGATCAAGTAATGCAGGAGCAACAGCGAGGGAAGGCTTAACAGAGTCCTGAAAGAAATCATCAGCAAAATGTCAGCTCCTCTGTGATTAAAACTGGTAAAAGAAAAAAAGGATTAATAAATCAGTTTCGCCTTAAAAGTAAGTGTTTATCCGACACTTTTCTTTGGTGGACACACGACGTCAGGAGAGGCTGCAAGCTGAGCTGCAGCTAGCTTCTTTGTTTTTGCTCGGCCTGTTTTAAAGGAGAGGATTCCTTTAATGTTTTCTGTTCAGAGGTTTATATCAGGAGCCAAATTATCCACAGAGGTCTCCTCATCCCCAAGACAAACAGAGCTGTCAATAAAAAACCTGTTAAAACTCCTTAAAAGCTGTTTCATACAATAAATCTGTGTCGCTCCGACACTCTTCTTTAACAGCCACAGGGCGTCAGGAGGGGCAGCGAGCTGTTCATGAAGGTTTGACTAGAATCTGAACTACCCAAGGTCTCCTCATTTACAAAACACTGAAGAAAAAAAGTTTAAAGAGGGGGCCTTATGCTGTTTCATATTTTAAGACATTAAGTTACAATGTTGGATGTCCAGACTAAACGTGAAGTTTCAGATCTGTAGCTAAAAGTTGGAGTAATCCCCAGGCTTCTCAGCTCAGTCTGCAGGCTGCTGTGAACGCTAGGCTATATGAGGGCCTGCATCGAGCACCAGTGTGAGATTTTTTTTACTGTAGATTATGCTAATCTACTCCACAGGTATCACAGAGTGAAATATAAAGCGTAAAATTAGCATAATACCCCCCCTTTAAAGTTGCTGTTTCTCTCATTCAGGGGCTGCTAACCTAGCTGCTACTAACTTTAGCTTTACCTTACAGTTAAATGGTATAGGTAAAAGCTACATCACTTGAAACACTTGGAGTATAGGAGTATGTCGGAGTTTGGTGTGGTGCTAAACTACAAAAAAAGTACAGAATAGTTGAAGCTCTATACTGAACAGCCAAATGACAATTCTGAGTTGGGTTCAAGCATACTTTATATTAGTTGGATCAATTTATCAGGGCAGTGAAAAACTGTAAAACCTTAATATTCTGTCCCACTGTTTAACCAATTTTGAGGAACCTCTGACTGGAAGTAAGTATGACTGTTTACATCAACTGAGATGTAGCAAATAAAGTGGTCCATTGAACACATAATGGATAAACAACAGAAATTTGATTGTGAGAGAATGACTCTGTGAAGATTGTTTCAAGAATTGGTATTACAAAAGTTTTTAATGCTTTTCGGTGTCCACTTTTTTTACAACTTCCATTTAAAACAATGAGAAGGGATGTGCTTCATGGTGCTCTAATACAGTCACTTTAATGCACTCACTTATGAGAGCTACAGAACATATATGATGTACATTATGTCATGCTTATTTGGTTTACATTTGTATTTACTGAAAGGTCTGTATGTCTCACAGATTCCTCTCCATAATTACATTTACACTCAGTCCCTCCCGTCACAATATAAATAAGCATTCTTTATTTGGAGGGAAACACATGTGTAGCATTGGTTGATCCCCTCTTTTTTCCACAAGGCTCTTTCTTAACGATAAAAGATTTGGAGCTCAAAACAGTGAAAGGAAATAGGGCAAGTAAATGATAGTAAAGACAAGCTCAAAGCCCCAGAAAAGGAGAGAGTCTTTAGGATGTAGCTTGAGTTTCCCAGCCAAACATCCCCCTCAGTCCTTGGGAGATTTGGCTGAGAGCATTTCTTAGGTTTCCTTCAGCCACAAAGAAAACATTTTAGCTCCTCAGTAATCCTTCCCAAAGCCCTCCCTAAGCTCCGAGGGCCCTTCCTCCCTCGGTCATCCCTCCGGCCCCGGCTGGGATCCTCCAGGAGCATCTCTGTATACACACACCGGGCACCGTCTCTCCATGACCCCTCTGGGACCCAGCTGACCTTCCTGTTGACGTCAAAGTAAATCAGAGCGGGAGCCGGTGCAGCGAGGGGCTCCACCCAGGGGGCTGGAGGTCTAATCACCGTGTTCCTCGCAAAAGCCACAGAGGAAACATTAGCATTCCTGAATGGGCCGCCATCAGTCACACTGCTGCCTCGACATGTGTACACAGGTAGCCTACACATAAACAGTAAGTGGAGGACAGTAACACAGTCTTAACTGTCAATGTATTCTAGTTGTAAAGGGGCTACACAGCCTAACAACAACTTCTACTTTTAAACCTTAAGAACATTTTGCTGATCTTTCTCCCGTACTTTAACTGAAAGTGCTCCTGAAAAGACATATTTGCATGTTTCCTGTGAAAAAAGAAAGCTAGGGAGGACTTGCTGTCCATATTGATTGGCGCTTACAGCAGCCAATAGCCTTGAAGCTCCTCACTCCCACCACCCATACTTTTCAAACAAAAACACAGCGATGACAGGGGTTTGAAGTGTAACAAGCTGCCCTTTATTATCATCTCTGTCTCTGCTTGAGTGTGAAACAGGCAGACAGCCTGTTTGCTCGCTCTGTCTTCAGACACATCCACTGACTGTTTATACCAGCTAATGCTAGTGCTAACTAGGTTAGAAAGGTGCATCCTTAATTCACACTGGCTGTGATATTAGTTGGTAGGCTCATTTTGTACCTGGCTTTTAACATGTACTTAAGGTTGCCTTCCTTCCAAGCTAAAAAATAAAGGATGTCCGCTCCTCGGGGCCACGACCACCACAGGCCCTGTGACTCCCCATTGGTGGTAAATCATAGCTTAAAACATGGTTTCACCAAAAGTATTAATATTCATAAAGTTTGAACTGCTTTATTACTGACAGACATTAGAAATAAGCTGAAAGGACAGGGGGGAGGAGCAGCATGAGAAATTGATAATGAAATTGAACAAGTATTAGGTGCGAACACGGGTTTTGGCAAAAATATTTGTCATTGTTTGCAGTCACGCCACCCAAACTGTGAAACCACACAGAAACACCACAAACATTTTTAGATCTAAAAACTAAGTAAAACAAAACTTTCATTATTGGTACATAAATCTATTTATTTATTGTTTTTTTTATATACCTATTGTTAATCCATTAGTAGGCTATTTAAGGATTTATGGATTTATATTTTGATTCATGTATTAAATAAATGGTCATGTATCCGACTGTAAACCTCAACCTTCAATCACATCATAATGTAGCCTAACATTACTAAAGAGGCCATTTCTGATTGGCTCTGATCCTGACGGTCTAACCCTATCACAGAATGCGGGTGGGATGAAGCTGCATTCAATCCAACTCAAAAATACGGGACAAACCCCATCCCGTTTTGAATCAATACGGGACGGGGCACCATTTAATTGTCAAATATGGGACAATTCCGTGTTTTAAGGGATGGGTTGCAACCCTACATGTACTACATGTACTAACTATAAAATGAACAGCTCTCTCCTCAGAGTTTTTTTTCAATATAATTAATAATAATTCAAATCACCCTTGTAGCGACTTGTCAATCACAGGTAGACATGCCCAAATGCATAGCTTGCTTTAGGGTCTATTTTATTTCAAATTGGACCAGAATGACAATTATTCTGTGTTACTGACAAACTAATTACCTCATTTACTGAGCTAATAAATAAAGTGAGAAGTAGGTTAAGTTTCTAATTTTAATTATTTTTTGTAACCAGTGGAGTCGCCCCCTGCTGGCCATTAGAAAGAATAAAACAGCATACTTTGATATTTTTTGACCAGATTCTGGCATAAAGGTGACAGTCAATGCAATAAATGTGTGATTTAAAAATAAAAATGGAATTTTATGTGAGATTTATACTTTAAACATTAAGAACAAGAGCTCATTTTAGCCGGCGGTGGCTGTCTAGATCTTTGAGGGTTAAGACTTTTACTTTACTTATAAATAAGTAAGGTATCTTAGTACATCTGCCACATATATATGTGTGCAGTATGTGAGTTACAGGAGGATGAGACCTTGGTCTTGTGTTACGTTCCAGCTTCATTATGTCTGAAGGAATGAGACTCAGAGAGCGCTGCTCCCCAGACAACTAGTGCTTCTTGTGAAATGATTATTTTATTGTTGCACTGTGTACAACATTTGCTCATATCAATAATGGGATATGCTCCAATGCATCAGGCAAACCCTGAGAGAGAATCTAGCTTCATTTGACTCATTTGATTTCACCGCTCGCTTTCCTGGCAAAGCAGGTTTGGAGAGAAGACGCAGACATGATTAAATATTCACAACTTCCTGCCTAAACTGACGACTAAACTAATCATAGCGGATCTGTAGAGCCGAGAGAAACTCCAGATGGACATCTTTAGGATTCCCAAATCCTCCTCTTTTTCCACTAGCAGGAGTTTGGGGGTCAAGGTGTGAAGGGAGGACCAAAAGACCCGTTTCCCACAATCCCTCTGCAGCTATAGCCCCCCAGCTGTTCAAGGGCTTCCATAACAACAGCTGCGCTGAGGTTTAGTGGTTCAGGTTGCTATGACAACAGCAGGATCAATTGGCATGCACAGACTCTCAGTGCTAATAGCAAAAGTGACATTAAACCATAATTTCATTCCAATAAAACACAGGCAGGTTTTTACGGCACTAAGATTCAGGGAGACATAAAAAAGAAGCAAATAATTAACTTTGCATGATAACGCTCGTGGCTGCTGCGCCCAAAACTCACAGGAGTCTCCCACACATATTGACACTAAACCCACAAACCTCACACTTTAAAATCATTCACTTGGCCTTGGATTAAGTCGGTATAGAGGGTGACTGTTTCCATCTCACACAATAGAAGCTAAATATGTCCTCATGCCCGGCAGCTGTATGTGCCACAGATCAGTGACCGGCAGGATGTGCAACAATCAGAAATATTTCTGTTCTCCTGACAAACAGGATACCGGGTCACTGGGCCACCTTCACAGCGAGGAATCAGACACAGGGGAGGGGGTTTACAGTAATGTAAGGGCCACAAATAGCCAGTCTCACCTGTACTGGAGTATGTTGGACAATAGAGAATGCGTCACCTGAAATTTGGTGCTGGTGAACTACAACACGTCTTCAAACTGTTTGTCAAAGCTCAGTTATTGCAGCTTTTATCTGGCCAGCCTTCATTGGTTTGTTGACTGCCTTTTTTGAAGCCTCCAATTCGGCATCTTGGTTGCGCCATGTTTCTGGAGCCAGAACTGACTATATTTGGATGAGAGGGTGGTGCTGGAGAGACGAGAGGAGTGGGCAAACAGCAAGTTGTCAAAGCTAAACAGTCTACACCTGTGGCTGATTCATCAGCTGGCGAATGAGCTGGTTAACCAACGCGTTTCCCACAGAGGAGATTCTTTGAGTGATGGTAGCTGACCAGAGTCGGTTATGTATAAGACTGTATATGTAGAACACTGCAGAGTTGATGCTCACTTGCCCTTAATACTTAGTAACTTAAAAAAGTGGTCTTCTCATCCTTTTGGCCTGCTGATTTCTCTTTGGTAAAAGCCAACAACAATGCTGACTCCTATGCAAAGGCCACCACAAACAAATCAATGTATGACTAACACTGACCAAGCTAACAAGCCAGGTCTGGTGAGTGCAGACACCTGCTAATTAGTGCTAACATAGAGATAATAATAGAGAGATAGAGATAATATTTTGACTCATCGAAAAAGCTGGAGCACAAAGTTCTTGGAGGGTCAGTTAGTATAAAAATAAACTGCTCTCTAAGCCCTTCTGTTTGTCTGATATTTGTGTGAAAAAATCTCCAAAATGCACCAACAACATAAACAGACAGGTAGCAGCTCCCACCTGTCACACAAAACAGCCACACCCCTACCTATACGCATGACTGTAAGCCTAAGAATTCACCCCTGTACAGTTGAATAGAGAACTGAGCAGTAGCTCGGTAGCATTTCAACATTGGGCTTAATGGGGATTGACTTGCTTTTGGAGCCAGTCTCAAGTGGCCATTCAAGGAACTGCAGTTTTCGGTGCTTCCACATTGCCTTTGTTTCACATCCCCAGAGTTTGCAGCTTGGGCCGGGCTAACTTCAACCATTTGAGGCTAATTCCAGGGAATTATAAGGGGCTCCGGTTGACAATGGCAGGTATTCCCACAGGAGAAACCGGAGCCAGCAAGGCGTCAGCACCGGTTTAAGCCCAACATTTAACGAGCATGCAGCTGATACAGGCAGCTGTGCCAGACAAAACACAGCACAAACACACACATTGAGTCCACACACACACTGACATGAGCTATCCAGCTGCCACACACACTATTTCTAACTTCCAGAGTGACACAAGGGTCTCAAAAGTTTGTGTCTCGGCTGATATTTGACATTGATTATTCCCGCCTGTCTCAGAAAACATGATAGCCCCTTGTGAACAGTGGAGGGGAAGCCAAACAGGAATCCACGGCTAAAAATACCCACGTCATGATGAGTCAGGATGGATCGAGCAAACAAACAGAGGTCGGAGTAATTTCCTTCAATCTGTACTGTCAGGAAAGACTCTCGAAAAGAGAAGTTCCCGTCATCACTCTGTCAGAGTGGATTCCTCGAATTAATAAATCAAGCTGCATCAAGAGGGGAGGAGGGGGCGGACTCATGGGAAAGACGGAGATTACCCAAATGGAGGCTAATGAGGTGAAAAAGAATCACAGACTTATAGAAACTAAAGGTGCAGGAACATTTGGGGGTGTTTAGTGACAGTGAAAAGAATCAGAATCAGGTTTTATTGCCAAGTAGGTTTACACATACAAGGAATTTGTTTTGGTGATTTTGGTGGAGAACAATTAACACAGAACTAGAATATAAATAAGTAAGACTTAAAAAAGCGAGAAAAGCTTTAAAATTTCTAAAGATATCTGTGTCAAATACCTGATAAGACAATAAGGTGTGAAGAGGCTGAAAACCAGCAAAATCAGTCAACCCTTTTCAAGCAGGTGATCAATGAACAGAATAAGTCTGAACATTTAATACCCAAACACTAATTGAGGTGAAAAATTACCAATCAGTTTATACAAATAACAAAGTAATGTCATTCTATTTTACTTGACAGCTGGGTTGCTTTAGCTCGCTGACAAAACAGCTTAAAGGTATAATAAGTAGGATTTTCCGAGAAAACTTTTACAAATATAATATAATATAAATCATCACTTATGGGTCTCTATACATGTATGTTGGTGAGTGTGTGTGCAGACCCTTGTGAGACCCTTCCCTCTGCATCTATTCTGTTGTTTTGCTTTGCACGGGACATTTTCGGGAGGGGCGCTGTTGTGGTTCCCTGAGCCAATCACAGCATACAGGTGAGTGTGGGAGTAGTTCAAATCAGCAACTGGGCCCCAGTGAGATGCAGAGTTGGCCTTCTTTCTGTTGGACAGGTAGGTGCCTCAAACCGGTTAGGACAAGCAAACTGGCGGTTAGCATGCTAGCGCAAAGGTAACCGTGATGCTGTCGGTGTTAGCTTGCCCCAGAGAGTGAGCTTCTGGTGACGACGAGCCCAGGAGGAGGGGCCCAGTTTGAATGTGTTGTTGACAAAATGCAAGGAAAAATCCTACTTAGTATACCTTTAAGTAAGTGTTACAAGAGTTTATACATGTATGCAGTAACATCAAAGCCTCTCTGTAGCAGAGGAGATGTCATATTAAAAAGCCAAACCAATTAGATTACATTTCAGTGATGTAATTCATCCTGTCCAAAAATTCCGTAAATACATTCAAAATCATTTATTAAAGCAGAGACAAAGAAACTTTCTTCATCTTTTACCTTTTTTAAATGTTATATCATGACACACTTTTTCCATTTCTGATCATGTGTGTTGGAACGAGGTATTGGCAGATCTACAGACAGTGAGCATCTGAGAAAAGATGAAGAAAATGCTTGTAGAAAGACAATTTTGATAATAATCTTTATCAGGATACTTTAAAAAGAAAGGCTGAATAAATGTATATTTCTTTCAATATTATAATTGAATGATGTATTGAGTTATGTATTAGACTCATCTGATGGCCTTGAACTACATTGGACTCATCATCAGTGTGTTCATTTGTTTGATCACGCCACCATCTATTCCTCATTATATCACTCTTTCACCAGAGCTACAATACAGCTTCATCTCCATGTTGCATATTTCTCACTGCGTGGTAAACTTATTATATTTCAGCCCAACTTCCCAAATGCAATAAAAGGGAGGTAGCGAGCTCCTGCACATAGCGCGTATCATCTGAGCCGTGCTTCTCGAAGCCCTCAGGCTCTGCTGAGACTCCTGAACTCATATGTTGTTTCACTTTCACAAAGATAAATACGAAGATTCATGTTTCTGACGGCCCTCGGCTCTCCTTCCAAACTTTAAGCCATCATATTATTTTAATAAAAGACTACATTATATGTTTACGATATCATCTCAATCATTCTTTACCCGATTTATCAATATCACATGGGTTTGTTATTTTAATTTTTTTAATACATCCACATTTTTCTTTTAACACTTCAAAAGATTAACCTATATTGTAAATACTCAGTGAATACTAGAGTATTAGGTCTAGGACTTTTTTGTTTTTTAGAATAGAAGTGAAATTGCAAGAAGTTTAATTTACTCGAAGTTTCAATAATCTTCCTTCTCTGATTGATACTTTCTTATACCTGTCACTAACATCACATCGGCACTTGAACTTACACTCAGACTCACAGTGGAAAATGAACACAGTGTCAACTGTTTCGCCCCTGTGGAAGATATTTTTACTTGTTCTAAGAAAACCAAATTCTCAGTAGAAGCCGTGTTTGTCCTGCAGGGCGGCTGGCTGTCATTCTGCTGAACACTAAACCTGTTCACCTGTTTCAGACTTTAGAGAGGAGATCTGAAGCGATGCAGGATAAAGATGAGACTGCTGTCTATTCAATGTGAGCAGGTACAATACTGAAGACTCATCACTTCCTGGTCAATTAAGCTCAAAGATTTTTATGTAAATAAATGTCTGTTAAGTCACTATCTATCGCTGAATGAGGTAACACAATGGTGATTGAGCCTATGGCCCACTGATGAAAGCCTTTGCATTTGCAGTATTACAGACTGGGTGTCTGTGGCGACATTAGCGGAAAAAATCACAAGAGGCGCCCAGTTAGTGACGCGTTTTCCATCAGCCAGCAGTGGTTGGTCTGCCAGAGAGGGTAGGCGGAGCTAAGTGACTGCTTTTCCAGTCTCTGCAAGTGTTGTGAGTAAACAGTAATCTACTATGGCTGAACAAACAAAGAAAAGATGGATGACTACAGATGCAACTTCAACAAGAAGTGAAAATCCAAAGAAAAAGAAACAAACTCGACGCTCAGATGAAGCAAACAGTCTAAAAAGGAAAGCGACCGTCAGCCAGGAAAATCAAGAGTTACAACCGGAGCCAACCGTGGACGTCACACATGCAACACTGTCTGAATATCTGGGAACTGTGCTCCCGCAATTACCGTTTATCGCCATAGGTGCCGCCAAAGTAAACGAAACTGAGATCTACGAGATGACAACTTTCAGATGAGGATCAGTTTTCACAGACACACACACACACACACACATATATATATATATATATTTACATACATATATATACTTGGATTGGTATTTAACTCTAGGCTTTATTTCAACCCAAACCTAAGTCACAGCTTTATTGTACATGCCAAAACAAGCTCATATTGGCACACAAATGCAAATGTATTGTGTATGCATATTATATTTAAAATGTCATGAAGGCAGAAATACAACTGAGGCATGTCTTCACTCTGCAGATGTCTGAAGTGTCAGATCCAACACACTGAGGAGAAGCAGAAATATCCCTGCCTGCTGGAATTATTCATTGTTTCTCAGAAGAGGAAACAGTCCAGACAGACAGTCATCGAGGCTACTCTTATGTCACATCCATCTCAGGAAATTCAGCCAAGTTCAAATCTTACATTGATCAAATAAACAATCAGTCAGTGAGGACATCCATCCATTATCTATACCGCTTATCCTGTTCAGGTTCATGGGGGGCTGGAGCCTATCCCAGCTGTCATTGGGCGAGAGGCGGGGTTACACCTGGACTGATCACCAGTCAATCACAGTGCTGACACACAGAGACAGACAACCTTTCACCCTAACGTGAAATTTGAACTAGGAACCTAGTAAGACCCTTCGCTCTGCATCTATTGTGTTGTTTTGCTTTGCACGGGACGTTTTCAGGAGGGGCACTGTTGTGGTTCCCTGAGCCAATCACAGCGTTTATGTGACTGTGGGAGTGGTTCAAATAAGCAACTGGGCCCTCAGACCAGCGAATGAAAGAGCGATGTGGAGTTGGCCTTCTTTTTGTTACACAAGTAGGTGTCTCAAACTGGGTAGGACAAGCTAACCAGCAGTAAGCATGCTAGCGCAAAGCTAAACAGCAGTTAGAATACTAGCGCAAAGCTAACTGGCAGTTAGCATGCTAGCGCAAAGGTTACCGGCGGTTAGCATGCTAGTCTAAAGGTAACCTTGATGCTGTCTGTGTTAGCTCGGCGGGGTGGGCGTGTTCTCGCACGAGAGAGTGAGAGTGAGCTTCTGGTGACGAAGAGCCCAGGAGGAGGGGCCCAGTTTGAATGTGTTGTTGACAAAATGCAACAAAAAAATGTTTGATGAGAAAAAAAGTCACATTTTTGTATTTTTTTTTAATCTCAGACACAATTTCAAAACATTAAATTAACATTTTTGTTTATTGACTTACACAGCCTCTTAGCTTAGGTTGTACAGATTCTAGGAATATGAAGCGTTTGAAGATAATACAAGTAAATACATTACAATCAATGAAAATACCACTGCAGACAATGTTGGACCTTTTCCAGTTCAGAGTTTTAGGAGTTAAACTTTGTCTCATTGTCTGCAGCCGGGAAGAAGAAACACAATGAAGCTGGCAGCGAGACAGCGAGGAATTCCCCGTCACTGTCTGAAGTGAGCTAACCTCGCTTCTCTTCTCTCTGACTCTTCCCTCCTGGTGAGAGTCCAGAGGAAGAAAAATTTAACTCTTTCACTCACACGCTGGAGCAGTCGTGCTGCGTTCAGTGTGCACACTTCCCCGTAATAAAGCATCACATCCCTGTGGAGTGAGCTGCAGGATTTACTGACGCTCAGGTATCCTCTGTAGTCTCTCCGCTGTGCATCTCCACACATTTCGAAATGCTCCACTTATTTCACAGCCCCCCTCAGCTCCATATCCAGGTAGTTAAACACAAAGTACTGTCTGTCCTTTTCCCGGGACAGAACATAGTGTCTTTAAATGTAAGGTGGGCTGTCATCTGTATTAAATGTCTGAGGCTGTTTATAAATACCACTGACCACGACACAGAGAGAGAGAGAGAGAGGGGGGGGGGGGGGAGACGCTTCACTGAGATCGACACAGAAAAAACTAAATAAAAACTCAGACAGCACTTTCTCAATCAATTTCTCTCTCTCCTTTCTCCGTCCTGCCTCGTGCACACACACACACACACACACACACACACACACACACACACGCACACACCAATATATATAAAAAGGCCTGTTTCAAGTGGGCGTCCAGAAAGTAGGTGCAAGTCACCCCTCGTCTCCTTCCACGGTACGTCTCACCTTCACAGCCCGGCTGTCACAACTCTACAAGCCACTGCTCTCAGAGAGCAACACCACGCCTCCATGTCGACCTTTATCTGTTCAACAAGTACACAAAGTCTTACAGAGAGTGATTTTTTGTCAACTGTGGCCTAAACAAAAGAATACATAAAACCATGACTTAACTTGACTAAGGTCTCATTCATAAAATCAGACAATGCACACATAGGAAGTCACTCAGCCCTCTCCAGAACAGACCCCCATCAATTTAATCAAACTGTAAGAATCATCACTGCGTCTGAGACACGACTCACTACAGGAAGCCTCATGTTTTCTTTATGGTTTTTTGATTCCACAAAATCAAGCAAATCTCCTGCTATTCAAATGCTACACGTTCTCACTTCCAATCGTCAAGAATCATCTGTTCTTATTTTGTTTCCTGTAATGTAAAGTGCCTTTGAGTATCATGAAAAGCACTATATATATATATATATATATAAAATGTATTATTATTATTAAATAAGGCAGCTTTTTAAGTGGCCCTATGTTTCAAAATATGAGGCCTAGGTAACCTTTTTGTGTCAGTTTTGCATGGGCATTCCACAGTCATGTTAGTGATAACAAATATGCAAGATCAGGTTTTCAAAATAAAACGGCCGAACTTGCAATCATGAAAAAGCAACGTATGTTATTCTTTCATTTCACCTTTCATTAGCTTTAGATGTGAAAACAAATTATAAACACATTATTTATGTTGTGAATATGTTGCAGTTCAGTTACGTTTAGGTACCAAAACAACTTGAATAGGTTTAGTTAAAGATCATGGCATGGGTTCATAGAAGAAGAAGAAGACATACTTGGGGGGTTTTGGTAGGGATGCACGATATTATCGGTACGTTATCAGTATCTGCAGATTACAGCTTGAAAATTACATATCGGCATCGGCAGATATGACATTTTTCTACCGATATTCTCCGCCGATAGAACAATGATGATTCCCTAAAAAAGCTTGACATAATGCTACAACAATAACTCGGCACGAATGTGCGAGCACACTGCCTACACCACACCTTCCGTGTGTGAAGGCAGGGTGCAAGATGTCTGCATATTGCAGTTTTTCAAAGTTTCCAAAACAGGTTGATTTCCTTTTATGTTTTTGTTCTGTGCAATAGGTCAAATTTGCCCTAGTTGTGGCTATATTGTCAGGATTGTCTCAGGGAGAGCATCATCCAAGCCTGTCTAAGTTGTACGAATATTACAGTTTTATTTGAAAGAAAATGTTACAAACAAATAGATATGGCATATCATATCATATTGATCTAACCATCCTCCGGTTTCCAATTATGGGTCTTAATGTTACGTGACTGACGCAAGAAGATTACATAACCAATGTAATGTAACCTCACTTAAAAATAATCAAGCTTCTAAACAGTAAAATCGGTCAACATTAACTCTTGATTTTAACACACTAACCAAACCCTGCCCACTGGGGAGAGTGTGGATCACCGCTTCATACTACATCACCTGTCTTCAACGTCGCATTAAGAGAGGTACCTACAGCGTCATATTTTGAAGCATTGGGCCGCTGACCAAGCTGCTGATTTGAAGAGTTGGGAGTGAGGACGTGCTTGTTAATCAGGCCATGTCTACGCATACACAGGTATTTTTCAAAACGTTTTTTCCTCCTTCGTTTAAAAAAAAAACCCCGCCCACACAAGCACGCAAGTTACAAAAAAATCCCTGTCCAAACGAAAACACAACAGAAATGCTGTCATGAGAACGCCACACAAACATGCGGCGATATAACCTGGGCATGCAAAAAAGAAAAAGAAAAGAAGATCGCGGCCAAACAAAAGTCTGAAAAAATCGATTGCCGGCAGACTGGCGGGCTGCAATGGCGCATCGATATATCGACGATATATCAATATAGTGGACGTGGACGAGTAACTGAACATGTGTAAACATGTAAAAAGTCCTGTTAGCAGAAGCATCACTGTTTTTGTCACGTTCTTCATTTTGCAAGGAATGTTGCCTCGTTTGTGACGCCTCACAAAAGAGATAACGGCGCACAGCCTGACGTCATGAGGCAAGGGCACGGCCACTTGAAACAGGCCACGAGGAGAGTGTCTAAAGGTCTTCACCCTGGCAGGAGTTTCACTAAAGATCTGGTGAGAAAAAGCTACGTTTTGAAAAGTACCCACACATGTGTAGACATGGCCTTTTTTGCTGTGAACTTGATTATTACTAAGACGTTTAAC
Source organism: Semicossyphus pulcher (assembly GCF_022749685.1). Taxonomy (NCBI): domain Eukaryota; kingdom Metazoa; phylum Chordata; class Actinopteri; order Labriformes; family Labridae; genus Semicossyphus; species Semicossyphus pulcher. Next base: position 29,734,905 of record NW_027211604.1, on the reverse strand, counting down.
CCCACAGTTGAACTATAAAAGTGTGTTTTCTTCCTATATTCTGGTCATGTAGTTGGCATTTTGTTGAGTTGTGACAGCTGCTCCTGAAGAGATTGAGGAATATGGAAGTCACTTTGGACTGAATGGTTGGCTGCTTCCGTAGCACTCCTTATATCTTGCTTTTGATGTAATTCTGGCATCTTTAAGATTATTCTGAAATGAATACTTTGTAGAGACAATGTGCACGTCCATGTCTTACTTTTCTATTTCCTGCTTTCTTGCTTTTTGCACAGGTAGACTCTAAACTACTACTCATGGGGGCTTCAACCTGAGAGGAAATCTGATGTTTTTTAAATGACAACTGTGAAAACGTGATGAATGACTGAAGAAGTGGATAAACACATAAAGGGGTGTGTAATCTTAATTATAATTTGCCGAATTAGCTATATGTATTCTGTTATTAATTCATTTTTAATTCATTAGGTCAAATTTGCAGCACATCATTATAGTGCATGCTGAAGTGTTAAGATGGATCCTGCAGTTATCTTACAGTCTCATCACAGAGCAGATTACAGAGAAGAGACCGACCAGCCCCTCCTTTAAAGCTAAACAAACACATCTGACCCACAATCAGCACTATCACATTTCAGACTCTCATTTGCACCACACTGACTCTGCAGCAATGCCAGAGCAGAGCCAGCAGGGAGACGGCTCACACATACCACAGAGGTATCGGGACCTTGACCGGAGGGGTGCGTCCGCGGGGCGGGTGCGCTCAGAAAGCTTTCACTCGTCATGTAGCTGCAGATACGACACTGCAACGCCTCCAAGCTGCTTCGTACACACACACACACACACACACACACACACACACGCAGACCTACACTCTGCAGCTGTTTATAAACCCCTCTTAGCACAGGAACACTCATCACTCTTTGGAATTGAACGTTTAAAAGTTAGACAGGGAGTGGGAGGTGTGTTTGGGCCTGACTCATGTTTTACTCTTTTATTCAACACTTTTAAGTCAGCGATAAATGAAGTCCTTTAAACTTCATCATGAATTCTTTGGAGATGCTTCATCACCTCTTTGGCTGCAGACTTCTGTACTTGGAAGACTTTCAGTGCGGTTTTATAATTTTTGGATTCTGTTGTTTTTAAGTTGGTTTCGTGGATAACTAAACTACTGAAGCTCAGGAGGGATACTGTGCACTTTCATTGTCATCCTGTGTCTGCGAGGCACACGTACATGAAGGAAATCATCGCTTGAAAATGTTTATCTTTCAGTCGACACACATAAAAGGAGATTTTACACAGTTCTGCAGTACATCTGTGTCTTACTCTGTGGTTTGACTATATGCTATGTGTCATTTATTGATAGCAGCATGAATCACATTACATGTAATCGCATAAACTTTGACAATCATAATTTTTTAAGCTCCAAATTATAAGGCTAGCACAATGCTATTTGATTCTGCATAGTGATGTGTTTCAGGTGAAAACAGGAAGCTAGGGAGGGACTTACTGGCGTATACAGCAGCCAATAGTACTGAACATGAGAACATTCTGTTGGAGCTATTCACATTGCTTTGAGTAATTGGATTATTTTACATTTAGTAATTTATTTATTTGCAGTTATTTAGTTTCAAGTTTTAATCTCGAAGATCTCATGGTGATAAACATTAATTGCAGGAGCACACTTCCCAGATATCCAGACAGTGCTGCATGTGTGACGTCCACGGTTGGCTCCGGTTGTAACTCTTGATTTTCCTGGCTGACGGTCGCTTTCCTTTTAAGACTGTTTGCTTCATCTGAGCGTCGAATTTGTTTCTTTTTCTTTGGATTTTCACTTCTTTTTGAAGTTGTATCTGTAGTCATCCATCTTTTCTTTGTTTGTTCAGCCATAGTAGATTACTGTTTACTCGCAACACTTGCAGAGACCGGAAAAGCAGTCACTGAGCTCCGCCTACCCTCTCTGGCAGACCAACCACTGCTGGCTGATGGAAAACACGTCACTAACTGGGCGCCGCTTGTGATTTTTTCTGTGAAAGTCGCCACAGACAGCCAGTCTGTAATAATGCAAGTGCAAAGGCTTTCATCAGTGGGCCATAGGCTCAATCACCATTGTGTTACCTCATTCAGTGATAGATAGAGACTTAACAGACATTTATTTACATGAAAATCTTCAAGATTATTACTTTAAGGAAGATACAGAATTAAGTTTGATACCAATATTTGTGTATTTATGTGGGCTTTCATTTTGATCAGTAGTTTTTGCACAGGATGACGTGTGTAGGGGAAGGTAAGCTACCAGGAAGGTGAGTGGCTTTTTATCAGGAAAAAACAGAGCAAGCATTGACTGATTGTAAGAAAAGGTTGTTGAATAAATATAAAAGAAATTAAAAAAATTTCTGGACAACTTGTCTGATCCTGCATTCGATTCACTTTGATTTGATTTTGATTTTGAGTTTTGCTTTCTTGTAAGTTGACATGGCCAAGTTGCCACTATAGATTCACATGAAAACATAGCAAAGACACTTAACTGCTAGCTAGTGCATTGGCTTGGTGCATCATTAGGGATGCACAATTTTTTTTGTTTCTTTTTAGACTACGTATTTGGTCATCTCCCTTATTTGATAGGACAGGAATGTGGGGATGAGAGAGGGGGAATGACGAGAGCACCAAAGGGCTGCGAGTCAGGGGATTTTCCTCTGTACATGTGGTGCCTGCTTTACTGACTGAGCGACACCAGCGCCCCAAAGATGGATTTGATGCTAAATCAGTATACTCCCCTGAGGGCAAAAGGAGTCATCAACAATTTTTTAATATTTTCTCTGAAAAGATTTTAAAACATCATTAAGAATAACCACAAAACCACTTATTTGTTCTTGTTAAGAAAGAGGAAATATAGCTTACTGTCCAATATTCACCTGTGAGATAACTACTTTTCTTTATACCCCAAAGCATTGGTAAAAAAACATTTTTTAAATATAAAACCACATGATTTTTAACACACGTTCTGCAAATATTTAGACAGGTATGAAATATTACATCATGCATCTTTGCTCACTACATCTTAGTATTTTCACCATCAGTGTAAAAACACTGGCTCATGAAGTCCTGTTTTAAAATAATACAATTTTGAAAATCCACATGGTGCACGCCCAGTTGTTAAAAACTGATGTAAAGGTGACGTAAGATATGTGAAAAAACCTTCAACATCTCTATGACTCGTGGTAACTCATAAAAATGAGTGTTATCACATATATTCTTTCTCCTTTTTCACTGACGAGGGAAAAAAAACATTTTGGTGGTGAGAAAAGCTCATTATGTCTGTGCTTTACAGGCTTTTGGCTCAGGTTACTGAAAGGTGTCACTGCCAGAAATGTGCAGGGCCAAAAAACTGCAACTGAAACATTTGGCGTCAAAGTTGTTCTTGTTAGTGAGCGATGAAAGAAAAGCAAGCGTCCAAGACTGAGAGCTGCAAGACCAAACTTTTGTTTTCTCGAGCAGCTGCAGGTTTCCTACAGTGAAACTTTATTAAAGAGTTTTAAATGAGGTCTGTGGACAAACTGCTGATTCGTCCTCTTCATCTTTTCTTCACTGCTGTTTAGACACAGAGAAAACTTCCCTACGTCTTTATTGGCAGTTCAGACTGACTCCATGCGACGCATCAGAACTGGACTCGTCCTGATTGGCTCCTCGCATTAAATAAAAACTGAAATGTTTTTAAGCAGAGCAGCATTAAAGTGGAAAAGCATCCAACTGCATGTTTGAATAGGAGGAGCTGCTGTTGTCAGTTAATTACATCTCTAACAGGCTTTCACTGTAGATTTTAAAAACAAACTTTAAATTCAAACTAACATAAAATGTCTTTCTCCTCTGATAGGTGCACTTTTGAAAGGTAAAAATATATTATTGAACCTTTAAAGTTCCCATGAAACAGCTGGCAGAGCGCTTCTGTTTGCACAGTTTTACAAAACGTGACACTGGATTTGACACAGATATCAATAAGTGCGTAAAGCAGGAAGAAGAGCTGAAGAAGTGTGTAACCAATCCTGCCCTACCATCAAATGTCAGAAGACATTTGTACATTTCGCAAATGTGACGAATGAGTCATGTATTTTAAAAATATCACTGAGAAAACTGATATACTTTTTCTAGTAAATACTGTGGATGGGCAGAAAAGCTCAGAGGAATATGAACTCCAGGAGCAGAGCAGGGAGATTAGTGGAAGATCAGAGTGTTAGCTAGCATGAGATGCTAACACTGTAGCTAGCAGTCCTGCAGCATTTATAGTCATGAAGAGGATCAGAATAATCCAACAAAGGTTCTGCATTGGACACTAAATTAGTAAACGCCCCGCTGTGCAGGAGGACATTTGTGGTTGCTAGGAAAATGACAAACTCTAACTGACAGTGTGTACAAATGAGTATTTTCATTTTTGAGCCAGATACTGATGAAAAATGCAGTAATTATGTACTGAATATTTAATGTTTATGGACAACTTGTAAATATCTAAAGTACATACCGATTATGAAAATAGTTATCCCTTAACCTGGTCCATCAACATCGTCAAACAGTTCACTTATGAAACGTGAAATGTGGTCTGCTGTGATGCACATCTGTCTTTCAGTTTGGACTCGATGGATGCAGCAGACAGCTGCCAAAGTCAAGTAGCACATCAGTCTGTCTCTTACAATAGTCTCCATTATGCTCCTGCGTCTTGTTATGTCCTCTGCATATAAAACACTCTCTGTTAAAGCCCCCGAATCAGAAGTAAATTACATTACAGTCTACATTACTTTACATGAGAGATGTCCCTAAACAGAGCGACAAAATAAAGCAGAATAAAGACACACATACGACTTTACAGTAATGGTGAAATATTCTTTTTCTTTCTGCATTTCTCACTTTTCCTGAACGTCTCAAACAATACAATCTTTAAGAGAGCAAAGCTCTTATCGTTGCTCATATCCTAACATGCTAATTACCCCACACACAGTTTGACTTCATTTATTATGCATGAAATAATCTAATATGATGACTGTGATAATTATGCGCACATAGATAAGATAAAAGAGTAGTAACCAATTACGGCGCCGGAGTTGGAAAAGTAATTATTCTTTGTAGTGGAAAGAAGTCTCTTTTTTCATTCAGTTCACAGTGCTGCAATTAACATGTGGAAACACGTCTGCACGGCCTGATAGTGTGTACGGATATTTCCTTGATTAAGCGTACAGTAAGACAGAGAGGTAGGATGTATAAGCTTCTCACTGAGGGACCAAACTGTTAAAAAAAAATACACATAAAACAGCTGCTGGGATGTTTCTTCCTGCACACATTCATTTACAGCAACGTGTGTGTTGTGATAATCGCACACACTCTCCACACACTCCACAAACCTGACATGTTTACATTCAGACTTGAAAAGCTGCACAGCTCGATGCCACGAGTCTCGTCAGCAGCAGCAAATCAGAACGGACGTTGAAAAAAAAAAGACGTGTTGCTGCTAAAGAGTCGCAAATCAGACGCCGATGTAGAGTCATTAAATATTACCACTTCTAAAATGAGAGCTGCCGTGTGGTTAGCTCGCACCGCTGAGCAAACACACTGAACACAGCACAGCTTTCTTTGACACATCAGGATCCTGCGACCACAAAGGACGGAAAGCCGTACAGTAATTTAAATCTTCTGGAACTGTTATGGCTCAAATTGTGATATAAATCAAAGTTTTATGTGATGGAATGTGTCAGCGTGGAAACAGGGATTAATATGTCGGCAGCCATTTTGCCCAGAGTGAAGAGAAAAGTGATAAAACTTGAGGACAGAGCGACACAGAAACAAGAGAAAATAGAGAAAACAAGGTTTATAATCACATTTAAACTACAAAGAAAGTACTGATACACTCTTTGTACCATCTAACAGACATTATCTGGAGGAGGATTGTCTTACTGACCTCTAATTAAAAGCACATTTATCTGACTCAGGAGGCAACACGTCATCTTCACACTCCTCCGGAAACCTCCGTCACCCATCGCTGTGGTTGACTCATGCTTACTTGCAGAGTGTGAGCTCAGGGCCAAACATGAAGCTCTCAGACCAGTCAACAAAAGCTCACACAAACAATGCAAAACCAGTTTTCAAAAACGGCTGCCAGATTCTCAGATTCGCACCAAACAGCAGCACAATGGGGAACATGTTCTTGGAGGAAGTGTCGGTATGTAGGTGTCGATCTGAAAGCTAAGAACATAACTGTGAACAAGAGACTGAACTATCAGCTCTTCATAACGTAAGTGGCACTCGTGTTTCCGCACACGCTCAAAGTCAGGATGTTCTGAATGCAATGAAGTGAGGAGGGGAGAGAGAAAGGACGGTGAACACGGCTGAGGCGACGATCGCTGCCCGGGCCGGATTTCATACGGACAGCTGAGGTTCAGAATCACCACTCTACTTTATGATTCTGCAGAAATCAGTTTATCAGTGTTTATTCAGACCTCATGATGAGTTATAGCATGGTTGCATTAATATTTTTAACCCCAAAGATCCCCTCAGAGTTCATATCAGACCAGAGTTCATATCCTGAGTCCTGTATGTGCAGCAGGGACACTCTGGTTTAGGTTATAGCGTAAGATTTTGAGACTTTAAAATAAAATGATAACACAGTAAACAGGTGTCGCCTCCTGTTTCAAAATAACCGTAAAATTTGGTGTATAGATTTTAATTCATTTTTTTTCATCTAAAAAGTGGGCTGCGTCCTATACACCGGTGCGACCAAATGTACCAGTATAAAATGCGAGAGAGAGGCATGTTATTGTGTTACGGTATTTTACCCAGATGATGGCGCTATCCGGTTGTTAAATATTGACGTCACATCTCTGCAATAAACTGTTTCCGGCTCCCAGCCGCTGCAACATATCCTATTTATAATATGGCTCAGTGCTGTTTGAACGCTTCATCATCACGGACATGTACCGTCATGATCACCATTGCAGCCGCCACCCTCACAACAATCGACATTACCGTAGGCTGCCAGCCGCCGCTAGCTACAACAACCGCTAGCTAGCAGGATTGCAAACTCGACATGGCAGATCTAAGGCTGTAATTTGTGTGTGTTTTAAATGAACATGAATTGAAATAGTGTTGAAAAAACTTATATATTATATAGAACTATATATTTTTATTTAATAAATAGCTATAAAAACCTTTTTCCCTCTGGGATACCCCCAAAAACAGCCTGCGTCTTATATTATAGTGCGACTCATATTCAGGATTTTACGGTACTACTGACTCCCAAATCAATCAAAATCCTGCTTATTTAAGTCCACACCTTTACTCCATGCCACACAAAATCTAATTATCACGTTTTCATCCTTCTTTGTGCTGTGTCAACTAATGGAAACCAAATGAACATTTATTCATTTAATGAAATGTTCAATAGAGAAAAAATAGACATCATATCTCTGTTATTAAATAAAACAAGAGATTTGATTTCTCCTCTCTGTTTTTAACACTTTAACTTTTCATAGGATGCTAAAAAGACTCAATGTGTGCGTGTAAATATAAAGGTTCTCTTCTTCTTTTGTCCTCTATCTTTGCAGTGTCTTTCTATGTTTATACAGCTCCGGAAACAAACAGAGGCCACTGCAAAAATAAGTTTTTCTCTGCTTCTATTTATAAATTTGTGTTTGTGTAAAATCAACTTTTGTTTTATTGTAAACAAAATTTCTCCTACTTCCAGATCAAATATTCTCATTGAGGTGTTTTATTAGCAGAAAATGGCGACTGGTTAAGAAAACAAAATGTTTTTCAGACGTCAGATAACGCAAAGTAAACAAGTTTGTGTTCATGTTCAACAACAGAATGTTTTACCTCAGCAAGAGTTCACAGATCAATATCTGGTGGAATAACCTGGTTTTTAATCACAGCTTTCATGCATCTCTGCATGCTCTCCACCAGTCTGTCACAGTGCTGTTGGGTGACGTTATGCCGCTCTTTGTTCGATCAGGAGGTTTTGAGTGGGTTTTAGATCTGGATTTGCGGGCCATGACATGTAGAGAGAGATGCTGATTTAAGGAACATTTGGAGTGCTCTCTTTTCCCCCCACAGCTGTACGGCTTTGTAATACAATCTTCCTCTCGTTTTTCATATATTGCTTTTAATTATTATTATTATTTTTATTATTTGGATGTTTCCCACTCTCCCAGTGTGCATGATGTTTAAATATAAGTGTTTTATCCATCTTTGAACATTTTTACCTGATTAAGATCCAAACAGGAATCAAACATTGTTATTATATGTTTTGCAATATAAAGTAAGTGTGCAGGCTTTCTGTATTCATACTTTACCTTATAAACATAATTTCTGTGCGACATGTCTGCTGTGTCTGCTCACTTTGTATTTGGATCTTTCTACACTGTGTTATGTGACTTGTTTTGTAGCATTAACAGAACTATAAGCTAAAGGCTACACAGTTAGCCTTTGGGCTATCTGTGTTACAGATAGACATTTGGATCCTTTGGGTGCTTATATGACCTGATATGATTCCAGCAGCTCAGACAGGTCCAGAATGACAAAAGCCTAAATGAAATATAATACAGGAATAAGACAGTGCAGCCCTTCTTTAATATTTTAAGAGCGACAAGTCGTTTGAAACATAAAAGATGCAGCCTTCCCCTGAAAATAAAATGCTCTTCAGCTGAAGCCTGTGCTGTCATAAAATCATGGCACTTTTATAGCCGGGGACAGAACTCCATAAAAAAAGTCATTTGCAGATAATAAGAGCGATCGCTAAAATGCATTAGGGCAAATTATTCTGTCCTTGCCACTGTACAAGGCTTCCACTAATGTGTGCTGATAAGCTGCTGTTTCAGCCGAGAGCTGTACACTAACAAGTGTTTCACCAGGCGTCTGCACAGACCACTCCAGATGAACTGCAAGGTATACAAATGGATCTGAAGAGAAAGCGGCTTTTTGTTAAAGTCGAATGTCAAAATAAAGGAGCAGCTATAGACGGAGGGAAAATATTGTCCTTCAGATCGATGGCATCCTGGAGAGCAGGAGGCTGAAACATTCAGATGAGACGTGAGTGGCAGAGAGAGCAACACTTGAATAATGTCTTTGGAGAGGATTGTGAAAAACGGAGCCATGCTCCAGTAAAAAGCCTTTTGGAGGTCACAACTTCAGCGCTGCTGAATCTCTATTCAAAGTGCAGCAGACTTCAATAAGCTGGTGTGACAATAATCAGCCGGGTGATTTCAGAAGGACAACTAACACTATTTCAAAGGGGCACAGTTCCTATTGCACATTTGTCTCTATAATAGTACTAACACAACTTTAAGTGTGCAAAACAGGGGAAAAAATAACTTTAGGAGCTGGTCAGAAATCCCAAAACACGTCAGGAAAACTAAGCTGTTTTTTTTTAACAAATATATTGGTTGAATTTAAATGTAGTTGGAATTAAATCTTTGTCTGTTTTTCTTTAACTTTGTTACCCAGACTCATAGAGGAGGAACCACAGTACAGAAGAGCATTAAAGCCACGCATGAAATAAAATGACTGTTGTAAAGGTTTTTATTTTATTCTGGATTTACAGAATAAAGTTAAATGTTGAGAATTAAGTCAAACTTTAAGTATCAGTGCCAGGTATAAGAAACAAAGTAGAAGTACATATAATTGTGTAGAAGTCGAAGTACTGATTCAACAACTTAAATAAAAGGTGAAAATACAAAGAACCAAACAGTCGTCGTCCATATCTTGTCTGATTTGTTCTTATGCATCTCATACGTTTTTTTGTCCGTTGCGTGCGATTCCCTTTTAGTAAAGAGTCGGTTTTAAACATGAACAGAGTAGAAAGCTCAGATATTTGTGTTTAACGTAAGAAAGGGGGGGGGTAACCCAGCTAACAGGGAACGTTCCCATAACATTGTCTAACATTACCTACAAGTTCTAATTACGTTTGAAAGAAAACGTTTTAATCAAATATTCGAAGAACGTTTTAAGGATGTTTATCATTTCAAATAAAGTTCTTGTAATGTTAAAAGTTAAACTAAGACAAAGCATTTTAACTGCAACATTGTGAAGATATTTTCAGGATGTTATTGAGGCCTGGGATGTCAGAACGCCTTTTATAAAACATTTGCTCAATGTGACTTAAAAACAAAGGTAGAACATGCTCACTGCAACATTCTGAGGAACTTCTCAGGATGTTAGTACGGCCTGAACTATCAGAACGTGATTCCTGAAATGTGATTTGAACATTCTCACTGCAACTTTCTGAAGATGTTTTCAGAGAACGTTCTCCTGCTAGTAAAAGGAACATTCTGGGAACCAAATAAAAACTTGACGCTCAAAACATTACGAGAACATCGCATGTAACATTCTCAGAACGTTCTCAGAACAAAACATTTCCAGCTGGGAAAACAGTTATTTACTCAAGTACAGAAAAAGTATACGAATACCGTAAGACGTATTTTAACTGTTACTTCCCCACATTTTAAGTTTAAATACCATTTAACGCTCACTTACTATATATATTATAAATCCTTTTGCACATTTCCACCGTACTCTTTGCATTAACTCTGCTCATCATGTTTAATCTGCACTACCTCCATACAGCCACTGCTCAATGTTCAATGTTAATAGCCTTTATTTTTATTTTGTCTTAATTTAATTATTCTTATACAGGCTTAACGGGGGGTGGGGGTGATGACAGTTGTTGAGTATTTGTCTGTCTGTAACTCTGTGTTGTTGCTGCTGTCCAAGCAGGTCTCTCCTGAGAATGAGACCACGTGTCTCAACGAGATTACCTGTTTAAATAAAGGCTAAATAAAAATATGTGTTGTAAGCTACTGGATAAATTTCCCTCGCGATCAATAAAGTATCAATCCTCACTATGTAAACAAAACAAAACTTCCTCCTTCTCCAATTTATTTTCTTACTTTATTTTTCTTTACTGTTAATAGTGAAAATGTGACTTTATTGTGAGAAAACCAAACGAACAGAAAAAGCTTCCTTTTTACATATGCTCTTATGTCTTTCAGTTCTTCTCTTCTATACGACAGAAGTTTAAGTCAAAGAAAAACACAATGATAGAACAATAGCTATTTATGGTGTCAGGCTGCAAACATACATTTGCATTTGGCACGAGAAAACACCGCCTCTCTCACAGACTATGCTGTGCCAAAAGTATTAATGCACAGTGTTAAGTTGCTGCTGCATGAAGTCGCTGACATTTCACTCTGAACTAAGTTTTAAAGAGAACTACACTGGAGGAGATTTCCACGAGCAGTGACACCATTGTGGCCCATGCATTTATTCATTTTGGAGGGAAGCACAAATATGCAGCCACTCAGAGCTTGGTGGGATTTTCTCTGCTGTGATCTGCTGTTGAATTCAAATCAAATAGTTTGAACCTCACCCAGCTCAGCTGTTACCACGACGCGCAAATATAATAAATTCAGGATTTACTGGCAGGCTTCATATTTCTCTGTATGCAGCCCTGCTCATTTATTGGGATTATCTACATTCCAGCGGAGATAAGACGCACGGGCACAATGAGGTTCACGCTCTTGTTAAAGGTCTTTAAATGAAGAATATATAATAAGCTGTTGCTAATTTGATTTTGTGCTTGATCCTTGAATAATAACCACTGATGTCTAAAAATAACCTGTTTTAATTGTTTTCACTGCAGAAATATGGACATCAAACGATATTTATACTAAGACTGAGACATTAGAGACGGGAAATAACCTAGTTCACATCTTTGATATTTCCCCCACAGTAAACAGTGTATCTGTTTGTGCATCCTGCTGCTGCAGACCCTCAGCTGTGCAGGAGTCCTCCTCTCTATGCCATGACTTCGACTCACTTTATGGAATGTGTCCCTGCTGGGTTTTCATTTCCTCTGTCTGAAAAGGGGAATGCAATCACAGCACTGATGCTAAAATCATTACCTAATGACTAAAGCCTTTGTATAGGACTTCTTCCATGCTGCGTTCACTGTTCAGGCACACATCACGTCTTATCGTCTGGAGGAGAGCTTCTCTGGAAGTTTGTTTGTCTGCAGGACCAAATGAGTCCGATGTGCAAAGTCCAATCAATCACTGAATCACACGCAGAAGACCATTATAATTCAGGATGTGCTTATGGCTCGAGCTGATGTACAGGTCTATCACAGATTTAAAGGTATTTGCATATATGTTATTCGACATATTTTAAACTAACCTTTTTTTACAGAACACATAATAAAGTAAACAACGCGATGGGGGTGATTTATTCTTATTATTATCATTGCATAGTTTGCCCTGCACATCATAGTTCACAATACTCGCAGCACAGTCTGCAGCACATGCAGCAGCTGAGCGGTGGTGGTCTGCACTAGAATCAGTTCCAAAGAAACATGTTGCAATTATTTAAAAGGTAATATCATTGCAAGTGATTGCAAGAGTAGTCGGAATGATCATTTTGCACTTCAATATTTATTTCAATTAAAAAAAACAATGCCAATGTATGTAAGACATTAGTATAAACATGTTCATTATTATTTAATAATGTTATTTGTTTAAGGTAGCCTCCTGAGTACAATTGCATGGTCATTTTTGGGCAATATTCACATATAAAAGGCATATATCTCAAACATTCACTTTATCGGCCTACATATTGTAATTTTTCCTTCCAAAATTGGAATCGGTCTACAGAATATTCATTTTGCTCATGCTGTATTAAGGCCAAAGGTCTGTTGCAATACAAATCTGGTGTAATAATAATGTGTAGTAAAGTAACACAAGATGTGATTGGTTCACAACTACAAGTAGATTCAAAATAATGCATGCTTGTCAATTGAGTGGGACTCAAAGACCATGCATTCCTCTTTATCAACGATTCCACCTGCAGAGATTTCCTTTACGCTACTGTGCTATTATCAGAGAGATCTCTGCAACATCAAAGCTGTGGCAGTATAATACTTAATTTGTTGAGAATTTCAGAATAAAACCATATTGCTTTCAGATTTTTATTACATTGTGCAAATGATGTGAAATCCTTCTATCCTTTCCTCTATATTTCCTTGATTATTGGTTAGTTGTTTGGTCTATAAAATGTCATAGAATGGTAAAAAAAATGACAATCAGCCTCAGATGAAGTCCTCAAATTTCTGTTTATGTTCACAACCAAAATATTTTTACTTTACTGTCAACTATTCATATTTAAGAAGCTGAGAGTGATATAGTTATAGTTGGTGTTTAGTTCAATAGTTGACACTAATCGGTAAAGAAATTAATCGTTGCAACTCCGTACGACTGTCTCTCACGGCAGTATCCAAACCCATTCTCCAAACCACATTCCTATGCTGGATGTGTTTTCATGACATCTTCATGTCCTTCCGGAAACAAAGCTGCGTGATGTTGACAGTATGGAGGATCATTAAATTTGCCTGCTGCTCCTCTTGGAGCATAAATCAAGCCAATCCATCTCTCTCCGACCCCGCTCCCTGGTGGCTTACTTAGAGCCATGCCAACGCAGCACTGGCTGTGGAATGAGCAAGGGTAAGCATGCACGGGCTGTCCTTACGCTGAGCCGTCTGACGGCATAAACAGGCCTCTGCCTCCTCTTGAGAGCAATAGGGATCAAGCAGGCTTAGCGGGCATGACCTGTGAGGGCCCAGACAGGACCGAAACATGCAACACAACACAAATGTCTTCAGGATCGCTGCTCTATTGAACATGTGAAAACTAGCACACATCACATTGCTCACGGGCCCGGAACAGGACCTAGATGCACTCCGCTGAGGATACCCGGCAGACTAAGGCCTTATGAATAATTCTGAACATCCTCTCTCTCTTTCCTGCCTGACTTAAGAAGTAAAGCCTCAAAAAACAAATTAGACATCTCACATTCTGATTCTCATTCTCTGAAAGGATAAAAAATGTCTATTAGTCTTTAAGGACTGTCAAAAAATATGTATTGTTTTCTCTGGCACCATGCAGGGTGGAATTAGAGGCAAAGGCGAAGGAAATGACTAGACATTTGCTCGTGTTTTAATTTCCTCAATTGCTTTACGGCCATACATAAATGCTTAAATTGGTTTGTAACATATGCTCTCCTCGCTCTGTTTACTTCCTTCATTTAGTGTGACTGAATCACTTTATTAGTGATTATCCCCCCAAAAGCTGCAGGAATGCACAGCATCACACCTCATCATGCAATTTACTCATATAGTAGGAATGGGAATATGCAAATAGTGTTGCAGCAGCAAATATGCCCCCGGGCTGCTTGTCCAATGACACAAATCATCAATTAAGATCTCAGCAGGGTTCAGGGATAAACTAAATTGGCATTATTTCTATCTGACAAAATGTAGACGCAGTGTTGGGAGCATCACAACAAAGAACAAACATCACTGAGGGTGATTGGTATAGTGACGCGCTTCGACTTGTGTGTGTGTTCGAAATGTATTCCCGGCTGAATTATTCACTTTGAGACACCGACAAAAGCTACACAATCATTCGAGTCGTGTAAAAGGTAACAGAGCTTCTTTTGCTCTTTCAGCAGCGACTCGCAGCAGCAGCAACAACAGTGTCTTTCAAAGCGTTTACTTTCACAGTTTAGCTCCTCGTGGGGTTTATGCTCAGCACTCTGCACCTGCCCAATGTGTCTGACAGAGGGAGTAAAGTGGTCTAAATCGCCATTGTGATTTCTCAGGGAAGCAGATGATTAGTAAACAAATGGTTCAGGCATATTTAATTAAGCTAATGTACTCCCAATGCTCAGACTAGTCTCTGCTGTGAGGGGCCTTTACTTTGCAATGTAGAGTTGAAACCTTTTACCTATTGACGAATGACAACGGTTAAATAATTGGATTTTATATACATTTAGAAACGTGTGATTTCTTTATAAATGTGGATGTGTTTGCTTAACCTGTGTACATTTATGTGACACTTGATCGGCGGAGATCACGGCTGACAGCGACTGAACAGATGGGTCGACTTGCTTCCTCAAAAAACGACCAAAACACGGGAAAGATGTGCAAAACCTTTTAAATGCAAGACGCTTGAATCAAACAGGGCTCAAGTGTTCGACACAAGCTGTCCCAGAGACACTGACTCTGTCAAATGTCCCCTATGAGCGAAATAGGCATTGGAGTAATTGTGGAATAAACTAGTCATCTGAAATAGAAAGCGACGAGTGGCGCACAAAGAAGGCCAGTGTTCAGGCAGAGAGCTTTTTGCAGGGCAGGGAGGGCTGAGAGTAAACATTAGACCTCACTGAGATGCAGATAGTTGGAGAGAAGAAAATTCTTCAGAAAAAGACGAGCCAATAAAGAAATGTAACAGAGAATTAGACTTCCTTTTTGACCTTTCAAAAAAAAAAAAAACAGATGTGAGGATAAAAAGCTTTTTTTTTTATTTGATATTTTCTGTGGAAAAAAATTTACTTTGGAAAAACTGCTGTTTATAAAGTGCATACACAAAGTAAAGACAGACGCCTGTCACAAACAAGACATTTAAAATGAGTAAATTCAAAGTAAAACCTGAGATACTTAAATTACAAAAAGCTACAACTTCAGGTGTTATATATTTTCTTCAGTTTGACTTTCTTATTTGCTTATTTTTGTCGCAAACTAAAACAGCCACAAACACAAATAGCAGGTACTATCTAGAAAAACATTTTTTTTATGAACAACAAGAAGAATTAAAAAGCTTATTTAACTACAAATCAAATCTGACTGGAACCTATTTTACATTGAAAATCCTTTACCGTTGTTTTAACGAACGCCTAAACTTTGCCCGTCAAAATAAAAGCCTTTTTACTCTAACAAAACGCACCAGGAAACTTCATCATTATAAAAATTGCAAATGTAATAAAAAAGACAACACAATGCGATTTTTCCCACACCATCGGATATTCATTGTACATTCAAAAATAATCAAAATCCGGCGCTAATTGACAAAGCGTAGAAATCAAATGCAGCTTCCTGCAGCTATGCGCTCATTCTGTCCGGTTCACAAGCAATTATATTTACTGTTCTCTAAAATTACACCGTTTTACACAAAAACATCCGCCGAAAAATACAGTAAATCCTATTTACGTGCATCACAAACATTACCGACACATTTTTTAAATCCAAACGCCACATCAAGCAAAAGGGAAAAAAATCCACTGGTCTTTCAGTTCAGCACAAAAATGCATCTCCTCTGCTTTCCCTCTCTCTTTTTTTCTCCCCCATCTCCACTCCCCCCTCCCTCCCTCTCTCACTCGCTCTATCTCTCCCTCCCTCACTCTCCCTCTCTTTCCCTCCCTCTCTCTCTCCCTCACTGTGGCCTGGCTGCCTGTCTGCCTGTATGAATAATGTCCTGCCTTTTGTAATGAAGGGGGGGTAAAGGGGAAAAAAGGACGCTGAAGTGGTGAAGCCCTGCTCCCATGCACTGACATTGAAAATGAATGACAGCTTACCTGCATGCCAATCTTCATCAGACTGACACTGGGCTGACAGCACAGCCTATACTCCTCCACACAGCCGCTGACGTCAGCCATGCCAGGCCCCTCCCACCTCCATCTCCATCTCCGCTCCCCGTTTTCCCAACACCGGGCTGCTGATGCCTTCCAGTGTCCGTGGGAAATACGGCAATCGAGTGTGAGGCTTCACGAGGAATGGTGTCCCCCGCAAACACATCGGTGTGGATCCAGACACACTTTGTGTTCAGGTTGAATGGTATTCAAAACACTGACGTGCAGCAACAATAAACACATGCTTTGTTCTTCATGTACACCTATACATTATCCAGTTTCAAACACCCTTTTACTCCTCTTTGTTGACTATTCTCTTAGTATCTCACTGCCTGCAATTTCAGCACAACTGCAGATAACAGTTAAATGATTATGTTACCTTGTTGAGCTTGTTATTTTTCTTCTAGGCCTACTCATTTGTCTATCTCTGTGTATGTACACTGAGAGAGGGAGTCAAATTCCATGTATGGCCGAGATAGCCTGATTCTGACTTGATCAAGTTTAAAGCAGGATTTGAATAAAATATTTGCAGGCACTAACCAGAATTTTCAGTATGAACCATAAATGTTTAAGAAATGCCTCAATTTTTTCCTATTCTACTGTAAACAAAAGTAAACAACATGGCACTAAAATATCATCTTATCTTTTTGCCTCCACTTTTGTTGTTAAAGTGAGGCAACATAATCTCTGACTGAACAGTGTTTACATCCTTGATCCTTGATCAAAATTTGCAATAATAATAATAAAGCAATAATTTATACTGTACTATTTCATACTGCTAAATGCTGCTGCTATTAACATGTCACTTTATCCCATACTGTGTCACTTTAGCTTGTCACTTTTGTACACCAGTTGTATACCTCTTATTTTACTTTATTTGATCTATTCTTATTTCTACTGTATTTGCCTTTGTGCTATTTTATCTTTGTGCTGCTGCAACACTCAAATTTTCCCTCTGGGGATCAATAAAGAATTTATCTTAAAGAATTATCTTATATTATAAATATCAGGGCTTGTCTTATTAGTTGCAAGCAATCTCAATCAATTTGCTCATGCTCTCTCCTGTGGCCAATGGTCCCAGAGTCATTCTGGTCACTGTGTTATGTAGCTACTAAATATGCACCAAAGCAATGATTGCTGTATGAAATCCATCTGAACAGTACTACATTTACACTTTTGTTGTGTAATTAATTCAGTTACTAAAGGATATTCCCCCCACTCAGTTATTCTAATACCCATTTAGGTTAACCAGTGACTGAGTCCATCTCAAACAGAAACATGATCAGGGTCTATAAAAACATTGCTTTATCTCACTAATACTCTCAATAACCGGTCTTTGTTTTGTTTTGTTAAGATTGCAGAGAAAATCCAATAAGCTGAAGAAATTCCAGGCAAATGAGAACCATAAAAAATGGATGTACATGCAACATATTTTTCTATTTCTAAAGTTGTGGTATTACTTATATTACTGTTTTGTATATATTGTTCAAATATTTGACCACCTTGTAACCCAACTTTAATGCTCTGGCAAAAGTTACTCAAACAATAAAGTCTTTGAATTGGATTGAATTAAGAACTCCAAACACATTTTTTTATAGGCCTACAGGTTTGTTGTGTGGTTCTCTTCTGACTGTACATATTTGATATTATATTGTTAATGGAATTGTTTATTTTACGTTTCTTGACAGAAGTACTGTTCTTTACTTGTTTTCTCATTCTCATTCCATGTTTATTGTTTTGCCCCAAGAAACCCAAACAATTTCTATTCTGTTGTATGTGTCACTTATAAACCTGATCCCGGTTGTCCTTCTGGTTCCGATCGCTGTTTTAAATAGTCCTCTACAATCTGACTTCATAAATAGGCTCTCCAAATCATAAATTAAGGTGATTGGATCTTACGAGGGTAACTCAAGGCAACATGTTTTCTTTTTCCAGTAAGCAGCAGAGGCGCCGCCATAGTGGGACTGGAGCACGCACGCACACATGCACGCGCTGAAACACGCGTGCCTTTGAATCGCAGATCAGGCCAGCCCCCTGTCGGTCCTCATTAATAATTACTTCAAAATTACAGGCGGGATGATAAAAATCAGTGCTGCAAATAACACACTAATTTTTAATTGAGACCAAATGTCCTTCTCTATATTGCAGTTGTAGCCTATAGAAGGCATAGAACTTTCTCTAGGCTATTCTCGTGGAATTGAGGATTAGATAGGGGTTTTTAAGCGATGAGTGATGTATACTTGTATGTAACTTCTCCCATGTCTAGCCTCAGTCGTCATGCAGTCCACCAAAATGCAGTGTGAAAAGCTTTGTTTTGCTCCACCTGCTGTAACCAGCGGTCTGAAAATAATGATCCAAGGAATAAAGGCTAAACAAGAGCATAAATTCAATCCGAGCCGTGGCAATAGACCTACATTAACCACTATAACACACCCAGTCCATTATCAACCATTCTTTTAAATTAAAATATACAAAGGGACAATGAATTCTTGTAATTCATATATTTTAAGTAGGCTGTGTTTCTTACAAATAGCTAAAGGCCTATATATAAATTAATCTTGGTGTTTTAAAGCGTACAGAAAGTGGTACAGAGAATGGTCAAAAGTCAGATAAAGTAGGTGAAGTTCTGTAGCCCGTCCGTTGCTAAGACTTACAGTGATGCTGCATGTGATTGGCCCCTTCTAAATTCTAGACCAATCAGATTTCAGCTTGCTGTTACCAGGAAGCAGTAGACGCCAGAGAACATATGCGATGCACTGATTAGATACTGCTGGATAATTGACGTGAATATGGACAGCAAAGATACGATTTAAAGAAATAATATTGCTATCTGAACACCTTGAGTTAACGTTACATTGTTCACTAACTTACAAAGAGTGTTGGTATCAGTTTAGCAGAGCAAGTTAGCAGTTACAGCTAACTTAGCATTACAGCGTTGGAAGTCACCTCTAGCTAACATAGGTAACGGTATAACCATAGTTAATTCGGTTACGGCCGTATTGCTTCATAATGTCACCGTAAATAACGTCAGTCGTCAAATCCCATTGTAACCACTTCGCTGATTAAGTGTGCATCACTCAAGTAACCGCCACTGAAAAATGGGGAATACCGTGTTGGAGGTCGGTACGGGCATTTTCATCATTGCGGTCGTGTGGATAGCGGCTGTTGTGTTTGGGATGATGCTACTGAGAGCATCTGGATCAGCAAAGTGAGTAACAGCAGAAACACACGCGACTAACTCAAACCCGGTCTAATGATATGTGCATACGTTGATGAATGAAACCTTAGATAGGAGAGAATTTATCCAATATGTGAATTAGGCGATGCCATATTCCATTGACTTTTCTGCCATTTCAATGTTGGTTTGCTTGTCAGCCAAATAACACATATTCTGTAAGAAAAATTAGCATCAATTGGGTCTTAACGTAAATTCGGCATGTGTTTGATGTAACATCTGGCCCTTTATTCCAATAAAGTGCCAAAGAAGTCTTGCTTCATGTATCTCTCTATTGAATAAAGCGGTGTGTTTAGGAAGGGAAAAATGTAGGAATATCAAAAGACATAGAGGTTAAATTTAAACAAATTAAGTGTTAAATTCAAGAGTTGAGGCAGATTTGATCATCAAATTGATTGTTGAAAGAGAAAAATGTGTTTTTGCTGACATTTTATCATGCTTGCTTCTCACAGAAAGGTTGAAACTTATCGTCTACCTAGAGAGATCAGTAAAAAATTATTCCAGTTTCCAGACTTAGATCCTTTGAAACAACTAATTATACCCACATGCTGCTAAACTAATTGATTGCAGGGAGCATGCACTAGTCCCTGCTGATTAATACTCTTGCAATTACTTTACAGCAGACAGTAATGCCACTGAAGTCAGTAAATGTTTACTTTTCTTTAGAATTCATTGTGTCAGCAAACACTATGCACTTGTGCAAGATTCAATTACAGTAGAGTTCAAATGGGGTGAAACATGGTGCTACTGACTTGATTGGAAAGTTAACAACTTTTTAAAAGCACAATAATGTCATTGTTTCCCCCGGTACTCTTAAGGACATTTTATATCCTATTTAACCAGGGAAAAACTTCGGGAAGAAACATCCAGTAAAAATGCAAACCATACAAATGGATACAGCTGTCACACTTCAACTGAGTGAACTCAATGTCCATTTAGAATACAATACAAAGGCAAGGGCAGAAATCAATGTGATGCATAACCATGTACAATTTTCTGAAACCATTACAGTAAAAAATTACAAGCAATCACAATGACCAAAGGTACATTGATCTCAATAATAATAATAATAATAATATTCAGCTATGAAGCCTGTCGCTCACTTCATGAATCAGGCTTGTCAGGATCTGTGGATACGTTGAGATTTAGATGCTTTAAGGCTCTATATGAACACCACACAGTCACGTCAAATGGAGTCAAATTAAATTGTTAAACCAACAGAGTAATTGAGGGAGGTGAAGAGTGATCCCTCTGCTCAGTAGACTGTATCGGCTCTAGATGTGAGGACTCAAATAAAGAATATGAAGACACAAAATGCTCATTATAGCAGTGTGTGTGTGTGTGTGTGTATGTGTGTTTGTGTGTGTGTGTTGTGTCTTTGCAGGTTAGGAGTTATCCCCGTCTTCCTCCTGGCTCTAGCCATCACATTGACCCTGGTGTTTTTCCCTCGCAGTCCAGAGACAACGGCCCCTTTTAAAGAGATACAGGTGAGCTCTCTACACTGATCTAACACACCTGAACGATCACTTCACAGGACCAAGTTAAGACGAATACATGGCTGGACTGTGTGGCCTGTTTTCTGCAGTAGTCCCCGTTATATTGTTCTAAAGTTAACAAAAGTAGTATGTCACATGACCTAGTAGATCTATGTTTGGGTTAAACGTCCTCTAAATGTTGATTCATATTTTAAGATGTTTGATTTAAAGTATTTTTCTGTCTCACTTTATTGAGGTTTTACCGTTTCATGTCATTCAGGTATTGTTGCCTTTCTGTGCTTTGTACACATATAATTTACTGTGATTTGTTTAGTATTGACTAGTAATTAGAACCTTTGATACTTGAACTCCTGACATTTTCTCCACAACTTCAGGACATTTAAGTTTTTAATTTTCAAGGATTGCCTTGCACACATGCACCTCACAGGGGGAGATAATCAGACTCGTTTGGTTTAGGTGGGTGGTAGGCGGGGTTAATATCACTATAACATGTATAACAAGGTTTCATTGACACAAACACAACTTGAGTGAGCAGAAAAGAGCATAAAGCAAAGAAATGTTCCAGACAGAATTACCTGCTGCGTTCACGTTTAAGTTTTGTACCATGACTTGAACTATTACCATCAAACTGGAGATACAGGGTCCCAAGTTTTAATAAGGTCAGACTGAAGCACTCTTTTGTTCATCAGTCCATTTTGAAATTAAATTACTTAAATGCCAGATCAGAAGGGCCTTGAATACTGTCTTCTGCATTATGAAATGTTATGTCAAATGCATGTTTTTTGTATCCTGTCCTTAACTTTTGTGTTGCAAATGGATCTGCCTTGATGCAAAAGAAATTTCAGACCTGGTCTGACAATATAGTATTATCTATGTAGCTATCTAGCTATCTAACTTAGTTATTGTGTTATTGTGGGTAACTTTTATTTTGAAAGAGCCAATGTAGAAACTCAAACACTTGACTGACCAATGGTTTAACTTCATCACTCATTCAAAGATAAACATTTGTGACCAACTCACACTCTATTTAAGTCTATGGAATTGTTTTTAATTGAATTGAAATGGAACTTTGGAACTCTTTAAATAGAACATGTGAACATAAAAGGAAGAATTTTATGCCTTTTAATGACATAATCAAGTCTATATAAGGAGAGCAGCTGTGCAGGCAGTCATATCACTTCAAACCTTTCGATAAGTGGCACCACTGTGAGAAAGAACGACTGATCGACTGATCTTATCAGAGACTTTCTGCATATTTAAGCAGCATTTATTTGAGCCTAAAACAAGCCAAAAGATGCAGCAACCAAAGAACAACAACCGGAACAAGAGGCTCTCCAGACGGCAGGCCTCAGGTGGAGCACAGGACAACGCAAGGGAGCTTGAAACCCTTCGTCAGAATGTTCGCCAGCTCACTGAACTGCTGGAAAGAGAGAGGGCTCACAGTTCTAGTGAGAAGGAAGAGAGACAGAAAAACAAGGTCCTCCAAGAAGAACTCGAGAAGATGAAAGTTTCTCACCATGAGCTCAGCCTCAGATATGAAACTGACGTCCTCAGTGCCAGACAGCTGGTGGAGACCCTGAAGTGTGAGCTTCAACAGCAAGCGGAGGCTCATGCTGACAGGGTTTCCCAGGACCAGCATGTGATAAGGACCTTGCAAGCTGAACAGGACACCCTCCAGCAGGAGATCAGGTCTCTCACGAACAAGGTGGCTGAGGACCAGGTTCTGATCTGGAAATTGGAAGCTAATAAGGGCGTCATGAAGCAGCAGATGACGGAGGAGATAGACGCCCTGCAGCAGAACATCTTAGTCAAGGAGACCTGGTATCGTGGAGAGCTGAAGGAGCTGAAAACCAAGCTTAGCATCCAGCTCTCACACAATACGGCCCTCCAGAACATGCTGCAGGCGGACAGGAAGAACCACCAGCCTCCAAAACAGAGGACAGCGAGGCGCAAGGAGACTGAGGAAGAGCCCATGGAGACCAGCAGCTGTGCAACTGCTGGAACTTCAGGAACTGCAGGAACTTCAGGAACTGCAGGAACTGAGGAACCAATGCAAATCCAACTTGCTGAGAAGGCCAGAGTGTCTAAAGTTCAACCTCAAGGGGGACCACCAAGGCAACTCTCTTTTGGGTTACGGAAGCCTGCGAGGTGGAAGTCGAAGTAACATCTTCCCCTCTCCTCTCATCTCCCCCCTTCTCCCACCCTCCTCCCTTCTCCTCCCCCCTCCCATCTCCCCCCTTCTCCCACCCCCTCCCATCTCCCCCCTTCTCCCACCCTCCTCCCTTCTCCTTCCCCCTCCCATCCCCCCCTTCTCCTTTCCACTCAATCACTTTTATTTTTCTTTTGGCTTTCTCAGTTGATTGGTGTGTTTCGTAAATTAGGTTGTAAACCTTTAAAGACAGATAAACAAAGTTAACATTTGAATTAAACACACATGAATTAACCACTTTTTCAGTCAAGTTTTAACATTTAACAGAATTTTAACATTTTTAACTTTGTATTATGCTTTTGTATCTTATACTTTAAATTTTTCAAACTCAAAATGATAAGTAATCTTAGTGCAAACTCATTCAACAGAAAGTCAATGAAATCAATGCTGCAATGTGTTCTTTAACCAATCTACCTTAACTAATCTACACAGCAGTTAAACATAAACTTGAACATCTTAAGCAGGATTGCAAACACCATGAAAATAAATAAAACATTTCACCGACCATTGGCGTCTTTGAATTGAACTTCTGAGTAAACTTGGAGCTTCTTCTCTCTGAAGTTTGTCTGAATGACTGACCTCCATTTCCTCTCAGGTGCTCCAAATCAGTGCCAATGACTGATTAGGTGACAAGCAGCCGGTTTGCTGCTGCTGGTGCACTCTGGGAAGTGTAGTCCTTCTTGACATTTCTGAGATTCAGCTCAACACCTCCCACTTGAGCTCCTGGTTTTTCAAACCCAGAGAGGTCACACAAGTTCCTTACACCTCTGGTTGTTCTTCAGTGGGAAGTTGAATGACAAGGCGTCTGACATCTCTATGAAGAATTGTGGCTGGGATTTTGGTTTGAAGCCTCTTGGTTCTTTCACTATTTGCTCTTGCGGGCCCTTCTTTGCCGTTTGGCTTTGTGATGGGAACAGGATAACTGGGAAAAGTCTTCACAAGCACATCTCTTACGATGCCTTTGCTGTCAGCATTGACACGGACCACTCTAGCCAGCTTGTACTGTCCTCTCAGGGCGTTTTGGTCAGCCAACCAGACCACATCTCCAACAGCAACATTTCGCTCTTTGGTGTGCCATTTGTTCCTTATGAACAGATTAGGACCAGCCAATTGGCTCCACTTCTTCCAGAATTTGCTCACCACTGCTTGAATATTTTTAAGTCTTTTGTAAGGGTAGCCATCAAACTGGAAATCTCCAGGGTCTCCCTTTGGATTGGCACGTCCTAAAAGCAGAGAATTCGGGGTGATGTACTCTACACAGTCTTCTCTGCTTTGAGTTCTTGCATCGATGGGTCTCTCATTTGCAAGGTTGGCTGCCACGAAGAGAAAAGTTTGGAATTCTCCCCATGTGAAAACACCATCTCCACCAAGGTTGTTCAATGCCCGCTTCACTGCTTTGACAGCTGCCTCTGCTGCACCATTCCTATGGGGAGAGTCTGCAGGGTGGACCTTCCACGACCATTCTGTACCATGCTTGGCAGCTGTGTCTTCAAGTTCAGACTTGTTTAGTCGGTCTAGGAATTTCTGAAGCTTCTCCAGAGCAGGCTTGGCTCCCACAAAGTTAGTGCCAGGGTCTGACCAGAGTTTTCTGGGGTGTCCTCTCAGTGAAGTGAACCTTTGATAGGCTAGCAGGAATCCTTCAGATGACATGTCACTTACTACTTCAGTGTGTATGGCTCGGGAAGCCATGCAGCAGAAGACGATTCCCCATACTCTGAGTCTAGTTCTCTTCTTGACCTCATCTTTCACTTCATAAGGGCCGAACAGGTCCATGGTGGTGAATTCAAAAGGTGCAGCTGGGCCTGTTCACTCTAGAGGCAGGTCAGCCATGATTTGTTGACACTGTTTTGCCTTGTTTTTCCTGCAGACCACACAGCTGTCAACCATTTTCTTGGCAAGTCTCCGGCCTTTTATCACCCAGGCTTTCTTCCTCATCCGGAGAAGGGTTCCTGCCACTCCCTCGTGGTTTGCTTTGTGGGATTCTTGTGCCAGCAATGTAGACACCCATGCTTCAAATGGTAAAACTGGCACTGCTGTTTTATCTTTGTTGAACATCTGAATTCTGCCTCCACAAACTAGCAGTCCAGAGTTCACATCTTTGTATACTGCCAATCTGCTTAGAGTTGTGTCTGAAAAAACTGCACCTCCTTGAGCTGCGAGGAAGAGGTCTCTGAATGCATCTTCACGTTCTTTGACAGTCAGCACAGCTTGCTTGGGTGATGTTTCCTCCCACTTTGACTGTTTTGGGGCCCGGCCCTTCCTCTTCAGCCACTGCTTAGCAGCTAGACAAACCCAGGCGATGACTCTCACCAGTTTGGACAGGTTACTGAATCTTCTTACTTCCACAAGATCTTTAACCCAGCCAGCGGGCTTCCTTTTTAGAAAAAGAGTTGGTTGTAACACAGGTTTTTCCTCTTGAGTTTCACTCTTTGGACTTTTCTGAGTGGCTTGTAGGTTTTCTTTCCTCTGACTCCTTCTTGCTTGAGCTCTTGTTAATGCACCTGAGAATGCCTTCCTCTGGAGCTTGTTTACACTCTCCCTGGCATGAGCTGCAACCTCTCCAGCTGATTTTATAGGCCATTCCTCCACTGGCCACTTCAGGAACTCTGGTCCATTTTGCCATGTGGAATTCTCCTTCAAATCTTCAGGAGCGCCCCCTCTTGTTATGATGTCAGCTATGTTCAGATCTCCACGGATCCACCACCAGTCTTGCACTGGTCCAGCCTTCTTGATTTCACCCACTCTATTTGCAAAGAAGGTTTTGTACCCATAACTGTCTCTTTGAATGGCTCCCAAGACGGTTTGACTGTCAATTAGATGGAACCATTTCTCGATCTTCATTCGAGCATGCTTCTCCACATACTTCCTGATCCTGGCTGCGGAGACAGCACCACAGATCTCAGCTTTTACAGCTTCTCCCTTCTGATCCAGGGGTGTCAGCTTGGCTTTTGATTCCACGAATCGAACTTCAGTGCCTTGACTTGTCTCCCATCTTAAGTACATCACAGCTCCAAGTGTTTTGTCACTTCCATCAGAGAATGCGATGCCCCAAGGTTTCCCTTCCCAGCCAGCTGGAGTGAGGCTCCTGTGGAATTTCACCTGTCCAAGCTGGACATATTCTTCAAAAAGCTGTATAGCTTCTTCTTTGAGACTTTCTGAGAGAGGTTGGTCCCAGGCTTCTTGGGTTAGTTTCCTACCCCCTCCCTCTTGGAATGCTTTTCTAACAAGAATTGCTCCCTTCTGTTTGGCAGGTGTAACTAAGCCAATTGGGTCGTACAGTCCAGCTACTTGGCTTAAGAGAGCCCTCCTAGTCAGTGGATTAGGTGTCTCAGTCCTCACCTCCTCCTTGAGAAGATCTTTTCCAACTCTCATCTTCTTCTTTCTTTTGGAAAAGTTAATTGAGGTTAACATGTAGAGCTTGTCTTCATCCATTTGGTAGCCGATGCCCAAGGCTTTGTTGTCTTCGTCCCTCATTTGATTTGGAAGAATTAAAGTTTTACCTTGTTTCTTTGTTAGAACCTCTGTCTCCATTCCTTGCCTCCCACTTTGCCCTGACCGGACCCATGGTTTGAGGAAGAAACCTCCAGCTTTCAAGATCTCTTCAACACTTGCTGTGATTTCGTCACGTCTATTTAGGTCATTGTGGGAGGTTAAGAGGTCATCTACATAACTGTCCTCTTCAATGACTCTGCGTTCATCCTCCAAGTGAACAAAGTTGGGCAGGCTTGCTGTTTCCCTCATAGCCAAATGAGCAATGCAACCAGGTCTGTCCCCAATGTTGACTCTGGTAATTGCAAAGTCACTTATCTCTTCATCTGGGCCGTCCCTCCAGAGGAACCTGTGAAGATGCATCTCACGCTCCTCCAGACATACAGAGTTGTACATTTTTTGAATGTCTCCTAGAGCTGCATGCATCCCTTCTCTGAACCTCAGCAGAACAGCTCTGATAGGGTTGAGAACATCTGGTCCCTTCAGAAGAAGATCATTCATACTCACGCCTTTGTATTTCTGGCTACTATTCCATACAATACGAACTGGTGTTGTCACCGAATGAGGGTTTGGCGCCACCAGGTGGCTTACGTACCACACTGGTCCGTTCCACTTGTCCATGATTTCGTTGGTGAGTTTTATGGCTGCGCCTCGTTCGACCATTTCATGAATCTGGGTAGCATATGCGACTTTCCAGTCTGGCTCTCTGCTTAGCTGCTTTTCCATCCTTAAGAAACAAGCCTGGACTGCACCTTTGTTGTTTGAGAGAGAGGCTGGATCTACCGTCCAAGGATACTTTGCATCCCAATGTGGAGATGGTGTATGAGCATCCCCCTTTTTGTAGGTGAGGCCTCCTTTAATGATCTCAAGCTCCCTCTCCTCTGCCAGGGTCATTTCTTTTCCTCCTGGTGGACAGTTTCCACATTGGCATCCTCCACATCTTGGCTCACATGCAGCTCCGATGCTGTCCCAGTGCCACCACTCAAGGAACTCATGGTTACTGGCAGCTGTAAATTTGGTCTGAGCCACATCCTCCTTCTGTAGCTGGGCTGTGTCAGTTGTTTGACTTGTGATTTCTTGATATTTGACAGCTGCTGTCCTCATGGAGCGAGCAAAGTGTGTTTTGGACCCATATGATGCAACCTCCACTTCTTCAAACAAGTCGGGATGTGCTCCACCCACTGTCTTTCCCAATGGACCCTCCCACAAGACGAGGTCTCCGATGACTTTTACCCTCTGGGGAGCGAGTCTTCCCTCTCGGTGGCTAATGAGAAGTTCAGTCTCTTCAGGCCTTTCCAATTCTTCAAGTTTTACTTCTGGGAAGAATTTTTTCAACTTCTCAGGTTCAATTACTTGATGCACTCTGGCAATTTCATCCAAGCCGTAGCAGACCATTTCATGAGCTCTCTCTGTTCCTTTAGGTGTCTTGACTCTGACTTTGAGGAGATACCTTTGTGTTTTCACCTCCATGGTCATTCCACCAACCCCATGCACAACTAAAGTTAACTTCTCATTTCTTAACCTCAGTCTCTCAGCAGCCTTATGGGTAATGTAGTTTGTGTCTGAAGCAAGGTCGATTAAAGCCCCAATCTCCTGCCCTGCGTTTGCAGTGACTCGCATCAACATCATGATGACAGGAAGTTCAGAGAGCCCATTTCTCTGCAGTAGCTCAGACTGGCCTGAAGCATCCAGTGTCACTGCGGTTTTGTTGGTGTTGGTGAAAGCCTTTCTGCATCGGTCAGCCATTTATGGGGAAAGTTCAGACAAGAACTCCTCTTGTTCCTCCGTTAGTTTGCTTTCACCTTTGCCGTCTTTTCCACTCTTTCCCTCTTCACCTCTTTTGACTTCTCCTTTTGGGCAGAGGATAAAAATGGTGGTCTGGGACACCGCCTCCCCTTTTACAGTCTTTATTTCTGCATAGGAAAGTGTCTCTGCAGTATCAATCTTCATCATGGTATCCAAGAAATTTTCTGCATGCTCCCAGCTTTCTCAACACGGCTTTCTTTTCAGGTAGCTTTAGTCGTTTGAACTTTCTACAGAAGAAGATTTTGTTGTTGTGCCCACTATCACCACAGACACCACATACCTCATCAAGCTCTTCTTTCTTTGTGGTTTTTGTTGAGGCAATCTTTCTGTCATACTTCTTCTCTGAACGATCTGATTTCTCCATCTTCTCCGCAGTCCTGAGCTGTTCGAGTCTCTCAAGTATTTCTTCTTTTCAGGAACTTCAAGAGCATGTCAAAGTGGTTGTCTGATGTGACATTGTTTTGGGGTTCAACCATGAACATCAACCAGTCTCTTTTAATAAAATCAGGCAACTTGATTTCCTAACTCTGTGAGATCTGCCAGGGCCTTCTCCACTGACTGTATGAGGTCAATGACCTTTCTTGGCTGGTTCCCCCTCACATGTGGCATCTTCTCCAGCTCTTCAAGGATTTCCACAGTGATGGTTGACTTGTTGCCATATCTGTTCTCCAGGACTCTGAATATGTCATTGGCAGTGGTGTAGTTTGAAAGCCTTAGGTCTTTTGAGATTTTGTCATCCACACTCTCCAAGAGTTGAATTTTCTTAACTTCAGCTGATCCGGATGGCTTTCCCAGTCTTTCCTCCATCTGTGATATTCTCTCTTGCTTCCATTGAAGATAGGTAGAGTGGTTGGCTTGATTCTCACTATTGGTGTGGGTGTTGCCGGTTGGGGTAGTAGTTTCACTCCTGTGCCTTGCTCTTTGATCGTCCGTGCAGTGGCAAATTCAGCTTTCCGTAATTCAAGCCTGTAGTAGGATGCTCTTACGGCGTGGATTCTTCCATCCATTTCCTCCTTTAATTCCAAAGGGATCCATCTCTCCCACGTTGACATTTCTGAGATGGCCTCTTTTATTCTCTTGTCTAAGAGAATGAGGTGCACTTCAAAGCCCTCTAAATTGTCACTTTCCACAGGTACATCAGCCACTTTATCATTGGCTTTTTCTGCTTCCAGGATTGCCATAACAAGTTAACTTTTTCCATACCTCGACCACAGGTTTGTTTGAACAATGTGTCTTATTTCTGCCATCTTTGTTTCACCTTCTTTTACAGATCTATCAATGTCGGCCTCTTGCTGTTCATCAAGACCTGCTTCCTTATCCTCAGTCTTAATGTCAGCCTCCAGTCCAATCCTGTAGTCATCATTGGCATCGAGCATCTTTCTGAAACAGTCTGAAAGTTTAGTGAATTCCTCCTTCAACTCCACTTGAAGCATGCTGCTTGCTTCTCTTGAAATGAAGTTGGCTTGTCTGGTGAAGCTGCTTTTTGCAGTGGTCCTCTCCTTTTTGAGCTGCTGGACTGACTTCCCCAAGACATCTTCCGCCATCTTGACTTCCTCTGCGTCAACAGCTTATTTCTGGATCTGAAGCCGTTTATCCTCAGTGCCAGGCCACTCCGCGTGGTTTACAACTGTCAAGTCCTACTCTTGTTCAGCTTCCAAAGGACGCAAGGACAACTCAAATTTCCATTCAATCACTTTTCTTTTTCTTTTGGCTTTCTCAGTTGATTGGTGTATTTCATAAATTAGTTTGTAAACCTTTAAAGACATAGAAACAAAGTTAACATTTTAATTAAACATTTTAATTAAACATTTTTAAATGCATTTAAACATTTAAACATTCACGTTTGCTGCTGCTGGTGCACTCTGGGAAGTGTAGTCCTTCTTGACATTTCTGAGATTCAGCTCAACGGCATGTGAGGAAGCACCAACTCATCATTAGCTGTTTGCTAAAACTCCTTTTTCACAAGAAAAGTGGACAGATTCTCACACACAATTTTCTTTGTTTTCTTTAATTTATGTGAAATGGTTTAATTGATACAAATAGCTGTACTCTGCATTAGTATAATTTTAAGCAAGTTTTTGTTACAAGTATAAGGAAGACATACAGTAGAAAAACAATAACCTTTTGGAGTTTTTACCTGCTGCGTTCACGTTTAAGTTTTGTACCATGACTTGAACTATTACCATCAAACTGGAGATACAGGGTCCCAGGTTTTAATAAGGTCAGACTGAAGCACTCTTTTGTTCATCAGTCCATTGAAATTAAATTACTTAAATGCCAGATCAGAAGGGCCTTGAATACTGTGTTCTGCATTATGAAATGTTATGTCAAATGCATGTTTTTTGTATCCTGTCCTTAACTTTTGTGTTGCAAATGGATCTGCCTTGATGCAAAAGAAATTTCAGACCTGGTCTGACAATATAGTATTATCTATGTAGCTATCTAGCTATCTAACTTAGTTATTGTGTTATTGTGGGTAACTTTTATTTTGAAAGAGCCAATGTAGAAACTCAAACACTTGACTGACCAATGGTTTAACTTCATCACTCATTCAAAGATAAACATTTGTGACCAACTCACACTCTATTTAAGTCTATGGAATTGTTTTTAATTGAATTGAAATGGAACTTTGGAACTCTTTAAATAGAACATGTGAACATAAAAGGAAGAATTTTATGCCTTTAATGACATAATCAAGTCTATATAAGGAGAGCAGCTGTGCAGGCAGTCATATCACTTCAAACCTTTCGATAAGTGGCACCACTGTGAGAAAGAACGACTGATCGACTGATCTTATCAGAGACTTTCTGCATATTTAAGCAGCATTTATTTGAGCCTAAAACAAGCCAAAAGATGCAGCAACCAAAGAACAACAACCAGAACAAGAGGCTCTCCAGACGGCAGGCCTCAGGTGGAGCACAGGACAACGCAAGGGAGCTTGAAACCCTTCGTCAGAATGTTCGCCAGCTCACTGAACTGCTGGAAAGAGAGAGGGCTCACAGTTCTAGTGAGAAGGAAGAGAGACAGAAAAACAAGGTCCTCCAAGAAGAACTCGAGAAGATGAAAGTTTCTCACCATGAGCTCAGCCTCAGATATGAAACTGACGTCCTCAGTGCCAGACAGCTGGTGGAGACCCTGAAGTGTGAGCTTCAACAGCAAACCCTGTCAGCGGAGGCTCATGCTGACAGGGTTTCCCAGGACCAGCATGTGATAAGGACCTTGCAAGCTGAACAGGACACCCTCCAGCAGGAGATCAGGTCTCTCACGAACAAGGTGGCTGAGGACCAGGTTCTGATCTGGAAATTGGAAGCTAATAAGGGCGTCATGAAGCAGCAGATGACGGAGGAGATAGACGCCCTGCAGCAGAACATCGTAGTCAAGGAGACCTGGTATCGTGGAGAGCTGAAGGAGCTGAAAACCAAGCTTAGCATCCAGCTCTCACACAATACGGCCCTCCAGAACATGCTGCAGGCGGACAGGAAGAACCACCAGCCTCCAAAACAGAGGACAGCGAGGCGCAAGGAGACTGAGGAAGAGCCCATGGAGACCAGCAGCTGTGCAACTGCTGGAACTTCAGGAACTGCAGGAACTTCAGGAACTGCAGGAACTGAGGAACCAATGCACCAATGCAAATCCAACTTGCTGAGAAGGCCAGAGTGTCTAAAGTTCAACCTCAAGGGGGACCACCAAGGCAACTCTCTTTTGGGTTACGGAAGCCTGCGAGGTGGAAGTCAAAGTAACATCTTCCCCTCCCCTCTCCTCTCCTCTCCTCCCTTCTCCTTCCCCCTCCCATCTCCCCCCTTCTCCCACCCTCCTCCCTTCTCCTTCCCCCTCTCATCTCCCCCCTTCTCCAACCCTCCTCCCTTCTCCTTCCCCCTCCCATCTCCCCCCTTCTCCCACCCTCCTCCCTTCTCCTTCCCCCTCCCATCTCCCCCCTTCTCCCACCCTCCTCCTTTCTCCTTCCCCCTCTCATCTCCCCCCTTCTCCCACCCTCCTCCCTTCTCCTTCCCCCTCCCATCTCCCCCCTTCTCCCACCCTCCTCCTTTCTCCTTCCCCCTCTCATCTCCCCCCTTCTCCCACCCTCCTCCCTTCTCCTTCCCCCTCTAATCTCCCCCCTTCTCCCACCCTCCTCCCTTCTCCTTCCCCCTCCCATCTCCCCCTTCTCCCACCCTCCTCCCTTCTCCTTCCCCCTCTCATCTCCCCCCTTCTCCCACCCTCCTCCCTTCTCCTCACCCCCTTTCACTTAATTAATAAATTTTAAAAAAAAATAGAATCAAATATGAAACGTTATATTCCTTTGTACATGGTTGTATTCTGTGGTATTAAATTGTTTTACATTACAGTTGTTGAGAACATTTTGAGGTTTGTTCCAAACAAAAATCTAAAATGAGTTCAAATTAAAAATTCTGAAAAAAATATGAAAGAAATATGTGATTTATAACAACTGAATAAAAGTGATGGATTGGTCATATAATTGAAAGATGTAATTTGAGCCATCTTGTTTCAAATTAATAGATTATAAAAACAACTGGACTAACATTACTGTGTAATATGAACCAATCAATAATGGGTACTGTAAAATTAAGTCATAAATGGAAAAAAGGATTAAAGCATCACCAAACATCTGACTGGGTGTTGAAATACATATTTTACAATACAGTTAGATGATCTAAAAAAACGAATAATTATACATTTTATTTGTATAGTGCTTTAAAAGGTACTCAACGGGACTTTATATGATAAAAAACAATAACAAAGACAGTAAAAGTTCAGAGAGTGAAAAACAAAGTACAGAAAGTACAGTTAAATAAAAGAAAAAAAGAACAATTTACACCAAACCAGAATAACAATATGTTAAAAGCTAGTAGCACTCCTGCTGTCAGGGAAAAGGATATAAAATAGACAGTAAGAATCTACATTTAAGAAACAATATAATACAAAATATGTACAACAGGTGTGTACACATGACAAACGCTCCCTCTCAATTTAAAGCTGCTTTGCTGGTTATGAAACAGACTGAAATTAATTCTGATGACTCTATATAATCTACAAAAGCAAACCAGATCATCAGCGACATGATTGATTATTTATATATAGTTATTTTTAAGCGATTAACTGCACGCTGCCTTTGTTTGCATTTTCCAGGGCAAAGATTCACAGTGAGCGACACATGTAAGTGTCAAAGACAGCAGGGTGAGATTATTTTTCTATTAAACGAGTTCTAATCCCAGGTTGGCAAATACCTACGCTTTGTCACAGCGTTACATTCAGAGGCATATTTAACATCTGTGTCCTTCATTTCTTACTCTTTATTAACCTGAAACAGTCTCTTTGGTCAGGTTTAAGCAAAAAACAAAAGCTTTGTGGTAGACTCAAACTCCGGTCTCCTCATGGAAAGTTGTAGCAGTCTTTATTCGTCTTTCTTCCACATCACTACGAGCAGTTGCTGTGAGCATCTAATATTGCTGCAGAAGGGTTTACATTTAATCTGATTGACAGCTCAGTGCGCCTCAAACTGATGCTGAGGGCTGGAACAAAGCATTTGTATTTGAGCAATTGGGAATGAGAATGGGCTGATTTGAAGGACAGCTAAGTAAACTCATCCTCATGTCTAATGTCATTCCAACAGTATGATTGAGTACTTTATTAATATGCAAAAACCACTGAATTATTAACTTGAGAGTTTTAGAAAGTTGAAGGATAACTACCATATTCAGAGGCAAGACTCCACTGCTGGACAAACCCCAAATCAGTATAATATAAGGCTATTCATTGTATTGAAAAACACAGAAACTTGTGTTATCATTGTCTGTTATTGTGGCTCATGCACAGTGAGAGCTTTATGTACATCAGTTGGAATTAAAAGCAGGCCTGGGATCTTTTTCAGTTCTGTTCTGAGGCCATTTGGCTTCGTTTAACACCAAATGTTTTGGGTACTGAGATCACTGAGTGAAAACGAGGATTCAGAGCCCACAAACAAACAGCTTAGCTGAATGGTCACTCTCATGTGCTCCTAAAAGAACAGATATATATAGTGTCTATGTTTTTGCTGCAATATAATTTGAAATTAAGAACCAAGAGTAAAAATTAAAGTAATCTCATCTGTCACTATTATCTCTACAGTCGAGCAAACATGTATTTAAAACACGTTTTCTTCAGAAAAGGCTCTTCATATATTGAGTGTTTGTGTGTCTCTGTGTGTATGGGCCAAGTTAGGATCATGTGTGTTTGTAGCCAGTCCCCTTTATTTATACTCATAAGGATTACAGGCTCTATTTAGGTTAGAGATAGGTGAATGTATTAACCTTATCTCTACTATAAGCCAGTATCCACAACACTGTATACCTGTAAATAGCATATGTCACTTTGTGTGTGTGTACTTCTGTGTGTGTGTGCTTGTCGTAAAAGGCCTGTTCTGCTTTATCTTAGTCCAACAGCAACACAGAACAAACACTCCCCCATGTTGCCTCCGGGTCGTGCCAATAAGCCGGCCAGAGCTGCCAAGCAAGCTGCCATCCCAGAGAAATAGCAGAGCAGAGCCCGTCCCGGCCAGCTCACGTTTTATAGCCTTTGTGCAAAGACTGATACAGAGCGGCAGCACAGAGACGCAACAAAATGTGACCTGCTGGATCTCTGCACAAAAATTAAAGCTGAAATCCACCAATGGCCACTTTATAACTGATTCAGGTGATTAAAAGAGCACACATTTAAAGTGACTTTTTCTAGTATAAGGAGTCACTTACTGAATAATGCACTCAAAAGTAATCATAATCATAATTGATTTGCATTCAGTTCTCTACATTTATTAAAGTTGAATTTTTTTTTTGTTTTTTTTTTGTTACATTTCAGAAAGAATGCCTAGAGAAATACTTTACCACTACTATACTAAACGGTAATTGTGGGAGCACACTTCCCAGATATCCAGACAGTGTTGCATGTGTGACGTCCACGGTTGGCTCCAGTTGTAACTCTTGATTTTCTTTTTTAGACTGTTTGGAAAACGCGTCACTAACTGGGCGCAACTTGTGATTTTTCCGCAAAAGTCGCCACAGACAGCCAGACTGTAATACTGCAAATACAAAGGCTTTCATCAGTGGGCCATAGGCTCAGTCACCATTGTGTTACCTCATTCAGCGATAGATAGAGACTTAACAGACATTTATTGAAATTAAAATCTTCGAGATTATCTCTTTATGGAGTAACTGGTTTTTTTTAACCATGAACAGCTGTTACATCACTCTCCAGAGCCACCAGACTCCTTTGAAAAACAAAGTAATTTTAGCTTGCAGAACACAGGAGTAGCTGGTTTACCACTGCCCCTACTGGTTAGCCTATTGTGTTATTGTGTTGTGTTGGTATAGTTGTGTGACTTCAGTGTAATGAGGGTGAACTTTGATCCAACAAAACAAAAACATAAACTAACTAACCAGTCAAGGCAGCAGTCAGGTAAAATTACAGTTTTTGTCAATGGAGTCTGGTCATTTTTTAAATGTGACCATTGTTTCTGGTAAAAAAAAAAAGACACCAACTTTAACAGAAAGTCTATCTCTGTAGGCGACTTCTGTAATTTTGTTCGTCAGTTTTAGTAACAATTTGAGCAGTGGAAGAACAAGAACGTTTAGTTGACGTACTAATCGGGCATAGTTGCCCTGAAATTTAGGTTGCAGCCATTACAATCTGTCTTGCAGCTGCTTGTTTAAAAAATCTCCTTATTATAAGTAAGTAATTAAGTAAATATGTACTACTTATAGTCATTAAGTGTCCCAAAATAGGTGGAAATAGGGTTAAATAATTCGACATTGTCCTTTAATTACCATGCGGCCTGTTATTTCTCAAAATGTGAAGAAATCGTCACATACTTATTTTAAGTCAGGAGAATCAGAGAGTCAGAGAGTTCATGAAGTTGCCGCTGTTAGATTTAATCAACACTTCAATGATGGCTTTGGGTGTGTGTTAATATTTAGATCATGAGCCACCCATGAACACGAGAATACACATGGAGAAAACGCCCTTAAGCCAGATAATACCAGAATATACCCTACTGCTGACTGAGGAGAGATTTCACAGGGGCTGTTTTGGAATGAGACGCGGTGTGTGTGCGTGTGTGTGTGTGTGTGTGTGTGTGTGTGTGTGTGCATGTGTATCTCCGAGAGGTTGGGATGATGTATACCCTCTCTTATGGTTGCATTTAACACATCTCACTTTTTAATTTGCCAATTACACAGCAAGCAGGAGCCCAAAGTGTGGGCCATGTTTTATTAATGTGCTATTGAGCGCACGGGTGGGAGCAGGCAGGCAGGCAGGCAGGGAGGGGGAGTGGAGAGGGGGCCCAATATAAACCACCCCCGCCCCTAGTCTGGGACTGGCCTAATTGGCACTGTGATATTTTATTTTTGTTGAACAGTCAAAGGTTAGTCATATCTTGCACAGCACTATTTCTCTGCTTGTTTGTTACATCTCAGGTTTTATGTTCACTGCACTTCTTCACCTTCTCTTCCATTTTTAACTTTGTTTAAATACTGTTTGTCATGTCGTCATTATTATCGCTATTATCTGGAATAGTTTGAAACATTAACTTAAAGGGGCATTTTCAACCTCAGTCCTATCATGCTGTTGTGGGGAGCTAATGCCATTGTGGCAGAAAACAATGCAGTTTGGCTCTGTACCTTTGGAGGACGCTATCCGCTTCTCCAATAGGTCCTGGAAAACCTTCGCCAGACGACGTAAAACGCGTCCTCTGGCGGAGGCCAGGGAGCTCGCTAAACTACACTTCCTCAATCTAGGACGCCCGCCTCCAATGTCATTATCCATGTCTCGTTCAAAATCGTCAAGTTTGAAATGTAGACTGCAGACCTGAAGATTTTTTAGACGATCCACCGGTATATTCTCATTATATTTCGGATTCTGTACTGCTCTGATCCACTGCCTGCAGCGATCAATGTCCTTGACTGGAAAACGGTAGTATTTCACTCCAGCGTCTCTCACTGGGCCGTACCTTTCAGAGGGAGGGGCGCAATGCATGCAACCACCAGCTGTTTGTACAACTTCAGTGTCTCTTTTCAAATAAATACTATAAAAAAACCTTTTCTGCAAGTTTTGATTAGTAATAAAGGTTGCTGTTTACAGGGAAAAACTCACATTTTCAAATCAGAATCTTTAATTATCTAATAATAGTAATACCACCATATTGTAATTCCTTCTTTTATCCGTGGTTTTTATCTTAATGTCTTTATTTAAGTAATACATGTTCCTCATTTGTTTTGCCATGTATGATCTTTGCCTATTGTACTTTTATATTTTGCAGCACATTAAGTTAATGTCTGACGTATAAAAGGTGATATGCAAATAAATCTGACTTGACTTTGCTGGACATAGGAGAAGACTTTTAATCCTTAGTTTTTCCATTTCTTAATAAAAACTGGACAATATATATATTTCAGTTTAAAATATTAAGCATGTGTCACAGAAACCTTGAAAATCTCAGATTATGAGAAGCTAAATTCTGGCAGGTGCAACTGGGTGCCTCTGCTCAGACACTTAACCCTAATGTTGCTCAATTCTTCGGAAATCTTTATCGTTAATATGTTTTCTCCAAAGGTTTTCTTGACTTGTGTGTATTGTAATTTGAAGTTTAAATAAAGTTTTGAGTCTCACTGTTACTATACAAGTGGTATTCAGTTCTTTCTGTAAAAGCTTGGAAGACATAGAGGACTCTCTGTCACTTTGACAACAGGTAAAAGCATTACCATCATTTCTGTTCTCAAATTAAATCTAACTCGGGGCGTCGGTTTAGCGCAGCGGTTAAATCGAGCATCCCATGTACAGAGGCTATAGTCCTCCATGCGGCAGCCACAGTTTCGACTTTCATACTCGGCCCCTTGCCGGGTTTCATCCCCCACTATCTCTTCCCCTGTTTCCAACACTATCCACTGTCCTCTCTCTCTAAATAAAGGCATAAAAAGGCCCAAAAAACTCTTGTCTTAATGACCACAGTTGACAGCAGTCACCAGTTTGAACCAGCCAGGTAGACAGTAATTTATCTTAATTTGAACTGTCAGGGCAGAAAGTTCTTGAATATTTACATGTCTGGTTGTCTGTATGTGTGCAGGATTCCCATTCTGGGCCTCACAGATAGCCACATTATCATTCTGCCTGTGTGACAGCTCTCTCCTGACATCTGGTGGCTGAAAGGGGAAACGTTTTAGCAGCCATGCTTTCCCCCTGTCTTAGATACTATTTAAAAATGTGTCATTATTAAGTACCCAGTATCAGTGAGCATGTTTGTCTCTCTCTCTCCAGATCGTGGACACTTTGTTCATCGGCCGCTACGTTCTGCTGGCGGTGGCCAGTTTGGTCTTCCTGGTGGCGTTCTTCATGCTGCTCCCCTTTCATTTCCTGGAGCCGGTCTACGCCAAGGCCTTAAGAACGCACTAGAGCTGCCAGGGTCAGAGCTGGCACTGGCTCACATCACTCATGTACAGAACTTAACACAAACAGTGCAACCCCCCCCCCCTTACATGGAAACAAATAGTGAATGCAGCTCCAAGAGAAACAGTGTTTGTTGGTCGTTGGATGTTTCTGTACCACCACCAGAAAACAAACAGATCATCAGGTTGTTTTTTTTATTTTTTACCATTTAGTACATGAGATGAATAAATAGTTTCTTATTTGATGTGTGTGAAGCACTACAGTCGTTCTTGTCAACCTGCACAGTCACTCCACCATTTATAAAGACATTACATTTTTACCTGACCACACTGATTTGTTGACCTCTTTCACTCTTTATAACTGAGTGAATAAATATAGAACAGAGGTAGAGACGTAAAGTAGAATATACGGCAAGAATCAGATATAACCTATAAATACCTACAATGATAACATACAGGCCAAACAAAACAAACAATAATAGTGAAAAAACAAATGGGAGAAAATACAACCAAGAGCTAAGATTAAGACCTAGACAACACATAACAGAACCCTAAAATAATTGAGAAAAACAGACCAAATATTAATACAACAGAAATCTCCACTCTAATAACCAAACGTTAAACAAGGCTGTTTAACGTTTTTTCTTCAAATGGACTGTCTGATGAGCATTGTTGTACATGCTACACTAAATACATGTTTTTAGTATTCAAGGAAACTGTCTATGGATGAAAATTTGTTAAAAAGTTGACTTCAGTACGATACTTTAAACTGTAACATGTTTAATATTAAAGTCCCTTAAAAATAAATAAACTTGACTACCTTTAGTTTAAAATCAGATTTAACTGGTTCACAAGATAATTTTATTCTGATTTGACAAATTACAATTTTTTAATGTGTATGATGTCAACAAATATCTTGGAAGTGGGGCGTTGGTTAAGCTCAGTGGGTAGAGCAAGAGTCCCATATAAAGAGGCCGTTTGCTGCAGGTCATCCCGCACTCTCTTTTCCAATATTTTCTGTCTCTCTTCAGCTGTCCTTTCAATAAAGATAAAAAAAAATATCTTGGAAGCATTCAATTAACCTTGATTGTAACCACAAACCACCATGTACAAAAGAAAGGACGACATGACAGCTCCCTTAAAATGCAGCTAAAGCATCTCTATTGCCCCCCTGCTGACTGGCTTCTTATCGTGCTGATTTATGTCTAAGTGTTAATTTTTCTCACGTTTACTTTTAATTAGATATTTGATGCTATAAAAAGGGGGTGTGACCTCATGATTGACAGCTCTGCTGACAAAGTGGGCTCCTGCAACGTTCTGTTCCCGAGTAGCAGAGTAGAGGAGGAAGGGCAAGAGGAGATAACAATAATAACAATAACAATAACAATAACAATAACAATAACAATAACTTTATTGATCCCCAAAGGTAAAGAGATGTAACTAACACTAACATTACAGTCATTGAACTTTCCATAAGCATGAATATCTGCTTCAGACCAACACAACAAGCTGTTCTGCTGCAGACTGAGCCTACCTGAGGGTCCAACATGTCAAGGCCACAAGAGGCGGGGCGTCAATACTGCAGCTCCACTAGCTGATCTCTACTGCACACACTCTGGATACAAATGTGCAAGATGGCAGCGCCCGCTGCTGGGGGCATTTTGGCTCTTATTCAACAAGGGTAGGTGGAGGTGCGTCGTCCATCTTTATATCCAGTCAATGGTTGTTACACTTCTTTGACTAGATTCTGCTTGGTCAGTTATGACATTCAACAGTTAATTTTGCAGAGCAGACCGCTGCTGTAAATACCTGACAGTTGCTACAGACACAGTTATGATTACAGACTCTAGAGGACTACATCCCATCATATCAATCCACAGAATGTTAAATGTGATGTCAGCCCGTTCATAGAAATTTGTCTATGAGCCTTTTGACACTTGCAGGAAGAAGAAAACAATGCAGCGAAGCAATTAGAGGTAAAAGGACACAAAGAGTTAAATTAACTAGAAATGAACTAAATTAAAGCAGACAGACCTGAAGAAAACACTAAACAGAACACGGTGTGGGATACAGGGGTGTTTAAAGATAGTGAATGGAAAAGGAAAGGATCTGCACTGATTCTCACGTTCACCTTGTTTTACTTCACCATGAGTGGAAATGTTCAGTTTAATGTGAGTTATAACCGCTAAGAGAGATAATGTAAGAAGGCTGCTGATAAAATGTCATCATTATTAAATTATTCAAATTATTTTCAAATTATTACTTTGTGTCAAATTTTGAATTTCTGTAGTAAGTGTAAAAGGGGTGATAACATGTAGGGTTCTTATAATCTCCCTGTCATGGTTAATTTCCACTATAATAACCCCCTTGCTGTACATTATCATGTACTTACATACTGTAGGTATTTTGGTCATTAGTCATTTTTGACTGAGTGGTCGACAAGCAGACGACAAATGGGAATTAAAAAGGATTTTTTTCTCCAAGTTTCTATTGTTACCTGTAACTTGTTTTCAACACATTCATGTGTTATGAAGCAAGGTGTGCCTAATGGAATGTGCAGCCTGGGTAGTATAAGGAATGGCACCAAACATAGGGTAATGTACTTCACTAATTCACTTTCTAAAATCATCTTACTCATTATTAAGAAATTAAATAAGTGCATTTCCAAAATATCCATAAGGTCATCAGGAAATCTACCTGCTAGCTGGTTCAATGGTAAGGAACTACATCGTTGGGTTATGTTTGTTTTGTTCAAAGCTTAAGTGAGGATCCAGCAAGGAACATACGAAGAAGGAAACTACACTGATCAGCAATAACATTATGACCAGCTGTCTAATATTATGTAGGTCCCTCTTTTGCTGCCAAAACGGCCCTGACCTGCCGGGGCGTGGACTCCACCAGACCTGACCTCTGAGGGTGTGCTGAGGTATCTGGCGCCAAGACGTTAGCAGCAGATCCTTTTGAGTTGCGAGGTGGGGCCTCCATGGATCGGACTTGTTTGTCCAGCACATCCCACAGATGCTCGATTGGATTGAGATTTGGGGAATTTAGAGGCCAAGTCAACACCTTGAACTCGTCGTGTTCCTCAAACCATTCCTGAACCATGTCTGCAGTGTGGCAGGGCGCATTAGCCTGCTGAAAGAGGCCACTGCCATTAGGGAATACTGTTTCCATGAAGGGGTGTACTTGGTCTGCAACAATGTTTAGGTAGGTGGTACGTGTCATAGTGACATCCACATGAATAGCAGGACCCAAGGTTTCCCAGCAGAACATTGTCCAAAGCATCACACTGCCTCTGCCGGCTCGCCTTCTTCCCATAGTGCATCCTGGTGCCATGTCTTCCCAGGTAAGAGACGCACACACACCCGGCCATCCACATGATGGAAAAGAAAACATCAGACCAGGACACCTTCTTCCATTGCTCCATGGTCCAGTTTTGATGCTCACATGCCCATAGTTGATGCTTTTGGCGTGAGACAGTGGGTCACCCTGACTGATCTGCGGCTACGCAACCCCACACACAACAAACTGATGCTCTGTGTGTTCTGACACCTTTCTTTCAGAACTAGCATTAATTTGGCCCTTGTCAAAGTTGCTCACATCCTTGGGGTTTTCTTGCTGCCTAACATATCCCACCCACAGGTTATTCATTTCACCTGTCAGTGGTTATAATGTTATGGCTGATTGGTGTAAACATATTTCTAAGCCCCTTCGTGCTTTGGGCTGCAACTTTGTCAAACTCCTTTATCTTTACAGAACTGATGTTACATTTGTAACCCACAGCTTATATGTAGTTATACTACAACAGTATGGTCTAGACCTGCTCTGTTTGTAAAGCGCTTTGCTTATTTTTTGGCGCTGTATAAATAAAATTGATTGATTAATCGCGTTATTAAGAAGCTATACATTTATTTCTAAATTTCGGCTACACATTTTACCAATAATGAATCACATGTTAGGCTGTGTTGTTCGTGATTTGACAAATGCAGCGCAGCATTCACATGGTTACGTTGCTGATTCCATGCAGTAGAAATAAGCAGATGATTCCTCTGAGAGTAATGAGCTTTTGCAGTCTAGAGGCTCAATTATAAACACTTGCCCCCTCCCACCTCCATTTTAAAAGTGTGAAGCCCGAGGAGACGTGGAGTGGAATTCCAACCAGGACGATGAAAGAGAATCTAATGAATCAAAACCAATCCTATTAGTTCCAGCCCACATCTCCATACTGTGGTCCTTTTTCTGCACAACAATCCACCGCATGATTTCACACAAGCTGGGGAACCGGGGGGTTTCAGCAGGGTGGGATAGGGGGTCTGAAACCTTTCAACCTGGAGGGACTTGTTGCCTTTAATTGACCGCATGATTACCGCAAAACATGATCTTAGCCCCCTGCAGAAAGTGGCACCAAGAAACCAGCCATTTAAAGTTCAACTACAACGAGGGGAAGGAGTTCAGCAGGAGAAGACATGTCTTTAACTTCAAAAGAAACTCTTTAGTTCAATCGCTGAAGACAGAATTTCCTTCTTCAGAAAATTCAGACACAGTTTCTATTTTCGGGTCACAATGCAAAAGTTGTTTACACTAATTTCTCGTTGCCTTCAAGTCGACAAACTCAAGGTCTTAACATTCCCTGAGGTGTCGAAGATCTGACAGTCTTTCTTGGCATACTCTCTTTCTCACACTCTCTCTCTACCTCACCTTTTAATCTTACTCCACCATCTTTCTCTCGTTCCTCTCCTCATTTTAATTTTTGAGACTAAACTCTGTCTCAGGGGAGTGGGAAAATGAGCAGAACAAAGCATGTGGGGGTTTGAGGATCATTTGGAAACAGGGAGACAGTCTTTGTGGAGCAGCCAGCTGGACATATAAAGAGACGGGGGCGGGCGAGATAGAGAAAGGGGGAGCGTTGTGAGGGCAAAGAGGTGTGAGCAGAAAGCTCAGGGAGCTTGGTTTTGAGACTGTGGAGGGGACGGGGGTCTCTCCTCTCTGGTAGATCCTGCATTCAGATGCACTCATGCAGAACTTCTGGCTTGCCGTTCACATCCTCGACCATCTCGCCCTCTGTTTGTGATACGGACACCGTCACCGCCCCGCCCCGCTCTCACAACACCGACAATCCATTAAAGGTTTCAGGAAGGATTTCGGAGCACTTATCCCAAAAGAATGTCATTCACTTCATGTTAAATCAAGCAGATGGCAATGTTTGCCGTCCTTTCACCAAGATTGGTAAATAAATCTTGATGAGTGCTCCATGGGGTAAAACTAAAAATGAACAAGTTTCAATCAGGCTTGGATTAAATAAAGGTTTAATAGCAACAAGTGGATGTTTGGCAAACCTGAAGACATCAGAGTTCACAGGCTGGGTGTTTGTCGAAGCTGTGAAAGAGCTGGTGACAGAATGTGGAAATGAACCGGGGCCTCGTCACCAGAGTAACAAACTATGCAGGTTTACAGCC
Source organism: Semicossyphus pulcher (assembly GCF_022749685.1). Classification (NCBI taxonomy): domain Eukaryota; kingdom Metazoa; phylum Chordata; class Actinopteri; order Labriformes; family Labridae; genus Semicossyphus; species Semicossyphus pulcher. The sequence continues at coordinate 29,690,305 of NW_027211604.1, read as the reverse complement.
AAGAGTAGTTTTTTCTCAGCACGGCTTGTTGTGCTCTATTATGCGCTTTTGTATAAGCCAGGGATGCTATCATTGCAACACACCAGGGGGGCAGAATCCTCAAACCGAAACCCTGGTGTCACCCTGGCCTTTTACCTCTCTCTCAGGGAGGATTTGCCCTAAAGCTCTGCCTCTCAGGGGACGAAGAAGACCCAGATTAGAGGTCAGGTCGCTCACCAAAGGCCCTCCGCTGCTTGAACATGACGCCCCATCGCCGGCCTAAGCTCGCCTGTGGGGGGGTCCTTTTTGACAGTGTTGAGGACATGATTGAGTATTGGCCAGGCTTAGAAAGGCAGGGAGACACTGATCAAAGAGGATGTTCACAATTTACCATATTTACACGGCAGATCAAACGCTGTGGGACGCTCAAATGCTGTTATAATGTTATACTGCTGTTTTCCAGGTTGCTAGGCACATACATTTCTGACAATGATTATCATTTCATCGCTTCTGGGTTGATCAGCGACTGACAAGACAATGGCCAATAAAAATCTGGAGGGAAATCTGGCCATATTTGACAACATATTAGCTGTGGTCAGACAACAGCTAACATTAGCATTCAGCCCCTTGCTAATATTACCACTAGCTAGGAAGTGGCTGACACAAATAGTAGTAGTAGTAGTATAGTATTAGCCTACCAGTACAAAAGGGAAGGCGTAACCTCCTAGCTAACGTTACATAACACAATGTTAGCTAGGATGTGGCTGAATGCTAACATTAGCTGTTGTCAAAAGGTAGCTAATGTGTTATAAAAGATGTTGTTTTCCTTTGAAATATGCCCCCATGTCTCACCAGATTTTCTCTCTTCCATGTCGTTTCAGTTACTCTTTGATCTGAAAGCGATGAAATGATAATGTTTTGTCAGACTCTATATTCATACAAGATACAACCTTTAATACAGCAGTAGGCTAAAACATTATGGCAGCAATTGAGCTTCCCACACATAGTGTGAAGCAGAGGAAAATTGCCGCCATATGAATATGGTGTATAGTTGAACATGGGTGGCCACAGTGGTCTACAGAGCGTGCTCAGTTGTTGCAGGGCTTTTACAGGCAAGTGTTATAATTAGGGGTATCAAAATAACGTTAATTTTGAATAATTAATTACAGGAAAAATGATGCGTCAAAAAAATCTATACAGATTAATCGCACTCTGTTATATCCCCTGACTTCATACGTCACTGAGCATACAACCGTATACAGCAGCGTTGAAAACATGTCGGAAACACATGACAAAAGGTTACCTGGCTTTTCATTCTTATTATTTTACTGATCTGAGATCATCCAATAAATAAGTGGACAATTTGCCCTCACTCTCTGCCCCTCCTATACCTGTGGCCAGGAGGGTTAACACATGCTCTACAGAGAAACACACACACACAAACACATACGCACACACACACACACACACACACATAGAGTCCTCTGGAACATCCCTACTGTAAATTCATCGATTGAGCGGCATTCTTTTCCTTTTAAATTGAATCTCAATCTGTCGCTGTTTTAAAGCTTGTAATAAGTGCCAAATTCATTTAGTAACAATCAATCATTTTGAGATGGAACTTTATTAATAACACACCTCATCCACACACGGCTCACGTGCTGTGAAACCTGAATCTGTAAGAGACTGCTGATGAAGATGGTCACCAAAGCAGACAGAGAAACAGACAGAAAGATGGGGAGGGGCAGGCAGCTGTGTGCAGGGGTGCAGGTGTGTTGGGGGGAATGAAGGGAAGCTAAGCGATCAGGTCAATTACTACATTGAAGTTTCCCTTTGAACGTCTGCTTCAGACCAACGCAAAGCCAACATGCTGGATCTTTGCAATTTTTTCCTGTGTGTGTTTTGGTTACCGATCTCTACTGCACAACTCTGGCTCCAAATGACGTCACTGGTGCAAGATGGCAGCACCCGTCACAGGGTGTTCTGGGGTATTATATGGAGATGCATCATCCATCTTTATATACATTAATTGGTTATGTCAAGTTGGTAAAGAAACCTGTAGCTGATCAGTTTACACTGGTGAACATGCTGTTCTGACATAGATCACACTTATCGTAATGCCCAAATCAGATTCCAGCCTCTCTCTTGATGTATATTTTGCTTTGGAAATTGATCCATCCTTGTGGAGTTTATCCTGCTAATAAATTGCCTTGAAAATTGCTACTGTTAATAACCACCACCTTTGTCAGCTCAGGTGATATCAATTGTTTATATTAACCTTCCTTTTTTCAGGAAGTCTCCCTGTTGCAAACATCAAAAGTAGAGACCAAAAGTAGACCTTACTAAACTGCAACAGTTTCACAAAGGTTATTGTGGTTATTGTTGTTAACACGACCACGACGTCATGGTAACATTGTGCCTGCTCTCGATGTTGGTACAGACGTGTTGCTAATAACAGATGAACATCCTGTTTTTGGCAAATTGGTACTTTCAATTGAAAATTTTAAAATTAAATACATAATATTTATAATTTTAACCAAATGACCCTGGTTTCCCTTATAATGAGATGCCATCTTTATTTTGTCGATAGTTGTACACATGAATTGATGCAACACAGAGAAATGGCCAAAGCCTGGAACAATCCTCAGAATAGGGATGGCGTCCAGTGTGTTTTTGTCAGCATGCAGATAGAAAGCAGATTTTATCAGAGGTGTAATCTGCGTTCACTCTGGGAGTCCACTCCATCCAGACACACTGACTGTGTTTGAAATTAAAGCAGAACTTTTGTGACAAGCTTGACTTGGTACTTTTGTTTGCTTCTAATGGCTGAGCCAAGATGATGTATGAGACTCATACTGTGCAGACAGGCAGCTACAAATTTGCCTGGAGAGTTGACTGGTGGGAGGTTGGGCGGTAAGCGAGGGGGGGCTGGAAGAAAGAGAAGCCTTTGTACCCATTTTGTCTTTTTGAAGCTGTTGTTTGTGAAAAGAAACAACATTCTTGTGGTCCCATAATTTACATCTCAACAACTCAAAATGGAAATTGTACTTTGTTAAGCAGAATGAAAAGTTCTTCTACAATTTACTCAGAAATAATTCATCTTTTTATTTGTCCAATTATTATAAATAAAAAAAGCTTTCAGAATGATGGGAGCAGCAATTTAATTATTCTCCTCTACATAGGAAATTCAACTGTTGCGTTGACTTGGATCAGTCACATGGTCCAGGTTTGATTAATGGAACTGATCTGACCTGCCTCTCTGCATTACCTCCCCCTTATTTCAACCTCCCCCCCACACCCCGTATCCCCTGCAGAATGAATGGCACAGATGTTGTTGGACAAGACAGTACCCCTTGGTCCCCTCTCCCTCACTACTCGCTCAGCATGAGGTCTGCAGCTTGTTTTTTTGATCATTGTTTCCCCCCAGCGTCACCCTCCTCGGGGGGGAGAGAAGGACCCAAAGAGGAGGGAGACCAGGAGCAGCCAATTCCAACAGGGAGGGAGCAAGAGCACACAGCCATGCCTGAGGAGGAAAACATGCTGTTTAACTATTACCTATTAAAAAGCGGTGCGTAGGACAGGTCACACAATTGGGGGATTCAGGGTATGGATGGAACAGCAGAGCTGAAGTAGCAGGCGTTTTGGGGTCTTGCATCCAGGAAGTATTGACTGAAGATGCGGGTGGGTGCGTGGCTTCTGTGGGTGTCCTGCTTCTACACCTGGGCAGAGTACTCACACAGGTGCGCATGCCAGGACATTTGTGAATCATTGGCAGGACTGGACAAGAGGTCAAAGAGCCGGGTCAAGGAGCATGTCCGTCACAGAGTCGGACTCCAGCACACACCTCACAGGAGGGGGCCACACCGCAGGAAAGGTGAGCAAGTCACTCACACAAGTGTTCACACTGACCTGCTGCAGGTGTTTTCTATCCAAGGTCTGTGCTTTAAGGTGTAAAGTTAGGACACAAAGAAAGAATAGACAGAGTTGTATCATATAAGCTAAGATCAGCTGCTAATTAAACCAATTAGGAAATAATTTTCAAATATAAATCAGTCTGAATGTGTTAAAACAGGTGCTTAACTTCACAGACCCCAGTGCTATGTAAAAATAAAACAAATGTTTAATTAAACATTATACTTCACTTTAAATATATATGTTTTGTTTCCTCTGAGTAGTAAAACCACAGATGTAGGAAAGTACTGCAAAAACTTGCACACTTGCACATTGCACAATAACTTTGCCAAAAGGTTATTAACAGTCAAAGAAATACACAAAAATACTAAACTATTTTATCCTACATAGGAGCAGGAAGAAACAACACCATGAGTTAAGAGTTACTTATAAATCTGATGTGAGATCGTGGAGGTTAGCTGCTTTGCAACAAGTACTGTCAGCATTGATTAAGGACATAGAACTCACTGTTGTACACCTTTTGTATTAAACTATGGTAAAATGGGTTCATGTGACAGTGTTTAAGTAATCCTGTTTACAAGAAATTCTCATGCATCTCTATAAGAATGTTTGCTGTTAAGACCAAACACTACAGTTTATTAAGAGGAATAAATCAAGTCTTGTGTAAAAGAAGTCACAATTTACGGTTTAAAAGCCTTTTTGGTGCCACAGAGAAATCATCTGTTTGCTACAATTAGATGCTCGAACTATGAAAACAAATGTGAGTGTTTTTTGCAGAGCACAACACTGATCTGCTCATTTCTAAAGGTGCAACTGCAAAAGACACAAAAGTGCATATCATAAAGTAAAGTAATGCATATAATATTTTATATAGTCTTATTGAACACATTGATTGGAATGTGGAAATTATAATCATACAATTAAAGTGTGTCTGAGAGAATAAACTAGTCTTGTAGGCATAAAGATAAACATGTTGCTGCATCCCCACTCTCCCCACTCTTTGATTATTTTAATGAGTCTCTAGGAAATAGAGTCACAGAATACATTTTTCTTAAACCAGCATAAATCAGTCGTTCATGTTGACACTCATTGTTGATTCCTTTACAAAATAACACTTGAATAACACTCAGAATTTACTCTGAAGTCACTTTTTATCACATTCCTCACTCTAGCTGACACATTTTTTCTCTTTCTTACTCCATCCCGCCCTCTGTGCCTCGTTCCTACACTTCCCCCGACCTTTGCTCTGCAGCCTGAAAGAGGTCCCTCTACTCTGCACATCCCAGTGCAGCAGCATTCCCATGGCTTGTGTTTAGCCGGGACTCATCCTTCATCCTCTCTAAAGCTTTTGTTGCACACTGAAAGCTGGCCTATGCTGGGGCCATCAGGCCCAAGTTGTTGGATCAATATAAACATCCATCACTTAGCCCCGGGCCTTTCTGAGGCGCACAATGAACAGCTCACTAAACAATGTGTTATTTATGTGCACCATTGGAAGGAATGAACTCGAGGTAGTTCACTTATTTGTGGGTCGCTTTTGTTTTTCTCTGATGGAATTTGGAAGGAACTCGGCTGGGTGTTTTTTTTTTTTTTGTATCCCTCCCAAAGTTACATTTGAGCAAGTTGCATTTACTTTTCTACCTGATACCATCACATCACAGTTAATGGAGTAGATCTCTTAATGCCTGGGACAGAAGTTCCCAAGCTTAGCAGACATTGTTCCACTATGTACCGAACTACATATATATGATGCTACTAAAATTTTGAAACTTGTAATTTGAGCTAAACCTTAACCAACATACCCAAACCAGGAGGAGTCATTGGACAGGAGCAGAGAGAGACCTGTTAGTTTGCAGCCAGTATCAGCCTAGTATCACACTGGGTGCCACAGCTGTTACAGATCACACTAATTAGCAACACACAGAAGAATCAGAGGAACAGGTCATTACCAGAACCAACACCAGGGGTCACCACAGTGCAGTCAGCATTAGTAGCTTTGTACTTACCAGCTCTGGACATTTGATGACTCTTCATTCTCCTGAATCAAGAACTGAAAAGTCACAATCCAGTTGTGGTTAGCTCTCTCTTCTCTCCTCTTTTAAAGATGAGGGAGTAGGTAGAGCGTAGAGCCTGATCCGGTGGGGGTGAGTGCCAGCCTCAGACAGGGCTCCTCACCCTGGCTCTGCCTTCTCCGTCTTCACACACACCTCTCTACAAACTCTTCTCTCTATCCTTCTCTCTATGTTTTTCTCTTTTGTGTTTAAAACTTTGTTGTAGTGTCAGCGTTGTCAATACCTGGAGCTTGCATGGTGGAGCCTGGGTCTGTTGAAGTTGGCAATGCTGCTTGGGTGTCGATGGTAGGTCAGGTTAATTATAAGTATTGTCATGGGGGCATGAGAGGAGAGGTTTCTTCACTGAGCGCTTATCCTTATCATTAGGGCACAAGTATCTTGTGTTTAATCAGATAGCTAATGTTAATAGTTAAGTCAGACATCACAACACTCGTCTCCTAAATTGATAAGCACTGGCCAATTATGTTTTAAAAATATTTAAAAGATTTTTTTGAGCTATAGCAGTGTAATAAATATAATACATCATAACTTTTATCTCTAATAGAATTACAAAGTGCAAATGTAAGGCCTTTCAGCAAGGTGCTCGTGTGCCATCAGTGGTACACGCACCATAGTTTGGTAATCAACAGCCTCGGCTTTACACTTTACAATTTTATGATTTATATTGTATTGTAAAATTATTTTTTTAACATTACAACTTAAAAAAACACTTGACATTATACAGTCCTGAAACTTAACTTATAGAGCGGAGATAAATAACAATAATAATAAAGGAATAATATGACATATGACTATTAATATAACATATGACCTTGTTGACGAGGCTGGCAGCAGAGGGGAAGAAACTATTCCTGTCGGGAGGTTTTGGTCCTGATGGACCGCAGCATCTTGCCAGAGGGAAGGGTCTCAAAGAGACTGTGTCCGGGGTGAGAGGGGTCAGCCACAATCTTACCTGCACACCTCGGGTTCCTGGAGGTGTTCAGGTCCTCGAGAGATGGCAGATTGCAGCCAATCACACTCTCTGAAGAGCAACATAGATCATAGATAATAGAGATATTGATTCCAGTATAATTTATCCTTAGAAATAATATAAGTAAAGATCAGATATTTCACATGTGAATATGTAATCCTCCCACCTGTCAGTCAAAAGTTTGTCAACCTTCCACATACTTTACAATTTTATACTAACAACAAATCACACAAAGAGTGCACCACTGGACATCAGTGGAACTGTGACATTGGAAAGTTGATGCGATGAAGCTGTCCCCAGGCGTATACCTATTGTTTCAAGTTTTCCAAGATCTCCCAAGAGATTTTGAAACCCCTCGATTTGTAATAAGTTTGATTTTCTTGCAGCTTTTAATGCATCTGAATTTTCTTTTTGCATTTTAAAATGTTGTATTTTATGCTAACCATACTGACATTTTTGAGTTAACTCACTTTTTCCAGTCTGAACTTCATACTTGAAAACTTTCTATTAATTGAATCAATTAAATACTCATATCCTGTAATTATAAGGTCGCTCAAGTACACGTATTTGTGATTCTGCATTTCAGGATTTCAGGATTTTTTTTAGACATTTCAAGTGACGGGAAAACACACTATAGAGACTCAGCCCCAGTACAAACAGCTTACTTACAGAGTGAATTCTCATTGCATGAGTGCGAGATACATAATTTCCTTCGATTGTTTAGAAACACGGGAGAATGAACTTCCTGCCTTCTGGCAGTGTTGACAGAGCTACAAACTGTTCAAGACAAACTAAAAAACAGGGAAACAGGCTCATGTTTAGACGGCAAAAAATACTACATCCATTACAGCTATTTGAATTTAATTTGATAACAGTGAAAAACACACAATGTGTTCATCTATATTTGGACTTTTCAGTGGGATTTAAGTTTAGGAAGTTAGGCTAAATCAATGGTCACCAGAAAAATATTAAACAATCGTGTGAAAAATCTTTAAATGTATTCTCTAATTGTGTGTTTTCAGCAACACAGTCAATAAATGTTGCATGTGAGGAATGATGACCCAAGTCTTAAACATTAGGATTACTTATTGGACTGGTTGAAGTAACATTGCATTGTTGGATGAAGTATTTTTCCTTTGTCTCCTTAAAAAAAATTAATATGTTGTTCAAATTTGAATAAAGACAGGTTGGCTACTTGCATTTAGCCTCTACTAAGTGTGGTGCACAAAACTAGAACAATGACGGAAGTTCGATGTAGTTTTTTCAAATCAAAATCGAGATATAGCCTGGTTTTAATTGTACGTACGTCTATAGGAACTTATCTTTGGTTTTATTTTGAAAGTTGCACTGACAGGAAGCGTGATGTCACTACGCTACCTTGACCAGCTAGAGTATGGAGAGAAGTCGGCGGTAATATTCGCTACAGGAGGATATGTTTCTAGGTTATGGCTCTGAAATGTAAAATGTTGTAATTCAATTTAAGAGAAAGGAGAAATTTACTGTTGGAGGCTGGAATCTTTTTTTAATTTAGCGTAAAACTTTTAGTTTACCTTTATAACGGTGCTTAGATAAAAGCTTGCCTCTTTTACTTCGCTTTTAATCATGACCGGAAGTATTTTTATTTGCATACTGTCGGTATTTGGAGTTCTTCTGTCAGGTGAGTAAGTTTTAGTTACGGTATCAGCCACGTGTTCACTCTTAGAAATGTATAAAAAACTGCAAATATCGCAAAAAAACAAACAAACAAACAAACAAACAAAGCTAAACAGTATAATATTCGCTCACTGGCCTCTTTAAACTCTGTTACTTCAGACAATTTAATATGAAGTGATAAATATTACGATGGCTATTTATCTATGTTTAATAAAGTGTCCTACAAAATGTTGTGATTATATATTAAATATTTTATATTTCACGCATTACCACTGCTGATGGCTACTTATTTTTAGCACCGCATCATCATCTGTTAGGTGTTAAACCCGATATGAGTCTTAAATTCAAACCATTATGAGATCAAGGTTTACCCACAGTACTAATCTTAGTCTTAATTAAAGCATAAAGTATATATACTACAGTTATAGCCTTTACAGTAACTAATAAATAAAGTGCAACAGTCAAGTTAAAATGACGTTTGATGTTTCATGTGTCAAAAAGGTGAGAAAACCAACATTAAAGGCACTGACTGAAGAAAGCAGTTGTTGCTTTATGTGTGAACGCAAAGGTGTCACACTCACCATATCAGTAAATCAGTTTCCTCTTTGGTCCTATAAAATAGCTGCAGAAATTATTTTCATTATTGACCAGTCTGCTGATTAGACTTATATTTACATTTGTTTTATGAAATGACTAAAGATAAGAGAAAAATGCACTTCAAGTTTTAGCAGAGACCAAGTTGACATAATAATATTACTTAAGATATAGCTAAACTTCAAAATACTTAAACCAGAAAATATAACTTTTAAATCACTTTTCCGTTAATATGGATCAATCAGCTTAATTAATGATTAATCATAATTAATCATTACAGCTCAACTCACAAAAAGAGCTCTCAAGGTCTGTCTGTCATGCTCAAAGACACTTTTTGCAATTGTAGTCTGTATAGAATCATTAGGTGTAACCTATTGGTTTTTAAAAGTGTGGACGTAGTAAACTGTTGTCAACCTGCATTCTTTCTAATGGGCAAAAAACATGTCTGATTGTATGTAAGTCAGTGAGAAAATGAGTAAATTTCTCTCTAGATTTATTAACTCAGAAAACATTTTCCTAATGAGTTTATGGTCTCAATCAATAGTTTCTGGTCTTCTTTACAGCATGATGTTCATTTTGTAAATAATGGTCCCAATTAGAGCGAGATAAAGCAGGGAACGTTTTATGGTGTACCAAGAAGGTGGCCTGTCAATACTTCTCACATGGGTGTTGTGCTGTTGTTTTATCTACTTTTTTATTTGGGATGCAACATATGGGGCAGTGCAGTGGGGAGGATTCTTGGTTTGCTCGGTTGAAGCCTGCTTGTGTTGTATGTACATGATCAGAGATACAGAAGCATCCTAATCACAACTTTCCTCCTGAGAAAAAGGAATTCAATAAGCCCTTGACATATTTTAACCAAGATGCACTGTTGTTTTGGCTGTGTCCTTATTTTACTCTTAACTCAGTGGCAATGATGTAACAGGCTATTGTTAGCTCTAATTTGAAGGTATTTCCGGCTATAGTGAATGAATAAACAGCTCAAGAAGTTAGTTGTTGATTGTCCCTTCTCTTGTCACTGGGCCACAATGACACAGCATACAACCTTCAGTTTTTATAAACATCTCTGTGAGCATGTGAGAGACAGGAAGCAGAATCTATGTGAGGGTTTGACTTCTTCTTCCATATGTTTTTAACCTCTGTGGCCTTTTTCAAAGGTATGATTGCAACTTTGTTTGAAAGATTTTTAGTTTTTGGCAAATGACTAAAAAAAAGTTCCATATCTTTTGTTCTCTGCGGATGTGCCGTTAATGAGGGAGCCTCAGCCTGCCTTTGTTAGGGTTGATGTCCCTGAGACCCTCGAGCTTCCTCTCCTGTCAGGAAGCTCAGGCCTCCCGTTTCCTTCAATGTGGTCATCCAACTCCACGGGAAGTTCAAACAATGGCATTCCCCTGCTGCTGGATGCAAACAGACGTTGTTTGTTGGTAGCGAGGCTGTTTGTTGTGGGTGTTCTTTTGCCAGTTAAATGAACTCAGAAGTGTTAGGCGGTGCTGTTGGGTGTGGCTCTTATACAGCTTGTATCTACCATAGAATGAGCTTCAACAGCCTACCACCTACATCACTGTAGAGTATATTTGTTAGACTGGTATCAATACTGATCTAAATAAGCCACCAGGGAACAGACATAGATTAACAATTCACATTTGAGTTTCTTTGCCACTGCAATCAAAACATTTAGATTTCTGAGACTAATACCTGAACTAAGACTAATATGTATGTGATTGACCCATATAGGCCTGATAATGTCCAGTTATTTAGACACAGCACATAGAACCCCAGTTATCCCTAACATGTCAAAAAAAATATGATTACAATGAAAATGTAACAATGATTTCTACACTGTGAGGTTTATTTTAATTGGGGAAAAAAACACCATTATAAATAAATCTCCTTCTTAATGTACACTTGGATGTTCTTAACAGTCTCTGTATCTTCCTCAGGCTCCAGAGTGTGTGCAGACGAGTCGCTGCCCCGCATCCTCCACCACCCCTCTGATGTGGTGGTCAAATTCGGGAGTCCCGCCACACTCTCTTGCCGAGCAGAGGGCGGCCCAAAACTCACCATCGAGTGGCTAAGAAATGGGCAGCCTATAGATTGGTTAAAGATAGATGAACAGATGCAGGCCATAGTTCTGCCAGAGGGAAGCCTCTTCTTCCTGACTGTGGGAAGGGGGAGGCGGGGTCAGTCGCAAGAGGGCGTCTACACATGTGTGGCCCGGAACAGTGCAGGCACGGCCACCAGCCGCAATGCAACTCTGTATATCACGGGTAAGACTGGGTGGGCTACTGAAAAGTGCTTACCTTGTAAGACTCAGAAATGTGCTGATTTTGTGTTTGTTTTAAGTTAATTAAAGGTGTTGAGAAACAATGAAGCAAATATGACAAGCTTGTGCTAAGTTATGCTACTTACTGTCTTGTGCACATAAAAAGCCCATATGGACTTAAAAGGCATCGAAAACACAGTTAGAGAAGTAAAAGATTTCTCAGCCATGAGCATAACTTCTTGCACATTTCACAACATTGCAAACAATAAAGAAATCTGCCATGTAAAGTCAGTACAAAAAAAGGTTCATTAACGAACCACATCTTCTTTTAAATAATCATACATTCAGAAGAACCGATTAAAAAATGTCCTGAAAGAGGAATTCTGGTATTTTTGAACTTTGGCCACATATTTGGGGGAAAATAGGGGCTGTTATGGCTGCTTTTGTAATCTTTCAGGGCACTAACAGGCTCAGATTTGTTTTCCCAGTGTAAAGTAAACGATCACTACAGAAAAAACAGCTTTTTGTTAAAGAAAACCAGTAACAGCTGTTCCATTGCTTTCTTCAATGGGATCAGACTCTATTGACCAAAATAGTAATTTTACCATTCAAGAAAGTGAAGCCACTGGGCAAAAAGTCCGCAGTTCAACTCCAACAACTCCAACTCCGGGCCTTTGGTGCATGTCAACCCAACTCTCTCTTCCCCACATTTCCTGTCTATCTTAAAGACCAGCTCCAGTCATGTTTAAAGACATATAAAATGCTCTGCTTGAAATAATAAATTGTGTCTGATATGTTTTTTGAATGCTGAATACATTTAATAACCTTGCATCTCCTCCTTCTCCCTCATTAAAAATTCCTGAATCTGCATAGTCCCCGTCCACTATGTGCTACGTTTCTCCTTTTTGTAATATTACAGCCGAAAAAAAAACACGTCTCTGCCAACGTTTAGTGGCAACTTACTGAAACTTAGCTAGCTTGAAATGTAGTAATTAGCAGTAGTCACGTTAACGTTAGCAGTCAGTAGTGAGTTTGCAAAAATTACGATGACGGTGACAGCTGGCTCGTGCATCGCCAAAGTGGTTTCCATAGGTTACACAAAATCATATGCATAGCGTCATCCCGTCCATTAACAGGATTGGCTCCTTAGGTTTGTGACGTCTCAAACCTGCCAATCTGAAAACATGTTGTTCAGCCTGTCCTTGGTACACTGCAGGTTAAAAGCAGACAGGAGACGACTGCTGATGTCGTCTCTGATATGTCTTGTAGCACATGAGAAACACCACATGGAGATGTTTACAAGGTTAAACACTTCGTCACTGGAGGGGAACTGTTCTATTAAATAAAGGCAAAAAGGCTAAAAAATAAAATAGAATGCCTTTATTGGATAGGGCATGTTGCATTAAAACCTTATATAAAGGAGTCAGGCTGAGAAGTCATTCTTCACTTACATATATAAGCAATTAGTGTCCAGAAGGTAAATACACGACATATGAATACATGAATACACCATAAATAATCAGTGCGTGGAAAGTAGGCAAAAAGTTATAGTCACACCATGTTATATAAACAAAACAATATGATATTGTGATCAGAGCGACAACAAAAGAACATATAATGTAAATGTAATGGGCTCAAAGATGACACATTTGTAATAAATCAGAGTATTCTTGTCCTTATTTCTTGCTCTAATAACTGAAGTAACAATATGGCAGACACCTAAAGTTTTCAGAGGACAGGGGTGGGGTGATGAAAGCATGGTCCCCACACATGCAGAGCACTGATAAAGATGTTTGTGGTAACAGACAGAGGGGGTTCAGGGTTCCAATGTCAATGTTTGCTGGACAGGAGGGGGTCAAACAGTGCTGCTAATTGACCTCAGACCCTCACTATTTACTTATCTGGAGCTCAGTGAGGTTGACCTGCAGCAGCTGCTTGTCTTGGAGGAAGCTCCATTAAGAGTGCTGATAAATCACAGATGATTAACAGCAGCACTCTCTTAAAGCAAAAGGAAGTGATGTGTCCTTTTCATTTTATTCGGATGTATAAAATAATGTCAAGAAAGCAAGGGTAAAAAAACAAGACTTTAGTTTGTCCTCAATTTCTGTGAGAGAAGTGCAAGACAAAGGGTTTCTGCAGTTATTCATGTTAATGCAACTATTTAATTATGTTCTATTCAGAGTCTTTTAACATTTAGTTCTCATATGTAAAGTGTGTGTGGAGTCTAAGCCAGCCTCTGTTGTTGCAGTGTTGCAGGAGGAGTTCACCGTGCAGCCCAGTGATGTGGAGGTGGCAGAGGGGGAGGTGGCTGTCTTACACTGTGGCCCCCCAGTGGGACGCCCTGAACCTAACGTCATCTGGAAGAAGGATGGCCTGCCGATCAGAAGCGCTGATCACCACTACACTGTAAGCTCTCTGCCTCTTTATGAATGTGATGGCAGTTTTTAAGTATGATGTCATTCTACCTATCCTAACTAGTAACATTTCCAACAGTGCAGGTGTGATCTGAGTATGTTAGGTTAAGATGGAGGAGGTGGAAAATGCACAAAGTTATTAAAAACACATTGTGTTTTCATTGTTTAGAGGACTGTAATGCTTAATTTTCACCTCTTATTGAAGTTTTTGAAGAAATTCAGCTTTGTACAGATCAGTCTCAAGATGATTCGGCAGTATGGTGCAAACTTAACAACCACAGCAGTTCATCATATTCGGAAGGTGGCCATTTGCCTCTGGTATCATGATCAGGAAGGAAAGCAAAACAGTTGTAATATTATACTGGGTACAGGGTACCAGTCATATAAACATGGGGGATCTAATAAATCAGTATCATTGTACTGCTTTTAGATTGATTAGCAACAAAAAAAGGCAATGAGAGTTAAAAAACCGGAGGGACATCAGGACTTTTTTTTTTTTTTTTTTACATATAATAACATTAATAACCTGTTAGCTGCCATTAGACAAGAACTAGCATTTTAATTAAACTACCTTCTAGCTAATGTTTCTGTTTGGTTGTGTTTCACAATAAAAAAAGGGAAATTAATAAAAAATGAATATTCAAATATCAGCTCACATCTTGGGCACATTAAGTAAAATGCTCTGACTGTTATCAAGCTTTCATTTCGAACTCTTGTCTTGTTGTTTTTTCCCTCGATCTCAGAATTGTTCTGGTTTAGTCAGAAATATCAAGTGATAATATGCTCACTGAAAAACAAGTTTCTGTAATGTTCATACAAATAACACCAAACACAATCATTTTATTTTCAAAACTATTTAACTGTTGGTCTTTTGTACGGTGACCCTGAAAGGTCAACGCACAGCAACTTAAGAAATCACATGCAAATACAAAAAACACAAGCAAATCAAGAAAACATCTTCATCAATTTGACAACATGTGCGCAGCATTTAGAAAACAAGCAGCAAAAAGAAAAATGCTGCAAGCAAAAAAACGCAACAAAAAAAGCAGCAAAAAAAAACGCTATTCGCATTGTTTTTCTTTTTGCTGCTTGTTTTCTAAATGCTGCGCATGTGTTGTCAAATTGATGAAGCTGTTTTCATAATTTGCTTCTGTTTCGTGTATTTGCATGTGTTTTCAATCTGTCATAGAAGCAAAAAGACATCACTTTAACTGTATAAAAAGAAACAACTACACATATTCCAGGTCTGTAAAAGGCCATCTAAATAAGAATTTTGCAGAAAGCAAACAGAAATACATAAGCGCTTGTCTCGAACACTGATAATTAATTTTGGTGTCCTGCTGTAACGTGCATTCATAGCAACCTAAATAGATGGAAAAACTGAATAAAAGCTTTACTGTCTAAGACACAAGTATTTCTAGTTTGGTGGCTTCTAAATCTGATAAAGATATACAAATTGCAGCAGAACACAAGCACATACTGATCACTTAGCTCTGCATCCTTTGTGTTTCTCTCCTCTGTGATGCCGGTGCTGTAGGAGCTGAATGGGAAACTGATCATCGCTCCTGCACAGAAGAACCACTCCGGTGCTTATGTGTGTGTGGCCAGCAACACTGCAGGAGTGAGACAGAGCAGGGCGGCTCGGCTCTCTGTGCTGGGTGAGGCAGCAGACCCGTGACTGGTACTACTCGTTACTGCTTTAAACAGAATAACATAAAGCACATAAAGTATTTATTTCCTTGTCTTCTCTGCTGCAGCCAAGCCCGTGTTGGTGCTGAAGCCAGAAAACGTGTCTGTGAAAGTCGGAGAGTCGGCCCAGTTCTACTGCCAGGCTAAAGGTGACCCCCCACCTGCTGTGGTCTGGAGCAGAGAGCAGGGGCCTCTGCCCAACGGCAGGTACTTAAACCAAGATACAGAAACACAGACCCCATTCATAGTGTGATGTTGAAGTACATCTTCCTGTAACGTCTTTTCCTTCTCCTGTAAGAAACCTGAATGATTTAACTTCAGGACTTTTCTTGATAAAAACTTAGTCTGAACCTATTTTAAAACTGGAAACTATAACTGTCCAAATATTAGCTGAAACATATCCTCTAAAATGTCATGACAAAGTTTCCTCTTGGCTTAGTTTTTATGGAAATAAATTGTTGCAGAGACATATTACAGTTATAATAAAGAGATCAGTGGGACAGTAAATGTAGAAAGAATAAAACTGCTCTGTGTGTGTACAGGTATCTCGTAAACCCAGACCAGACCCTCCAGATCCATTATGTGACATCCCTGGATGCTGGGAAGTACACCTGCACTGCTGCCAACGATGTAGGTGTGGTCACTGCCACCGCACAGCTACTCGTTGAAGGTGAGACGACCGCAGATGTTCACAAAGTGTCCCACATTTTTAATGTATATGGACTTATAACCAGCAGTGAGGTCTTGTACACCACAACGTTCCAGGGGCTTCTCTGGGTACCACTGCTTAACTTCAAAAGCTAACCAAACCTGTTCTGAGTGATTGTTCTTTGAAAGAAGTTTTAAATATGAATGAATAAAACTTGTGTTTCAGAGGATGCTAGCACGAAACAGAAAGACCTCCACAAAGAGCTGTCAGCCCTGCGAGTTGCTCTGGAAAATGTCACCATCATGGCCCCTGGCTCTAATATATCCCAAGTGCAATGGAAGGTACGAGAAGCAGATTCAGAAAACGTTTCAGAAACATGAATATTTTTCATGTGTGATCAATGTGTGTTGTTTCCATTCTGACCAGCTCCAGTCCCTCCCAGCCCAAACTCATTACCTTGACGGCTTCGAGATTCTCTATCGCTCCCTGCTGCCCGCCAGCTCAGACTGGGTAGCAAAGAAGGTGACTCTGCCCAGCTTCCAGACTCAGGTGGGACCATTAAAGAGAGGCTACAAGTACGAGTTCAAAGTTCGTCCCTATGGCAGCAACCTGTACGGGAGAGAGAGCAACACGCGGCACCTCAGAGTCCCCGAGACAGGTGAGAGATGTTTCATTTAATGTTATTCATGTCTTGTCTTTTATTTTCAGATACATGCTTGTTTTTTTCTGAACTTGAATGTATGGTACAACCATGTATATAAGATAGTAGTAAAGTGAATCTTCTCTGTACAGTGCCCAGTGCCTCTCCACTGGCTGTGTCCATCACAGTGAGCCATGAGCAGAATAACACCATCCATTTGAGCTGGGATCCTCCTCCTCATGAAACCCATAATGGCATCATACAGGGATACCAGGTAAGCATTTAAGAACAGTTCCTCACACTCACATGTTGTATCACCTTGTTTACAGAGTGGAAATTACAACATAAGAAGAACTATTGCGAGAAACACTCAGAGAAACATTCCTTTCAGTGTATCCCCATTGTGCTTCCTTTATGGAAAGAGTATGGGAGACAGGGGACAGTTGCAAAACTTCATGCTTTTATCTCAGTTACTCATAGATTATAGGACTAGACCGACCAAATTTATCTATATTAAACTTCATCTGTCTGCTAAGTACCTTTACAGTATAATTTTAAGATAATTAAAAATGACATATTGTTCACAATATTTACCCGAATGGAAGAAGTGAGATGTTAACACTGACTCCAACCCTGTAGAGAAATGAAACACTGATCAAGGACTGTATTCATTTAAATTCTTTAATAACTTTGACTTGTTTTTGTTATAAGTAAAAGTATGCAAACTATGTCTTGGGATAATATTTGGTGTTGCTACCCTTTGCTTTCAAACCAGCATCAATTCTTACAGGTACACCTGCACAAAGTCAGGGATTTTGTAGGATTATAGTCAGGTGTATGATCAACCAATTATACCAAACAGCTGCTAATGATCATCAATTTCACATGTAGGTTGAAACACATGTCACAGTCATTAACTGAAACAGAAACAGCTGTGAATAAGGCTTAAAACTGGCTGAGGAACAGCCAAACTCTGCTAACAAGGTGAGGCTGTGGAAGACAGTTTCATGTCACAGGTCAGACACCATGGCAAGACTGAGCACAGTAACAAGACACAAGGTAGTTATACTGCATCAGCAAGGTCTCTCCCAGACAAAGCTTTCAAAGCACACTGGGGTTTCAAGATGTGCTGTTCAAGCTCTTTTGAAGAAGCACAAAGAAACGGGCAACGTTGAGGATCGTAGACGCAGTGGTCGGCCAAAGAAACTTAGTGCAGCAGATGAAAAACACATCAAGCTTATTTCCCTTCCAAATGGGAAGATGTCCAGCAGTGCCATCAGCTCAGAACTGGCAGAAACCAGTGGGACCCAGGTACACCCATCTACTGTCCGGAGAAGTCTGGCCAGAAATGGTCTACATGGAAGAGTTGCAGCCAAAAAGCCTCCCACATGGAAACAAGGCCAAGCCACTCAACTATGCACGAAAACATAGGAACTGGGGTCGGGAAAAATGGCAGCAATGGGCACGTGCTCTGGACTGATGAGTCAAAATTTGAAATATTTGGCTGTAGCAGAAGGCAGTTTGTTCGCCGAAGGGCTGAAGAGCGGTACACTAATGAGTGTCTGCAGGCAACAGTGAAGCATGGTGGAGGTTCCTTGCAAGTTTGGGGCTGCATTTCTGTTGTCAGAGTCAGAGATTTGGTCAGGATTAATGGTGTCCTCCATGCTGAGAGATACAGGCAGATACTTATCCACCATGCAATACCATCAGGGAGGCGTATGATTGGCCCCAAATGTATTCTGCAGCAGGTCAACGACCCCAAACATAGAGCCAGTGTCATGAAGAACTATCTTCAGCGTAAAGAAGAACAAGAAGTCCTGGAAGTGATGGTCTGGCCCCCACAGAGCCCTGATCTCAACATCATGGAGTCTGTCTGGGATTACATGAAGAGACAGAAGGATGTGAGGAAGCCTACATCCACAGAAGGTCTGTGGTCAGTTCTCCAAGATGTTTGGAACAACCTACCAGCCGAGTTCCTTCAAAAACTGTGTGCAAGTGTACCAAGAAGAATTGATGGTGTTTTGAAGGCAAAGGGTGGTCACACCAAATATTGATTTGATTTACATTTCTCTTCTGTTCATTCACTGCATTTTGTTAATTGATGAAAATAAACTATTAACACATCCATTTTGAAACCATTCTTAGTTCACAACATTTTTTCACACCTGCCTAAAACTTTTGCACAGTACTGTATATTCCTCTAAAAACTTTAGGGTAATCTTTATAAGTATTTTTTATTTAGTTAGTTTAAGTGAGCTATTATTGAGGTTTGTTTCATACCTAAAACAAAGGGTTATTTAATCTCTCCATATTTTAGTGTGAGACAAGAAGAATGTAGCAATTTGCAATGCAACAAATTTATTAAACATGTTTTCATTGTGAAAAAAAATACATTTTATCATCACCTATTATCTATAACAGAACATCATGTGGCTGCTATTCACAGACTCTTGACATACACTTACTACAGGTGCTTTTCGACAGCTGGAACTTCCCCCAGGAACAAGGAACCTTTTGAGGAACTCTGTGCGTTTCGATAGCAGGAACCAGGGTCTACATTTAGTTCCGGTGTAATTGATTTACCCCCTGAAAAGTCCCTGCTCGAGGGGTAGTACTTTCCAAAGGTCCAGGAACTTTCAGGGCGGGGCCTGCAGTGCTGATCGTTTCTCATTGGTCGAGTACTCGCAGCGTTTTCTTTCACCCGTCATGTTTAACAGACTGCAGCTGCAGGCTCACTGTTACCATCGTGCTTTGAGATTAGTTTAGCACAAGTTGAATCTCCTCCATGCTAACTGTAGTGTCGCACAACTGATAATACCAGTGTGTTTTATGATGTCATCTTTGTTGTATGGCCTTCATCTTATTCTTACCGCCACCTACTGGACTGGCGGCGTAGTGCAGTAGTTCTCGGTATGTCATTGGTCTGATTTGCATAATCTTCTTGGGACTTTAGGCCGCTGTGGAAATGCAGACAACAATGGGCCACAGGAACCATTTAGTTCCTTGAAGAGAAGTTCCAGGAACTCAAAGTTCCTGATACTTTTGGTCGAAAAAGCACCTTATGTCTCTTTAGAGTCAACAAAACACAATGTAAGTTAGTAATGATGAATTCATAAAGAAGTTAAGCAGACTTTGACAAAAAAAAAAGCAGCTCATGAAAAATTACTTCCATGGCTCCAATACAAGTTTTATTCCATAAATTCAGCAGCAGATGTTGAATGTGTCCTCTGTCTTCCTGGTGAGGGGATGGGTCTAACTGAGCATGTGCAGTAAGAGTGCCACACTATTTATGTTTCAGATTTGAGGAAACTTTGGACTAATACACAGAGCTGCTGCAGTACTTTAAGCATTCTTTAAAGAAGCATTAATGATGTCTGATCTGTAATGGGTCTGTTATGGGTATCATCTGTGTTTCCAGGTGTGGTGTGTGGAGTCTGAGGAGCAGCAGAACCAGAATTGGACCGTGGATAGTGGCACACACAAGCTGGACATCTCTACCCTCCAACCAGGGAAACGATACTGGATCACCTTAGCAGCCGTCAACGGAGCTGGAGTAGGAACGCTGAGTGACCCTCATGGATTTGTCATCAGTGAGTAAAACTCTTTGAGCTCTAGACTGTCACAAAGAGTCAAAGCGTAGATGGCCTAAAATGTTCTCAAACTCAGCGAGAGCACGACAGAAGTCTTTGGACCCAATGAAGGCTGCGATGATACCCCAATTTGGACCTTCCCTCCCTGGAACCTTTACCTAAACCCGCTGAGAAAAACTGAGGGTTATGATGGAGAAGGATTTTAAAGTGGACAAACAGATAAACTCAGTTGTGAAATCAATATTTTTCCAACTCAAGTCCTTTTTTGTATTTTAATGATTTTTAAAAGGTTATGCATGCTTTAATCACCACCCACCTCGACTATTGTGAAGCACTTTACGTAGGTGTAAGCCAAGCCTCTCTTTCTCGCCTGCAGCTATTTCACAATGCCGCAACTCGTCGTTTAATTGCTGAACGTAAACGTGAGCACATCGCCCCTATTCTGGCTTCGCTTTACTGGCTCCAAGATTTTATTATTAACATATAAATCGTGAAATGGGCTTGCTCCAACCGATCTCGCAGACCTTTTAAAACCACACCACAACCACAAGGTCTAAGTTGAAGCTCAGGGGTGAACAACCCTTTTAGTAGCAGCTCCAAAGCTTTAGAATGCACTGCCTCCACATTTTTATTGTGTTGTTTTTATGGTTTTTTATGTTTGATTGTATAACACAACTTTAATTGTTTTTTAAATCAGCATTATAAATAAATTCTGATTGAATTGGATTGCAAAATTCCTGTATGAAATCTAACCACTTAAGAAGAGCAAACTCATGACTTCATATCTGATTTAATCCATTTTCTATTTGTTCCTCAGACCCCCAGATAAGCATTCCCCCTGATCCAGACAGCAAAAGCCAGGATCCGTCACAGGTCCTGGCCCTGCTTCAGGACCCGGTGTTGATTGGCAGCATTGGCGCCCTCCTGTGGTGTGGCTTAATGGTTGCAGCTGTCTGCCTCTGCAGACGCCACAGCAGGACAGGCAGCCTGATACCAGGACACGGCAGAGCTAAAGGTGTGTACACACAGACAGCTGAACGTGCTCACTATTAAAAGGTTACATTTTAGTGACTCTGTGAATGAGTTATGTCAAAATAACAAAAGAAGTGTTCTTCATTAATGCTGATCATTTTGTTCATGTTTGTTTTCTTAGGTTTGCACAGATTGGCCAATGAAGATCTCATCATCAAACACAGGTAACGTGGAGAGAATTGGCTGAACATACAAATATGTCAAATGTAATGACTCAAACCTGCTAAAATACTTATGATACTTTATGCAAATACAACTGATGCCTGACAAGAGATTCACTTAAACCAGGAGGAAGTAGATATCTTTACGTTTTTCTATTTTTTATTTTGAATGGAGTTATAACCTTTGGATGTGTTCTATGTTTGTCTTATACCATATCATAAAATGAGATTTCGAGATCATTGACAAAAAAAATAATTCATGGATCAATTAAAATACAAATAAAACTTTTTTAAAGTATTATTTATATAGTTTTGATTGAGATTAAATGGCCCATAAAGCATTATAAATGTACTTCTAACGAATGTTTTCATCCTTTGACATGACCTGCTTTCTCTGCAGGATGGCCGCACCAGACTCCCCCTGGATCTCTGGAGGTTGGAGACCTGCTTTCAGCCAGAAGTATCAGGACCTCTGGGCACAAGGTCAGAAACATCCGGGCATCAGAAGCACCAGTGAGTATTAAATGCATATTAGCACTGATGCAATCCTGGCACCCATCGGCTATCCTCTGAGCACTAGTGCTGGGCGGTATGATGAGAAATCTGTATCAAGGTATTTTTTTATATTCTGGCAGTTTCACGGTATATCACAGTATTTATTTATTTTTATACAGGCTTTTCATTTTGACAGTATCGGTATTATATCGCAGTATTACAAAATGAAAAGGTACTTAAAACATGATTTTAGCTCTTTTTGCTCTATTGTCAATGTAAGGGAACACATCAGTGTGTTTTCATGTACATATAAACAATTACACTTAATATAATTTGGGACTATAACATTTTCTATTTTACAAAACAAAAATTCTCCTACTTTTACCACACTTGGTTCAGCGACTACAAATAGACTTGTGGGCTGCAGCTGGGTTACTTGTCATCTACCGTTTCTAATGTTTTCAAATGTATGTTTAATCAGCGTGATCAGCCCCGTGACAGTAACTTTCAGAAAAGGAAACTCACGCATCCTGATTCCTGTTGGCGAAAAGCCGACTCGCGTAACTGCGTGTCTCACTCAATCATCCCACCCACATAAAATATGAAGGCTGCAGCGTTGCGTGCATGTTTACAGGCAAGTGACACACACACACTGCGGAAGACATTCACTATCACACTCAGATGACAGCTGATGGTAGCTGGGATGGTATCTGAACTGATTAAGTATCTTGGCTGATTACTTTTCTCTTCTGTTGCTCTCCACATGGACTGTTTTTCCTGCATGCAACCAAAGCCTGCTGATACATGATTAGTCACTAGTAATAGGACTATAAACCCACTCAAAACGGAAACCAGAACACTTCCCATACTAAAATCTGGTCCACTCTGTTAATGAGATAAGCTCAGATGAAGAGTGTTAAGATGATCTCTGGCTAGCTGTGGTCTTACACCTGAAAATACAGACTAAACTGGATGTAAATGCTAGACTAAGGATAGCAAATTAAAAAGGTTTCCCTGTTTACTTTCTAACCTAAGCTGCTTGGTTTGATTAAAATTAACTCTGATGTAGGAGCCATTTTTTTTTAAATTTCTTTTAAAGAACTACAAGTATAAGTCGAGCAAAAAATACTTAATTGCCGCATGTCCTTCTTATTAGAATGAAACACAGGTGTGTGTGACAGGAGGACGCTGAGAAGAAATAGTTTTTCATCCGCAACACACGGACATATGCAGGCTCGAGATAAAGAATAAGAGTTTTTGATTTTGAGTTTGAATATTGAAATTTTGCTTTAATACTTTACACTGCACCTCTGTGCTTCATTAGGCCTCCCAGTCTCATCCAAGAAGGACCCCAGCTGCCTGGACTCAGCCGTCCCCATAGTGACTGACAGTTGTGGCGTCTATGGGACTTTTTACGTGGACCTGATGGGAAATGGCCTCAAGACCTTCAACAGCCCCGGGCGCTGTCCAAAAATGCCTCATGGTCTGCTCCATCAACAAGGAACCGAGACCATCCAGATCTTCACTCAGCCCATTGCAAAGAGCTCGCCTCTTGGTAGCCAGGAGGCGTTACCATGGAAGCAGGTCATACGCCCCCAGCCCAAGATGGGAGTCCTGAGGGAGTCCTGGGAGAAGAACCACAGTAAGCAAGGTGAATAGTGTTGGATGGTTGGAAATGTGATGTTAATACCTCTGATACTTTTTACTTTCTTATTTTCATAGCAGTTTTGATATGTTACATTTTTTTCTTCTTTTTATGAATAACAGTAGTCAATAGTTTTACATACTTTTTTTTAAAGATTAGATTAGATTCATTTTTAGTTACGTAGGTTTGGTTTAGTTTTTAGGCATATAAAGCTCTTCAACCCAAAGTTACATCAATATAAGCAAAAATTCCAATGTAGGTAGAGAGACATATTTGTAATGCAGATGAAAAATCTGAAATTTAAAAAACTTTAAAACGTTTTAAAAACTTTTGGAGTAAAAAAAAATCATTAAGAAAACATGCCCAATATTTAAATGTTTTTTGTTTTCCTTAACATTTCAACACTTCAATCAATCAGAATGGTTTATTTTCTTACATAATATTTTACCTTTACACATTATGAACACATGAAGCATTTGAAAGTACTCAAACAATACATCACATGTACCAAAATGACCAACGTAGGCACAGGCAGATGATTTCCAGTTCAGAGGGATACACTTCTGATCACCTCAGCTTGTAGTAAAATTATGTGAGATTAGGCAGTAGACAGCTTTTGATAGAAATTTTTACAATGTATCAAAATACAATATATTGGGTTATGTGTCATTCATTTCCCTCAGAATTGCATGCGGTGAACAGCGTCCCCTTAGTGCCAACCAGGAACCAGGCGTGTCCCTCCAGTGTCTACAAACAGAGACTCAGTCACATACCAACAGGCCGGCAGGGTATGTTCAACATCTACATATTATCTTTACACCAGCTTTACCAACCAATGACAGTAACTATACTATAGTACACTATAATGCTAATGAAACTGGGCTGTAATCTTGTAATTGGAAATTTTGCTAGAACTGTAAAATGTTTTTGTTTTTTTTGTTCAGGTGGACATCCAGAGTGCAGCAAAGTTGCTTGCTGTCCTCGCCTGCTGCATTACTCTGCTTCGTTACACTTAGTGGACATGCTACCCCCACCACCACCACTACCTATAGAAAACACCATGGACACACACAGCCTGAGCTCAGATGAAGGGTAAGAGACAATTCTGTGGAGGTAAACAAGTTAGACTTTTCAGTTCTGTTTGCACCTGGTATCAACATACATCCATGGTGATCCAATTCCAAGTAAGTACGTAAGTACGTACACCTGGCATTAGAAAGCATCTTCACATACGTTACGAGTGACCCCCTGTGATCACACCGCCCTGCTCTACATGCAATAAACACGTATGTGCTATAATAAAAACCTTAAATTTATTAAAATATTTGATGTAGAATTGCAATAGAGAGGGTAGAGAGTTAGAGAGAGGAAGCGTGTGAATATGGACAGGTGTGAAATAAAAACTTTGATCCGGAAGCCTAATGTTAGTCTACAGTTATGTGAGATAACTCTGGGAAACTGGGAAAACAAAAGCACTGTTAAGCAAAAAGTGCCAGGAAGTCCAAGAATACAAAGGCAGGAGAGCATTTTACTGTGGAAGAAATGAAGTATTATTAATAATATTATCATTCACTGGTGAAACCTGCGGTTGATATCTGCCTGATTTAAAACAAGACCAGGTGAAAACCTAGTGTGTGTGTAAAAAGACTAAACATCAGAAATCAGCTAGTTTGGCTAACTCCAATGGACATATAGCTATTTATAGCTTCTGTACAGTTCAATCATTAACACATATCATCTTGTGTTAATTAAACAACATTTTTCTGTTTATGGTGAATTGCATGTCTGGAGTTGTGACTTCTTGGGAAGGTGTCCAGCCAAGAGTTAGTTTGACTTATTAAGCTAACGTCAAGCTAACTATCCGCTAGTTTAATATTTGTCTGCTTAATCTAGATGTACCTCCATGCCTCTTTGATAGCAAGGCAGGGGAATAATTTATGATCTCATATTTCAGAAGAATCAGGATAAAAAAAAATATTTTTCTTGCCTTTTCCTTAGTTCCAGTCGTTCTACAAAGCTAACAGTGGACATGGGCTCTCTCCAGTCGGTGAGTGCTACTTCAGGCCAACTTCGGCAACCAGGATCCACCAACAGCAACAACAACCAAAGCTGCCCCTCCTACAGCCACCTGTCTAAAACATCATACTGCAGGTCAATGGATGAAGAACAGGGTGGCACTCTGACTGCAGAGGAAGCCACCCAGTATCTGGAGCTGAGTCCTAAACCTGAGAGATGCAGGTGAAGATTTGTGGTAGACTGAATCTTAACAGTCGTTTGCTCTGGAAACTTTTCATATACAGCATGTGTATACTGTACTGGTGTTTAGTACAGCCCATTCTTAACACAATATCTAAGGAATGCCTGGAAAGAATTTTACATCTGTCACACGTCCACTTGAATTCGATCTTAGAAGTCATCTCTCATAAACCATTTTTAGCCATAACTCGAGAATTCATAAGCTAGTTATGACACGTCAAAAAGGATAAACTGATTCAGTGATTCGTTTTTTTGGCCTCAAAGGTCAACTTCACTGTGATACCATTCAGTCCTGGAAAAAATTACCATTCCATTTTGTAAACGCTCTATTTCAGGAATGGCTGGAGGGAATATTTTCAACTTTGACTCAAATGTTGACTTAGGGTCAGGCATTAACTCGTTAGTATTTGGTGGTCAAAGTTCACTAAAACCTCAGGTCCATCCGAATCTCATTAAAACTATTCATGCACATCCAATTATTGGACAATCTCCCCTTCCCCTACCCCTTGTGTATAGAGAGGGATAGAGGTTGTTGAGAACCGGTATTTTTTGGTACGATAAGTCGTACCGACAGTACCGATAAGCACATGGACAAACAGTGCTCCTATCGGTATTTAAGATTAACATTCCGTCTTATTAATGCCCTTTCATTCAAGTGTTTCATTGTAACGTAGCTGGCATCCGTCCCAAAGTGATGACGAAGCAGCCAGCGTCAGACAATGACGTTGCATTGTTGCGGTCTTGCGGCTAATGCTAAGACCGTTGCTAGAATTATTGCTAGTATGTTCTCAGTGCAGCTTCCGAGTCCCAGTGGCTTCGATGGCAATGCTGCAGATGGGATTAGCCAAACTAAAAATACAATTAAAATGCATGGTTCTAATAAATAAGGCTGCGGTTATTCAGACAGTGTTGTTAGCTCACTGCCTCTGCTCCCTCCTGTCGCAAGCAGTGTATCTAGACATGCTCGTAAGAGAAACACACACACACGCACGGACACAGACATCTGTTGGTGCATCCTTGCATTGATTAAGGGTTGCAGATTCCATATGCACACCGTTTCGGCATTTCTTCTTGTTCTGAAAGCTTGACAGGCCTAGTTACGGTAGCTAACATAGGATTGGACAGTGGCCGTTCAAGGGAGGGGCTTAGCGAATGGTCAATTACATTTCTTCTGGAAATACTGATGGATGTAAACTGCAGCGCAAATGGTTGGCAGAGGCATACGACCACAAGGATACTTTACGCTGTAGAAGAAACATCTTTTTTATAGAAACACTATTCAATATTGTACAGATTTTAATACAATAAGTAGCTCTTTCTTTGCTTGTTACGTTGTAGTAAATGCAGTTATCTGATCACGTCACCTTCTCTGTCATCAGTGTTCTGCCTGAGCAGCGTCCCTCCCTGTCCCAGCCCTTCTCCTCCAACCTGGGCTTCCTCTGTGGGCCAGTCCGCTCCTCTCAGCTGGAGGATGACCCCGCTATTGACGGACCTGAAGCCCCACCGATCGGCCTGCGCCGTGCCCGCCTGCAGAGCACTCCCTCCTCCTGCTATAGTGAGTGGGACAGCTCGCTTTGGAATACTTGGAGCTCAGTCATGGATGGAAACATGGCCAGCGCTCGCACCAGCCTCATCAGCTCGGTGGACAGCTGCTACACCAACGACAGCGCCAACTTTGCCCACCTGCTGGCTGTGGCAGCGGAGAGCATGAGTGGAGCCTCTTTGTCAGGTGAGCAGAGGATGAACCGCTTTGATTACAGGGTGAAGGCAGCATAATCTTATTAAGGTTAAATGATTCTTTAATGATAAAATCCATCTTTGTAACTCATCTTAGTTTCACCACCTAATACAAGGATCTCAACCATGTCCTTCTTGGTTGTAATAAAGCTTTAGGGCATACCGACAGTCCAGATTCACACTTAAGCTACTCCTGTAACATAATCCCACTTCTTTGTCAACCTCCAAATAAAATTCACTTACAGGGGAATCCCAGTATTTTTCAACTTGGGCCGTTTTTTTACATAGGTTTGTGGGTTGTAAATGACTAAGAGGTGCAGGAAGTTTATAGTTGTGTGTTTTTTGGTGTTTTAAAGGATTAGCCTAGATCCAATCCAAACTAATCAAGGCAGCTTTAGACATCCAACTTTTTTGTTGTGAGATTTAAAATACTGTTTTTGTCAATATTGTCTGGTGGGTTTGAATTGAGCGATGTAACAGCTGTTTCTGCTTAAAGAAAATAATCTTATCTATATAATACGATCTATATCTGTAGGTAGGCTGTACGTTACTGCGTTACCACCTCAGAAAAGTAACGCGCCAAAAATGAAACCCCCTTTGCGACTCATTACACGTGTGTTATATTATCAGGATGGCGTGTAGCCTACTGTACGTCTACCTTTGAATGTATCGACTCAGCACAGCTGTTTCCATGACAACAATACAACACGGGCTCTCAGTCCCACCAGTGTTGTGGAGCTGTGTTCAGCTGCAGATGCGTCTTCACATTTAAAGTGGAGCTCTTCACAGCTGACAAGCACTTATCCTCCAGACACAGCTTACATTTCAGGGTCATGTTGTTCTCATCCCTTTCACCCAAACATTCCACAAAGTAAACACTGTCTTCTCTGCCATCTCGCTAGCTGACTTAGCTAGCTACACATGTGCACTGACACAGCTGTGTTTACCTTCAGCTACCTGCCAAGAAGTAGGAGAGAAACAGAAACAGCTTCAGGGATTTTCTGTTTTTGTGGCGACAAAAGAGGAATTTATTTTCCAGTAATGGATTACTTTTTATGAAAAAGTTACTTAATGTCAGATTACTTGAATTGCACAAGCTACGCATTCCAACAAAAAAGTAATTCCAGTACTCTTAACGGATTACATTGTAACGTGTTACCCCCCACACTGCTCCTTTCTGTAATGATTTTAGTCAGTTTTATAAGCAATCTGAGCCTGTCAGTGGCAAAAACAAGAGCTTTTAGTGGTTGCAATTTAATTAAAAGCACGGAACCAAAAAATGATGCACATTACTCATCATACATCCGGAAATAGTGTTTAATTGTATTTGGACAAGAATGGAATTCTATGCCCAGAGGAAGAAGAAAATGTTGATTTTGATATTTTCTCTAAATTTGTTAACAACAGTGAGAAGAAGTGTGAATATCACCAGTCTACTCCTTTAATATATAAGCTCTCAGCTCATGGCTGGTGACTCATTTAAGACTGTAGATCAGAGGATCCTGGCCTGTTGTGCTTATTGAATTTGTCCACTAGGTGGTGTCCTCTGTCCATATAAGATCTCAACTGGTATTGTTCTGTAGTCAGGGCGGATGAAGAACATACAGGAAAGTCTGTCATACAGCACATTTAAACTAATAAAAACAACTTAAGTTCTATCACTTTGAAAATAATCTAACTTCTTGTTAAGAAGAGAAACCTTTTTGGAGTTTATTGTGTCCACATCAGAACGTGTGCACATTCACAGTCTGAGTAGATTCTCCGTCTGTCTCTGTCCCTGTAAGAGACAGAAACATTAAGTCTAATATCTAAGGTGGCCCCAGGCAATTACTTAGGACCTCTCAGCAAATTGAAAGTCCAGATGAGTCATCCTCTCCTCCCGTGTCACCTCATCAGTCACTCTGCTCTCCCTCTGCAGGCAACATTCAGCTTTATTCCATCTGCCAAACTCTCACTCTGGGCTGTTCTCTGCCTCAGCTATTTTTCACACTGTGGGTAAAAAAAAACAAGGTGTTTTCTCTGCAGTTGATAATGCAGTCTGACAATGGCTGATGTTAAAGTTTAATGTCTAAGGCCTTTGAAGGGGAATCCATGAGTTTTTAAACTTGGCCCTGTTTTTGCGTATTTTGAGGTACAAACAAAGGGCTCTTCATTTTATGGCGTTTCTAAGCTCCGTTTCTACAGAGATAGACCTTTTTTATTAAGAAGTAAGATGTTTTTTTAAACCAGTAACAGCTGTTAGTTACATCACTCTCTTCAAAGCAACCAGACTCCATTGACAAAAACGTTAATTTTACAAGGCAGAACACTGGAGTGGCTGGTCTGCTGTTGCCTTGACTGGTTAGTTTGTTTAGGTTATTGTGTGACTTAAAATGGTTAGCTTGGATCCAACACATTTGTGTAAATCTTAATAAATGAAACACAACTAGCGGTCGAGGTAGCAGTTAAACATCAACTCCTGTGTACTGCAAGGTGAAAATGTTTTTTTATCAATGGAGTGGTTCCCGGGGCTGCATGGTGGTGCAGGGGTTAGCACTGTCGCCTCACAGCTAGATGTTCCTAGTTTGATTATTGGTTTGGCCGTAGGGGGCCTTCTGTGTGGAGTTTGCATGTTCTCCCCGTGCATGCGTGGGTTCCCTCCGAGTACTTCCTCCCACAGTTATTTTTGGGAGCTATTTTAGATTTAGCCTTAGTCTTTAGACGATTTACCCTTTATAGTTTTAGTCGACGACAACTCAAAACATTTGAGTCCAGTTTTAGTCAATAAAAAGTCACATTTTAGTTCAAACGTTTTGTCTTTAACCTAATTAAATTAGTCTCATACAGGTATTGGAAGTTGGTATCAAGGTGACATGATGTACCAAGTGTTTGTTATGATGCTTTACAGATTCACTTTTACTTGTGTAATATCCAGATTCCTTATCTTGGATAATCTAGCCTCTCCCAGTGACTCTTCCACCTAATTTATAGCTACAGGGCGTCTCTGTCTCCCGTTACTACAGTACATTGCGTTAAAAAATAATCTGTCCATCTGTTCTATATATCCGACCGCACACGTTTTGCGTGGATGCCGTCATGTTGTTGTGAAGCTGCCGCTTTGGGACATCATCACCTGTACGGCTGGGTCGGATTCAGGGGGATCTGCAGGCCCCTCAACCAATTCAACCAGTTACAGGAATGCACTGCTTGTTTTCTGACAGACAGGTTAGACGCACAGTGGGGGAAAATATCATGGATTTTAAATGTCTGACAGCCCACCACTAACATTTTAGTCCCCATATGTGTCGTCAGAGTTTTTATCATCAGTGATCTATTTTTAGCTCGTCAACATCTCGTCTTCGTCATGGAAAAAAGGTCGTTGACGAACATTTATCGTCATAATTTTTGTTAAATAAATTAACCCTGATGCAAACACATGCTCGTTAGAGAACTTTTCACACTCACTTTCACACCTAGAGAGTCACCAGTGCACCTATGTGTCAGCCCTGTGACTGTTGATCAGTCCATGGTGTACCCTGCCTCTCGCCCAGTGGCCAAAACAAGCACTTTTAGAGGTTGACTTTGATTGGGTGCATCAATTTGCTGGGATTACATTGCAGCCATTACAGCCCGGCCCGAAGCTACCTGCTGAAGACATATACTGGAGCAACACCAAAATGTTTTGTAGCAATTAGTCATTTAGACCCAAAATAAAGATACCAGAATTCACCTTTAGGATTTGGAGAATCAATCAAAGCAAAATTCAGCTCTAGGATAGTTTACAAAAAGAGCAGGGCTAGACTGAACTCTTTGTGAATCAGAAGCATTAAGTCAGGAATTCATACTTTTTTAATTTAGCTATCTATTAACTCTCCAAACATGGGGTCACTGAAAGTGTGCTTATGTAAAAACGCTGTGTCTAATCATTGCAAACAGCAGAGCAGCAGGAACAGGCTGAGGCACTGTCTAATGTTCACTGTCACACTCCCACGTTCATTTGCAGAGTGTCTATAGCTTGAACCCTTCAGCTTAGAAACACTATTATTTCTCCTAGACAGCTACACAGTCTGAGTTCTTTGAAATGCACCAGCACCTTCAGAGTCCAGAATGTGGCTGATGTGAATTTGCCATGTTTGTTTTAGCGCCTCGAACATATAAGAAGAAGAACATAACAGTTTTATTTCCAGTGACAGACAGCTGCTTCAAAGAGGCTTCTAAATTTGCTTTTCCCCAGAGAGGCAGCATGAAAGATGCTCCTCAGAGGACTTAACGTGTTTACTTATTTCTCTTAAGGCTAAAAGCTTTCTGTTTTTATTTAATCCCTCCTCTGGACATTGAAATGCATGTCAACATGTCGTCCTCTCCTGTGTGCAGACTTCTCTCCACCAGCATCCCCCCTCAGCGCCTTGTATCCCCCGTTTCGAGGAGAAGCTGACTCGTTCGGGGAGCTGGAGCCCGTTCCTGCATGGGACTGGAGCATGGCCTGGGTGGAGGAGATGGAGGCTCAGCACAGAGCGCACTATCCTGGCAGGAACACCAGACCCTTTGACACTTAGGGAAACTGCCAGGACAGTAAAAAGACTCAACATAACTGAATTATGAGAACGTAGACCTCACAGCCATGCAGGACCTGAAACACAAGAGTGGACAGACATGGAAATGTGATTGATTTACTGTTTTTGGAGATCGTTGGAAACAACATTGAGGTTTGAATAATTCAGAGTGTGAGTGTGTCAAGGATTCCCATTCAAGAAGAGATACATATCTTGATTTGAAATATAATTGGAGGCAGCTCCTTGATGTGTGCTTCACCTCTGCATGCCTGTAAAAGTTTCCCAGTTTACCTCAAGGCAGTCAGGCTACTATTGAGCATCCTTCAAATGACGTCCATAGAAAGTTTTTTCCACTCTCCGTATCCTTTCCTCTCATTAGGGAACAGGATAATGAGATACTTCCCGTGGGATGCTCTCACCCTGTGTGTTTTTAAAAAGGCCAGAAAGACACAAAGACACGATGCGAGTGGTGAAAAAGATGTCATTAGGCAAAAAAAATACAATGCTGGAGATTTCCTCTCGCCACACATTTGTTTCTCATTAACATATATCTGTGGCAGGATTTTATCAGTGCTGAAGTCAACAGTGATTTTTGTACAGTTTTTACTGATCACGTGTATAT